>NC_044247.1:15449747-16834197 GCF_003957555.1 Calypte anna | reverse complement strand
AGAGCTTGGCTTGGCTGAAAATCCATGCCCAGTTTGGAAGAACAAACATCTGAAATGGGCTCTGTCCTTCTGACAGGCAGAATGTTTCCAGGCAGGACCCAGAGGACTCAGGAGAGGCTTAAAACCCTGCAGTCCATGGGCTGACCTTCAGACCTGCCCATATTGTCCCTGTCCTCGTCCCCTGCCACCAGGGGAGAGCAGCACTCAGCACTCAGCAGAACCTGGGAGCTGCCCTGAAGGCACCTCGGGGGTGAGGGGCAGTGGAGAGAGAGGCTGAGCTCTGAATTCCAGGATGCCCTGCTGGGATGTCCCTGGAGGAGGGGGACTGGAGGAGAGAGGTCCAGAGGGCTGGTGGGAGGAAGGGTGTGCAGGGAGAGTGGGGAACACCAAGCAGGGAGCTCAGCTTTCTGCTCCAGGGTGAGGAGCCATCCCTTGGAGCTCCCGGGAGCACCCGGAGGGCACCCGGAGCAGAAAGGTTCCCAGGAGGAGATGCAGAAGTCCCCACAGTGGGACCCAGGGCTGCAGGTGACCAGCAAGGAGCTGAGGGTCAGGCTGGGGGTTGGTGGGCAAGCTGCTGAGCTCAGGTGGTGCTGGACCTGCTGTGCACCAGCCCAGGGAACCCCCATTAGTGCCTGGGCCATGCATTAGCAGATGGGTGCAGCTGAGCCACGGCCCAGCACCCAGGAGGGCTCCTCAGGCAGCCAGGAACTGCAGAGGAGATGTCAGCAACGAGCTGGGATTTTTCTTGCCTGGACCCAAAAAACCTCCCGAGTCAAGTGGCCCAGCCAAAGCAGAGGAGCTTCCCAAAAATGACGGAGGAGGGAGGGAGGGAGGGAGGGAGGGAAGGTGTGTGACAGGGCTGGGTCCAGGCTGCCTCACAAGGGCAGTGATGGCGAGAGGTTTGTCTGGCTCATGATGGAAAGGTTTCAGGGCTCCCTGAGCATGATTCCCATCACTTCCTGAAGGGATTTTGACTCAGGTCACGGGCTTAGAGCTAAATCCTGACCTCAAGGCTCTGAGCTTCCACTCCTGCAAAACCTCTTCCACTTGCTGGGAAGGACTCCATACCAGGTGGGGATGGGTGTGACCATGACTGGGCAGTGCTGAAGGCATCTCCAGCCCTTATTCCTGTGGTTTTCACCTGGTGAATGCAGAATAAAGGAGAAGCAGCAGCTGTCAAGGTTCATCTCATCCATCAGCTGTGGGCAGAGGCACCACAGAAGGTGAGTGGTACTGAGCCAGCCCCTCACAAGGCTTCCCTGGGTCCTCAGGGGAATATCCATGGCTTGAACGTGGATGAAACCCCCAGCCCTGGGGCTGAAACAGCTCCATCCAGAGAAGGGGCGATGGGTCTTGTGCCCCCAGAGCAGAGGCTATGAAGGGTTTGGTAGCCCTGGAGCCACCAGGGCAATATCTGAGGTGACTTCAGCCACCTAGGAGAGAACCCTTCATCTCCAGGGAAGGAGGAGCCCTCCAGACCTCCTGCTTCTCCTGCCCACCTCCATGTATCTAAGCCCAAAACTTTGTTTCATTGATCAAGGCCCGAGATCAATGGGCACCAGAGCTCTGAGCCACCATCCAAATGAAGACAATATGAGCAGCAATAAAATAGCACCATTGATTTTAAAATTCCCCATCTAAGGCTTTATAAAGTATTCATTAAATGTCTATTAGGATAAATTGAAAGCATCAGGAGCA
Organism: Calypte anna; assembly: GCF_003957555.1. NCBI lineage: Eukaryota > Metazoa > Chordata > Aves > Apodiformes > Trochilidae > Calypte > Calypte anna. The sequence goes on along the minus strand of NC_044247.1, from coordinate 16,832,499 downwards.
CGGGTAACGGGCAAGGAGGATTTGTGAGTGTTTTGGGTTAATTTTATAAACACTGAGCCCACACCAGGGGAGATGAGCCCACCCCAAAGCCCTTCCCTGGTTGCTCTCTGTAACCCCAGTTTGGGGGCAGCCGGGCAGAACAGGACTGGTTCCCTCCTCTCCCCTGTTGGAGCTCAGCAAGCTGAGGGACAGGACTGGATTTGCCATCTGTTGGGAGGAACAAAGCCACCTTTGGAGCAGGCATTGGGTGGGGACCAACAGCACCTCCTGAGCCAGGTCCTGGCTGATTCCTGGGTCAGGGGGTCCCAGCACAGGGTGAGCTGTGTCCTGCTCAGCCCCTCCATGGGGCTCTGGGTCATGAGGGGCTACCAAATAGCAGGGCAACCAGCCCTCATTTCATGGTTGTCAGGCAAGCTTGGAGCCAGGCTGGGGTTATTGCTCCACAGCAGAGAGCAGGGAGGTGGGAAATGGGCTCAGAAAACAGCTCTTGAGGGTCTGCTCTCTGTGGCTGTCCTGGGCTGCCTGTTGCATGGGGAAGTCAGAGAATGACAGAACACCAGTCTGGTGTTCTGGAAGGGACCTCCAGGACCATCTGGACCAGCCCTTCTAATATTCTTGTCTGATACCATAACCAGTGCTGGTGCAGTGTCTCTGAGCCTAAGGGCTGCCCAGCTCCAGCCTGGATGGGGTCACCAGTCACAGCCCCAAGCACAAACAGACCATCAGGATGCTGAGCTCCATCTCCAGCCAGCAGCCCTCAGCCTGGCCCGGGGCTCAGCCCACCTGTAATTAAGAACTAGAGTGATTAAGCACAAAGTTCCTGTGCTGCTGCCTTACTGACCCCTGCAGAGTCTGGGCGTGAGGATATTGGTGACCTTGAAGCTCTTTTCCAAGCAAACCATTCCATGATACTCTGATTCATCAGCTCCCTCCCTGCAGCCTCCAGAGTGAGTGTTGGAAGCACCTCTGAGGAGGGGGCAGGAATAAAACCTTCCCTTCTCACAGACACCACATCCCTCTTGTGCTGCTCAGGGGGCTCAGCTCGAAGCCTCCTTGGCCAGCCCTGGCCCAGAGGTGGCTTCCAGAGAGCCCCAGCCCAAAGCACCCGGGATGCAGCTGTGGGAGGGTGACCCAGAGTCCTGCACCTCCTTTCGTGACTCAGTTTCCCCACTAGCAATGAGAGCTGGATGTTAGGGAGATGAACTACACTGGAGGAACATCCCCAAGCATCCCATAATACTTCAGCTCTCCTTTCAGCCCTTTCCCTCCCCATTCCTGCACTTCCTGGCCTCCCCTCTCCTCCTCTCGCCGAATGCTCTGAAAATACCTGGTTCTGCTGCTTTGTGAATTATTAGAGGCATTTACCATAGGCCCTCTCATTAATTATTCACCGCTGTTTTGTTCTGGGGCTCAGATGTAATTAATGGCTCAATTAATATTTAAATATTAACTATTTTTAAAAACCCAAGACATCTCTGTTAAAGCTTCGTCCATTGAGAAATAAAAGGCAGGGCAGGGGAGCTGAGCAGGGAAGCCTGGAGTGGACAGCCCACAACTTCTGCAGGCACAGGGCCACCTGGAAGCAAGCCCTGGAGCAGGAGCTGGAGGCTGGGAGAGGACAGCTGGGTGGTGATGGAGCCTCCAGCCCCAGCAGCCTCCCCAGGAAGGCAGGGAGAGAGGAGGAGGAGGAGGTTTGGTTTGGTTTGGTGAGATCCACCCGTGGTGAAAAGTGGGGGTTTTCCATAGAGCCAGCAGCTCCTGATCTCCCCAGGACTTTGGATCTCCAGCAGCACCTGGCATCTTGCAAAGCTTCTCTTTCCATTTGGTGTTTCCATCTTCTTCTCCTGCCCCACAGCCCAGCATCCCATGGAAGGAGAGATGGAAGGGCAAGACCCAAAGCTTGCAGGAGGATCGGGCCTGGAGCTTTTATGGCCTCACTGGGGAGCCAGGAGCTGCTCCCCTGGGGGGACTGCCAGGAGCTGATGGGGTTTTAGGGCTGTGCTGCTTGGGAGAGTTAATTCCACAGGTAGGTTGGGGGGACACAGGGAGCCACGTGGGAACTGGAGTGGGAAAGGCCAGGAATGGGAGTTCCTGTCCAAGATGGGGTGTAGAGCAAGGGAGGGGGAGGCTGGCTTGGTGCTGGGGCTGGATGGGATGCTCCAGTCTGACAGATCAGGGTTATCCTGGGCTTGAAAAAAACAAACCCCCCCCCCAAAAAAAAAAAACCAAAAAAACCCCAAACAGAAAAAAAGAAGAGCAAGGTGTAATGAATTGGAACCCAGCTGATGTGGAAACAAAATAAAACTGCTCTGCTCTAACTGGAAACATCAGAGCTTCATTGCCACCGACTCTGCTGGGGTCTGTTTGGTGTTTTCCAAACTGAAATTTCATCCTGACAGCTTTGTCCCCCCCAGCCCCATTTCTGTCCCCTTAGGAGCAGTGCAGAAACATCTCCTGACACTGTCCAGGGGGTCCCTCACTCACTGAGCATCCCCAAGGCTTTGATGCTGGCAGGCAGGGGATGTGAGGGCTGCCCGGAGCACAGAGCCCCAGCCAGGACACTCTGCCCCCCCCCCCGGACCCGCAGCCCCTCGAGGCTCAGCTTTATCCCCCCGATGGATTTTTTGCCCCCAGTCCGGGAGCTCAGCCCCAGCTCCAAGACCCCAGGGAGCCCCCCACCCCTCAGCAGCACCGCTGGGCTGGACAAAGCACCCCGGGGGGGGTCCCACCATCCTCCTCCTCCCGTCCCCATCACCCCAGCCACCCCGGTGATTTCCAGCGCCGTCCCCCGGCGGGCAGGGCTGAATAATGGATGTCTGGTGCTTTGTGAAGGTCCCGTAACCTGAGCTGCAGCCCAGGGCCACACGGACAGGAACGGAGCGGGGAAGCCGCCCGATAAATGCGAGCGGCCGCCACCCGATACCCATCCCCGGAGCGGGATCTGGTGCCCGGCCAGGAGATGTGCAGGGGGGGGGAAAGGGGAGCCCGGCTTCTTAGGGACCGGCTGACACCCCCCCAACCCCTCCCCCCCTGCTGCCCTCCCCACGCTCTCCAGCTGGGCTTCCTCCGTGTGCCCCTCTCCTCAGCATCCCCGTGGGGACCCAGGCCCCCAGAGCTCCCCAGGGGGGGCTGTGCCCTCCTCCAGAGTCACCACCCCTTGCTCCAGCTGAAGAGTCACCTTGGCCTTTGCCCCTCTGCTCTCCTCCAAGGAGGGTGGGTGAGGCACAGTCAAAGGTTGGGAAGAGCTGGGAAAAGCCAGGGAGCATCAGACCCTCCTTGAGCTGAGCCTCCTGGATGCTGGAGAGTGGAAGAGCCCCGGTGAGAATCCACAGGAAGAGGTGACATGTCCCAGCCCTGCTGGGGCCTGCTGCCCCACCAGCTCCTCAGGTGATGGGGCTGAGCATCCCTCTCACCCCCCGAACATCTGGCGCCAGCATCTCACCACCCTCACAAGGAGAATCCCTCCCCTCTGCCAGTCTCAAGCCATCCCCCTTGTCCCCTTGTCACTCCCTGGCAGTGTCTCAGCCCAGGCTGGATGGGGTTGGAGCACCCTGGGCTGTGGGAGGTGTCCCTGAGCATGGCAGGGGTGGCACTGGGTGATCTCGAAGGTCCCTTCCCACCCAAACCAGTCTGGGATTCACTCTGATGGGGGGAGCAGCAGGAAGGGAGCTCAATGACAGCAACCACCCCTCCTGACTGAGGTTTCTCTCCCTAAACCCCAACCCACCCCCACCCCCTCTGCCACCACTGTCCCTGCAAGCCCAGGGGACACACGAGCCGGGAGCTGCTCCAGGGACTTCCATCTGCCAGCAGCTCTGGGGCTGTGCCCTGGCCTGTCCCCCCCATCCCCAACCCCCCAGCAATTCACACACCTCAGCACAGCCCAGAAGAGCATTTTTTTTTTTTTTTTCGGGGACAGGTTTCGCTGCAGGCAGCAGTGGGCAGCATTCCCAGCACACACCCAACACCCATCCCAGCTCCAGGGAGCAGACGTGGGGCGGGAAGGGAGGTGGGGGGCCCATGGGGTGACCCCAGCAGTGTCAGCTGCAAGGCAGGGACACCAGGACCCATCCTGGCTGCTGGTGGCCGGAGGGGACAGGCAGGTGGTGGAGGTGGGATGGGTCTGGGGGTGCTTGGGGCTGACAGCAAGGTAGGGGAGGGAATTCTGTGGTGAAACAGCTCCTGGCCCAACCTGTGCCAACAGGTCCAGAGAAACCCTAGGAGGCACGTGGGGAACAAAATCTGTTTGGAAGGATGGATGATTCATTTTTCCCCCCTCTATTTGGTGAAAAAGGAGAGGTTATTCTGAAGAAGGGGCCTTCTCCCCTCTCCAAACATACCATTGGGTTTCATTTGGGCTGCAGCCCTAGCCTGTGTTCAGCTTCTCATTGCCCTGTTCAGGGCTCTTCCAGAGCCCAAGCACTGTTTTGAAACAAAAAGGAAAAAGAAAACAAAACCAAAATTCACCCCTAAATCACTGTCTTTGAACATTTTCTCATCCCTCATCTTTGCTGCTCTGGAGTCAGATCTTGACAAATGACTCTGGGGCCTTCAGGATCTCTGGGTTCCCATCTCTGGGGGTTCTCCTGGGAGTCTCAGGTGCTGCTGAGGCTCTGGCATGGGGTGACACCAGGGCTGTAGTCCTCCCCCTTGCCTCACAGCCACCTCTCCAGAAAAACTGAATAGTTCGGGGACATCAAACCTGTCCTGAAGGTGCAAAGTGGTGGTGGGTTGGTGATGCCCTTGCAAAGCACGTGTCCACCACTGCTTGTCCATCAATGGGAGAGAGGAGGGGACAGGGCTCCTTGTCCCCACGCCAGATAAAAGCCTCTTTCTCAGACCCCTCCATGGCTCCTGAGCAGACTTTCCCCCATCCCTTCCCCTCCCACCACCCTCCATCCTCCCCTCCTGCTCAGCTGCTCCCTGCCTGGTAAAACCTTTACACCCCACGCAGCTCCACTCCCCCATTAGAGCCAGGCTCAGCTGCCAGATGGCTTCTCCACCTCCATCCCCCTGGCTGCTACAGCCAGAGGGAACAAACACCCTGGGCTGGAACCCCCCTGTCCCACCCTTATGGACACCAACAGTTTCTAATGACCCTTTAAATCAGTTCTGCTCCAGGGGTAGTTCCCAAAGCCATTATCTTCTGACAGCTACGAGCTGGTTGCTCCATCCCTGCTGCTTCTGCAAAACCCCCTGGTTTCCCCTTCAGGAAACTGGTAATTCTCTTCCCCAAACATCTTCCCCAAACATGCAGCTGGGCTGGGAGGGCTCAGCACACCTGGTCTGGAGGGAGTGGCAGCCAGAAGGAGCTGGAGGGAGAAGGAGGGAATGGCCTTCCCATCACTTGGGTTTCCCCAAAAGGGTTGTCAGGGCCTGGCCCAGGCTGCCCAGGGCGAGGCTGGAGTCCCCATCATCCCTGGAGGGGTTTCAGAGTCTGGAGATGTGGGGATGAGGGACATGGGGCTGTGTTCCCTGGGCAGTGCTGGGGTCACTGCTGGACTGGCTGATCTGAAAGGGCTTTTCCAGCCCAACCCATCCTGTGGTTCTGTTGTTGGGTAAAGGATGAAGCCTTCCCCATCCACCACGAAGCCTCTTCCAGTGGGCAAGCACAGACCCCGGGATGCAAGAGACGAGTCCCAAACCCACCCATCCCTCCTTGCAAGGGGCGATGCACCCATCTCTGCACCCATCTCTGCACCCATCCCTCCCAGCAGAGCACCCTGGCCACCTCCAGCCCTGCAGCAAGCGTGCCTGGAGCTCCCCAGGGACACCACGGGGATCGGTCCAGGGACACATCGCTCCTTCTTCTCCCCACGCGTGTCCCGGGGACAGGGGAAATCACCTCTCGGGCCACGGCTCCGGCTGCTGCATCGCCCCATCTAGTGGCAAAGGGATCTCCCGTCGAAGGCCGGGGAGATCAATGGGTGGTTGCCCCCGGGTGGGTATTTTTAGCCTGCAAATGCTGCAGGCTGCGAGCCCTGGAGGTGATTTAGATCCGCTCCGTTTCCTCCCCGCATCCCGAGGATGCCGCTGCAGCCGAGGGGCCGGGGCTGCAGCTCTCAACAGGAGGAAGCACACGAAGGAAGGGGGCTGGGGGGTGCCGGGCTGCTGGGGGCTCTGGTAGTTCCAGTAAAGGTACAACGGTTTAAGTGGAAATGACTGGTATTGATCCTGGCAGGCAGATCCCAGCAGAAGTAAAAATAAGCTGCTCTCAATTAACCCACATTGATCTGAATTAAAAGAAAAATGGATCAGCCCTAAATAAAAGACCCAACCTCTGCCGGTGCTGGTGGTGGCTCTGCAGCAGGAGCAGGTGTTGGATGGGGAGAGGGAGGCTCTGGTTTCAAAGTGCAGCTCTGGTGAGAAAAGCAGAGCTCAGGGTGTCCCCCTGCCCCCCCACCCCGGGGTGAGTCCCCTTCCAGCAGGGACTCGGTGTGCAGGTGGAAGGGGACACTTCCCAGCAGCCAGCCCCTACGAGGCCACCAGGAAACTTGTCCCCCCCAGCAGTTCTGAAGAGCCCTGGGCCAACAGATGGGAGTCACTCAGCCCTGGCACCTTGCAGACCCCCTCTCTGGATTTAGGGAGACCCAGGAGAAAAGCACCAGGTCCTCCTCCCCCAGAAAGTCCCTGGCACCAGATCTCAAAAGGTTCTGCTTGGGTTTCCACCTTCTCCAACACCCCTGCCTGTCCAGCACTGGGACTTCTGCTGGAGCTTCTCCATCAGGTCCCTGTTCTCCTCTCAAGCTGGATTTCACTCCTCCTGACCTGTCAGGTCCTCGTGGCAGTCATGGGGACATCAGCCATGGCAGCCCCTCCCCAGGCTCTACAGACCCCCAAAAATCAGATAACCTCCTCCCCTCCCTTCTTTCTGTCACCAGGCTTGAGGAGCCACTACCCAAGGATGTAGAAGCAGGATTAGAACGTGGAAGGACATAGGACATAGAAGTGAGGAATATAAACTGGGAAAAGTCCAGGGATGAAGCTAAGAGATCTTGAAAAAGATGCTAATGGCAAAAAAACACAACCTCAGGATTGAGAGGGAGACACAGATGGGCCCTGAGATCCCTTGGTGGGCAGAGCACCCGCCCTCTGGAAGAGGGAACCATGACTTTCCATGGAATGGAAACCCAAGGAGAAAACCCTCTGGACACCTCCTGACCTGACTGCAAAACCAGACCTGCCCCACACCAGCACGGCCACCCCAACCACAATCCCTCCCCCAGGAACACATTTCCATCCCTGCACTCCCCCATCCCACCACACTTGGAGACGAGCCCCTGATCTCCAGGCTTTCCACGGACACGGGAGGCTGCGGGACCCCTGGGAACAGCACGGAGCTGCAGCTCCAACCTCACCTCTGTTTCCAGGCAGTGCCTATGAGAAGTTTATGGTTTCCACAAGTTGCAGAGAGACACGGAGTCTAACTTGCATCCTGGCACCTCGCTCTCATTGATTTCAGATCAGTGTGAGGTGCCAGAAGAGGAGCAAGAAGCCAGCCCAGCCCAGCTCCTGCCCCACCACCTCCTCTGCAGCTATTTCGGGCACTCCTGCTCTTCCCACATGCACACAAAATGCTGGGAAAAGAGTGGCCCAGCAGCCTGGGAGAGGGGGACACGAAGGGCCTGGCTTCTTGGTTGTGAGTGCAAGGAAGAGGTGAAGAGCAAGGCCAGGAGCGAGGCTCTTCAGAGGTGAGGTTCCTCCTGTTGGTAAAAGAGACAGAAAAAGCTCCCAAGCAAATCCATCTGCACCCAAACTCTCCTAAATTTGCATTTGATGCCCACAGAGCTGAGTCTTGGGAGACCCATGCAGAGGAAGGAGTAGGTCGAGGTGTTGCTTCCCACAAGCTCCATGGGCAAAGTCTGCTCCATCCCCAGAGTTCTGCCTTTCTCACACTCTGGCTGCTTTGATTTGGGATCCCGAGCAGCGTTTGAAGCTTTTTTTTTTTTTTTTTGGAGAGCACATTTATTAGGGAAGCCCTTTAATTTTTTCCGTTTTGGAAGGACCCCAAATGGGCTTCCCGGCAAAACTAATGTGCAGGCGCTCGGCATTAAGCACTGAGTAATCCTGGAAGTACAGACCTGCTGTCTCTGCAGGCAGCAATAAACTTTTCAGCACAATATTGTAACCTCAACTCTTCCTCCTTTAATGGCTTTTTCTCCCTGCCATTAGCAGCACTGCACGGCACGCGTGCACCGGGGCACAGGGGGGTCAGGCTGAGGATCTGAGGTTTCTCCAACCTTCCTGGGTGGGAAATGCAGCCTGGGGGGTTAAAAACACACAGAGAAATCCCAGCCAGGTTTGGATGCTCCTGGTCTTCATCCTTCACAAGACTCACCGGGCTGCTGCTGGTTTGGGAGCTGAGGATGAGGGTTGCCCAGGATGGACCCCTGGGTCTGTGCCTCACCGAGGCTCAGAGCATCAAAGGGTGGTTGGGAGGGGAGATGGGCAGAGCCTGAGCTCCAAGAGAACCTCACAGGAGAGAAGGAGGAGGTCAAAGAGGGGCTGAGCCCCCGGGCTCACATCACCGAGGGGGTGTGAGTGTCCCCAGTGAGGGTGACACCAGCAGGGTGGGTTGGGACCCCCGGTGTTTACATTAACATCAGGAGTTGTTTGCTCCTCCCTCGGTGTCTCCCTGGACCCACCTGCTCTTCCCAAGCACTGGCAAAGCCCTGAGGAGGAGGAAGGTCCTGGGAAGAGATGCAGAGATCCCCACCCTCAAGATGTGTCGAGAGGGAGGGAGTGAGCTGGAGATGGTGCCTGTGATCCCAGATGGAAAGGGGGGGTGACCTTCCCTGAGCCAGGCAGTGGATGGATGGATGGATGGATGGGGTCAGGCACAGGCAGGAGAGAGGAGGAGGCTGAGGGACCAACGCTGCTTCTCCAGAAGGGCTTTGCATCTGGAGTGCAGGCACCAAATACAAACTTTAAACATCTCCCTGTGCTTTGGAGCCATCACCCAGGCAGCTCCCCAGCAGCCAGGGAGGGGATGGAGCTTCCATCAGCTCATCCCAACCTGGAGTCACTGCCCTGGAGGAGGCTACTCTGCAGATGGCTCCTGAGATGGGTGAGGGCTTGGCAGGATGGCAGGGGGGAAAGGGGCTTTGCTCCAGTCTGGAGCAGGCAAATAAATAAATAATAAACAAATCAGCCGTCCCCAGAGCTCCCCAAAGGTGCCATTAAGGAGCAGAGAGTTGGTGATTAGTGGCAACAGGAAGGGGGGGGAGGAATTATAAACAAAGAAGTCATCGTCACGCCCGTGGGGACAGCGCTTCTAAAAATCCTTTAACAGGGCTCATTAAATATACATGGCCCCAGAGCCTGGCTTCACATTCTGAGCAGCCCAGGAGTCCTCTCCTGCAGGGTGCTGCTGCTCCTCACCCAGGAAGGGAAGGCAGGAGGTGACCATGATGGGCACCAGGGACTGGGGCTGAGCCACAGGGCGCCCAGAGAAACCAACCCCATCCTGCTGGATGAGAAAGGGGAGGAGAGAGCAGCAGGGACCAAAAAAGGTCGCAGAGACCCTCTTCAGGGGCTTCCTTCCACCTCTGACAGCCCCAGTCTGGAGGGGGGACTCAGGGGAGAGGAACCTTTGCTGGTACCCAACCTGCTGGGTGAAACCTGTGGAGCACTGCACAGCTCTGTGATGCTGTCACCCTCCAGGTGACCAGGTTTGTACCCCCTGCTCTCCATCCTCTCAGGGTCACTCACACTCCTTACCCTCCATCCTCCCTTCTCTCTTCTGCTGGAGACCAGGCAGCTCTCCCCCCCCTCCCTGCCTCCCCCAGGGAGCAGACCAAGGCCTCTCTCGTCCCCCTCTTCCCTTAAGGCCATGAATATTTTATTACTTTTCATTGGAAGGAACATGCAAATGAACATGCGTGGGAAGGCCCTGGAGTCTTCCAGTGTTAACAAAACAAGTAAACAAGGATTGTCCTCCTTCTGAGTGATGTTAACACAACACACAAGTGTTGTTCTACAATCAATAACCTCCTAGGAAACCCGGGTGGCTGGAGGCCCCCTTGCTGCAGTCCCTCCCATCCAAGGGTTCTGCTTTCCCCACTCAGATAATTTCCTTTCCTCAAGTAATGTGAGAATTCATTTCAAACACTGCAGCAGAATCAGCAGAACCTGGGGCTGCTCAGGGCTCCATGGCTTGAGGGGACCAATTCCTACCTCTCAGGAGCTCTCCTCAGCCCTCCAGATGTTCTGTCCTTCAGCCTGGACTTTGGCCCCAGGGTGATGGAGTCACTGACTGTAGCTTCATCACCTGGGGCAGTCGTAGTGTAGCAAGGAAAGCAGCAGGAGAAGGGCTTGAAACCACCACCAAAACTGCCCCGACATCTCCCACTGGGAAGGGAGATGAAACCAGGGATGCCCAGCTCTGTTCCTCCTGCCTGAGCTGGAGGAGGCTGCAGCTCTCTGAAGCTCTTACCCAGGATGCTGCTTGTAGGAGATGCTCAAACAGGGGACCTGGAAAGGCCCAAGATTAAGGATTGACCCAACCCCCCGGGGGAAGCATATTTCTCACTGCCAATTTTCAGCCTGATTAAAAGCTGGAGTCTGGTGGGATGCAAACCTTCCCAATCCAAGTCCTGCAGGATGCAAACCTTCCCAATCCAAGTCCTGCAGGCACTGTCTTTGCCAAAGGTTTTGTTGTTATCTTCACAGGGTCCAGGAGGGTTTTGTGTAAAAGTACAGCAAACCAGGGGTGTGAGCCCAGGAGAGGGCAGAGAGCAGAGGCAGCACCTGCTGGGGTGCAGTGGGGACTGAGAGCAGCACTGAGAGCAGGAGGAGGGGTGCAGAGCAGCCTGGGCCTGGGGACTGTCCCACACTCTGATTTCTGTGGCTGCCTAGGGTGTGAGGAAAGGGTCTGAGGTCTCACTGCCCCACCCCACGGGTCACCACGCTGTCACCCTGCTCCTGGTTTTCTTCTGCTTTTTCTGATCCTTCCTGGTCTCAGCCACCCCCCCACCCAACCCCATGGGTGGAAGGTAGAAATGGTGGTTGCCCAGCAGATCCCAGGGGGCTGGATCTCTCCAAAATCTGCCCCAAAACACTTCTGCCCAAGCAGCAGCAGCTGCAGGGAGCAAGGGGGAGGCTCAGCTCCAGCACAGCAGCCGTGGTCCTCAGGACCCTCTTCCCGTGGGGAGATGGAGGAGGTCAGTCCTTCACAGCCTCAAAAGTGGATAAAAAGGCTCAAATGAAAACACCATCCCCAGCTGGAGGCAACCAGCAGTGCCTGAGGCTGGCAGGGCCCAAAGTCCTTCCCTCAGCCCTGGTCCCTGCTGGGTGCCTCCCCAGGACCACAGCTTTTTGTCCCTTCTGCTTTGAGGTGTCCCCCACGGGATCTCCAGCGCTTCCCTGGGAAACCTTCCATGCTCTGACACCTCTCTCTGTCAGGAGCTTTTCCCAAGCATTTCATTTTGAATTAAAAGCCCTATCCTTCTTCCTCATGGTCCCTCCACCCCCTGCCTGCCATGTCCTCAGCAAAGCCCCCCAGGGATGCCCCGCTGTGTCACCCCGTGTCACCACTGCTCACACGTGTGTGACACACTGCTCCTGCCACACCTCTGTCCTCATCCTCAGCACCCACGGCACGGGTTCTGCCCCTCCAGCACAGCTCCCAAGCCCTCCGGGTCCGTGTTTCTCCCTGTGGGGACAACCAGAGTCCCTTCCCTGCCAGCACAGCCGGGTTACAGGGTTGGGACGAGTCCACCCTTCCAGGAGGAGCTGAGCTGTGACCACTACGGAGCAATTTGTCTCCTGCTGACCTGTCTCAGGCCAGCTCCTGCTAACTGGAAGTGACTCCCAGGGTCTCCCGGGGCCACCTCCCCATTTATCTCCATGAGAGCAGTGACATCCCGGACGGTGATGCATGAGCCTTGGCCACCATCCTGCCCAGCACACGCCACAGGGTTCTGCTCTGCTGCCTCTCACCACAGTGTCCCAGGAGGTCCCTGTCACTGCTGCGGGGGGACACTGCGGGCAGCAGGGATTCTGAGGAGAAAAGACAGGATTTGTACAGTTCAGAGGAGAGGGAAGAGAGGGAAGAGAGGGAAGGAAGAGAGGAAGAGAGGAAGAGAGGAAGAGAGGAAGGAAGAGAGGAAGGAAGAGAGGAAGAGAGGAAGAGAGGAAGAGAGGAAGGGAGGAAGGGAGGGAGGAAGGAGAAGGGAAAGGGAAGGGAAGGGAAGGGAAGGGAAGGGAAGGGAAGGGAAGGGAAGGGAAGGGAAGGGAAGGGAAGGGAAGGGAAGGGAAGGGAAGGGAAGGGAAGGGAAGGGAAGGGAAGGGAAGGGAAGGGAAGGGAAGGGAAGGGAAGGGAAGGGAAGGGAAGGGAAGGGAAGGGAAGGGAAGGGAAGGGAAGGGAAGGGAAGGGAAGGGAAGGGAAGGGAAGGGAAGGGAAGGAGCAGGGCATCCCGCTCCTCACCCCAGCGCTGTGCTTGCACTCGCAGCCTGTGTCACAAGATGGAGCAATTGTCCCATTTCTCAGCCTGGCCGGGAACCCCCCCGGACCCTCCTCGCCCCCCTCCCTGGGTGTCCCCGCAGCCTGGATCCCCGGGTCCTTCTTTGCCCAGGTCCCCCGGGGTCTGTGTCCCCGCACCCGAGGGTGTTGCGGGGCAGGGCCCGGAGCTGTGCCCACCCCGGATTTCGGGTGTTCCCGATGAGGAGTGGGGGAACGGGCCCGGGGCAGCCCCGGGGGGCTTCACACCCCAGTGCCCTCAAGCTTCATCCGGCAGCTGAGATCCCACCGGGAATGCAGAACTCCCCTCGGGAAGCGCAGGGGTCCCTGGGTTGGGCTGTGCTGCACCTCCTGACTGCAGGAATGCTCCCGGGATGCCTGGGACCATGAGGCAGACACCCAGCATGGCCCTGGGGACACTGATTTGTGCCAGCCAGGAGCCTCCCAAGGGAACATCAGGCAGTGGTGACTTGGGCTGGAGCTGCTCCACCTCTCCTGAGCTCCCCTCATCCCAGACACGTTTGCAATGTCCCCTTTCCCACAGACACCTTTCTCCCAGGACACCTCCTGGAAGCCTCTCTGCAGTTGGCTGTCTCCATGCCACAGCCTCTTTGGAGTGAGCAGCCCCAAAATAGTCCCTTGGCCACGCACTTACCCAGAGCTCTCATCAGGATGGGAAAGCTGTAAGAACTGGAGGAGAAATCCTTTCTCAGCAGCTTCGGCCACCAGAGACCAAGCCCAGCTGCTCCCTGGCCAGGCCAGGGCTCTGCCCCACTCAGGACCCTCTGCCCCACACAGGACCCTCTGCCCCCCACCCCGAAGCTTTCCTGGAAGCTCAGGGCCACCCAGCAGAAAGCAAAGGGCAGAGAGCTGCAGCTGTGTAAACATCAGGGGGTGCTGGCCATGACCTCCCAGCCCATCTGCAGCAACCCAGGGGGAACTGCTGGAGCCTCCAGCCTCTCCCCAGTGGGCTCCAGATTCTCTCCCACGGAGCGGGGAGCAGCTGGGGTGCAGCCAAGGTCTTGGTTTTTCAAGCAGCCCTCTGTGTTCATCCCGCTAACCACCCCCAAACCCTCCACCTCCTGCCAGCAGACCCAGGAGCAGGGATTAAAGTGTGACCCCCCCCGGGGCTGTGGGTGCAGAGGGTGCTGGGTGCTCCCATCAGCAGTGTGGGTGCAGGAGGAGGGAGGGATGGGAAGGAGGCCTCAGGCTGGGTCCTGGTGGGACAATGAGTTTGACCCCTTTGCTTGAGCCCACCCAGGTTTGTGGGTCAAACCCCCCAGTCCCAGCCCAGCAGGACCAGTGCTGACGGTTTGATGGGACTGGGACAAAATGTGTGGGTTCCTTCCCAGGGTTCCTCCCCAGGATCTTCTCATCCCATGGCACCTGCAGGGGAGTGAACAGACCCAGAGCAGGATCGGGTGTCCCCAGCAGGGACCAGAGACGGGTGGCAGGAGGAGCTGGGCAGCACTGAGGAGCTGAGCTTCCCAAGCTGCCCCCCCCCCCCAGCAGCACCAACAAAGCCCACACCAGAGCCAGGAGTCCCATCACCCCCAGCTGCCCCTCATTCCAGGCATGTTTCTCCTGGTTTCTGGAGGAATGCAAAGCCCTGGGGGGGTTCTCCCAGAGCAGCTCCAGCTCCAGCTCAGCGGAAAGGGATTTTTAACCCTATTTTTAACCCCCGCTCGGGTGGGGAGGAAGCGACCCAGAGGAAACACATCAAAAATAAACACACACAAAATAATTTAAAAAAAAAAAATTCCTCCTGGCAAGGCAGAGCCTGGCTTTGCTTTCAAGTTTTGCTGTTCCCAGGACACTGACTCTCTCCTGTCCCCATCCAAGAGGGGAAAGAGGGAGCAAGGAGCGTCCCCATGGACCCCCAGGGGAAACATCAGCTGGAGAAAGATGGAAGCAGGACATGGGACCTGCCAGGGCCATGGGGTCTCCAGCAGCACCTTCACCCTGCATGAAGATGGACACGTTGGCCAGGGCAGTCTGGCACTGTCCCACCTTGGGAGGGACCCTAAAGAACACCCAGATCCACCTCCCCTGCCATGGCAGGGACACCTTCAACCTCACCAGGATGCTCCAAGCCCCATCCAACTGAGACAGTATTGGACCAGATGATCCCTGAGATCCCTTCCAACTTGGTGCTCTATGATTTTCCTCCCAGAACTGAATTTCAGGCCAGCAGCTCTTCCCCAGACCTGCTCAGGGGAGTTATTTTTAGGCCAAGGAGAGCTTGGACCTGATGGCAGGAAAGCAGAGCTTGGCTTGGCAGGAAAGAGCTGCTGGGTGGGTATGAGGAGCACTCCCACTGCAGCCACCAAGGCTCCTTCCTCCATCCCATCCCATCCCATCCCATCCCATCCCATCCCATCCCATCCCATCCCATCCCATCCCCTGCCTGGGATTGGGCACAAAAGGACCGGGATGGGCTCTCACGTGGGGCCTGGGACAGGACAGGAGAGGGTGGACGTGGTGGGAGGAGAGGGGATCCCAGGAGCATCCCAGTCCCAGGGGATGTCCCCAGCCCAGGGAGGTGACCTCCACAATGACTTTTGCCCCCACCACAGCTGGTGGGAGAAGATGCTCTTCCAGCAGTGATGGAGGGACCTCGAGGCTCTGTCCTCCCCTGGAGCTGCCCCAGAAGCACCCGATGTCCCCAGGGTGCCCAGCGAGGTTCTCTGGGGGCTCACGTGGAGCTTTCTTCTTTCTTGCCTCGTAATTTTGGGGAAAGCTGGTTTGCCTCAGTGATGTGATGTGTACCTGCCATTCCTGGGACTCTGAGCTGAGCTGACCCCTGCTCCAGACCCATCTTCATCCACTGAGCAGGGAAACAGCTCCTGGGGTCTGATGGGCCTGGGAAAGTGGGGCTTGATTGTAGGGGAAGAGGTAGAAGGGGAGAAGCAGGGGTTTGCTTTGCTGTCCCTTGTCCCAGCTCCCTGAGATGGTCCCCAGCCTGCACCCCCCCCAGCTTTGATGGACAACTTCCTTCAGGCTGAGTGACACTTGGGGACCCTCCAGGGTGTGTGGGGGCTGTCGAGGAGGCTGACCCCATCTCCACCTCACAGCAGTGACAAGAATGAGCCCCCAGCCCCTCCTGCAGCCACGTCCAGCCCTGTCCCCTGACCTGCCAGACGTCAAAAGGCAGCTGGGGGAAGGCAGGACCTGCCCAGCGTGCCCATCCCCGGGGACTCGGGGCCACCCCCAGCGCTGGCCACCCCGCATTGTGCCTGGAGACCCCGTGAAAGCCCCTTTGTTGTGGGGCTGTCACCCTGGCCTCTGGTTTCCAGGACGATGGGAGGAGGAGGAGGAAGAGGAGGAGGGTGGGCTGATGGGGAGGAAGATGAGGGCCAGCAGCAGGAAGGGTTTTGGGGCATGGTGTGTCCTGCTTAGCTTCCCAAGGGCTCCTCTCCCCGCCATCCCCCAGCACCCAGAGAGGGAAAAACAGCCAAAACAAAAGGGCTCAGAAATGTTTTTCTTGGTCAAATCCCTCAAGCCCCATCAGCAGTTTCTGCCATGGCTTTTCCAGACCCAGGGAACTCTTCTTCCCAGGGAACATAAAACCCCCCAAGCCCCACATCACCACCACGTGCCTTGCTGCAAGCATCCTCTCCATGGCAAACCATGGTGTGACCAGGAAAACCCCTGGGGAATGCTCCACCTGCTCAAAGGGAGAAGGAAATCCCAGCCTGGCAGCCCTGTCCCCTGCAGCTGAGCCCAGGTGAGGGTGACAGAGGGGGTGGCTGCAGCACAACCCTCTGGATGTGTCCCTGTGTTCCTTCAGCTCCTTGCTTTGCCTGCTTAGCTACCTCTTAACTCACTCAGCTTCTGAAGGGTTTCCTGACCACCCAGGAAATCACTGAATCATTTTGGTTGGGAGGAGAAAACCTTCAGGATCATCACATCCAACCAGCATCCCCAGCACCACCACAGTGAGAGGTGATGCTGGACCCTCTGCTGACTTCCCAGCTCCCTCCCTTTCTTTCTCTCCCTTTCTTGAGGAGCTGAGGGACATTCAAAGCCCCACAGAAACCCAGCTGGGGAAGCCCCTAGGTGCTGGGCCCCTCTTGCATCCCTCCCTGGCTGCAAACAAGGAGGTTTTACCCCCCATGGGCATCCTACAGCACCTCAGACTCAGCCACCCCATTTCTCCCCCTCTGACACCTGGTGGGCTCCAAGCCCCAGAGCTGGTGATGGGCTGGGGGGTGGGTGATTTTTAATGCTCCCTTATTTATTTTTGACACCACAGAGGCCATTCCAGCACCCGCTTTATCTGGGGTGATCTTTGACCCCTGCCTGTCAGGAGTTCAATCTGGTACGTTCCACTCTTTGCCCCCACTTAATTCTTTTTGAGCTGCTCAGCCTTTGAAACCCGGTGCCATTTGCCAGCCCCAAAGAGCCCAGATCAATGCTGGGGGCACCGGGGCTGGGTGACCTTACAACCTGCACCCCCCAGGGCAGAGCAGAGCCTTGGCCATCTTCTCATGAGGAGGTTGTGCTGGAGGGGGAGGGATTTTCGGGCAGCTCCATCCATCTGGGACAGCAGAGCTCCTGCTCCTGCCTCCCTGCATGGACCTGAGCAGGAGCCAAGCACCAGGAATGAGGGGAGGGGAGGGAGAAAGCTGGGGATCTGGGGAGAAGAAGGGAAGGGTTCATGTCTGCCCTGGGCATTCAGCCAGGGTGCTTTGGGGGTGCAAAGTCTCAGTCTCCTTTGAAGGACCCCCCACAGCCCAGGTGTCTGAGACCACCCCACACCCTCGATAAGGAATGAAACCAGAGGGAGAGGAGAGGGAGGTGTTGGTTGGTGTGGCTTTGGGAGCCCGGTGAAATGCAGAACTCCTGGTGCCCCAACCACTGCCCCAGGGGCTTCCTCACCTCCACTTCCAGCTCCCCGCAGAGGGAGGGACCTGGGGTCCCACCAGGAATGAAAGCACTCCAGAACCATCCTTCCAGACTTTGGGGTGGGTGGCTGACACCCAACCCTCCCAGAGGACCTTTGGGGGCATTTTGGAGCTCAGAGGTGTGGGTGACTCCCTCCCTGGGGTGAGAGCCCCAAATCCTTGCTCTGCCCAGGATTCCTCCCCAAGGCTGGAGAGCCAGGGAAGCCCCAGCTCACACTGATCCACATCCCAAGTGTTTGCCCAAGGACAAGAAGGAGGGAGCACCCTACCCTTGGTGCTCAGCCACTCCCCCAGCATCTAATTAAGGGTCTAATTAACCCTTCTGGCAGCTGCCATTAAAAATAAAGGGGCCTCCAGGTCCCTGCTGGAGTGGCCTAATTTAAGGTGTGCATCTCCTTGGTCTGGCCTCCTCCTCTGGTGTCCAGGAGGCAGTTATTTCAGGATGAGGAGGCTATAGATAACTGATCTGCCAGCCATATCTCATCTCCCTTCATTTATTTTCAATTACTTTGTCTCCCCAGCCCCGGTGAGGATCTCCTGGTGTCAATTCATTTGGTCACCTCTGTGCCTGCAGCACCTCCCTGGGCTCCTTCTCCGGGCTGGTGTGATGGCTCCCCCAGGACCAGGCTCTTATAAAACAGCTCTGCTTCTCTTTCAGTCTCTTTCAGCTCCCCCTTGTTCACCTCTTCCCAGACACCCCCCCCCCACCCACCCACCCAACCTTCTGTCCCCCTTTGGCATGAGTTTCTGGGAGCTGCCATGGTGGAAAGCTCTGTGCCTGCAAGAGCTGCAGCCTCCAGGGTGGGACCATCTCCTTGGTGTGCTCATGGACACATCCCAGGGGTGGGAGCATCTCCTCAGCATCTCATGGACACATCCCAGGGGTGGGAGCATCTCCTCAGCATCTCATGGACACGTCCCAGCTGGACACCTGCAAAGGGCACCTGGATGTCACTGCTTCCCAGGTGGCAACTGCCCTGGCCTTTCTGTAGACCTCCCGTCATGGCTCTGGAGCTCACTGTCCCCTCAGGTGCTGCAGACTGGGACAGTCTGGGTCTCCACCAGCACAGGCAGTGACCTGGAGGTTGTTCCCCTCCCTTTGCTGGCTCGGGCAGCCCAGGACCTCCTGTCCCCTGCTGTCCCTGTCCCTGCTCTGGTGACACACACAGAGGTGCCTGGGGCTCTGGTGCAGAACCTCAGCAGATGGTGACCCTTCCACTGGGGACACCACTGGAGGTGGATCCCTGATTCTCAGCCAGCAGAGCAGAGGCTCCAGACACGTTGCTGAGCAGGGAGATGGAGGTGGCAGCCTCCAGGGTGGGCTCCTTCCTTCTGGGAACTCTGCTTTTATCCTGTTTCTCCATCTCACCACACACCTTCACCCTTCCTTACACTTCCTGGGCAGCTCCTCACCTGCCTGAGCTGCTCTCCAGGTGCCACCTGAGCCCTTCCTGGCATGTCCCCATTCCTGGTGACATCGGCTTGCTGCTCTGCCTGGTCACCATCAGCAGGCACGGACACCTGAGGTGACAGCAGCAAGGGCCAAGCAGGGCATGCTGTCATCTCCAGCTCCATCAGGAAGTTTGCAGCAGGGGTGGCTGGAAAAAAAAAAAAAAATTAAAAAGAGCCAGCAGCACTTTCCTGTGGAAAAAACAAAACAAAAAAAAGGGCACATTTGCTCCCGTTTCAATGAGAAAGAAATAAATAGCAAGGCTGGTAGTGACTGTCCCTAATTGATTAGTCATTTCTGCAGATGATAATTGCACATCAAAAGACTGAGATCCTGCTGGTTCATGCAAATGTCCTCAGCAGCGAGGA
Source organism: Calypte anna (assembly GCF_003957555.1). NCBI lineage: Eukaryota > Metazoa > Chordata > Aves > Apodiformes > Trochilidae > Calypte > Calypte anna. The sequence goes on along the minus strand of NC_044247.1, from coordinate 16,813,314 downwards.
GCAGGGGAAGGGAGTGCAGGAAATAAAACCTCCAGAAGCTGCCCAGGAGAAGCTGGGGTTGGAGTTTTCAGGCCAGGAGAAAGAGTTTTGCTCTCAGGCTGCCTGGGAGAGATGTCCTTGACCTGAGCTGCTTCCCTTAGGGCCAGAAGCATGGAGAGGGAGGCTGGGTGGGTGGGTGAGGAGCAACCCAGGCAGGATAAGCAATGCTTGTCAAACCCCCAGGGAGAGATGGGGATGGGATGGTGCTGGCCTCAAAAATTAGAAAAAAAATCTCCCTGGAAAGGGTTGTCAGGGCCTGGCCCAGGCTGCCCAGGGCAGGGCTGGAGTCCCCATCATCCCTGGAGGGGTTTCAGAGCCTGGGGATGTGGGGATGAGGGACATGGGCTGGGGGTGGCCTGGGCAGGGATGGGTTGAGGGTTGGACTGGATGAGCTTAAAGGGCTTTTCCAACCCAAAGGATCCTCTGGGGGTGCTTGTCAGGGCTCAGCACCCAGGAGGAGCAGCAGCTCTCAACATCTGCCAAGGTCTGGGGCAAGGAGCTGAGGTGTCCAGAGGAAGGGATGTGGACTGTGACTGGGAGAGGGACCCCCTGCCCCTCCTGCCTTTTCTGCATCTCCCCCAGTTTTAGCTCCTTCTCCCCCAGGGCAGCTTTCTGCTCTCTCTGACCTTGTGTGCAGTCCCCAAGTCCTGCTGCCCAGGCTGCCACCTCAGGAGCATCCCCTGTACCCCCCTCTCCTGGGCTGGCAGGAGAACCTCAGTGCTCATGGAGTGGCTGGAGGGAGCTGCCAGCCCTGGTGTCTGGCAGAAGAGGAGGTGAAGATGACTCAGGCAGCCTCCAGCAGCCACCAGAAAAAACACCAACCTGCTCTGAGCTGCATCTTGATGTCTCAGCCCATCTCCTGATGCTCTGCAGGGCCATGGGTCTGGAGGATCAGGACAGAGCCAGGGCCCCCACCAAGCTTTCCTGGGGCTTGGAAGCAAGATGTCTGGCAAAAGGACCCTGACAGATTGTCACCTCTGGGGTACAGGGACCCTCTGGGCTGTGGGGAGCTACAGCCAGGGCTACAGCCACAGCATGGACCTCACCAGGGATGAACCTTTCCCAGGATGAACCTTTCCTGGGGTGAACCCCTTGCAGGGCTCAGGTCAGGTCAGGGCTGTGTCAGAAGGTCCCCACTGCCCTCACACCTCTGCTCCAGGTGATTCCCAACCCCATGAGCCCTTCAGGGCTTCTTTTCCCCAAAGTCCCTGAGCAGCTCTGAGCAGAGTGGGGCAGAGCAGACCCAGGGAACATTTCAGACTGTGCTCCCCTTCCCCTGCCTGCCCAGACCAATGCTGGCTCCTCCAGCCCAGTGACCACTGAGCTGCCCCCAGCCCCACGGGCAGGATGCCTCTGGCCACCAGGGAGGTGGTTGGGGTTGTGCCTCAGCTCCTGGTCCATGGTCTCTACAACCTAAGGGACAGCAGGGAAGTAGATTTGGCCTTCTGCATGGCCCTACCCAACTCTGCCCTCCCAGCTTCCACATCACCTGCAGCAGGAGTTCCAAACCAGCTGGAATTCCGTTCTTCCTCCCTCTCCTCATCCCCCTCACTGATGAAGTCACATCTGAAGCATCCCTCTGGATCCTCCGGGCAGGCTGCACTCCCCTGCTGACCCACAGGACCAGCTGGGTTCAGCTCCCTTCCCTTCAGATGTCCTGGGCATGGAGGTTTGCCCAGAGCTCCTTCCCCCTTCAGAGTCAGGGAAGAGAAATGGGCAGTGGGAGGGCGTGAGTCATCTGACCCATTTCCCCAGCTTGGGAGGAGATGAATGAGCCCTTCAGAGGTCCTGTTTCTTTCCACTGTCTAGACCAGCCAACCTCTGGGCTGTAGGCACCTGCCCTTGCTCTCCCGGAGGACCAGGCAGCCTTCCCAGCCCTGGGAATGTCTGCTGGGATCCAGCCATGGGGTCCCAGCTGGGCACCCCCAGAGGATGGGAGCTCAACCTCACTCTGCTCCCTCTGAAGCCAAGGGAAGATTTTGACACCAACAAAAGGGGGGAAATTCACCTCTGGAACCCTTCTCTGCTTCGTGGAGCTGAGCCTGGGCCAGCTCTGAGCAAGCGATCCTGATGGAGAAAGATCCATCAGCTTGGAGAGAAGAAGGGCTGGAGGGGAGCTGGAGAGACCCCCAGGCCCAGGAGAAGATGCTGGGGGTCTGCAGATGCAGAAGGGCAGCAGAGCCTCCCCCGGGAAATGGGAGGCACCAGATCCAGAAGCTCTGGGGATGCTCCTGGAGTTTGTGCTGATCCCCACTGGTGCACTGGGTGCCCAGCACCCCATGGCCCAGCCAAAGCAGGAGTCACCTCAGCTGTGCCTCCGGCCATCCAGGAAGGAACAAGAAGAGACCAGGTTCAAAATTAAGAGAGATTTTTAATTGAATAAGTTCTGTAAGTGGGCTCAGGAAGCCCACCCATGGAATTTACTTCTTCCTCTCAGCAGTGGTTCAGTAGACAGTTATCAGCTTTGCAAGAGGAGCAAAACCAAACAGAAGAGGGGTGGCATTAAAATAAATAGTGTTTTTTTTCTTTTTTTCTTAACTTTTAAAATAAACTTTTCAAAAAATACTTTGGTTGGTTGCTTTTTTAACTACTATATTTTTATTTTTAATTTATTTTTCCCTTTCCCCTTAGAAGGTACAGAGCTAGGCAGACCCCAGCCCCCAGGTTCCAAACATGCTGTTATAGCCTGCAGAGAAAAGGGACCCAGACAAGGCAGCTGGGAAGGGTCCTCCTGTATGCCACTGGGCAGAGAGCTTAGGACCCACATACCACAGCAGATTCCAGGCCTTTGGGTTCCTGGGAGGAGGACTCTCCGGGAACTGCCAGAAGGTGATGGCTCTATCAAAGAACTTTGTGCTGAGGACACCTGGGGAAGCAGGAGGCTGCAGAGCTGGGGCCAGGAGGAAATGTTGGAAAGGTTGGGAAAGGGAGGGGAGGGGAAGGGGATGGGGCTCAGCCTGGCAGCACAGGCTGCCATCCATCCATCCATCCATCCATCCATCCATCCCTCCCATCTATAGATCCATCCATCCATCCATCCCTCCCATCCATCCATCCATCCATCCAACCTCCCTCCATCCAGGTGACTGTCCCATCCTGGCATCCCACTGGCCTGAGCTCCATGGAAGGAGACAAACCTGAGCTGGATCCGATCAACCCCCCAGGATGGGCTTTGGGATGAGGCTACATCCCTTCCTGGCTCTCCTCACAATCTGATCCCAAAATGGGACCTTCCAGCACCTGAGGACCTCAAAAGAGCTGAGGGGCAGAGAGGAAACCAAGGAAGGGGTGCTGGGAGGAGGAGGTTTGGGCTGTGCAGACATCAGCCCCCTCATCCCCTTCACTGCACCTCAGCAGCTCTTTATGTTCTCCTGGGCTTGGGAAGCTCTGGAGGATCAGAATTCCCCAGGTGGGCTCCCAGGTGGGGATGGGGAAGAGCCAGCTCAAGGGGATTTTTTGGGAGCCTGAGAGCAGAGCCCTGGCAGAGGGGTTTCTCAGGGATTAGGTGGAGAGCAGCCCAAGAACCACTCCTGCCTTCCCAGCAGGAGGTTTATGGGAACTGGGATGGGATGGGATGGAGACCCCAGTGAGCCCTCCCCACACCACGTGTGGCAGCAAGGGAGGAGGGGAGCAAGCACCAGCAGGAGCCCTTGTGTGGATGGACCTTTGGGTTGGAAGAGGAGCTCCTGGATGGGGAGCAGAGCTGGGGGAGCTCAAGTCCTGCTGAGCAGCTCCCTGTCTCCTGATCTGTGGAACCTGAGCCTCTTTCCCCACCTAAATCTGCCCAACAGCCCCACAGGTTTCCTGGCAAAGGAGCCCATGATCTGCAGAGACACAAAAGGTCCCTTGAGAGGGAGATCTGTCCTCAAAGCCCAGGAGGAACAGAGAGCCCAGCGTGTGATGTTCCCAAAGCAAAGCACAAGACAAACCCCCAGTGCCAGGGCAAGCAGCTGCTGGCAAACATCTGGAGCAGCTGGGAGCTGAGTCACGATGGGGTGGGGCAGGAAAGGGGCTCCCAGCCCAGACCCAAACTGGAGTCAGCTGCAGGGAAACCAATCTGCCTGGCAGCTGGGGCTGGGCAGGGAGCAGGATGGATCCAGGCTGAAGATGTTGGGAAAAGACTGGGAGAAAAACGTGTCCAGAGGCTCCCCACAGCTTCCAGGGAACTGGAGGTGGCCTGGGGAATCCCAAGGGTCCTGTCTGCTGAGAGCAGGGGGAGAGGAACTGGAGAGGAACTGGAGCAAGAAATGGGAGCAAAGAACAGGAGTAAGGAACAAGAGTAAGGAAGAGGAGTGAGGAACAGGAGTGAGGACTGGGAGCTCTCCTCCTCTCTGATTCCCTTCAACACATCCCATATTTCATCAAACACCTCTCCCAGGTTTCTCATTTCCCAGGGATGAGCCATTGAGGAGGCCCAGCTGGACTCTGGCACCATTCCCTGGCAGAAGCAGGAATTCTGTGCTGACCCAGAAAAATCCCATTGTGCGGGAGGGTCCTGGAGGTGCCCCGGGGGGCAGGGGCTGGGGACAGGGGCTGGGGACAGGGCCATCTGCTCCCCCCCCCAGCTCCAGCACCCGGGGGAGGTCACCCCCTCGTTCGCACGACTTTGGAGGCCGTGAAAATGATGAAGCTTCACATGTTGAGTCATTCCACCATCAGGAGAGGAAGCAATGAATCGCAGAGATACAGAGGTGGTAACTAAATTTACAAGTAGGAGCCATTTAAGAAGGAGAGGGGGAAAAAAAATAATCAAAGTGGAGCAAGTTGGAAAACTGCTCATTAGTTTTCTTTAAAGAAAGTTTCAATGAACTGTTTCACATTCCCATTCAAGTTCCTTGCATCCTCAGTGAGAGAAAAAAAAAAAAAAAAGACCTTTTTTGTTTTCCCCCTAAAAAAATGTTGCATTTTTTTAGGAAGGAGTGGAATCAGCACCAACAGGAAAGTGAGCTGAGTGTTCCAGAGGGAAGATATCTCTTGGTGGAAGCCTCTCCCCCAGACATGGCTTGGAAGTAGGGAGCCAAGCAATTATTGGCCTACAGATAAATATGATTGCAATCTATTTTCTAAGTGCTGCCCCAGAGCCAGGGGCTGATCCCAGGGGCTGATCCCACAGGGGTGCACACAGCCACGGGGCACCCTCAGAGAAGGTCGGTGCCTCAAAACCCAAACGGCTTCAGAGTCCAGGGCCAGGCTCTGGGGATGGGAAGGTCTCTCCAGGACCAGGAGATCTCTACCCAGACCAGGGCATTGTCCAGAATTCCCTCCATGCGTGGAGGTGGGGTCCCCTCTTTGGCCAGAGGAAGCTCCTTCCAGCATTCCCCTCGCTCAGGCTCCGGGTGGGAGCGAGATGGGGGTTTGGGGTCCTTCCCAGGCACACCAGGGGTGGGCTCCATCTCCATCAGCTGGAGGGGCAGGCAGGAGGCAGAGCTGGATGCAGGACCTTGGCACAAGGGATGAGTCCCTGCCTGGGCAGAGGGAGCCTGGAGCAGCCACAGGTTTCAGAGAGCAGATGTAGGGAAAGAGGAATCCCACGGCCGGGCTCCGCCTGGCCCCACAGCCAGCAGGAACCCAAACCTTCTCCTGGCAAAGAGACCTCCCCGTCCCCCTCTCCCAGCTCCAGGGGAAGGGGAGGTTGGGATTAGCCCTGAGCAGAGCAGGAGCTCATCTCCCAGCATGTGCAAGAGGACCAGGAAGCCAAACCTCGCATCTGGCACCCTTCACAGCAGTCTCAGGAGTATTATTAGCACTAGACCAAGGCAGCCTAACGGGGTATTTATATATACAAAAATAGATCCACAGAACTCTGAGTTGAGGAGGGGGGGGTGGGAGGAGCTGAGGGAAGGTGACGGATGAGCCCCGGGGTGGTGGAGGAAGCCAAGGGACACGTTGCATATATATCTCCTGGGGAACCATCTGCTTCCCTCTGCACTCATACACACACCTCAGAGGAGACCCAGCACTGGGACATCACCCCAGATCCTGACCCCCCCTGAGTGAGGGGATGATGGGGTCACAGCTCCACACCTTGTCAAGAGGAGATGGGGCTGAGCCCAGCACCTGGAAGAGGTCCCAGCAAGGGCTTGGGTTTATTACTGTCACAGCAGGTAAACCACGAAGGCCTGACCCTCACTCAGGTCTGACCCTCACTCAAGTCTGACCCTCACTCAAGTCTCCTTCTGCTCCACAGATGGTCCAGCCCCGGGGCTTGGCTCAGACCCATCTCCAGGCAGAATACCCTCAGAGGGGTGACACTGGTGGGGGGTGACACTGGTGGGAGGTGAAGGAGGCCCCAGGGACAACATCTGCAGGAAGGGAAGGTCCAGCTTCCCCCTTTCAACTCCCCCTTCTGCTCTCTGCTCCTCCCGGGCCCCAAGCAGGGGCTGCAGGAGCCCCCAGGGGCTTTTTTTTGTTCAAGTGAAGCCAGTGCTGGTGGAAGGGAGCAGGGAGGTGGTGGCATCTGCTGGGTGGTGGGATGGATCCGGGCAGCAGGTCCCACCCTGCCGGGCTCTGGCAGCTCTTCAAGGCATGGAGACATGAATGGCAATTTCAAACCAGCTTCTCCTTCTCAGCCAGATCCCATGGAGGGCCCTTCCCCTCGCTGCAGTCGGGCAGAAGCGAGTGGGCTGGGCTGCCTCCAATAGCTCCTTCCCCTGCCAGAAGGCTTCTAAAGCTTCCCACACCTTTCCTTCCTCTTTGAGACAGCAAAATACGATGCTGCCTCCCCTGGAAGCTCGCTTGCTTCTCTCCAGTGGCTTCCAAGCCTGGAGGGAAGGCACTGCCACCGGTGGGACCCCCTGGCTCCCGGCGGAAAGCAGAGCCACATGAGAGGAGAGAGACCACCACCAAAGGTGCTGGAGGGAGCTGGAGAGGAGGAGGTCTGGCTCTTGGAGGGCTCTTGCACGGGGGTGTGTTGAGCTGCCTCTTCCCCTCCATCTAGCAGAACCACACTGTGGGGCAGCAGCAGCTCCTCAACCCCCCTGAGAAGTCCTGAGGACCCTTCATGTCTCCCTTCCCAGCGGGGCAGGGCCAGGGAGGCCACCAGCAGCTCTCCTGGTCCCTCACCCCTGCATTGCAAACCCACCCTGTCCCACCAGCTCCGTGCTGCCTCCGTGGTCCCGGGGGCTGGAGGGGCCCCCAGTTCACCTTCCTGGGAGGTGATGGTGGGGAGTGGGGAGCTTGGCAAGGCTGAAGGAGGAGGAGGACGGAGAGGAGGAGGAGGAGGAGAAGGAGGAGGAGGAGGAGGAAGTTTGCTTCTCCTCCCCGGGAGGGTCATACCGGCTTATCCAGCGTCTTGGGGAAGGGGGTGCTGGAGGAGGAGGAGATCTTCCTGCAGACCGTGTTGGTGTGGCTCTGGCAGCGGCAGCCGGGCCGTTTGAAGCCGTCGTAGCCCCGCTGGCAAAGTTTGAGGCAGCCCAGGGTGGGGAAGTAGCAGCAGAGGCAGGGCATGAGGAGGGAGAGGAGGCTCATGGCAGCCCAGCGGGCACAGCAGGAGCCCGGCCCGCAGGAGCAGGGGTCGTCGGCGCAGGTGTCCTCGTCGTCGGTGGAGCAGTGGTAGAAGAGGCCCTTGACGCAGCAGAGACACGTCCCGTAGTCCAGGAGGCTCTCGGGGGAGCAGAGGCAGCGCTGATTGCAGAGCCAGCAGGAGGGGAGGCTGCGGGCGGCCGTGCAGCGGGGACACTTGCAGCGCCCGCACTCCTCGCACACCAGCAGGAGGTGACCGGCGTGGTGCAGGCTGGCGGTACCGGCGGTACCGGTGGCGGCGGTGGGCTTCTCCCCGTCCGCCCCTTTCAGAGGGGATTCCTCCTCCCCTTTCAGCTCGCCTGGCCGGGGCTGCGTCCGGATGAGGGAGTGTCCGGAGTGGGATGGGGTGAGGGTGCTGAGGAGCCGCTGGTCGGAGGCGGTGGTGCCCTGGGAGACGGAGCTGGCGGTGCTGGAGTGGCTCATGGGCTGCTGCTGCTGCTGCTGCTGCTGCAGGGGTGGCACCTGGTGCTGCTGGCTGTGGCTGCGGTGCAGGTCCTGGAAGGCGGAGGAGCGGTCCTGGGAGCGGTCCTGCTTGTGGGGCGGCTGAGCCAGGGAGGGGTTGGAGCGGGCTTGCTGGCAGCAGGCAGCAGGGCGCTCCACGTAGTTGTTGCTGGCGCGGATGGAGCGGATTTGGTCGATGGACAGGACCTGCTGGAAGTCCTCGGCGGGAGGGTCCATCGTCTCGTCGCAACTAAGCTCAGCCACGCTGGAGGAGAGCTGCATCGCCGGGAGCGGGGAGAGCCCGCAGCATCAGGGCACATCTAAAAATCCTACGGGACGGGGCGGGGGGAGGGAAGAAAACGTCGGTGTTACCTCCTAGAAGGGATCCATCCCTCCCCACCAGAGAGCCGAGGCTGGCTGGAGAACACCTCGTGAAGTTACTCCCACCAGCTGGGCTCAGATCACTCCGGTGCCCGGGGGACTGAGGCTGGATGCATCCAGAAGACAAAGGCCTCTAGAGCTGTCCCAAGAACCAGGCAGGCACAGCCTCTCCCCGTGCCTTCGGAGCTTTCCCTCTCCTTCCAGAGGATTCCCACCCTTTGGTCCTTAGGAGGCAGGGAGAACCTTCCCACTGCTCCCAGGGAGCTGCCCAGGAGCAGGCAGAGGAGGGGAGCCACTCGTTGCATGCCCAGTGCCCAGCTTCCCCCCAGCCCTCCCCAGCCCCAGCTGCAGTGTGGGGTACGTGCTCCCCGTGCAGAGCCAGCTTCCCCAGGACAAAGCCATCCTCCTCTGGCAGACCCAAGGCGTGATCCCTCAGTGACACAGACGTTGTCACCGTGCCCGGAGCCAGCAGGAAAGAGTCTGTGTCACCAGGAAGGTCCCCACTGACGCTCGCACATGGCTGGTGGCAGCTGAGGCTTTCCAGTAGGTGAGGGGCCACAGGTAGAATCTGCTCATGCAGCAGAGAGAGGGAAGATTGATTTTCACCAGCTAGGCTGACCTTGGAGAGCAGGGAAAAGCAAAGGCAACTTCCTTCCACTCTTCAAGAGAGATCTGGTCGCTTCCATCCCCCTCCCCGGAAAGCCAAGGCAATTGATCTGCTTAGATTTGGTTTTTTCCTGCACAAGGAGCCCACCAGCCACCTCCAGCAGGATGCTCTCCTTGCCCTGGGAGATGCAGGCAGTGGCTCTCCCAGGACACCCACAATCGATCAGGACACCGGGATGGTTAGCAGCAAGGTGAAGGGGAGCTGGGAGGGCAGGGCTAGCCCAGGGAAGGTTTGATGAGCACCCTGACGGGACGGGAAGGAGCCAGCGAGGCCAAACACCCTCCTGTGAGCTGTCACCTGCTGCCACCGAGCTCCTCACCAGGAGAGGTCCCACTACAGCCCAGCCCCCGGAGGAGATACAGCCCATCTCAGCCTGCAGCCGGGCAGCCAAGAGCAAACTCAGCAGCTCCCCACATCCCTCATCACCCTGAGCCCACCCCAGGCTGGGATCATTCAGGGGATGATGCTGATTTACACCCAGGGAGGAGCTGCTGACCCTCTGGTGTCCATCCCCTCGGTCATGTGTGCTGGGGGGCATCAGGACTCAGCCAGAAAGACCCCCCGTGAGGTTCCCCTGAGGGAACCCGAAGTGACAGACCGAGGTGTGATGGAGCCAGCAGGACCAGGAGATGAAAAGTATCCAAAGGGCCTGACCCAGCACAGCTACACCCAGCCCTCTGTGAGAGGGGGACATGAGGAGACCCCTGAGCCCAGCTTAGGCAGGAGGGGCAGAGGCCTGGGGACAGCAGACGGGGAGGGGAGCTGGCAATGGGGCCACAGTGCAACCAGGACAGGAAGGATCTGGGTCCAGGGCTGGGACAGAGCATCCCGGGTGAGACAGGTCCAGGGAGGACCCCAGCACTGAACCCCAAGGCTCCTGGAGCTCCGAACCCTGGGCATGGGGAGTGGACATGGATCCTCTGCCCCCCACAAAGGTTTATCTGAGCTGAGATCGCTCTTCTACACCCCCCCCCCCCCTCGCCTCCTGGTGGGGAGCCCCGAGCCCCCTGCTGTCTCCCAGCCCCATCCCACGGCTGCAAGCTGTCCGTGTCCTGCACGGGTGCTGCTGCCCCCTCCCTGCCTACCTGCCCGGCCAGGGGGACGGGGGCAGCGTGTCCCCTGTCCCCTCCTCCTCAACCCTAGCCTGCCGGGCAGACATACCGTCCCCCCCCCCCGGAAACCGGGCGAGCTTTATGGCCCCCGGCAGCCCCAAACATATAAAGTTCCCGTGATAATTGGCCAGAGGAGGGATCGTAAAAGCAAATGATTTACAGGCTGGAGGTGACTGCAAGCGAGGGACAAGCTGCACAGGGCACCCAGGTGGGAAAAAAGGGGTTTTTTCCCTCCGGAGGGATCCCCGCACCATGTCCCGGGGGAGCAGGGGGGGGGGGTGGGAGGCAGCCCCCGCTGCATCCTCCGTGCCCAGCCCCGCCGTGTGCTGTCGGCACCCCCGGGCCTTCCCCGCAGCACAGCCCCCGCCTGCCTGGCACCCGGATCGGGCCCGCAGCCCACAGCCCCACCGGGCACACCTCCCCCGCCCTGCCGGAACCCCCCAGCACCGCCCCTTCGTGTCCAGAACCCCTCCACACACAGCCCCACCGAGCACACACACGAGTCTGACACACACCTCGCCCCCAGCCCCACCGCGAAGCCCCCACGCGTGCCAAGACCCCCATCCCACTGCACACACGTGCCCACGATCCCCGTCCCCACTGCACACACATGCCCAGGAACCCCGTCCTCCGCGGCACGCACAGCCCACGCGTGCCCATGCCCCCCACTCCTCACAGCCCGGGGTCCCGCCACCCCCAGCCCTTCTCCCCGTGCCCCCCCCCGGCACTCACCGCAGCCTCCTCCGGTCCATCCGGAGGCAGCCCCGGGGGCACCGGGCAGCCCTTAGGGGGGGGGAAGCAGCACCCACCCGCCCGGCCCCGCAACCGGGCCGTGCTCCGTGCCCCAGGGAGGGGGAACGGGGCCGGGACGGGACGGGACGGCAGCACAGGGGAGGCGGGGGGGGGCTGCGGGGAAGGCGGGCGGGTCCCCGGCGCTGCCTGTGAATGGGGGCAGCGAGGAGGGTGGGAGGGAGGGATTTAGCGCTGCCCGGGAGCATCTCTCCCTCCTCTCCCTCCTCTCCCTCCTCTCTGCCGTTCTCCTTCCCGGAGCTGCAGCTCTTAACGCTTTACCGAAGTGGCGTCATCCCGCTCGAAATGGCCTCGGCCCATTAGCGGTCCCCGCAGAGCCCCGGCAGCCGCTCCCCAGGCAAGGCGGGCGGCCCAGCCGGGGGTACCGGTACCGCTTCGGCAGCTCGGGCTGCGCTCTACCCCTCTGCGCCCACCCGGACAGCCCGGCCGCGGCGTCCCCCAGAACACCACCACCCCCTCCCCGGGGACACCCGTGGGGGAAGTGCCAGCACCACGGGGATCAGCTCGCCTCGGGGCTCAGCCCATCCAAGCCAGGGATCATCCCATCCCTGCAGTCATCTCATCCCAGGAACATCCCACCCTGGGTGTCATCCCATCCTAAGGATCATCTCATCCCATTCCAAGGATCATCTCATCTCATCCAGGGGTCATCCCACAGCAGTAGGGATCCGGTTCAGACCCACACCTCGGGCAGGTTGTATCGGGGCTCGACTGGAGGAGCCGGTGTCACCTGTCGGGCTCTGTCACCTCGGGTGAGTCCCTCGGCATGGGCTCCATCACCTTTTTCCCCCTCAGCTCCTCCCGGGCACCCCAGGAGGCACCGTGGGAGCCCACTCCACACCTGATACTACCAAAAAGTATTAAGCTCAGACCTGAATCAGCTCAGGACGGAGTCTGGGGAGAGACTTTGCCATCCCGAGGTCCATAGAACGGGTCCACACACATCCCCGTTCTCCCAGAAATAAAAACCTTGGTCTCAAGGTCCAATCAGGACCTCCTGTCCCAGACGTTTCCCAAGCCACCGTGCACTCCCTCCTTGTGCTGCTCAGGAGCACCAAGGACCCCTGTGACACCCCTCAGCCACATCTATACAGAAATCAGACCTGGGTGACAGTCCCAAAGACTTTTCTTGGTGACACCGGGCATCGGCTACAGACCCCACCAGAGCTCCCACCCTGGCCTGAGCTCCCCCAGCTGGCTCACCCATCCCTGCTGGGAGAGTTCACCCCATGAGCTCACCAGCCCCAGCAGCTCAGGGAGAGCTGAGGACCCTCTCCATGGAGTCCTGCAGCCCCCCAGCACTCACCCATCCCCTTCCCAGCCCCGGGACCCGGGCCCGGTGGGCAGCCCCGGGTGCGGGTGGGTGCTAAGGGGCTGGACGGGGGGGCTCCAGGGGAGGAGAAAAGAGTCTGAATAAGGGCGACAAAACCCACCCTGCAGGTGGACATCATCACCAGGTGATCCACAACCTCGGTGGTCCGCCCAGGCTGGTGCCAGCAGAAACCTCAGTGTCCTCCCCCAGCAGGAGCCAGGGACCCCACTGACCCCCTTTCAGGCTGGTTTTGGGGCATTGCAAGGCTGAGCCGTTCCCTCACCTCCACAGGATCCCACCCGAATGCTCCTCCCAGGAGGAGTTATTCTCCAGCAGGAGCGAGTCCCTGCCCGCATCCCTCAGCACGGGGAGACTCCGAGCCTTCATCCCTCCGCACCAGCCTCTCCCTTCTCCCCAGGCTCGCAGCTCCCGGGGCTTTTAAAGGGGCAGAAAGAGACGAAGTTGCCCGAATCCACCAACCGACCGGGCAGCACCTGCCTCCCAGAAGCAGGTGTGATGTCTTCATCCTTTTCTCCCACCTAAAAATCTCTTCACTCCCACCTGAAGGTGCCGGCGGTGGTTGAGGTTCCCCTGGCAGCATCCCTCAGCCCAGCCTGGCGTCCTGCTCAGCCAGCGCTGCTTTATTCCTCGCCCGCTGCCGAGGGAGGGCCAAAAAGGCATGGAAATGCCGAGAGAGAGAGGGAAGTGGGAGGGTGGGAAGCGGAGGGAGAATAGCAGCAGCCTCCTGGGGAGTTATTGACCGCAGCAGCTCCGGAGAGGAGGGCTGAGAACCCGACTGCATTCGCAAAGGAAAAAGAAAAAAAAAAAAACACAACAGCAAACCAACTTTCCAGCCGCTCCCCAAGGAAAGGGCCGGGGCAGAGGCTTCGTCAGGATTTCGGGAGGTTTTGGGGGCTTGTGGGAATAGGGATGCTGTTCCCTGAGAGTGCACAGGGAGGTGGAAGACTCCAGTTTATGACAATCTCTCTCCCTGCAGGGTCGGCGGCTGCCCCCGAAGGGTGTCACCGGGAGGGTCACAGCTCCCCCCGGACACCCCCACATCTGCCACCACCTGCAGCCAGCCCAGCTCCTCTCTGCTGCCCTTTTGGGGCTGTTTCCCCTCCTCCTCCCAGTCTGATCCGCCACCTTTTAACCCTCTCGAACGCCCTCGGTTGGGGTCCTGTCCAAAGGGGTGAGGGGAGCCGCAGCCCCCGGGTGTCCCACTCCCTGCCTGACTTCCCAGGCTGCTGGCAGATCCCCTGCCTGGGACAGCTGGTGGCACCCAGAGCCGAGCAGGGAGGTGGCACCAGCAATCCCGTGCTCCCAGCCCTCAGCACCTCTTGTGCCTCCCTGCTTTGAGGGAATCCCCGGCAAATCCTTGCAGGCCACCAAGCAATTCCTGCCTGCTTCCCCCTGCACATCCAGTGTTTCTAGAGGCACACACCACATCTCAGAACCCAAAAGAGCACAACCCGCAGCCTGAGGGGTTTATTTGTCATTTAAAACCAGCGAGAGAGATGGGCAATGTTGGTTTGGGTTTTTTTTTACCAGCAGGTTGTGGAGGTGCCTCCACCTCTGGTTCTGCTGGAGAAGACAACCAAAAAAATGACCCGCTGGGAACTAGTGGGCAGCGGGCAGGGAGAGGAGAATATCCCTGTGCAAGGCTGGGGATGTCTGAGCTCTTCCATGCTATCAGCACAGGGGGAGGGCAAATTCATCTCCAGTTAAAGATGATGCGGAAAGGGGGAGGGGGGGCGAAAGAGGGAAAAAAAAAAAAAAAATGAGGGGGGGGGGGGAATGGAGGGGCTAAAGAGAACACGCGATTGCCCTGATTAAATAAGCCAGAAACAATGAGATGCTGGTGCCCTCTAATTTTTAGATTGACAGATTTTAAGGCCGGAAGGGACCGCGGGTGCTCCTCTCGCCTGACAGTCTGTATTATGTAAAAAGCCAGACTTGAAGCCAAGGCAGTGCCACTCGCTCCCTACCAGCAACAGCCGGGCTGGGGACTCGCCCATGAGAGGGGCTGGGGGACCGTGTGGGCTCCCAGAGTAAGGAGGCCGGGTACACCACCCCCCCACCCCGCTCCCCTTCCCCCCGGGCTTCCAGGAACAGCCCTGCCTGGGGTCAAGGATACAACCGTTTCCCTTCCCTACCCTGGCCTGGCAGAGAGGGATAAGGAGCAGGGGATAAACGCCAGCCCTCCCTCGCCTTTTCCTTTGCGACCTCCCCCAAGACCCTGGCAAGAAAAGTCCTTGCGAGGATTCCGTCCCGAGGCTTTCCTCCCGGGCTGCTTTTGGGTGCGAATCCGAGCAAGGTTGGAGCGTGGGTGCTGAGCCAGACGGAGCTGAGCCCGCCGGCGCTGCCCGATGCCTGCCAATTGTGAGTCCGGGCTCTGAAGATGGAGCCAGGCAGCCCTGAGACAGCAATTAACGGCTCAGGATGCTCCGCTTAAGGAGCCGAGGCTGGGAGAGGCTGCGGGACTGGAAGAGGCTGCGGGGCTGGAAGGGGCTGCGGGGCTGGGAGAGGCTGCGGGGCTGGAAGGGGCTGCGGGGCTGGGCAGAAGCCGCCGCCCGTTCTGTCGGGAGGAGCAGATCCTGCCGGTGCGGAGCGGGTCCTGCTGACTCACGGGTGCGGGTGGCGGAGCTGCTGCCACCCCAGGGGACAGCACCCAGGATGAGCTGGGACACCCCCCCACACCAGCTCAACACCACAGCAGGACTCTTTTTTTTTTCCCCACGTCCCATTGCACACATTGAGCAGCAATGCTCAGGGTGTCCCGGGGTGTGGATGAAGGAGCTCCCACTCCTCTGCTGCAGGAAACACGGCTGTCCCCACCAGGTCCCCTGCCCCCACCCACACTGCCCTCCCAGCAGAGAAGCCAGGGCTTGGGCTGTGTGGCTGAGGTGACACCGGGCCCTGCAGAAAGCTGGGAGGGACTTTCTGTGAGCACCCGGAGTGATGGGATGAGGGGAAGCATTTCCAGCTGGAAGAGATGAATTCCCTGGAAGAGAGGGAAATTCTGTGCTTTGAGGCTGCTGAGCCCCTGGCCCAGGTGGAGCTGTGGCTGCCCCATCCCCTGGCAAGTGCTGAAGGCCCTTGGAGCAGCCTGGGCTGTGGGGAGGTGTCCCTTCCCCTGGCAGGGGGCTTGGAATTACATCACCTTGAGGTCCTTTCCCCACCCAAACCAGTCTGGGGTGCTGGATGGGGGCCTGTCCATTACACTGTTTCCTCACTGGGAAATTGGTCCCAGCTCGGGTCTCCCTTCCGTCTTCCCAAGCTCCCCCCCAGGTGTCCCCTCCTGCAGATTCCCACCTCTGCTCCTTCCCAACCTGGGCACTGCTCGCTGAGCATCCTCGGGTACCACCGCTCCCCAGCGGGATGGAGGCAGCGGAGGGACGGGGGTGGGATCAGGGGGAAAGAGCAGGCTATCTCCCCCCAGTTTTCTCATCCTCCAGCCCTTGGCGATGCCGTCCTCAATGTCACTTTAAGTGGCGGGAGAAGGGCTGGGTGTTTAAATTGCCAATCTGGTCACATGCTGCCTGGGATTTGGCCGTAGCTCAAGCAGCCACACCCCCCGCGTTCGCTTTTTTGGCTGGTGACTCCTCTTGTGCTGGGCGTGAGGCAGAGCTGGGGGAAGAGCAGGAGAAACCGGAGGGGGAGGAAAAGTTTTCTTTCTTTTTTTTTTTTTTTTTTTTTAAAAAAAAAAAAAAAACACTACCAAAAAAACCAAAAACCTCACAACTAAAAGTGAGGCGAGTCATTGTGAATGTCAGGAGCTCGGGTGTGACAGCGATCCTCCCCCTCCGAACCGGCTCCAGTGAGAGCCAGAGAGAGGATTTCATGAGGCTCGGGCTATTTTTCAGAGCTGACATCCTACCCGGGCTAAGATAGAGCAGAGCAGGGTTCCTGTGCTCTGCAGCAAACCCCAGCAGGGCTCAGCCCCTGCCCTCAGCCCCCCCACACCCCTCCCAGTACCCCCAGTCCCGCCTCTCCTCTCCCCTCTGCCTCTGGTGTGGCAGCTCCAGAGGTGTCACAGGGTGTGACAGGGTTGGGGTCACCCCCGCTGCACCCAGACAGGAGCTCTGGGAGGGCACAGAGGCTTTGGGAACCCCCAGGTGCTGCCAGGCCCGGGGGCAGGGAGCCTCCCGCTCCCTCCGGAGCTCAGCCCCGCTCCTTGGAGCACCCCGACAAGGTGAGACCAACCCAAAAAAATGCCGGGACCCCCCCGCCGCCTCCCAGGAAGGTGCAGAAGCTCAGCCCCGGGGCACCATCACCTCCCCCAAGGCAGCTGCCGGGCTGCGGGGCCGATGCTCTCGGGGGACACAGGGAGGGGTCCCGGCAGGAGCTGTCCCAGTCACCTCCAGGAGGGTTCTCCTCAAAACGCTCTCTTTTAGCCTAAAAACCGCCCGGCCCTCCCTCCCCCGGTGCCGCAGCCAACTCTGCTTTGGGCCCCCCTGGTCCACAATTCCCTCCCCTCATTAGCCCCCGACACCTCCCGGGTATTTATAGCCTACTCCCCTTTTTTTTTTTTTTTCTTCTTTTTTCTTCTTTTTTTCTTCTTTTTTGTCTTTTTTTCTTTTTTCCTTTTTTTTTGTCTTTTTTTTCTTTTAGAAGAGACAACCCCAACTTAACTCCTTCCCCTGCTCCTCTTGCCTCCAACCCAGCCCAGAACCCCCCGGTTTGGGGCACCCAACCTCAGCAGAGCCCTTCCCCACTCTGTGCATGTAACACCCCGGCCCCAGGCTGGGGGCTCAGCTGCTGGGGATGGAGCTCTAGAGGTTCCTCACCCCCCACCCCAAAAAAAAAAATAAAAACCATTGGAGAAAGGACCCATCTCCTGGAGGGGTGTGGAGACATCACCCCTTCACATAAAAGGAGCGGAGCTGGGGTGCGATGAGCACGGGGGGACAGGCAGGGTGGTGGGGGGGAGGTGTGGGTGCATGGTGGGCTCCTCCTGGGGGTCCTGCTGGCCTCTCCCCCTCCAGCCGGCGCGGCTCTGGCTGGCGGCCAGGCTGCCATTTCCTGGTAATCCAATCAGTGCCGCAGATGAACCCAAAAATCCATTTCCTGCCGCCCCACCCCCCGAGCTTCATTAATGCGAGGAGAGGGGAGGGAGCCCGGGGCTGGGGAGGGGGGTGCGGGGATGCTGTGGCAAGGGGAAACTGAGGCACGGGCAAGGGAAACAAGGCACAGGCGAAAGCAGCAGAGGTGGGTGCCACGAAGCCACCCGAGGTGGGTGCTGCGGATCCTTCTCCTCACGGTTCTCCTCTCCCAGGGGCATCCATCCTGCTGAGGGAGGATCCCAGCCGGCACCGGAGGGGCGGGCAGGACACATCCTGTCCTCTGCCGGACATCCCATCCCCCTCCCACCTCCCCTCCTGGCCTGGGCTGACCCCTTCCCGGCCGGGGGGACACCCCAGATGACACCCCCCACTCAGACGGTCCGGCACGACCAGGAAATTGTCACCCCGGGCCACCAAGTTGTCCTGGGGAGGGACCAGAACCGCTTTTGAGGGAGAAAGCAGAGCTCTGGGCCAGCTCAGCACCCTGCTCCCCACTCCCCCCACCCCCGGGGGTGCCCACGGAGCCCTTTTCCCCCCGGCCCAGCCCCCCGTGGGTTTAGGTTCGGTACCGGGATGTAACCCGAGCCGATCGATGCGGGCAGGAACAGCTCCCCCCCTGCACTCCCGCTCTGCGCTGTCCCTTCCTCTCTCCCGTTCATTAATGCATTCTCCTCCTTACATTATTGATGAACTTCCTTCCTTCCTTTCTGATTTTCTTTTTTTTTTTTTTTTTTTAATTTAGAAAAAATACAAATTAAGAACAAGTGGTTACGCGGAGCCTCGGCCAAAACCTTTCGGGAGAGAGGAAAGAAACTTTGCTGACCTTCCCTCCTCCCCCTCTGCCTCCCCCTAACCACAGACCCTGCCCCACACCTGGGACCCCCCCTTCCCCACAGGCTCCTGCTCTGGTGGGAGCCCCAAAACCCCCTCGGACACGTCCCCCGTGGCCCAAAGTCCCAAAGCCGAGGGGCTGCAGCCCCCTGCCCCCAGCCGTGGCCAGCAGGGTGGGGAGGGGGTGGGCAGAGCCGTGTCCCGGCTCCTCCCCGGGCTGAGGGAATTTGGGGAGGGATCCAGGAAGCCCCCAGAGGTGGCCGCTGCCTCCGAGGTGCCACCACCCAAAGCGCCTTTGCTGGGACCATCCCGGAGCAGGAGGGGCCGGGCTTGGATGGACCCGGGGGGAGCAGGGAGAGCTCTGTGCAGGGTGCGTGTCCCCCCCCGGCTGGGGGAAAAGCCCCCCAGACCCTGCAGATCGGAGGACAGAGCCCTGGGGGGCTCCCCCCAGCCAAGTCCCCATCACTCCGGGGGGACCCCCGAGGCGGAGGGGCAGCTCTGGGTGCGGGGATTCGCCTCCCGTGGCCGCGGGAACCCCGCGAGTGGGGAGGGACAGGCAGGGAGGGGAGAGGGGAGGGTAAAGGGGAGGATGCGGGGGGAGGAGCGGGGCTGGGGGCGGGGGGGGGAGCGGGGTCCCGGCCTTTCCCAGGCTCCGTCGTGCTCCCTGCTCCCCTTCTCCCGGTTTCTCAGCCGCTGGAGCGCGACCAAGAGCCAGGAGAGGACAAACAAACATCCGAGTTTGGGTTTCCTTCCTCCCCTCCTGCCATCACCGGGGGGAAAAATAAATACATTAAATAACGGGGGCGGGAGCATTAAATTAAACTTAAAAATTAAAGAAATAGCGGAACAAGCGGAACAAAGGAGCGTTTGTGTGTCCGTGGGGCAGCTGTGGGAGCTGAGCCTCGGGGTGGTGACACCCGTGGGCACCGCAAGGACCCGGCAGTGGCCCCACAGCTCTGGTGATCCTCGGGTCCCACTGGGGACATGGCCACGTCCTGGGCTTTGCTGCAGCTCTGGGGTTGCTCTCCTGGGGTGGCTGTGGGGTTGATGTCCCGGGGAATGGGGTTGTTGGGGTCCCCCTGGTTCAGGGGGAAGGCAGGAGCAGCACCCAGAGCTCCAGCACAGGGACCCCCCCTCTCCTCAGCCTCTGGGTTCTCCCTCTGACCCTGCTGCAGCCTGAGGTCCCTGGAGGGTGGGGTGGGGTTGGGTCGGTCCTGTTGGGTTGGGTCATTGGGGTTGAGTTTGGTGGGGTTGGGTCGGTCCTGTTGGGTTGGGTCATTGGGTCAGATTGGATCATTCTTATTAGGAAGGATTGTGTTGGGTCTTTGGTGCTGGGTTGGGTCATCGGTGCTGGGTTGGGTCATGAGGGTTGGGTTGGGTCATGAAGGTGGATTTTGGTTGGGTTGGGTCATTGGTGTCGGGTTCTGTTGGGTCACTCAGGGGGATTTTGGTCGGGTTGGGTCATTCCTGTTGGGTTGGGTTCCTGTTGGGAATGGGTCCTGGGCACCCTCGGGGTTGGGAACGGGTCCGGGACACTTTGGGGTTGGGGAAGGGACCGGGGGCACCTCCTGGGGATGAGGAGGGGCAGGGGGGTGCCGGGCTCTGCAGCCGCCATCCCCGTCCCTGCATCCCCACTGCCCCCCCCGGCCCCCCCCCATCCCCACTCCGCTGTTTCGGGGATTTGGGGACATCCAAAGGGACATTTGTCCCTCAGTCCCGTCTCCGCTTCCCCCCAAGCGCCCCCGTGTACCCCCCCCCCATCATGGCGGTGCCCCCGCGCGGCGCTCTAGGCCGCAGCCGCCTCTCTATGGTCAGCCCCGCGGCGCTCTGGGCTCAAGGCCGCCGAGGACCGATGAAGCCCCGCGGGGAGCGGCTCTGCCCGCCCGTCCCGCGGCAGCGGCTCCTCCGGGACATTCTCCCGGCACGAAGCCGCCTTCCTTCGCTCCGCTCCGCTCCGCTTCTCCCCCGGCCCGCCGCAGGCGGAGGGCTCTATGGTACGGGCGACGCTCTACCCGCCCGACCGGCTCTCGATGGTGTGTGCGTGCGGCGCTCTACACCACGGCCTCCCCGCTCTCGATAGCCGCCGGGGCCTCTCCCGCACGTGTCTCCCGTTGCCGCCCGGTTCGGTCCCGGTGCTCTGCTCGTGTCCCGCGGGGTTCGGTGCCGGCCCGGCCCTGCCTGGCCCCCCCAGCTCCTCTTCCCGCCCCGTCTCGGTGGCCGCCGGCGCTCTCCCAGCCCCGCTCTTTATGGCGGGCGGCGCTCTAGCCCAGCCCGGCGGCTCTCGGTGGTGCGGCCCCGCCCCGGGGCGGCCTGAGGCGGCTCCGGTACCGCTCCCGGTCCGGCCCCGCGGGGTTGGGGTCCGGCAGAGCCGCTCGGGAGAGTCCGAGGTCCGGGGGGAGCTGCAGAGGTGGGTCAGAGCCCGATGCTGGGAACCCGAGGGCGGGGGGGTCCCGGTGCCGCTGCTGCCGGGGTCGGTACCGGGGTCGGGGTCGGGGTTGGTACCGCAGCGGGCGGTGTCGGGGGTGTCAGGGAGGGACCCGGGAGGTGCAGGCTCGGGTATAACGTGGCTTTCCCTGCATTCCCGTTGGGTTTGGTTTATTTGGGGTTTATTTTTTTGGGGTTTTTTTCCCCAAGGCCGGCGGGATCCCCACCGGAGGGGCTTGGTCCGTGTGTGGCAGCCTCGAAGCGGGGGCTTGGGGTGCAGGGAGGTGACCAGCGACACAGACCCCATCGGGACCCATCCCAGGACCCATCCCAGGACCCTTCCCAGGACCCATCCCAGGACCCTTCCCACCGGCTCAGCACCGTCCCAGGTAACACAAACCCAGCAGCCCCTGGTGGTGGGGATGGGGATGATGATGATGATGATGATGATGATGATGATGATGATGATGATGATGATGATGATGATGATGGCGACAGAACTGGTTTTTTTGGTAAAAAAAACCCCAAATCCTTCCTGCCTGGGAGAGCTGCCCCTCCTTCCCTCCCTCCCCCCAGTGCCAGGGCAGGACCCAGCGTGGAGGAGTGAAATGAGTCAATAATTGGAGTTTCCAGCAAGAAGTGTCCCGGGGGGATGAGCACCACCAGGGCTGGCAGCTCTGCTGGAAAAAAAAAATAAATGATTGGAGTTTGTGTCTGTGCAGGCTCTGCTGGGGAGGGGGGGAGAAAACTCCCAAGAGAAGGTGGGGAAAATGAGGAAGGGGGGGTCTGGCTGCAGGTGTGAAACTGGAGTGAGCCCTTGGCTCCCAGGGCAGTGAAGGAGCTGTGAGGTGGTGTCTGGGATGTCTTGATTAAGCCTTAATTTGATTGAAATTCCGTGCTGGGAAGAGCTGAAAGGGGAACCTGAGAGCTGAGATCTAACAGAGCTCTGTCCCCTGTCCCCTGTCCCCTGTGCTCTGGCTGGGGCTTTGCTCAGCCCTGCTGCTCCTGGTGGCATTCACCAGCTGAGGGGGCTGAGCAACCTTTAACTGCTGCTCTGGGAGCTCCCCTGGGGGTCTGGCACCTTCCCTGGGTGCTTCCCCCCCCTCTTTTGGAAGCCTCAAAGCCCGTGGTGCTGCTGACATTTTCCTCTTTCTTGGGGAGCAGAAACCTCTGCTTGCAGCAGGGGGGTCTGGGGTGGTGTGAGTGGCAGCAGCCCAAGGTTTGGAAACCCTGCACAGGGATTTGTTGTCAGGACAGGCTGTCAGGGGGGGTGAGCAGGGGCTGGGTGGCTTCTGCCAGACTGGGAGATTCTGGCTGAAAGCTGCCCAGAGGTTGGGGTGGTTTCTCCTTCCATCTACATTTTCATTGCTGAAACTGCTCAGTTGCTAAGTGGCAACTGTGGCTTTTTTATCAGAGAGCTCAAAGCCCCCCAAGCACTGGTTCCTTCAGCTGCTCCTCGTGTCAGGGAGCTGGGGAGAAGCCCCCTCTGCCTCCCCCCTTCCCTCACCACACAGCTCTTGTCTATTCTCTTCTCTCCAGGCTTGGGGTGATTCCTCCAACCACTCAACAGAGTTTTCTGCCTCTCCCTCCAGCTCTGTGTCCTTTCTCCCCCCCAGTGTGGGTTCCCTGCCTCCTCCTGCTGCCCTCCTGCCCCTGGGGGAATCTTGGATGAGCTCCACAGGAGCTCTCCAGGGTTCAGGAGCTTCACATCCTCCCCCCATTACCAAAGTCTCCCTGCAGGGTGCTTCAGTGTCTCCTTCCTCTTCTCCTTGCATTTCAAGGGAATTTTTGTCTCAGAATCCCTCAGCTGCTGTTTTGCTGCTGCTCAGGTGAGCTGTGGGAGGGCTGGGGAGGGCAGGGGGCTGGGGAGCAGACAC
Source organism: Calypte anna (assembly GCF_003957555.1). NCBI lineage: Eukaryota > Metazoa > Chordata > Aves > Apodiformes > Trochilidae > Calypte > Calypte anna. The sequence continues at coordinate 16,790,833 of NC_044247.1, read as the reverse complement.
AGCCAGATGTGACTCCTCTTTTTCAGCTCCTCTTTGGGAAAGCTTTAATTGCAGGCTGGCAGCTGGCTGGGCTTTGCCCCCAGCAAGAGCAGCAGAGGAGCAGGAGGTCTGGCTGATGAGATTAAATATCTGGATCACTCACCATTCATTACCTGGGCTTATTCCCTGGTAACTGATACTGGAAGAGGCAGAGATAAAAGGGACATGTGGAGGGAGAGATAACCAGGGCTGGGGGCCACCTCCTCCTCACTGGATTTGCAGGCAGAGGGGATACCAAACAAGCTGCCTTCTCTTCCCCCTCTGCCAGCCTGGTGGGGATCCTGGGGATCCAGGAGCCAAACTGGAGTCTTCCCTCCTGCCTGTCCTTGTCCTTCCCTTGGATACTCCTCACCTCTGGGAGTTGCAGTGCTTGCTTCAGGAGTTAAATAATTTCTTTCAGCCAGACAGGCACTGGGGGTTCCCTGGAGCTGCAGGTTTTCTGCACTTAGTTATGAAGTTTGCAGCTCAGCCCTGGCCTGGTGCTTTTCCCTGTGCTCCCTCTCCAGAGCTGGGCTGGAGGGTGTTCTCCCAGCACTGGTGTCTGGGGGCAGGGAGCAGTGCCAGGGGCAGCCAGCCAGGAGCTCCCAGTGCCTCCCCTCCTGCTCTGAGCAGCAAAACCTCAGCTCCTGACCCCAAGCTGGGGCTTTGCAGAGCAGCCAGTCCCCCTGCAGCCCCTGGAGGGCTGGTGCTGTGTTTTAGCTGTCACTTTATGAGGAGGTTTCCACTTTCCCCAGAGCTGGCTGCCTGGGCTGGTGGTGTTTGGGGTTTTTTTTCCCCTTCCCAGCAGGTTGTTCTGTGGGAATCTGACCCCTCTCCTGCTTTTGTTGTTCCCCATCTCTGAGCTCTCTGGGACGTGGAGGAGCAGGTTGGGCTGCCACAGCACCTCCTGCCCTTCAGACAAGGAAGGGAAGGGAAATCCCAAGTCTGAGATCAGAAATTCTTTCCCAGCCTGGGGCTGGCCCGGGGACACCCAGCAGAGCCCTGTGAGCCCCAGCTGGGTCAGGCCTGACCTCCCCAGCTTCCCAGGCTGAACCTCAGCACACCTCAGCTCTCTGCTCTGTGAGCTTGGAGGAGCTGTTGCAAACCTCCCCCTGACAATTCCTCTCCTCACCTCTCAGGTCACACCAACCACAGTTGGTTTCTCTCCCAATGTCCTTCAGCAGAACCAGGGATCCTCCTCCTTGTTTTGCATACTTCTTCCAGAAGTGACCTAATTGCTGGGTCTCTCTGGTTCTTGCTTCTCAAGGTCACTTTTCTCTGCTTCCCTCAGCCCCATAGCTCTCTCCAGGCAAATCCAAGCCCTGCAGCAGATGACACTGCTGGGGTTTTGTCTCCCCTGGAATTACTTTGGCCTGATCAGTCCTGGGCTCTCGTTTGTTCCTTTCTCTCTGGTCCATGGTGGTCACAAAGCCAGCAAGACTCCCCCTTGCCTCCCTTCCTCCTGTTTCCAGCTTCTCCCTGCAGATTGGGGTAGAGTGGCTAAAAAATCCCAAACCCTCAGTGCTGCCTTAGGAGTGGGTTCCCTCCCCCCTGGCACACAGTGCTTGGGTGTGTTTCATGCCCAGATGGTGCCAGGAGGTTGTGACTCTGCTCCAGTGCCCCCTCCCCTTGCTGTGTCAGTAGATGTGGATGGTGCAGGGCACTGGGATGTGACACCTTGCACAGCTCATCACCTTCTCCTGTCCCCTCTCTCTCCCCCAGGCACCCAGGATGTGGGGCAGGAGCCTGGCCTGGCTGTTCCAGTTCCCATCCAGACCCAGGTGCCCAGGGCTGCCCTGGGGCAGGAGGATCCTGCTGGCTGCTCCTCGCTGGCACCACTCTGCCCCAGAGCCCCTCAAGTGTGCCTGGCAGCTACACGGGGACCACCTAGGTGGGTGTGGGGGTGGGGTGAGGGTGCTGGCTGCTGCTCATAGAAGGGTTTGGGTTGGGAGGGACCTTAAAGCTCCCCCAGTCCCCCCCCTGCCATGGGCAGGGACCCCTCCCACAGCCCAGGCTGCTCCAACCCCATCCAGCCTGGGCTGAGACACTGCCAGGGATGGGGCAGCCACAGCTTCCTTGGGCACCCTGGGGCTCAGCACCCTCAAATTAATTTTTTTCTCAACGTCCAACCTACATCTCCTCCCTTCACCATTTCCCTGCAGAAGTGAGGTCTTCCTCACCTCCTTCCTCAGAAGTGATGTGGGGTTTTTTTTCCTCTCTGAAACAGCCTGTGTCAGAGGGGTGCCTGCTGGGGCTCTGTGTTCACTCCTCCCCATCCCAGGTTGCTCCAAGCCCCATCCAACCTGGATCCCTCAGCACCTCCAGGGTGCTGGGGACACCTTGCCTCTCAGCACCCTCACACCACAGGCTTTCATCCTTACATTTCCTTTCCCAGCTCAAACCCCCCTCATCCCACCCCTCCCCGCCGTGTCCCGGGTCCCTCCCCCTGCCCTGGAGCCCCCATTGTGTGCGGGGCTGGGGCGGGGTCCTCACGGTGCCCCCGCCCCTCAGAGCTGCGCTACGCGGAGACGCTGATGCGCTTGGACTTCGTGTGGCTGCGGGATCACTGCCGCTCCGCCTCCTGCTACAACACCAAAACTCACCAGCGCAGCCTCGACACCGCCTCTGTCGACCTGGACATCAGGCCCAAAGCTGTGCGGGTGGACGAGGCCACCCTCTTCCTCACCTGTAAGCACCCGGGACACCCCCGGGGGGAGGGAAACCCGGGAGTCCTGCGGGAGGAGGGGTCGGGCTGGGGACACTGCTGGGACACTGCTGGGATACTGCTGGGGACAGTGTGGGGACACTGCTGGGACACTTCTGGGGTCACTGCTGGGGACACTGCTGTCCTGGGGCTGGGACACACCTCAGCCTTCACTGAGTCAGAGTCCTCCGGGCTGGAAAGGAGCTCTGGGATCACCAACTCCAACCCTTGATCCACTCCCCCCGTGGTTCCCAGCCCATGGCACTCAGTGCCACATCCAGGCTCTGCTTAAAAACCTCCAGGGATGGAGAATCCACCCCCTCCCTGGGCAGCCCATTCCAATGCCTGATCACCCTCTCTGGAAAGAATTCCTTCCTGATCTCCAACCTAACCCTCCCCTGGCAGAGCTGAAGCCCATGGCCTCTTGTCTGACTGATGGAGCCTGACCCTCCCCTGGCTCCAACCTCCTTTCAGGGAGTTGTAGAGAGTGATGAGGTCTCCCCTGAGCCTCCTCTTCTCCAGCCTCAACACCCCCAGCTCCTTCAGCTTCCCTGCCCCCCAGGGCCTCTGTGTGCAGGGAGCTGTGTGTGTCTGTGTGTGTGTGTAGTGTGTCTGTGTGTGTGTGTATCTGTCTGTGCAGTGTCTGTGTGTCCCTTCACTGGGTGTTTCCCTGGGCTCTGATCACACCACAGCTGCCCAAGCAGCAGTCAGGATCCTCTTCCTTTCCCTGTCTGCTGTGGGATCAGAATTCCCATGTGCTGTCCTTCCTCCTCAGCTTCCCTGCTGCTTCCCTGCTTTCCTCATTGCTTCCCTTTATTTCCAGGCCTGCTTTGTTCCTCCTGGGATTCCAGAGGAACCAATCCCACCCCCTCCAGAGCTCCTGGCTCTGAACCCGGAGATGTGGCACCAACGAGGATGCTTTCAGCCTTAACCCCATAATACTTAGGGGTGCCATCAGGGTGCAAAGAGCCCCCCAGGAGGCAGTGTTGATGGGGTGAGGGCTGCCCTGGGCTGGTGGTGGTGGTGGTGGTGGGATCCATGGAGTGGTGAGCAGGTTCCCCCCTGTCCCCCTGGCAGGGCCGGACGGGCACGTGACGCGCTACGGGCTGGAGTGGCTGGTGAGGAACAGCTACGAGGGGCAGAAGCAGCAGGTGATGCACCCTAGGATCCTCTGGAATGCTGAGATCTACCACCAGGCCCGGGTCCCCTCCGTGGACTGCCGGAGCTTCCTGGAGACAGACGAGGGGCTGAAGGAATTCCTGCAGAACTTCCTGCTCTACGGCATCGCCTTCGTCGAGAATGTGGCACCCACCAAGGAGGACACAGAGATCCTGGCTAAAAGGATCAGCTTGATCAGGTCAGGGGGTGCCCTGGGGGGGTTCCTGGGGCTTTGCAGAGCAGCCCTGAAGGGCAGAGTGGTGTTTTCTCTCTGCTCAGAGAGGTGCTGCCCCTCTAACCCCTGCACCTGGGGCAGGCTGGGCTGGTTAGCAAACAGAAGGTGTTGTGCAGGCTCCAGGCACTCCCCTGGTGGAGCCTGGGGATCCAACCCCTTTGTAGGGAGAGAGCCTGGAGCCAGCAGGTCCCAGGGATGCCTCGGGAGCTCGGGATGACTTTGGGGGTAGTGGAGGAGAGGAGTGAATGGAGGAAGGAGCCTGTCTGGGAAGCCTTGAGCTGTGCAGGGAGAGACATTTCCTGTTATGACTTGGAAGGTCAGGAGGGCAGCTTGGCCCTGGGAGCTGGGGCACATCCAAAAAAACAATTTATAGCTCTGGATGAAGAAAAAATAGTGAGAGATGTTTCTTCTGTGTTGTTTGAAACATGTCAGCAGCATGGCAAGCCAGGCCTGGAGCCCTGGGGTTTATCCAGGGGTTTCTGTAGTGACACCAAACAAATGAGGGGAATGGCCCCTCCAAGGAGTAGCCAGACACCTTTTTTTTTAACCCTTCAGACACCCTCAGCCTGTAGCCCCTCAGCACTCTGTCCTTGCCTTCTGCCTCTTCCCAGCAGGCTGGAGGGAGGAGGATGAGGGTGAAAACAAAGGATCCTAATAAGAAGAAGAAAAGGGATTTTCAGGTAACCCCGTGGTGGGTGCAAGCAGAGCTGCACTCTGGCAACTCCCTATGTCCTTGATTTGACTGGGGTGGTGTGGGGTACAAAGAAGGTATTTGTATTTGTATTTGTATTTGTATTTGTATTTGTATTTGTATTTGTATTTGTATTTGTATTTGTATTTGTATTTGTATTTGTATTTGTATTTGTATTTGTATTTGTATTTGTATTTGTATTTGTATTTGTATTTGTGGGGGAAAGCCAGGCTCCCTCTTTTGGAAGGAAAGAGAGGAATTGAATGCTAGAGGAGGCAGTAGTGTCCCCGTGTGTCAGTGCCATGGATCTGGTTCAGTTGCTCTGCTTCCCTTTACTCAGCAGCTGGGATGGAGGGGCTGTGCTCTGATCCCTGCAGCACTCTGATCCCTCCTGCTGCCTCCTGCAGGGAGACCATCTATGGCAGGATGTGGTATTTCACCTCTGACTTCTCCCGGGGGGACACTGCCTACACCAAGCTGGCCCTGGACCGCCACACCGACACCACCTACTTCCAGGAGCCCTGTGGGTAAGTGCAGCTGGGGTCAACAGGGATTTTTTTCTTTTCCCCCCTGTAATTGCAACTTCTAAGTCTTCCAGAAGGCAGGCAGGGAAGGGCCTGGCTGTCCGCTCTCCCCTTCCTCAGGCTCCAAGGTGGCAGAGAGCATTCAGCCTCCCAGGAACCTTCCGAGGCGTTGGGGTTTGTGTTCTGGCAGCAGAGCAGCTCTGCAGGGAGTCAGAAACCATCCCCCCCCGGCCCTGTCTCTGCTTGGAAAAGCAGTTGGTGGCTGCTGTGTTGGTTCCCAGGGGCTCTTTTGCAAACTACTTTGCTGCTGTAGCCTCTGGGCTGGAAGTTTCACACGCAGCTGGATCAGGAAAGGCAGCAGGGAAGGTTGGGGCTCACAGGATGTGATGTGCAGGACACTTCATTTCTGGCTTCATTGTTTTTTTGTTGTTGTTTTGGTCTGCTTTCATCTCCATCAAGAAGGGGAATTGTCAGGGAACAGCCTGGAGGAGAATGGGTGGGGGGTTCAGAGCACCTTCCCCCCACAGGACAGGCAGCCAAGGTCTTTTTTCTCTTCCCCCTGCAGCATCCAAGTGTTCCACTGCCTGAAGCACGAGGGCACGGGTGGGAGGACACTGCTGGTGGATGGTTTCTATGCAGCAGCCCAGGTTCTCCAGCAAGCCCCAGAGCAGTTTGAGCTGCTCAGCAAGGTGCCCTTGAAGCACGAGTACGTGGAGAATGTGGGAGACTGTCACAACCACATGATTGGGGTGGGACCTGTCCTCAATGTCTACCCCTGGAACAACGAGCTTTATCTCATCAGGTAACCTCAGCAGGACAAGGAGGGGGATGGTTTTCCAGAAGATCTTTGTGAATTAAAAAACAATGTGTTTTAGGGGCAGGGGTGAAACCACAGAAGCTCCTCAGCTCCTCCTGGGCCTTTCTGCTTTAGGGTGGGTGTCAGAACCACCACTACAAGGGGGAGTGGCAGTGCCAAGCTTTTGCTTTTCATTCCCGTCCTCTTGCCCTCCTCTCCCCTCGTTTGAGGGACAGGAGAATTCAGCCTTTCTAAGAAAGAAGGAAACCTGGGCTGCCTTTGAATCTCCAGCTCAGTTTCAGGCCTTTATTCTCAATACCCCTCTCTCCTGCCCCTTGCTGTGGCACATCCTTCCGTGGAGAAACCAGTTCCAGATGTGGCTGCCGACTGCTCCTTCCTTCAGTGCTCTACGTTCTCCTGGAGGAGAGAACTTCCAGAGGAAGCACAACACAACCTCTGCAGCCTCCCTGAATACTGACCAGTTCCCCTGGGAAGGCCTGGCTGTGCCCCCTGGGTGCTCTCTGACCCTTCCTCTCCTGTCAGGTACAACAACTACGACCGTGCTGTCATCAACACCGTGCCTTACGACGTGGTGCACCGCTGGTACGCTGCCCACCGCACCCTCACCACGGAGCTCAGGAGGCCAGAGAATGAGCTGTGGGTCAAGCTGAAGCCAGGCAAGGTGGGCTGGAAATCAGGAGACCTCGGGTGGCTTTGGTGAGGGGGAAATGCTCCTGGGGGTGTGCAGGGTGGGTGCCACCAGAGAGGATGCTTAAAGGTGAGCTGCCCGTGCTGTGGATTTCTTCTTCACAGCTGTTTGAAGGTGCCCTGTGCTGCATCTGGGGGGGTGTTCTTGCTGCCCTAAGAGCATACGAGCTTCCAGATGGACAAAAGTGTTTAATTCAGGCTCAGAGGAGTCACAGAATGTGAGGGGTTAGAAGGGACCTCAAGACCCTTAACATTCTGGAACCATCTGGCTGCAGCCTCCCCTGCTGCCTGGCAGTGCCAAGCAGGGGGGGCCGTGCCCACCCGTGCTCCCTCCTCTGGTCTCCAGGGACCTGCAGCTTCAAGACCTGTCCCGTTGGAGGGTGCTGGCCCTGCCTGTGGTGTCTGACCTCCTTCTGATTCCCTTCCTCTCCTCCTCCAGGCCCTGTTTGTGGATAACTGGCGGGTGCTGCACGGGAGGGAGGCGTTCACGGGGTACCGGCAGCTCTGCGGCTGCTACCTGACCAGGGATGATGTGCTCAACACTGCCCGCCTGCTGGGGCTGCAGGCTTAGCCCCCAGCCCTCCCCCAGAGAGCAGCAGCCCCACCAGCACCACCCTGCTGGGGCTTGGCCACCCCAGGACCTCACACATACCTCAGACACCTCCGCCCTCTCTGGCTGCCCGCTCAGGGGAGGGAGCAGGGGGAAGCCAAAGGTTACAGGAGCTTTACAGAACCACCTTCTGCCTCTGAATGTGGGGGGGGGGGCTGCTCTCTATGCCCCCCACCTGCTCTTCCCAGCCAGCCAGTCTGTCTCAGCTCTGCTCACACCAGTGCTCCTCCAGTCAAGTGCCTTCAGGATGTGAAACCTCAGCATTTCTCCCTGGTGTTTGGCCACCTTCTCACCTCGAGGTCCTTGTGGTTTGTTTTTATTTAGTAGAGCAGAATGGCAGCTTCTGGGCTCTGGGCTCACCCCAGGCTGGGCTTCACACCTCGAGGAAACAGGAGTCTGTTTGATGAGAACACCACTCCTGGGGGGCAGGGCAGGTGGAATATTTTAGTGACTTTCTTCTCAAACATCCTCTGTGCCTCTGTGAGTGTCCCTGCCAGGAGCTGTGCTGCTGGAGAGCAGAACCTGGTGAGCTGAGGGATTCCTGAGGTGTAGGCTGGAGGGAGAGGGGGAAGGAGCAGTGCTGGGCAGGACAGAGATGGCTGTGGCAGATGAATGTTGCATTTCTGACGTTTCCTCAAGCCCAGGGCTGTCAGGCTGGGTTCCTCCTGCCCCTTGCACCAAGGCTGAAGGCTCAGGAGGTGCAGTGTGGGTCCCTCTGCCTGCTGCAGGAGCTGAGCTTGGGACCTGGGGTGCTGCCTGCAGGGCTCTGCTGAGGGCTTGTGGTGACAGGGATGCCCCTGGCAGGGACTGTCCTGGGGCCTTCAGCCACCCTGCCCCTCAGGGTGGCATCCAGTGCTGGAATCCCCGTTTGGGAGCAGGTTCCCTTTGCAGGAACCACCTTGGACCAGCTTTTGTACTCCAGGTTTTTCAGTTCTTTCAGTAAAAAAAAAACAAAAAGCAAAGCTGAACTGCTTGAACTGCTTCCTTCTCTCCCCCACTCCCCCTGTGAGCCCACAAAGATGTTCAAGGTGTTCTGCTGAACCAAGAAATCAAGCTTTTTAAATCAACGATTTGTAAAGTGTTCATCTTAATAAAAGATCTGTTACAGGCAATCATGAACTTGACAGTAAAGGTCTGTGCTACCCAAGAAGTCGGAATAAACGAGAGGAGCAGCAAGCCCATGTTGTTTCCCTGGACTTTCCATAACTCACTCTTTCCCTGGCCACACGATGGCAGGAGATGACAGGATTTCATTTTCCCGTTTTCCCTCCAGCAGCCGTCGGGCTCCTCCCCGTGTGCTCCCCCCAGAGCCCCCAGCTCAGCCCCAGCGCTCGGGATGTCTCTGCTTCACCCTTGGGCTCAGCCTCCTTTTGTCCTTTTTTTGTCCTTCTGTCCCCTCCGGTGCAGCAGATCCTTTCCCTCCGGCTGCAGAGGCTTTGAAGGCATTGAGGTGATGGGGTGGAAGGGCTGCTCCCTGCATCAGCAGGGATATTTATCCAGGATAAAACCCAGATGGAAGGGAAGGGAAGGTGGCAGGGGGGGGGTTTCCCTGTGCACAAGTGAGACTAAACGGGTTTGCATTTAGTTTCTCTAAGTTTAAGTGGGAAATACGGTTTTAAAGTTTTCTATGAAGAAGCTGGGAGGGTTCATGTGGCCAGCGTGGCCTGGCTGGTTACAAACAACAACAAAAAAAGGCCCAAAAAACAAGAAAGCCAAACCACTCTTTGGAGCAGGTGAAGTGGAGGTGATGGTGGGGATGTGGGTGCAGCAGCTCATCCTTCCTGGGAACAAATGAAAATGCCTGGAGGAGGCACCTTCAGGTGGTGCCCAGGTGGGGACAGAGAAGCTGCAGCTGGGCATGGGGAGGAGGAAGGGGGGGGAGGCCACTTAAAAACAAAAAGGCCACAAAACCCTGAGAGGGGCAGAGCCTGAGCAAGAGCTGCCCCTTCTTTTAATGCCAAAAAAAACACGAACAAACAAAAAACCAAAACAAACAAAAAAACCAACAACAAACAAACAAAAAAACCCAAACCCAGGGAGGTTGTGGGGAGCAGGTTTGCCAAGGCAAAATGGCAAAAATTGGTGAAACCAGCTCGGAAAGAGCAGCCAGAGCTGGGGGGTGTCAGGGATGGTAAATTTGGGGGTGAGTAGAGCAAAGTGGGGGGGTGGGGGGGTTGGGAGGTGACTGCAGGGGTATTTATTTGGAAGGTGACAGAGAGAGGAAGGGATGAGCAGTGGGAAAAGGGCTGGGGAGGGGGAGGTTGGATGTGTCCCAGGCTGGGAGCTTCCCCTGCCCACCCTCTCCTCAGCCCTCTGCTCTCCAGCCCAGAGCATCAAACCCAAGTCCCAGGCTCTGTCCCTCTGCTTGATGTCCCCTTGCTTGGGGACAGGGCTGCTCCCAGCCCACACCTGCCTCGGAGGAGCAGAAAGCCCCTTGCAGTGGGACAAGTGGGTCAGAACCGGCTGGAACCCGCCGGGTAGCACAGAACCAGGCTGGAGATGGGAGATGGGAGATGGGCTCCTCTCCTGGGCTGGAGACAGACGGACGGACGGACATAGGGACAGACAGATAGATGGACAGACAGACAGACGGACGGACAGACGGACAGATCCCTCTCCAGGGCTCGGCGGGGCTGGGGCAGCGATTCCTGCCCCGGGGAGGGTCCCAGGGTCCTCAGCAGAGCCAGCGAGGAAGAAGCGGAGGGAAATCACCGGGATAAAGCGGGGGCTGAGAGCATCCCGGAGCCCCGGGAAGCCGGACCCGACAGACGATCCGGTCCCCACGGAGCTGCCCGCTCGGTACCGCCCCCGCCGCTTTTATTCTCCTCGCAGCTTTCCGGGGCTGTTGGAGAAGCGGAGGGACTGCTGAGCTCTTTTTATTTATTTATTATCTCGGCAGATGCTGCTGTGCCGGCCCTGGGAACTGCTGGGGAGCGGCTGGGTGCTCCTGGCAGGTAAATCGCCTCGGGGCTGGGGAGTGGGTGGGGGTCTGGGGGTCTTTGCCATGGGCTCTGCAGAAATCAGAGTTTTTAGGTTGGACCCGCAAGGGAAAAGTGTCTGCGTTCAGCTGCAGCTCCCAGCACCCTGCCCGGGCTAAAAATCTCCTGCAGAATGGTTTGTACTGGGGCTGATCCCTGTCACGACACGAAGTTTATCTCAGCTACACTCGTGTCAGAAAATCTCCCCGCGGTGCTTGTCTGCACCTCGAAGCACCGATGGGCAGAGATGTTTCAGAGTGAGCACCTAAAATAGAATATAAAATAAATATAATGGCAAATGGGGAGGTGCTGAGCTCTTCAGTGTTTGCCATCACCTAATGCCCGTGGCAGCCTGTGCTGTGTAAGAGTCTTCTCCCGGGGACAGGGGGTGAGGGGGGATTTGCAGAGCTGTGAGGTTGTTTCTTTACAGGGGGGGGGGCACAGAAATAAAACCCCGAGGGGTGTTTGGTGAGAGCTGGGCATGGGAATAATCGGATTGACCTGGACTGCTGCACCCCTCTTCTTTCCCAAGAGCAAAACTGGGAAGGAAAATCGATGGTGAGAGCTTGAGGGAGAATTTTCAGGCTGGTTTGCTAAGGCAGCAGCAAACATCTGCTGGGAGGGGCAGGGAGCTGAGCCCGCCCGGGGGGAGCATCCAGGCCCCCCCAGTCTGCCTGCCCAGCATCCCCCCAGGGCCCTGGGAGCTGGAAATGATGATGGTGATGATGATGTTAATGATGTCCATGCTGTTAATGATGTTGATGTTAATGATGTTGTTGTCCTGTCGGGAAGCGCGGCTGCGGTGGCAGTGGCTGGGGACAGGCTGGGGACAGGCAGGGGACAGGCTGGGTGGCTGCCACCCGTCCCCATCCTGGCCTTGCAGCTTTGGCCAGGACGAGAGGACCCTGAGCAGAAGTCCTGGCGCTTTGCTCCAGCTCCTCTTCCCATCCTTCCCCTGCCATCCAGGGCTGCTGCTGCCTCTGCAGATGTTTGCAGGAGTGGTGGGAGCCCTGGAGAGCAGAGCCACGGCCGTGGGCTCCTGGGTGCTGCTGCCCGGGCTGGACAATGTCACACACATCGACTCCACCAGCTGGGAATTCCTCAACGGGTCCAGGTCCCAGCCCATCCTGCAGCACTCCAGGGGCTCACCCAGCCCCACCATCCAGGAACCCTACAAGGGAAGAGCCCTTTTCCATCCCACCAACGGGTCTCTCCTGCTGGAGGATGTCCAGGAAAGTGACAGTGGCATCTACAAAGTGACCATCAACGTCAAGGAGAGCCTGGAGATCTTGCTGGAAGTTCTCAGTGAGCAGTGGGCAGGGGAGGGAGTGATGGATGCAAGGAGAGCAGGGGGCCTCGTTCCCCTGGCTGTGGAGCAGGGGACAGATAAAGGGGTTTGGAGAAGGGGTTTGAGCCTGATGGGCCAATCATGAGCTCATCTGAACCTGCCAAGCATGGAGCCATCACCCAGGAGACTGGGAAGAGGCTTCCAGCCTGTCCCAGTGCAGGTGATCTGCCCAGGGGGACCTTGCAGGTTGCCTGGCTGTGACCGAGGGCTGGGAGGCAAAGTCCTCCTGGCATCCCCAGCCAGCAGAGACAACCCCCTCCCTGCTTTGCTCCTCTCTGTGTGGGATGGAGAGAGATGGGATGGAGAGGGACCACCCCTGGGTGGCAGAAAAGCCCTGGAGGGTGGGCTGGGGGGTCAGAACAAGCCCCCCCCTGGCCAGGCTGATGGGCTCTGGGCAATCTGCAGCAGAGATGAGAGCTCTGGCTCCAAACAATCCAGAAACGCCTCCTCCAGCCTGCTCTGCCCAGCCCATCATTGCCTCTGGCCTTCTCCCTGGTGCCACCACAGCCCTGGCTCCTTCCCACCTCACACAAGTCCCAGGGTGATCTTCACCTCGTTCCTCCGGGTGTTCTCATGCCCTGATGTGCTCCTCAAGGCTCTGCTTTTGCCCACACACAATGAGACAACGACAGCTCAGCTCGGGGAAGAAAAAAAAAAAAACAACCCAAAAGCCCAAAGCTGGTAAGGTGCAGTGGCTCAGGGATGGTGTTTCTGTCCCTTCTCCAGAGCCCGTGTCTCGCCCTCAGCTCTGGACCAGTGCCCTGGTGGCCCAGGCTGCTGGTCAGGTGCTCTGCAGGGTGGCAGAAGGCAAAGTGGACACCATCTCCTGGAAGAAAGATGGGCACCCCCTGCCCCCAGGCAGAGCCTCCAACCTCTCCCACAGCCTCAGCGTCCTCTACCTGAGGGCAGTGCAGAAGTCAGACTGTGGCTCCTACTCCTGCAACGCCAGCAACAGGGTCAGCTGGCAGGAGACCTCGCTGGACGTCACCATCGCAGGTGAGCACTGCTGGGCTTCCCCCTCCCACCCCTTGCCTGCTCTGCCCTTCCCTGGGTGTCCCCGGGTGGCTCCATCCCCAGGCTCTGCTCACCCCGAGGTTGTGGGGTGTTCAGGGTAATCCCCACCCTCTGATCCCACCCTTGGCTGGGGTTGGCTCTTCCTTCTTGGAGGGGGATCCCTCAGGGATGTCTCTTGGCCATGGTGATGCTGAGCAGGACCCAGGGGTGGGGGGGGGGGTGTCCAGGAAGCCCCTGGGCAGCCCAGATCCCAGCTTGGCCATCCCATGGATCACAACCTGGGAGCACAGCTTTGGCCACCAGCAGGCAAAGAAACTCTGCCTGTCCTGGGGGTGGAGGAGCCCCCCGGCTCAGCAGAGCTCTGTGGGGAGCAGCTGGGGGCCTGAGCCCCGGCTCCCTAGGGGTTTGTGTCCCCCAGGTGTCTCCCCCCGCCTGCAGGATGCTCTGAGGGTGGCAGTGGTCGCCGTGGTCATCGCTGCCATCTCGGTGTGGGGCTTGGTTTTTCCTGTCTGCCAGTCTGAAAAGCTGAGGATCAGTAAGTCTGCAGGGGAGGGGACAGCTCAGCCCCCCTGGCCCTCAGCTTGGGGGGGGGGTGAGGAGCACTGCTGTGGGACCAACTGGGTGCCAGCAAACTGGGGAAGGGTTTCCAGCTGCAGGAGGGGAGGTGGAGAGGAGATCCTGGGAGGAAATCCTTTGGGGTGAGGGTGCTGAGCCCCTGGCCCAGGTGGAGCGGTGGCTGCCCCATCCCTGGCAGTGTTGGAGGCCCCAGGTTGGATGGGGCTTGTAGCACCCTAGGCTGTGGGAGGGGTCCCTGACCATGGCAGGGGTGGCACTGGTTGGGCTTTAAGGTCCCTTCCCACCCAGATCAGTCTGGGATTCCATGATAATTCCCTTTCCAACCATTTCCACATCTTCACCTCCTCTGGCAGACCCCTGCCAGGGTGGCAAAGATTCCCTTGGGCAAATCTGAACAGCAAAACCCAATTGTCCTCAGGTTTCAGGCTGGGACAAACCCTGGCACTGCTGAACAGCCCCCATTTCCTTTGGGTTCGTTGCCACCCACTGACCCGGGGGGGCACAGAGCCCTTTGAGCAGGGATGGGACAGGGACAGGGACAGGGACAGGGACAGGGACAGGGACAGGGACAGGGACAGGGACAGGGCTGGGGTGTGCCATGGGAGGGGTCCCTGGGGTGACCCCCCCCTTGCTCTGGGTGTCCCAGGGGGGGAGCTGTGGCGGTGGCTCAGTGCCTACACCTGTGGGCTAGTGTGCATCTCCTCGGGGCTGGCGGGGGCTGCAGGGCTGCTCTGGATGCAGGAGGAAGGTAAGGGGGGGGCTGCTGGGCTGGGACAGAACCCCCCATCTCCTTCCCCCTGGGCTGGGGCTGTGTGAACCCCGTGGGAGGGGGAGATGCTGGGAGATGGAAGGGTCTCCAAGGGGTCTGTGGGGGGGGGGCACAGCCCACATGTGAGGATGGACCCAGCCAGAGCCACCTGTGGCTTCCCCACCCGGCACGGGCTGAAGGGTTGGGTTTGAGGGTTGGACTTTTCCAGCCAAAACTTCTTGATGAGGTCAACTAGCCATAGGACCACCACAGGGAGCACCCCCCCCCACCCCCACCCCAATAATTTCTTCATTCCCCTCTCCCCTGAGCCCCTGCCCTGCAGCAGGAGAGCTGGGAAGGGGCTGGGAGTGGGGAGAGGGTGGGAAAGGGACAGGAAAGAGGGACACGAAATGGTGAGAGTGGCAGAAAAAGGCAGGAACTGGGGCTCTGCCTCGTCCTCTTTCCTCCCAGGCCCTTCTGTTGCCATCATCCTGCCCGAGATTGCCCTCACCTATGCCATCGTGATCAACCTCCTGGTCTCCATGGTTGTCACCTTCCGCCCGGCCATGTTCACCCAACTGAAAAGCAAAACTGGTGAGAGAGGGAAAACTGCTCCACCCGGAGTGGTTTTTATGCCCCAGATTTCATCCCTAACCCCGAGATGAGAAGTTTCTCTTCTCCTTTGGTGCCAACTCCCACCCAGGCTATGGCTGAGGGCAGAGCCCTGGCTGAGCCCCCTGAGCCTCACGGTGGCACCTGGTGACCTTAAAGGTCTTCTCCAACCCAAAGGTCGCTGCCATCCCCTGACTCTGTCCCTTTTGTCACCTCTCCCTTGTCCAGCCCAGCACACTATGGGCTATGCAGCTCCAGCCGGGGTGGTTCTGGTGGTGCTGACATCCAGTTTCCTCATCAAGAGCATCCACCAGCGCCATGGTGAGAGGGGACCCCCCAGGGGCTCTGGGGGGGTGAAATCTTTGTAAAAGCAGAACTCGTTTTCATCCCACCTGACATCCCCCACCTTTATTTTGGTTTTCTCCTCCCCGTGGTGGCACTCTGCTCTTCTCCTTCCTCTCCCACTGCTCGGGATGCTGTTTGGTGCCCCCCAGAAGAAGGGTGCAGAGCGCTGGTGGCTGTCACCACCCTCACAGTCAGCACAGCAGCCGTGGCAGCTCTCCCTCTCCTCACCATCTTCCTCTGCTGTGAGTCTCCTCCATCCTCCCCAGCCAGCTGGTCTCTCGCTGTCCCCCCTCCCTCCCCATCTTTTGTGATTTCCTTGGAAGCCCCCACCCATCCCCATCCCCACTTCTGTTCCCTGCAAGCCCCATTCCCCCTGTACAACCCCCCCCCCGGCTGAACTCAGAGCCTCCCCCACCCCTCCTTGTCCCCCCGCAGATCACAGCAGGCAGAGGAGGCTGGGGGAAGGTGACACCGCCTGGGCTGACAGGTAGATCCTGCCTCTCCTTTTCCATGGCCCTCAGCCTGTCCTGAAGGGCAAAGAGTGGCCCTGGGGACTACCTTGTGCTTTTCCTCCAAGCCCCAGAGAAAGAGGCCACCAAGGCCCTGATGTCACCCAGGGCTCAGTGGGTGGGTGGGGGGAGTGGGGATCCCCTCCCGCCTGCCCAACCCTCCCCAGAGATTCTCCTTCCTTTAAGGCATCCTGGCAGCCCTGTCTCCTCCTGCTTTCCCCCAGCAGTTGTCCCCAGGAGCTGTGGCTGCCCCATCCCTGGCAGTGCTGGAGGCTCCAGGTTGGATGGGGCTGGAGCAGCCTGGGCTGGGGGAGGGGTCCCTGACCATGGCAGGGAATGGGACTGGGGGGGCTTTAGGGTCCCTCCCATCCCAACCTGTTCCACAATTCCATGATTTCCCCCATTTTGAGGCACCACAACCTCAGGGGCTCCATCAGTTTCTCTCTGCCCCATCCCAGCCCCTCCTGAGATGGAGGAACTCGTTCACTGGGGGCTCAGTGGGGGTGGGCATGGGGAAGGGCCCCAACCTCCTCTTCTTTCCAGGACCCTGGAAATGTCCCAGCCCAGCAGCAGGGATGCAGTTGACCCCCAGTAGCAGTCGGGATGGTCCTGATTTGGCTGGGTCACCTCCAGCTTCCTCCCAGCCTGGGTGGGTTGGGGGCTCTGCAATAAACACCAGTGCCAGGAGCTCGCTCTGCCTTGGGCTTTCTTTGGGGTTTTTTAAACCCGGAGCCAGGGGAGGCCAAATGAAGGAGTTTCCTCACTTTAAAACCAGCCCCTAACACAGAGCATTGCCATTAGGAGCAGTTGCAAGAGGCTCTTTCATGTTTATTTTATCTTTGTTTTTCTTTTTCCCCTACCTTTGTGGGTGACCCAAGGCCCCCACCCTCCCCTCTCCTCGCTCTTGGGTGCAGATGATTTCAGGGTGTGCTCTTGGGTTTCTGGGGGGGATATAAAGGGGGTTTCAGGCTGTTTCCCACTGACTCCACAGGTCTGGGTGCTGCCTGTCCCCTTCAGCCTGGGTGGGGATGCTTCAGCACAGAGCTGATGTGTGCTCCTTGTGTCACCAGCAGGAAGATGGATCCATGGTCACTTTATTTATTTCTGGGTTTTTTTTCCTGCCTGAACATCTGCAGCTCACACACACACACACACACACACACACACACACTCTTCTCCCCCTTTTCTGCAGAGAAAACAACAGAAAATGGGGGGGGAAAAAATCCCACTACCTTCCCAGGAACTGCAGTTTCTACTTGGAAGGAGCAGCAGGAGCTCAGGGACATGGAGGCATTAAAAAAAACAACAAACAAACAAAACAAAACAAAACAAAACAAACAAACAAACAAAAAACCAAAAACAAACAAACAAAAAAAAAACCAACAACAAAACTGGGGGGGGGTGGGGATTGGCTACTTCAGGTGCAGCTTCACCTTGAGGGGGGTCCCAGCTCTTTGCTCACTGCTGCACCACTGCCTGGGGCCACATTTGAGCTCAGAGCTAAGAATTCACCATTTCTATGGGTTTTTAAAGTCTTTTTTTTTTTTTTTCAGTGCCCCCCCCCAGATATTCCTGCAAATGTGACCTCGGCAGCTCTGTAGAGGGGAATCCTCCTGGCCAGCCAAGGGGACACAAGCAGAATCAGCTCAGCAGTTACTGCCATTCACAAATGGAATTTTCTCCTGATAAAGGCTGGAAATGAGCTTTGCACAGCACCCAGCCCTGTGTCCCCCTCCCCTGTCACCCTGGTAGCAGGAACTCCCTGACTTGCTGCTGTTTGCAGAGACTGTAAATCCATTAGGGTTTAAAAAAAAAAAAAAAAAAAAAACAAATAAAATAAGTGTAATATTGAATCTGGCAGCTCCAGGAGCCCTGCTGAGGGGACATGGTGGCTTTTGAGTGCTGACGAGGATGGGGACTCCACAGCCTCCCTGGGCAGCCCACAGTAAGTGGCTGTGTCCTCTTTCCCAGGGTTTTCCTTGCTCCTGGACTGAATTTCCTTTGGGACATGTGCCCTCCCTGCCACAGCCCCTTCAGATGGTTCTCCCCCCACTAAATGGGCTCCATCCTGAACGCTGGGTTTGGGTGGAAACCCAAGAGTTCCTTGGCCTTTCCTTGTTTCCTAGGTCCCAGGAACAGAGGTCAGGAGGCCCAGGAAGCCCAGAGGTTGCCCAGGGCACACACATGGTGGCCACCTCAGTGACTCCCCCCATTCACTACTCCCCCTCTGAAGGCTCCAGGATGAATATTTACTTCCCAACAAATAGTTCCTGATAAGAGGGAGGCATCTCCCTGCAAGACACCCTGGCCTTTGTCCTCAGCCTGGGGGTGTTGGGGACACTGCTGGGGGTGGTGCCACCTCCCAGGTCCCATGGGGGGGGGGGGTCTGATCCCTGGGGGTGCTGTGAGGACCTGGGATGTTGGGGAGGAGCAGAGCAGCCCCATGTGCTGGGGGACACTTGTCCTGGGGCTGTGACATCGTGTCCCCCCTCCCAGCAGTGGGACTTTGCTCAGGGATGCTGAGGAGCCCCCGGTGGCTCTGGTGCCACCAAAGGACCCAGTCCCTGTGTTTTTGGGGGGTTTGATGGTGTTGTGTCCAACAGGTCCTCCTGCCACTGATGGGTGCTGGGGAGCTGATGAACCCCCCAGCCCAGGAGGGTTTGGGTGTCACCCCCATGCTTGGTGCTCCTCCAGCCCTTGCCCATCCCCTTTCCCCCCCACTCGGGTACCCCAGAACCTGGGAAAGCCCCTGGGGCCCCCTGATAACCACAAAACCCAACATGACACTTATCAGCTGGATAAGGGGAAAATCAGTCCACGAAGGTGAAGAGCAGCCCGGGTGGGGGTGGGGAGGCTGCTCCAGCTGAGGGGACAGAGAAACACGGGAAGCTAAGAAAAAAACCCGAAAATTTGGAGCAAAGTAGAAGCCGAGACTTCGGGTCCCATCTGCTCCCCGCAGCGGGCTCTGCCGCCTCCTCCCGGCGCTCTGCTGTAAAAATCCCTCGCTTTCCACCCAAAATGCAGCCAGGTTTGGGCTCCATCCCCCGCGGGTCGGGATGATTCCCGGTGAGCATCCATGTCCCTCCGGGTCACTGCCCCCCCTGAAGGCCACCACGGAAACCCCTGAGATACAAACTCGCTTTTATTAGCAGCATCAGACACTGAAAATAAAAACCAAAAAAACCAAAAACAAACCCAAAAAACATCTCCAGAATGTGTTGGGGTTTTTACACCTGCAAGTGCCTCAGGGACCTGGCAACCAGCTTAACCCCGCGGCTGAACTCTAGCTGGCTCCACCCAAACTGCTCTGATTTTAATTTAATTGCAACGGGAGCTCCCCAGGTGGGTGCTGCCCCTTCCCTGCCAGCCCCCCGGGACCTCTCCCACCCCTCAGGATGGAGCATCCCTCATGGCCAAGCCCCCAGGCTGCTCTCCCACAGTTCTTGAGGTTGAAGCCAGCACAGCTGGCACCACGGGATGAGGCTGGAGCTTCTCCCATTCCATTCTCCAAGGAAAAGGGAGAGCAGACCTAGAGGCAAGAGCCCAGCCAGAAACTCACCACCCTGTACAGCTCTAGCCCATGGGGCAGAGCAAGGAGGTCCCCAGGCCACCAGAAGTCCACACCTTGTAGCCAGAGTCCCTGCAGGGTGCTGGGGATGGCTCAGGGGGGGTGCTGGACCTGGGCTTGTGCCCAACAGAAGGAAAGATGGGTGCAAAGAGCCCAGCCTGAGGGGCAGGAGGCACAGGTCCAGCATCCAGTTCTGTGCAGGGTGAAGAGGCCGTTTGTGCCTCCAGGCTCAGAACCCTCAGCTACAGGAGGGAATAACACCCCCAGCCCAAGAAGGCCCATGGGCTCCTCCCAGCCCAGCCAGGGGCTCAGCAGCAGCCTGGCAGGCACAGCCATGCCCACCTTCCCCTGGGGAAGGGCAGGGCAGCACCCAACTGCCCAACCTGGTGCTTTACAAACAAATATCCTGGAGTCCAGCAGCTTGAGCAATTCCAAGGTGAGCCCAGAAGAGGCTGGGGCAGCACCAGCACCAGCAGCAGCATTGGGGACAGCAGTAAGGACCCCGAGATCTCTACCTGCAAGGAGAGGAGAGGAGAGGAGAGGAGAGGAGAGGAGAGGAGAGGAGAGGAGAGGAGAGGAGAGGAGAGGAGAGGAGAGGAGAGGAGAGGAGAGGAGAGGAGAGGAGAGGAGAGGAGAGGAGAGGAGAGGAGAGGAGAGGAGAGGAGAGGAGAGGAGAGGAGAGGAGAGGAGAGGAGAGGAGAGGAGAGGAGAGGAGAGGAGAGGAGAGGAGAGGAGAGGAGAGGAGAGGAGAGGAGAGGAGAGGAGAGGAGAGGAGAGGAGAGGAGAGGAGAGGAGAGGAGAGGAGAGGAGAGGAGAGGAGAGGAGAGGAGAGGAGAGGAGAGGAGAGGTCCTCATCTGAGCCACCTCCTGGGTGTGGATCCTCCCTGTGTAGCTCCAGGGTATCCCATGCTGGTGGGGGCAGGGCTGGAATTGGGCTCTACTCCAAATTTCAGGAGCTACCTTCAGCCAGGCTCCCTGGGAGGGGTTCTCTGGCTGCACAAGGCAACCCAGAGCTGTCTCACTGCAGGATGGGGTTTCCATCCTTAGGGGGTTGGCATCCTTGTCCTCACCCTCCAGGAAGCTCCACTTAACAAGCCCTCGGTTTTTTGTGGTCACGTAAAGCCAACAAGCTCTGGGAAGATTTCAAGGATCCCTCACTTCCCAGAAGCCTCCAGAGCCCTTTGGAGAGTTAAAAGCCAAACAAAACCCAAGCCCCCCACTAAGGAGGCTGTTTCAGAGCCTGGGTCGTGCCCTTCTTGGAAAGCACTCCTGGAACCCCACCTGAGCCACAGAGGAGCCTTGGAGAAGCTGAGAGTCTCCCCTCCAAGTCTGCTCTCCCAAAAAGAAGCCCAGTGGGGGCTGTGCAAGGAGAGGAAGGGGGACAGGGCCACCACCCATCACAGGTGGCTTCAGAAAACATCTCAAGGCAAGCACAGAGGGAGAACCTGGATGATGGAGCAGCAGGAACAGCGAGGTTCTGCCTGGCATCTCACCTGCAGGGGTTGTGACACGGGCGGTCCCTTCTCCTGCACCAGACAAGGACACCTGGGGAAGGGACACAGAGCATTAACACCTGGGGAGGGGACACAGAGCATTAACACCCTGCAGATGGTGCCCAGACCAAGGGTGCCCATACTCAGCCAGGGACCCTGGGCCCTGCTGGGGGGTGGGCTCTGGAGGAAGCCACCCCCAGCCCCTCCCCAGGCCACCCCACGGGTCCCCAGCTGCAGGTGAGCAGGTCCCAGGGGATGTCAGGGCAGGAGCAGAGGGGTGGGTGAGCTTTGCCCACACCCACCCAGTGCCCTGGGGCTTTTCACAGGAAAAACCTGAAAACTTTGTGCAATAGCAAAACAAACACACACACACAAATCCCCCAGGGAGAACCTCCCACTTCTATTTGAAACTGCCAGGTCCTCTCCTCAGGTCCAGACTTGAGCGTTTCTCTGGGTTTTTTTTGTTCCCCCCCTGCTCCACGTTTACAGTTGGCAAGCTGAGAATTAAAGTCTCTGCTTTGCCAGAGACTGGGGATGGGCTGGGGAAAAAAAATGCTCTCCAGCTCCCCCCAAAAAAAGGAGGAAAAGCAAAACCACTGAGTAAGGATACACATTTCCCTTCCATGGGCTGAAAATGGTAGCAGAGAGTGGAGGAGGGCTTGGTGCTCCCAGCCCAGGAGGGATGTGTGGCATCCCCCAGGGCCCTTTGAGAGGGGAGTGACCCAGAAAAGGAAATTTAAGCACAATAAGCAGGAGGCATTTTGATGACAAGCTTCCCTTCCATGCCTGGCACCAAGGGGACAACATCACCTCCTCAGACTGGGGACTCGATGGCAGTGGCCACCCAGCTGGCACGTGCCCCCACCTCACACCCATCCCCTCCTCACCAGCCAAAGAAGCCCAAGGGCCACCAGCACTCACCAGCCAGGGAGCCCAGGGCCACGCAGGCCAGGATCATGGGCAGCACCACGTTGGCAGCATCTGCAACAGAACCGACCCACAGTCCCTGCGGAGTTGAACCCCCCAGCAAACCCCTGGGCACCCACACTTGGCACAGCACACTGAGGCAAGAGGATATAGGGGGGGAGTCTGGGGAGTATCTGCCCTGTTTCTTCCCCTGGGCATCAAGGATGGGGAAGGGTCTGGAAGGTTTATGAGGAGCAGCTGAGGCCACTGGGGTTGTTCAGCTTGGAGGAGGCTGAGGGGTGACCTCACTGCAGCCCACGGCCTCCTCAGGAGGGGAGGAGTTGGGGCAGGTGCTGATTTCTTCACTCCTGTGACCAAAAGCAGGGCTTGGGGAGGTTCAGGTGAGACATCAGGAAAAGGTTTTTTACCCAGAGGGCAGTGAGCAACAGAAGCAGCTCCCCAGGGAAGCAGTCCCAGCACCAAACCTGCCCCAGTTCAAGCAGCGTTTGGGTGGTGTGATGGTGTGACCCTAGGGGGGGTCTGCCCAGGGACAGGAGTTGGACTCGATGGGTCCTTTCCACCTCAGCCATATTCTGGGGTTCTCTAGGGAGGGATCCCCACTTACTCTGGACGTGGAGCAGGAAGGAGGTCTCGTTCTGGCTGACCTGGTTGCTCACCACGCAGGAGTAGTGCCCGCTGTCGTTGATGGAGGCACCGGCGATGCTCAGGGTGCTGTTGCCCACAAACTGGATGTGCTCACTGCCCAGCAGCACCTCCCCGTTCTTCTTCCACCAGTACGAGTCCGCCTGCCCTTCCACCGCGTTGCAAACCAGCTGGGTGCTGCCTCCTGCCTTCACCGAGGAGTTGCCCAGGATTTCTGGTTGGGAGAGGGGCTCTGGGAGAGACAGGAGGGACCGAGTGCTCCAACCTGCACGCCAGCCCCTCCTTCGGGGGGACGCCCAGGCTGGGGCAGAGGCTTTGTCAGCCCGGCACTCACCCACAACACGCAGCTGGAACCAGCCCGTGGCCTCAGCCTCGGTCCTGAAGCGGTAGAGCCGCCCGTCCCCCCGGCCCAGCAGCAGCCGCAGCGAGAAATCCGTCTGATTGAAGAGGGTGCGGTTCTGGTAGGGGCGGGAGGTGTTGGTGGGGCCATCGACAGCGTGAGTGAGGATGGTTCCTTCCTCCGGGCCGCTCCTGTATTCCCAGAGGACCACCTGGGAGGTCTGCAGAGGGGGGGGCACCAGCAGCACGGTGCAGCCGGGGGCAGAGACCAACCCCCCCTGTGCCGGGCGGAGGTCTGCGGAGTAGCAGGGGGACAGGGTGCGGGCTGGGAAGGAGAAACGAGATGGGAAAGATGCTGAGATGGAACTTCACCCACCCGGAGGAGGCTGCGGGGACCATCCCTGGGGCGGTGGGACCGTCCCGGGCTCAGCCCCTCTGCAAAGAACAGAGCTGGGGACTTCAGGAATTATTCCTGGCTGTGATCAGCCACATGGAAAAGTAAAAGGATGGTCACGTATGAGGTCCCCTTTGTAGCTGTCACCTGAAAAACTCCTTCCTGGTGACACAGGTACCGTCAGCTCGGAGCTGGGCAGGGGCAGAGCTGCTCCCCCCAAAAAAAAAAAGTAGCCCTTTTCCTCCCACCCAGGAGCCCAAATCCCGGGGTGAGGGAGCTCAAGGAGCCATCCCAGCCCTTTCCCGCCGGAGCTCTGCCAAGAAAATGTGCCAAGGGACGGGACATCCCTGCCAGCCCCTTCCCGACCGTCTCTGGAAACCTTCATGGCCGGGAAGAGAAGAGGCTCAGGAGCCCGCAAGCCTGGGCTTGGCTTTTCACGCTGAAATAAATAAATAAATAAATATAACAGAGGGAGCCAGGAAAACTCTCCTGCCTTCCTGAAGCTCGGCATGGGTGCAGCCCCCACCCCGCTGCAGCTTCACAAAGGAGAGACAAAAAAAAAAAATAATCCCGAAATGCCCCGATGTGGGACACCCAGGGAAACCCCCGCAACCGGACCCACCACCCCCGTGGGGACGGACGCGGGAGAACAGAGCCCGGGGGGGGGTTCCCCAGCTCTGGGGGTGTGTGTATACCCCCTAACCCCCTCCCCCGGGGCAGACACTTGCCTGTGATGGCGGGGCCGGCTGCCGAGCTGCCGGGGCAGGCGAGGAGGAGGAGGAGGAAGAGGACGCGCAGCATCTGCGGGGCCGGAGCGGAGGCAGCTCCGCCGGGAGGTACCGGGAGGATCCCACCGGGCGGGGGGGTGGGAGGAGGAACTGGAGCGCCGGCACCTCCCTCCCCAACCCCCCATCCCGGCTGCTGCCGCTGTCGCTCAGAGTGACCTTGGCAGAGGGGCACGGGGCCCCCCCGGGCTGCCCACACCCCCAGACGGCTGCAGCCCCGGGGGGGGCGTGGGCAGGGCTGGTCCCAGCGGGGGGGAAGGAGTCGGTTTCTGGGCCCCCGACCCAGCCTGGCCCCGCTCCTCTCCTCTGTCTTCTGTCATACTCCTTCTCTTTCTCTCCTTTTCCTCTCCTTTTCTTCTTTTTCGCTCCTCTTTTTTCTTTTTCTCTCCTTTTCCTCTTCTTCTCATCTATTCTTCCTCCTCTCATCTTACTCTCCTTTCTTTCTCCTTTTTCCTTTTCCTCTTCTTATCTATTTCTCCTTCCTCCTCCCCCTCCTCTCCTCTCTTACTTCCTCTCCTTTTCCTCACCAAAGTGGTTTGAGGGTCCCCAGGGAAGCAAAGCCTTCTGCTGAGGGCAGGTCCAGTCACCACCATGGCAGCTTCAGCCACACCATCATCTGAACCCCACAAGGGCTGGGGACACCATCGCGGGCTGGGGACACCATCCCAGGCTGCAGGACACTGCTGTGCTGGCGGAGGAAGCCTCCAGTGACAGGTTGGGGGGTGCTCAGGGTCAACTCCCTGAGCTGTTGGTCCCACCAGGGGCTGAGCTGTGTCCCTGCCCCGGCAGCAGAGCCACCAAACCCCAACCCAACCCCTGGTGAGACCCCCGGGGTTGTCTCTTGGAGGATGCTCTGCTCCCTCTGTGGGGACCAGGCTGGCACCAGTGGCAGCCTGGGGGTGAAGAGGGGTGGCCAGGGGAGGGATTTCCCGAGAAGAAGTCACGGAGCTCGGGCAGGAGTGTGCGCAGGAGGCCGCAGTCCCACTAGAGGGAGCGAACGCTCGGCGGAGCGGGGAGGAGAGCGGAGGAGCCGAGCAGAGGGAACCCAGGGCAGAGGAGGAGCCGCGGGAAGGACCTGGCCCTTCGTGTCCCCACGGTGACATGGGCACAGCCAGCACGGAGTCTGTCCTCAGGCTCAGCGCCTGCTGGGGACAGGAGAAGGGACAGGAGGCACGGCTGAGCCCCCCGCGGGGCTGGATGGGCTCTGACTCTCCTCTCTCCTCCTTCCTCTTTTTTTCTTTTTCTTGTTTTGTTTCTGGTGCTCTGCTTTGCCAGGAGGTTGCAACACGCAGGACGTGAGTCAGAGCAACCCTCAGATCTCTTTTACCCGCCAGGAGCAGCTGTGTTCCAGCCCGGGGGTGTCAGGAGCAGCTCTGGGATGGATCCTGGGGCCCAGCCGATCTGTGGGAGAGGAGAGCCTGAGCCCAGGCAGCCCCTATCCTGCTGGCCCACAGGAGGCACCTCTCTGCTCAGCCAGGACCCCCCAGTGCCCACCCAGGCCAGACTCAGCCCAGGCGGAGCCAGGTTCACCCCAAAAGAGTGTTTGTATCCAGAGAGAGCCAGGCAGCAAGCACAGGCTCACCCCAAGAGCTGCCTCCAGGAGGGGAAGGGGCCTCTCGCTGTGTCTCAGCATCCTCACAAGGAGCTGGATAGTGCTGGGCAGGGAGGAGGGCATGGAAAAGCCCTGAGCCAGCAGGAAAGCTGCGGTGGGAAGCTCTGAGTCAGCCCCAGCCACGGCTTCTCTGAAGCCCATCGCTCCCCAGCAGCATCTGCAGGGTCCTCCAGGCTCCCAGGATCACAGCAGAGGGACCTTGGTCCTCATCTGTCCCTGCCAGTGTGGCTGTGGCTGCCTGGGCAGGGGCCTGGGAGCTCTTGGAGATGGAGCTGAAGGTCTCTAGCTGAGGGCCTGGCACAAACTGGGGAGTTCAGGGGAAAAGAGGAGGCTGAGAAGACAAGTCTCCATGTAAATGGGTTGTTGGGACTGTGCAGGGTTTTGGGGCATTTTCTGCTGGTTCAGTGGTGGTTGGCACTGTCCATCCCAGGGAGAAACTGGGTGCCCAGTTACTGCAGCATCAGACTCTGTGCCATCAGTACTTCACAGCTGTCAGAGGGGTTTTGGGTGCTGAGTCACACTGTCTGGGTGCTGACTCATGTCTGCTGGGGTCACCCTGTCCTTGTCCTGCTGGCACATCCCTGCCAAAAGCCAGGGCCATGGGGGGTGAGCTGCTCCTGAGCCTGGGCTGGAAGTGCTGCCCTCCCCACCCCACCTGGGGAGCGCCCTGGCAGGGGGAAGAGGTTCCCCCCACCCAAAAAAAAACCCAAAAAAACCACTCCACAGAGGAACTGGCCGGTTCAAACCTAAAGACAAATGTTTGTGAGAGCATTCCAGGAAGGTGAACAAAAGCCATCCTGAGTGGTATGCAGCAATTTCACCTCCCGAGGGGGGGGACGGGATCCTGCTGCTTCCTGACCCCCCCACCACGCAGCCAACACCTCAGAAACCATCAGCCTGCAGACTGAAGGAGCATCCCTGGGATGCTGAGCCTCGGGATGCTGATCCCTAGCACTGGGGCTCTGCTCCAGGAGGCAGCAGTCCTGGAGGAACAAGCCTAGGCTGCTCTCCCTGATCCCGTAAAACTGAGGATAACAAGAGGATAACGTGCAGATCCCACCCCCTTGCCTGAAGCCAGAATGCATCCTGTGCAAGGAAGGAGTAGGAAACCCCCACGACATTCTGGAGCCCCAGGCAGGTGCTGCTGCCCGGGTTCCCCCTCCCCTTGCTGCCAGCACAGCCCCAGCAGAACCCCAGCAGCACCTTCTGCTCCTACGAGTGCTGAGGAAACCAATTCCCAGGCTCAGCTGACCCTGGTGCACAGACCAGGAAGCATTAGCAGTGAAAAACAACTCCTCAGCCAGACAGCTTTTTTTTCACCTGGCTGCCACCCAGTTTTCTCTGCACAGCCCCAGTGCTGCTCCTGCCCTCGCTCCCGGACTTGGCTGCTCTGCAAACCTGTCCCCAGGGCACCCTGAGCAGCCCCAAGCCACCAATTTTTGTAGCTCCAGGCTGCTCCCTGCTCCTGCCATGTGTCCTCACCCCATCCACAGCCCGGGCTGGCAGCACCCATACTGCTCCTGCACCCAGGCCCCAAATTGCATGTGGCTCCACCAGAAACTTGGCCACCTCTGGCCCCTCTCCTGGCTTGAACAGGTAAATGCTGCCCCTTGCACAGGGAGGGGGTCCCTACGACACCACCCCCCTGCCCCCCAGCACCAAAAAAAAAAAAAAAAAAAAAAGAAGAAAAAGAAATTTAAAAAGCAGAATTTCTTCCTGGTACCAAAGTTTTGAAAGTATTCTCTGCCCCAGATGTGCCTGTTCTCACTCTTCCTCCTCCCCTCAGGAGATCCCTGAGCCTTTCTTACAAGAAGGACAACCAGAAGGTTTCATTTTCATTTGGATTTTCTGGAAATGAGCAGTCACGTCTCTCCCTGCCCAGTGCCAAGGGAGACATCTCACCTGGAGCCACAGCTACCTGCCTGGGCAGGGAGGGTGCTGAGCTGGGTGCTGGCCACCCAAGCTGTCATGCATCGAGCTGTCAGAGGGAGGGGGAAAACACCCCTGGGCTTGGCTGATATCTCTGTCTGGAAGATCCCCCTGTCTGAGGAGCACCCTGCCAGCAGGGAGGTGGAAGGGGCAGCACCCTCCCCAGTAGGTCTCTGCAGGACAGGTCACCAGCAGCCCCTTCCCACAGGACACCCAAGGAGATGAGAGAGGCCACCAAGACAATGAGCAACCCCAGCTGAAGGGCTTTGGCTGCTGATAAACCCCTCCTCAGCCCTTCAGCATCCCTCCTCCCCATCCCTCCCTCCTCACAGCCCCTGTCCCACCTCCTTCCCCCTGCTCCTCCTGCCCTCACCAGGAGGTGGGGACCCACTGCCCCCAAACAGCACCAGAGCTGCTTTCCTGAGAGCAGAGGATGAGGAAAAAACTTTTTTGCTACCCAGAAGATGCCAAGGAAGCCCCCGGCCTCCTCCACACACACGCTGCCCCCCACCCTCTCTCCTCGGACAACTCAGCCCCCTGGGGACACGGGTGCAGGGAGTGATAAGCTCAGGGATTAAGGCCACTTGGACAGAGCCTGCATTATTCAGAGCTCTCAAAAGCAGATCAGGTGGCTGCTCACCCCTCAGGAGCTTGGGGTGCCCCAGGGGTCTGGCCCTCTGCACACCGAAAGGCAGAACCAGGTTTGGGGACACCCAAGTGAATATGGGGTTGCTCTTTCCCTTGCAATCAGGAGTTACCTGTGAGTAGCTGCACCTCTGTGTCAGCAGGGCACGGGGCTGGATGGAGCCCAGGGCATGGTCACAAGGTTCTGGAGGAGCCAGCGCTGTACCTGGAGGTGGGATGTGAATAGGAAAAAGGTCCTTGAGCAAAGGGGAAATAAAAAAGTGTGAGAGGCTGGAGAAGGCAACAGCTTGGGGTGTGTGTCCCCTGTGTCCCCCCAGAGGGACACACACTGTGAGACCCAGCCTGGAGGGCCAAACCTTGCACCACAATATCACTGAAATACCTGAGAAAGCCCCTCAAAGCTGGCAGCTCCCCCAGGGGACGAGTGGGGACCCCCGTGGCACATGGGGAGGTGAACTCAGAGCAGCTCCGTGGCCTCATCTCTGTGGCACATCCCTACAAACAGCTGTGGCCGTGGCACTGGCCTGTGTCCCAGCCTGGGGACAGCTGCAGGGCCTGAAGTCCTGGGGACAGGGTGGCCACAGGGCAGGCACCTCCCTCACAGGTCTCCCCTGGGTCCAAGTCCTCCAGCCCACAGCCAAGTCCCTGGGTCACCATCGATCCAAAACTGTCCCAGCACCAGGCTAGGGGCGCTGGAGATGTTGGGGGGTCGGGGCCATTCCCCCTGTCCCACACCCCATCCTTGGGCAGAGGGAGGGGTTCGAGGAGGACCCAAGTGCCGGGGGGGTCCGCAGGTTCTCACTTCCATTTCAGAGGGAAAAGCAGGGAAGGGCACGGGCTGCTCACCTGGCCCAGCCCCTTCTCCAGCACCGCCGATTGTTTGCCCAACAACTCGACATTCCCATGGCCCTGTGGGGACAGGGGACAGCCAGTCCTTAGGGGACAGGGGGCAGCCGGCCCTGCTGCCAGCACGGGGGGGCCCTCACGGCTGGGCAGCAGCCGCGGCAGAGCCTGCGGGAGACACTCACCAGACCCCCAAACTTTTCCCCGTCTGAGGTTCTTGGGGGGCCCAGCAGAGCCCTGGTGTCCCGGTGTCCCCCGGGGACGTGTGGCCCATCACCTAAATCCGTATCACATCGCGTCCCCCAGCCCTGAGACCAAGGGCTCCACCCAGGCAGCACCGCGGGGTTGGGGGGGCTCGGGGGTCTTCTCCCTGCCGGGAGCTGCACGTGACACCTGTGGGGGATACCGGGGGTCCCTGAGGACATGCACCCCTGTCCCCCACCCTCCACACCTGCGGCCACCCCCTGACACTGGGACCCCCAGCGCTGCACCCCCACCCCCGGGGACACCCTCAGCCCCTGCAGCCACATTGGGTCCCGGAGTCCCAGCCCCCCGCGGTGGGCTGTGGCTTCGGGGAGGCCCCACCTCCCCTCCCGCCCCTCTCCCGCCCCCTCCCCGCTCCCTCCCGCCCCGCCGGTCCCGCCCGGTCCCTCCCGTCGAAGCGCGGCGGTCGCGGGGCAGCGGCAGCCGGGGACGGGGCCGGGGGGGGGGCCGGGCCATGGCCCCTCACCAGCCCAGCGCCGGGCAGTACCTGCGCTCCGATAGCGGCGGGTCGGAGGCTCCGATGCTGGCGGAAGGTCCCGGTGCCGGTGTCGGTGCCAGGGGGGCGCGGGGGGGGCGGCGGTGCGGGCCGCTGTGGAGCAGCGTGGCCGTCATGGCCATCCTGGCCCTACAGATCGCCTCCACCACCGGACTCTTCGTTTACTTCACCATGGCCATCTCCAAGGTGAGCCCGCGGGAGGGGGGCTTCGGCCTCAGCACCCCCCAGCCGTGCCGGGCGGGCCGGGGAGGGGACCGGCGGGAGGGGAGGGGGCTGCAACCCCGGGAGAGCCGGGGGATGAGGGGAGGGATCCAGGTCCGATCCAGATGTGGAGGGGAGAGGGCGGGGGGCACTGCCCCGAGCTCCACCCGGAGCTGCGGATCCAGATGTGGAGGCGTGGGGGGAAGACACTGCCCGGGGTCCCCTGGGAACAGCGGATCCAGATGTGGGGTGGGAGGTGGACACCGCTGCCAGCTCCGCCCAGCCAGATGTGGAGAGAAGGAGCCTTTGTCCTGGGCTCTGCGGGGGGGCGAGGGGCTGACCTGGGCCCCAGCACCCCCCGCTTCCTCCTCCATCCCCTCCCTCGCCCCTGCCATTCCCATCCCACCCCCGGGACCCCCGTGGAGCGATGGGAAGGGGGCCTGGCGGGGACCCCCCGCCCCGAGCAGCACCTCTTGAGTCTTGGCTCCGTCTTAATCACCCGAAAAAAGCGTGCTGGGACCCAGCTCCCCCCCGCCACCTCCTCACAGGTTCACTTCTGCCAAACCCTTCCCAAACTGGGGGGGATCCTGCTCACACCCCCCGCCCCGAGCAACCGGAGGGTCCCGGGGGGGAAATCCCCCCCAGAAAGGGCTCTGCTGTGGGAGGGGAGCGTTCAGGTGGTCCCCATCGACCCCGATGGTGGGGTTGGGACAGCAGGAAAAGGGTTCCGCAGCGCCGAGCGTTGCACAAAACCACACGAAAAGGGGGGGAAAAAGGGAAAAAAGTCCCCCCAGCCCTGGCTGGAGGAGCAGCCCCTGAGCAGCCTCCGGCGCTCGTCCTGGGCTTTGTTTGCATCCCCGCGGTGAGGGATGGACATGAAAGGGGCTGGAGAGAGGGAGGGTGACACGGGGGCAGGAGGAGGAGCTGAAGGGGGGGTGGGGAAACACTTAAAGTGATTTTTGGGGCTAATTCGGGAAGCTGCTACCTGGAGCCCGGCATGAGACCTGAGCTGGGAGCTCAGCATCCCCTGGGGGTGGGGGTGCGGGGGTGTAAAACCCCTCGGCCCATCAGCCTGCCCCCTCCCCTTCCCCGGGGGGTGCTGCCCCTGCCCCCACTTCTGCAAAACTTTCACTTTTTTCCTTAATTTAAAACCCCGCCCAGCAGAAGGTGCCGGGGGCAGGCAGAGGGGTTACCCTGCAGGGGGGGGTGTGCTGGTGGCACCCATCCCAGCAAGCTTTAATTAAGGCAATTAGCATGACCAGGGTGGTTGTTGGGACCCAGAGGGACACGGCATATGGGTGCCCTGATCCCGGCAAGCTCAGGACAGGGGGTTGGCCCAAAAGTGGCCAAAAAAAGCCCCACAAACCCTTTTTTCTCTGCCCTCACACAATGTGGCGAAGCCCAAGGACTCCTGGGTCCTGACCTGGGATCTGGGAACAACCCAGGTGCTGAGAGGCAGAAGGTCAAAGTGCTGGTGTTTATTCCCAGCTCTCAACACGCCAATTCCAGGACAGCCATCCCATCCGTGCCTCAGTTTCCCCACGCCCTAGCCAGCAGCCTGCTGAGACTCTCTAGCCTGTCCCCCCCTGCCATGCCACAGCTGGGTCAGCCCTGGCACCTCCGGGGAAGGGACTGCTCACTGTGCAGAGCCCACCCCCCCCGCAGGGCAGGTCCCCAGCCCACCCCAGATGCCAGCAAGGGTGAGGAACCCTCTGAGGTTCCCAGCAGGGAAGCAGGGGAGGAGAGCCTGGACCCGGCTGCCCAGGCACGTCCCAGCTGCAGCTCCGAGCAGAGCCAAGGCTGGGCTGTGCTGCTGGAGCAGCCTGGTGCCCCCAGGCAGGGCAGGAAGAGGTGAAGGTTGGGTTCTTTTTCATTACCTGGTGCTCCGCACCTTGGAGGGTTCTGGTGTCTCATCTCTTCCTCACTCTGCTGCTGGAGGTGGGGGAAGGGGCTGCTGTGTTCCCCGCAGAGCCATGATGATCAAAACCACTTCTGCCAGGGTTAAGAGGAGGACACGGTGAGATTGAACCTGTCCAGTCCACAAAAAATCGATTTTTTTCTTTTTGGACAAAGCTTGGGCTCCTCCCAGGCTCCTCCCAGCCACCCTAACCCAGCTCCATCCCCGTGGGTGTCTGCATCCCAGCAGTCACACCACCCCCAGGGGCTCAGGGTAGCTCAGGGGGGTTCTCCTGCTAACCCGGGGCTCTCTGGGGGTCTCTGTTCCAGCTCAAAGCCCAAGCACCAGCGAGCCCGGAGGAGCTGCGGTGTCTGCAGGTGATCAACCAGCAGCAGGAGGGCTCCAGCCTGGAGGAGCTCATCACCAACCAGTCCTGCCTCAAGCTGGCCAACACCATCAAAGCCTACGTGGCCACGGTGAGCTTGTGGGGACAGGGGGACAATGGGACAGACGACAGGAGAGGTCCTGCCCGCCTCCCTGCCTCAGTTTCCCCACGGGAGGGGTAGCATAGGGCAACCACGAGGATGGATTTGGAGGAGAGGGAAGAGCTGCTGGAGCCCAGAGACAACACGAGGGACAGGGTCTCCAGGGCTTGGGCGAGCCAAGAGGAACTGGGGTGGGGGGAACACCCGTTTGGCCCTGAACTGAGGGGATTTTCCTGTCCTCTGGTGCCCAGGTGACGGAGAAGGTGATCGGCAGGAGCGTGGTGCAGGGTGAGTCCCGGGGGGGACACGGGGAGCGCCGGCCACCTCCCAGCTGGGGACAGACAGAGCCACCATCCACGTGCCCGGGGCTCGGCGTGCGGCCGGGGGTGCCAGCGGGATGGGGGGGATCGGATCCTCCCCGGGGCAAACTCCAGGACGGTCCCGCCGGGTTTGTGTCCCCAGGGGAGGGTTGGGGACAGCCACGTGCGTCGGGCTGGCAGCGGGGCACGGCCAGGGGCTGTTAGACAATGATTGACGAGACCTTTCCATCCCCTCGGAACCTCCTTCTCCTCCTGGGCGGGTCAGTGGGGCAGTTCCCAGCCCCGGGCTGGGTGTCCCTGCTGCTCTGTCCCCTGCAGCCCTGTCCCTTTCCCGGCAGAAGCCCGGCGCAGCTCCTTCAACGCCTCGGAGGGGCAGGCGCGGCCCAGAGCAGCCGGGAAGCCCTCGGCACACCTCACCCTGCGTCCCCAGAGCCTGGCCCAGGATGGTGAGTGGGGCTGCTGAGCTGGGAACGGGGCAAAGATCTCTGCCCACGGGAGGGGAGGAGCTGGGGAGATGTTTCTCTGCTTCACTGCAAGGGCACCTTAGAGCAGAGGAGGCTGAGGGGAGACCTTCTGGCTCTCTGCAACCCCCTGGGAGGAGGTTGGAGCCAGGGGGGGTCGGGCTCTGCTCCCAAGGAACAAGGGATGAGACAAGAGGAACTTTTGGCCTCAAGTTGTGCCAGGGGAGGTTTAGGTTGGAGCTGGGGAACAATTTTTAGGTTGGAGCTGGGCTGCCCAGGGCAGGGCTGGGGTCCCCATCATCCCTGGAGGGGTTTCAGCCCCTGGAGATGTGGTGCTGAGGGACATGGGGTCATGGTGGGCTTGGCAGTGCAGGGTTCATGGTTTGCCTCAATCATCTTGAAGGTCTTTCCCAACCTAAACAATTCAGTCATTCTCCACCCCTCCAGGCTGGAGGGAAAGCCAGAGCTCCCTCCCCCTTTCCGTGACCCCACAGTCAGTGGCCGTGACCCCCTCAGTGACTTTTCCTTCTCCCCAGGAAACTCCAGGCGCTTTGGGAACCTCTCTCAGTCCTGTCGCCACGCCCTGACCCGCTGGGAAGCCAGCACCATCCACTCCCACCTGCAGAACATCACCTACCAGGAGGGGCGGCTGCGGGTCAATCACGCAGGGAAATATTATGTCTATTCCCAGATCTATTTCCGCTACCCCAGCGCTGCCGCCCGCCCCTCTGTCCCCCAGCTCGTGCAGTGCATCAACTGGAAGACGTCCTACAGCCAGCCCATCCTGCTCCTCAAAGGGGTGGGCACCAAGTGCTGGGCCCCCGAGGCGGACTACGGGCTGCACGCCCTGTACCAGGGGGGGCTGTTTGAGCTGAAGGTGGGGGACGAGCTCTTTGTCTCCGTCTCCTCCTTGGCCATCGACTACAACGACGCGGCCGCCAGCTACTTCGGGGCCTTCCGGCTGGACCTGTGACTGCCACCTCCCGACCCACCTGCTCTGCTCCCACCCAGACCATCTCCTGGAGCAGCAGCTATTCTGACCGGACAGCGGCCAAATACCAGGGGGGAACCTGGCACGGGGAGCTGGCATGAGGTTCTTCCCTCCCCTCACGGCAAGGGACGAGCCAGAGGAGGCACTGGGGGTGGCTGCCCACGGGGATGCCACATGGGGCCACACCATCCAGCCAAGGGGAAGCCCAAAAGCCAGGAAAGGACTCCAAGGACTTACAGGACACATGCACGGAGTGGGATATCATCACCTACCTGGTGGGACGCCCATCTGAGCCAACAGAGCCCCCCGTGGCTCCGTGCTGCAGGAGAGGGGCTCAGGTCACCTCTGCCACCAGACATCAAAGTGTCCCCATGGTAGGGTGACCTCCCCTGCATGTGTGACCCCCACTCCCGTGGGGCAGAGAGAAGCTGTGGGCACTCGGGGACCCCAAAGTGCTGGGACAGAGCATGGGGGGGCAGGGGGGACAAGGCAGGGCCAGGCTTTGCTTGGGGAGGAAGAGGAACTGAGGAGTTTCAGTTTGGACTCACGAGAAACCTGGAGCGATGCCAGGAATCAGCTCATTAGGAACCCAGAGCCACCCCAGGGATCGGGGGAGGTCAAGGAGCAGAACCATGAAGGCTCTGGAGGAATCAGCAGCCCCAAGCCCCAGCACCCCGACACGTGGCAGCCCAGCACGTTGTGCCCCAGCTGAGCTGCACAGGACAGGACTGAACCCCCCCCTGCCTCCCACCGAGCTCTTCCTTGGGGATTTTTGGCCACGTTGGACACGAGAAGATGGGTGCAGAGCAGGGCCAGGCTGGCTTGACCCACAGACTGGATGTGGCCCCTCGCCATCACCTGGATCCCTCTGCACCCTACCAGGACTGGGGGTGGGCAGGGGCAGCACCCAGGGGTGCAGTGCCCCCTGCAGAGGGGGCTGCTGGGGGGGTCACTGCTGCTCTAAATAAAGCCCCTACCCCAGTGCTGCCTGGGCACCCCATGTGTCCAGCACCCCGGGCTGGGGGTTCCCCGGGCAGCTCCCCCCCTTCCCAGGAAGGCTGTGGGCAGGAGCTGGGTCCTGCCTCACTTTGTACAGGCAAAGCAGAGCAGGGCTCAGCTGCCTCCCCCCCCGAGATGCCTGCAGCATTCCGCAGGAGATGTACTCCCCATCCTGGTGCCTTTGTGGGACCACAGGCTGGCAGAGCCCCTCTCAGGATCTTCTGCTCTGCTTTGGGGTCCCCAAGCCTGGCCAGACCACCCCAAGATGGGCTTCTTCCCCACCCTGCTGTGGCTGCTCCTTGCTCCCACTCTCCATGCCACAGCTTTCCGGGCTGGAGACCCCCCCTTCCCAGCATCTCGGGCTGGGAGCTACTGCCAGGCTGTGCCTGGTGACTCCCTTGTCCCCGTCCCCCCCCACCTCAACCACTGCCCCTCACCAGCCCCCCAGCACAGCCAGTGCCAAAAGCCCAACACAAAAGCACAAAGTGGGGCTGGGCCCCTCCAGAGCCCCCCAAACACCCCAGGCCCTGCCACCCCCTTTCTTTCCAAAGCCAGCTTTGAAACAGGCCCATTTTCTTCCACCTCTCCCTCCTCCTCCTGCTCTCAACCACCTTGGTGCCCAAGCACCAGGAGCCAGGCTCCTCAAGATACTTTGCTCCACAAAAAGCTCCCCCTGGCTCCTGCAGCCGCTTTGGAGCTCGGGTTGGACTCTGCCCGCCCGGGGCTTGCTGGGAACCTCCCGAGATCACCTCAAACGGAGCTGGGAGCAGCCCCGGCCCCGCTGGCCCCGCAGCCCCGAGCAGGTAGAGCAGCCCCGTGCGTGCCGGGCCGGGCGCCAGCCGGGTGCTGGGTCGTGCTCTGCTTTCCTGGAAGGGAGAGGGAGGAGTGGGTGGGCGGATGTTTTCTGGAGGAGATGAACTCCTGGAGCATCAGGCCAAGTGGCCTGGGTCGGGTCTGGCAAGGGACGAGGGATGGGGTGGAGGTGGTGAGGGGTGCAGGCTGGGATGGTGTCCCCAAGGTCCCCAGCTCTGCAGCATCCCCTGCTCACCCCTGCAGTTCCTACCATAGCCAAGGATGCAGATGGAGCTGGGAGCACAGGCTGGCACCCCACAAGTTCATGTCTTGCAAAGCCTCCGTGCCTCAGTTTCCCCACTTGTACAAGATGTCCGTGGAGCAAAAAAAACCCCAAAACTCTGGGCCCTCACTAGAAGCCTGCAAGGAGCTTCTACCCCACGTTGCCATTGAGCAGGGGTGGGATTGCTGGTGGCCCCCCCGTCCCAGCAGCAGCCCAGTTTCCACTGGGGCAGGAGCAGCTCCTCTCTGCTGGGCTGAGGCAGGGAGGGCCCACACGCACCAGCGGGGAAGGGGCCGAGCTCCCACCAGCACCACCTCCATCAGGACCAGAACCATAAAATAATTAAAATAATCAAATCACGTGAAGCACAGAGCTGCTCCAGCTCCCCAGCCTGGTGACAGCACCGAAACTTCTGCTGCCCTAAGAGAGACCGAGGGGGGTAGGAGGATGGCTGGAGCTCTCATGATAATTTCAGATTGACCTTATTTCTCATGGTTTCACGGCGTTGATGTGAGCCTGGCCCGTGCTGCTTCCTCCTCCTGCCTGCCAAGGCACCCTCCTTATCTTGGCCGCCACTCAGCTCTGCTTTCAATTCAGCACAGACAAACGCGCCAGCCAAGGGCGTTCACAGCCCCGACTGAGCTGCCCTTTGTCTCAAAACAAATTCTGGGGCTGAAATCAGTTTTGGTTTTTTTTTGTTTGTTTGTGTTTTTTTCTCCCTGCTGTTGCCATTAACCAGCGCATCGCTCCATCCGAGTCTTTTGTTCCCTTCCAAACAAGACCTTGTTTTAACTTTCGAGTCCCGAGCCCAAAGTTCGCAGCGGGAAGGAGGAAATCCACGCTGAAAAACACGTCAATACCCCAGGAAACCATTTCTTGGGACGTTGTAAATAAAGCCCTACAAAAGCAAGCAAGCAAGCCCGGCCCTGTGACCCCCCTGCCACACGCCTGCGCACACCTCCCTGGCACCCACTGCTCTGCCCGGGGGCACCCCGGGACATCCCACCCAGACAGGACACCCCCCGAACCCGAGCATTAATAAAGCCTGAAAGAGAGGGGGAGGGGGAAACCACCAGCAAATCCCTTCCCTTCAGAGAGGATTCCAAGAGCTGCAGGAGGCAGGATGCTCATTGTACAGACGGGAAACATTAAAGTGCTGCGAGGAGAGTGGGCAGAGGAACCGCTGCTGCCAGCAGGACCCCGTGTCCACCCATCCCTGCTCTCCAAAAGCTGGGGACCGGGGCTGAGGTCTCTCCAAGACCCCAGAATCAAAGAAAAGCTTGGGCTGGAAAGGAGCTGGAAGGAAAGAGGCTGCTCTGAAGGCGATTTCCCTCCCATCCCGGCTCAGCCCCGGGTTCCCCAGCCATTCCTCCCTTCCCTGGCAGGGACATCCCGGCCGCTCCTTGGCACGGTCCCCGGACAGCCCCGACAGCTCCCCAGCTCTGCCCTTGGGAGGAGTGAGCTGTACACACGAAAACAGCTGAGCCAGCTCCAGCCAGGCCCTCGGATCCCGGACACCAAAGACGCGCGGTTTCCCCCTTTGTTTCCCCGAGCCAGAGGAGCTGGAGGGATCAGGAAAAACAAGAATTCCCCCCTCCTGCCTGCAGCGGGGGGGAGGCGGCAGAAGCCCGATCCCCGCTTGTCCCTTGTCCATCCCTAGGCATCCAGACAAGGCTGTAGCTTTTTGGGGAGCCCTCCCCCCCCCCCCTCACAGACACCCCCAGACCCACTGCAGGGTGGGACAGGGAGCTGCAGGGTGTAGGTGAGGGGTGGCCCCGTGCCCTCATAATAAATTATCTCCCGTATTTTGTGCCCCAGGAAGTGCAGAGTCATCCACCCCCACCCACATCCCACCCCCAGGAGGCCGACAGCTCCAGCAGGCACCCACCCCCCAGGGCTGTCCCCAGTAATGCATTTCACAAGCACAGTACCCTGACCCCCCCACCCTGGCAGGTCCCCTCCTCTTTTGGGGGTGAGGCTGGAGAAGGGGGTGCCCCACAGCCACCTCCTCGCCCAGATCCACACCCCGGAGCCGGGAGGGTTCAGCAACAGACGGAGGAGGCATCGAGAGGAGCATCAGCCCCGGGTGTTGACCCAGGGACGCTGCTCGCTCAGCTGAGGCGACCTCGGGCTCAGATTTCTGGGTCTGGATCATCTCCAGCTCTGACTTGTGTAACCAGCTGGCGGCTGGAGGAAAACCCAGGGCTCCTCCTGGAGCCGCTCCGAAGGTAAAGCAATGGAAAAGCAAGACCTGGAAAGGAGACAAAACCCTTCGGAGCAGCTTGAATGTTGGCTACAGGCAACGGAGAAAACGCTCCTGGTTAAAAAAAACTGAGTATGGTCTCTTCCCTGCACAGAAGTTTTGAGGGAAGAGATGAACTTATTTTTGTTGGAATGAAGGGAATTCAGCAGAGGCAGAGAGCAAACAGCCAGGGGTTTCTCTGAGCCACATCGCCCCGGGGAAGGGAAGGCACCAGCCCCAGACACTGAGAGCCACGTCACCCCCTCCTGGGTGACACTGACCACGGGGTAATTCTGCAGCAAGTTTCCCTACACCAAAAGCCACAGTTTAGCTACAGGTCTGGAGCCAAAACAAGAATTTTCCTTCCCCTGACCCCACTGATGCTGGTTAACAGGGCCAGAGGGTCTCCACGGACTGATAGAGCAAGCTTAGACTCCCACCTCACCCACGTGTACCAGCCCCTCAGCCATGACAGCAGGAAAATTCCCAGTTTCCACATTAAAAGCAGAGAGAGTGGAAAGATCTGCTCAAGCAAGAGACAAAGAAAGGTCCTGGGCCACCACAACATCTCTTGAACTTGCCCACTGCGTAGCTTGGCACCCCGAGGCCTCCATGCTCCCAGGACTGTGTCTGTGGAGCAGAGCTGGGCTTTCCCACACAGCAGGAGCCTCCCCAGGGCCACAGGAGCTGGGCAGCTGCTTCCTGCCCTGAGCACCCCTGCTTCCCCTCATCCCTGCCCTGATGCTTCCCAGGGAGGAGCCAGCAGCCAGCTCAGAGCTTGCCCTCTCACCCTCACCTTGGCCACCTTCCCTGGAGAACATGAGGAACAGGCTCCCACCTGCTGCAGAGCCCAGTGAAGCCAGGACAGGATTTTTCAAGCTAGAGTCCTCCTGTATATTGGGAGATAAACAGAAAAGTAAAAAAAATCCCAACCCCCCCAAAAAACCAGCCCAGACCAAAAAAAAACAATAACAAAGAAAAATAAAGCTTTGTCTTTCTGGGGTCCCAAGCATGCAGCAGGGGAGAGAAGCCTGCAGCCCCCAACCTGGTATCTCCCTGGCACATGGAAGGTGGCAGCTTCTTCCCTGGGCTCAGCCCCTGGCTCAGAGAGCATCCATCAGGTGAGAGGCACACAGCCCTCTCTAGGAGGACAAAACCCAAAACATTTAAAGGCAAAACACAAAACATTTTGAGCTGTGAGTGACTTTTGGACATGCTGCAGTCTTTGTTTTATCTTGGCAAGGATCTGCTGTACAAAACCAGCCCAAAGTGAAGCTGTGGATTTCCTAAGCAGGAGGTGATTCCTTGGCCTCACCTGGGTTCAGCTCAGGTTTAAGCCCCAGAGGAAGAAGAGCTCAGCCCCTGGCTGGCAGGTGAGGACAGGTACTCACTGCTGGGCAGAGGTGAGCCATTTGTGTACACCTGGGAGAGGTTCAGCATGGCCAAACCTCCAGCCAGCTCCAAGCAGGGTCCCCACTGCCTCCACCTGGGGCTGCAGGAATGAGGGGAGCTGTAAAATGCCATCTGCACCCCAGTGCAGCCACCAGGAACATCCCCAACCTCCTCAGGCACTCAGAGACCTCCCACACTCCAGTAAACGTCACCATTTTATTAACAGGAAAATAATTTGGTAAGGTCTGGGGAAGGGACTTGATGAGAAGCAGGGATGTGGAAGAGGTCACTGGGCTGGCAGTGGGCAGGAAGGGCTTTATTGCATAGACATTGGCAAGAGGAGGGACACGGGGTGGTGGCTGTGAAGTGGCAGTGTCACCAACCCAGGGCTGAGGAGAGGAGCAGGAAGGGCACAGTTACCCCCACAGACACCCTCGGGACACCCACCACCACCTCAGACACTAGTGAGGGAAGAGGTCAGTGGTGTGGTACCCAACAGCATCTGAGCTCCATGGGAGGTGGGGGAAAGGCAGTGACTGAGGGGTTGGGGGTTTTCCTGACACACTCAAGGGAAAGGAGGGAGAAGAAACCCTCAGGTGGGCACCTGAACAAGGGATCACAATGAGAAATGCAACTGCTAACTCCTGCCTCCTCCTTGGGGTTCTCCAGGCAAGGCAGAGCAATTTAATACATTCACAGAAAATTAACCAAAACAAGCTTCATCCCAACCAGAAACTGGGCCTGATTTTAAGGAGATCAGGTCTTCTGGGGGTTTTAGTTTTGGGGGTTTCTTCCCTCCTTGCAGCCACACAGCCTCAGCTAGTCAATTATTTTTCTTCCCCCCTCCCCAGTTTTGACTTCACCATTTTCCTGTACTTTACCCACTGGCTAATTGGAAACACACTGCCCGAGTTAACACCAAACCCATTTGCCACCTCCTGACCCCTGTGTGCAAAATCATAAATCATCCTTCTGCAGAGTCTCTGGAGGTACAGACCTTGTTCTGTTCCTCCCCACGTTAGTGACAGGAGTTCAGACAAACCAAGGAGAGGAGACACAATTCTACACCATTCTGCTTTTACTCCTTCATGGAATCTTTCCAATGCAACTTCACAAAAGCAACGTAAACAGTCTCCTTTTTTCTTCTAAAAAGAAGATTATATTCCACAGATTATGTAGTGCAATTGGTTATCTGGTAGAAAAAAAAAAAAAGTTATCTTCTTCAGCTCCATGAAAAGAAAGGCTGAAAACAGTCCCACAGTCTCCATAAAAATAGGAAAGGATATCCAGTCTGGTCTGTAAAGTTTCTGTTGTGCTGAACACACAAACAGCTCCAGGCCTGCCTCTAGTTGAAGAGGATGGAATCGGGGTCCTGGTTGGCCAGCTGTGCAATGTGCTTCAGTACATCCTTCTTGGTGATGATCCCCAGCAGCTTCCTGGGAAAAGGGATGGAAAGGGATTGTTAGAGTGTCCACAGCCCCATCAGAGGCCAGCAGGGAGCCCAGGGCCCTGCCCTACCCGTTGTGTGTGACCAGGCACTGGCGCAGCCCCAGCTTGCGGAATATGTCCACCACGATCTCCATGGGGGTCTGGTCTGTCACTGTGAAGGGGCTGAGGTCCAGGATGCTCCTCAGCTTCAGCATGGAGGGGGAGCTTGGAGGCAGTGGAGGAGAGTGGTCAGTGAAATAAATAACTGAAGTGCTCACGATCCCATCCTGCTTCTTCCGGGCATTTTCTGGAAGAAGAAATGTTCCATTCAGTGTTATCCCTCCTTTCCCACTCCCCACTGAGGAGCATCCTCATGCTGGGATGGCCTTAGCAGTCCATTCCTTCCCTCACCTGCACTGTTCCCCAAAGCAACTGATAACCCAAGGAGGCTGTGATAAATTTCCCTTCTGCTTTCTACTAACTCCAGCACAACCTCCGGGGTCAGCTGCATCCTAACCTCCAGTGTCACCCCAGGGCTGGGACCAGCCCACACTCTGCCCAGTGCCAGGGCTGCCACGCACCTCAGCAGTGCCCTCTGGCCACCTAAATGCAAGTTCTGGAGATTCTGACCTCCCAGTTTTAAGAGGAGGATGATTAAATGCTTCATGCTTTGATCTGTCACCAGCTGGGTTTTACCAGTCACCCATGCAGAGCAGCTAAGATGTTTTTAAGCACTGAACCTGCTGGTGCAGGCTCTGTGCCTGTGATGAGGGTCAAGGACAGGAACCAAGTGGAGTGCTCAACCCTAACACAGATTTTGTCTGCTGTATCAAGAGAAGGCAAATGGAAGATGCCCAGAACTTCCACTTGGGTCTCCTTCCCACCCCAGGCATGCAGACCCCAGGCTGGTCAGGGATGGAGATGCAGGCACCAGTAAGCACAGCCACCACCACCACAGAGGGTGCACAAACTCATCAAGTAACCCAGTGCTGGGGCCATCTCTACCAGCACCGTGTACCTTACCCAGTGTCTTGCTCCTTACCAATGGAAATTATGAGGTCCCTCCTGAGGACAAACCCCACGAGCCTCTGGGACTCCCGGGACACCACCACGGGGTACCCACTGTAGGTGGTTTCATTGATGATGGTCTCAACATCTTCCACAGTCATGCTGTCCTGGGTGATGATGGTGAGGGGAGGGTCGCTCCTCCGCGGCCTCATGACGTCCATGGCCAAGGTCTTGTGGGAGAACTCCTCCTTGGCCTCCAGGAAGGGGTACCCGTTGAGGCGGATGTGGGCATCATAAATCCCTTCCCTCCCGATGGCATCAGCCACCCACTTGCTGGTCATGGCTGCTGCCATCAGGGGAACGATGTACTCCAGCCCCCCCGTCAGCTCAAACATGATGACCACCAGCGACACCGTCATCCGGGTCACCCCGCCTGCAAGCAGAGCATGGGGACACCCCTGCACCACACCACCCAGGGCTCTGCTGGGCTGCCAACCACCAACAGGTGAGGGACTCCAAGAGCAACCAGCGGGGGCCTCCCAAACACTGACAGAATTCTTTGTAACAGCTTTTTGTCCGGGCGTATTTAATTACGCTTCCGGATCCACATCCCAAAGCTACTCCCAAATCTTTTCATAGAGTCACAGAACCACAGAATCAATCAGAGAGTCAGCCATGGATTCACAGAATCAACCACAGAACCACCCGGGTGGGAAAGGGCCTCTGAGGTCACCCAGCCCAATCCTTGATCCACTCCCCCCGTGGCTGCCAGCCCATGGCTCTGGGTGCCACGTCCCGTCCCCGTGCCCAGCCTGCAGCAGAAACCTGGCTTACCCAGACAGGCTGCAGCCCCCACCATGGCATAGAGCCCCGGGGTGATGCAGTCAGCTCCTTGGCTGCACCAGCCACTGAAGATGGCCCAGTCGTGGTGGTAAAAGGCCAACTGCTCCACAGCCACTCCCAGCAGCCGACCAGCTATGGCCCCCACTGCCATGCTGGGGATGAAGAGACCCGAGGGCACCTGTGGGAACAGGAAGGCACCAGCTCTCAAGAGAGGCAAAACAAAAAAAAAAAAAACAGATGGAAGCTCCAAACAGGACTGAGTTGGAAGTTAGGTTGAGGTTAAAGCTGGCAAGGACACCCTGCTCTGTCACCTCTGCCCTGCCAAACCCTCTGCTCCAACCTCTCTGCAGCAGTCTGAGCTCATTCCTCCCTGAGCAGAGGAACAGCCACACAAGAGGTTGGTGTGGAGCACAACGTGTCTGCTGCCTGCAGGGAATCTTCCCACTCTGCTGGCTCCCTGTCCTGAGAGGGGGAGCATCCTCCTGCCCTGGCAGAAACAAACTCCACCACCAAAGTGAGGGTAAATGAGCACACACAGCAAGTGTCACCTCTGCAAAGGCTCCTGTTCTCTGCACTCAGGGGATCTGCCCCCTCTTCCTTTCCACATCTGGCACACAGCTTTTCCAGACACTGCACAGCTGTCTCACAGACACGATGACTGCCCTTGGATGCCAGCAACCACCTCACAGCAACACCAATGTCCCAACCTCAGTGGTGGGGTCACCTTTCTGGACAGTCCACTGGAGGAGTGGGGCAGGAGGAAATGCTCAGCTCCACCTCCTGACCCTCACTGCAGGAAAGCTCAGAGCTGGGCACTGTAACCACAGCTTGGGAGGCTGACACCAAACAGGCTCAGGACCCCCTGACCAAGGAACAGCCCTGATCAGTAAATGTATTTACAAATCAAGGTATCAGCTACTTTGCAATGAGCCTATTTAGCAACAAGGCTTAAGGTGGGACCATTCCATGCTTGGAAACTGGGATGCGAAGCCCTGAGATGCCAGCTTCAGTGGCTACATCTGACCCTGATGTAGAAGCCCTGAGGGCTTCTACTGCCCTCAGCTGTGAGCAACAGAACAAACCATCCCATTCTGTCACCTCATCCCCTCCTTCCCAGAGCCTGGGGAGGAAAACACAGCTGCTAGGTGAGCACAAGTCCTGCAGAGGATGAGAAGGACGTGAGCTCCTGCACAAGCCATCCTCACCTTCATGCCAAAGGTGAAGATGGTGATGAAGACTTTCATGATGAGGGCCAAAGCCAGCTGCCACATGGCTGTGTACACCCCGGGGCCCGCGGCCCGGTCGGGCAGGTCGTCCCCTTTGGTGCTGTTGAAATCATTGACGTACTCGCAGAGCTTCGAGGAGTCCAAAATGCCACAGTCATTGAAGAGCTCAGAAATGAG
This sequence comes from Calypte anna, assembly GCF_003957555.1. Lineage (NCBI taxonomy): Eukaryota > Metazoa > Chordata > Aves > Apodiformes > Trochilidae > Calypte > Calypte anna. The sequence goes on along the minus strand of NC_044247.1, from coordinate 16,746,577 downwards.
CTCGCTGGTGCTCATCCTGGTGTACTCGTTGGGGAAGGCCAGCAGGGCAGTGATGGCAGTCACCACCAACACCTCCAGCACCGGGTACCTCCCCAGCTTGGTCGTCTTGCGCCGCCGGCACCAGGCAATGTTGCTGCGGATGAAGAAAGCTCCCCAGAGCCCCCCAAATATCCCCAGGAGGATGAAGGGCACGAGCTCCAGGAGGTGCCAGGGCATGTGGAACTCCACGTAGAAGAGGACCAGGCGGCTGTTCCCAAAGGGGTTGATGGAACGCAGGGTGAAGGCGGCCACCAGGGCAGCGAAGAAGGAGCGCCACAGGGTCTTGAGAGGAAAGTAGTAGCTGACCTAAGAGAAGGAAAAAACAAGCAGATTCAGTTAACCTGACACCTTTGAGGACACCCACCACTGCCCAGGAACAAAACTGTGTCAAGAGGCAGATGTGAGCTGGCCATGTCCCCTCCTCTGTTCCCTGCTCCCCAGCCAAGCACCCCAGGCTTTGTTCTGAGCTCCTGCCCAATGTGAATGCAAAGCCCAGGACAGGTCCTGCTGTGCACACCTCCAACACTCTCATCCCTCAACTGGAGGCAACTTATTCAGCAGTGATCACTCAGCAATGAGATGAACCCAGAGAACAATGCCAACCACAGCCAGGGCTCAGCTGAGCAAAACCATCCCATGCTCCTCCTCTGAGCTACACCCTGAAGCAAGCAGCTGTGACCCACTGCACGGCTGGATCCAGAGAACAAGGATCTGAAGTGCCTTGGGTTAAAAAAAAGGGGGTTGAAAAGCCAGGCAGGTTTGTTCCCCAGCTGCCAGGACAGGGTGAACACGTGGCAAAGAGGGTGGCAGTGAGCAGCTGGCATTGCTGAGCATGGACAGACTCAGGGAAACCAACAGGTTTCATCCAAAATCAACTCTCCAGTACTGGCAGGGACTACCTGAAGCTCCAGTAAGCTTTCAGGTTGCTTGGCCTTGTACCAATCAGTACTCAAGAGGGTCTGCTCTCCACAGCCCAGCAGTTTTGAGCAGACTGTATTTTGTAAACCAGCAGGGTCAGCTCTTGCCATGAAACAGGTCCCTAGGAGCTAAGAGCAAAAGGTGCAGTCACCTCCTCCAGGCTGAAAAGCACTCCTCCGATCGGCGCCCCGAAAGCAACAGACACCCCAGCAGCTGCAGCTGCTGACAGAACCTGAGAGAAACCAACAACAGTCAGGCATCTTCCAACCTCCCCCATGCCACCTTCCCCCCCTTTCTCTTTTTTTGTCTTTACTTAAATTTGTACAGTATTTATCTCCCTAGCAGGGATTCTGTTGGGCTGGGTTTAGCAGAAGGCAAACTGGCCAAGGAGACTCTGCACATCTCCTGAGAACTCTTCTCCAGAGAAAAGCCTTACAGCACCTTGAGGATACACTCAGGAACTCCATATTAGATGCCAGCTTGGTTCTTCCACCACGTTCTACTCCCAGGCCCAAGCCCAGGTCCCTCAGGCAGTCCCCTGCCCCACTGATGTCACACAGCAAACACAAACAAGAGCTGCAGAACTGGGTCCTGCCAGTGAACACTCCCATCACCACTGAGGTGACAACCTGCACTGGGGAGGTGTGTAGGGGCCCTTCCACCCACCCAGATGGCTGGGCTGAAGCCCACCAAAGCCCAGTGGCTTACAGGCTGCAGCCCCAGCAGTCTGGTTGCCCCCAGGACTCGGGGTCTCTCCGTACCTCTCTGCGCTTCGCTTCGTTCTTCCTGTACTTGGTGAAGAGGTGACACAAGATGTTCCCACAGCAGCAGGCAACGTGCACCAGGGGCCCCTCTTTGCCCAGGCTCAGCCCAGAGGACACAGCCAGCACTAAGGTGATGGTTTTGATGATCAGTGTCCATTTACCCAGGTAGCCTCTAATGATGAAACCACTTAAGATAGTTTTGATCTGGAAGTCAAGCACACAAAGCTCTACAGGCTCTCTGCCAAGCCCTGCTCAGAGCTCCTCTTTTACTGGGTGCTCCCAATCCTGCCCTCAACTTTGCCCGACAGCTTTCAGAGCCCCCCAACACCTCAAATATAACAGAGTCAGCAAAAGTATCCCCCCGTGCAGAGCCATCTGAACCCTCCCTTCTGGGCCACTCTCCCTGCCTAAGGAAAATGGGAGGATAGTTTTTGTGGCCTTCCACAAGCAGGGCACTTTTGTTTGTACTTCCTGCAGTACCTGACACAGGTATTTTAGTTATTAAAAGGACTGCACGGAGAGTTAAGTGCTTAAGACATGTTTCAGGAATAATTTGCAAAAAAAAAAAAAGTAATCTATATATTAAAAGTGCAAGGAATTATTATTCCACACTAGGCACACATCATCTTTGGATGGTGGATCCCTACCCCACCTTCAAAAAACCCAACCCACTCTGATTCTCTCACCTCTGGGATCCCTGAGCCACAGGCATAAGGAGCAAAGCCCTTCACAAGTAACACAGCAAGGAGGGAGAACAACAAGGCCCAGATAACATACATGAAGTAGTTGAGAATGTAGGCAAAAGCCCCCTGAAATGCAGAGAAAGTTACCCAAAATTAGAGCAGATATCACACCAAAGCTGCACACTGAAGTGAGCCCAGAGGACCAGCAGGTGATCCCCCACACAGGCATCACCCAAAAATGAAGAGAACTACTCCAAGGCTGAGGTCCTCAGGAGAAGTTACACTTGGGGGGTTACACACGTGGCCAGGACACCACTGGTGCAAACGTGTCCCTGTTTTGCTTCCCCCCTGAGGACAACACAAGAACCTTGGTTTGAGTCTGTTCACACCCCTGGGAGCCTCTACAAGGAGTGTGAAGCCAATGAACCACCAGCTGCATCCAGAGCACTGGCAGGGAGGATCCAGGCTGGGGAATGGGACACTCAAACAGCACACAGAGCTGAGGGCACCCCTCACCTCTCCATGGCCAAGGATCAGCTGGGACCAGCTCCTCCACTCCAGGCACTGGTCCCTGTCAGTGAAGGTTGTGTGGGACTTCCAGCAGCAGTGCTCGTGGTTAAACCAGAAGCCTGCCAAGCACACTCCTTCCTTCAGATCTGTCATCCAGTGGGCAGAAATGTCTATCAGACCTGCCAGGGAACCTAGAGCAGAGAGGGGAAAAAGAAGAAAAGGATAAAAAATTAGTAATCATCTTCTGCAGATTCAAGCATTACAGGGCTGCCCTACTAACTTATGGCTGGAGTACCAACAAATGGAGAAGTTCTGGTATTTTTGCCTGCAATTAATTTTTATTCTATAGAGAGGTAGGTGGGAAGATCTGCTTAACTAAACATCTATTGAAAAGAGGTCAGGAAGCCAAGCACACCTAACTGCATTTGCAAGACCTTTGCCAAGACTGTTCCAACCCACCCTGTATCACTAGGAACAAATTCTTCTTGATTCTGCTGAAAGAGTGTGTGTTAATCCAGGAGGCTGAGGGGAGAGAGGGATGCAGGACTTCTGAGGATGCAGCCCAAAAGCTGGAACCCAGGAGTTTCACTAACAGTGCTAAGACTGTGGCAGGAATTAGTGACAGGAATTCCTTTGGAGAAAACGTTGCCAACCCCAATTAAAAAAAAAAAAAAAAAAAGGGGGGAAAGTCACAACAGTGCCAAGTGAAACAAAGCAAGTAGAAAGCCACTACAGAAAGTAATTCAGATTTGAAAAGAGGAGACTTCAGGCAACTTCTTATTTTGCTGTGAAGGAAAACTCCTACATTCCCCCAAGATGAAGGCTGCAATCTGCTCAAGCCATCAGCACAGGGGCCAGAAGCAGAGACCTCTGATCTGTAGGACCAGCACAAGCTCCAGAGGTAGCAATAAACATTTAGCAAATCTTGCAGTTAATGAAAAGCTCCCCAGCAGCTTTCCTGTGTAAACATTAACAGAAGATTTCATTTCATTCCTCGGGATGAATGCTCAGCTGCCTTCCACAGGGAAGATCTGCATCCCACAGATTTACTGCTGCTGCACTGGGTCCAAAGGTTGCTGCTGAGGTAATTTAAAAGCTCTCAGCCTCTGGACGGGGTCTGACTTCCCGGGAAACACTGCTCACTTTTTATACCCAAGTATAGTAGGAAAAAAAATTAAAATAAGAAAATGCTGCCAGCTCTCCTGGGCATTAACCTGCCCTGTGCCAATGCAGAGCATTCAGCTCAGGGATGTCCAGCATCACAGCTCCCTCTGAGCCAGCACCTTCACCAGCCTGGCTCTGATGAATTGATTTTTCATCTCATTGCTCTTTAGCAGTGCCAAGGACACTTCTCAGTTCCAGCTTCCTACCTGAGTATTTACACAAACACTCCCCAAAGCTTAAAAATAATTCATAACTTGCAAAGCAGCAGCAAAGCCATCAATACCAGCACAGCCCCTGCCCCAGGGACACCTCCCCCTGCCACCCAGGCCCAGGAGTGCCTTTCCAGGTGAGTTCTGCTCTTACCTGCCAACAAGCCAATGAGCAGCATCAGCAGCCACCCTGAGAAGGCATCACTGACACTGTGGATCAGTGCCCACGTGGACTCTTTGCTTCGACTGGTGATCTACACGGGTTTGGGTTGTTTTTGCCAAAAAGAAACAACAATCTGTTAAGATCCTGATCTGCTTCAGTGTAAATGCTCTAAAGGCTACAGGGTGATGGTGCTGGTGGAAGATATTCAGAACAACAGCTCTGCTGACATGTTGTGTTTGCAAGGGGGGGATCAGAGCCCTCGAGGGTGCTGAGAGGCTCTGCCCTGTCTGGCAGGGCTGGCTGAAGCCTGTCAGTCTCACTGCTCCTGACAGGCAGACAAAAGGGTGACACAACAGCTATTGTGTGCCCCATCACCCCAGCTACCCCTCCTGAGGGACACATTCCAGTACACCACTATTATTCCCAGATAAAAAGGCACATTGAGTATCAAGTTGTTTGCATGACTAAATGAGGAATAAATGAAGAACTCTTTCTGCCTGAGTGAGTGTCCTCTGGTTTCTACTCTGGATTATTGTTTTTCACGTGCTGCACTGCCCAGGAGCAGAATGGCTGCTGAATCCAGGGGGTGGCAGAGTCACCTCCTTTGGAGCAACCCTACAGCCCTTTGGCCAGCAGTAACTTCTGCCTTGACCTGATTTCAGCTGCTTTTGATAAAGACAGAAGTGGTTCTTTTATACCAGCACCTCTGCAGATGGGCAACAGTTCATTCTGTGCCAGGCTGCTGAGCATCCCCTTTGTACACACCCATCTGTGGGGGGGATGTGTGAGAAGTCTTTGGGGTTTGTACCCTTAACCCATAGGAACAGGTTTTGGGCAGGAGGCTGTGGTGACATGGAGCCCCTTACCCAAGCCTGTCCTTGCTCAGATTTGGGCAAGTTCTGTCCTACAGGTACTCAGCAGTGAGCAGGGACCTGCTCACCCTGTGTGCTCTGAGTGCCACTCAGGTTGGTTTGTTACGTGCAGGGGGAAAACAAAATTAAAGATAATTTTTACAGGCAAACAGAGAAGTTGAGTGATCACCCTAGAAGGGTTTCTCAGCCCAGCACTCAGCCTAGCTCAGCTCTCATTACCCTACAAGCCTGCCAGGAGTGTTACCTCTCTGTGCCTGTCCCTGTCCCTGGACTTCTCCCGCACCCAGTCTATGGTGTTAAAATCTTCATAGGTCCCCACACCAGGAAGAGGCTCCTCCAGGAAATCCATCATGGTGCTTGTGCCATTCATCCCATTATAAGAGGAAAATCCTGGTGGGGAAAATAAAAAATAAAAATAAATAAAAAACAAACAAAAAATTCTTAGCTTTCCCTCTTTTTAGGAAAAAAAAAAACCCAAACAACAAAACGTTACCAAAACACCGAGTGGGAAACCCACAGTGGAAGCAGAGAGCTAAGGAGGTGTTCCTGAAGCTGCACTCCTGGAACCAGGATGCACAAGGCATGGGCTGAGGCTCTGCCAGGGGAGGGTTAGGTTGGATATTAGGAAGGAATTCTTTCCAGAGAGGGTGCTGAGGCACTGGGATGGGCTGCCCAGGGAGGGGGGGGATTCTCCATCCCTAGAGGTTTTTAAGGAGAGGCTGGATGTGGCACTGAGTGCCATGGGCTGGGAACCACAGGGGGAGTGGATCAAGGGTTGGAGTTGGTGACCTCAGGGGTCCTTCCCAACCCAAATGGTTCTGGGACTCTGTGCTGTGCTGTAGATTCTATGCCAGGGGATGGCAGGCAGCAGACACACAGAGGGCTCCCAGATGGGGCAGAGCTGGGGCCTGGGTGTTTTGCTGCTCTCCTCAGCAGTGAAAAGCTGCCAGGTTAAAGCTGTGCCCTCAGACCTCCAGCTCCAGAGCAACTGCTTCACCCCCCACCTCTGCCTGGGGAGGGACAGAGAGGAGTGCCCAGCCCAGCCCTGCCCTCCCCACACCAAGCTCCACACAGGTAACACACTGACCAACACAGCTTCCCAGCCTTGGGGGGTCTGTCACAGGCACACTGGGTAAGAAAACAACAAACCCTTCCTCCCCCCTCCCCAGCTGACATTTTGCTTGCTCAAAGCTCTTTACTCACTGTTTTTCCCAGAGGCAGACAGGCAGAAGCTGAATTTTGCTTTTGTCCTCTCTGCACAGGACACACTTCAGGAGCTCCCCCAGCCCCCAACAGGTTTTATCTCCCCATGCAGTGCACGGAAGAGCTCAAAGGGGCTGCTGATTAAGTTCCTCTGGCTCCCATTTGCTAGAGATAGTTTGTCACTTAAACACTGTCTGGCAAACTGAAACACTACACCCCAAAGGTTGACTTTGCTCCTACCAGATATGCTCTGGTGATCCTGGGCTTCTGGCTGGAGGTCAAGAGGAAGGGAGGAGAAGAAACAAAGGCAGGGGACAGACCTCCCAGCTGAGAGGTTGGGCCTGTGGCACCTCCAGTGGGTGGGACAATCAGCCTGAACCTGCCAGAGGTGCAGCAGGTGAGGGAAACCCTGCCTGGCAAACCAAAGAGAAGGACTGAATCCCTCAGGAAACAGCTACTGCAATTCTCAGTTCTGTCCCTTAGAGCAGGAAAAGGAAAAGGAAAAGGAAAAGGAAAAGGAAAAGGAAAGGAAAAGGAAAAAGGAAAAGGAAAAGGAAAGGAAAAGGAAAAGGAAAAGGAAAAGGAAAAGGAAAGGAAAAGGAAAAGGAAAAGGAAAAGGAAAAGGAAAAGGAAAAGGAAAAGGAAAAGGAAAAGGAAAAAGGAAAAGGAAAAGGAAAAGGAAAAGGAAAAGGAAAAGGAAAAGGAAAAGGAAAAGGAAAAGGAAAAGGAAAAACCCAACAACCTTCTTAAATCCTACAGAAAAAAGGGAACTTCCCAGCTATTGAAATGTTTTTAAAGCAGTGGGGGAAACACAGTCCTGCAGACAGGGGAGAAGCCTATTTGAGCAAGGAGGTAAAAAACCTGCAACAAAACCAGAGATCTTTCCTCTGCTGGAGCCTGAGAGCAGTGAGAGGGACCAAGCCAAGCAGGAAACAATCCCATAGCCACTGCAGGATCTCCAGCAGCAGAAGGGATGGTTCTGGCTACTGACAGGTGACATCTGAGGAAACCTGGCTTCACTCCCATTGCCTAGAGGCAGATCACCAAGCTGAGAAGCAAACCCAAAGGATTTCTTTGTAGTTTTTACCTGACAGCAAACAGAGGTGGGGGAAGCAGAATGAGAGGCCCCATCCTGGGCAGAGCCCAGCAGGACCCATGCAGGAAATCTGAACACAAAAATCCCACCAAAAGCCATTATGCCAAACACAGAAAGCAGAGAGAGGTGTGGGCCCTACCTCCCACCTCCCTGTCGAGGGGGGGGTCATCATCTGCCACGAAGAAGTCCAGAGATGCTCCTGCTATTTCCAGCATGTCCTCATCACTGGTGCTGCTGTGGAAGCTCCCCCGTCGAAAGCCTTTCTGGTCCATGGCCAGAGCTTCCAGACCTGGGGAAAAAGGGAAATGTCTTGGAGCACAGCCACGAAGACTCAGCTTCTACCCCAGCTCACTGATGCCCACTGGATGCTTTCTCCTGAAGACCAGGAGCCCACTCTGCTCTTCTCCTGGGCAGGAGAGATTGGGGCTGTGCTGGAGGGGCACTGGGGTCACACCCTGACAGAAGTGCCACAGGCACCAAGTGACATTAACTCCTGTGACTCTGCTCTCAAGCACAAGAGCAGCTCAAACCACCCAAATCTTGTTTTTCTCTACAGAAATCCAACTACAGTGCTAAATTCTTGGCCTAAAAAGCTGTGATGCTGCCCCCAGATGTGCAGGGCTCACCTGCCTTGTCCCCCCCTGAGATGCAGGGGAGCTGCCAGACCCCAGGGAGGATTCTTGACCACCCCCACGTGAAGCTGCAAAATCCAAGCTGGAAATGTGCTATTAAACTTAATAAAGCATCTTAATTAAGTTCCCTGGACCTGCTGCAGCTCCAGGGGCAGCCCCTGCCAGGCTGTGACACAAGGCCCATCATCTCTCCCCTTCTCTAGGATGGCAGGGAAACTACAAAAGCACAGGCTCTGAAAACAAGCTAAGAGACTGATTTGGAAAAAAAAAATTTAAAATTCAGGTGTCAGATTAAAAAATAGCTCTTCTAACCTGAGATCTTTTCATCTGAAGGAGAAGACAGGCTGTGTGCACTTCTCTCCTGCAAACACACAGTTTTCAAGAGAATTACAGAGGAAGCAAATCTGCAGCTCAGCCTTATTTCAGGAAGGGAAGAAGCTGGGCAGCACTGGCAGGCAGCAGGAATCACAGACTCTGCAGGAAGCACTACAAGAAAAAGCCAACACACACAGAGACACAAAAGCCCTGGCACTGCAGGGAGGTGCTGAGCTCCCTGCTGAGCCCTGCTCCACAGAACATGGTGTTATGTGACTTCCCAGCCCTGACCCTTCATTGAGCTGGGTCAGAACACACCAGAGGGGGGCACAGACCCCCGGGGGGCTTCTCCCCTGCAGCAGACCCTGGGGACACACACCGAAGTCAGCTTTCTAACAGAGAAGGGCACTGCTCCCTCTATGGGCAAGTGGTGCCTTTCCAGCTAAAGCATCCACACCAAGGGAAAAAAAAAAAGGAGAGAGCAGAGAGCTGAGATCTCCCCTGGGTGAGTTTCCCTCCTGCCAGCCCACGCCATGCCCCAGGACACACCCAGAGCCAGCACCATCCTCCTCCTCCTCAGTGTCCCTCTCAGCTCCCTGCCCCTGGCAGCAAAGCCCAGGGGGGGTCAGGACCCCACACACCCTCCTGGCAGTGACACAGGTGACAGGAGGAGGGGGAGCACCCTGCTGCCACCCTGCAGGACAAGCCCAGCCCTCTCAGGCTCCTCTCTCCCTTCCAAGCTTCCCACATCCTCCTGGCAGCAGCATTCCCCCTCCCAGTGCCTCCCCAGCTCTCCCAGCAGGCAGCTCCAGGGCTCTCCCAGTCACAGCAGGATACAAGCCCAGGCTGCAGCATCTTAAAGGGATTTTTTTCTCTTTTTTTTTTTTTTTTCCCAACCAGAAGGATCCTGTGAAAGCTCCTGCAGCCCTTTCCAACCCCCTCAGAGCAGAGCCTCAGCTCCAGGGCTCCACCACAAAAAGGAGCAGGGATGGAGTGAGCTGAGCTCCCATCCGTGGCTGCTTCCTCCTCAAAACCCCAGCCCGGGTCACAAGACTCTCCCTTTTGTTTCCCTGGGCTTTTTTTTTTGTCCCAGAGAGTTCAGCAAATCTCAGCTGAGCTTTGACAGCTCAGGGCACTTCTTCCTCCCCATCCTACAGCCTCAAGAGCAGGCACAGCCCCCACCACAACCACCAGATAAGGTAAATAAATCAATAAAATACAGCAAGTGTAACTGGGGAAAAAAAAAGGGGGAAGGAGAGGGAGAGGAGAGGGAGAGGGAGAGGGAGGGAGGAGGGAGGGGATAAGGGAGAGAGGAGGGAGAGGAGGGGAAGGAGGGAGGGGGGAGAGGGAGGGGAGGAGGGAGGGGAGAGGGAGGGGAAGAGAGAGATGGGACGAGGAGAGGGGAGAAGGAGAAGGGGAGAGGAAGGGGAGGGAGAAGCAGGCGAAGGAGAGGGGAGAGGAGAGGGAGAGGAGAGGGAGAGGAAGGGAGAAGGAGAGGGAGAGGAGAGGAGAGGAGAGGAGAGGAGAGGAGAGAGAGGGAGAGGAGAGGGAGAGGAGAGGAGGAGGGAAGGAGGAGGGAGAGGAGAGGGAGAGGAGAGAGAGGAGAGGAGAGGAAGGGAAGGAGGAGAAGGGGAGGAAGGAGGCAGGAGAGGGAGAGAGGGGAGAGGAGAGGGAGAGGAGAGGGAGAGGAGAGGAGAGGAGAGGGAGAGGAGAGGGAGAGGAGAGGGAGAGGAGAGGGAGAGGAGAGGGAGAGGAGAGGGAGAGGAGAGGGAGAGGGAGAGGAGAGGGAGAGGAGAGGGAGAGGAGAGGGAGAGGAGAGGGAGAGGAGAGGAGAGGAGAGGGAGAGGAGAGGGAGAGGAGAGGGAGAGGAGAGGGAGAGGAGAGGGAGAGGAGAGGGAGAGGAGAGGGAGAGGAGAGGGAGAGGAGAGGGAGAGGAGAGGGAGAGGAGAGGGAGAGGAGAGGGAGAGGAGAGGGAGAGGAGAGGGAGAGGAGAGGGAGAGGAGAGGGAGAGGAGAGGGAGAGGAGAGGGAGAGGAGAGGGAGAGGAGAGGGAGAGGAGAGGGAGAGGAGAGGGAGAGGAGAGGGAGAGGAGAGGGAGAGGAGAGGGAGAGGAGAGGGAGGGAGGGAGAGGAGAGGAGGAGAGGGAGAGGAGGGAGAGGAGGGAGAGGAGAGGGAGAGGAGAGAACCCTCTGGTTTATCTGTTATACCCCAGGTAGCTGGGCTGGGGCCAGCAGAGCTTTCCTGCAGGATTATCACTCCTACAGCTCACCTTGCCCTTAAAAACCAAACAAACACAGAAAGATTTCTGTTTGGGAGCAGCAGAGAGGACCCCAGGAGTGAGGAGCCTCAGCAAGGGTCATGAGGGGACCTCAGGGTGTCCCAGCCCATGAACAGCTCACCCTGAAGGGTTCACCCTGCAAGAGCAAAGATCTTAACATAAAAAACCAACAAAGAAACAAACAAAACCAAACCAGCAAACAAGACCCCATCAAACAAAGCAGTTGTCATTTTTCTAAACTGCTAAAAAACCCACAAACCAACCTAATAAAGATGCAAGAGTGTGCCTGGAAAGCTGGAGGCAGCATTCCTGGGAGAGCTCTGAGGTTTTCAGCCCTCACCTGGGAACAAATCAGGGGTCAGAGCTGGGGGACCCCAGGGATGGTTCTGTTCCTGCAGCCCCTCCTCAGCTGCACAGCCAAGGGGGGGTTATCCCAGAGGAGTGACTGCAGCCCTGATGCACAGCACCACTCCAACCCCACCAGCTCTGCCCTCAGACACCCAGACCCAAACTGAAGGAATCCAAGAGCAGTTTGGATCAGAACATCAGCCCTGGGCTGGCTGTGCACCCTCCCCAGCACCTCCTGGTGTGGCACAGCTCAGCTTCAGCCCTACCTGAGGGATCTGGGGGGTGGCTGGAGACACCACTCTGCCACTGCCCACACCAAAGATGGGAGAAGAAAATGAGGAACCAGAGCAGAGGGGAAGAAATAAGAGGGGGGTTGGGGAAGGAGGAGGTGGGTGAGGGTGGGCAGAGGAGCAGGAGACCCCCAGAGCTGCAGCAAAGCCCTCAGGTCCCAGAGGAGGTCACCACCACACAGACACAGCCTCACAACTGCTATTCCCAGGGGAGAAAAGGGAATTTGTGTGCATCTCCCTGCACTGAAAGCCCCTCCAGCCCACAGCAGGGCTGTGCAGTGGCTCAAGCTGAGGAACTGCAGCTGCTCCCCGGCCCCTGGGCAGCAGGAGACCCTCCCCAGGCAAGGAGACCCCTGTGGCAGAGCTGTGCCCTGGTGTGTGAAGCCCTCAGCCACCCCTCCTGCTGAACTGGTTGTTCGTGCAGGGCAGCTCCCTGGCCAGGCAGTTAATGACTCTGTGTGCTAATTGCAGCCTGGGATTGCACAACCAGCTCTGTGCCTTGCCAAGACACCCAGAGCCCAAAGAATCATCTCATTTACAGAGATTTCCTGAAATGCTGGTGTTAGGGACACACTTCTTACTCAGTTCTGGCTTTTTAGTGGCTGAAGAACAGGACCCAGGAGGCCACAGGGAGAGGTGCAGCACAGAGCAGGAGGAGGAGGAGCAGGAACAACACAACCCCAATAAAAAAATAAACCAGCTCTTGGTTGGGTGCTGCTCCCAAACCATTCCAGCTCCCACAGCACAACCATTAAGTGATAATGCCAGGAAAATCTCGGGCAGACCAAAGCCACATCCAAACCCCAGGAGGTAACCTGGGTGCAGCCTCCCCCTCTCAGCCTGCAGAGGCCCCTTCAGAGAGGAGCAGCTCAGCCAGGCTCCCCCAAAGCCACGGGGAGCATTTGGCTGCTGCTGTGTCCCAAAGAATTAAAAACAATTCCCTATTTTCCCCCACCAGTCACTCCAGCAGTACTCTGAAAACAAAAGCAATGCTGTTCTCCAGTCCTGCTGGGAACAAAGGGAGGCAGAGGCACAGCAGTGCCTGCCAGCCCCCCAGCCCTGCTGCCCCCCCAGGGGCCAGAACAGAACCACCAACACCTGGAGAATCACACAGCCAGCACCTCCCAAACACTGCTCTCTAAATCCTTCCTCTCCTTCTGGCTGCAGGGGAATAAAAAATAAAAAAAACAAAATGCTGGTACATCCTTCAGGATTGACAAAAGCTTTAAAACTTGTGGACAAGCAAACCAAAGCTCCCAGCCCCCAGAAGGCAGCAACACTCTGGATGAAGGGGCTTTCCTGCCCTCTCCCTGACGTTCCCGGAGGCTCCTCCAGAGGGGACTGCTCCTCATGGCGGCAGACGAGGCCCTGGCAGCTCAGCCCCCCCACTCCCACGCGTGTTCCCCCCCCAGGCAGAGCACACGGGAGCTCCTCACCCACCCATCCAACAGCACTGCCGGGGCCTCCAGCTGCCCCTGCTGCACACGGGGGCTGCGGGGGCTGCTCCAAGTGCCGGAGGTCCAGGGCGTCCTGGGGGTTCTGGAGGTTCCGGAGGTTCTGGAGATGCTTGGGGCAGGGACAGAGGTGCTGAAGCCCCCGGGGCTGTCTGAGGACGCAGAGCCCGGCTCAGTGCCCATCTGGGGAGCTCCCGGAGCCCCTCACGGAACACCCCCCCCCTTAGCCCTCCCGGTACCGGGCCCCGCGCTCCCCTCAGCTCCTCCCGAACCCCCCAGCCCAGCGGCACCACCGCGACACGGGCGGGAGGGAGGGAAACAGCGGGGCCCGGGATCCCTTCCCTTGCCTTGCCCCGCCCGGCTCCCCTCAGCCCCGCTCACCCCCGGTTCCGGTTCGGTTCCGCTCGGTCCCGGTCCCGGTTTCTCCCCCAGGCCCCTCCGGGCCCCTCGCGCCGCCCCGCAGCACCTGCGCGAGCGCTGGCTCCGCCCACCGCGGGGCGGGGGCACGGGGTACACGTGACCCCTACAGCCCAATCGCTGCTTAGGAAGCTGCGCGCAGGCGCAGTGCGGCGGGTGAAGGCGGTGCGGCCCCTGCCGGCGCCATCTTGTGTGCGGGTTCCCGTCCCGTACGGATGGAGCCGGGACGGGAGGGAGGGGGTGCGGCTGTCCCAGACATGTCCCCTCCCCTCCTCACTGACCACCCCCCGCACATCACCCGCGGCTGAACCCTCCCAGTAGGAACCAGTTCCCCCCAGCAGTCCCAGAGCCACCAGTCCATCCCAGTGCCACCAGTTCATTCCAGTGTCACCAGTCCCTCTCAGTGCCACCAGTCCATCCCAGTGCCACCAGTTCATTCCAGTGTCACCAGTCCATCCCAAAGTCACCAGTCCATCCAGTGCCACCAGTGCGGGGCACAGCACAGGCAGGATGCGGGATGCTGCCAGCACCAGAGGGCAGCAGAGGGGCAGACGGGAGCTGCCCGGGCAGGAAGGGTCCAACAGCAGGAAAACAGGGAGACGGTACCGGGATGGAGAGAGCATCGGGATGGAGGCTGCGCTGGGATGCACACCCATCCCAGCGGGATGCACAGCCCCCCAGGCAGCACCCACTCCCGGGATGAGGATGGGGATGAAGCAGGAGGCAGCTTTGCCCAGCTGGCATTCCCGGTGCCCCATCCAGCAGTGAGCTCTGCCCCAGCATCCCCCTGCCAGGTGCCCAGCACAGAGAGCCAGGAGCACACCCCAAATCCTGCAAATATCACAGAAAAATGGGAAAAGAGGAGAACTTCAGAAGCCAGAGACATCCTGCGGGGGTGGGGCAGGCAGGCCAGGAGCAGCCATGGGACGTGCTGGGGACAGGAGGTGTGGGGACAGCAGGGTTACCGGGGTGGTTTGGGTGGGGGTGCAGGAAGCCGCCATCACCCCAGGGACTCAGGGCTGGGTGCTGGTGGGGACAGACCCTAAGGAGAGGTGGCAGGAGGGAGGTTCAGTGGGATTGGGATAACCCGATCCCAGCACCATCCCTGCCCCAGAGGGTTGGATGTGCTGGAGGGGAGCCCAGCACCACCTGAGGCTCTTCCCGTCCCTCTCCAAGCAGAGCAGAACAATCCCAGGAAGTGACCCGGGGGACACAAGGGGACAGGATGCTGTGCTGGCTGCCACCACCACCATTGTCTGCCTGGATACCTGTGGGGGAGGCCAGGGCTGGGAGGGGGACAGCAGCCAGGGGACGCGGACACCGAGGTCATGGATCCCCTGGAACCTCAGCAAGGAGCTGGAGGTGCTCAAATCGGGACAAGGAGGTGACCTTCCAGCTCTGGTGACACCTCTGCAGCCCAGGGGACAAGGCTTGGAGCCAGCCCTGCAGGGGTGGCCGTGGGGGTGGATTTGAGGTCCCTCAGGCACTGCTGGGAGCACCTGGTGATGCTCCAGGGCTCTGAATCCCTTCCTGCTTCCCTGTCCCTCTGTGGCATCCCAGCTGGAAACCAACATCCATGGGGTGGGATCTGTGGGAGAGGGTGGTGGAGAAATGATGGGATCAGTGACCCCAGGCTATGGGATCAGTGACCTCGGGCTATGGGGTTGGGGACCCCGGTTGCTTCCTGGGCTTAGAGCACCCCAGAAAGAGCTCCAGACCCCCAGGAGGTCTCTGTGCACAAGGGAGAGAGCCCCATGGGAGCCAGCCCTGCCCCAGCTCCCATCCCATCCCCTCCCCTGCGCACTGAGCACCTGTCCCAGGTGGAGCTGTGGCTGCCCCATCCCTGGCAGTGCTGAGGGGCCCGGGTTGGATGGGGCTTGGAGCCCCCTGGGCTGGGGGGAATGAGGTGGCCTTTGAGGGTCTCTCCCCACCCAAACCAGTCTGAGATTCCAGTCCCGGGGTGCAGGAGCTTGGGGCAGACCCTGCCCAGCTGATCCTGGCTGGGGGGAACCCTGGGAGGAACCCAATCCCTCTCCTGGCAGCCCCACAACAAACATCCCCAGAGCCTCCCTGGTGACATTTCCCTGCAGGGGGGACACCTCTGCAGTGCTCAGGGGTGCTGCGGGCACCGGGGGGGTCCCAGGGGTGCCCCCACCATGGCCCCCAGCGGCGACCAGCATGGGGGGGACGTGTGACAGATGCTGGGGTGCTGGGAGACAGGGACCGGGGGTGGAACCAACTGCAGAGTCAGAGCGAGACTGAGAGGGTGAAACACGCACGGGCTGTGACTCAGAGGTGAAAAATGTCCCCGGGGACAGGAGGGTGGCTGCCACCAGCAGCGTGTGGCAGCTCCTTCTGCCCTGGCCTCCTGGACAGGGGCTGAGTGTCCCCACGGAGCGGAGTGCACATCCCCAGGATGGGAACATCCCCCACCACCACAGACACACCTCTGACCACCACCCCAGCCCCCCCCAATGCTGCTTTCACCCCAATCTTCTGTCTGCCCCTCACTGCACCCAGAGCTCTGGGGAGGTCCCCAGCCACATCACCCAGCATGGGGACAGTGACAGTGGAAAGTGTCCCCCCGTGTGTTCAGCCCTGCCCAGGGCTCCGTGGGACTGCTCAGGAGCCCCCCTGCACCCTGTGGGGTTGCTGTGTGCCCACCCCCCATGGGCTGAGGTGCCCAACACCCCCTGAGCAGCACCTAGGGGACAGGACTGGGGTCCCAGCAGTTGTCACGGCCACAGGGACACGCACAGAGCCTTCAGGTCCTGTTCCCAGAACCCCACCTGTACAGCACCAGGAGCCTCTGTACAGGATTTACAGCAGCAGGAGTGGGGCAGGGGGGGCACATTTGGGGCCACCCCTGCAAAGCCAAGGATGGGAAGAGGCTTCACCGAGCAGGAACCCCGAGGTCTCAGGGATGTGCTGCAAGGAAACCTCCCCCAAACCACCCCGGCTGCTCCTCTGGCTTCAGCAGAGGCAGAGAAATCCCCCTCAAAACCCCCCCCCAGCCCCTCAGTCACTGCCAACCCCCGGGCTGGACAGAGCCTGGGCTCCAGCACCATCCCAGCCCTTGGCCACCAGGACAGGGCTGGCTCAGGGCTGGCACTGCTGTCCTGGGGGGGCCCGGGGGGGCTGCAGAAGCAGAGGGTGCATCAAGGAGGCATCTGCTGCAGGTCCTGCTCTCCAAACTCTGCTCCAGAACCACATCTCACATCTCTGTGATGGGGAAAAACCAGAGCACAGAATCACAGGAGGGTTTGGGTTGGGAGAGACCTTACAGATCATTCAGTTCCACCCCCCCTGCCCCCCCAGCCCAGGGTGCTCCAAGCCCCATCCAGCCTGGGCTGCAACACCAGAGCAGAGGGAGCACCCCCTCCTGCTGGAGGGAACAGATACAGGAACTGGGACCTTCCCACTTCCCCCCGCCCTGCCAAAGGGGAAATATCATTTTTTTTTTAACCCAAGCTCTCCCTGCCCCCATCCCATCCCCCAGGAACCCCTCGGGGCTGTGTCCCCCCGTGCCCGGGAAGCAGGAGGATCAAGGCTGCCCACCTACCCTCCAGGGCTTTATCCAGGTCTGCAATGAACTCCTCCAGCTCCTGCGTGTCTCCCAGCTTTGCTGTGTGGACAAACACCCCCTCAGGGCTCTGCCCTTCCCCTCCCAGCTCCAGCCGGGATCCCTGCTCCTTGCTCCAGAGGTTTCTGCACTGGCAGCAGTGGGAGGGGGGCAGGAGGGGTCCGGTCTTGACTGGGAACATCCCAACCCAGCCAGGACCTCAGGAACCTCCCCCAGACCCGTGGGTCAGGGACCTGCAGCCTCACCTTTGGGGGGGGAAGTGTTGGTGGGGGTGTTGATGTCCTCCTTGCTGGAGCTGAGGCTGCTGCCCGGGGATGTGCTGGTGCCTGCAGGAGCAAAGCATCAGTCCTGGGCTGAGACACAGACCCAGGACCAATCCCACCCATGGGGTCCCCCACTGGACTGCCTGCCCATCTGCCCTTCCCCGGCTGCAGGAATGCTTGGAAAAAGGGAACTGAGCTTCTACACCAGGCCAAACAGCTCCAAGGGCACAGCCACAGAGACTCCCTGTGGTCATTACACCGAGCTGGGCCCCTCTCAGCTCTGGGGATCTGAAGCCTGGAGCAGTCCTGGAGCAGCTAACCCAGCAGCAGGAGACTCAGGAGATGCTGTGCAGCCCTGGCCACCACCCCACACTGCCCAGCAGGAAGGTACATGGTTTAACATGGAGCAACCTGGAGCTCCCAAAGCAGCTCCATCCCAGCAGCTCCATCCTGCCCCCAAACCCCTGGACTCACTCTCCAGCTCCTCGATGCCGCTGTCATACACGCTGGGTGCTGCTTTCCTCTTCAGCTCCTCCAGGTGCTGCTGGTACTGGCAGGCAGGGCCTCTCTCAAAGTCCTCCAGCACTTGGTCAAACTCCCGCAGGAGGGCACTGAGCTCATCGGCCATGGCTGGGGCTGGGGAGGCAGCAGGGGATGGGGCTGGAGGCACAGACCAGGCAGAGATCCCCAGGAGAAGCCTGACAGGAGCCGTGCTGGGGACAGGGCTGGGGTCACAGCCACCTCTATGCAGCTGAGCTCCATGCAGTGAGTTCAGAGCTGATTGTCCCTCACCCCCCCCTGCCCCCGAGTGCTCTGGGTACATCCAGCTCCTTATCTCGGAACGGTTTGGGCTGGGAGGGACTTCCAAGACCATCAACCTCCACCCCTGCCATGGGCAGGGACACCTCCCGCAGCCCAGGCTGTGGGAACCCATCCAACCTGAGGCCTTGGACACTGCCAGGGATGGGGCAGCCACAGCTTCTGGGGGCACCCTGGGGCTCAGCACCCTCACACCCTGTTCCTGGGGCAGCGGGGATGCTGGCAGCTCCAGCTCATCCCAGCAGCGAGCAGGGGCTGAGCCCCGTGGGAGCTGATCCCAGGCAGGGAAGGGGCTCGAGCACGGACCCAGCTTCTCACCCAACCTCCGGGGGGATGAGGAGGGTCCCGGGCTGACCCCGGATGACCAAGACAGCCGAGCAGGAGGGAGCTGAGCAGCTTCAGAGCCACACCGGGGATCGGGGAGACACACAGCCCCTTCCACCCGCTCTCGAGGAGCCCCCGACGGGGGAATTGGGGAGCGGGGGGATCGCTGTAGAGACCCCGGAGAACGGGAGGTGACCTGGGGGACAGGGGGCGTTCTGGGGAGGGGTCGGGGCAGAGCACGGCACTCACCGGCACCTCCGGGCGGCAGCAGCGGATCCCGCCGGGCGCGTCCGTCTTACCGAGGGGGGGGAATGGGAGAGGAAGGGGGGGTGTGGTCATGGGGCTCGTCCTTCCCTGGGGTGTCCCCTAAGGTGTCCCCCCACATACACACACACACACACACCCCGGATAAACGCGCGTTTGGCCTCAAACCGGAGCCGTTTATTTGGCGCCACGGCGGGTTTGACATCGCGAGGTCTGAAAGAGAAATTGAGTAAAAAAAACCAACAAAAACGGAAGGAAAAGGATGTTTTCTGGGACTACAAACCCACTCGCACGTGGGTGATGTACCGGCTGGAGGCGCTGGGGCCCCGCGCTCGATTCCGGCCGTGAGACCCCTCCAGGGGGGAGCTTTCGGGGGGTGTTGGTGCTCAAAACCAGAAAACCAAAAAGAAGAATCACACCAAAAGCAACCGGGTTCTCCAGAGCCCGTCGGGCTGAGGGCACGGGTTCACTTTGAGAGGCTGAAATAAAACAAGTGATGAATAAAGCCTCGTGCACGCCGGGCAGACAGGGAGGAAAAAAAAAAAAAACTCGGCTGTGGCCAGAACCCCAGGGCGGGTGGTGCCAGGATGCCCTCGCTCCGAGTTTTCAGTCGCATCCATCCCTTCGGGCAGCCCCAGGTGGCACCGAGCAGTCCCCAAAACCCTGCAGCGATCTGTGAGTTTTCTGTAGCCAAACGGAGCCCCCGGGCCGGACCAGCCCCCAGCTCGGGCAGCAAAGTGCTGAAGGGTTCGGGTTTCGGGAAAGTCCAAGCGAAGAGCTGCCTCGTGCTTCAGCATCCCTGGCCACGCTCGGGGTGAACACCCGTGGGATCTCCCCTCTGCAGCCTCCTGGGAGGTGGTGGTTCCGGTGCTGCGGGTTCTGGTGGGCTCAGGAACCTTCAGCAGGCTCAGGGGATCCCGAGTTTATCCGCTGGGCAGACTCCACAGCACCACTGCTCCCGGAGCTTATCGGCTCCCGGGAGGCTCTCCCCGGGCTATCTCAGCACACCCGGGGCCGCTTCCCCACCCATCCCGCCTCTGCCCGGCCCGGGACGGGACCTCTGCAACGGAACATGGACCCTGGGCGGTGCAGGACCTTCCGTCAGGGGATGTGAGGAGCCGTGACACGATGTGACAGTGAGGGACAGGAGCAGAGCCACGGGCTGGCTGCTGGCAGAGCAAGAGAGGAGCACCCGGCTACAGAGCTGCATCACCCCCTCCATCAACCCCTGTCCCCTGGGGCCCGGGCTCCCGGGGGCACCCACAGCCCCTGGGGTGCATCGGGGGGCCGGGGGCGGGGTTGGGCTTGTCCGGGGTCAGATTGCCCCGTGCTGAGCAGAGCAGGCAGGGCAGAGGCTTCCCTAGAGCCCAACGTCCAGGTTGAGGAAGGAGAGGTTGCTGTACAACTGTGATGAGACTGAGCTGCTGCTCCCCAGGCCGTGGGGCATCCCGGGCAGGGGGGCTGAGCTCTGCTCCCCTGATGGACCCTCGTGCTCTGTGCTCCTGAGAAAGTTGAGAAAAAAAGAGAGATGCTGTTTGCAAACTGCTTCCTTTGCCCCTTCCAGAGCTGGAGCAGGGGGGGGGGGGTGTCCTGGGGGCCATCAGGACAAGGGCTGTGAGGGTTTGCAGAGGGCTCAGGAGTGGTCGGGGGTTTGCTTGGGAGTTGCTGCCTGAGACGGTGGGAGGGCCAGGAAGGTGTCAGCAGGCTGGGTGCCCCCAGCAGCTCCAGAGCTGGATGGGACTTACGGCACGGAGCGGAACTTCCTGCGCAGGAGGTGCTCAATGGCATCGGGGTCTGTCTGGAACAGCCTCCTGAGGATGTCACGTTGCATGTCTGCAGAGACCTGGGGGGCACAGACACACACACACACTGGTGGCTTCTCCTCCTCCACGGGGGAAGCTGAGGACAGCAAAGGAGCCCAGGGCAATGAAGTATTTCCTACACTCCTGCCATGGGGGCTGAGTCACTTTGTCACCCCCTGACCCCAGCCACCCACTGCTGAGCAGGGCTGGGGATGTGTCCCTCCTCCTGCAGGGGTGGAAGGTGCCCTGGGAAAGCCTCACCTACCATGAACAAGGCCTGGTGGTGCTCAATCAGCCTCTGCAGCACCAGGATGATGGCAGCACTGTCCTCAAAGCTGATGGCACCAACCTCCTTCTCCCCAGGCTTCTCCTTCTGCAGGATGTTGGGACCAAAGACCGTGGCCAGGTTCAAAACTGTCATTTTATTCCCAGGAATCTAGCAAGCAAGGGCAAGGGAAACTACAAATTATAGATGCACCAGCATGAGATGTCCCAGGACAGCCTCAGCCACGCCAGGATGGGGACACCAACAGGTCTGGGGTGTTGATCTGGGTCCAATTTTGTCCTGCCCCAGTTAGTGGCAGGGCCAGCAGGAAGGGTTTGTGGTGCTGCAGCACACAATCATCCCCTCCATTCCCACCTCCCTCACCTGCACAACCCCTGCACCAGCAGGTGACAACCAGCCCTGCTGTGTCACCTCACAGTGAGGGGCAAAACCAACCCTGAACCACTCAAAGGCTCAGGGATCAAATCATCCAAAGAAACCTAAATCACTCTCCATGCAGGATAGGTCCTCCATGGAAGCTGGAGGCGGGGAACCAGCCTCACACCCCAAAATCAGCCCCTGGTCCTGTCCATGGACACACAGCCAGGTCTCTTGGGGGTTCCTGCAGCCCAGAAGATCTCCCTGAGCAACCCAGACCCACCAGAATCCATCACCAACCCGCCACAGGGCTCCTGGGGGCTGGCAAGAAGCTGTGCTGGGTTTCTCCCCCAGGGTGGGCTCAGCCTCCCCGGGTTGGGTCCATCCTTACCTGCTGACCATCGGGGCCATGGGAGCCCTGGGCGTGCTGGGCCACCTCCCCGAGGAAGCAGAGGATCCGGTGGAGTGTGGCACTGTGACATGGGGGCAGCAGGAAGAGCAGGAGCTGGAGGGTGAGCAGCTGGGACCCCAGATCCATGGCTGCAGGCAGAGAGCAGACCCCTGATTGCCACCCCCTGAGCACTGCGGGGAGCTGGGCTGGCATCCTGCCCTCAGCAGGGACACATTTGGGGTTGGCATCCATCCTGCACCCCGTGGACCAGAGGGATTATCATCCCATTATCAGGAATAAATCAGAGAATGGGCTCAGAGGGACCCCAAGGATCACCCAGTGCCCCCCCTGCCATGCTCAGGGACACCTCCCACAGCCCAGGCTGCTCCAGTCCCATCCAACCTGGGCTGAGACACTGCCAGGGATGGGGCAGCCACAGCTTCCTTGGGCAGCCTGGGGCTCAGCCCCTTCACACCAAAGAGTTTCTCCCTCCCATCTCCTCTGCGTCTGTTATATCTTAAACCCATCACCCCTTGTCCTAGCTCTCCAGGCCCTTGTAGAAAGTAAAAACCAACAAACCCCCCAAGAGCATGAGGTGGAGGTGGCAGTGCTGGGCAGCACCAAGGCCCAGGAGGGTTCTGGGCAGGCTGGGGACTCACTGGCCGTGCTGAGGAAGGCTGAGTAGAGCTCCCGGGGGATCAGGGGATCCGGCATGTCCCGCAGGAACTCCTTCAGCAGAGCAGCCACGTCGTGAACGCTCTGGTGCTCATCCAAGAACACATCCAACCCTTGGTCAAACTCCTCCCGCAACTTCAGGGGGGTTGGAAGGAGGAGAAGAGAGGTCAGGGTCTGCCCTGCACAGAGCTCTGCAGGGCCAGGACAGGAGGGTGTTCAGACCTCTCCATCTCAGGGTTTGCTTTATTCACTGTCCCCCCCCAGCAGGCACCTGCCCGTGAGGTGCCACGTTCTGCAGGGGACACAGGAGTCACCTCACTTTACCTGCTGAACTCTTTTCTTGGAGCTCCCCACCCGGAAGATGCCCTCAGTTTGGAGACCTGGGAGACAGAGGGGTCAGAGCTCTGCACCCCCACAGCCCCCACCAGGGAGGTGGCTCTGCAGCACGCACCCCACACCCACAGTGTCATTCTCAGCCCAGAGGACTCTTCCCAGGAGGGTTTTTGGGTGCATGCCCAGCCCCAGGAGCCAGCTGGCTCTTCCCATCTCGGGGAACAGCTGGGCCAGGCTGTCCCAGTCCCACCACCCTAGGGTGCTGTCCCACCAGAGACACGGGTGTTTACCATGGGTTTCAATGTGTTTGCAGCATCTGTCCACGATCCGTGGGACCTGCCAGGTGATAGGGTTGAGGCTCAACATCTTTTTTTTGCCCAGGCTCCTCCGTGGATCCAGTTCGTGGGGGTGGGACAACTGCAGAGCCTCCAGCAGCTTGGAAGTGTTGTCACTCAGGTCAGCGATGGAGTCCACGGACATTGCCCCCTGCCACGGACCAGAGGGGATTTGCTGGGTGGCCTGAGCTGCCCCACCAGCTCCTCTCTGCACCCTGGCACTGCTGTGGGAGGCACCACATCCAAACCAACACCCCAGGGCTGCAGAGCCTGCCTGGGGTTGCAGAACCGGAGAGACCTTTCCTGTCTGCTGGGTGCTGGGTTATGTGAGCTGCTCCCAGCACCAGGTGCTGCTGAACACACAGACGGTGGGAGAGAGGGAACATCCCCACATCTCAACGTGATGCAATGAAGGATGAGAAAGTCCACGCACGACCCACCTCCTCCTGCCTCTGTCCCCCTGGGCTACTGGCCACCTCCTCCTGGCAACCTCAGGTCCAGAAGAGACGAGCACCCCTCCCAGTCCATATCCCGGGGGACACAGGGACACCCCAATTCCCTGCGGGCACCCTGGGACGGGCCCAGCGCCCAGCACTAATTACTCACGTTCATTAAGCCCCAGGGAACCGGGGCTCCCCCTGGCCCCGGGCACCCTCCCCGCGCAGCCCCGCTCCGGCCCCGTACCCTGCGCTGGCTCCAGGAGCTGCTGCCGGGGAAGGTCGGGGAGAGGGGCTCCTCCGAGACCCCCCCGCAGGGCCCCAGGCTCCTGCCCACCGGGGGCTTCTTCTGCCGCTGAGCCCGGAACCGGGTGACGGTGGCTTCCACCTCCAGGCAGAACCGGCGGCTCCGAACCGCCTCCTGCAGCTGCCGCTGGGCTCGGTCGTTGGCGATGACTTGGGAGAGGGGGATCCCGAAAGTCTGAGGAGAGCAGTCTGGGGAAAAGCAAGGGAGAGTTGGGAACCACCCGCGGGAGAGGGAAGGGAACAGCAGGGACAAGGAGATGACGGAGCCACAGCGTGGTTTGGGGTCGGAGAGATCTGGAGCTCCAGGAGGGCAGCCCTGGAGTGCCCCATCCTCATCCAGCTTCCCAGGAGGGCCAGGGGTGGGGTGGGAAGAGCATCCCAATGACCTTGGGCAAACCCAAACGGAGTTTGGACCCTGAGAACCCCCAAGGCACTGCCTGGTGGGACTCAGGACAGCGAGACCGGGGGCAAAATGGGTAAAGAGAAAGATTCCTGTGTGTTCTTATTTACAGACAGACCTCCAGGCACACACAGACATTTTGTATGCACACACACACAATCACACACACACACACACACACACACACGTGTCCCTTCCAGCCCCTCTCGTGCTCATGTGCTTTGTTGCAGCAAAACAAGGCAGGACAACAAAAGCCTGGATGAAGCTGTGTCCCAGTCCCACCAAAGCTCCCCAGGCCAAACCCCGGGTGCACAGGAGGCTCCTCACCTTTCTTCTCCTTTGAAAAGCTCTCCAGTTTCTGGCGGATGGATTTGCTGCCCTTTGGCCCATCTGTTGCAGGACAGAAAGCAGAGGTTCTGCATCTCCAGACTCTTCTGGTGTGGCCTCTCCCTCAGGAAAATCTCCCAGGAAAAACCTCATCTGGGGCTTAAAGCTGTTCTGGCTTCCTATAAATTCTGTGTCCACCTTCTGCCTGGCTCTGTGCTAACGATGGTGTCCTGGCAATTATTTTAATGTCCCAGAAAATTACTTTCATTCATCCTCAGAGGTTTGGTCTCTATGCTGGGAATAGGAAGAGAGCCCTGGGAAAGGTTCTGTGGCTGTTCTGCAGAGCTCAGACAGAACTCATCCCACTAGGACCCCCCAGCTGGTTTAGGAGAGGCAATTCCCCCCCTGCCAGTGCCCACATTGTCCTTCAGGGACAGCAGTCACCACGTGTGGTCACAGCAATGATCTGAGAACTCCTTCACTGCGTGCTCTGAACCTGGGACACATCATCCCCTTCTGCTTGTGCTCCCTGTTCCTGAGGAATTCTCTCCCCAGCTCCAGCTGGATGATTGTTTGAGTTATTCTGCAGGGCAGCCGTGAGGGCTGGTGTGAGCAGAGGAGCCTCCAGCACCAACCACTGCAGCAGGGAGAACAACCCAGAGACACAGCACCCAGGAGGAAACAAGGGGCCAACCCAGCTCCAGAGGTCCAGCACAGGCTGGGGATGGAGATCCCGAGCTCCCCCTGAACAAGGAGGGGATTTGGTCAGGAGGCAGCTGGTCCCCAGCTCTGTGCTGGCCTGGGGACATGCAGAGATGCCGGGGGACACTCCAGGGGCAGCTCCGGGAACCCAGACCATGCCTGGGGCTGTGCAGGCTCAGTCCCTGTGGAGCTTCTATATTTATCCACCCTTTAACTTCAGCAGCACGTCTTCTGGCCTTGCACAAGCCCTGTCCCAGCACCAGGATGTCGTGCTGGACATCAATCCAAAGCAAAGTTTGTCCCATCCCCACGGCACTAAGTCCCTGTGAAAGACCCTGCCAAGTCCTCCTGCAGCTGGTTTGGATTAGGGGGATCAGGGGGGGACAACAGGCAGGGTCACGTTCTCACACTCCTCTGGACACATAAACCCTTCTCAGAAGGCTGATGAGGCCTTGGAGGCTCAGTCCAGAGCAGGAAACTCAACAGAAAATGGACCAAACCATGTCACAAACATCCTTCCAGCAGCAGCACCCCGTGCTGGGAAGGGCAGGGGAGGGGATGAGCTCAGCCCTCAGCAGGAGCCCCCCCTCTACCTTTGGTCAGGCTGAGCTTCCCCACGAGCAGCTTCTCCTGCAGCTGGAAGAGGGCAATCTCCTGCAGGCTGTCTCTTTCCAGCTCGGAAAGGCTGTGGAGGGGCACGGGCTGCATCTCGGGGCTGTGTCCCACAGGAGGCTGAGGTTGGGTCCTCTGGAACACAGAAAGCAGTCAGGAGCCCAGCAGCGGGCAGCCCGGCGCAGGAGAGGCACTGCTGGCAGCACCAGGTGCCCACCTTGGCCACCTCCTGTCCCCAGCACTGGTGCCCCTCACCCTGGGACACTGCCCCAGCACCCAGCCAGGGTCCAAAGGGCAAAACCCAGCAGTGAAGGGAGGAGAGGAGCTCAGGGTGGGCAGAGCCCGAGGAGAGGAAAGGATAAAACTGAAGCACCCGGAGACCTCGTGGGACCAGGGACACGGGTGGGAAGGGCTGGATGGAGATGAGGTGCAGGCTGTGGTACCCACTCCAGCCCCACAGCTTCTTTTGGCCAGGTTTTCAATTTCTAAAGATATTTAGAAAGTGACGCACATAATAAACAAACAAACAAATCCATAAATAAATCAGTCCGGACGAGGTGCTGTGAGCTCCCCAGCAGGGCACACGCAGGAGGGAACTCAGCTACAGACAGAGATCACCTCGAAGCAATTGATGTTTATCCCCACACCGCTGCGACCCGGCGGGGCCGTGGTGACACCCGGCGGGCACATTGTCACCGAGCCACCCGGCACAGCTCCGCACGGGGATCAGGAGCCCGCAGGCAGCACAGGGGCAGACACACGGACGGGAATTACCTTTCCCCAGGCCCCCAGCCCCTGCCCCAGCCGCTCCGGAGGATGCTCGGGCAAGGAGGAGAAGCTGATAAGGAGGAGACGGAAGAGCAGGAAGGAACAGCCAGGGCGAGCTGTTGCTTATCTGTCCCAGCCGCCAGTGCCACCAGAGCAGCCCTATCAAGTGCCACCCCATCGGGTGACTCCCCCTCCCACAGTCGACTCTGGAAAACCTCCCCTGGCTGCTGCCGACAGCCCGGGACCCAGCTGGATGGGGACCACCCCCCGCAGCTCTGCCCCTGTCCCTGCCCCGGGGTGGGTGATGTCCTGCACAGCCCCGATGCTCTGCAGAGTCCCCGTGTCCCCGCAGACCTCACTCCAGAGGGGGATGGAATCTTACCGACTCCACACCAGAAATAAAAGGCTTTTTTCTGGGAGCGTTCAGACAGCCCTTCCTCTCCGCAGTGACTTTCTCTGCTCGTTTTTCAGCCCTGGGCTTATTTAAGGAAATCTGATAGGAAAGGCTCAGCTCAGGTGCCCTTTCTGACCCCAGGGAGCTGCAGTTGCTCCCCCTTTTCAGCAGCAACCCCCCCACACACACACCCCTTCCCACCTGGAACGAAGCCGACATTTACCTTCCCCGTGTCCTCCTGTCAGGACCGAGGGCAGCCCGGGCTCTGCTCTCCTCCTCCAAGATGGTTTTCCGAGGGGTCTCCGGGGGAAGCTTCCCTGCTGCTGCTGGGGGAGAGAAGCAGAGGAGAGGCGGCGAGGAACGGGAGCAGCCGAGGGGAGGGGAGTGGTGGTGAGAATGTGATTCTTCTGCCAAAAAGAAATGAGAACCCAAAACATCGGGAGAGGGCAGGGTCAGCGGGAAGGAGCAGCACTTCCCACGCCAGACCCTGCCTCTGCCTCGCCGGGGGATCCAGCTCCATCCAGCTCCTCCCTCCCACTTTCCCCACTCTCAGAACTACCTGGTGCTCCAGGAGCTCTTCTGGGAGGTGAACCCTGGAAGGGAAGCTGGCTGCCTGGCTGCTCCATCACCCCCTCCACCATCCCCAGCTCTCTGGGGGGTCAGGGACACCACTGCCCCCCTCACCCATGGAGACCTAGAGCCCAGGGAACCTGCCAGACCCACTCACACCCTGCAGAGCCCTTTGCCTCTCAGCACTGCCTGGCCTGGTACCTGTGAGTGCTCCTGAGGTTCACTGCAACCTCGGTGAAGCCTCAGCTTGGCAGAGGGCTGGGGATGGAGAACTCTGCTCCTGGTGCAGGCAGCACCAGCTGGGTGAGAACAAACAAAAAAAAAGCAGCAGGGCAAAGATTTGCTCATAAAAATCGTTTATTCCTTAAAAATACATTTGCCTGCAGTGACACAACTATTCAGAAGGTTTCTGTAGAAGGTTTTGCAGCTGGTGTCTGTGTGGCAAGCCTTGGGTGTCAGAAGCCAGGGGAGCTCCTCTGAGCCATCCCCCCAGCTGCACCCTGGGTGGGGGCTCAGCTCCACTCCCTCCCCCCGCCCCACAGAACAACCTTCCTGCTCCACCACCAAAGTGCCCAAGGCTCAGCCCCACCACCACCCCAGCTCCCCCAGGAGGTTGTTGTCCATTGTTGATCCTTCAGGCAGGCAGCAATGAAGATGCAGTGAGAAGTCCAAGGGCAACCAAGAGACTTCAGGGCCATGGGAGGGGTGGCTGAGGGCTCAGAGCCCAGGCAGTGCCCTCCTCTGCCCCCTCCAGTTGCAGGGAATGGAGCAGGAACAGCCAGCAGATCAAATACCTGGTTCCAAGCCTGGTCACACCAGCAGGATTTGGGAGGTTTTGGCCAGTGTTTGGTGAGCTCCTTCCCACTGCTCCAGGGGTTGTTGATGTAGCAGAACCCAGGGAAGTGCCTGAGAACAGTCAGGTAGGAATCAGGGCTTCTCCCTCAAAAGAGGTGCTGGAACCAACAGCCCAACTGCAGAGCATCCACACGGAGGCAGGCAGGGTGGGCAGCAAGCAGCAGGAGCTGGAAATCATGAAGCAGCAGCAAACCATGGGAACCTGATGGGCTGGAGGCTCTCCAGAGGGACCTGGACAGGCTGGATCCATTTTACCCTACACCTTACAAACCTTCTGCAGAGGGGTGAGGAGCAGCCTGGCATTTACTGAGCCTCTGGGAAGATTCAGGAGCAGGAAAGTCTGTGGTGCCTGCAGCACTTCCAGAAGCTCAGGCTCCAAACAAAGTGGGTGGAGAAATTTGTTGGTGAGCCACTACTGAAAGAGTCTGCTGCAGGCAACTCTGCTCCACCCAGATCAAGAGGGAATTAAAATACCCCTTCCTGTGTAAAAAAAAAAAACCCAAACTTTACAGACTGAGTCTGCCATGCACAGACCACCAGTGGCACTGCCAGAAACACACTCAGGTCCTGAGATGCTGCCTCCACTGTAGCTTCACAGTGAAACCATCAGCAGGGAAAAAAAGAGCATGAAAAAGAATCAACTGCAGGGCTCAGAGCTCTGAGCCATCTAAATCTTCTTCTCTTTACACATACCCCAATTTCTAATCACAGAGATGCCTAAAAAAACCCAAAAATGCTTCTTTGTTGTGGCTTCAGCAGACAGTCTGTGGCAGTTCCTACCAGCAAAAGGAAGGGATGGGAGGAGAGGTCTGGGCACACACTACAAATACAACATGGGCAAAACATAGAGTCAACAGGCTGTGCTCAGAAACACCAGACATGAACGTCTTGCCCAAAATATGTTGAACAGTACTTGCCTATTAACAAAAAAATGATTAAAGTAGCTGCAGAACTTGATGTTTCTTCCAGTGCTGCTCTGGCCTTGGTTTCACAGGGACATTGTCCCACCTGAGTCCGTGGTGCCTGCAAGGTAACATCATAGACAGGGGGCAGAGGCATCCCAGGTGTTCTCAGCACACCCATCCTGCTGCTGGTTTCCATGGTAACACAAAGCTCAGGTCATTTTCAGTCCCTCGAAGCCACAGAACTTCCACCTTTTCTCTAGGCTGGCCCCAACCCCACTCAGCTCCTGCCTGAAGGTGTTCTGCAGGCGAGTCATGAGGACTTCCACCTCTGCTGTGCAGATCTGGGGGGAGAGAAGGGAAACCTTGCTGAAAACCAAGAGAGTTTTGGTGATGGGAGCTGTGCAGTGACTGGCAATACACAAACACAAGGATATTTCATCTTCTTCCCCTCCTGCAGCCAGCCTCAGCAAACCAGGTCCTGTTCTGACCTGAACTCAAGCCCAAAGATCTGCCAGATGTTAAAAGCAGCACCCAACAAGAACCCAGCTCCTGCAGTGATCAAGAGGGAGGTGCAAGAGCCAAGGTGTAACCTGAAGAACAAATGGGAAAATCTCTCACGGGGGGCAGGCACAGATGATGTGTCAGGGAACACTAAAACACCTGACACCCGTGCAGAGGTTACAGGGTGCCCGGGGCCTCTCTGCAAAGCTCACTGCAGGAGCCTCCAGTGACCCTTTTTAGCCCTTTCCCACACCATGGAGCCCAGAGGAGCAGTGCCAGCAGCCAGGTCAGTGACACCAGGGCCTTTCTGTAGGAGCTCCAAAGCAAAATAAAGGCAGCTGCTCACCTCCCAGACAGCTGCAGAACTCAAATGAAAGGACAAATTATCAGCTGTGACTTTAAAGGTCTGGACTGAGCCTGGCCAAGGCAGGCCAGGGAGCTGCTCCTCCTCAGAGCAGGGAAAACCAAACAGTTCTAAACAGCAGCCGAGAGAGATGCAGTCAGCAGAGATGACTCCTGTGCTGGCAAGTCCCTGTTCCTGGGGCACTTCAGAAAGACAAGGGAAGTGAGGAGCAGCAGAGGAATGAGATGCATTTCCTTGAGCCTGCCCAAGCCTTTGCACAGTCCCTCCCCATCTGCTCTGGCCAGGACCTGAAGCCAGCAGCACACAGAAACACTGTGGGATCCAGCAGCTCCCTGGGGTCTGCTCCTGTCACTGCCCTTCTTGTCCCCAGGACTCAATATCCTCTCCTTAGCACTGACCCCTGAGGCAGGGGCTGTGGTTAGCAGCCCAAGGCCCTTGGCACAGCTCCCTCCTAAAAATGGCCTCATGGACAGCATCAAAATAGAGACTAAAAATGCTCAGTGAAGGGCCACAAGTTGAGAAATACAGAAACACTTTGCTCAGAGCCACAAAACCAGTATGACTGCTGACTTTATGGAGAATATATACAAACAGTGGCAGATGCTGTGAGGCAATAAACAGTACACAAGAGGAGGGTTGTTTGCTCTCTGCCTTGGAGGCCATGAGGATAAGGGGAACCAAAGGCAGAGCTCCAACAGAATAAACAGAAATAAATTTGACATGGGGGTTCTTTTAAAGATGGAATTCACTGCTGCAAAACACAGCTACGGGCAGAGGGGTCCCTTGAAGCCTGAGCAGGCTCAGCCAGGCCCATCAGCTCTGTGTAGGTTCAGGTTTGGCTGCCCGAGGGCTCAGCCAGCAGCTGAGCAACCTGATCCAGTGACAGATCTGGTGATCCATCTGTGATTCTGAGAGAGCTCAGCCCTTCTCTTGGCCCCTTTCAGATCATCCCAAGTGACAGACACTGCAGAGGTCCCTGGGGAGGCAGAGCCGGGCTGGGAGTGCTGGGTCACCTACTTTGCTGTCCAGACGTTGCAGGTAGGAGCAGATGTACTCGATGCTTGCTCCAAAGGGGTGCACGTGGAGAAATGTTGAAATGATTCCTGTGAGAGGAAGGCCACAGACATCAGCCCTCTGAGCCAGCTGGCAACACCAGCTCCCTCTTACCAGGGGCACAGCAGGAGGGACCTAACAGGGCACTTTTGGCTGTAAGGAGAGGGAGGGCTTTGGCAGGGAGGTTGCAAAGCACCAACAAGGCAGTGCAGCTGCTCAGTGCTGAGCCCAGGCTGAGCTCATCACACACCTGAGCTGTCTCTCCAGGAGAGCAGCTTGCACTGCAGGATGTGCCCCCACACCCTCCCCCTGCCCGTGTGGGACTGCACTGACAGCACAGCACCATGGCCCAGGGGAAACCCTGACCCCAAGCCAAGCTGGAGGCTTCCCCAGGTTCCAGACTCCCGCCCTCCCCCCTTGGTGTAACCAAAGGGACAGAGGGAGCAGTGAGGCCACCCCAGCCCCCTGGCCCCACTCCAGGACTCACCAACCAACAGAACCTCTCGTTCAGACCTCACAGGGCTGGTGCTCAGGGTCTTCTCCACAGGACACTCCTTCTCCTGGCTGCAGGAACAAGCTCTGGAGGTGCTGCTCTCCTGCAGGAAAACCACAGGGCCCATTCCAGACCCCAGCAGGATTCTGTCCCAGGCTCCAGCACCCTCACCCCCCCATTGAGCAGCAGCTCCCTCAGACTCACCCGAGTCTGTATTTTTGTTTCCCTGTCTCACTGCATTCCTGGCATTGCTCTTCTCTACTGTTTATTTTGAAAATGCTTCCAGCAAAGCCCAGCTGTGTTCCTGCTGCTGTGTCTGAATGACCAGGCCAGGTTAAAAGCCCAAGAGATGAGGCAAGATGCCACAACAGACACTTTGTCAGCCCTGTCCACTGGTCTGACCTCTGCTGGAGAAGGGCTTATTTTAAGCAATAAAAGAAAAAGCAGAGGAGAAAGAAAGCCTTGCAGTGACTAATTCAGATGCAGATGTTTATTTTCCAGATGTCTAAACTGAGGCAATGTGATTACCCAGAGGGTTAAGGATCAGACTGTCTTCGACTTGGGTTTGGGCTACTGAATTAAAACAGTTTTGCATCATTTATTATCCCCAAAATAAAGACAGGGCAGCAATGCAAAGAGCTGCTGAGTGCACTAAAAGCAGGACTTCCTTTTATTCCTCAGTTTTATGTGGAATTCCAGTGGTCTGAGAGGAACAGAGCTATAATTGGCAATAGCCTTCAGTCACTAGTGGAAGGGATGGGACTTGGGCCAGTAACACAGACAGAAAAAAAGGTCCCTTGGATTTGCTCAGCTTCTGATGCCAGTGGAGTTCTCAACCACCCAGGAGTGAAGCTGCACTCCTGGCCTGAGCAGGCTGTGCTCTGCTTCTGCAGGGAAACGGAACAGCCTGAAGCTCCTGTGGAGCAGACAGAGGGTCTGGAGCTCAGTGTCACACTGGCAGCTGCCTCTTTGTCCTGGTGACCCCCAGGGGTTTGGGCAGCTCAGCTCTGTCACCCTGCAGACCAAACCCCATTTCTGCACCACAACATTGCAAGTACCCACTGATCTTCCAGCCAGAAGCTGCTCCCAATGGATAACTTGATTTTAATTTGTGCAGAGAAAAGGTCTGTATACACCAACCAAACCTTAAAAAGTTGCTCACTCTCCTAATGAGGTGTCATTTCTCCTCTCAGTAAGATATTCTGACTGAGGTAGCAGGAAAGAAACTGTTGGACTCACATTGCCCTGACAGTCACTTGTATCTCTCTCCTTGTCCTCTTCATCTGCCATGCTTTGCTACAGGGAGGTAAAGCAAAGGAAAGATTACTGATTTCTGTTCTTTGATATCAGGCACCCAATACTGCTGGGATAAAAAGCCACTTTTAGTTACTACAAAGACATTTCTTAACCTCCCAGCTCCTGGCAGAAAAGGGTGAGGATAAAGATTGAATATCTGAGACAAGGCTTCAGATTTGGCTCTCTGGGCATCATTGAAAGTGCTGGGAAATGGTTCTTGTTTACACCAAAACATATTGTATTTATGTTGGGAATAAATCCAGCAAGCATTAAGAAGATTTTAACGCTGGAGAAAAACTTTCAATTCAACAGTGTTTTATGGAGCTTGGATCAAAACATGTTCCTGAAATGCAAACCTAAAACAAATGTTTGAGAATTAAAATAATTGATCATATTTCTGGTACACAAAGCAGGTGACAACTTCATTACTGATGCACATCTCCCAGTTTGGCAGGAAATTCTTCCCAGCTCTCCAAAGACAAGTGCTTCTAAGCCCAGGCTGGGAGTTTTCTATGCTCTGTCCTTCCCTGAGCTCGTGATGGACCATGGAACCCCAGTACTGGATTTACTGCTGAGCATCAGGCAGTCCTGGGGTGGCACATACCTGCTCCTTCAGGCTTTCTAATAATGTTTCCATTTTCAGTTTTTCTTCTCTCACTTTTTCTAGCTCAGCTTCTCTCTTTTTGTATTCCTCTTGTACTTTCAAAAGGTGCTGGAAGAGAAGAGAGAAGCTCAGTTCTTAACCTGCCTTTCACCTCCCACTGTTTAAATCATACCAATTGAACAAGGATTTTTTCCAGGAAGACCAGAGGGATCAATCAACACAATTAAAAGGCCAAGTCCACAACAAGAAGGCATATTTTCTAAATGCACCTTGGAAAAGCCTATGAGCATGCAGAGGGTAACTTTGTCAGCAGCTGCTCCATCAATAAACCTTCACTAGCCCTGAAACAAAGCAGGTGCTGGACTGCTTCTGGGCCCACCTTCTGCATCCCCTGCAGAGCCTGCTGCAGAAGCTTCATCTGCTGCTCCTTGGTGGTGTCCTCATCCCTGCTGGCCTTGCCCTGCTCCTGCTTCAGCAGCTCCACCTCGTTGCGGTAGGCGTCCAGCTGCCAGCGCAGGCTGTCGTTCTCCTCCTTCAGGGCTTCCACCTGGGACACCAGGGCTGCAGAACAGGAGCAGCACTCAGAAACATGGGGGTGAGGAGTTCCTGGGGGGGAAGAGACCCTGGAAGGGGAGGGAGGAGGGGGAAGAGCCCCAACCAGTACACAGCAGCTCCGAGCTGTGAAAAAATTATTCTACCTGATTCTTCTGTTTCTTTCATCTCTGATGGATCTTCTATTTCTTCATCAGACATTTCCATCTCCTCCTCTCTTCGAATACCCATCAGCTCATCATTGTGAATGTTACGGATTTCCTAAGGTTCAGAAAGCAGGGGGGGTTTCTAAATACAGGTTACAAGGAACAGGCTGGTGGGATAAAAAGATGCTGAAAAACTAAGCCTGCAAAACACAACTCCATGGTACAAGAAAGGGGAAATTGATGAAGGAAAAATGAGCACAGACTGCTAGGTCAGGGACAGTCCCTATCACAGCTCAGTGCTGGTGTTACTGACTTGCCCATCACCCAACACTTCAGGTATCTGCAGCCCCCTGAGCCTGCTCAGCTCCTGGAGCAGGGATACTTCTGCAGGTGATCCCTCAAGAGACCCTTCCCCTGGCATCTGATACCTATAAAGAGGTATTTTACATTTTACATTACACCAAGAAGTGTGTTATGTGCTAGCAACATATATACATAAAGCTAAAGCTACAGCTTAACACTCTAAGCTTACAACTTACAGTGACCACTGCCACCTCCCTGTTTAATTACCACTTGGTTAGTGCTTCATGGCCACTTGATTACCTTTTCATTACCATTCAGTCATCAGTTGACATCTGACCATCATCTATTCATCAATAAACCCTCCAGCTCCACTCTCCATCCTCCCCTCAGCCCACATTTGGGGTCAGGAAGGAGCAGAGCTGTCAGGGGTACTTACTGACCAGAGCACCCCCCAGACTGTACACCCCAGGCACAGCCACAGGGGAAAAGAAGATTTGTTTTGGAATCTCTTGTAGATTTTACTCTAATGGCCTGAAACTTTGATCAACTCTGCTTGCCAGCCCAGGCCAGGGCTCACCAGCACCCAACAGCAACAGCAGAGACACCAAACACTGAGGCAAAGCTGTTGTACACAGGGAAGGTGCTGGCTGGCAGCTCCCCAGCATGGTGCCCCCCCCAGCTCTCACACTTCCAGAGCTGCCTGCAGGCATCAGACCTGCTGCCACTGCCTGGGCAAACCACCTCAAGTCACCACTGACCAAAATAAAACCCTGGCCTGGCCTCACACCTCCCCAGCACACTCCCTGAGCTTCTGCCAGGCTTTCCTCCCATGCTCTGAGCCATGGGATTAAACTCCACACCAAAAAGATGCATCTTGTGGGTCCAGCTCGCTTCAAGAGGAGACCCCAAGCCGGGGAAGCCCAGCAGGCTGAGCCCAGCAGCAAGAACTCCTGGAAGAGACCTCACCAGTGGGCTGACAGCCTCTTCCCACCAGGAGAACTTACCTTGGACCAACAGAGAGCTCCGAGCAGAGGGCATGCTCCCACCCCAGCCACAGCAAGCAGGAAAGAAGAGGAGCACCAGGGCTCATAGCAGGACCCGGACCCAACTCTCCACCTGGCTCCTCAGGTGTAAAACCAAAGCTCCTCCTTCAGCCACCAGGAAAGGTTTGACTCAGTGGGATTTGGAAAGCAAGCCCCAGACGTGCAGGCTCATGGGGAGAGCACTGAGTCCAGTCCCCAACTGGGAGCCCAAGAACTTGTCTTAGGAACACTCCTGGGCAGCACCAGGCAAGCACAGCCTCAGTCAGTGCCTCCTTTCCCCACCCCACGAGGGCACATTCCCTGCTGGCTGCACTGGGTGGGCTCTGCAAAGCCACACGATGAGGTCCAGCAGCCCACAGCCTTGGCTTCCCAACCAAGGGAAATGAAATGAAACCCCACAGGTAGCAGGCAGAGCAAGATTTCTCACCCAAACCTGAAGGAACCACGGCCAAGACCCTTGGGGCTGCCCACACATCTGTCAGGGGAGGGCTGAGACCCCACTGCCAAAGGCTCAGCTCCTTTCCAGCCCCATCCACACTGACTGACATTCCCAGCACTGCTGAACACTGCCAACCCACCAGGCTGGAAACCTTCTTAAGGTTATGCTGAGATGAGAAAGCATCTGCTTTGCCTTATTTTTGAGACATAAATGACAAGATCAGCTCCGACCTGCTCTCGTTCCTGCAGTGAATAAAGAGTTTCTGAGCACTGCTGTGTCTCCCTGGGTTAGGATAAAAGGCAGGTGGTTTTCACAGCAATTCTTTTCTACACTTCAGATCTGAGTCCTACTACTTCAAAGAAGTCTTTACTGTCAGTGGTAAAAACTGATTCAGGCTCCACCCTACTTTAAAAGCTTAATGAGCAAGAAAACCACAATTTCTTGCTCTTGCCTTCAAGGCTATTCCTAGCCAGGGTGACAATACTTCTGCTGTCACTGGGAGCATTAACCTTTGTAGGGAAGGGAGAGAGAAATGATGTGAACTCTGAGCAGGTGACCCTGCACAGGGCTTTCTGCCCTCCTGGTAGCTCCCCACAAGCACAGTAACCTCCTCCCTCAAACATCAGGACAGGCTCTGCTGCCAGATGCAGGCAGCAGTGGGACAGGGGGCAGAAGGCAGCAGAAATTCCATTGCAGACTACAGGACAAATGTCCCCCACCCATCACTGTCCCTTACCAGCCTCTCTTTACCTGAGCTTTACTCCTTCTGACGTTGTGCCTGACCCCACCAGGATTGGATTAGATCAGATATGAGACAGAGATTCTTCCTCTTGCAGGAGGAGCAGTTTGAGTGGCATCCCTTCTTCCACTATGGGTTCAACCCCATCCCTGTCCCCACCCCTAAACCCTGTATTTCACTCACACTGTCACCAAGCATTCAATCTCAGATGATGCTTAGATGTTTGCTCTTTTTTTTTTTAAAAAAAAACACATCTCTCTAGAAATCCCCCTTGCTTTAAGAATAAAACCATCAGAAAACTGATCAATTATCATTATTATGATTGGGCACAATTTCAACCAGCATACAGATCCCAATGGAACATGAACACCAAGAGAAAAGTCATTACCTGCAGCACAAGAGATGAGTAATTCCCATCTCACACTGTGAATTAAGGTGGTGTTATCCACGTGACCATTGTGCAAACTTAACATCAATACCCTGACAAGAAAGAGACCGTGCTGGAGGATCTAACACAAGAAAAAAATTACCAACCTCTGCTTGTTTGCACCACACGCTGATGTTCTTACGCTGAGCTTTCGTGAAATGGTCCCAAGCCTTTTGTTTGGAGGCAGAATGGTACACGGCCACTATCTGCTCGACTGTAGTATCAAATCAGCAGTCAAATCAGGCCAGAATATCATCCAGAGAGGGCGAACAAGAGGAGTAAAGGAGTAAAAAAGTGGAATCAGGCAGGTGGTTTGGCTGACCTTTTCTTATAACACTGTACTGTGCTGCAGCTACACTCAGGAAAGGGACTCTGTGCCTGGAAAGAAGAGTCAGGGCTTCACCAGCCCAGTGCCCAAGGCTCAGAGGAAGGACTGACTGTGGAAACGGCCTCTGCTTCCCAGGGGCCAAGAGGCAGGCACACTGTGACCTGAGAAACACTCCAACACACTGCCCAGGGTGTCAGGAATGTGCCCAGAGGCACACGGGATGGTTCAGTCCAAATGAGAGCTGGCACTTGGGATGTTCTCCTGCCTGCTGGGAGCAGGGCCTGAGCACCACTGCAGCCCCCCAGGTGGACTACAGAAAAAGGATTCCAGCTTATTTTTTTGTTGTTGTTCCTGGGGTTTACTCCTTCTAAAGTATTTTTTTCTAGAAAATTTGCAGAGTTTTTTAGAAATACAATGTGCCTCTCCTGGGGCAAGAGCTCACCCAGCAGCAGACAGCACATCTACCTGATTTTACACTTGTGATGTTGAAGCAGCTGTAATTCTAAGAAAAAAACATCAGCTCTCTGCTGGTTAGAGTAACCCAAGAGTGGCTGAGAAACCAGTGGGTGATTTACAGAGCAGAGTTTCACACTGCTCTCTGGTGCTACTTACTCTGCAGTACTCACTGGATTCCCCTCTGGACCGTGTGCCCACAGTTTTTACCATGAATGGAATTTTTAAAAACATAACATTAAAAATAGTAATAATAAAGTATCAAACAAATAATAGCCAAAATTATTGAATATAAAGCCAAAACTTAAGAATGGACTCTGAAAAGTAAAGACTTAACTGAAGAAGAGGGAGTGGAAGGAGTGTAAGTGTTTGAGGAACAAATCACAACTCAGAACTAACAGCCCGTGCCTCTTCCTTGATTTCAAGGTTCAATGAAGAACTGGGATTTGAAAGACCCAGGCTGGAAATGCTGCTCTGCACCAGGTCTTCAGGTGTGAGGGAGAACGAGGTGTTGGGAACACTCTGCTGCATCCTACCTTTGGTGAATAAATCCTGCACACCTCGCTGAGGCACCAGATTACCAGAACTTACCTTGTGTGCACAGAAGATGAGGTGAAAAAGATGAGAGAACTACTAATAATTATATTAGTATAATTAGAGAGTAAAAAAAAAGAAGCATTCATTCTCTGCTCCCCCCACACACAGACCCTTACTCCATTAAAAAGCATCCCCAGAAACTTTGATCTACACTTGCAGGTTGACTGCAGCTGCACAGAAGCCACTGCTGCTGCTTTTCCTGAAGCCCTTTTAGCAGGGCCCTTCCAGACCCTAGAAATTAAACCATTTTCCCTACAGCAACAGAGAAGCAACACTCAGTGTGCAAACACTACTCACACTGAACCAGAATCCCTGAGAGAGCCAGTTTGAACTTGTCTTTAGCTTCCTCCATCTCTTTCTCATGTGCTGCTTTCTCATTCACCAGCCTGCGAACGTGACTGTTGGCCGACTGGATCATGGAGTAGAAGTTGTTGGCTGTCCTCCTGTTCACCTCTCCACGCTCTATCCAGGTCAGCAAGGTCTGTATGGCTTCCAAGAACTTTGTTTCATCTGCAGCAAGGACAGAGACACCCTTACACATGAGAAGCACAGCTTTGCAAACTTCTCCCTGGTGCTGCTGAACTGCTCTCTTCCAACAGGGAACATGCTCTGGGCTGGTGGCTAATCACAGATCTTGCAGCCACCACGGTATTATCTGAATAAAAGGCTTCTGGAAAGGAAGGAGAGGCTAACACCAAGCTGATGGAGCAAACCCTCTGTCAAGGAGAAGGACCAACTGTTGGAAACCAGGGGCAAAACTTCCCGTGCCTGTTCAGATGTCCACTTCTGTGACAGAGAACACCCTCCAGCTCCAAAGGAATCAGGCCATGCACGGGGCGTAGGCTTCAAGGGAGGTCTGAGGACTTACACTAGACCTTTCAACCTAAACACAAATGGTTTGGAAGAAAGCACTGTACTCATGTATGGGTTTGATTTGACACTTATGAACAAAAATGGCCGGGAGAGCTGCTGTGTGAGGCTGGGGGCTCCGTGAGTTCAGAGGCACCATCATTCCCGTTCAGCAGGAAGACAACAGGAGAATACAAACCTCTGCCCTAGCACCACCAGCAGGGTGGCTGTGGCCTGCAGACCCCCTTACCTTTCAGTTTCTCAGCCACCACACTGCACTCGTGGTCGGAGTAGTGGACCACCGGGGGTGGGGAGGGGGCTCGGAAGCGATCCTCCTCCAGGCGCCGCCGGTGCCGCTCCTCCCGCGCCAGCATCCGCTGCTTGCACTCCCACTCGTAGAGATCATCCCGAGCCTGGGCAAAGTCCACGTGCAGCCTCCCCGTGTCCTTCTTGTCAGTGCTGGAGCCCAGCCTGATGCGGTAGCCTGGCAGGGAGGGCAGGCGACTGACCCTGGACACAGCTCTCCAGCCGACAGAGCCAGACAGCCCCGTGCAGAAGAGCCGAGGGCAGAGATGCTCCTGGTGCTGCTCTGCACATCACAGCCAGAGCTGACAGGGGCTCTGCCTCCCCAGAACACCCCCACGTCCTGGGGCTGTGGGACCAAACCCAGCTCTGCACACACGGATGGCAGTGAGACCCTCAAGCATCAGCTGCTGGACTCCAGCAGCTCTCCTCTCCAGGTAAGAGAGGGATGGACTCAGTCCCATCCCAACGTTTTGCAGAGGTCTGCAGCACCCAGGCACCAGCACTGCTCTCTCCCAGCAGGACTTGGTTTTGAGTATTTAAGCAGAAAAGCAACTGCAGCAGAAAAAGAACAGCAAGCAACCCCTCCAATGGCAGCAAAGCCAAGCAGGTCTGATTGTGTCACCACCTCCTGAGCTGCCCAGACACCCACCTGAGAGGTAGAGGGCCTTGTCCACCATGAACTCCTCAGCAAAGCGGATGTGGCAGAAATTCTTCTTGCCCTTGCGGATGGCGATGACCTCCCCACACTGCTCAAACACCTCCATGATGATCTGCTCTGTCCCGTTCTCAGGCAGACCCCCCACAAACACTGTCTTGCACCCGGGGGGCCTCTCCCTGGTGGCTGGAGGGGGAAGGTCTGAAGAGAGCAAGAGAGATCACTTGGGTTGGGTTTGGGTTTGTCAGCACACGTTCCTTTCATCTGCCCACCCCTCCTGAGGGTGTCCACACCTTCCTGGCTTCCAAGAATAAAAATTCCTTATTCCTCTAAGAATTTCAAACCTTATTCCTTATGCAGTTTTCTGCCTTATTTCCAACTGCCTTTACTCTCCTTTCACCACATTCTGCAAAGCCCAGAGCACAGACCAGTTCCCTGACCTCCAAAAGCTCTGCAGATGTCTGCAAAGCCTTAGAGGATACAGGCAGGGGTCAGGCTGTGGAGATGAGAGTTCAAACATCCCAGGACTGGAACACTTGGTTTCCCAGCCCTGACCCATTTAGTCACTCAGTGACAAGAGTCACTGTCACCTGCTTGCCAGCAGCTGTCACACTGACTTGCCCCAGAGCATCATAGTGGCTCTTCTCTCACACACTTCTTTTTCTATAAATACATCTATATGTACACACACACACACACACACACACAGAGCTATTCCTACACAGACAGGCAGAACAGGAGGAACCATCAACAGGCACTGACGTGGGTTGGGTGGGAAGAGAGTGCAGCTTTTGCAGTGAATGATCTCCTTGGCAGCAGGCATGTCCGGAGGGATGGGAGGGGGGACTATCCCCAAGCCTGGCATCATGGGGTTGATGGGAGGGATCCCAGTCATCATCCCAAGAGCAGGGTCAAAATCTAAACAGGGAAGAGGACACAGGAGTCAGTCAGACAACGCTTTGGACTCGTACAGCACCTGCTTGTTCAGTTGCAAGTATTGGGGAAGCAATGTGTGTGTGCTCAGGAGTTGCAGAGTGCCTCTGAATTCAGTCCCTTCGCATTCTGTAATTCTGGAGAATTCCACAAGAGCAGAAGTGGGACTGCAAGGTGCTGCCAACACAGCTGCTCCCTCCGCAGGTGAGCAGGCAATGTGATTCAGGCAGGAAACAGCATCCTTCTCAAGTGCTCAATGCAGTAAAGCACCAAACCAGTGATTTCATGTCAGGATTTTGATGCTCAGGCTTCCTGCACTGCTGAGAAACCAGGCAGAGCCCAGTCTGTTCCTACAGGAGCTCTGTAACAAACACTGGCTGGGATGACTTGCCCATGCCCATCCAGACTGCAGGGTGGTCATTTCTGGAGCAGAAACCTCCATTAATTTCTGCCACATCCATTTTACTGCCCTCTTGCTTTCCTATTCATCTCCCTCCCATCCTTCCTTCCACACAGCTCTAGTCCAGCTAGAATAACATGTCACTTGATGTCACACGTTCCCGAGCTCTGTGTGGGACCCTCCCCTGCAGCCCCCTGCAGAATTCCTTCAGGCAGCCCACAGTAACCATTGTTTGCACCAAACCCCATGTCTTCTCATTTCCCCTGACATCCCACAGCAGCCTCTGCACAAACCACTGACAGGCACTAATGCAAACAGGGCCCATTAATGCTTTTTGTTTGTCTGACCCAACTAAACCAGGTTCTTCCCAAGGAGAGGCTGGAAAGCAGGGGTGTGCAGAGCCCAGGGAGCCCCATACCAGGCAGGAGGGGCTGTCCTGTCATGCCCATGGGAGCCATCCCCAGGTTGTTCATGGCTGTGGCCCAGGCGGTTGGGTCTGACATTGGCAATCCCATCGGAATGGAGTCCAGACTCAGATCTGTGCCACCATCTGCTGAGAGGAGAGGAAGTGATCAGCAGCTCAGTTCTGCAGGACCTACATTGCCCAAGGCTCTGCAGCATCAGCATCCAAACCCAGATCTCAACCTAACAGGGAAAAACTCCCAGCTCCTCCGGGCCAGCCTGCCTGTGCTTGTCATTACAGCCACGACTTAAATACTGAGCTACTGCCCACTCAGAAAAAAAAAGGATAAATCTACTGGGATGGAGCAGAGATTCCACAAAGCTTAAAAAATAAATAAATGCCACAGAGGTTGCTTTTGTTTTGCAGGGCAACAGCCGCGAGCACTCCCCCAAAGCCCCTGCAAGCACGGAACCAGGGCCCAGGTCTGGCTGCCAGAACCACCAGCCCACACCTCAGCACGGAACCAGAGCACCACCACCTCCCCCCAGGCCCACGGGGACACCCCCTCAGTGCCCAGCCCCCAGCTGCCACGCTGCTCACCTGGAGGAAGCTTTGCTCTCCCCCTCTGGCTGCCCGGGGGGCTCCCATCCTGGGCTGGGCTGTCGGGGCTGCTGCTGGAGGGGTCAAAGGAGAGAGGGGGGAAGCCTGGGGAGGAAAACACAGCCAGTGACTGCCCTGACACTGCTGGGGAGGCAGCACTGAAGGGAAGTGTCCCCAAGGCACGAGCCCCGGGGGAGGGTGACACTGGCACCACTGCAGAATGTCACCCCCAGAGGGTGCTCCTGCTGCCCAGCACTTCATCCCCCAGCACCTCCACCATCCCTCCTGCCACATCCAGCACTGCAGGATGCCAGAGCAGAGGGACACTCCAACACACTCTGATTTACCTCTGCCTCAGCAAACTCTGATCAGCCAATGAAGAACAAACAACAAAGCACCAAATAAATACTTCTGTGGAGCCACCAAAGGGATAAAAGCAGCCACAGTTCAAGAGATGCTTGTGTGCCCCAGGGGGCCATCAGCACAACTCCAGAGATGAGAACTGTGCTGTCTCAAAGCACCAAAGGGCTGAGGGGTTTGGACCAAACCCTCCTCCAGCCACGGTGTTCTGGAGGATTCCACTTCCCAGAAGCTGTTAATAAACACGGGTGCTGTGTCTGGCTGTAAACAGACAAGAGAGTGGACACAGAGAGCCCAGAGGGGCAACTCCCTGAGCTGCTGAAAGGTGAGAATACAAGAAGCCAAAAAAATAAGTACTGTTCAGCTGGCAACAAGATGTCATGCCTGAGGCCACCAGATGCCTACAGTGCTGCTGCTTAAACACCCCAAAGTGTTCACTGGGGCAAGGGAAAGCAAATTTCAAGTGCAGCAGATCATAAACAGAGCCTCAGCACCAACCAACTCCAGAGAGCTGACACACATCATCCCAACACCCACCTGCAGAGGGGCTGCAGGCACACACACACCCTCAGCACCATCAGACACAGGCACCCCAGCCAGGCACTGCAACACCTGCAGAGCTGGGTGCTCCCCAAGCTGGGTGGCCCCCAAGCTGGGTGCTCTGCTGTCCCACAGATGAGGAGAGGTCTGGGGCAAACCCAAAAAAAGCACCTTAAAGACAAAGCAGATGCTCCCAGGGGAGCAGGCTGTGGACTTGCTCCAGCCCTGCACAGCCATCCCACTCCCCAAATGTTTATTATTTACGGGCTCCCCATCAGGTGTAACCAGATATGGTCTCCAGCAGATGCAACACATGACCCCCAGGCACGAATGCTGCAATATTTTTTGTGCTGGTACAGGTCCATGGTGTCAGATTAATGCCCAGGGTGAGCATGCAGGGTGTGATGAAGGCA
The DNA here is from genome assembly GCF_003957555.1 of Calypte anna. Classification (NCBI taxonomy): domain Eukaryota; kingdom Metazoa; phylum Chordata; class Aves; order Apodiformes; family Trochilidae; genus Calypte; species Calypte anna. The sequence goes on along the minus strand of NC_044247.1, from coordinate 16,702,718 downwards.
CCACTACCAGGTCCAGCCTCACGGTCCCAAGCACAAGAAGTGCTCACCCTGCCCACTGCCTCCCTGCAGCACAGAGTTTGCTCCAAGAACTAAAGCAAGGCAGAGAGGAGAGCTGCAGTGAGTGCACTGCAGAGCAAGAAACTCCTGGTTAGGGCAGAGCTCCCACCCTACAAACCCTAAACCCATGGAAAGCAGCCACCTTGCAGAACCAGAACCTCTTCTGCCATTGCAGCTCCAGCTCCAGGCACATCCCAGCAGGAACAGGCAGGGAAGGCTGAAGCTGAAGGGAAGCTGTGCCCTGGGAGCAGAGCAGGAGCAGGAGGGGAGCTGGCAGGATCAGCCACCACGACCAGGAGACGTGAGCACAAGCACTGTTCCTTCCTGCTGACCTTAACTCAGCATCCCTGGCTATTCTGGGCTCAGGAGGGGACCACCAGGCCAGGAACAAGCCTCAGGCTTTCACTCAGCTCTGCGGAGAGCCAGGCAGGGAAGGCAGAAATCAGCAGATGTCAGTGGAGAAAGCAAGGGGAGAGGAGGAGGAGGAGAGACCCCACTCACTGCAGTGTCAGAGGGGAGCTGGAGGTGTCTGTCCTCCTCCTCTTCCTCCTCCTCCTCCTAGGGACCAGACAGCTGTGTCAGGAGCAGCCTGGAGCAGGAGATTCCTCACTAGGAAAAGGAATCAGGATAACAGTGAAGATGCTGAAAGGTGAGCAGGAAACAAGCCCCTGTCAGGCCCTGGGCAGCAGCAGTGCTGGGGATGATCCTCACCCCTGGGGGGATGCCAGGACAGCCCTGCTGCTCCCTGGGGCAGCCCTGACCCAGGGCCCTGCTGGTACCAGAGGCACAGAACCTTCCACAGAACACGTCCAGAAAGGGGCTGAAGAGGCAGGAAAGATCTTCAAGTCCCAGGCATCAACCATGGGAAGTACCTCCCCTCAGGGGGGCCTGTACCAGGGCTTCATTCTGCAACCAACTGCTCCTGCCAGAGCCACTGCCTTGGGGGCCAGGAAAAAATAAAACAACAGAAAAAAAAGGGGGGGAAACAAAAGGGGGGGAAACAAAAGGGGGGGAAACAAAAGGGGGGAAACAAAAGGGGGGAAACAAAAGGGGGGTAACAAAAGGGGGGGGAAAAAGGGGGGGGGGAAAAAAGGGGGGGGGGAAAAGGGGGGGAAGGGGGGGAAAAGGGGGGGAAAAAGGGGGGGGGGGGGAAAAGGGGGGGGGAAAAAGGGGGGGGGAAAAAGGGGGGGGGAAAAGGGGGGAAAAGGGGGGGGGAAAAAGGGGGGGGGGGAAAAAGGGGGGGGGGAAAAAGGGGGGGGGGGGAAAAAAGGGGGGGGGGAAAAAAGGGGGGGGGAAAAAGGGGGGGGGAAAAAAGGGGGGGGAAAAAAGGGGGGGGAAAAAGGGGGGGGGGAAAAAGGGGAGGAAAAAAGGGAGAAAAAAGGAAAAGAGGAATGATGAAAAGCTCTGATTCACACCGAGTCACAGACCATTAGCTCTGCCAGGAGCTGGGCAGGGGGTTTCACAGCCCCCGCCCTGCAGAGCAGCTCCCGGGGGCTCCCAGTGCAGGAGCTGTGCCCACTGCCCTCCGGGGACCCGGTGTTCAGCGGAACCAGCCCAGGAGCTGTGGGCCGGCCCGGCACCACGCGGGGGCACAGGCAGCAGCCCAGGCAGGGCAGGAGGGGGGGACACTGATGGGATCCCCCCCTCTGCTCCTGGCAGTGTGACTGCCCCCAAACAGCTCATCAAAAGCAGGAACACAAATCTCACCCCAGTAGCTCAAAAAAAAAAATAAAATAAAATAAAGCAAAGCCGGTAGCAGGTCCCCTGACACCTCCACACAGCTGAGAGCATTCTGGTGTCTGACTCCGGACACCCCCAGAGACCCTGCCCACTGCCCCAGCCTCCCTCCTACCCAGCATCCAGAGGAACCCCAGCTATGGGCTGACACAGGCTTTGCTATAAATACAGATTTTCCTTCTGCCAGCACTGGCAAACACAAGAAGTGAGCCCTGCCCTGCCCTGCCCTTTGCCTTTTCTGCGCGGTAAAAAACACAATTTAGAAATCAAGAGGAGCCCCAGGACCCAACCTGCCCGCGGAGCACACACACAGCCTGCTCCCAGGGAACACCCCAGGAGCAGCACGGAGCAAGGAGGGCAGAGCAGAGGGATAACCGAGGCTCTGAGGGTGGCACAAGCACCCAAACCCAGACGTTTTACCTGTGTATGGCACCAGGAACATGGCAGGATGCTGACCACAGCTCAGGATCTCAGCCCCCTCTGCCACCCCCGGAGACAGGAGCCCGGGGCTGAGCCCCCAGGCTGGCAGCAGCTCCCCTGCCAGCTCCACAAAAGGCAAGCTGGGTGCTGAGGAGAGGAGCAGCACCCGGGGCAGTGTGGGCAGGCAGGGCAGGGGCTGGGGCTGGCCAGGGGCAGCTGCAGGTGTCACCATCAGTCTCAGCCCGGGCTGGAGGTGGAGGAGCAGGGGGAGATTAGCAGCCAGGAGAGCTGAATGTGGAAGGGATTCCAGGCATCCCTGCTGCCCGGAGCTGGCAGGCAGCGAAACAAACTCTGTCTGCATGCCTGGGCTGAGCTGCCTGGGCACGGGGAGGTGGCATTCTGGTAATCCTCAATGGCAAGGGGCAGTCCCTGTGCCCACCTGGCAGCTGGGCTCTGACAGGGAACCCCCTCCAGGAGAGCTCCTGGTCCTGGCAGGGGCCAGGGAGGAAAGACAGAGACACGAGGAGTCCCTCTCCTCTGTGACCCCGAGGCACAGCACAGACCCCACCAACCCAACCATCACCCCAGAACAATAAACTCTCCCTGGGGCTTCTCTGGGACACTGACACGACTGCCAAACCACCTTCCCTCCCCGCTCAACACCCAGGAACAGTTCTGTGCCAGCACAGGGCTTACAGGGGACAAGCAGCTTGTCCTCTGTCTCCCGGGGGAGAGCTCAGAGGGGACACTGCTGTCCCCAGGCAGCTCCTTGGGCACATCCCCCCCCCATCCTGCCAACCCCACACGGCCCAGAGAGAAATTCCTGTGCTTCAGAAAAGCTCAGGGTGTCAGAAATACATTTGTGAAAGGCTGGGAGGAGAAACCCACCAGGAAAAGGGGGAGAGGACAAACTGCAGAGACCCACTGGGGAAACAAAGGAAAAGGGGAAAAAAAAAAATAAAAGAAAAAAAAAGGAGGAAAATCCCAAAGCAAAGTTCAGCAGAGCTGCCATCGGGGTCACTGCACAGCCCCACTGCAAACACCTGGACCAGGGAGAGGGGGAATCCCGGCAGGAAAGCGTGGGATTAGTGGAGCAATCTCACACCCTGTTTGGAAGGTGCTGGGAATGCCTCCGCAGCAACACCTAACCCTGGGCATTCCTCAGAGATTGAGCTTCCCCTCCTCGGAGAGCTCAAGTCACCCACACCAAAACCATGGCCTGAACCCAAGAAACCCGACCTGACAGCAGCTGGGACCGGTACCGGCACCGGGAGCCTGGGCCTGAGGGGCAGGGGGGACAGAAACCCCCCCGGGGGCAGCGGGTGGGCAGGGGGTGAGGAGGGGGGGCTGGGGGGGGGGCCCTGCTGCCTCCCCCCGAACCCCAGCGCCTGACCCGGGAGCTGTGCAGGGGGGGCTGGGGAGGCGGGACGGGTGGGGACTGAGGAGCCCAGCACCGGAGCCCGCTGGACCGGGCCGGCACCGGAGCCGAACCTCAGAGACAGCAGCAGCAGCCAGAGAGCTGGGGCAGCGCTGGGGTCAGGCTGCGGGCAGGGGTTAAGGACGGGGCTGCGGTGCCTGCGGGTCACAGCCCAGGAGCGGCGTGCACGATACCGGTACCGGCACACCCGAACCCAACCCCGCTGCCTGGGAGGGCTGGGCAGCACCGGGCAGAGCCCCGCTCAGGAGAGGCCCTGGGGACACACCGGGCAGGCGGCACCTCCCGGGGCTGGGCACACCCGGGACAGCTCACACCCACCCCGGCCCGGTTCGGCCCGCTTCACGGCCAGGGTGAAGCTCCGCAGAGCTGGGGCACAGGACGGGACATCCCGAGCCCCCGCTGCCGCCCCCCCGCTCTCCAGGCGGGATGGACCGGGCCGGAACCACCCGCAGAAGAGAACCGCGCTCCGGTCCGGTCCGGTCCAGTCCAGTCCAGTCCGGCCCCACGAGGCGCTCGGGGCCCGCACGGCCCCGCACAGCGCGGGGAGGGGAGGGAGGGGCAGCCCCGCCCGGACCGCGTTCACCGCAGTCACCGCTCTCCCCTCCCCTCCCCGCGGTTCTCCCGCCCCGGGCCCGCACTCACCGAACCGAACCCACCGACCGCGCCGCCGCCATCATGGAGCGCCCGCCCCGCCCACAGCGCCCGCCCATTGGCTGACACCGCCCATTGGCTGTCACCGCCCATTGGCTGTCACCGCCCATTGGCTGTCACCGCCCATTGGCTGACACCTCCCATTGGCTGACACCGCCCATTGGCTGACATCTCCCATTGGCTGACACCGCCCATTGGCTGTCACCGCCCATTGGCTGACACCTCCCATTGGCTGACACCTCCCATTGGCTGTCACCGCCCATTGGCTGACACCTCCCATTGGCTGACACCTCCCATTGGCTGTCACCGCCCATTGGCTGACATCTCCCATTGGCTGACACCTCCCATTGGCTGACACCGCCCATTGGCTGACCCCGTGCCGGGGGGCGGGCCGTGCCGCAGAGCATGCCGGGACTGTGGCAGACCCGGTGCGGCGCCGTTCCGGGGCTGCCGTGACGTCACGCACTCGTTTTACCGGCCAGTGAAATGACGTCACTACCGACCCGTCCGGAGCCCCGGGCCAGGGCTGACCCTTCCCTGAGGCTCCGCAGAGGGGGCGATGCCCCGGGGCTGCTCCATCCCTTCCCATCCCGTAACCCCGGTGCCAGCCTCCTCCCGGGATGGGAAACCCCGGGCGGCCCCATCCCGGTCACAGCACACCCGAGGAGCGGAACGCCCGAGCCCGTGGCTTCCACAGGGAGCCAGCAGGAACCTCCCCGGGTGCCCCCTTGGCGCCATCCCGGCAGCTCAGCACCTCTGGGGAGGGCACTGAGGCTTTGCTGAGTTTGCACCAGTGTGGTTTTGTGAGAACCCGACTGATAAACACTCCTACTGCCATGATTCCTGAAGAGTGGTGTGAGATACACACACACACACACACACACACACACATCTATATGGGGAATAAGATACATACACACACACACACACATCTATATGGGGAATAAGATACATACAGTGTGAATACATACAGATTCTCACCAAGGGGCAGCTCCCCCATCTGCTCTGGAACAGTCAATCTGCACAGACACACGCTGGAGCCCTCCTCCAGTCAATAAATAATTTAATGAGGTTACATTTCTGCAAGAACACACGAGAGGCACCCACCCCCTCCCCACCCGAGCCCAACCACAGCTGCACCAGAAGGCCACAGGAATGCAGGGATCTTCACAGAAGATATTGCTCCAGGCCCAGACCCTGGCACATCCAAACACCTCCCCGGGGCAGGGGGACAGCACCCCAACCCCAGGCAGCACCAGCCAGCCCACACTGCAGGGATCATGCATTTGGGGAAGGGGAGAGCCCAGGCCCACAGGTACCAAGACACAGACAGGCGGTGAGATGGAGGGGAGGCTGGAGCAGGGCTGGGGTCCCTCAGCAGAGTTGGGGTCCCTCAGCAGAGTTGGGGTCCCTGCAGCACCTCCCTGCTGCCCTCAGAAGGGAAGGCGCTTCAGCTGCTCATAAGTGATAAAAAACTGGAGGGCAGGAAGGTCAAGGAAAGTGCAACAAGCTCCTCAGCTCTGCCTGCTGTCACCAGCAGAAGCCCCTTCTCCAGCGGCACCATCTGGGCTGCACTGGCAGGAGAGGTGTGGGACAAGGGCTGCCAGGGGAAGGAAAAGGCTGACCCAGCAGCAGGCTGGCCCAGGCTCACCTAGAGCCCTGAGAAAGGCAGGTGGCCCCAATCCCAAGCTTCTTCAAAATAAACCAGGGAGCCCATTCCAGAGGGCAGCAGTGCTGGCTCCACAGAGCAGCTCAGCACCCATCTGGGAGCAGCAGGACACTCCCCAGGCTGCCCGAGGGACACGGGAGCTGATCAGAAACCACAGCACCCCCAGAGCTCGGGACAGAGGAGGGGGCTCAGGCCAAGCACATGAGCAACAAACCACCACAGCCCCCTGTGCTGACACCCCCCAGCTGCCAGCAGCAGCAGCTCCCAGCCACTGGAGCCATCCTGTGTCTGTCCCAGCAGGACTGGGGGGCTGAGCCCTGCACAGCCTGGCTCCCAGCCCCCCCCAGCAGCAAACTGAAGGATATGATGATGTTCCAGGGTCCCAGCCGAAGCCAGTTGGGCCAGAAACCTTTATAGAGGGCAGAGAAACCCTCACTCTTCCACGTCTGGGAGGAGAGAAGAGACAGATGGGTGATGAGGCACAGCAGGTCCATGCTCTGCTCATCTCCCTAAAGCCACGTGTGACACAAGGGAGCTTCACCCCTGCTGCAGGAGGTGCAGGTCAGGCGTGTGAGGTGTCAGGTACAGAACAGGAACCCATTTACACTGCACTGCCACCAAAGGTTGGTCCCAGCTCGGGAGGATGCTCAAGCTGACAGCTACCCCAGGACAGGGACTGGGCCTCTTCAAACACTCACTGACCACCAGGTCCTGTCGCTGTGGAACCTGACTGCTCTGTCAGTGGTGCTGAGCTCTGCCTCCTCGAAAGAGGGCCCTGCCCCCCCTCACCTTCAGCAGCCCATCCAGGGTGCCTCTGTAGAGCTCCGTGCTGCCCACGATCGCCCGCTGGTTCATCATCCGCGTCCGCACCACGTCCACGGGGTTGGATGCAATGGCCCCTGCCAGCCCACAGGTGAAACTGGAGCTGCTCACGCACCAAAAGAGAGGAGGAACAGCTCTGAACACGGCCCAGACACGCTGAGACACCAGCAGGAGAGAGAGCATCCCTCCTACATCCAATGGAAGGCACCTGGGAGCAGAGGGCAGCTGCAGGAGCCATGCCCGAGGCAGGAGGGAGCAGCAGCACCTCTGGGCAGCACTCAGCTGAAACCAAGCTGGCATTTCACATCCCCACAGGCTCCCTGCCAGGCTCCTTCTTCAGGCAGTCCCTCTGGGGATACTTGTCAGCCCCCACAGCACATCCCTCAGAAGTACCAAGCCTGTCCTCTGCAGCTCCAGAGCTCCAAATCCCACCTTGCCCAGCCTGGCAAGCACAGCAGCAGCAGCAGCAGGAAATACTCACACGAAGTGGGCAAAGATGGTGTCCCCCATCAGGCCTGACAGAATCAAGTGCTTCTTGGTGATGTCGTAGACTGGCAGCTCCACCCCAACCACGATGGCAGCTCTCTGAGCTGTTGGCACAACCCCCTGCAGAGCAGAGACCCTGCTCACAAACTGCTGCCTGAGGCACAGCACCTGATGCAGCACCACCCCAGCCTCCTCTGGAGCCTTTGCTGACAACCCAGCCCCTGTCCCCTGCAGCTGCCCCCAGAGCCACTGCTCTGTCCTACCCCTTACCCCTGGCATGCTCAGAGGGTCCCAAGGGGTCTAGGACTGAGTAGGGTGGGGACCAATGTGGTTGCCTGGTAGCCAGGAGCAGAACCTGGCTGCTCCCCGTGGCTCAGAGCTCTCCTCAAGAGCTGCACTGGGGTGTAGGAAAGGAGCTGAGGGAGGGAGGTGTCAGTGCTGCTGCTGCTGGCAGGGCTTCCATCACTGGTGCTCACCCTCCAGAGCCCCCGGGTGCCCTCCTGCTGGTAGATGTCGATGAAGCTGCCGATCATCCCACCCTGGAACAAACTGCCCTGAGCCTGCATGCGGATCTGCAAGAGAGGGGAGAGTCTGCTGGGAGACAGAACAGCAAGGGAACTCGGAGCAGGCAAAGCAGGCAGCGAGTGGTGAGGGAGCAGGGACAGCACCGGGGGGGAAGCAAAGGGCAAACCCCAGAGGGCAAAACTCATCCAAGACAGAGGAGGGAACAGGCAAGGTCCTCCTGCTCTGAGAAGGTTGATCAACCCAGGGAGGAGCGTGGGGCAGACCTGCAGGCTCCCTTTGCTCAGAGCAGAGGGGTCCTGACCCCCCAGCAAGGCCACAGAGGGCAGGAAGGGGAGCAGGCTGCCCCCAGGCTCGCTGGCTCCGTACCCCAGGCAGGACAGCAGCCAGGACTCACCTTGAGGACATCTGTGGGATTGGCAAGCGCAGAGGAGATGACCCCAGACACCACACCACAGATGACGTTGATGAGCAACGTTTCATCTGCAACCAAGGAAAGACAAGTCAGAGGCTGAGAAGCCCCAGGGAAGGTGCAGAGCTGGCACCGAGCAGGTAGGAGGCTCCAGGCAGAGCAGAGAAACTCAGGGCCAGTCAGAGGGGGTGAGGTGAGGCTGCCCCAGGTGCCACCAGCTCCTGGCACAGTTGTCCCCACACCCGCTCTGAAATGCTCAGCCAGGAGCTCTCAGAGGGTGCTGCTGATGGGTCTGGCTGGTTTGGAACCAGGAAAGCCTGTGACGTGTGACAATTTTGAACAATCATCTGAGATTTGAGCCTCCAGTGATGCATTTCTCATAACGGAGAGAAATAAGCCAGGAAAGAGGGAGACCAGGGGAGGGAGAAGCCAGGAGAGGGACCTCCTGAAAGCTGCCACCAACTGGTTCTGCTCAGGAGCCCCAGCTGGGCCATGCTCAGAACACAGAGGGCCCAGGTGACCCAGGCAGAGAGCTGTTAGATGCAGTTAGTTCTGGGGGGTGGGCAGCAGAGCCCAAGGCTCCCAGGCCCAGGGTTAGGGTGATGGTTACGTTGGGACAAGGCAGAACCCTTGGCAGGTACTGACCCCAGCACTTCCCCGAGGAGACCAGGCCACTGCCTGCCCGGGCCTGCAGGACACAAAGGTTCAGGAGCTGAATCCCAGGGCTGGAGAGGCTGCAGCACGTGGAGCTCTTCCCTGGGGCTGGTCAGGAGCAGAGAGGAGCCTGGGGCAGCGATGCCCCAGATTTTGGGGGGTTTTTGGCTCCGAGGTGACAGCGCAGGGCTAAGGGCAGGGGGAGGGGGCTGCTGGGGGCTGCAGGCAGGGCCAGGCACATGAGAGCTGCACAAAAACCTCTCCTGGCTGCTACGGACCCGGCAGAACCGCCCCAATCCACAGCTGGGGGGAGCAGAGGAAGGGATGAGCAAAACCACGCGGAGCAGAGAGCCTGGGGGGGGTCCCACAGCACTGTGCCCCCTCCAGCACCCACCTTCCATCCGATCCACGAACAGCCGCTTCAGGCTCTGATAGATCCCGATCTTGATGGTGCCGTAGGACGCCTGCCGGAGCAGCGCGGGGGCGATCCTGGGGAGGGGACACGGACACAGACACTGACCCGGCGGCTGCAGCCCCGGCACGGCCACGGGCCGGGAACGCGGGGACCGGAACCGGGATGGGCGATGGGGAGGACGGGGGGAGCTCTGGGGCGGGATGAGGGGGGAAACGGGAGGGCGGGGAGGGGAGCCGGGGCGGGTGCAGCAGGGGAGAGGGCGATCAGGGACGGGGAGCCGGTGAGGGGGACCGAGGGGTCCGGTTCCGGTGCCGGTCCGGTGCTTACCCCGAGTAGAGGGCGCGGCCGCCCTCCTCCCGGCAGATGCGGAAGAGGGCGTGGAACATCCCGCGGTACCGGACCTCACGGAACCGGGCATCGGTGCTCTGACCCTGCACCTGCAGCCGCGTCTTGGTCAGGTCCACGGGGAAGGTGCCTGCGGGGAGAGCGGCCCTCAGCGACCCGACCCGAACCGAACCGGCCCGGCCCTCCCGGTTCCCCTCCACACCACCCACCCCTTCAGCTCTCCTCCCCGCCGCCGCCTCCTCACCGAACTCGGCCACGATGGAGGCGAGTCCGCCATAGACGAAGGGTTTCCAGTTGAGCGCGGACATGGCATGGCGGGGCGGGGCCGCGCCGGGACGCACCGGAAACGCTAGGGGGCGTACCGGGCAGCGCCCCCTGCCGGCACCGGGACCCCGCCCACAGCGCCCCCTGCCGGCACCGGGACCCCGCCCACAGCGCCCCCTGCCGGCACCGGGACCCCGCCCACAGCGCCCCCTGCCGGCACCGGGACCCCGCCGGACCTGGCGGTACCGCAGCGTCCCCCCCCCATCGCCATGATGTCCGCCCCCCGCTGCCCTCCAGGGACCGTTCGCGCTGCCCCCCGGGGGCAAACCGGCCCCGTGCCCCCATCCTGGTGTGGGGAAGCTGGCCCGTTACCGGGCCCCACCCCGGATCCTGGCGGGAGGTGGTGTTTTGTGTGGGTAAACCCGGAACTCTGCACTTCCCGTCCCCACCACCCGGTTCCACCCCATCACCCCGCAGGTTCTGAGTTGGATGGGGAAGACCACTGTGGCACAGTGCCGGTACCGGAGGGAAACGCTGCTCCACAGCTCACTTTTATTATAAAAAATACACCCAAACCAGGTTTATTTACACCAAAATGAACAGTGCAGCGCTGGGACCCACTGCACAGACAGACGTGTGTGTGCGTGTGTGTGTAGGTCCAGACCCAAATCCAGCCCCTGAGGTGACAGAACCACCCCAGGACCGGGGGCTTTGGGGGGCACAGAGCAGCCCCATGACCCCTGACCACGCCACAGGATCCAGGGAAGCCCCACGAGGCACCAGGGATGGAGGAGGAACCACATCTTGGTCCCGAGGGAAGGGTGTGGGTGCTGTACCCCCTCCCTAGAGGTTTTGGGGCAGGGGGTTCTCTCCTCAGCTGCGGGTGGAGCCCCGGGCAGAGCCCCGCTGCTCCCCGTGCCGGGAGTGGGGCTCCCTGGCCCCGCACTCCCGGGATCTGCCCCCCTTGGGACACTCTTCCCTGGATCTGCCGTGTCCCTCGCCCCTCCTGCCAGCCTCCTCCCTCCTCTCCCTCTCCTCCCGCCACCCCCCGTGTCCCCTCTGCTCCTGGGCCCTCTTTTCCCCTCTCCTCTCCGGTGAAGGCCTCCGGTGTCTCCGCTCCTCCTCCTCCCGCTGGGGCCTGCTCCCAGGTTTCCTCTCGGATCCCTTCCCGTGTGGTTGGCTCCCCCCTGCATAGCGCTCATAGCCCGGGTCCTCCTTCTCCTTCTTGATCTTCACCCTGGGCTGCTCCTCCTCCCCAGGCTGGGTCCTCTTCCCTGCCCGGCTGCTGGGCCTGGGACGCTCCTCTCTGCTCCTCTCCTGATCTGAAGGACAAGATCCATCTTCCAGTCCTGGAGCATCACCCCAACCCCCCGAGCTTGGCACCTTCCCAACCCCACTCCCACTCCAAGTTTTTCCCCCAGGCTCCACAGCCCATTGTCCTCCCCTCTCCCAGGGATCCTGCTCTGCTTCCAATCCCAACATTTTTCTCCCCCAGCTTCAGCCATCCCACACTCGTGCATTCTTCCCAGCCAGGCTGCCCCTGGCACTTCTGGAACCCCCAGCACCATCTGGGTGTGCTGCCCTGGAGCAGCCCAGGCTGGAAGGGACCTTTACAGAACACCCAGTCCAACTTCAGCATCAGTCCCCAGCCCCAGAACCTCCCCAGGACCTGCTGGGTTCATGTTCTCTCTCTCAGAGACCACCCGACGGTCCTTCCCAGCACCCACAGCTCCCCTGCCCCACAGCAGATGTTGAGGTGATGTGGCACACATGTCCTCAGCCCTGTCCCTCTCCGTCCCCCTGCTGACCCAGGACAAGGGATGAATCCAGGCACCCAGACACCCCTCAGGAGATCACAAAGCCAAGCTCGGGCACTCAGGATGTTCCCCCCTGACCCGTGGTGTTCCCCCAAGCACGAGGGCTCTGCAGATGCTCCTGCCCACTGTCCAGGCCAGCAGGACCACTCCTCACCTTTCTGCTTCTTCACAGGCAGCTCCTCATCTTCAGACATGGAGTCGGATGAGGTGTGAGGGGGGGTTTTAACTCCACAGCCCTTTGCATGGAGGGTCCTTGTGATGTCATCCAAGTCATCCGAGTCCTTGGGGGGACGATAGTTGGCAACATGGTCCACTCGGATCGTCCTCCCCTTGATCTGTGAGGGCAGCCAGGCTGTCAGCAAGGACATAAACCCTCCTGTGCTGTCAGGGGTGTTGGGGGCACACAGACCCCCCCAGGCTGTCAGGGGTGTTTGGGGGGTACAGACCCCCCGAGGCTGTCAGGGGTGTTTGGGGTCACACAGACCTCCCCGTGCTGTCCGGATGCTGTCCCGGCAGCACCTCACTCACTTTGATCCCGTTGAAGTTGTCAACAGCCAGGATGGTGCTCCTCTGGTCCTCATAGCACAAGAAGCAGAAGCCTTTGGACTTCCCGGTCTTCTTGTCCCGCACCAGGTTGATGTTGACGATCTCCCCGTACCTGGAACACACCCTGAGCACCGGGAGCCGACACAGGGGCAGGGGGCCGGGGGCCGCGGCACTTACTGGGAGAACACGCAGATGACATCGCCCTCTGTCAGCTCGTAGGGCAGTCCGCCTGCGGAGAGAGGAGAGGAGAGGAGGGGTCTCCGGCACCGCCCGAACCCGGCCCATCCCATCCCGGCCCATCCCGGCCCATCCCGGCCCGGCCGGTACCGATGAAGATCCAGGCGCTGTCCTTGTACTCCGCGTGCCACGAGACCGCCTCCTGCACACCCAGCTCCGCCTCCCGCGCGTTCAGCTCGTTGATCAGCTTCACCTTCGTCAGGGGGCTGGAGGGAAGGGCGAGGGCAGCGTCAGCACCGGCGGCGGGAGCGGCCGGACCGAACCCCACCGAACCGAACCGGTCCACCTCCCCTCAGCGCCCCGAACCTACTTCATGTTTGGCAGCCGCGCTCGCTGCGCATGCGCGTCCCACCTACCCCCGCGACGGGAACTGACGAGTGTTGCCGAGCCGGGCCGAGTCGAACCGAGCGCAACCGAACGCGATCGAGTCGCCGCCGAGCGCAACCGGTTGGGGCCGAGCGCAATCGAATGCGGCCGAGTCGAACCGAGCGCAGTCGGTCCGAGCCGAAGCGGTCCGCGCAAAGCAAGAGCCGTGTGAGAGTGTGGCCGCAGAGCCTTTATTGGGGTGACCGTGACAGAGCCCGCGGGTCCCCGCTCAGCACGGGCAGGAAGCTTTAGTGCCGGTATCGTGCGCCGCCTCCAGCCGCCGGGCCTGGCCCTGCCGCCCCTCCAGGTCCCGGCAGAGCAGCGAGCGCTGAGCCTTGAGCCGGCAGGCCAGGCACATGAAAATGGCGTCCACGTTCTGGCTCTCCTGAGGGTCCTTGGCCGAGGTCTCAAACAAAAGCATGTTGTGAGCATCGGCGAACTTGAGGGCCATGCTGGAGGGCACTTGGATCAGGTCTTTCAAGTCACACTTGTTCCCCACCAGCACCCTGGGGACGAGGGGGGGCACAGCGTGCCCGTTGCACTCCTCGATCCACATCTTGAGGTTGGTGAAGGACGTCATCTTCGTGACGTCGTAAACGAAGACCACGGCGTGCACGTTGCGGTAGTAATGCTCCACCATGCTCTTCCGAAACCTCTCCTGGCCAGCCGTGTCCCACACCTGCACCTGGGGAGCAGAGCAGAAGGACAGAAGGCTGGAGGAGCACTGAGGGACCAGCCCGGTCCAGGGGGCTGCCTGGGGAGTTGGCTGCTGTGCTCATCTCCAGGCAGGGGGACACAGGAGGGGTCCCTGGGGCTCTGTGAGGCAGGGCACAGGCCAGGAGAGCCTGGCAAGGAGGGGAAATCCCTTATGAGACAAACCTGGATGGATGGATGGATGGATGGATGGACCAATGGGCAGATGGATGAACAGATGGATGAATGGACCAATGGATGGATGGATGGATGGATGGATAGATGGACAGATTGATGGAGTTCCCAAAGTCTTTCAGAGTGAAGAATGCTGGCAAAGAAGAACTGTTCCCTCTGGGCAGAGCGGGAACTGGAGGTTCCTTCTACCACCTCTCGCCTCCCCTCTAGTTCGCATTGTCCCAGGAAAAGGCCAATTTGCTGCACTGCCTCCCACTTCTGGCTTCTGGAACACAAGTAATACCCAAAGGTGGGAAGCCTGGTGACATTTTTTGGCTCGGGGAGCTGAGAGAGGCTCCGTGCCAGCCTGCACACAACCACAGCTTTCAGACAGGTGTCCCGCTGCCCTTCCTGCAGCAAACCCCTCCTATTCCCCTTCTGCTGGAATCGCACCTCCTCCAGCCCAGCACAGCCCAGCTGCCCAGCCCACCAGCCCCCCGCCTCCCAGCCCACCACCATCTGCTCCCCCCAGGTCACTCCAGTGTCATCGCACGGCTCCTTCCCTCAGTTCCCTGCCCCCTGGCCCAAGCTGGAGCCCCCCCTGCCCTGGGAGGACCCGGGGATCAGAGGAGGGCAGGAGCTCTGCACCCCTCGGGCTCCAGCGCTGCGCAGGGAGGGTGACAGGGTGGCGGTGCGGGGGTCCCTTTCCCCGCGTCCCTGCCGGGGGTGGGCTGGCAGCAGGACAGTCCCTGCGAGGGGCTGGGGGACAGGGGGGGGGTTTGCCCGTAGCCCACCTTGATGCGTTCCCCCTCGATCTCCACCGTCTTCTCGCGGAAGTCCACGCCGATGGTGGCCTCGGTCTTGTCGGGGAAGGTTCCCCCGCAGAAGCGGAAGGTCAGGCAGGTCTTGCCCACGTTGGAGTCCCCGATCACGATGATTTTGAAGATGCGGGTCTGCACGTAGGGCTCCAGGGAGGGCTCGGGGCCCGGCGGACGCCCGCCCCCACCGCCCGCCGCCATCGCCTCACCGGATCATCGGGCCTCGACGCGATATGCGCCGGTACCGGTACCGGCACGGCCCGAAGCACCGGCACGATCCTCACTACGGCACCGGCTACGGCCCCGCCCCCGGCCCCGCCCCACGCACCGGCACCGGCACCGCCCCGCACAGCGCCCTCTGCCGGACCCGCCAGGACCCGCCCGCACAGCGGTACCGGTCCGGCCGCTGCCCCCCCCGACCCCCCGGAACCGCAGCCCGCCGGGCCCGACTGCCCGCACCCCACCGGCAGCCATGAGGTGGGCGGGACACGGAGCCTGTCCCGCACGGAGCTTGGGGACACCCACCCTTGGTGGGTGGCACCGGCTGGGAACCGGGGGTCCCCGGCGTGTACCGGGGGGCTACAACTGCACCCGGGTACTGCGGACGCGTCCCCGGGAGCCGATCCTGTGCCGGCAGCGTGTGCCTGACTCCCATCCCCGGTCACAGCCTCCACCAGGGACCCCCGCAGGGATCCCTCCCTGGGGACGGCGCTGAACTGAGGCTCCCATGATGGACCCCCCAGATCCCTCTGGACCGGGTCCCAGTGGTGCCACCGGGAGACCCGTGACCGCCCCTGGCCTGGCCAAACAGCGACGGGGCAACGCTGAGGACACAGTGAGTGGTGACAACCCAGGGAAGACCCTTCCTCTCCTGGGGAGTGGTCTGATCCTCCTGGAGACACCGGGGCTCTCTGTGGAGCCTGCACAGGCAGAGGTCCCCTTAGGGGATAAACATTCAGCTCATCCCTTTGTGTCCCATTAGGGAGAAGAAAACCAGCAACACCCGAGCCCCAGCCTCTGCTTCAGCTGATGCAGCCACCACCCCCACTCTCAGGGGTGAAGCTTCCCCAGCTCTCACACAACCAACGTGCCCTGGTGTCACTGCAGACCTGTCCCTGTCACCTGCCAGGGCAGCACAGCCCCACTTCTCCCCCCTTCCCACCACCACCCCAGGGCAGAAGGAACATGCTGCTAACAAACACCACTTCCAGGAGCTGCAGGGGGTTTTATTGGCCTGTCAGACTAGAGCTCCCTGCTTCCCACCCGCTGGTGCTTTGCCTTCTCCAGCCTGTGGAACAAGAGGCCGCTGTCCTCTCCAAGTCCTCTCCCTTCAAAGGGACAGGGCTTCCCGTGGTAGCGTGGCAGGAACACCAGACCTGAGAGTCCCCTCTCCTGGGGCTGCACAGCCAGCCTGGAGAGCAGCTTGTCAGCAGTGTGTGGGACCACAGGCTGCAGGAGGGTCCCGTAGACACGCAGGCACTCCAGCGTGACGTGCAGGATGGTGTCCAGCCACAGCTTCTCCGAGGGGTCCTGACGGTTCAGCTTCCAGGGCTGGTGTCTCTGGAAGAAGCTGTTGGTCTGCCTGACGCACAGGGCAATGCACTCTAAAGCTTTGTAGATCTGGAAACCCTCAAAATAAGTAGCCACCTGCAGCGGCAGAGAAGCCACTGATGCCAGGAACTCGTAGTCTTCAGCCGAAGCCCTCCCCCTGCCTCCCGTCTCCCTGTAATCCGAGACCTTTGGAAAACAGGACTGGGAGAAAGGTGGGAAGGTGTTGCTGGGGTTGATGTTGGGGCCGTGGAACGTTGAGCAGCCCCCCCAGGGCATCTGCCAGCTCGGAGTTCACCACCTTCACCACCTTCTCGTGGTAATAGTCACAGTCCCTCTCGGGCACGCCCTGCCGCAGCAGGAAGTACCGGAACCCGTCCACCGTGTACTGCCCCATGCAGCCCACCGGGTCGACCACGTTGCCCAGGCTCTTGGACATCTTCTGCCCACGGACAGTCCAGTGGGAATGCACAAGGACCCGCTGGGGGGGGCCAGCCCCGCTGCCATCAGCAGCGCCGGCCAGTAGACAGCGTGGAACCTGAGGATGTCCTTGCCCACCACGTGGTGGGCTGCGGGCCACCAGCCCCCGTGCTCCTCGGGGTAGCCCACCGCGCTCAGGTAGTTCACCAAGGCGTCCACCCAGACGTAAATGGTTTGTGTGGGGTCACCCGGGACCGGGATGCCCCAGGGCAGGCGGCTTCTCTCCCGGGAGACCGACAGGTCCGGCAAGTCCTCCTCCAGCCAGAGCAGCACCCGCTGGTAGAAGGGCTCCGGGGACACTGCCCGGGGGTTGTCCCGCAGCCACTCCCGCAGAGGGTCCCGGAAGGCTGAGAGCCTGAACATGTAATTCTCCTCTTTGGTCCAGTGCACCTGGGGAGGTGGGACAGGAAAAGATCATGGCCCGTGGCTGTGGTGCTGCCTTCACGTGACAATGTGGTCCCTGGGGGGAGTGTCCTTCTCTCCTTCCTGTCCTGTCCTTCTGTCCTTCTTGTCCTTCCGTCCTGTCCTGTCCCTGGGCTCCTCAAGGCCACGTGTGGGGACCCCACACTCTGCTATTAAAGATGCTCAATGCCCCAAGGGGAGGGAAACCTTCCCACCTGGCAGATTTGTGTCACCAGGTGAGGCTCAGGGAGACATGGATATGCCTCCTTACAGGTGGAGTTTTGCAGTAACAGAAAATCCTGACAGGATGGCATGGTTAATTACTGCCTTACAACCATCCCAGGCCGTGCCTTTGTATTTCTCCTGGGCACCACATTCCCCTTTCCCCTCCCCAGTTAAGCACCAGTCCCCCTTTATCTGCTGACTTTGTCACTCTGTAACCATGCTAAACGGGCCGTGCTCCTCCTACACGGGGAATGAGCCCAACCCGAATCACCTCAGAAAACGGGTCTGAAACTCCAGACACCCAACGGCTGTAAACACAGGAGAGAGGCACCACCCTTACCGGGCCGGTGCCGGTACCGGTGCCGTTACCTGATGGCCGCTCTCCGCAGAGACCTTGCAGAGGCGTCCCTGGGCATCCCTGCTCTCGGCCAGCTGGCTCTCGGGCAGGAAGCTCTCCTCGGGGGTGCAGTACCAGCCCTCGTAGGAGCCTTTGTAGAGCGCCCCGGCATCGCGCAGGGCCCCCCAGAAGCGCCGCACGGCTCGCTGGTGGCGGGGCTGGCTGGTGCGGGTGAACTCGGTGAAGGAGACGGCGGCCTGGGTCAGGGTCTGGCGGAAGAGCCCCGAGATCCGCTCGCAGAGCTCCGGGGGCGACGTCCCCGCTGCGGCCGCGGCCTGCTGGATCTTCAGCCCGTGCTCGTCGGTCCCTGAAACGGCAGCGAGAACCGGGGGGCGGCGGGGGCCGTGAGGAGGGGTCGGAACCTTCCCCATCTCCCCCTCACCAACCCCGCGGGTGCACGCAGGGGAGGACCCAGGGGAACGCGGAGAGCCCCGGGGACGCACCGGAGGCTGCGGGGCAGGCGCGGGGTCCGCGCTCACCTGTGGAGAGGCGGCCCGGGCCGGCGCCGCGGAGGCCGCGGTATCGGTGTAGAGCGTCGGCCAACAAGGCGGAATAGAGATGGCCGATGTGCGGCGGCCCGTTAGCGTAGAATATGGGAGTGGAGAGCAGGAGGCGCCGGTCGAGCCCGGTACCGGTACCGGTGGCTGCGGCGCGGCGAGGCGGGAAGAAGCGGCGGGGCGGCCGCAACATGGCGGCGGCGCCACCATCGAGACGGCGGGACAGAGAGGAGCCTCTCGGAGGTGCCACTATAGAGACGAGTGTGCAGAGGAGACCCGCCGCCACCATAGAGACAGGGGGGCGGAGGGGCCCGCCCGGCGGCGGCGCATGCGCCTTGGCGGAGCGGCGGTGCCGGGCGCGGTGACCGGGGGAGATGTTCCGCTGCCGCCTGATGGGCGCCACGGGGGGCTTGGCCACGGCCCTGCGCCCCCTCAGCCCCGCGCCGCGGGGCCGCGCCGCTGCCGGTGAGTCGGGGGCATCCCGGGATCGGTAACCTCGCAGCACCGGGGGTCCCGCCGGGTTTGTGACAGGCCCGGCCAGGCGGGGGGGTGGCGGACGGGAGGGGTCCCCGACCGATGGTTTGTTTCCCGCCGTGCCCAACGTGTGTGGAGCGGAGCGGTGCAGAGCCCCCTCCTCACCGGGCCGGTGCCCGGGGCAACCGGGGCTCTCCGGCGCCCCAGCGTGTCCGGGCACCCGGGCAGCGGCTCCGGTGGCCTCCGTGCGCTGCCGGTTCAATGAACTTCACCGAAGGGACCGGCGCGGGGCATCCCGGGGCATCGGTTGCCCTTGGGCCCGCTGCCGGGCGGCTCCGCTCCACCGGCGGCGGCAGCGGGGAGGGCCGGGGCGGGTGGGAGGCGGGAACGGTCCCGGTGTGTGGGGTGTGCGGGGCTTAACCAACGGGAAGGCGCGGAAGTACGGCTGTGATGTGGGAAACCAGCGGCTCCCCGGAGGCGTTCCGCACGTCGGTACCGACCGGGCTGCACGGGGCTATGCCGCGGGTTTGTATCGCGCAGGGGCTGCGGCCGTGTCCCTGCCCCGGGATGGGGTGTCCCTGCCCCGGTACGGGGTGTCCCTGCCCGGGATGCGCTGTCCCTGCCCCGGGATGGGGTGTCCCTGCCCGGGATGCGCTGTCCCTGTCCCGGGGGTCACAGATCCTGCGGAACAGCCCCATAGGGACGCCCGAGCACCCGCTGTCCCTCGCACTCATTATAGATCTAATTGGGACAGGCAGGAGTCTGTAATTAAGCCGCAGTCACATCCCCCGTTCCCTGGCTGCTCAGGGAGCTCCCTCGCCCGTCCCGGCACCTCCTTCCCGTCGGGAATGTCCCCTCCTGCCCCGCTGCAGGGACAGGTCCCGCTGGTGTCCCCCGCCCCCTGCTCGTCCCGGGGGGGCTGTGCGGGTCCCTCTCGCAGGAGGTGGAGCTGAGGGCACCATCCCAGCAGCAGGGACCTGGGGAGAGCTCTGAGGGCAGGGAAAGGAGCCAGGACACGCGTGGCTGATGAGCTCTCCCAGCCGTCCCTGGCTCCAGGGCTCCTTCAGCTGGAGAGAGGCTGCCTGGCTCCTCCTGGGTGTTCCTGCTGGTAACTCCTTCGCTTTCCCTTTGATCCCGAGGTGTTTGGTTGTGGCAGGAGCCGCCCGGAGCCCTCTGTTTGCGGGCAGGGCCTCGTTCCCTGCAGCCCCTCCCCGGTGTGGGACTGGGCGGTTCAAAGGGATTTACTCCAGTCTCTGAAATATCAAAAGGCAACTTTGTATTGACCGTCCTCTTGTGTTTGTTTTCTTGTTTTGTTTGGGTTTTTTTTATTCTCTAATACATTGTATTCCCCAGGCAACTTGTTGCAGCGCTGGAATGTCCCCCCGGGAGTGCAGCTGAGCAGACAAGTGGCTAGCGCTGGTGTGCCCGGGGGCAGAGGCGGTAGCTCTGTTTTTGTCCTAATTGTGGGCTTGTCCAGCTTAGGAGCGGGTGTCTATGTAAGTAGAAAGGTAGCTGAGGGGCAGAGGCTGCCCTGCACCTCTCCTCACAAGCCTTGCCTCTACTTCAGCTAACTTGACCTTGCTTTCCATCTCTCTAGCTGTTCCTTCCTTCAGAAAACTTCAAGGGGAGCTAACTGAGCTGGATGGAAATTAACTTCTTATGAGATTTTTTTTTTTAAACTGTAATTTCAGTTACCTTTGACTTTTTTTTTTTCTTACAAAGGCTCTCCTGTGTTACATATTGTGACCAACTCTTGTGTGTGACAGTAGAGTGTAGTTTAGGGAGAGGTGGACAGGGTGTGCTTTTAATGCTAAAGTAACCCATTCTTTGCCAAAAGTATCCCATTCTTTGCCAAATCTCCACCCAGAACACCCAGTGTTTACCTGTGTGAAACCACCACATCAGCCCCAAATTGGTGAGCATACGTTGATATCCAGCTCAAAAGATTCAGAGAGCAGCAAAGCTTTCCAGCCTGAGTAAATCCCATTCCCAGGCAGCTGCAGTGTTGCCTGGGGTGGACAGGTCCTAAGCTTGCACCACACAAATCTTTGTTTCAAAACTCTGTCTCTTAGAGGATCATTTTCATTAAAAGTCCCAAGTCCTGATTCTCCCATAATGAAACTCCTCAAATGCTGAAGCCTCCTGGGAAACAAGCAAACAAAAAAACCTTAATGCACAGAGGAAGAGTCTCTTCCTGTTCCTTTTAAATATTCAAGAAAAAAAAAAATACAGCAGGAGGTAACTGAAATTACAAAGCACACTCTGCTTCTCCCAACACCTGCTTAATCCAGAGCCCTTCTTAACACTCAGCTCTTTCCCTCTCTTCTCTTCCCTTGCCTGTCTTCACCTGCAGTTCTGCACTGTCCTCATCTAAGATGCCCTTCTAGATCCCTGACGTCTTCAGGTGCCCCTGGCAAAGCTGGCAGCAACCTGTTGTTGTACTTAATTGTAGGAGGAGCAGCCACTGGGACAGGAGCTTATGTAAGACCCTCAATCAATGGGGTTTCATTAATTGGGGGAGCGTGGGGAGGGGGGAACCTCTCTGTCTGTCGTGCCCACCCAGCCACGTGCTCCAACTAAATCACCTTTGTGCTCCTCAGCCCCAGAGACTTCCTTCTGAGGGATGTTGTCAAGTAATTGAAGTTCACAGATTTGATATTCCCAAACTGTACTTTTTTTGGTGGGGAGGATTGCCTCAGAAGGTTCCATGTCCAGTAAACCTGAGCTCCAGGCTGGCTGTGGTTGGTAACCCTCTGAAAGGCACACGTTAATTAATCATTAATTAATGCATCTCTTCTGGTATCAGTCATGCTGGCATACCAAAAAAAAAAAAAAAAAAAAAAAGGGAAAAAATCAACAAAATACACATGTGCTGAGGGAAAGAAAAGAAAACTTGTCTCACTCTGTGATTTTTTCAGAGCAGAGCACTGGAATGTCCCTGTTAGCTGTCAAAGCACACGGCTGTGTGTCTGCTGAGAGAGAGCTTGGCATTGTCCCTTTGGAAAAATGCATCCTGCAGACCTGATTTGCTCTTTTGCATGTAAACAATAGTTGTGGGTTTTGTTTTGCTTTTCTGAAGGCATCAGATGCAGTTTGCTGTATTGCTGCCCTTTGGACTCACTTCACAACTTCACTGTCATGCTTGCAAAAGCTGCAGTAGTTCTGCCAGCCTTGACTTCTGCATGTTGAAGCAAAAGGCTTTAAAAAGTCTCTGAGTTCTCTTCCACACTGATGAGTTCTTCTTTTCTGATGTTTTTTGACATTGTTTCAGTTCCTTGGATATGCTTTTTGTCTTCTGGTGCTCTTTTTCTGCCTGGCATGAAATTCCTCAGCTCTCACCTGAGACTGTTTGCTGTGCTATAAAGCACCTAATTGTGGGGATTGGTAAAGTGCAGGATGTCTGGGGAGTCACAGAGATTTCAGTTCCCTGAAGGAATTAACTTCTGCTCAAACACAGTTTGGATGTCATAACACTCAGTTAGAGACCTGTAAGTGGTTTGGCATCAGCTGCAGCACTGCCTGTTGTGCCTTTGCACTTTGGAGGCTCTTATTCCTTGCTGGAAATGTTCCAGTTTTAATATCCTCCCACAATTCAAAAGAGAGTAATTGGGTGATGTTTGTGTTTGGGGCTGTCTCGATAGGGCTTTGCTGTGTTGGGATTTTTTCAATGAACAATGCACAATGAACACCCTGCCCATGTGATGTGGATTATTAGCAAGGCTGGGGTTTTGCCTGGGAAAAAAATGGTTTGCTTCCCTCTAATTCCATTATCCATGGGGGCACGTGCCATGCTCTGACCTGCTTCCAGCCAGCTCGTTGCCTTTTGCTTCTCTACCCATTTTTCTTGGAGCTTAGCACAATACCTTGCAAGTTGTCCCTCTGTGTCCCCAGGAGGTGCAGGCTGTGCTCGTGCTGTACCCTGACTTTCAGACAGAATGCTCAGGAACCCGGGGTCCGGCCCTGGGACTCTCCTGCTGGGCAGTGACCTCTCTGCTGACACCATTCCTGGCCTAAGGAAAGCCAGGGAGATGTTTTGCTTGCCCTGCCCAGCTGCTCCAGGCTCTTTGCTTTGAAATCCTCTCTCCCTTTCCTGCCCCGTGCCTGCAGCAGCCCTGGGGCTGGGGTGACTGCATCTCTGCTCCTCTGCCTGGTTCCTCTGCAGCCCCCAGCTGCAGGAAGCTTGGCTGCTGGCAGCCAGGGAGCTGGGATCCACCCCACCCCTTCCTCTGGTGCATCCCCCACGGACAGACCTTCACGGACACGTTTTTTCCCCACGAGGTGCATTGTGATCCCAGCAGGGGGGATTTTCTGAGCAGGCAGGATGGACACAGGCCCATCGGGAGGGGAGGGGAGGGGAGCAGGCTGGTGCTGTGAGGTGCAGAAGATAAACATCCCCTTGTCTGCCCCCAGGTGTACAAGACCCTGAGGGAGAACAAGGAGCGTTTCACCTCCCGCGTCTCCTCCATAACCCGGCCTCAGGACGCTGGGTCAGCTGCTGGTGGGTACTCACCTGCTGGGACACCTTGGGGGCTGCTCGGGGATGATGTGCTCCTCGGGGCTGTCCCCTGGGCACCCTGCTTGGGCCACGAGTAGAAAGAGAGGAACTGGGGCAACGTGAGGCTCCCTGGTGCTGTGCAGGCATCCTGCAGGCCACAGGTTGCTCACCAAAGGCCTCTTAATTTCTGGGAGCCCATCCTGCTCATCCTGTGGTCCCCTCGTGTCAGCCCTGAGCTGCAGGGCCTGTGGCAGCCCCGGCCTCACTCAACTGACTCTGAGTCTTCTCTTCCAGATGCAGGTGCTGCTCCTCGGGGCACAGCAGGTGAGTCCAGAGGGTAATATTTAACTCACCCATTTACCCTGCCTGTGGTTCAACTGCAGGTTGCTTAGAAACAGGACTGTGTGTGGGAGGAGGTGTGCTCTGGTGGGAACTCAGGAGTTGGTCTCCTTTCAGACTACAGCTGCAGAAAAATACACAGTGGCATTTTAGGGAACTTTACTTTCTTATAATGTCTTCACTTCTTATCCAGTGCAGAGTTTTGGTCTTGCTCACAAGTTGGTTTGTGCTCTTAAAAAAGACCTGCAGCTAGATCAAACGCTGCACTTTGTGTTTTCCAAATAATTTTGAATGACACGCAGGCCACATCTCTTCTCCTGGTGTTTTGGATAATCTTTTGGCTGCGTCCCTCTTGCTGGCTCAGCAAACAGTGTCTTGCTGTCAAACTCTGGGGTGTTGTTTGGCCAGAGCAGAGGCCAAACATGATGTTACTATCCTGAACCTACTGTACAGAGAACGTCCTGGTCCTCTCTGAATCTCCAGGAGCTGTGTATTGAATGCTGGAAATGAGCTTTGTGGGTCCCCAGCTTTGCACTCCCTTCACCCAGCTGTGCAAATGCAAGCAGTGTTCTTAAATAGATGAGTTTATAAAATGAAGCTCTTTGAGAGTCTGCTGGGCGAGTAGCCCCTGATCAGAGTAAGCAGGCTGTCAGCAGGCTGTCCAGCCTGTGGTGTTTCAAGCTTCTCGTGTGGGTCATTCTCATTCTTCACATCTGAAACCAGAGGACAGCAGATCTGTGACAGAATTGTGCCTGTCCCCCCTGCTCCTGGGGGCTGGCTGTGTGTGCACTCACTGTCCCCCTCTCACCTGCAGCTCCAGGAGCTCGTCCTGCTGTCCCATCTCACGTCCCTTTCCTGCTGATTGGGGGAGGAACTGCTGCTTTTGCTGCTGCCAGATCCATCCGGGCTCGTGACCCCGGTGCCCGGGTAAGAGCTGCCCTGTCCCAGCTGAACTCTGCGGGTCACTGAGTGCTGTGCCTGCTGCAGAGCCTTGCTTGGAGACTTTGCCCAGCTGGGTGCAGCTGATGTCTTTACTGACCCCCCCGAAGGTGCTGATCGTGTCTGAAGATCCTGCCCTGCCCTACATGCGGCCGCCTCTCTCCAAAGAGCTCTGGTTTTCAGATGACCCCAACGTGACGGAGACGCTGAGGTTCAAACAGTGGAATGGGAAGGAGAGGAGGTACCTGCGTGTGTGTGTGTGTGTGTGTGATGGGGAGCAGGGCAGCCCTGGGGAAGGACTGGTGGTTAGTAAACTGTCCTTGTGAGGAGCCCCCGCAGAGCTCTGAAGGACCCTGCAGATGGCGGGGTAGAAACGACAAAAATCACTTTTTACAAGGGCATGGAGCAATGGGACATGGGGACAGGGGGGGGGACAGTTTCAAACTGAAAGAGGGGAGATTTAGATGAGATCTGTGGAAGAACTTGACTGTGAGGGTGGTGAGACGCTGGCCCAGATTGCCCAGAGAAACTGTGGATGCCCCATCCCTGGAAGAGCTGCTTAATACCTGCTGAGTCTTGCTGGGATTCCCTCAGACATGGCCCCATCACTGGCAGAAATGCTGAGAAATCAGTGAGCAGTGAAGGTGGGGGTGTAGCTGCACGGTTCAGAGCAGAGCCACAGGGACATTGGCTCACATTTAATTCTTGTGACAGCCTTACTGACCTAAACCTTCCAGCTCCAACAGCACAAAGACCTTAATTCCTACAAAGAGATAAATAAGAACTCTGGATCTTGTTACGGGTCCACAGCGTGGTCTGTGTATTGTTGGTGATTGCTGGGGTCACAGGGAAGGTGGGACCCAGGTGCTAATGGAGCTTTTTTCAGTATATATTTCCAGCCACCGTCCTTCTACGTGCCTGTCCCGGACCTGCCCTTCGTGGAGCATGGGGGGGTAGCAGTGCTGTGTGGCAAGAAGGTGGGTACAGCCCCAGCACCTCCCCAGCAGAGCTGTGGCTGGTGGTGGGGAGGGGGCTGCCTGGGGAAGGTGTTGGTGGTGCAGCAGGGGCTGTGCTGATCTCTCACCCCCAGTCTGTGTGGTTCAGCCCCAGCAGTGTCACTGCCTGGAAGCCTGAGCTCTCCTGCTGGTTTCCATTTGCAGGTTGTGCATATGGATGTCAGAGGCAACACAGTGAAACTCAACGATGGCACCCAGATATCCTATGACAAATGCCTCATTGCCACTGGTAAGCTGTTGTGTTGGTTTTCCTCTTTGTCTTGTGCCAGGGTTTTTCTTTCAGTAGCATTTATCCAACAAGGAAACCCAGGCAGCAGCACGGAGTAGAGCATCAGATCAGAGTGAGCTTTGTGTGGCCTGGATAGCAGATGTGGCCTTGGTACCATCAGTCTCCCTGTCTCTCCCCTTGCCTGCAGGTGGCACCCCAAGGAACCTTCCTGCCATTGAAAGAGCAGGAAAAGATGTTCAGAAGAGGCTGACACTCTTCAGAAAGGTAACACCGGGGTGCTGCAACACACAGGAGGAGGGAGAAACATGTTTCCCCTTCTGAGCTGGGCAGAGAGCTGCTGTCATTTTAAAGGGAGAAATTGGTGAAAAATATCTTCTGCTGCCGTTTTGTGTTCTGAGGACACTGGAAACAGGAATAAATCTTCTTTCAGATTGAGGACTTCAAAAAGCTGGAGAAGATTTCCAGAGAAGTCAAGTCCATCACAATTATTGGTGGTGGCTTCCTGGGCAGCGAGCTGGCCTGTGCTCTGGGAAGAAGAGGTGAGTGAGCTCCTGCAGGCAGCTTCTCTGCAGCCTGCCAGAAGTGATGGACCTTCCCTGTAAGCAGCCTGACACAGTCAACTTATTTGTCATTTCCCCAACTGCTGAGTTTTTGCACAGGCTTGTGGTTTGCCTGAAGTAACCCCTAATGCACGGGTGTTTTGTTGACTGCACAGCCTGAACTGCTGTTCCATTTTCTCTCCCATGAACTCTCAAGCAGCCTCTGACCACAAAGGTTTTTTCAAGTCAGGCTCTTTGGAAGCTCTGCACACCAGTGTGTGTTGCAGAGTCACTCCACCCTGTACAAAAAGTTACCCGTGCTGTCTCAGGGCTAAAAGCCACCCTGAAAACTCTTATTTCAAAGAGGTTTTCAACAATTGGATTCTTACTGTCAAGCATGTGCAGCTCTTTGAGCAGCATTGTTATGGCAGCTACTTAAATAAGGGAAGTTTTCTCCAAAGTATTAATTGTCTTCCTTGGAAGTCTGCTGCCTGCTCCCCAGGTGTGTGTGGAACAGTGGTCAGGCACTCTGGGAATCCCCAGGAAGATCTGGGAGCCAGAACTCCCAGTTTTGGAAGCTTCTGTCAAGCTCCTTGGGTGAAGCAGAGCAGATGCTTGCGTCCTGCAGCCTGTGCTGTGCTGCTGTGTCCCTGGGTTGTAAGAATCCTGCTCTTTGCTTTCCTTGCAGCACGAACCAGAGGCCTGGAGGTGATTCAACTCTTTCCAGAGAATGGCAACATGGGCAGAGTCCTGCCAGAATATCTGAGCAACTGGACCACCGAGAAAGTCCGGAGAGGTGAAGCTGCACTGCAGGGCGTGCCAGGCTGGAGGCTGTGGTGCAGCTCTTGTGCAAGGCAGCTCCCTGTGTCACTGCTGCCTGGCAGGAGGGGTCAGGGCAGGACAAGCTGCAGCTGGGGAAGCTTGGGTGGCACCAGGGCTGTGAAGCTCCAGCTCCGTAGCATTTCCTCAGGGAACACCAAGCAGATATCACGCTGCTGCCAGGGAGATTTTCCCTCTGGCTGTTCCTGTACACAGTGATCCTTGCTGCCACACTTGCAAGTTACTTTAATGCCTCTGTAACCTGGAACCAGAGTTGTCTCAGGATAACTGCCTGGTCCCCAATCCTGGGTTGCTCCAGCCTCAGATAATTCCCTCCTGACAGCCTCAGGTGGTCAGCCCCAGGGGACTGTGCCTCCTGCAGACACCTCGGGGAGGCCAGCACTGCAGTGCTCAGCTGGTAGAGCCCTGTGATGCCAAATGCCTGTTCTGCAGTTGCTGAACTCAGTGCAGAACAGATCCCTGTAGCTGGAGCTTGCAGGGCCCCACAGCTCTGAGGTCCTTGTTGATGGAGGCTGCTGCCTTGCTGGACATCTGGGTCTGGCTGTGGCAGAGCAAGAGGTGTCTGAGGTCCTTGGTGCCTGAAAACCTGTCGTGGAGTCCTTTGGATGCCACCTTGTCACCATATGTGTGCTTTTGATCATCACTTAACCAGCTCTTTCAGACTTTTTAACTGTGTTCCTTCCTCCTCGTGCTCACCCAAACCTGGTCTGGCACGTGCAGCAAGGACAAGGTGGTCTCTGCTGATCCCCCCTGCTCCACTTGCATCTCTGTGCAGCAGAGACACCTGCTCCAGCTGCTGTCCCACTGAGCTCTCACCTTTCTGCTGCTTCTTTCCAGAGGGGGTTAATGTCATGCCCAACGCCGTGGTCAAGTCTGTCTCTGTCTCTGGCAACCGGCTGGTAATTAAGCTGAAAGATGGCCGGAAGGTAAATATAAAATCAGGGAGAGGGTGAAGTCGGCAGGGGCACTGAGAGGCTTCAGGTAATGGTTATAAATTGCCAACCAGGTGGAGACAGATCATATCGTGGCTGCGGTGGGGCTGGAACCCAACGTGGAGCTGGCCAAGTCAGCGGGGCTGGAGGTGGACTCGGACTTCGGGGGCTTCAGGGTGAATGCGGAGCTGCAGGCACGCTCTAATATCTGGGTGGTGAGTACAAGCAGAGGAGGTTTCTGTCTGCTGGTTCTGCTGGTGCCATCAGAACACACCGAGCTGTGGGGGCTGCTGTGCCTCCAGAAGGGGAACGGGGCAAAACCTCTCAAAATGTGAGAGCAGTTGTAGCCCCGCAGCCCCTTCACGCACCGCAGCACGCGGGGTTGCTGTGGTAACCATGCTGCCAGTTTCTGAATATTTATGCTGTGTAAGAGGAGTTGGGGTGACCTAAAGATAGCACGGATTACTCTGTTGTGTAAGAGTCCCTTTGGTGGGAGTTGAGACTTTGAGTCCTCTGGAAAAATGTACTCAATGCTGGCTTTTTTTCTCCGAATGCTGAGAAACTGGGACTCGTGCAGCCCGGGAGTGGGGTAAGAGTTTGGGGCTCACTCCGGTCGTAGTTCCAGTGTCCTCTTCCCTTTTGGCCTTTTTTTTTGGGTGTGTATGTTGACTGAAGGTGTCAGTGCCAGTGCTGGTGCTCAGCCCATGGCTCTGTTTCAGGCTGGGGACGCTGCCTGCTTCTACGATATCAAACTGGGGCGGAGGCGCGTGGAGCACCACGACCACGCGGTGGTGAGCGGGAGGCTGGCTGGAGAAAACATGACAGGAGCTGCCAAGCCCTATTGGCATCAGTCCATGTTCTGGTAATGCTGATTTCTCCTTTTTTTTGGCTTTTCTTCTTGGGCCCCGTGGTGGGAGCTGTGTGACCCCTCCTGGAGGTTTCTGTGTCCTGAGTGTAGTGAAACTCCTTCGGCAAATCCCTGGTACAGCTCCCTGATCCCAGGAGCTGTGGGCACGGGAGGGTGTGTGAGCCTTGCCTGCTCCACCCTCACCTCTCTGAAATGTTTTTCCTTCCTGCAGATCCCAGTTTCTCCCTGAATGAGTCCCATTCAGCCAAGCAAGTAGCAATACAGAGCAGCAGCCCCTTCCTCGGAGCAGGCTGAGTTGCAGGTTGAGCATAGCAGCAGCTTTTCTGTCACAGTTATCTGAGGTTGCCCAGCACAGCCTCTTGGTTTCAGCTGTGTCATCCCCTTGCTGATTACCTGAACTGATGCTTTAGTAGCTACACATCCCTGCCTCCCAAGCCACCTGGAAGGTTGTTGTTTTCCAGAGAGAGGTATCGAGAAAATGGGCAGTTCTGCTGTAACTTTTGGAAGATCTTTTTAAAACAAAACAAAACACAATATGAAACAGACAAACAACAACAACAACAAAATCCTAAAGCCTGTTAGCTCAATATCAGAAAATTTTAAAGTTAGCAGGAGTTTAAATATGGGAAAAAGTTTTACTTTTCTTGGAGAAATCCCTTCAAAAAGGGAAATACTTCAAAAAGAGTACTTTCTGACCTCCTATCACTTACCTGAACCCTTGGTCTGTGCTGCACGGCCCCTGGGCCCAGGGGAGGGTTAAAAAGGACACAGAACCATCCCTTCCAGTTGGGTTTTTTCCTCCAGGATGCTCTGTCTGTGCCACAGATGCAGGTGGTGGGGCACTGTGAGCTGCCCTCCCGGGCTCTGCTGCCAGGTGTTCACTCTGGGGCTCTGCCAGCCCTCACCCAGGGACACTTCCTTCCCTCTGCTGCAGAGCTGGCAAACGGCAGGAGCTGCTCCTGCACTAGGTCAGGATGTTCAGGTTCCCCCCCCGAGCTCTGCCTGACCCACTGCTGGGTGCTGGCACATTCCTGGTATCCCCTCAGTAACCCCAGTCTGTGCTGGGGGATTCTGGCCAGGAAGGTTGTGACTTAAATGCAGCAATTTCCAACTTGTTCTGTGGGAAGAGGAGCATTGCCCTGTATTTTTCTGACACTACAAATGCCTTTTTCCTGCTTCATTCCTAGGAGTGACCTGGGTCCCAATGTGGGCTATGAAGCCATTGGCCTTGTTGACAGCAGCTTGCCAACAGTTGGAGTCTTTGCTAAAGCCACAGCAAAAGACACCCCAAAGAGTGCAACAGAGCAGTCAGGTGGGCTCTGGTCACACACAGAGGGCTGTCTGGGTGGGAGGGTTTGGGTGTTCCCCACAGTCACCCTGATCCCCCTGCACAGGAGGCATCCATCTTTTTGCTTCTTCTCTGGGCCAAGCTCTAAGGCTGGTTCTGATATTAAAATGCAATTAGAAGGTAACATTCCTCCACGAAGGCAGCATGTAACTCATTTACCAAACTAAAGCTTCTCCTCCCAATGAAGCTTCATTTCCCCCAGAGCAAGGACACGACCAGGATTTGCACAGCAGTGTTAGGAACTGTCAGTGTTGTGCTTCATGCTAAGACTGTTCCCTTCCCATTACCGAAACTTAACTTTCCCTAGCCACACCTCAAAGAAAAACACCTCTGTCTGGTACAGAACCTGCTCCTTAGGGCTGCTCCTACCCTCACAGGCAGCAGCTGCTGTGGTTTTTTGTGCTGGATGTTTGATTTCTTGTACCTTTAGGGACGGGCATTCGATCCGAGAGTGAAACAGAAGCAGAAGCCTCAGAAGTTCACATTTCTCCCAGCTCTTCACCCACGCCTCAAGTTCCGAAGCCAGGAGAAGATTATGGCAAAGGTGTCATTTTCTACCTCAGGGACAAAGTGGTGGTAGGAATTGTCCTATGGAACATCTTCAACAGGATGCCTATTGCTCGGAAGGTCAGTGCAGGGCTGGCGTGCTGAGCAGTGGGGCTCAGGCCGGGCAGTTCCTTGTGGAAAAATCAATCTCTCAATTTAAAATGAGGATAAATAAATGCAGAAGCTCTGTCTGGAGCAGAGCTGTGCAGTATCCAGTGGTAGCCCTGTCTCGGGTGAATGCTGGGAGCTGTCCTCGTGCCCTTCTGCACGTTTGCTCAGAATTCTTGTGGTAACAACTGGGATCAGGCTCATGCTTCCAGCCTTGCCTCTGCCTGGCTGAAATTCCCGGGCCGTGGTAAGTACAGGCAAGAATCACACGTGACTGAGCATCAGAGTGGAATGTCCTATTTTTTTGTGCTGCTTTGTCTAATGTACAAGTGTCTAAAACAGCCTTAAACATCTGTCACCCCAGAGACAGCCACAGACAGGCAGGGTAGGAGCAGCCTTGAGCAGGGGCTTACTCTATCTCTGCCCCCCATGGTCTCTCTGCCCCCCAGGCAAGTTCAGCAGCACTTAGGTCATTTTTTAACATCCTTGGAGAATTTCAGTAAACTATGAGAGTGATTCCACACTGTCCCCAGGTGATCTGTCCCAAAATAAACTACTCCTGATGCTGGTACCTCTTGGAAGCCTCATGGTGCAGTTTAAACCTGTTACTTCTCCCATTCCCAGGAAAGAGAGCTTTCCTTCGTTCTCTCAGCAGACCTTCTCTAGACCAGAGATATCTAGAGATCTCTAGATGGTCTAGAGACCTGCAGAGTCCTTGGCCTCTTGGTTTGGTGTCTAGCAGAGGTTTGAGTTTAACCCACTCGTCCTGGTTTGTCTTCTCACTTGCTGAAGATGCTGCTTCTCCCCAGCCCGCAGAAACAAATCCTCCAGGGGCAGGGGTAGGGTTTAGCTCTAGCCACTCCCCTGGGCAGGGTTTCCTGGGTTTAAGACTCTTACATAAGCAGCCGTACAAAATGCTGCTGTGGGCTGTGCCGGTCGGTGCGGTGTCATCCACAGAGCTTCCGAGAGCATCTGAGGAGGGTGTTGCACAGGGGCTGGTGACCATGCAGAGCAGCAGCTGGTGGGTTGGAGTCCCTGCAGGTTGTAACACATCCTTCCCTCCCTCAGATCATCAAGGATGGGGAGGAGCACGACGATCTCAACGAAGTTGCGAAGCTTTTCAACATCCACGAGGACTGAACTACTCCAGGAGGGGACACAGGGCAGTGGGAGCCAGCAGGACAGTGCACCCCTCACCCCGGGCAGCCAGTACTTGGGAATATTTCCAGTCACCTTAGAGTTCTAACGTTTGCACCAATAAATCAGATTGTTGTAAAGTTAAAAGCCTCCTCCCTCCTCCCCGTGTGTGGTTGCTGTATAACATGGAGTGTTTTCCCCTGTCCCCACAGCAGAGGGGCCTGTGGGGCTGCCCCTCTTCCTCCAGCCCCTCTTCCTCCAGCCCCTCTTCCTCCAGCCCCTCTTCCTCCAGCCCCTCTTCTTCCTGCCCCTCTTCCTCCAGCCCCTCTTCCTCCAGCCCCTCTTCTTCCTGCCCCTCTTCCTCCAGCCCCTCTTCCTCCAGCCCCTCTTCTTCCAGCCCCTCTTCTTCCAGCCCCTCTTCTTCCTGCCCCTCTTCCTCCAGCCCCTCTTCTTCCAGCCCCTCTTCTTCCAGCCCCTCCTGGTTGGTGAGCCCCCTCTCACTGCCCTGGTGCTGTGCAGGGTGGGTGCTCCCTGAGGGGATGGAACAGCTCAGGGTGCAGGCTTCCTGCAGCCTTTCACTTCTTTTCAGATCAACTCCATCCACACTCTGGCTCTGGCCCCCTCGTTGTCCCTGCAAAGCTTCTGAAGCTCCGTGGTTCCACCACTCCTGGTGGCAGGAGCTTCTGCCTTTGATGGTGGCTCTGAAGTGCCCCATGCCTCCAGCTGGCTTGCTGGAGCTGGGCGGAAAGTTAATTGTGCTGTTAAAAATTAAATGCTTGCAGATAAAAGGCCTGGATGAGGAACAGAGAATGAGAGTGTGTGTGTGGCCATGTCCCCAGCCCTTGCTCCCATTCTCAGGCTGCCACTTCAGGAGCTGTTTTGGGGCACAGGTACATTTGGAGGCTGAGCCATCCCTGTGCCCTTGGAGGAGGCACCTGGGCTGGGGACAGGGGGGGGAACAGCTTCAAAAAGGGCCTTTTGGGGCATGTTACAAAGAATATGAATGACAAATCCCAACCCCAGCTGAGCCCCACCAGCCCCCTCTGCTCCCACAGGGGTGAAGCCAGGCAGGGACCAGCTGCCCCACAGCCACAGCTGCCACTGCCAGGAGACGTGGCAGTGTCCCCAACAGCTTCTGTGGCTGGACAATGTCCCCCTGCTCTCCAAAGCCATCACTGCCACCCGAGGCCCCGGGGACAGCTGGGGACAGGGAGCCCTGCCTGCAGCTGACACGGGACAAGGAAGAAGAGGCAGGAGACAGGGGGCCTGATGCAGGTTTTTTCTGTACATCAGTGTTTTTGACACCACAGCCTGTCGCTGCTTATAATAAAACAGAAATCAGAAAGAGCAACCAGAATACACACCCAAAGGCAAAAATCCCTCGGCTTAAACAAGGTGCTGCCAAGCCCCCCAGAGAGCGGGGAGCCCAGCAGCTGGGAGGCCAAGGGGAAGGGGGAAACACCTGCCCTGGCTGGGAAGAAACACAACACAAAGGAAAAACGAATCAAAGAAAAAAAAAAAAAAAAAAAAAGAAAAAAAAAAAAAAGAAAATAATAAAAATAAACCCACCCGAGGCTCCTGCTGCGGAGCTGGGGAGAGCCAGAGCAACCACGATTGTCCCCTCCTCAGTCCTGGTAGCACCTGTACAATAAAACTGTACCAGGAGCAGAGCACCCGGCACCCTGTCTGCTGACCCCGGGAGCTGCTCCTGCTGGCACAGGGGGCCCGGGGAGCAGGGCCAGGCCCAGCAGACACTGCACGGGGCGAGGAGGGGGCTTCTGCCCTGGCCAGAGACCCCGGGGTGGGGCAGGGGGGACAAGCTGCTGGGAAGTGTGGGGTGCACTGGGGAACAGCAGCACAGATGAGATGGAGGAAGGAGCCCGGGGAGAGGATGGAGCAGCGGGGCTGGCGGGCTCCAAAGCTGAGGGAAGTGACTGTCCCCAGGCTCAAAGGAGGGCAGAGACCCCCCCGGCTCTGCGGCGGGTGGTCCTGGGGAGTGTGGGAGAGGGGCCGGAGGGAGCCCTCAGCCCCAGCCCGGAGCTCACCATCACAGTGATACAGACTCAGCAAAAACAAAGGAAACATTACAAATTAAATACTAATTAAATAAATACTATGGAAGACGTCGGGAGGGGGAGGGCAAACAGAGAGAGGCGCAGTTCCACGGGGTCAGGCGGGGAGGGGCAGTGGCACCCACCCCCCCCCAAGCTGGCCCACGAGCTCCACAGAGGGGGCTCCATCGCCCGCCGCAGCCGGATGGGGCCGGGAGGGTGGCGAAGGGACCCCGGGGAGTCCTTGGAGGCGAGGGTCCTCTCCCCAGCTGGAGGAGACCCCGAGGAGAGGGGGGACTGGCTGGCCAAAGACTCGGGTCCCTGCTGCTGGCGCTGAGAGGGCTGCTTCCCCTTGGTCCTTATTATTGCCTCGTGATGCCGGGAGCCATCCGGCCCCGTCAGCTGCTCCAGCCCTCGTACTCCACCGCCGAGCCCAGCAGCTGCAGCAGCTCGGGCTCATAGTGCACCAGCTCCACTGTCTCTGCAGTGCCCGGCTCAGGGCTCTCCTGCACCTCCTCCTGTGCCAGCACCTGGCTGAGGGAGACCTGGCGCTGGAACTCGGCCTTGGGCAGCGTGGCGACCTCAAAGTGCGGGAAGCGGGCCTGGAAGATGCGTGAGGAGAGCTTCAGCCTCTTCAGCACGTCAGAGAACAGGAACCAGTTGCTGGGCCTGCGAGGACAGCGAGAGGAGGGTGGGTTAGGGAGGGTGGGCTCAGGGGGCACAGTGCCCACCCCGAGGCTCCCCTCAGCACAGCGCTGCCAGCAAGCTCCAGGCATGGCTGTCCTGGTCCTCCTGGTCCTCCTCAGCAGGGTCTGGACAGGCCCTCGGCTCAGAACCACGCCTGGGGCTGAAGGCTGCTTTGCAGGTCACCTCTTTTTAAAGCACTCAAAGAGGGACAGGGACAGTGGTGTGAAAGTCACACCTCCAAAGGTGTCCCGGCAGCTCTGCAGGAACAGGAGCTGGACCCAGACACGGATTGTGTTCCTGGAAGGTCCTGCCTTCAGCCCAGCACCTCTGATCTGAATTTGAAGGAAAGTCACCACCTGTGACTACATAGTCTGCTCTGAGCCACGAGGAGCTGAACTGACCAACTGTGCTGCCCTCAGTGAGGGGGATGCCAGGGCTGCAGCCACAGAACAGCAGAGACCAGGCGGACAACACAGAAACAACCATCTTCCTGGCTTCACCTTCGTCATTTGGTTTTAAAACAAAGTCTTTTCTTAAATCTCTCCTTTCTTACACCAAAGGGGTCTTTATCCCTCCTCTGGAAGACAGCCCAAGGCTCTCCTGCACTGTTGCTAACTTTGGGAGCTCAAGGGCTGCTCTGTGAACTCCCCCTCCACCCCGGTTAATGTCACCCAAATGCTCTCTGCTCCAGGAACAGACACTCACCCCCGAGAGACTGACACTTGGAGGTTGTAGCTGGGCAGCAGGGGCTTGTCTGAGAATTCAAACATGAAGTTGTCTGCTTCTTGCTCCTCTTCCTCCTGGTCTGAACTTCCTGGAGGGTTGAGCAGAAGATCGCACCCAATGCTGTCCTTCCCCTCTGCAACAAACAAGACAGACACTGTTGGCATTGCTCAGTTCCACAACAGCCTGTGCCCACCTCTCCCTGGGAAGAGCTGGGCTGCCACCACCACAGCTCCAGGGTGTCACAGCAATGGTGAGAGCCACATCCAGGGGCTCCTCCTGCCTCCCCAGCCCCCTGTCTCAGAGGAACTGCATGAGCACTGGCTGCTCCACACAGCCAGCCTGCACTGGTGAGCAGGCCAGGCAAGGACAACCTCCTGTGCCTGTCACAGAACCAGCCACCACTGCCCCCCAGAATGCCCCGACACAGCCCAGCTCCTCCACATTGCCAGCACAGCTCCCCTCTGCCTGGAAGAACCCATGGTGGTGAGGAGCTGGCACGGAAGGAGGAGAGATCCTGCCAGATCCTCCGCCCAGATACCGCTCCTGACAGCTGCCAGCAGGTCACCAAGAGAGCTGTGCCAGCAACTGTGTCCAAATAAGGACTGCCAGGCTGTGCCACCAACCTGTGCGGCAGAGCCGGACACCAGTACAGCCCAACAACAAGCACCATGTCAGAGACTCAGCCCTGCAAATTTCCTGTGTAAAGCTGGCTGTGCCCGGAGGTCTCCATCCGGATTTTCTTCCACAGGAGCTGGGGAATAGCCCACTTGAGCCATAAACCATCTCCAGACAGATAAATTGCTCTTCACCAAACTGAACAGCATCTGCTGAAAACCAGCTTGCTGCCTGGATTTTATTGTTAGGAGGTGTGAATAGTCTTGGGTTTGCAGAGTGGTTTTGTCCTGCTGAGATAATACAGGGCAACTCCAAAAACTTCCCAGAAAATAAGAGTCTAGATTCTACAGAGGGAAAACAGTCCAAATGTGCTGGCGAGCAAATAAACCAATCATATAAAAGTTCAACACCACGCACGAGAGAAAAGGCTGCAAAAAACCCTTCTGCTCTGCTGCATGAGAAAGCTTCAGGCACCATCCTGCACTACAGACACAGGCAGCACCCAGCAAGGAGGTCATTTTACTGGAGAAATGACAGCATGGGCTCAGACAGGGACTCGGGGAAAAAAAAATTTAAAAAAAAAACATTTCTTAGTCCTGCCAAGGGAAATAAAATTCCCTAAGAAACAGTATCACTGTGAGGCAAGGCTCAGGTGCCACCACTGAGAAAGCTCAAATTTCTTGAGCAACCCAGGAAAAAATAATTTAATATAGCAGCAATAGGGCCCAATGTCTGCCCTGAAAACCCTTCTCCCTCAGTCCTGCCCGTTAGCCTGCGTGAAGGCTGTGACAAGCTCAGAACAGCCTGTACCCTGCTGAGCAGCAGGGAGACAATTGGGAACAACAATGTGAGTCCCAGGTGTGGAACCCTGGGACTTGGGGTCTGGGACTCAAGTAGCGTCAAGTGCAAGAGGCTGATGACTTTACCATCCTCAAGCCTCAGAGATCCCACACCCTGGTGTCCCTCATTATCTCCTAGCCCCCAGAGATTTGCAGACCTGAAGGAACACAGGGACAGCATTCCTGGCTCAAAAAAAAAATAATAACACAACAACCCGGAAACAGATTGAGCAGGGTCCTGAGATTTCTCCTCCACCCTGAGGGACCCGCAATGCTTTGTGCCTCAGCTGGTGGAGCTGATGGAAAGGGAAACTTTGAAGGACTGAACCACTGAAGGAGGAGAACTTCTCTCTGCTTTGCTGCTGGAAACAAAGATGGCACAGCCTGAACTCACCTAGGACAGAGCTGCTGTAGAAGTCCCACGCTGTTCGAGGGTCCCCATCTGTGCGTCCCTGGAGATCTGAAAGGTAATCTGAAGAGAAAAAAATTGAGAGGGTTAATGTGTGCAAGCACCACAGCACTCATCTTGCTTCTGCACAGACAGAGAGTGGGCAGGTGTCACACTGGGCCATGGGGATCCAGAATGGTCCTTTCTAGCAACAGCAGACCAGCAGCATCTGGACAGAGCTGCTTTCAAGTAGAAGGCACCATAACTTGGCAGGAAAAATACATTCCCTTTGGTTATGCAGTGGAGCCAGGAATGGTGGAACAGTGTCTCCAAGCCTCATGCATAGCTCTGACCTTAGCTGTGTGACCACAGCACTGCTGTTTCCTTGCACTTTAAAGACTGAAAAGTGGCTTGTATCTTATTTGGAAAACAGTATATAATTCTGTAATTAAAGGTTGGGTGGTAAAAAACACACATGCATGGCAGGACAGAGCTCAAATTACTCAGCCAGCTGCCGCTCAAGCACTTCTAAATTCTCTGAGCCCCAGATTTGGTCTCGTGTGCTGCCCCGGGCTGGGCACCTACCACAGAGGAATCGCTTCATCACGTCACTGGTGGCCAGCTTGACAGCTGTCTGCCCCGAGTACGTGGCCAGAGTGGGATCAGCACCATAGGAGAGTAGAAGCCACATGGTTTCCAGGTTGTCATTTGCTACTGCATCGTGGACGGGCCTGAGAGGACAGAGGAGATGGCAGAAACCTGAGAGGCTGGAAGAGTTTGCATGAAGGCAAACGTAGTGATGACCAAGACCTCATCCTGAACCACCCACCCTGCTATCCCCACCATGCCCCCCAACTTCCCAGAACCTCTTCTGCCCTCTCCCAGCCTTGCCTGGTGCCATCCTGGGCACTGCAGTTGACGTTGGCTCCGTGCTCCAGCAGGATGTGGAGGATGTCAATCCAGCCCCGCGCGCAGGCTTCGTGCAGCGCCGTGTAGCCAGCGTTGTCGCGGTGGTTCACGTCGCTGCTCTTTTTCTGCAGGCAGTAGAGCACCACGTCCTGCAGGGAGGAGAGGGTGGCAGACCCGGTCACACACCAACCCGGGACAGGGCAGCGCAGGGGAGGTGGCAGGAGAGGGCCCCAAAGCTCACCTTGTAGCCCAGGCGAGCTGCTCGCTGCAGAAGGGTCTCCCCTGCGTTCTTGTTCACAATCAGCCGCCGGGCTCCGGGAGGAACATTCTGGGCCACGGGCAATTCAGGAGAACTCACTGGGCTGACCCGATGGGACTTACAAATCGTCCACAAGTCTTGGGGCTTCTTCAGAGGGCACGTTTTGGGCTGGTTCCAGCAGCCTTTCCCCTGCAAAAGACAGGGATACAATTCCTTGGCACATGAGGACATGGCTTCCTAACAAAGGTCCCCTTCTCTCTCTTCTCCCCACCCCTGTTACCCACACCAGCCCCAGCCATACCTTTCCCTCGTCGCAGATCCCTGCTAGGTGCTTGGTTTTACATTTGCGTTTTCCTGATGGCTTCTCCAGCTCTTCTTGGGCAGGAGAGCTGTCAGAGTGCTCCAGGAAGAAGCCATTCCGGAAGTCTGGGCGTCCTTGAGACTTTCGGGGTGAGGGTGACAGCCTGTTCCTCAGCCGTAGCTCTGTGCCCTTACCCTGCACCAGCTCCTTCTGCTTCCGGTACCTGAAATCTAAAGGAGAAACTCCCGTGGGATACCCCTCAGAGAGGGGTAAATATCACTGAAAGAAGGGATGATCAACTGAAGAGGCCCAGCCTTTGGACCAACAAGGTTGTGAGTAGTAACGGAGTTTCATCATTATAAAAAAACCCAAACCTCCCCCACAAGTTCCCTCAGACACCAACAACAGAGCAGCAGAACAGGAAAAAAAAAAACCTTCAGGCAGGTCCCCAGCCTGGTACCAGAAACCCATTCCCAGCCCGTACCTGCTTTGGATTTCCGCCTCCTGTGGGGGTAGCCCACTCGCTCCTCCTCCCGCTCTGTCAAATATTCCCCTGTTTGGTATTTCCGACTTTTCTGTCGTCTCCTTTTCTTCCTTTTGATGTGGCTGTCATCTTCGTCCTCCTTGTTGGGCTCCCACAGCTGCCCAGGTGATTCCACTCTCCAGGGCAGCTCCCGGGCTCTCCTGGTGTAACAGCTGCTCCTCTCAGACAGAGACCTGTCCCTGTCCCTGCGACTGTGGCAGCGGGATGTCCTGTGGGACTTTCGCAACTTGTGACGTTTCAGAGATGTCTCCTCCTCCTCTTCCTCCTCCTCTTCTTCCTGATCCTCCTCCAGCAATGGCAAAACCTCCTGACTGGTCACATCACACTCTCCCGCCACACCAGCGGAAGAGCCAGCAACGTTTCCTGCAAGAAAGTGGGATTTATAGCTGACAAAAAAAGCCAAGAGTATCTACAAGAAAGACCCTGCGAGGCAGGACAGGAGGCAGGGACAAGGCCACGTAAATGGGGACAGGCTCACAGGCCACTCAGGAGTCCCACCTGGCTCCCAAGGCACCAACTCACCTGACTGACTGCGCGTCCGGCTACTCAGCACCACCGGAATGAAGTCCCGAAAGTTGTTCTTGGCCTTCTTCTCGAGGTAAACTGTGGGGACAAGCCAGCCCTGAGAGAGCACACCTCCCACCTGCACACCTGCCAGCTGCTGCTCACCACTGGACCCCAACCTGCCACGGGCAGCCACTACTGCTCCATGGGCCCTTCAGGGCAGCGGGGGCTTGTCCTCAGGGGCACAAGGAACCACTGCAGCCACTCCTGAGCCTTACCTTCCTCGTGGCCATCCCCACGGTGTGCTGGAGGGGGGAACTCGCTCTTGGCCAGCCTCCTGCGCTTACGCTTCACCCTGAGGCTGTTGTGGTCCTTGGCCAGGCCCGCTCGCCCTTCCCTCTTGCTGATTTCGTGTGGATTGTCGTGGTGTTTCCGCCACTGTGAAGGGAGGACACAGGCTGACACTCAGGCTGACAGCTGGCCCAGCAAAGAAGGGAGAGAGCGCTGTCCCCCACTCTTCATTCTGGTGCCCTCCAGCCTTTCTGACCCCCCAGATCCGTTCATTTTTGCTCCAACATGGTTACATTAATCCCCTGCCAGGTCATGCCAAAGAGCGGTGGAAAGCCCTGCACACAGCCAGCCTCCCCCAGGAGCTGCCTCCACACCCCCTGCAAACCCTTCCCTACCCCAGCACCCCAACACCCCCCACCCACCTTCCGTCCGTGCGTGCTCCGGCTATCGGCTCTGCCTGGGGACTCCTGCCTGTCCTGGGCCTGGCACTTCAGCTTCTTGTGGCCCTGCCTGGCCTCCCCGTCGTGATGACGCTTGGACTTGCAGCGCACGCCGCCCTCTTGCTTGATGTGTCCTTTGAGCTTCACCTCTGGCAGGGGCTGTGTCGCACTGCCAGCCCGCAGGCAGCTCACAGAGCCAAAGGCCCCCTCACACTCCACCCGCTCCTTCTTCACCCGGCACAGCTCCACCTGGTGCACACACTGCAGGGGCTCCGTGGCCGGCGGCTCCGGGGAGCCCTCGCGGCCCAGCTCCTTGCCTTGGCTCTCCGAGGGCAGGGCGGGCACCTCGGGGGTCCCTCTCGGGCCCTGCTGCCCAGCTGCTGGTGGGTCGTGAGACAAGTACGCCGCCAGCACTTGGTTTTTAGGCTTTGTGTCCGACTGCTTGAGGCTGCAGCTGCCCTGGGAAGCCTCGCTCTGCACGCTGCCCTCCTTGCCGGAGTCAGCCCCCGGCTGACTGCGCTCTTGGCTCTTCTGAGGGTTGTCCAGCTTCCCCTTGCCACCTTTCGCATCCAAGGCGCTGGTCTGAAGAGCTGGACCTGCGTCCAAGGGGACCGGGTTGGCCGGCTCCTCAAAGAGCTTGGGCAGGGCCCGGCAGCTCTTGGTCTTGGTGGCAGGTTCCCGTTCCTGAGGTGGGGGCCTGGGCAGCCCCTCCGGAAGGCTCTGGGTGGCCGTGCTGGACTCCACGGGTGGCACGCTGGGGAACGCCGGGAGCTCCCCGGCACCGGCTGGCTTGCAGGAGCTGTTCTGGTTCGGGGGCAGCTGCCCTGTCGTGGAGATGCCAATTGAAAGCAGAGGGGCTTGATGATAAGGAGACCAACCAAGAGGCAGGAGCTGAGGATTGGAAGGTTTTCCATTCACAGGGCATCGAGGGTACACAGTTCCTTGGCCAGGATTCCAGGTGGAGATGTCCTTGGACAGACACAAAGGAGCTCCAGGAGCAACTCTGCCATGAAGAGGTCTCCTGGCAGGATCCTGCTGTCCTTCCATGCTGCCCTGGTTGGCTTTCTTCCCACAGGGAACAACACCAGCACCACGAGGCTCTCCTTGATCGATGATGGAAATGGGCTCCTGCTTGGGAAGATGTCGTGGGTCCCTGCTGAAGCTCACCCCAGGGTCCTTGCTGAGCAGGAGCGAGGCAGGCACTGGGTTGGCGACGCCGACGTAGGTGCCGGGGATGGTGCTGATGAGCGTGGTGTTCTTCACCCAGGAGCCCTGCTCACCGTTGCGCAGGAACTCGGGGAAGATGACCAAGGGAGGGGTGGTGCCGAGGCACGAGGTGACGCTGCTGCCCGTCGTCTGGGCCGCGCGCTGGGACTTGGACAGGACGGTGGTGAGAAGAGCCTTGCCACTGGTGTGCACGGGCGTGAGGATGGGCATGGGGGGTGTCTTGCGTTGACTCGGGGGAGGCAGTTTCTGACGGTTGGACTTGGAGGAGAGATCGAGAGGCATCTCGCTGCACTCTGGAGAGGAGATCATCTCACGCTCCAGCTGTGGAGGAGACTTCAGAGGAGAGAGCGAAGTGGCAGCCCCCGGTGCGTGCGGCTCAGGTGCTGCCGGGGTTCTGGTGTGTGCTCCGGTGCTGGTGCTGGTGCCAGAAGAGGGAGCAGCATTCCCACACGATGCTGGCAGTGGAGGCTGGCTGGAGGAGAGAGAAGGTCCGGCGGTAGACGGGGCAGCCCCCTCGGCAGCAGCCTGGGCAGCGCTCGTGCCTGTGGGCGAAGGGCAGCCGAGCTGATTCACCTCCACAGACACCACTTTGGCGTCCGAAGCCAAGGGCCTGGTGACGGAGAAGGTGTAGGGGTAGGAGCGCAACTCTGGGGAAGCGATGATGCCCGGCAGGCAACGCTCGTGTAGGTAGGAAGGTAGGACAGGGAGAGTGAGCGTGGAGGAGACCCCCAGGGCGGCTGGCAGCGTCGCCACGCTGAGCGGCTGCCCGCAGCTGGGCGGGGGGATGTACACCAGGGACTGGCTGGGGCTCAGCACCGCCCCAGGCTGGAAGGACAGGGGCACTTTTTGCATAGCAGGGGCCTGAGTGGTGGGAAAGCACGCTCTGTTCAAAGTGAAAGTGGCAGGAGTGGAGGCAGAGGTGTTGCAGCTAGAGACAACCGCAGACAACGTCCCTTCTGCCAGCACACCTGGCCCTTGCGCTCCGGGGCTCGGGGAGGTGTTCTCCTCAGCAGGATCGCTCTCGGGAGCCACGGAGCAGGCTGGAGGAGCATCAGCCTGCTTGTCACTGGGAGGATCTGCAGGGGTCCAGGCAGCATCAGCACCACTGCTCTCCTCCTCAGCAGCTGTGGGGACGGCAGGCTCCTGCCCTCTGCCATCCCCCTGGCTTGTCGGAGGGCCCAGGCCATCATCTTTCACAGTCTGTCCTGCACACTCAGGGTTTGGGTTGGGATCAGGTGGCTGCTCTTCCAGTTTGGGCCCAAGCTTTTCCTCCACCTTGCCATCAGCATCCAGCCCCTGGGCACTGCTGCCACCGCCGCTGACTGCTGTGAGCTCCACCTGCAACGAGAAGGCAGAAGGAGATCCAGAGAGCTGCACAAGGTGCCCCATCAAAGCAGGCAGGATCTTCTCTCAAGTCACCACCAGGACGCAGAGGCTGAAGTGGCAAAGAGCTCTTGCCAAACCAGAGTTGCTTTGCTTTGCCTCACTGCACCTGGGTGCACCCCACTGGAAAAGGAGCCCGTGGGACCCTTCAGAGCAGATGCACTTGCTTAGACCCAGACCCACACACAAGGAGCTCACCTTGGAAAGGCTGCTACTGACGCAAAAGTCCTGAGACCCCAAGTGCTGGGAGCTGCTCGTTTTGGACTCCTCATCAGAAAGGGGGGCTCTCCTAGTGAAGGAACAAAACACAACATTACGAAACCCCAAGTTCCGCTCCTAGCATCCCACCCCTCCCTGTCCCTGTGTGGGACAGCAGAGCAGCTGGCAGCCTGAAGAAGTGTGCCAGCTCCAGGTAGCTCCTCATCACCACATGTTACACGTGGTGGAAGCAGCAGGTGTCCTCAGCAGGTGTGCAGTGTCCTGCTGGCCTGCACGTTGCACCCTTCCTCTTTGGAAGGGCAGAAGCCTGAACTCGTAGAACCACAGAATGCTTTAGGCTGGGAGGGACCTCCACGACCATCTACCTCCAACCCCCTGCCATGGGCAGAGATACCTCCTACCAGCCCAGGTTGCTCCAAGCCCCATCCAGCCTGGGGCTTTCAACACTGCCAGGGATGAGACAGCCACAGCTTCTCATGGACAAACCTGGGCCAGAGGCTCAGCACCCTCACAGGAAAGGATTTCTCCCTAATGCCTTATCTAAATCTCCTCTCTTTCAACTTGAAACCATTCCCCCTCATCCTATCACCACATGCTCTTACAAAATATCCCTCTTCTGGATGAAGGCTGTGAATTCCATGGACATGAGGTACGTTGAGGTTACTGCTGTCCTGGCGACCTACAAGCAGGCTGGACAGGAGACACTGCTGCTGTGCCCAGCACCCTGCCCGGACACTCCTGCCCCACCACGGCGGCACTTCCCTGGTCTCTGAGGGTTGCTCAGACAATCTGCCGGTGCCAGGGTAAAGCGGCTCTCGCTGAGTTTCTGCTGATGCGGCGATTTCTTCCTTTGCCTCACGCCGGCTCCCGCACAGGGCACAGCCACAGCCCGCGGCAGGCAGGGCCGAGGGCCGCGGGGCGCGGAGCCGGGGACAGCGCTGGGCACCAGGGGGCGACAAAGCGCAGGCGGCGAGCGGCCGGAGCTGTGCAGCGGGGACCGCCCGGCCCCTCCCGCCCGCGGCCGCGGGCACCGGGACCAGGCCCTGACAGCCCCGGAACAGCCCCGGCGATGCGGCCCGCCCCGCCTGCCTCTCGGGCACCTCCGCAGACAACCGCAGAGACAGGGACCTGCACCCCGCTGAAGGCGGCCGAGCGCAGGGCTGCAGCCGGCCCGCAGGACGCCCCAAACCCGAGTGTTTGTGGTAAACTCGGAGCAGCTCCGCCTGGTTTAGGGCAACGCCGTCCCCCGGCTCTTATCTGCGGGGCGCACGGCGGGCAGAGCGGCTGCTGGGGCTGGAGATGATCTCTGCGGCGTGCCGGCCCCGCCAGCTCCCGGCTCGGCCCCGTCCCACCGGCACTGACCCGGCGCTGCCTCCGAGCACCCGGAACTTTTCTGGCTCCAGCAAACGCGCCGAGCAGACGCCGCAGCCTCAAGCAAGCCACAAACTGATGGGGTTTGCAAACAAGGACCCAGGAGCTGCGGGAAAAAAGCGGCGACGCGAAGCCACGGGGCCGGCCAGCAA
The DNA here is from genome assembly GCF_003957555.1 of Calypte anna. Taxonomy (NCBI): domain Eukaryota; kingdom Metazoa; phylum Chordata; class Aves; order Apodiformes; family Trochilidae; genus Calypte; species Calypte anna. The sequence continues at coordinate 16,657,910 of NC_044247.1, read as the reverse complement.
CTCGTCTTGATCGATCCTGCCTCCCAGCCACTAATCCTCCCTAATCTCCCATTTGATGGCATGTCACAACTCTCCCATCTAATCATTAGGGCTGCACTAACCCTCCTGGGTCACCAAAAGCGTCTTGGCTCTCCGTGGGTCGAGCCCCCTCCCTCCTCTGGCAGTTAAGGGCACAGGTCCGGTGAAGCCAACAGCACAGCTCTATGGACACAGCTGGGCCTGGTCACACCAACACCACAACAGCTACAGACAGCCCCTGGTTCCTCTGCAGAGCCCTCCAGCACAAGGGACACGGGGACCACCACAGAACGCCACCGTTTCACCACGCACCCCTCCCCTCCCTGCAGCTCTTCCACACCTCAGGCGTTTCACACTCTGGTGAGGAGGGGCTGAGCCATCACCAGCTCCCTCCCCGTCACCAATCCGCATCCCTCAGGCCCTTTCCCCGCTCTCCTTCTCCTTCGCTGGCCACGCCACCCACGCACCTCACCTCTCCTCGTTGAGGCCACACATGCGAATCCGCTCTGTGCTGGTCCAGTTGTGCACCCCGCTGTAGAGAGGTGCTGTAGAGATCATGACAGCTGCTCCTCACCCACCGGGACCTGCTGGGGCTCCAGGGGCCACTCTGCCTACAAAGGAGAAACAGAGGATGGGTAACTCTTCTCGGGGATGCTGACATTCAGGGAAGGTCATCCCCAGCTTCGCTGCCAGGCAGCGCCTTCCATGCTCCACACCTGCCTGGAAGAGGGTGAGGAGAAATCAGCAGCACCTTGGGGTGGTCTGCTCATCCTCATTATTGCCAAAAAAAGCACTTTCAGGCTACCATGAGAGTTTCACACGGGCATCCTCACACACAGACACACACATACACACACATGCAGCCCTCAAAATATTCCTCCACTGTTCCTCTCCCTCCAGAGGAACCTCCAGCGCCCGTTTCTGAGCCACGAGACAGAGCTTTACCCGAGATGATGGTCTGTTAAAAGGCTGACATCCCCGAGGCTTCACAGGATGCTGATAAACCAGCACGTGGCAGGTTCACGGGGAGACACCTCAAACAAGGGGGCAGCTGGGGGACCCTGGAGGGGAGCAGAGGGCTGCTGACAGTGCTGTCAAGAGAGCATCCCCTCCCTCTGTCAGGAAGGTGCTGGTATTCAGCGGAGTTACGGGTGGAAAACATGAGGAAATCCAGCGATTCGTGAGCATCCAAGACGCACCGCCGGCTGGGTGGAGCTTTGGAGGGAGGACGCTGCAGCCAATCGTGCAGCGCTGGGTGTTCAAGCATTAAGGCAGCTTTGCTGCTCGAGTCGTGTCAGGGAAAAAGCAGCGAAGGAAGAGAGGATCTACTGAGCTAACAAGTGGACTCGGCCGAACGGCGTAGAACTGACTGCCAAAGAGGCTGTCAGAGGCTCTCGGCTCAGAGAAACACCCAACACCCGAAGGTAAAGAGGCACAGAGCCACGGCAGTGCTCGGTGCAGCGGGCGAGAGTGAGAAGCAGCTGAAAGCGACACGTGATCCCAAATCTCCGTCGGGTTTCTTTTCCCTGACAAACTCCTGGCGACACCAGCTCTGAACAGGACAAGAAGCAGCTTGCACCATTTAAGCTGAAAGGAGCAGCGTGGGGATCCAGCGGCTCAAGGGACGGAGCCATGGAACCGAGCGAGCCCTCGGAACTGCTGCCTGGCACCCTCAGCTGGGCCCAGACAGCCCAGCAGAGATCCTCCAGACAGAGAAGAGGGACCAGGCACACAGGGGAAAACGGGGCAAGGCAGCTTGTTTGCAAAAAACAACAAAAAAGACCCATCCGCACATATGAGGGCACAAGTGAGCAAAGAGCCCGAGGAAACGAGAGGTCAGGATACCTCCTAAAACCCACACCGTAAGATGGCAGAAATCCTACACAGTGAAGGGGAGCGGGGCAGACACTGAGACGGAGAGCAGGGTCATACCCAAAGAGAATGCGAGGTGGCTTGGAGCAGGAAGGGGAGGAGTCTTTCGGTGCCTGGAGAGAAATGCAACATAAAGGAAATAGGGGAACAAACAATCTGCGGGGATTTCACCATCTTAGGCTAAACTGAAAGAAGGGGAGGAGAAAGGTCCTGCCCCTGAGCAAAGCAGCAGGACAGATGTTTCGGGAGAAATCAAAAGGCACCTTCTGTGTCACGGGGGACGGGGACGCCTACGGCCACGCGATGTAGAACTGGACCTGGGGATGAGCTGAAGCCCCAAGCAAGCACAGATCAGACCCGAGAATAGGTCTGGTGACAGGGTGGTGTGAGGGGCCGGGCGAAACGGCAGGGTCTCAGTACTTGAGTTAGAGCTGGTCAAGAGAGGAGGCCAGAAGAAGAGAGCCGTGAGGACACGGCAACGGGGAGAGTTTCGTGGATTCTTGGCCTCTGTCCTCTACGGACCATGTGGGACACGTGCCAAAGACAGGGAATTCACAGGGAATGGAGAAGAGAAAAAGAATCAGGATTTTAACCAAGCGAAGGGAAAAACCTTGTGTGGGGGGAACAACAAATGTGGTCTGGAGCACAAAGCAATGCAAACAGCCAGGGAACAGCATCCTTAAGAAGGCGGACCAGGAAGTTCAGGGGAAAGGCAGGGAGGGATGAGCAGCCTCCCGATGCAGTCCCACACCAGGGAGTGTGACTGCAGCCTCCCTGGGTCCAAACACACCTTCAGTCGAGCTGACACGAGGAAAGCAAGCAAGCTCTCATCTACACTGGTGCAGCTTGAAGCGACTTTAAAGGGATGTAATTAAACTAGTAGGAACCCCTTGGAGAACACAACTAGGGCATGGTTTCAAATGCCTGGCTTTGAGCTGAAGAAGCTGTTGAAGCCCTTCTCTCTCTCCTCAGCCCTTCATTCTGTTTCAGTGCCACATCCTGGTAAACTTAACCAGAGAGTTGATCTCTGCTTAAAACTTTTTTTTTTTCTTTTTTTTTTTTTCTTTTTTTCCTGTCTGGATTGGTTTAACCCATACTAGCGGCTAGATCAGTAGATCAGGTTCACCAAGAGGCAGAGAAGGTACAGCCTGGCACAGAATCTGCTTAATCCACAACGTCTGCCAAAGGAAGTGTATATGAAACCACAGTCTTATTTTGATTTAGCGAAATAGGTGCCCAGCCAATTCTAATTAACTCCAAAGAAAACTAGCTTAGAACAAAATAAGAACACCAATAGTGCGTTTTGCATGGAGGAGCTCGTCATGCGATATTAAAGCTCCTTCACCTCTCAAAACAAAACGTGCTCCAAGATTGCAAACAAGAAATGTGCTGAAAGCATTCTCCTCCAGCAACGTCCTCAGAGAGACTGTCCATGAAACTGGTGTGGTGGATTAAAAGTCCAGGGGTTTTTTTTTGGACATTAAGGCAAAATCTCTCATCATCTTGCAAAAGGAGAGGATGCTGCCCTGCAAACCAGTCTCTTCCAGGCTCCAGAAAAAGCACAGCAGAAGTTTTCCTTGTGTAAAAGAATGCTTTTACTCAGGTTAGCAATGACTTTGCTACACGTGGATGTTCCCTTGGATTAACCCAAGAAATTACTCTCTCTTCTGAAACACTGCTACGCTGCTGTTCAAAACAAATTTCCAGAGATTAAGTTCTTCAGGAACAGGTATTTACTGATCATAATCTCTGGACAAATCTTCCTTGCACAAGAATCCCAACAGCACAAAGACAACCACAGTCAACCCTAGCCAAGCTGAGGATGGCAGGACAGGATGCTGCTGCCTTCACCTTCCCACTTCCATGCAGATAAAGACAATTAAGCCCACGTAGTCTCCATGCTGATCCCTGGCAAAATCCTGCTGCTTCCCAGCTCTCAGGGATCCCAGATGGAAATGCCTGAGGTGAGGCTTCCTGATGAAGTTTTTCACTTGCAACGCTGCCACTCACAACTCCCACCCCAGCACTGATGCAGGGGGGAGGGGGCTGCAAAGCAGATTTGAAAGATGTCCTCCCCAGTAACAGGGATTCCTCAGCCAGATTAGTTCCCTGACCTGACTTCAGCCCAGCTTCTCAAGTGCTTGCTTTGGCAAATACATACAGCAACTTCTCTGGGCTGCCACCAAACTTCCAGCCACAGTTAAGCAAAGAGTTGGTTTTTTCACCTGAGGGTTTGGTGCTGTCAGTGTTGGCCCTACCAGATGTCACATCTAGGTTGCTGCTAGGTCTGACCCACCTCCAGGTCAGCAAGAGCCATGATCTCCCACCGGTGCCCACCTCCAGAGCAGCTTGGGTGGACCCAGACAGGGGCCTTCCCCTGTTCCTCACAGGGACAACCTCTGCCAGCCCCTTCTGCATGGCACAAGCACCTTCTCCTTCACAACCGTGCTGCCTTGACTCCCCAGGAAGCTTCTCAAGTCTTTTTCCACTCTGCACATTTCTGAGCACTAAACCACCTTGGATCTCAAGACACTTGTCTTTCCCCTCCCATACCCCCCCACCAACAGGTTGTCTCTATCCCAGCCACACACTGCCTGGGGAGGCCACAAGATGACAGGGACCGAGAGGCCAGCAGCCCATCTCCTAGAATCCTCCAGCACAAGGCTTATCACCCCCCAAGCACAGGTAGGAGAGCAGCTATGGGCACTGCTGCCAGGGTTCAGACAAGGGCATAAGCTCCCCTGGGATGAACAGCAGCACCGGAGACCCCTTGGCAGAGGGAGCCAAGCACTCTCCTGGGCTGCGGGTCTGTTACGGGCACGCTGGAACAGTGCCCATTGGCAGTGCCTCCTTTGGCACCTGCAGCACAAAGGAAGGGAAGAGAGACTTCCCAGCCTGAGGGTGCTGGAAAGGAGAAAGCCCAACGCATCCCTCGGCAGCCAGAGATGGGGAGGACGCGGCCGCTCGCCTTTGCCAGGTGCCGTAGGGCTCCTTGGCAAGCTGGGAGGGATGCACTTTGACCCTGGAAACACACCCGCCAGAGGTACCTTTGTCACATTCGTTCCCAGAGAGCAGCCAAATCTCTTGTAGCCCTCTGGATGGCTACAAAAAAACCCTCTGTGGGCTGCTGGAAACTCAAGCAGGATGTGGAGTGCATTGCCTGCGAGCCGGCTGCTTCCACAGGAGCAGGACACGGCAGCAAGTTCCCTGCAGCTCTGGTGGGCCAGGAGGGAAGGGTCTGCATTCCCAGGAATGCTCTCCTTCACTTCCCATAGTTTATTCACTTTGGCAATCTTTGTTGCCATTAGTAACACAGGCAAGAAATTATATTTGTTTTCCTGTGTGATTGTTGAGCGTCCATTTGAGGTGCAGAGGTCCAGAGCGAGTGCCGATCCTGAGAGATGCCTTAGCAGGGACCCAGCTCCATGCCTCGCCTTGGAAAACCCCTCTAAAGCCAACTGCTCGCCAAAAAAATAATTAAATAAAAAAATTAAAAAAAAAAAAAAAAAAAAAAAAAAAAAAAAAAAAAAGCGTGCTGGCCATCTCGCAGGACTCAGAATGGGTGTGATACACAGTGAGGGAAAAATCTAAGTGAGAAAACTGGACGGGGGGAAAAAAAAAAAAAAAAGAAGAGTTCATCTAATATTACCTTAGCACTGAGCACTGAGACAGAGGTCAGAAACTGTAGCAGAATTGACCCAGGGATGACTATTGTGGAACAGCCCCCAGGCCACCTCCCCTGCCTGTCCAGGTGCTGGTGCAGGGCACAGGGCCTGGTGGTGGCCGTGCAGCCCCCGGCAGGGTTTGGGTTCCTGCACAGCAGCCCCGGCCCTGCGGAGCTGAGCCAGGCTTTGCCTACACGCATTTGCCTAAGCTGATTTAAAGACACAGTAGCACCACAAGTAATTATAGATACTGGGTGCGATGAATTGGAAAGAAAAAAGGGAAAAATCCATCCCCGGGTAATAAAGAGGGGAAAATAAAGTTTGCTGCAGGTTGGGTAGTCCCTGAATAACAACTCCCCGCAGCGGGACGGCTGGTGTCACCAAACCCTTGCTGGCTCGACACAGCCAGGCTGTCCCCACCAAATCCCACTGTCACCAGTTTTTAAGGATTGGTAGGGAAAAAAAAAAAAAAAAAAAAAAAAAAAGCCACTAAGGGTGGGGTAGCACCAAGAAATGTTGTATCTGAGGTGGCAGCGTTGTCTGAAACACCACGATGGGAGCGGCGCTGGCAGGCAGGAGCCCAGCTGTCCCAAGGGCAGGATCCTCCTGAAGGCCAAACCATGCCAGAGCAAGGGCCCCTTCCCAAAACGCATCTCCAGCCCCAGGTGACAGTGACAGTGCTGCTGCCCTCGACATGCACCACGCAGCCTCCAGCTGGCACCGGGACCAGCTGAACCCAGAGGCTGGGCGGCAAAAAGGGCAGAGCAGGGTGATGCAGACACGGCAAAAAAAGATGCAGGCAAGCAGCAAAGGGCACGGGATGCCCCGGCCCTTCCCTGGCACGGATCCCCCTGAACTCCCCTGGGGACAACAGTGCCGGAGCACAGACGCTCTAGACAGAGGAGAAACTTGTTTCCTCTGTATTTTCTCCTGGAAAATCTTTTTCCCGTGCTTTTCTGACCGGGCTTCACCCACGCTGGGATGCAGGTAGGGATGCAGGTAAGGATGCTGCCAGCCGAGGAGCCGGCCCCGATGCTCCACCGAGGGAGTCCGTGTTTTCCCCCGGGGAGGGCGGCAAGAAGAGCTTGCCCGGTCCTGCCGTGACCGACCACCGCCCTGGGCACGGACTCGGGGCCCGGCAGCAACCCCCCACGGCCCCGCTCCGGGATCGGCGGTGCGGGAGCGGCACCGCCCCGGCCCACACCCCCCGTGACGCCGCGGGGCTGGGGCCGCCGGGGGAGTTCCCCTGCCCGAGCCCCCTGCGGCACCTCCTGCTTCCCGAGCCCCGGCCCACGGCCCCACGCCGCGGCCGGAGCACGGCGGGCAGGCCCCCCCGCCCCGGGACAGGCTTCGCCCCGCAGCCGCACCGGGTACCAGGCCCCGTGGGCGCTGCCCCACGTCGGCTCCCGCAGCTCTCTCTTCCCCCCACCCCCCCCCCCCCGGCCTCCCGCAGCTCCCCCCGGCCCCGCTGCCCTTCCCGACTACCGCAGCCCCCCCGACTCCGGCCCCGCAGCCCCGCCGCCCGCCCCGGCTCCCACCGCCGCCCGCCCCCCAGGCCCCGCTGCCCGCCCCGCTTCAACAGTTGCCCCCCCCACGCCCCGGGGCCGCTCCCCATCGGAGCGCGGAGCCGCCACCGGTCGCCCCGCAGCCCCGGGGGCCGCGGCCGGGCCCCCGCGCTGCCGCACCGGGGCAGCCCCGAACATGGAGGTGGCGGCGGCGGCGGCAGCCGCGCTGCCCCCGGGGAGGGCTCTTCCGCCATCGCCCGGCGCCCGGCCGGCCGGCACCCGGAGCTGCTGTCGGCGCGGCCGGCCCCGGGCACGACGACCGCCGGGGCAGGCTCGGGCCGCGCCGCCGAACTCCGCGAACGCCCGGGCTCCGCCGTCCCGGGAGCGCTGGGCTCCGGCGGCCGCCCCGCCCCGCCGCCCCGGGACCCCCCGCGCCGCCCCGGGAGCGGCAGGTGCCGCCGGTGCCGGTGGCGGAGCCGCGGTGCGAGGCAGGGCAGCGGCACGCCGTGCCGTCGCGGGGCAGGGAGCGGAGCCCACCGCCGCCGCCCGCCCGCCGCCCCCGGGGCCCGGCGCTGTCACTGCCCGCCGTCCCCGCCGCTGTCCCGCCGCAGGACGCTGCCCCCCCCACACACACCCCCCCTCGCCCTCCTCCGCCGCCACCCCCGGGGCTGTCCCGGGACCGTTTCCATGGAGACCCCCGCCCGGTCGGGCGAAGGGGGGGTCGGGCCGCCCGCTCCCCTCCGCCTCCCCCCCCCGGCGGTGGGTGCGGGGCCGCGAGGGCCCGGGGTGCCCGGGCAGCGGGGGCCGGGCGTCCGGCGCGGGGCGGCGGGCGGAGGAGGGGCGGGCACGCACCTGCTTGCCGAGCCGTGCGGGCGGCGGGCCGAGGCGGGCCGAGGCGGGCCCCCTGCCCGAGGCGGCGGGTCGGACACTGGGCGCTGCGAGCGGCGGTTCGGCGGCGGCAGCGGCGGCGGAGACACTGGCAGCGGCAGCCGGAGTGTGAGGGCGAGAGCGAGCCGCCGCCGCGGGGGCTGACGGGAGGTGTAGTCCGGCAGCCGCCCGCCCGCCGGGCCCCGCGCACCCCCGGGGACTACAGCTCCCGGCGTGCTGTGCGGCCAGCCCTGCCCGCGCGGGGGGGCTGTGCGGAGCCAGCCGAGTCCGGAGAGGGAACGGGCGGGCGGGGAGGGAGGGGGCGAGGGAGGGGGCTCCGCGCCCGGCACAGCCCGCGGGAGGGGGGGGGGGGGGGGACGAACGGGGGGAAGGGGGGGGCGGAGGCTGCTCCCGCCCGGGGAGGGCCCGCACCGCTCCGTACCTACGGGCGGCACCGCACGGTGCGGGGGGAGCCCCACGCACACCGCACACACACACACACACACCCGACCCCGCACCGGGGCACCAGCGCCCGCACCGAGGAGCGGCGCCCGCTCCGCACCGGGGGGAGGAGGATGAAGGAGGCGGAGGCGGCGAGGGCGGGCGCTCGTTCCACGCCCGGGCAGCGCCTGGGTGCCCGGTAGCGGGCAGCGCTCGGACGGGCAAGCGCCGGCAGCGACCGCGGTGCCCTCAGCCCCCGGTGCCCGCCGCGGGGGGTGTCCCCGGGCCGGTTCGGCGGGACGGGCGCGGAGCCTCCTTGCCCGGCCGAGGTGGGCGCGGGGCCCCCGCCCCGGCGATGGCGCTGTGTTTCCCCTCCCGCCCCGGGCCCGGTGCCCCGCCGGGAGGGCAGCGCTGTGGGGCGAGGGGCGGCCCCCGGCGGGGGTCGAGGCGCCTCCCCCGCGCCATGCGGGCACCGAGCGGCGGACTGGAAGTTTCACACCGGCCCCCGCCCGAGGCACCGGGGCCCGCAGGCCCGGTGGCCGCCGCACCCCGGTCGGGGCGGCCCCGGCAGTGCCCGGCCGCGCCCCCCGGCCTGCTCCGGCCCGTCCGCCTCACACCGGGCCCGCCCCGCACCGCCCCGGCCACTGACAGCCTCGCCCTTCCCGGTGCTGCGCCGCCCCCGGCCCCCGCACGGGGCCTCGGGGACCGCCGGCCCTGCAGCGCCCTGGCGCGGGCACCCGCCAGTCCCCGGCCCGGCCCCGGCCCTGCCACGCCGCCCTGGGCCGTGCTCCGGCCCTGCCCGGGCCCCGCGCAGGCACCGCCCCGCTGCCCTCGCCCCTGCCCCGCTGCCTGACACCGGCAGCCCGGCCGCCCCCCTAACTCCGAGCCCCCTCCCCCCCCCCCATTCCTTTCCCCCTGGGACGGGTCCCCCCTCCCCGCAGCTCGCCCGCTCCGCCCGCGCACCGGCAGACCCGGCGGGGAGAGTGGGGGGGGCGGTGTCCCCGTTTCTGCACAATATGGACGGTCAGGGGGGAGGGTAGGGCTGAATCCGCCCCCACCTCGAGTCAGAGGTGGGGGGGACATGATCAGCTCCAGCTTGTTCGCGTCAGGGCCCGTCCCACCGGGGAGGAGCGGGCGGGGGGCAGGGGGGGGCTCCGGTCGGGGCAGGGGAGGCGGCGGCAGCACCGTGCACCGATGTGGAGCGATCTCGGAGCCAAACGTTGCGGAGGAAGGCAGGACCCACCTTGGGGGCTGCTCCCCGCAGGGTGCGGGTGCTGGGGTGTTAGGGTGGGACTGCGGTCCCCCAGCCCACCTGGTCTGCCGGAGGGGTTGCCCCCCTCCCCCACCCCGCGGTCCACGGGGCTCTGAACGGCGGCAGCGCGGTGCTGCTCCGGGGGAGTCCAGGGGACCCGCCGCGTTGCTACCGTCCCGTTCCACCCTGCCCGGATTTGTCCACTCCGGCAGCAAAGTCTCTGCGCCACTCGTCACATGTGATATCCAGGGGCCCTCCATGAGCTGGGCTCGTCCCACGGGCAGTGGCGACTGTCGTGTCCCTCCAGATGACACATCAGGGTGGGCACCCACATCCCGTGTCACCTGCCGCTGCCAGCAGCATCCTCTGCAGCCTCAGCACCAAACCTTTTCCTCTGACGGAGGAGGGGAAAAAAAATACCGTACAGAGAAATTGAACTCTTCTTGTTGTTTTTGTTGGGGGGTTTTGCCAAAAGGGCCGTAGCAGCCTGGAGCAGGATTCAGCGTGTTGTCCCTTAGGGGACTGGGGGCGTGAGGTTCAGGGCAAAACGCGAAGGGCTGGCAGCACCGGGAGAAGGAGGGGAACAAGGGCCAAGCCGAGGGAGGCCAGGAGGGAGGAGGCTCCTCCTGAGGAGGGGGATGACTCCGTTTCCCCCCACCACCACCCGTGACATCCCTACCTTCTCCTACAGCCAGGATGGGGGCAGAGAAGATGCTCCAAGACGTGTTCTGGCGTTAGGGAACTGGGCTGTCGAAGCCTTCAACAGGCACATGACCGCCCCCGGGTTTATAAAGACCCACCTTATCTGCATCCTGCTGCAACTGAAAACAGTTTGAGTATCGGCCTCATTCTGCAGCTGAGCTCACCCCGTCCCTGCCCGAGGTGCTCTGGGGGATGCATGGTGCAGGCTGGGAAGCCTCTGATCCCACCATTGTGTCCTCTAACACTGTTCTGCTCCTTCCTGCTTTAATTAGACCCTACAAACCCTTTAACTCGAACCTACTCATGCTCTGACATCTTCAGGTGGGACCATTTGCACCTCAGGGGCTTTAGAAGGTGGTGCTGGAAAGTCCTGTGGCTCTCCTGTTCGTGTTCTAGGGAAAACAGAAGATCTGGGAGATAAGGAGCATCCCTCTTTGGAGCATGGTTAATCAGACCCTGGTCACGGGCTGACCTGCAGAAAGGCCAAGGTGAAGATGTGCACTGCAAGGACAGGGCTGGGAACCCTCACCAGGAGCTCTCCATGAGCCAAAGGGGCCCTGTCCCCTCTGTCCCCTGGGATCCCCCGAGCCATCAGAGCTCAAGCATTTGCTTCTGACCTGGCCTGCAGACTGCTGTTCTTGTTAGTACTTCTTCGTTTTAATTTTTTAATTTTTTTTTTTTTTTACCTTGTCCCTTCCCTCTGTTTTTGGGCAGGATCTGCATTCATTCTTCCCCCCGTCTCCAAAGTAGAAACAGAAACACCTTGACTCATGCACCCAGCCAAGGACTGGCTGTGGCAACACCACTGGCATGTGTCACACTCCACTTGCTGCCAGGCCAGGGGGGAGGAAACCTCAGACCCTTCTCGGGGAAATTTTGGTCTCCCCCGAGCAGCTCTCCACCTCTGAGCTGATGGCCCAGGAGGTGCAAATGGATCCCTCGGGTTTAGTAGGCATCTTGGTGCCTTCTCCTCCTGCGAGGGTGGCACCTCATGTGAGGTGAGGGTGACAGCTCATGCTTCCCATCATGCTACATCCAGCTGTCCATCCCCCAAGCCTCTTGCTCCAAGGCTGGTCCTGTGTTGGACATCCCAGCTTCTGAACTCTGGCATTGCTGGGAGGATGGAGCTGTGACTGAGGAACCAGCCCTGAGGCCAGGGCAGGGGTTTCCCTTTGGGACAGGCAGAGCGTCTGTTGCCACAGCGGCTGGTGGTCTTGGGGTTTCCTGCGGCTTTTCCTTCTGCTCCAAAGAAAGAGACTCTGCACTGCCTGGATCATGGCACGCAGAGCTCACCAGGATTCGGCTGGGGTGGTGACACCAAGCAGAGACGTCAGCTCTGAGTACAGACTTTGTCCTCCCACTTTCCAAGGGCCAGCCCCACGCTGACCACAAATACTTACAGCCTGCTAGAAGGCACAGCTAACATGACCACTTTGTCAGAGCAGCTACCTTCTCCTCCCACCTGGGGGACAGGGAAGAGCAGGCAGGAAGGCCACGAGTCCTGCTGGAGTTGCTGTGCCTCTTCCACCTCTTCCCAAAGGGGCTTGCAGCAGGGGCGCAGGAGGGATGTGTGATGGGGACTCCATCACATCACCTCCCGCATGAGAAGCTGTATCTCTTCATTATCAGCTCAGAGGCTGATACTTAGAACCCTGAGGGCAAATCAAGCTTGCTTCTGCGTTGGGAAGGAGCTTACGTGGTGTAAGGCTCCGGGTTGCCTCACCTTGAACCTTCCACGGGCACCACGGGGATCTCAGGGCTGGACTCTTCCTCCCCATGTGCTCCGTAGGGTTTATTTTGGGACTTGCCTTTGTGCTGGCTGAGAAGCGAGGAGAAATGAGGCATTGCCTGCGGTCACTGTGCTGCTGCCCTCCTCCTCCTCCTCCTTCACAGCATCCTCGGGAGAAGCCCTGGACTGCTGGGTGAGAATTTGGGAGAGGAACTGTGCTGCGTCTGGGAGCGAGGGAAGAGCTGGCAGGACAAAGTGATGGGGGGTGGGGAGAGGGACGCAGCGGGTGAGCAGAGCTTGGGGTGCCTGGAGAGTCCCAGAAAACAGGGGAGGGGCTGGCAGGGGCGGGAGGGTTGCTCTGCCTCCGCTCCAGCCGCTTTCCCAGGACCGCAGGGCCGGAGGCTCCGGAGGGCAGCTGGCCGCGGGCAGCGCTGGGCCTGTCCCTGCTGCCCCAGGCTCTCCACCCCATCCCCGCCGCATTTATTGTCCGTCCTGCAGCCCCAGCCCCCCCGGATCCGGCTTCGAGAGCCGCCGAGGTCTCCTAATTGTAACCGGAGACAAAGAGAGCCGGTCTGTGACCGCGGCGCTGACAGCCCGTGCCGGGAGAGCCTGGCAGCAGCCCCGGGGACAGCCGGGGGGCCCGCGCCCCCGCCCCCCTCAGGACCCCAAGGCTGGAGTGTGACCCCGTGCCCAGCGCAGGCATCGCCCCCGCTCACAGCTTCCCCCCCTCCGGGGGACCACACTCCCCACGGAGACCTTGCGGGGACTCGGCTGCTGCTGCTGCGTCCCCGCCGAGGCTCATGGCCGGGCCGGGAGCGGGGAGCACGGCGGGGGCCCGGCCGGGGGGAACGGGGAGGGGGTGGTGAACCGGCCCCGTCACCGCGTCCCGGCGGAGCTTCCGCGCCTCTGGCTCCGGCCGGGGTCCGGCTTTTGATCGGGGTTTTTCACCGTGTGCGGAACGAGTGACTGCGACCTCTGCGGCGGCGGCGTGTGTGGCGCCAGGCAGGGGACAGGCAGCACGCAGCCATGAGGACAGCTGGCCGAGCAGCCCCCGCTCCGCCCCAAACCTGCCCCTCCGGGGACCCTCATGTTTCCTTCCCTCGGGAGGTTTCTGCTACTGCGGCTCTGCCGGGGCCCCACCAGGCACCCCCCGTGATTTGGTGACCCCAGAGGTGGGGTCCGGTGCTCTCACCTCCTGCCCGGTAGCCCTGACACCCCTCCTGGCCCAGGACATCACTGGGGAGCTGCGGGGTGGCAGCTGGGACAGTCACCAGGGGGATATGGAGACTTTCCCCCTCTCCTTCCCAGACAGGGACCTGTCACCTCCGGGGGACGCAGGAGGTGACATTACAGCACAACCCAAGTGACTGGAGGGGTGACAAGACTGGGGACTGCCCCGGCCCCAGCCACTATTCCAAGCTGTCAGCGTGTCCCAGGGACTGTCACCAAAGTCGGGGGGGGAACCAGTCCAGGGGTACCACGACGTGCCCCCGGGGCCCTGGCCAGGGTCTCCGTGGGAATGTCCCCGCTGCGGGAGCGAGGGTCCCGGCTCCAGCATCTCGGTGGCAATGCCTGGCTCAGGTTGTGCCGTGCTGGATACGGCATCTCCATGGAAACCCTCCCGCTCCGGCTGTGCGGGCTCGGGAGATGCCATCTCCACGGAAACGCGCTGCGGCGGCTGTGCGGGCCGGGATGCCCACGGCGGGAGGGTTGGGGTACCCGGGGCACCCCAGCTGAAGGGTGACAGCAGGGACTCGGACCCACCTCCGAGGCTGATGGGGGCTTGGGGACCAGGGGACGGAGTGCAGGCCACCCCTGTCCCCGGCACGGGGGACAGGGAAATTGGGGGGAGCGTGCCTGCGCCTGAAATACCAACACAAAATGTGTCCCCCCTGCCCCATCCTCACCCAGCTGTGCCAAGCAGAGCCTCCCACCTCCACCGGGTTTGGCGGGGATCACCCCCTCTTCCCCCAGCCTCAGCCAGGCACATTTTTGGGAGGGCCGTGACCCGTGAGATGGGGGCTGGAGGCGTTCAGGGACATGGAAATCCTCCGATCCCAAGGAGTGGGGGTGCAAGACCCCCCCCGACAGCCGGGGGGGCCCTACGGCGGCCCCCGTGCTCACACTCACGTTCTGTGACACAGGAAGCCGGAGAGGGCTGGGATTTCACCCTCAGAAATAGCCCAGATGAAATATTTTTATGGGTTATTTATAGCCTGCATTAAAACCAAACCAAAACAAAAACAAAACCCCAAAGACCACCAAAAGCCTTTATTTGTTGTTTTTAAATCTGCCTTTTACTTTCATTCAGCTCCCACTGGTCTCCCAGGGTGGCAAGTGGAGGAGCCTGGTGGCCCCAGCGTCCCGTGGGCTCGGGCATCAGCTCTCCCCGGCCGGGTCCCTGCCCCGTGGGGACACCCGTGGGGACATTGGCAACCACCCGGGCACGGGAGGGACACCGGGCTGCTGTCCCCACCGAACACCCGGGGGTGCTGCCCAGGCGGGCAGGCACGGCTCAGGGCCGGGATTAAGCCACCGCTCCCCGCTGGCAGCGGGAGCAGCAGCTCGGCTGCCCTGGCCGAGGCGCCCGGCTCCGTAAGCCTGGCTTTGACGTAGCCCGGAAAGTAGGCCAGTAAGAGCAACCCACAGCCGCTCACGGCTCTCCCGAGGGACGCGGTGCTCCTGCGCCCGGGCACGGCGTGAGCCTTGCCACCCCCGTGCCCCGGAGCCACCGCACCCGGCGGGGAGCAGGGCGGGGGTCTCTTTCGGTTGTTGGAGCTCCTGGTACTCACCCTCTCACACCTCGTGTGGCAGTCGGGCTGGACCCTGCCGTGGGAAGGGCAAGAACCAGGCTGAGGAAGTCCCCAGGGGGACCTGGACCCCAGCCCCAGCACTGCCCGCTCCATGTCAGGGTCCTGGGGGGCTCCCCAGACCCCTTCTGCCTCACTGCGAGCAACAACCCCCATGTGAGGAGCTCCCCCCACTGCACTCCCCCTCTCCCTCCCTCTTCCTGCTGCCCTGGGAGCTGCCAGCAGGCATCCCCGGTGTCACAGCCATCCCGTGTCTCAGCCATCCCCGACATCCCCTTTTCCTGCAGCCATTTGCAGACCCGGGATTGGTTTTTAATTAAAAAAAAAAAAAAAAAAAAAAAAAATCCCAGGAAACAAACCTCAACAAACAAACCCAAGCCCTGACATCCCTGTGCCCAGCAGTTTCCTCTCCGCGGGGCAGGACCGAGCTGTGCCGGAACAGCAGGTGGGCTGGCCCGGCAGTGCGGGGGGTCCAGCGGTGGTCCCGCTGCATCTCACTCCCTCTTCCAACCCCTCCCCAGCGCTCGGGCTGATGCTGCGGGCTTGTGGAGCATCTCGGGGTGCTGGGAGCCCCAGCTGAAGCCCAGCCCACCGCTGCCTTTCCTGGCAGGATGAGGCACAACCAGCTCCGTGGCTCCATGCTGTCCCCCCTCAGCTTCCTGCTGAGTACCAGCAATGCTCCTGCCAAAATCTGGCATGACCCGGGGCTGGCAGGTCCCCGTCAGAGCTTGCAGTGGTCCCAGCTAGTGACAGCTGTGAAGCCACCTGCTCCCCGAGGCCTGAGCTGGTGGCAGTGTGTCCCTGTCCTCGCAGGCAGTCCAAGAGCAGGGCACCACTCCCAGGACCTTGTACTGCCTCTGCCCTGACCTGCGCTGGGTCTTTCAGCCCCCTGAGACCCCTTGCACACCAGGGCTGGGAGCTGGGGGGCCTGGTCTGGGTCCCAGAACCGTTGCATCCAGCTGGGCACCTTCCCAGGGCTGGGATGGGGGATGGGCAGAGACTGGAATGGGGGCAGGCAAGGAAAGGTCCCACAGTGAGGGACAGGGACAGTGGTGCCACCAGGACCTGAATAGTCCCAACAACCCTAGGCCATGGGCAGAGGGGCTGTGCCCACCCCATGCTGGGCTCTGTCCTCCCCTGGCTCTGGGGCACTGCAGCTTTCACTGAAAAAAAAAAAAAAAAAAAATAAATTGCTCTTGTAACATCCCTGGGGACCTGGGTGAAGGTTTCCCACGGCTTTTGGGGCAGGGGGAAGCTTCAAGCTGGGGCCACCAGCCTGGACAGGGGCTCTCCAGCTTCACAGCATGGAAATGCTCACTGCTTCCTTTCCTTTTCTCAGTTGTTTGGTTTTTTTGCAGCCTGGGGTAAATTCATGCAACACAACCACAGCCTCATCCGCAGGCCAAGATTAAAAATAATAATATATACCAGTGCTGTATTACCCTTAAAAAATGGAGCTATGAAAGAAAACCACAGGGCAGGGGAAGTCCAACCCTGACAGAGTACAGGCTCCCCATCCATCCCCATTAACTTTTCCAGTCCCATTGCACCCCTCCAAGTCCTTCTGTCCCACCCAGGGACCAGGGGCAGCCTGAAGGACACCAGCTCCCCCTTCCCGAGCCAGAGGGACCACAGGGACAGAGCAGCCCTGGAGGTTTATTGTGTGGGGACCAGTGGGAGGTGCTGGGCACGGAGCCTCCTGCGGGGGCGGCGCCGGGGCTGCTCCAGCTTCTTGGGCAGAGCCTCCAGCCCTGGTTTGTCCCCCCCCCCCTCGTGGTGGCCATGTCGGGGACATCCTCTGCAGAGATGGGCTGGATGATGTGTCCTGCTCGGGTGATGACACGGGGGGCAGTCAGCTTCTGGAAGGCACGCTGTGTGTTCCAGGTGGTGCCCAGGGGGGTGCAGATGCTCTGCTCGAAGTGCTGGTGCCTCTCGAAGGGGAAGG
Organism: Calypte anna; assembly: GCF_003957555.1. Taxonomy (NCBI): domain Eukaryota; kingdom Metazoa; phylum Chordata; class Aves; order Apodiformes; family Trochilidae; genus Calypte; species Calypte anna. Next base: position 16,641,104 of record NC_044247.1, on the reverse strand, counting down.
GCAGCTCGCTGACCTGGGGGAAACAGCTCAGGCTCTGTGCCCTCACCTGCAGCCCTGCAAATTCCCCCTCCCTCCATCACCCTGCTGGCCTCGGGGTCACCCAGGCGGGTGGTCAGAGACTGCAGGGATCCAGGCAGCTTTGGGAAGGGGCGAGGGGAGAGTCCTGTCCCACCGGGGGACTGGCAGCACCCGGGTGTCACCCACCTGATGTGCTGCTGCGTGGATGTTGCGCTTCTCACTGAGGATGACGTTGGGCAGGTGACGGTCCTTGCGGGGAGGGGCGGGGGGTGGCTTGAGAAGGAACCTGAGGGGCGAGGTGGACGTCAGGGCAGGCTGTGGGGGTGGTGGCAGCTCTGTCACAACTACTCACCGTTTCACCTTCTTGGCGCTGGGCTTCAGCCCCGTCCCCCCCCACTCGCCCCAGCCCGGCAGCACCAGGTTGAGGGGCTGTGGCTTCCCAGCCTGCTCTGCCTTGAGCTTCTCCCGTTGGAAATCAGCCACCACGTCATCCCCAGCAAAGGCCTCAGTGATCACCCCTCTCTGGTCGATGCCACCCTCCTGCAGAGAGAGGAGTCAGCCCCCTGCATGCCCCCCTCCCGATCCCCAGGGAGGATGGGTCAGCTTGTCCTGCTCACCTCCTCCTCCACCACCACGGGGAGGACGGGGGACTGGAGCTCCTGGAGCTTCCCCGACATCACAGCCTCCAGGCTGATCATCTTCCTCTTGGCTGGTGGCTTCTTGGCAGGTCTGCCCCCAGCTCTGCCCGCCTCCTGCTGCTGCACTCGCCGCTTTGTTCCCCTGGCCGCTGCCTTCTCCTGCTGCTCCCCAGGCTCCTCCTCCACACGCTTCTCCTGCTGCTCCTGCTCCTCCACACGCTTCTCCTGCTGCTCCTGCTCCTCCACACGCTCCTCCGATGCCAGAGCCTCCATGTCCTCCACGGTCTGCACCCGGCTCAGCTGTCCTGACAGCAGGATCTGCTCCTGTGCCCGGGAGGACTGCTCCACCCCTGCACTCGTCAGCTCCTTGGCAGGGACAGGGGGCACGAGGCTGTCCCCTGCCAGCTCAGAAACTGCTTCTGCCTCATCAGCACCTGCACATGGAAGCGACCATGAGAAGCTGTCCTCCCCCCGGGGCAGGGAGGGGCCAAGACAGCTGTGTGACACCGGGCAGCACCCAGCCCCTGGCCCCTCTCCTCACCTGGTCCCTCGGGGCTCCCTGCCCGCCGCTGCCGTGCCTCCCGCCTCTGCGTGAAGTCCTGTAGCAGAGCTTCCTCCTCTGACATCTCTTCTTCTTCCTCCTCTTCCTCCTTGGTTTCCATAGCACCAGGCACCATGGCCTCCCCCAGCCCCTCCTGCCCCTCAGCTGGGTGGCTGGGCTGCCCCAGCATCCAGGGGTTGGCTGTGCCAGCACCCGAGGGGACAGTGGGGACAGTCACCGGTGTGAGGTCCTCCCCAGGAGGGTCCCCTGGCTCCTCCTGGGGCAGCTCCACATGAACTTTCTGTGTCAGCTCCTTGTTCTTGGCCAGCTGCTCCTGCATGGCCTTGCGGGCCTGGGGGGAGGGATGAGGTGTTTGTAGCCAGAACAAGGTGCCCCCCCCAGCTACCCCCTCCCTCCCCAGACAGCACTGGAGACCCTGCTGGGGCCTTCACTACATAAAAAGGGGTGTGAAGACATCAGAGAGAGTCATGATAGAAAGGTCTGTAGTGACAGGACAAGGAGCAAGGATTTTAAACTAAAAGACAGCAAGTTTAGCTTAGATATAAAAAAAATAATGATCTGTGACGAGTGTGGTGAGACACTGGCACAGGGTGCTCAGTGAAGGTATGGATGCCCCAGCCCTGGAAGCACTCAAGATCAGGTCAGATGGGGCTTTGACGTCCCTGCCCACAGCAGCACTGTATGGTCTCTGAACGTCCCTCCCAACCCAAACCCTTCCATGACCCAGACATCTCACCTCCAGGTCATACTTGGCCACAATGGCCCTGGAACGGGCCCATTTGCCCTTGTTCTGGTGCTTCAGGCTCATCCGCTCCTGGGGGAAGAGGAAGGGAGGAGAATCCTCATCAGGAGACCCCCCCCAGACACAGGGATGTCCCCAGGGGCAGCACAGAAGCCTCACCTGCATCCTGAGCTGCTCCAGCTCCTCCAGCCTGGCCAAGGCAGCCTCGGGGTCTGACTTTTGGAGCAGCTCAAACTCCTTCAGGGCCTGGCGCCTCCTGCTTCTCTTCAGCACACGGTGGTACCTGTGGGGAGCCAGGGAGGGGGTGAGGGAGGGCCCAGGGGGAGGGCAGGGGGCTGCCAGAGGTACTGTGGATCCCGGGAAGGAAGAGGCTGCTGGAATCCAGCCCACTCCCTGCCCTGGCACCACCTTACTTCTTGCTCTTGATCCTCTTCTCCCGCCGAGCTTTGGCTTCATAGTAGGACTGCAGGGCCCGGGCCCTCTGCAGCTCTGCCCTGCGCCGCCGGGCCTGGGGGGACATCTGGGTGAGGGGCTGCACCCAGACAGGGACCTGGGGGCTGGGGAGCAGCACTCACCTCCTCCAAGCTCATGGCCTGCAGCGAGGCCACCTCCTGCGGCGTCAGGAGAGGGTCTGTGGTGGGCTGCTGGGTCTGGTGGAGCAGCCCAAAGATCTCCTGCTCCAGGGGAGTCCGGGCCTGTTGGGCAGAGGAGACACAGTGGGAGTGTGAGGAGAGAACAGCTACAAGAGCCAGAGCTGTTCCCATCCCTCCTGGTGCTCCTGATGACAGCAGGGCCTGGAGCAGTGTGTCCCCCCTCCTGGGGTCACACCATCACAGGATGCCTTTGGCTGGAACAGACCCTCAGGAATATCCAGTCCCACCTCTGACCAGCACTGTGAGCTCACCACTAGGCCACGTCCCCAAGGACCAGGTCCACAGCCTGTTTAAATAACTCCAGGGTTGGTGACTCCACCATTACCCTGAGCTTGCATCCACTCCCTCTGGTCCTGTCACACTCCACTAAGGAGAAGATGCTGTCTCTCCCCTCCTGCTCTACCTTCCCTTGAGGTAGCTGAAGAAAGCAACAAGGTCTCCACTCAGCCTCCTCTTCTCCAGACTAAATGCTTAACTAAATAACTAACACAGCCCTGCTCAGGGGTCCCAGGGGGCTCACCCTGTGTGCCCAGGGCTGGAAGGCTGAAAAGAGGGGAGCAGAGCAGACTCCAACCCCCCTGCCCCAACCTCCCCATCCTCTTCCAGAGCTCACCCACACCCCTGCTCTGTCTGAGGAACACAAAGAATGTTCCCCCTTCCACCTTCCAGAGCTCAGCATGTGCCTGCCACAGCCTCCCTCCTCCTCCTCCTCCTCGCAGCAGGAGCAGGGGAGGGTGAGCTGTGTGGCACCCAGCAGCACCCACACCTTCCAGGCTGAGGCTGTTTGCTCCAGGGGCACAACCGTGGGGATGTCCTGCTGCAGGGGGAACACCATCTGCTCTGCCCGGCGGTGCTGCAGCACCACCTCCTGCCACCTCCCCACCTCCTTCGAGGTGCCCACGTAGGCAGCTTCCCGCACCACCTGGGGGAGAGGGGACAGGGTGAGCAGGGCAGGGAGGGGAGCAGGGCAGGGGGGGGGAGCAGGGCAGGGGGGGGGAGCAGGGCAGGGGGGGGGGCAGGGCAGGGGGGGGGAGCAGGGCAGGGGGGGGGAGCAGGGCAGGGGGGGAGCAGGGCAGGGGGGGGAGCAGGGCAGGGGATCAGGGGGCAGGGGATCAGGGGGCAGGGGATCAGGGGGCAGGGCGGGGGATCAGGGGGCAGGGCGGGGGATCAGGGGGCAGGGCGGGGGATCAGGGGGCAGGGTAGGGGATCAGGGGGCAGGGGGCTGCAGCAGAGCCCGCTCACCCGCTGGGCTTCCTCCTTGCTGAGGGGCAGCTCCACTGCCTTCTTCTGCTTCACCCTGTTCAGCTCCTTCCTCACCCTGCCCAGGGCAGACTTGGGGCGGATGGGCTGCAGGAGCTCGGACAGAACCAGCTTCTCCCCGGCACCTACACGGGGAGGTGGGGAGGGTCGGAACCGGCACAGCACGACCCGGTCCCGGGGCTGCGAAACCCCGGGGAGGTCCCCCAGACCCCCCCTCACCTTTGGAGCTGACATTGAACTCTGACACCTGAGTGCTCGGCTCCGTGCGCTCTGCCAGCAGCCGCCTGCCCGGGGGGAGAGGAAAGGAGCCCAAAGCGAAGAGGAAAGGAGCCAAGAGGCTCCCCGCGCCCCCCGGGGCGGCTCCTCCAGCCGGTGCCAGGGAAACGGGCACGGGGCGCCCTCCCTCCAGCCCCCCAGGAGTACGGGGAGGCGATGGGGAGGCGGCGGAGCCCCTCGGGCACCCCCCCACTCACCGCTTCCGTCCGGACAGGGACCTGACCGCCTCCAGCAGCTGCCGGTGCCGCCGCTCGCCGTCCTCCTGCCCCTGCCACACAGCACACGCGGTTACCGAGCTCGGCCCGGCCCGGGGGTCGCGGCGGAGCTGCCACCCCGCCGAACAGACGCGGAGCACGGCCCACACCCGCTCCCCCGTGCCCCGCCATCTCCCGGCCTCGCCCCGGTGCCCCCGGTCGCCTTCCGCCCCAAGCCGCAGGGGGCGAGGGAGAGCCGGGAGCTGCCGAGGAGCCCGTCCCGGCTCGGCTCACCTCATCCTCGCCGTCGCTGCCGGTCCCAGCTGCCTCCTGCCCCAGCCACTCCTCCGCCATCGCGGCCGCCGCGCTCCCTCCCGGTGCACGCCGCGCCGCTAACGCGCGACCTGCCGTAAAGCGCCGCTGCCACGCGACATGCCGTACAGCGCCGCTTCCGCCCGGGCTGCGGCCACCCCGCCGCGCTTCCGCCCGCCCTGCCCGACGTCACGGTCACCATGGCAACGGGACCCGGCGGGCGGAGGAGGAGAAACGGGGAGAGGGCGGCGCCCTGGGCTGGCTGGAAACCGGGGAGCCCCGGGGAGCCCCGGAGAGGGGCGGGCGCTGCACGGAACAAACCGGGAGGGCTGCACCTCCGGACCCCGCCCCGGCCACGTGCCGAGCCCCGCCCCCCGCCCCGCCTCCCCTTGTCCGCACCGGGGCGGGGGCAGCGGCTGCCGAGTGACGTGCGGCGCGGCCAATGGGAGCGGGGGGGCGGGGCGGAAGGCTGGCACGGACCAATGGCTGCCCAGGTCCCGCCCCCACGGCGGCGCGGGGCGTGGCGGCCCCTCCCGCGCCGCTAAGGGAGCGAGCGGCCGGCCCGGCCCGCACCGGCACCGGGTGAGCGGCGGCGCGGGGCACCCCTTCCGTTTTCCTTCTCTTCCTCTTCCCTTCCTCTTCTTTTCCCCTTTTCTTCCCCTCCCGGGCTCGGATCCCGGCGCGGCCGCAGGGCGGGGCCTGCCCGGTCCCGTTCCATCCCTTCCCGCTGGGGCCTGGGCTCTCCCCTCAGGACCGCGCCCTGCTTCCCCCCCCCCCGTTCCTTCCCGGTGGGTTTCCATGGCGACCCCCCTCCGGGGCGCTCGGGTTTCCATGGTGACAGCCGCCGCCCCCCCCCCTCCCGGTGCCGGTCCGGGCTGACCCCCGGTGCTGAGGCGCTCTCCCTCTCCCCGCAGCCCCCAGCCCAGCCCCTCGCGGCCCCTGAGGATGCCGGGGGTGCGGGCGGCGGAGCAGCAGCAGCAGCAGCAGCGCCCGGAGGTGTGGCGGCCGCCGCCGCCCCAGTGACGGCCCCGCCATGTCGGTGATGGTGGCGAGGAAGAAGGTGGTTCGGAAATGGGAGAAGCTGCCGGGCAGGAACACCTTCTGCTGCGACGGCCGCATCATGATGGCCCGGCAGAAGGGCATCTTCTACCTGACCCTCTTCCTCATCCTCGGCACCTGCGCTCTCTTCTTCGCCTTCGAGTGAGTTCCCTCCCGCCACCCCGGGGACGGGGCTGGGTCTGCCCGGTGGCCTCGGGGAGGGAGGGAGCCTGGCACGGATTCCTCCGCTGGGATCTGCCTCTTCGGCTTGACCCTGGAGGCTTTGGGCCCTGCCAGAGCTTTGCCCCTTGGCTTTTCCTCCCCACGCTTGTGCTGCCTGTGCTGGGAACCTGAGCCCGGCGAGAGGGGCTGGGGGCACGGGGACCCCCCGGGTACCAGGGAGCTGCTGCTGCAGCCTCCCTGCCTGCTGGCCGGTGACCCAGCCCGGTGGCACCGGGGTTAGCGCTGGTCCCGTCTGCCCTCCATCCATCTAGGAGCCTTGGAGAGGCTCCGGATGCCCTTTTAGACCCTCTCAGCAGCATCAAGAGATGCAGCATAAGCCTTGGACGCTGCCCAAAGAGCAGGACCTGCCCCCTCCCCGCAGCTCTCCCTCCTCGTTGGGCTGGGGAACTGCTCTGGCCTCAGACTAATCCTAGGGAAAAAAACAAAACACAAACAAAACCGAAAAAAACCGCCAAGTGTTTTCCCAATTGCTGAAGTGGTGGGGAGGGGTCAGGACTGCCCCTTGTGCCTGCCCTGGGATGAGCTTGGTTCAGGCAAACAGCTGTGAAAGTTCCCCCAGCATGTTTCTGCTCTGCTGCGGGGGGTGAAGGTCTCCGTGGCACTGGGTGAACCGAAAGGTCTTTCAGCCAGGAAAATGAGGAGCAGCAACTGCTGGCTGGCTGTTCCTGCAGACACATGGAGCTCTCCTCCTAGACCTCTTTCCCAGCCCGGGGAACTTGTCCCACCCTCCCCTGGCCCAGCATTGCCCTCTCCTTAGTGGCTGTCTTGTGCTTTCTGGAACACTCTGCTGAGGCTTCCCACACCCCACAGCAGCTGTGGAGCAGCCTGGGCCAGGGGTCAGGCTGGCTTTCTGCTTAGTCCTGGTGTGGCTTTGGGGACGGGGGCTGTAGAGCTGCAACACAAGATGTTGGGGCTCCTGAGTGAGGAAAGCCCAAATTATCCCTGACTCATCTGGGATTCACAGGTGTGGGGTGACACGGCTGAGGTTTGTTGTTTGTTGGTTGATTGATTTCATTTCCCCATCTCAAAAATGGAGCTAAAGATGCCCTGCCTTGCAGCAAGGACTAATAGGTGTTGCTGCTCCAGAAACACTTCTTGCTGCTCCAGAAACACTGATTCTGCTCCCCATGGAGACTGTCCTTGGCAGAGGAGCAGAGCCACGGCCACCTCTGCTGTGTCCCCCTTGCCTGCTGCCTGCCCTGGTCGCTGCCTTCCCAGCTGTGTAGGCAGAAAGTTTGGGAAAATCCAGAATATAATTTTGGTCCTGTCAGCAGCACGACAAGCTTAATGCTCTGTGTTTGGAAGAGGTGGGCTGGTTCTGAAATTGTTTGGGTGAATTTCCGAGCTGGTGGTAGGGAGCAGGTGTAATAATCCCCAGGATGTTTCTGTTCGTCCAGCCAAGCTGAGGAGATGGAAATCGATGATTTCCTCCCCCCCGTTAAAGTTTGCACTGCGGAGGAACAGTTCGGGTGCTGGGGATGTGTCTGGGGAGGAGCAGCCTGTGCTGGGTGCTGGCTGCAGGGGTGCCGGTTCTGTTCAGCTGAATCACTTGCGCAGTCACACCTTGTCTGAGCGGGCCCGGGGGACGCCTGCAGCTCTCGCTGCTCGCTGGGAGTTTGATCCTCACCCTCCAGCTGCTCTGGCCGTGCTCCGGTTACAAGCGCGGTGGCTGGAGGGCTGGCGGTGGCTGGTGTCACCCGTCACGGGGACAGCCACCGCCTTCCCGGCTGGAAGGGTCCTTCCCAGCCATGAAATGCCGGGGCTGCCTCTGCCCGGGGGCTTCTCTCCCTCCCGGCAGCCCCCTGCCCACCCGATGTGCCCCGGGCGCTGAAGCCACCGGGGGCTGGGGACCCGCGGGTGGGGTGAGCCGGCGGGACCCGGAGGGTGCCGGACCTCCAGGTGCCGTGTCTGGAGACCCAGCTCCTCCCTCCCTGCCGGGCAGAGCCCTGGAGCTGTGCTAGGAAGTGCTCCGCAGGGACCCGAGTCCTCTGCCCAAGGGCACCTCTCGGCACCACCTTGGCAGAGAGCAGCTCCCCCCAGGGCCCCCCAGGTTAATGGGGTCTGTTCTACGGCCCTAACCCGTCCCATAGAACCCCGTTTCACGTCCTTTTGGCGCTGTTTCAGGCACTCACTGGGCATGTCAGCTTTTGTGATAGGGCGCTTGGTTGTCTGCCTGTGCTTGAGGAGGAGCCCAGGTACAGCACTTAGTGAGCCCCTCTGGGAATTCGGGTGATGGGATGTAGTGTGTCCCCCACCTGGGGGGGCTGGGGGTTTCCTCAGTGCAGTTTGGAGGGGTGCTGGGGGGTTTCCTCGGTGCAGTGTGCCAGCGGGTCTGTAATTCCCCCCCTGAAGTGAGAGGTCTCAGCTCTGCTCTCCCAGCAGCTGCAAGAGGACTGAATTCCTTTTGTCCTCAGCCTTTTCAGTGTTCAGCATTTGTGGATGTCACAGGCCAGGCCGTGCCTGCAGCACCAGGCTCCTGCCGTTTGCTTTCCCAAACAGCCAACCACCTCTACCTCTTGATTTTTTATCTGCAGATTAAAATTTATTTTCTAATGAGTTAAAAAAAAAAACCCCAACCAAACAAACCGCCCTACCCTTCACCCTCCAGGCGACTTAGATTTTTCTGTTTTATTTTTCCCCAACCCCAAAGATCGAGGTTTTTGCCCTGAAAACGAGAGGTGCTGCCCCTGCAGCACCGGTGGGGCTGGCAGCACGTGGCAGCGGCAGCACCGGGACCGGGTCCATCACCAGCACTTCGTGTGTCCGTGCTGACAGACGGTGCGAGTTTCCGTGGGCAACCCCGGTGATGGGGAGAGGGCCCCCGACCCCTCCAGGTGTGGTGCTGGGGCTGAGCTCCCCTCCCCGCCCTTCCCCTTCCTTCCTGCGGAGCCGCGGACCTGCCCGGATTCTGCCGGCAGAACGGGCCGAGCGGTCCCTGTGCCACTGTGGCACCTCCCATCTGCTGCCCCCGCCGCTCCAAGGATCTCTTTGTCTGAGCCTTTCTCGCCCCCCCGGTGATGCTGAGTGGTGATAGTGCTGTTATTGTCTGCTGTGAGATGACAAAACGCTCAGGAGCGCAGATACAGCTCCGGGAGCGGAGGAGGAGCAACACCCTGACGTGCCAACACTGGGGCTCTGTTGACTCCCGGCTTTCCCAAACAAAAGATCTTTAAAATGTCCGTTCCTCGGCGCTGGGGACGAATCGCTGAGCGCGGTCGTGCTGCAGACCCGGGGTGGGCCGGGCTCCCCCGGGCTCCCCGGCCCCGATTCGGCCCCTGGGTCGGTGCCTCCCCCTCTGCCCAGCGTTCCGGTGGCTCCTGGAACATCCCCCAGTGACACCTCCTGGAGAGCAGGGAGGGCCGGGGGCAGGCAGGGGGGGTCGGTGTCAGCCCTGGGGGTGCAGTGCCAGTGGGGTGGGAGGTTTGTCACAGCCTGCTTGCAGGTGAGGAATCTGCTGACAGCCCTGGCGGAACCTGGGAGAGGGGAGTGTGTGTCTGGGGCAGTTTGGGCTCAGCTCTGACAGCCACAAGCCTCTTTGTGGTGTTGGCAACAGTTCTAAAAGCTGTCACATCGAGCTGTGGCTCTTTGGGGCAGAGTGCATCCAGCTTTTATAGGAATCAACCCTTATTCCTTCCTAAATCAGGAGCCAGGGACTCTGTTTAATGGCTGACTGGCTTGCAGCTCTCTCCATAGACTTTGCCCTTGCAAAGGGAAAGCAAAGTTATCTGTAGGGTGAGCCCAGCCCTGGGCTGCCTGGCCTAGCTCTCCAGGTGCTGTCAGGACACTGCACATGGACAACTCCCAGGGCTGTGGTGGCTGAAATTACCCCTGCTGGTGCAGGGGACAGGTCCTGGGTGTCACAAGCATTCTGTAGCTTCAGCCTTCAGCCCGTTTTGTTGCACACAGGCCATGGAAATAGGGTGTTTCTGAATCGGGATTAAAAATACGTTTTGTTTCATCCCCGTACTTCTCTGAGCAGTGAGGTCTGCAGGGCTGTGCTGCAGTGCTGGGGGAGCTGTGTTTGTGGGTGTCCAGAAGTGACATAGGGAACAGTGAGATTAATCCCCTTGCTCCCTTTGCCCTGCCTAAATCAGTGGGATTAGCAACATAAATTCCTCCTTGGACCTTTCTGTACTTATAAAGCAAACAAACCTTATGCTGAGTTTCCTCTTTGGAGCTGGGGTTGTTTTGGGGCAGGAGATTGAGAGCTTTCCTGTTCCACACCTCAGCAAAGCCAAAGGAAACCATGGGAATGCTGCACCTCCACCTGAATCCCCTTCCTGAGAATCACAGGACCCAGTTAATCCCGAGAAAGGAATTTTTGTGGTACTGAAAGCTGCTGCCTCTGTAGGGGCCAGTGGAGATTCCCACTCTATGCCTCTGGGCTCTCTCCAGTGGTGGGCTCAGCCCAGGCCTTGGGTGCTTCTCCTCCAGGCAGGATCCCTCCCTCTGGCCAGTGGCATTTCTGGTGTCACCCATGACTGAGCAAAATGGGAGCTGGGAACAAAACAAAATGCTGGGAATGGCACTGTGCCTGGCTGGGTAAAAACACGGTGGTGCTTTGGTGGTGCCTGGCTGTCAGAGCTGCCCTGGGGGTGCTGCCCTGTGAGGGAGGGATGGGAAGGAAGGGCTGAGCAGCTTCTCTCCTCCAGGTGTAGCCAGCGTTGAGCAGAGCCTGTTCCCTGGTGCCGTGGCAGGTTTGGGGCAGACTTTGGGGTGTGCTGATCCGTGCCCTCCCGGCCTCTCCCCGCAGGTGCCGGTACCTGGCTGTCCAGCTCTCCCCGGCCATCCCCGTGTTTGCAGCAGTGCTCTTCCTCTTCTCCATGGCGACGCTCCTGAGGACCAGCTTCAGTGACCCCGGGGTGATCCCCAGGGCCCTGCCTGACGAGGCAGCCTTCATCGAGATGGAGATCGGTGAGTGTGGAGCCAGCTGAGCTGCTGGCTGGAAAAGCCTCTCTATTTCTGGCGTATCTCTAGGTACATTCTCTGCAGAGCTTGCTTCTGCTTCCAGCCCGGCCCTCCACACGTGAGGGTTGCACCCAAGCAGGGCGTCTTTCCACCTGCTGGCTGATTCTGCTTGGCTGAGTCTCCCAAAAGCTGGTGCCATGTTGCTGCTTCCCTTTCTGGGAGCCTTTTCACGTGCCAGTTTTCTCTCATCACTGTGTGTGTGTACAAACTCGGGTTTGCTTTTGGGAGGGGGCTTGGTGTGGGTCCCGTGATCACCGGGGCAGAGAGGAGGTGTGGTGGATGCTGGCCTGCTCAGTGACACACAGACACACAGCCCCAGCCCCACTGGGTGTGCTCTGAGAGCTCTGCTGTCCCTTTTCCTGCCTCCAAGTTGCCAGGTTGGCTCTGGACCGAGCGAGCAGAGCTGCAGCCGCTGGCTCCAGCCCCAGCAGCTCTGATCCCGTGGGGAGGAGGGTGAGTTGTCCTTCTGGGGCTGTCGTGTTGCAGCAGTGAGTCTGATCTCTGCTCCATTCCCTCTCTCAGAGGCCACCAACGGGGCCGTGCCGCAGGGTCAGCGCCCGCCCCCGCGGATCAAAAACTTCCAGATCAACAACCAGATCGTGAAGCTGAAGTACTGCTACACCTGCAAGATCTTCCGCCCACCCCGTGCCTCCCACTGCAGCATCTGTGACAACTGTGTGGGTGAGTGGAGGAGGAAGAGGAGGAGGAGGTGCTTGTCCCCAGGACAGCCTTTGGGGTCTGCACCTGCTCACGCTGAGTCCAGAGGGGTGCTGGGGTGTGACAGACCGGGATGAGCTGCCTAATCCTGAGCTCAAGGAGCTGGAGGTTTGCTCAGAACCTGGAGCAGATGGTTCATCTCTGCCAATGCTTCTTTGGCAGTAACTGCTCTGACTTGACCATCAGCCCATTTTTCAGTTTCACTGAGCTGCTGGGCCAGAGGGATCCAGGACAGAGCTGGGGCTTGGGTGAAAACAGCTCTTTGGTCAGGTGGAGATTCTGCTGTTATGCTGAGTGCCCCTGAGTTTTGTTCTCCTGCTGCAGAGCACACGTGCTCCTAGCGTTGTGATTGGAGGAGGAAATCCTGTTCTTATGGATCCCTTTCCTCAGGTTCCTAGCCCTTCGAGTGCTCACGTAGTCCCTTGAGCTCTCTTCTTGTTATTCTGCTAGGAGGAACGGGGCACATGGGTTAGAGAACTCCTGGGACCTCCAGACCTTCATCTGACCTGTGTGCTGCTCTATTAAAAGCCATTACACCTCAGGTCTGTGGGCGAGGAGACAGGCATGGGGCCAAGCTCTTGAGCTCCATCCTGAGTGCCAAACAACTCGTCAGTAAAAGAGTTTTGCACTTTCTTGCCGGGCCTCCCCTTCCAGATGGGGGCTGTGATGTGGGGCCTGGAGATAGCAGAGGGTTGGGCTCTGGTGGCCAAGGGTTCCTTGGACATGGTTGGGTTGGAACAGAGGAGCAGTGGTGATGTCCACCTCTGCTTCCACAGAGCGCTTCGACCATCACTGTCCCTGGGTGGGCAACTGCGTGGGGAAGAGGAACTACCGCTACTTCTACCTCTTCATCCTCTCGCTCTCACTCCTCACCATCTACATCTTCACCTTCAACATAGTCTACGTAGCACTGAGTGAGTCTGGCTGCAGAGGGGTGGGTGGCTGGGGGCCAGGGGGTACCCATGGTGTCGGGAACCCTGAGATGATTGGAGCAGGGAAGAATGTGGTGGGATATTCCAGAAAAAAAATAAATGTCTCTCTTTATATTGCCAGAATCTCTGAAGATTGGGTTTCTGAACACATTGAAGGAAACCCCAGGGACATATCCTTCCACAGCATGTGAGGGGTTGGCTTCTCCAGAGCTGGGGGTTAGTGTGAGCTGCAATGCAGTAGGACTGTAGTCTTGAGGCCCAGGCTTCTCCAAGGAGTCTCTAAGGGCATTTTCCCCCATGATTACAAAGTGAGGAGCATTTTTGTGGCTTTTGGGAGGAGAGCAAAACAGAAAACCCTGTCTGGAGAAGGAGTAAAGTCAGGGTAGTGTGCCTGGGGACAGGGCACAGCTGGGGTGGGACTGTTCCCAGGCTGTTCCCTGTCCTTAACTGTGCTCACTGTACTGGAGGTGCTCATCTGTTTCTTCACCCTGTGGTCAGTGGTGGGGTTAACTGGGTTCCACACCTTCCTGGTGGCACTGAATCAGACAACCAACGAAGACGTAAGTAGAGTCTTCCTGTTCCTCTGAGCCATCTCCTTTCCTGTCAGGGCTGTGTCTCCCTTGCTGCCCTGCCCTGCAGGACGAGGCAGAGCTCTGTGGGTGGCAGCAGGAGTTGGTGGAGCAGAGCTGAGCTTGTGCCCTGTCTTGCAGATCAAGGGGTCCTGGACTGGGAAGAACCGCGTGCAGAATCCCTACAGCCATGGCAACATAGTGAAGAACTGCTGCGAGGTGCTCTGTGGGCCCCTGCCCCCCAGGTGAGCTCCTGGGGCCAGCCCTGCTGGTTTTGCCCTCAGAGCCCAGTGCAAGGCCCTGAGGAGCTCTCCTTCCTTGGGTGCAAGACCTGGCTGCTCTTCCACCAGCATCCTGGGTGTTGAGGGCTTCTGGAGGTCAGGGGACACGGCTGAATGCTCTGGGGAGGAGGTGTTTCCTTCCCCTGGGGTGGCATGTGGAGTGGAGGCTCTTTTTTGGGGCACTTGTTTTGGTGGGCTCCTCCCTCTGAACTGGGCTGCTCTCCTAGGGGCTTGGTTTTCACAGGAGGGGTGGATACACTCAGCTAGGTTCAGGCTGTGCACAGCCTGGTTTGCAGAGGAACACTTTCCCTGATTTTATATTTTTTTTTCCCATCAGCACTTTTCCTGTGGGGAGCAGAGGTGGGGTCAGGGTCAGCGTGGGGCTGAGGGTGTGCTTCTCTTCTTGCAGTGTCTTGGACAGGCGGGGCATCCTGCAGCAGGAGGAGAGCACAGCTCAGGAGGAGTCGTGCCCCAGGGGTCCCAGCGCAGCGCCAGCGGGGCAGTCAGAGGGGAGCAGTGCCCAGCAGAAGGAGGGCAGCCTTCCTCCCCCCAGTGCTGTGAGTCATCCCCCCCACAGGGACAATGGGCTTGGAGCTTCTGGTGCTTTGGGCCAGCAGAGAGGAAGCTTGAAGTGTGACTCTAGCAGGAACAGAGCAACACTCAGGGCTTTGCTGCTGGGGAAAAGCCTGGTGTGCTCTGGCCCTGGAAACCAGCATCTCTCTGAAGCTGGCTGGGAGGGTGTGAAGCCACTCTGACTCCTGGGTAACCCTCAAAGGAAAGAGCAGCCTGCTCTGTCCTTGAAATGAGCCCTGATTGAGGACATCTCTGCAGAGGAGACCTCCAGAGAGCCCTTCCCACTTGAGTTGTTCTGTGAGGGTGGTGGGAAATGGCTGGGCTACTCCTGCTTGGGCATGAGCTGCCTGTTCCTCTGATGGAAACAGCTCAGACCACTTCTGCTGGAGCAGCTCAGTGCTCCATATCTTTGTGAAGCTGCTGCTTTGTCTGTTTGGAGGCTCCTGATTGCTCCTTTTCCCAAGCACAGCTGGGACCTCTGCCTGGTGGAGCTGGAGCAGGGCAGGGGGGCCCACGTGTGCTCAGCTGCTCTGTGTCAGGGTGCATTCATGCAGGTCACTGCTGTCTTCTTTCTCCAGATCCCTGCACCATCCCTGGGCACGGCTGAGATGCCAGAGGAGAAGCAGCTGCCTTCTGGGGAGCTCCCGGTGCCATCCCAGGACGCTGGGCAAGCAGAGCACTAGCCCTCTGCTTGGAATGGAGAACTTTTCTTCTTTTGTCTAATCAAAGCTGGAAGTGATTGAGGAGAGGAGGAGCTGGGCTGGATGGCAGGCAGAGGATTCCTCATGGCCATTTTGCTTTAGTCATTACTCACCTGGCAGTGTGGGCGGTGTGGGCTGGCGCTGCCTCACTTGGTCTCCAGGGATCAGCAGCGCCAGTGCCACCTCCTTGGCCACACCGGGGCCGGTCTGCCCGCGGGTCGGGGCAGGACCCCTGGCTCCGCAGGTTTGTCCTGGGTGCTGAGCACCAGCTGGGTGGCCGGGGCTGTCCCTGTGCCCGGCCCCGAGTCTCCCAGGAGATGATTTGTGGTCCAGCAGTGTCTCGGAAGCACCGTTCGGGTCCCCCTCACTGAGGAATCCCGGTGGGAAGTGGGGAAGCGTGTGTGGCAGTGGCGTCCTCTCCCCCCTCCTCCCTCTCGTGTGTGGCATTGTTTTATTGGTTAACGTGGCAGGGCTCGGCAGGAGACATTTTGGTGCCAAAAGCGGCCCAAACAGTCAGGAAGGTGTTGTGTTGACAGCAGTGTTTGAAGTGGCTTCCTTCCCACCCCCTTGTTTCCCCGACGCCAGCGTGGTGGTGATGGTTGCCTCGATCCCCCCCTGGGCTGCCCACAGAGCTGTTGTGCAGGGGGTGTCTGGAGCCGATGGGGAGGGTCTGCCCGTGCTGCTGGCCCTCTGGCTAGTGCCGGGGCTGTGTTTGCCCCCCGGTGCTTCCCAAGCACTGTCCTGCCCTCCCCTTCCTCGGCAGGCTCCGGCACGCCGCTCAGCCACTGCTCTGCAGAACCTCAGCCCTGAGTCTCTGTCCCTTTGTCCCCCTGCCCCCCCTGGCACTCGTGTCCCTCCCCGGAGAGTGAGTGGCAGGCGGGGGGTGTCCTGCCAGGGTGGTCCTGCAGGGTTCAGCGGGATGCTCCTGCCTGGCAGTGGTATGGACGTGGCCACCCTCTCCCAGGTCCTCCTCTCAGTGGGTTCGCAGGTGCCGGTAGCTCCGGTTCCTGCTGCTCCCTGCCAGCAGGGATGGGACCACCTGGATGGTGGTCACTGCCCCCCTGCAGCCAGCCCTGGCCCGTCCTGCCCCCCCGGGGCAGGGGGTCCCGGGAGCAGCCTGGCCCCACACACACCCCGCTGGCGGTGGGATCCACCGCCCCAACACGCTACTGACCAAACCTCAAACTTGTTGTGACAAAAGTGTGTTCTTTTGGGGGTGGGGGGTTTGACTGATGTGTTTTGGAAGGCAGTGTGTTGAGGGCTGCCTGCACCTGCGGTTCCTGCCTGTGCTGTTCAGGTTCTCTGTGAAGGAAGTGTGGGGGTAGGGTGAGGGGTGGGGTTTCTTTGTTTTTTGGTTCTTTTTTCTCCTTTTTTTTTTTTTTTTTTCTTTTTTTTATTTTGAAACAATGAAGGAAACTTGATTGGTTTGAAAAATGGCTGAGCCATAGCCTCTGCCTCTGTCTGTGCCTCCCCTCTGGCTTTCCAGCCTCCACCTCTCACACTTCCAGGGTGTCTTTACCTATGTCCTGCTGTCCCAGCACGGTGGGTGAGGGGGGTCTCTGCCGCTCAGCCCACATCCCAGCTGGTGCAGCTGGGGACTCCCCAGAAGCTCTGGGTTCCCCACAGGCACCACTCCCTTCCCTGCTCCCTTCCCTGGCAGGCAGGAGGCAGGCTGTGGCTGGAGCAGACTTGCATGGTTTTATTGCAGTCGAGCACAAAGGAACCAACTGGGTGACCAGAGGCCAACGCTGCAGCCTTTGGGGGTCCCCTTGAGCCAAGGGGGAGGTGTGGGCTCACAGGGCCCTTTCTGGGCTGCTCTTGGTTGGGGTGAACCCAACCTTCCCAGCACCCCTTTCCCTGGCTGTGCCAGGGATGCTGAGGAAGGCAGCGGGAACCCACCCTGCTCTGGGTTTGCTCTGTCCCCTCCTGCCACAGCCCTCTCTGTCCTTGCAGTCCCCTCTGCAGCTGGGGGGACTCCGTGGGGAACTCCTGGAGCTGGGGATCAAGTGGGGCAAGGCCAGGACAGGCGCTCCAGCCCGGCTGCATCTTGGTGGGGAGCAGGGTGTGAGGCAGTGCGGTTGCAAAGTGTCCCGGTGGCAGCCAGAGGGGCGGCCTCGGGGCACCCAGGGCTGAGCTGCCTGCGGCCACGGGGCACCCAGAGCTGTGGGGTCCCACTGATGGGGTCACCTGCCCCCCAGCCGGGAGACGTCCCACCACCAGGCCAGGCTGGGAAGCAGCTGTGAGCTGTGCTGGTGGGCTCAGGAGGGGTCTGGCAGGGAGAGAGCCTGCAGCTGCCCCTCGGGACCCCCCAGCTCGCTCTCGTCCCGGCTGCTGTCGAGCGTCTCTGATCCCTCGAAGCATCCCGAGTCCCGGGGAATGTCTCCCTTGGGCTCTGAGGGTGAAGCCTGGGCTTCGGAACCATCACCTTCCTCGGGCTCACTTGCTGCTGGGAGAGACAAGTGGTGGGGTTAGTGGGCAGGGGATGTCCGCCCCATCCTGTTCCCCGCTCTTACTGTCATAGTCCAGGAGGAGCTCAGCTGCTGTCAGCAGTTTGGCGCGGTGCTGGGGGTCAGTGATGTTCAGCTCGTTGAGGTGGGTCTCACGCAGCTCCTTGAAGTCCTCCAGGGTCTGGTAGCCATTCAGCAGCAGGGTGGAAATGTGCTCCTGGGGCAGGGGGTGGCATGGTGAGTGAGGGCTCTCCCTACCTGGCCCTCCACACTAGCCATGTGGCTACCGCCTCAGCACAGCCCCACGGTGGGCGCTTGCCCAAGCATCATCCATAAAAGCCCTGTGTGTCCCCTTGGGGGTGAAGTGGAGGGAGCCACAGGGATGGGGAGCAGAAGGGAGGGTGGTCCCGCTGCTGGCACCCTGGGCTCGTGCTGGCTGCCACTGTCCCCCTGTCCCTTACCTGCAGGTTGATGCGCTCCAGCAACTCGTGGAGGGTCTTGGGCTTGAGCCTCTTGCTCTTGCAGGAGCCCCGGCTCTTGCGGGCAGGGAGTGTCTCCTCAGGGATGATATCCACGTAGATGAACTTGAAGGAGCCCACCCTGTTGTTGAGCAGCCCTGTCCAGGTGCCCACGGGCGGCTTCTCGATGATGCCGATGATGTCCCCTTTCTGGGACGAGGGAGGTGGAGGTGGGTGCAGGCGTGAGGAAGGGGTTCCCTGCCACCCTCCCTGCCTCCCCAGGACCCTGGCCCGGGGCTCACCCGCAGCTTCAGTGAATCCTTGTCGTAGGGGCTGGGGGTGAAGTCGGTGTGGACGCGTGCCCGGCCGCAGAAGGGACCGGTGTAGGTTGGGCTCTGCGGGCTGTCCCGGCTGCTGCCCCCAGGGACGGCCACCTCGCTGCCTGCCGAGGGGAGTCAGGGGCTCAGGGTGGGTAGGACAGGGGGCTGGGGTCCCGTGGAGGCTGGGCTCACCGCTGGACAGCTGGTGGGTGACTGGGGGGTGTCCCTCTTCCTCCATCTCCAGGTAAGGTGGTGGCGCCTTCTCAAGGATTGGTTCCTCTATGCTGCTGGCTGGGGACAGGGGACACGCGGCCTCCTCCTCCTCCTCCTCTGTGTCTCCCTGCTGAGGGGACCGGGGTCAGGTATGGAGGGGGAACTGCCCCTCAGCCTGCCTGGACCCCCACTCACCCTCCCCTCGGCCAGGGCTTTCACAGCCATTCTGCCCATCTTGCGGTTCATGGTTCTGGAGATGACTGCTCGCCACTTCTTGCTCAGCTTCATCCCGCTGCTCCGGGTAGCATCGTCAGGGGCAGGGCTGCTGGCCTCATCCTCGGGGATCTGGCAGATGGGTGGAAGGTGAAGGTAGAGCCCCCTCCCCCGGCAAACCTCCGCTGGGTCACACAGGACTGCTCCTTGGGGAGCGAGACCTCAAATTCTGCCAGAGCTGGAACCTCTGGGGCTGCTCCCCCAGGAGGAACAAGACTTGGGGGAGACAGACTCCTGTGCTGGATGGGAGGGGAGGGGGTCCCCGGGGAGCAGGAGGTGGCCAGGGGTGCTGCTGCCCTCGGGGAGGCTGAGCACTCACGTTCTCCTCCAGGTTGAACTCCTTCTTGCTGGGAGCGGGGGAGGTGACTTGGGACTTGGCGAAGTCCTTGAAGCTGCTGGAGCGCTGGAGGGAGAGCTGGGGGGCAGGGGAAGGGCTGAGGGACCCTCCTTGTGCCCTCCGGCAGCCGGAGCAGCCGCAGCTCAGTCTCGGCTTTGGGCCAAACCCACCCAGGTGCGTTTTGGATCTCAGTCCTGGTGCAAGCCTCCCTCACTGGCTCTCTGAGCCCTCCCCGTGCCCCCTTTCCCCTCTCTCCTTGCCCTGGGGTCCGTGTCCCACGGGAAGGGGTTCCCCTTGCTGGGGTGCTGGAGCACCCTGGGTACCAGCCAGTCCCGGTCCCTGCATGGCCCCGGCGCTCTCACCGTGGCGCTGGGTCTCGGCTCGACCGCAAACGCAGCAATTTCCTTTCTCGCGTCTCTCTGCCGGGGCCCTCCTCAGCCCCTGCGCCCTGCTCCGGCTCCGCGTCTCCCCCCCCCCTCCGCCTCCTCCCCTCTTCCTTCGTTGTTATCTCCTCGGCTGAGCATCCTTTATTGCTTTTTTTTGCCATATTCTTTTGCAGAGGGCTGGCCCGGGTAAGCACCCCTGGCTCCATCCCCACCGTGCCTTTACTGAGCAGGACCAGCTCAGCTGGAGCAGTCGTGCGGGTGGGCTGACACCCTCCCCCCCAGCACCCCCAAACCCAACAGCAACCTCCTCCCCCCCACCCCCCGGTGGCAAAACAGCAGCGAGGGAAGTGAGAGCTGTGGCTGGGGCTGGGGATGCCCGCAGGGTCCTGCCGGAATGGCTGGGCCACCCCTGGGACAGGAACGGGGGGCTTCACCCCAATTCCCCCCCAGAGCTTGCCAGCAGTGGCGTGTGGCTGTCTGTGGCTGCGGGCAGGACCTCGACACATGGCAGAGTGTGGCCAAGCTGTCGGGAGCTCTAGAGGGGGCTCGGGGGGTGCCCGGTGCTGCCGATGGCTCCAGGCACTCGGTGAGGTGCTGCTTGGGGACCAACCCAGGTGACAGAACTGTAGCCTCGCGTGGCCTCTGTCGCCTCCACCACAGGAACCGTGTGCCTGGCAGCCTCGCAGCTGGACGTGCTCACGCTGTGGGGAAGGGGACCCACTGTCCCCCCCTGCAGAGCCCCCCAGTCCCACCCACACCCACAGTGTCCTCGGGAGCCTGTTCATTCCGCCAGGCTGTGAGCCAGGGTGCTGCATGAGGCCAGAACCACGCAGCAGCAAGGCCGTGGTGGCCAGTGGTGGCCAGTGGTGGCCAGGACCAGCAGTGCTGGCCCCAGGGGTGCCCCAGCCCCCCGACTCCCTGCCCAGCATCCCACAGGCACCAGGCTTGTCCAGTGATGGACGCACAGGACGCGGGTCACTGTCACCAGCCATTACCTTCCTGTGTCCCGGCTCCTTCTCACCGGCGTTGGAGGGCTTGCGGCGCAGCATGATGCCGGTGCCGGTGCTAAGGGTGTGGTGTTGGGTCAGCACCGGGCAGGTCCCGTCCCACAGCACCAGCAGCGGGGCCGGGCAGCGGGCAGGAAGCTGTGGGTCACATGAGGATGCTCGGGGCTGCGCGCTCAGGGCTGTGGGTGCGCAGCCTGGGGCAGGAGGAGGAAGGAAACCCTTGGTGGTGGCCCCCGCGGTGGCCATGGCTGCCTGTGCTCTCAGTCACCCTGCTGGTGGCTACCGTGTCCCCCGTGCCCGATGATGAGGGTCCCCAACCCCTCTGCCATGCTCACCCTTGGCGCCTGGTCACAGCACGTGAGGGCTGAGTCCTCTGTGTGATGCTTGGTTTGAGATGTCCCCTGCAGGTCCTTCTAGCTGGGCATCGAGCCCAGGAGGGACACACACTTTGTCACCCTGCCAGGAAGGCCCTGCTCACACCACCTGCTCTGCATCTTCTTGCTCCAGTTCCCCCATCTCTTGTCCCAGTCATCAAAATCCACCCTGAACCTGCTTCCTCGCAGCCAGTGACAACTTGGCCACCCCAGGGCTGGGCAGGTGGCACGGGCTGGGTGACACGTGTGGGGCTGGGGGCCACATGAGGGGCTGGGGGCCACGTGTAGCCAGACACCATCCTCCCAGCAGCCAGCAAGGGGCAAGCAGGCTGAGAGCACAGCGGGAATGCAGCACAGCCCCCCGGCCATGCTCGCGTTTAATCAGAAACGAGCAAACAGAAAACACAGAAAAAAAGGGAAGTGAGCAGCGGGAGGAAGAACCGGAGGGCAGGGAGGGGCTGGCGAGGGCTCAGGCCAGCAGCCTGAGGGGCAGCATGGCCAGAAGGGTGGCGATGGCCAGCGTGGCAATGGTGGCAGTGGTGGCAGTGGCAGTGCTGGGCACAGGGAAGGGCTGGGTGCTCCTCTGCAGCCATCTGTGCTCCTCCTCCAGATGCTGCCGCAGCAGCTCCGGCCCCACGCGTGCTCGGATGGTCTCGTAGTACGAGTTCAGGTACCGGATCTGCAGCCAGGTACCGTGTGGGTCTGCAGGGTGCCACCTGCCCCCCTTAGCCCACCCCACCCAGCTGGCCCCACCGCAGACCCCGTTGCCCCTCTCCATCCATCCCTGCCTGACTCCATTCACCCACCCTGGCTGTGCCGTGCTCCTGCTCTCCCACCACATCCTCACACCACCTGCCCAAAGCCCCCGTGGCTCACCCCAGCTCTTGCCCCCACCCCGAGCACCCCAAACCTGCTCTGGTGACAGCAGGTTGAGGTCGATGAGGTTGCGGTCATAGGGCACCAGGGACACCACCTCGAAGGTCATGAAAGGTTCCTCCCTGCTCTGGTGCTGCCGCAGAAAGGTGGCAGTGGGTGTCCCCAGCCCTTGGGGTGTCCCAGGGGTGCTCCCCCGTACTGTGGCTCTCCCTGACCCCTTTGTGTTACCTTGGTCTGTGCCTCCACCACGAGGGCGATGTCCTCAATGCGGATCCCGAACTCTCCATCCCGGTAGTACCCGGGCTCTGGAGGCCAGGGGAAGGAGCCTGCTCAGTCTTGACCCCCAGAAACTACCCCAGCCCCTCGCATCCACCCAGAGGGGCCTGATGTGGACCCTGAGCAGGGCCTAGAGCTGGCCACCTCCTCCCATGGGACATCCCCAGGTCCCCATGCACTGTCTGGGGGGGGTGGACACGCACCAATGGAGGTGAACATCCCGGCTGTCAGTGGCACATTGCTGGACTGGAAGCCCACGGGCCCTGTGAGGGACATGCAGTGGGTCACAGCTCCTGGGGATACTGTGTGCTGCAGGGACACCCTGACAAGGACTGAGTTGTCACCACGGCAAAGACCACCATGGCAAGGGTCATCTCAGCAAGGGTCACGGGACCACGTCCAGCTGGGACCATGGGACCGCCTTGGCAAGAACCACTGGGGTCACCTCTGTGAGGACCATGGTGACACACCAGCAAGGACCCTGCAGGTATGGGACACCCCTGCCCCACAGCAAAAGGTTCAGTAGGGAGATGAGAAGCCCCTGTCCCTGTCTGTGCCCCCACATCTCATCCCCTGTCCCCAGTGCTGGTGCCACAGCTCATACACTCGTGGACTGAGAGGAAGTTGCCGATGCCGTGGCCGGTCCCATGGCCGTAGTTGAGTCCCACGTCCCAGAGTGCCCGTCGGGCGAAGGACTCCACTGCTCTCCCTGGGGAAGGATGGGGAGGGATGGGAGCTGGAGAACCAGTGCGGGCTCCTCCTCTGCCTTTGTCCTCCTCCTCCCCACACCCGGGGTCCCACGAAGCTATGGGCTGAGCACCCACCTGCTGTGTTGGGTGGGAAGATGAGGCGGGCCAGGTCGATGTTGCCCATCAGCACACGGGTGTAGGCTTCCTGCCAGGGGCACGGCCAGGGGGCTGAGCAGGGAGGTGCCCAGACCCCCCACACCCAGAGCACATCCATCCCTGGCTGTGGCCAGGGTGCTGGGCACCCCACGGGGTGCTGGTACCTTCTGGAGCGGGGTGGGGACACCCCAGTGCACTGTCCGGGTTATGTCCGTTGTCCCGTCCCTGCGGGAGGAACGTGTGTGTGTGTGTGTGTGTGTGTGAAGGGGAGTGGGGTTCCCGTATCTGGGGGCCCCTGCCCTGTGCTGGGGGCATGTTGGGGGAGGTCAGGGTAAGGGCTACCCACAGGTATTGTCCCCCGGTGTCCAGGAGGTACATCTCATCCACAGACAGCATCCGGCTGCTCCCGTTGGAGGGGCTGTGAGGGGAGGGGGAGTCAGAGCTCTGCTCCCACCCCTGCTGCCGGACCCCCCAGGCCTGAGCCCTACCTGTAGTGGGCAAGTGCCGCGTTGGGTCCGCTGGCTGAGATGGACTGGAAACTGGGCCCACGGCTGTGTTCCTGGGCCCTGGAAGGCAGCAGGGAGGGGAATGCTGGGGGTCCCCGGCTGCCCGGCACCAGGCAGGGGGGACATGGCAGCAGCACTGACTGGCGCAGGGCATCGATGTGCTGGGCTCCTGAGAACTCATCCACCTGCCCCTGTGGGACCACCTTCTCCAGCCACAGCAGGTACTGGATGACAGCCACCGCATCCCGAACCTGGTGGTGACATCAGAGATGGGGGGGACATCAGCACCCTGCTTCTCTCCCCTTCCCCCCGTGGCTGTGGGGACAGGGACAGCCCTTACATGAGCAGCACGCAGCAGCTCCTGCTCCTTCTTGTTCTTCACAGCCTTGGCCAACATGACGGGTGAGTAGCTGTCCTCCAGCAGCTTCTCCTGCAAGGGTTGGCTGGGGGTGACACGGCTGTGGACAGCCACCCACCCCTCGTGCCCCAGGGGTGGCAGTGGCACCTCCTTGGCAGGATGGGGGTGATGTCACCACACCTGGGGGATGATGCTGTAGAGCCCGTAAGTAGTGTACTCGGTGCCCAGCCAGACGGTGACGTTGCCCTGGATGTAGAGGCCCAGGTGGGCTGGTGCCTGCCTGTAGGACAGCAGCTCCACGCAGAGTGTCCCTGGGCACTGTGCCCGCAGGGACTGCCGTGCCTCTGGTGACAGCCGCCACTCCTCCACGAATAGGCTGGGGAAGGGAGGGGTGGGCACAGCCAGGGGCTCAGTTCCCAGGCAGGACACATCGGCAGGGAGGAGGGGGCTGGGGCACCAGAGGGGATGTTGGATGGGATTGGGGCTCAGCTTCAGGGTGGGCTATAAGGTGGAGGGGATGAGCCCCAGGGTGGGCTGGGTGAGGGGCTGGAGCTGGGAAAGGTGTGAGGCTTGGAGGGGACACAAAATGGGGGTGGAACTGCAGGGCATGGTGGGCTCTGGGGACAGCAAGGCCAGGGGAGGATCCTGTGGGTGGTGGCCCTAGAAGAAGGTGGGTGTTGAGCCCCCTTGGTGCCCCTCCAGCAGTGGGAGGTGCTGCCCACCTTATGGTGGTGTTGGTCAGGAGGGTGTAGGAGTAGAAGACGGGGTTGTAGGGGATGTCGTCCCCACGGAGGTTGAAGAGCCCTGTGGGGAACAAGACCACCGAGCCCATGGCCACCACCTGCCCTCCCACTACCTGGGCTTGGAGCTCATGGCACCCCCCCTGGCACCCCCAGATCCCCCTGGTACCCACAGGCAGTCTCCTCCAGCCCTGCCAGCAGCACAGCCGTGGGGTGCCTCACATGCTGCTCCATCTGACTCCGGATCCCCTTCACCTTCTCCTGCCAGCTGCTCCCTGCAAGAGCAATGAGTGCCCACCTGGGCTCAGGGACCCTTGGGTGGTCCCCCAAGGCCACAGTCCCCCAGGAGTCTCGGGAGGATGGGGTGGTACCAGTGAAGGCTGCTGGGAGGCTGTAGATCTGTCCGGAGGCCGCGGGTGGTCTCTGGTCACCCCACACTTGATCCACAAGGTTGGTCTGGATGGGGAGCAGGGTCCTGCTGGAGCCCTGCAGCACCCGGCTGTAGCTGTTCCAGGCGCCTGGGGGAGGGGGGTGAACCCACGGTTGGGTGAACCCTGGGGAGTCCACCCACAGGGCCCCCCAGACACTGGCCAACACTACCTATGGAGAAGAGAAAAGGGTCCAGGCCGATGTTCCCCCCTGCAGGAACCTCCCGCAGGATCCACAGCCCGATGGACTCTATCCAGGCTGCAGGAGAGAGGGTGGCACCGTGGGGACCAGCCACGCCCCAGCCCGTGCTGCGGCCGTGCCTGGGGCTGGGGGGCAGTTGTGTTCAGGGGGGTTGAGGGGTGTGACCGCAGCCCCCCGCCCACGGACTCGTCCTCTGCAGCTCCCAGTTGCAGTCCAGTTGCCGCTCCGCCTGCCTCCAGTACCGGCTGTCGGTCCACAGCGCAGCCTTGTCCTGTGTCACCACAGCGGTGCCTGGCAAGGGGATGGGGGCTCAGACATCACCCCCGGGGATACCCACGGGGCGAGCCCCTCCCCGCGCCCCCCGCAGGGCCCCCGGGGTGCTGCGGACGCTGTCACCTGCGGAGCCGGTGAAGCCGGTGATCCAGCGGAGCCGTGCGTCCCGTTGGGTGATGTACTCACTCTGCAGCCAGGGATGGAGCTGTCAAGGGTGACCACAGGCTCCAGCACGGGGTGGGGGTCCCCGGGGTTGCGAGTGGGCCCCCCCCAGTTACCATGTGGGCGTCTGTGGAGGGGACGATGTAGGCTTGGAGGCCACGGTCTCGCATGGTGTCCCGCAGAGCAGCCAGCCGCCCCGTTGTGTCCGTGGCCGTGGGGGGCAGGTACTGGTGGCACAAGGGGGACAGGTGCTGGGGGGCATGGGCTGCAGAGGTGGGGCTGGGGGCTGACCCCGTATGGGGGTCCTGGGAGCAGGGGGGTGTTGGGGCACAGTGGGGCTCACCGGTGGGTCCACGGAGCAGTCCCTGATGTCGGTCCTGGCCTGTGGGTGGTGGCCGGTGGCACGGCCTGGGGACACAGGGACATGATGGAGCTGCCAAACACCCCTGCGCCCCCTCTGGGAGGGGTCTTGGGGTGGTAGCCAGCACACCCGATGTCCCAGCCCCTCTGACCCACCGTGGAGCAGGAGCAGCCAGGCTGCCACCCACAGCAGGGGCTGCATGGCTGCCTGTGGGGGGCCCTGGCAGGACGGGGAGCAGAGGGGACAGCTCCCCAGGGCCCTGGGTGACAGGTCCCTCCTCCTGCACCTTTGTCCTGGGGGCAGAGGGGTGCTGGATGAGAGGGGCCCAGCCCACGGCTGGCCCAGGGGGGTTGTCCTGTGCATTGGGAGTGGATCCTGCCCCTAAATAAAAGCAAACAGCAGAATCAGCACAGAGTCCAAAGATCCTCCTGGAGAGCAGGGAGGGCTGTGCCAGCCTGGCACATCCCAGACACCCTGGGGAAACCTGGCATGGGAGTCCTGGGGTGCCCCTGGGGGGGAAGGAGTAGAGCATCCACCGGGAGCCCCCAGGGATGCCCTGGGCAGAAGGGGATGGGAGAGGAAGGTGCTGTGGTACACCCAGGGTGACACCAGGCTCCACAGGGCCACCTTGGTGACAGGAGTGACAAATGTTGAGTGGCCGTGGGTTGGGTGGGGCACAGATGACTTCAGCATTGAGCAGAGCCAGGTTTGGTGGATCTGGGGAGGAGGTGGGTTTGGGATGTGATGGTGGGGACAGAGCACAGTGCTCAGGGGCAGCTGCCACCTCCCAGGGCCACTCTGGGACCCATTGTCTGCAGGAGCCATCTGGGCTCTGCCCTTTGTCCAGCCAAGCCCTGGAGTGTCACTGAGATGCTCGTTGTGACACTCACAGCGAGCCCTGACCTGCAGCCTGCTGCTCTTACTGCGTTTTTAATTTTTATATTATAGTTTAGTTCATTTTAGTTTGGTTTCCCAGTGCAATGGCATCTCGGTGGCTGTCAGGGAGAAGGGCCAGTGGGACAGCTCTGCAGCAGTGGTGGCCGTCCAGGGACAGGCAGGGACATCCCGGGGGGACGTATGCCCCACCACCTCCCACCTCTCCACCCAGGCACGGCCACTGGGGCTGGACTGGGGCTGGGGTGGGAGCCGTGGGCCCGCTCCCGGGTGTTGGGGGGGCTGCGGTGACTGTCCGGCTGTGTCACCGCAGTGTCTGGCTGTGTCACCTGGTCTTGCTCACCACGAGGTGGCACCAGGGCCGCGCTGTGGAGCCGCGCAGACCCCGGTCCCCCCTCCTGTCCCCTGCCCACCCCCGCTGCAGCAGCCCATCCCACCCCTGTCATACTGGTGTCACCACTGCCCTCGGGCTGGCTGTGCATGGCTTCGCTCCCCGGTCCGGGGGAGGACAGCAGGGCAGGACAGGGACAGGAGGGTGGGGGACACCCAAGCTGCCTGTCCTTGCTATGGCAACCGAAGTTTCCCCATCTGTGTGACTCCGTTGCCGTGGTGACAGCCCTGCAGCGCCTTGCTGCCCTCCCACTAATTAGTTCAAGGCGCTAATGATGCTGCCACTCTCCCTGCCCAGTGCCAGAGTTGATGGATCCCCCCTTCCCCCCCGTCCCTTTGCCCCTTGTGAGGGGTCCCACGGCGGCCCGCAGGGTGGCAAGGGTGTCCCGCACCTCCTTGTTCCCAGCTGCTGCTCTCGACCCTGCAATGCTGCCCCGGCTACCAGTCCCAATGTCACCCCCGGTGCCACCCCTCAAGGGCTGGGACTGTCCTTCCCTCACGGGCACAGTGTCACCATGAGCCCTGCACGTCCATCCTCCTCCTCCTCGCCCGGCACTGAGGCGGGGGGGGGGAATGTCACCGGCCCCCCCTGGGGACAGCTGGTGACATGTGCCACTCTGAGGAAGGCAGCGTCAACCGGACGAGGCCAGGAGCGTCCGGCCGGGCCCGGCCCTCCCGCGGGAGCTTTCCTCGAAGACGAGCAGGAGGAAGACTCCGGGGGGGGACATCCTCCCTTTGTGGGCTATTGTTGGCCTTCCGTCACCTGTGGTGGCCGCGGGGTGACTCAGGCCGGGGTGACGCGCCCGGCAAACAGGACACGGGGAGGGCGCGAGTGGCCCCAGGAATGCGGAAGCAGCGGTGGCACCGGGATGCGGTGACAATCCCTTGGGAAGGCAGGGACAGCGTGCCTGGGGGAGGATGCATCAGAGTCTGCTGCACCCCACAGCTTGGCTGCTGGCCCCAGGGAGGAGCACCTGGGCCTCCTGAGCTGGTGTCCCCCAGGGCACACCCCATTTCAGAGGCCAGTGACCCCCACAGACAGTACCCCTCCTCACACCCAGTACAGCCCAGTACAGCCCCTCCTTACACCCAGTACAGCCCCTCCTCGTACTCCATGTGAGTCCACAGGTCTCCATGAGCTGCTGCATCCTGGATCCCTTCCCCAGGAGACATTCCTCCTTGAACTTCTCCAACAGGAGTTCTTCCCATGGGATGCTGTCCTTCAGGAGCAGACTCCCCCACCACAGGCTGCAGGTCCATATCTGCACCACCGTGGACACCCACGGGCTGCAGAGGGATAGGATCCCTCACCATAGTGTTCTCCAGGGTTGCAGGGGAATCTCTGCTCCAGCACCTCCTGCAGTGCCCTGGGGGCTGCAGGGCTGGTCCTCCCTCTTCTCACTCCTCTCCCCAGCTGCTCTTATGTACCAGTTCGTTTGTTTTTGTTTTTTTTTTTTTTCCCTCCTTAAGTGTGGCCAGCAGCACATCCATCTTGCAGATGGCCTTATTGAACCTCCCCAGGCACCCCCGCCAGGTCTGTGGGTGCTGATGGGTGATGTCCTGGCACAGTGTGGGGTCCCCGTGGCCTCAGCTCTGCCTTCGAGGAAGAGCTGGGTGAACTGGGGGGCAGCAGAATGGGGGGCTGCAGGTGGCCCTCTGAGGGCATTGCTAGGGGGGGTGCCAGGACAGTCTCCTGCCCCCTTGGGCATCCAGGGAAAGGTGAGGGGCTGGAAGGGGGAACCTGGGCTAGGCTGAGAGGGTGTCCCAGGGCCAGTCTGAATGGGGGGTCCCAGAGACCAGAGCCAGGGTGGTCCCCGAGTTCCGAGTCTGGGTCTGACCTGAGAAGGGGAGCATGCTGGTGAAGCATCCCCAGGAGGGGAATGCCGAGGAGGGACTCTGCTGGGGGGGGGTGTGGGTGGAGACCCGGGATCCCAGGACCCAAGATGGGTGGGTGGGGGGCTAGCCGAGCTAGGGGGGAATGCGAGTGGGGGATGCTCAGCAAGGGTGAGGATACGGGGCGGGGAGGGGGTGTCCCGGGGGGTGCGGGCGCTGGGCGGGGCGGGGGGCGGACCCACCCCCCTGGGGGCCCGGCAGCCACATGACCGGGCGGGCGGTGGGGCCGGGCCGGGCTCTCACCGCCTACAAATGCGGCTCCCCCGGCGAGGGGCCACCGCCGCCCCCAGCCCCCAGCCCCAGCATGGCCGCGCCGCGCTGGCTCCTGGTGCTGCTGCTGCTGCTGCTCCTCGGGCTCGCTGTGGCCACCGCGGGTGAGTGCCGGGACCCCCAGGCGGTGCGGGACCCACACCGGGCCGGGAACCCCTCTTTCCCCTGCTCCGGCATCGCGCGGTGTCCGCGCTGGCGGCGGGCGCGAAGGGGCCCGTGCCCGTGGGCTGCGCGGGGCTGGGGGGGAGGAAGCACTTTTCGTGCTGCCAACAACCTCCCGTCCACGTCGGGGGCCGGGGAGCCGCCTCTATCACGGGTCGTCGGGGCAGGACCCGCCTGGTGCCGAGGCGATCGCCCGGGGCATCCCTGCGACGGGACTCTCGCTCCTTCCCCGGCTGCGCTTCCGCTCCCGGCTCCGCGGTCACTACCGCGGGTTGGGACCCCCGGCTGTTTCCCCGGGCTGGCACCGGGTCTGGTACCGGAGTGTCTCTGCCAGGCGCCCCGGAGGCCGGGGGGTGGACGTTGCCCGCGGGGAAGGGATGAGGCAGCCCTTGCGCCCGGCTGGCACGGAGGGGAGCACGGGAGGGGAGGTCTAGGGGCCAAAGCCTGAGCCTGGGTCGCTCCGGTCGCCGTGGCGAGGCCAGTGGCGGTGGCTGCACGAGGTAGCTATGCTGCCTGCAGGTGGCCATGGTGGCCGCGGGAGGTGGCCACGGTGGCCACAGCTGGCCTGGCCACCTCGGCGCAGGAAGCACTTGGCCATCCAATGGGTCCTGCCGGGGGCAATTCAGGAAAGGGGCGGCCCTGCCTGCCTGAGTGTCCCCATCCCTGTCCGCTCCACTGAGCGAGGGGACCCAGCTAACTCTCTGTCTGCTGTCCCCAGGGCCGCTGTCTCCGGACGGGCAGGATGCGGGGGTAGGACTGGTGTGCGCACCGGTGCGGCCGCGGGGTGCCCGGCGCGGGGCTGTGCAGCGGCCCGGGGGGTGGCGGAGGTCCCGGCGGCCTCGGCCTCGGCCCCGGCCCCGACCCCGGCTGTCCCACAAGGGCCCGATGCCATTCTGAAGCAGGTGAGGAGCAGCGGGGTGTGGAGGGACATGGGGACACGCGTGACACTGCGCGGAGGGGACTCACGGCTGCCTGGGTTTGCTCTTCTTGCAGGGTCATTTCCAGCTCTCCTGGGACGTGGCTCCCATCGCCTGCTCTGTGTCCCAGCCTGCTCTGCTTGTCTCCTGACCCCGAGAGGGGGGTCCTACCCGTGACTACTCAGCTGGTGTCACCTCCTCCCTCTGGTGGTCCCTGCCCCTGTCCCTGTGGGTGTGGGGTTGTCTGTGCTCACCGGGACCCTTGGGCTTTGCCAAAGCACTGTGGGTGAAGGAGCCTCTCCATGGGGGGCTGTGAGCTCCCTCGGGGCTCCTGCCCTGTCCCTGCAGTTGCCCATGTGCTGGGATGAGCGTGGAGCTTGTCCTGGTGGGGGGGGAGGTCTATTTATTCCCATGATGCTAACCCCACACCCTGGGTGAGCTGCTCTTCCCTCCCTGGTGAGCAGGGGACTCCATACTGTGGGCAGACCCCACTCCTGGGGACCCCCAAGGTGTGGGGTGCTCACTCAGGACACCGCGTGGGGCTCTGCCCACTCCATGACATGGGACAATGGGAGAATGGGGGGAGGGCACGGGGGGTCTCTGTGTCAAACACTGATAAATGCCAAAGAGGGGACCTTGCTCTGAGCACAGCCAGGTCCTGCTGACCATGTTTCTCATGTCTGTAAAGATTTATTCTGTGTAAATATATCTTTATAATAAAGAGTTATAATAAAGGGTTATGATGACAGGAAACCCTTATTTCTGCAGTGTGGGTATGGGCTGCTTACCCACTAGTGGGAGTCCTCAGGTGGCTGGGGGCCAGCATGGGGTGAGCAGCACCCGTGCGTGCTGGGGGAAACCGTGGGTGCAGCACCCGTGTCCAGTAGCACAGTTCTGGGGCAGGGAGGAGGGATTGGGCCTGGGCCATCCCTGGTGGGGGGACAATGAGGCTGATGGGTCAGGTAGAATCTGAGTGGTGCCTGCTGGGTGATGCTCCAGCCCAGGTGAAGGGCAAGCAGCCCTGCAGTGCTGTGTGATGCTGGTTCTGTCACTGGTGTCCCCATCCCCACGAGGCTCTGTGCAAGTAGAACTGGGGTTCAGGGCTCAGAGGACTGAGGCTCCCTGTAGGACCTTGCAGGTGGGTGGGGGCAGAGCCCTGCACAGGACTGGGACCCCCTCAGGACAGAATCTCCCCACATGGGACCCTCAAGCAATGCAGTGCCTGTGTGGGGCCCCAAAACCCCCAATTGTTTGCAGAAGGCCACTGACAGGCGAGGTCCCCAGGCAGAGGGGACCCGGCAGCATGTGGGGTGGTGGGCAGGGGGTGGCAGCAGCGGAGGGGAGGGGGTTAAGGGGGCCCCGAGGAGCGGAAAGGCTGCAGCTGCGGGGCTGGGAGCGGGAAGCAGGGCTGGGCCCAGCTGGCCTCCATTAGCTCATCCTCCGGGACCGGGGCGGGATGTGCTCCCGGCCACGCGCCAGCGTGCTCCGCCATGGCCAGGGCTGGGACAGGGCTGCCAGACCCCTGCCTGCCCCCTTCTCTGCCCTGACACTCCAGTTTCCAGCCCCATCAGCCTCCTGGCCCCAGCCATGCCCCCCCCAGCTGACCCCACCTCCACTGGGACCATCCCTCCATTGACACCCGATGATGCTGCTGCTACTGGTTTGAACTGGGAGGCCTATTCCCCTGCACCCAGACCTCAGCACTAATAATTTGCCCCCATGCCCTGCCCTCGAGCTCCTGCATGTAGGACAGGCAGTGGGGGGTGGTCCTGCAGCCCACCCTGAGGAGCCTCCGTGCCCCACAGCCCTGCCAGGCATCGCCCATCACCAAGTGTGGGGGCTTGGGCTGTGTCCAGGGGTGCACAGCTGAGCCCTGACCCTGGCCCTCCAGCGCCAGCCTGCAAGGGGGGGCCCAGGGAGGACCCCCCGGTTGGGCTGCAGCCAACCAGCACTGGAGGAAAAGGCTCCTGGGCTGGGAGACTTAAGGAATCTCTGGCTTTTCCTGGCCTGGCTGGCTGCCCGCGGGCAGGTGGGAGCTGCTGGGCTGCACCATGCAGCCAGCACCAGCCCTGTGTGGCACCAGAATTGGTGCTGGGGCACGAGGACAGCCCTGGGGACAGGGACACGGGAAGGGAGAGACACAGCTGGAGCAGGGGGAGAGAGATGGGAACAGGCTGAGCTGTGGTGGACTCACAGAATGATTTTGGTTGGAAAAGATCTGCAAGACCATCAAGTTCAACCATTAACCTGGCACTGCCAAGGCCCCCACTGGAGCCCTCCAGGCCTTGGGGACCTCTGGATGGACAGGGCTCATCTGGGGACAGCAATGGGTGTCCAGGGTGTACAGAGGGCACTGGCCCTGCCAACATCCCGGGCTGGGACACTTCTGGACCCACCGCTCCCACCAGGGGACATCACTGGCACCTGCCCTTCCTTGGTGTCCGTGGTGGGCAGGAGGGGTGTGTGAGCCTCCATGTCCCCCTCAGGGCACACAGCAGCATCTGACAGTCCCCAAACACCCCAAAGACCCCCAGGGACCCCTGTCCGAATGTGGAGGATGGGCAGGTCTGTCCTTCAGCCTCAGCTCTGGGGAGCACCGAGGTTTCGCGCTCACTCCGGCATTTCCGCCGGCAGTGGCAGGAATGTGGAGGTTTGGGGAACAATGCCGGCACCTTGCGCCGGTCCCCTGCGTGCCGGGCCCGGAGCAGCTGCCCGGGCAGGGCTCTGCTCTCAAGGAGCGGGCAGGAAGCAGATGGAGATGACACCGGTGGCCGTTTCCTCCGGCAGGACGCGATGGCTTTCTCCAGCGCTGCTCCTGTCACCGAGCCAGCGGCGCTGCAGGGACCCCGGGGTCCGCAGCATCACTGTTTGGAGCTGCACAAGCCCTGTGCCCAGGACTGGCACTGTCACCACGCTGTGCCCACTCTCCCCACGCTGGCATGTGCCCATCGGGCAGCCAGCACCATTCCCCGGGTGTCAGGAGCCTGCGTGCTGCTGCCCAGAAGCTGAACCAGGGGATGGGGAAGCTCTACCATGGTCCTCAGGCGGTGGGAGAGCCCCAGGAAGGGCTCATCTGCCCCTGGGAGTGCCTGAGGTAGCCCACAGAACCTGGCACAACGGAGGTTTATTTGGAACGAACCGTTTCCCAATAAATTAGGTCATTTAAAAATTTGAAAAAACAGAAAGAAAAAAACAAAAAGCAACAAGGTGGGGGAGCCCCTGACAGCTCAGCCAGCACACGGGGAGCTCCACACGTGGCCACCTCCAGGCTAAACATAGGCACTGGTGAGGGGCTGGAATGCAGCCCCCTCCACACATCTCTGGCAGTGGCCCCCTCAGCTGAGACCACCCAGCCCCAGCCCCTGGCTGGCAGGACTCTGCTTAGTGTTTGATGGGACAGACCCCTCTCTCGCACCCCCCTGCGGCGACCCCTCCCCAACTCTGGCACTACAGCCCCCAAGTGCCAGAAAAACATGGCTCTCCCCGCCTCCAGCTACTCCCCTGGGCTTTGGAGTTCTGTCTCCTTTCTCCAGCCCCTACCCTTTGGAAGCAGCTCGGGGGAGGTGGGGATGACAGCACCCAAGCCACCCAGTGCCACGGCCTGCCGAGAGCACCAGCAGTCTCTAACCCTTCCCTATGGGGGCTCCAGGGAGATGGAGGTGAAAAGGAGAGAGAAGCACAACTGGGGGAACTGGTGACACTGGCAGGGGATGGGGGGGGTGCTGCTGGCACAGTGCTCGGGTGTCCCGGATCCACCCGGGTCCCAGGGGGACAGCAGGAGGCTGGCAGTGCAATGAGCGTGTGGGTCCTCTGCAGCGTGGGGTGCAGTGTGAGGAAGGCTTGGGGAGCTCATCCCTTCCCCCTGTAAACACCTCCCTGGAGGAGCTGAGCGCCTTCACCCCTTCGGAGCAGGCAGAGGCCCATCCCTGGCGGGTGGCAGGGGACAGTGGTGGCACCCGTGCAGGAGTCACTCCTCGTCCCCAG
Source organism: Calypte anna (assembly GCF_003957555.1). NCBI lineage: Eukaryota > Metazoa > Chordata > Aves > Apodiformes > Trochilidae > Calypte > Calypte anna. The sequence continues at coordinate 16,607,075 of NC_044247.1, read as the reverse complement.
CCAGCAGGAAGCTGTAGAGGAAGCTGATGGCGCGCTGGCGGTCCTGCTGCGTCTGCTTGGCCACCAGGTTGGGTGGGGGGCGCAGGAGGAGGCTGGAGAACAAGGCAGCTGCAGGGGGAGGTGAAGCTGGTTACCAGTGAGGAGGGGAGACCCCAAGAGGGGCTGTGGCCCCAGGGGAGCTGCCTTACCAAGCATGGCAACGCTGACGTTGTTCTCTTCCGAGTATTTGAGCAGCTCCCGCAGGAAGGATATCAGGTACTGAAAGACGCCGCGATGGCAACGAGGCAGCTGAGAAATCACCTGCAAAGCAAACAGATGGGAAGCTCTCCCAGCTCACCCGGATGCAGCCAGGGCACCCTGGGGCACTCTTCCCCTTCCCCAGCCTCGAGGAACCTGTGTGACCACCAGACCGAGCCACAGCCTCAGACAGAAATCACAGAATTCTTGAGGATGGAAGAGACCTCTGAGATCAAGTCCAGTCTGACCACCACATCAGCCAGACCATGGCACCAAGCGCCACATCCAGCCTTTCCTTAACCACCTCCAGAGACGGTGACTCCACCACCTCCCTGGGCAGTCCATCAACAAGCCACTAGCTGTAGGCACTCCAGGCACTCTTGGATAACTGCATCACCAGGTAAGAGCTGCCCCTGCCCAGGGGCTGCTTCCAGTGTGTTTCCAGTCAGATCCCAGCTCAGAGCAGGGCCTCTAGCCCTCAAGACCAGTAGAAACTCTTCATTCCCTGGAGCTGCTCTTCTCTAACTCCTCAGGGAGACACAGGACAAGCCTGGTCACTCTTTGGAAGCCCCCCTGACAGCTAGCAGACACTGTGGTGCTGACCCCAGGGGCAGGAAAGCACTGCCAGGGCACCCAGTTCATCCTTCCTGCTGCAAGGAGCCTCTGAGTGCCTGCTCCCTGACAGCTCAGGGGATGGGAGCAGGACCCAACCAGCCCCAGGGCTGAGGCAGAGCTGGTGACAAGGGGACAGAGCAGGAGGCAGTCCCAGACCTGTCGGCAGAGGCGGCTGCTGTGGGAGCAGTCCAGGCACCTCTGGTACAGCTCGTAGCAGATGACAGGCTCTGGCAGAGCCTCCAGGAAGATGAGGAGTGCTTCAGCCACAGAGTGGTTACTGCCCGCTGAAGGGGTGGGAATCAAGGGGCATGCTGAGCTGATGGACCCCTCCCCCCCCCACACCAGTTCCTCAGCCTCTGCTTCCGCCTCACAGGTCTTGCAACCTCTCTCTGCCTGCATAACCAATCCCTGGCACCAAAAACCTCCTTCTGCTCTGCTCCATCCAAGGAAAATGCTGCTCCACCAAGCCTGCACTGCCTTTGCCCACCCTCTAGCCCCACACAAGCCCTCAGCTCCATCAGCCCCTTCTCCAGACCACGCTCCTGGGAAGGCCAAGCACAGCAAGGATACGGATTGTCTCAGGGATACTGGTGTCCAGGCAGTCAATGATCTGCTCCAACTCTTCTTGCATGCCTGGAGATTGAAACAGGTCCTCCTGCAAAAAACAGCACAGGGATGGACAAAGTCACCTTCCTCACAGAGGCTGAGGCACGTAGTGACAGCTGGGTACCCCCAGCCAGTGCCCTAAGCACAGGGAAAAGCCTGTCCTATAAATACCAAACTGGAGTTGATCTCCAGCTGCTGATGGAGGTCACCAAGCTCTCCAGAGCTTCCCAGCATGGCAAACACCCTCTGCCTCACCTGGTGACAGCCGTGCTTGAACAAGTGGTCCACCAACAGCCAGATTTCCTTTGGCAGCTGCAGTGGCATCTCACTTGCATCCCCAGGGTCCAGGGAGCCCATCTGCAGGAGGGATTTCTCCTGGGGGCAAAAAGCACACAAGATCTCAGGGAAACTTCAGTCCCTCTGGAAGGTCCTTGGGTAAAGAAAGCCTGGAGAGGGGAAGCAGCAGGACCTGGGACTCACCTGGCCCTTACAGCCCAGAGCCATTGCTCCATAGGTCTCAGCTCCACTCCCTCCCACTGCCCCACAGAACAACCTGCCTGGTCCACCACCAAAGTATCCAAGGCTCAGCCCCACCTCAGCACAGTCCCCCCTGCCACAGCAGCACCCACAGGATGGGTCTCCTGCTGCCCAAATCACAGCTCCCATCCACAGCTGATGCTCTGGAGCATGATGAGTCCCTCTGCTGCATTAGCTTCCACATTTCAGGTCCAATCCAGCCACCATGCTCAGCTCATCCAGCTGATCTCCTCTGGATGCAGAGCTGAGGACATGCCCTCTGGGCTCTACACCAGCCTGGCTCTCCCAGGTTTCTGTCCCCATTTTCCTAAGCAGAGCTCTCTGCTGAACAGACAACCCTGACACCACTGTCACACTGTCCTGCTTACTCATGTGAAGCAGCTGACGAGACCAACTGCTCAGGAATCTCCATCGCACCGATCTTTAAGGGAATCAATGTTTTATAGGGTTTTTTTCTTTGCTGTTTTTTCCTCTCCCCGAAGGAGGAAGCCACACGCCACTCTCCTGCAGCACATGCAGCAGAAACACCCCGAGCAGATGGGCAGGAGCAGGAACACCAACCCAAGGACACCAGCAGAGAGGAGCACCACCAGCCCAGCTGCCAGCTCGGTGACAACTGTGACCCCTGTCCCTCTGGGGCACAGAGGTTGGCTCGGGGCCAGCTGGGGGTGGGATCGCCTTCTCCCGGCACACCCAGAGACCTGGGAGGCACAGAGGGAAGGTCTGGAAGCAGCACAGGAGGCAAGCACCTAACAGCTCTCCTCTGAGAGGGGCAAGGTGGTAGCTGAAGACCCTCTTTGTGACCCAAGGGCAGCAGAAAACCCCCAGGCCAGGGCATGGTGGCACTGGAGCAGCACCAGGCTCTGGCAGGGCCCTGTGGGGACCCCCAGGGTAGGAACCCCCCCAGCTGCTAGAGCAGAGAACGCTGGAGGAGGAGAAGAAGGAGGAGGGGGAGGAGGAGGAGGAGGAGAAGGAGGAGGAGCAGGGCCTTGGTTTCCCGTGCACCGAGCGCCCTCTCCTGCCGCTGCCAAGGAGGGGAGTGCAGCACAGCCACGTCCTCGGGAGGAAGATGCTCTGCCATGTACCCAGCAGGCAGGCACCAACCTCCTCCCTTTGCTGCCAGGAGGGAGTTCGGAGATTTTAGCGGCTCAGCACCCGCGGTCAAGCCCCTCTTGCAGAAGGGAGGGACATCACTGCCTCTCCTGTTTCCTCCCATCGCTGGAGAGGGAGAAGTCCCCCAGCCCTGCTCAGGGCCAGCTCAAACAAGTCACCAAGAGCCTGAGCAGGCGTGGGGAAGGCAGGAACAAGCTGCCACACGCATCTCCCACCTCCTCTCGGGATGACAGAATGGCCTTGCTTGGCACAGAGCATGACTGCAAAAGCAAAGCAGCAACCCTGCTCCAGCATAGGTGGCTGGGAGAGCCAGCAGAGCACAAAAGGTCTGTCTGCCTCAGCCCCCAAGGAAACAACAAGATGGGAAAGAGCAAAAGGCTGCAGTTTTCTAGCTCAGCCCCCTCCCCACACATCTGCAGAGGGTGCGATGGTGAACTCCTTACATGCATGGTCAGAGCTAATTCCAGACTGCCAAAGCCTTGCCAATCTTCTCTGGAAATAGCTGTCACTGCTGCTAGGATCAGGGGAGTATTTGTTCCTCTCCCCAGGCAAATTTGGTGAGCTTGCAGCAGCTCAGCTGGACTGGCCCATCTGGGCTAGGGGGTCACTTCGTGCTCTCACATGTCCTCTCTCACCGAGTCCCCAGCTGTGCTAAGAAGCTTTGCTGGAGCCAGTGCTCCCCCCACACCCACCTCCCCTCCCCTCTTCCCCTGAAGCCAAGGGGAAAACTCTCCTTTCCAAACAAGTCATTGAGGAGCAGGCTTCCCCAGCAATCGTTCATGTTACCTTTTCTAAGAAGCTGTCTTCTCCCTGAGAGCAGCGGGGAAAGAGAGAAGAGGGAAAAGTATGGTTAAGAGAGAACTCACCCCTAGACCAAGCAGAAACCTAATTTGCATTACAAGAACCCACTGAATGCCAGGTCCTGCAAACATTTTGCTGACACAGCCAAAAGTTAAACCTATGGTGAGAGATTTGCCTGCCAATTAGCAAAAATCCTGCTCACATGATGCAAAACCTTGTCAGGATTTCTACATACTCCTCTCCCAGGGGCCTGGCAGCACCTCTGCTCACTGCCCAGCAAACTGTCAGGCCACAGGCAGGTGAGATGTGTTCACCAGGAAGAAATTGCCCCTTCCTGAATCTTCCTGGTCAGAAATAAATACTCCTCTACTATTTCAGGCATCTTCCCTTGTGATCAAGCCAGAGAGAAAACATCCATCAGGCTAAATCTGTGTCTGAGTGTGTGTGGCAGCTGCAGAGCTCACAGGCCCTCTAAGCAGCTTTGCGTACAGTCAGGGAAATGCTGGTTTGTGCTCCAAACCCCAGGCTGCTCAGCTGGCTCCAGTTAATAGCATTAACCCACTGCCAGGAGGGGCACACCACAGCCCCCCGGGCTGCAGGGCCAGTCCTGCTGGGATGCAGCACCCCTGCACCAGCACAGCACATCATGGGGTTACTGGAGCCTGCAGGAGGACAGGGAAGCCAAGCTGCCCAAAGGCAGATTTGGGACATTGACATTTCAGGGTGGGAAGGACCAAACTGCACTCAAGGGTTGAGCAAGAAACCCACCTGGAGCCCCCACAGCACAGGCATGGCTTGGGGGGAGCAGCATCCCCTTTCCAGCCCTTCAGAGCCTCCTAGCCCTAGCTCAGCCACACCAGCCCAGGCTCTGGCAGAGCACACACACTCCCAGCAGGAGCTGGCACAGGTTCTCCATGTGCAGGGGAGGGTGGGCAGAGGCCACAGGAGAGGGGCTTGTTCCATAACAGGGGGTTATCACCCACCTGCTGCCCACCACCCACCTCTCCAGCACCATCAGCTCCAGGAGGCTAACCTGCTCCTGACAAAGACTCTTCCAGAAGCTTTTTAAAGCCCACAGCAGGATCCCAAGAAAAAAAACAAAACAACAAACAACAACAGGATGAGGCTCAAATACCAAAATCCCAAGGGTGAGGTGCTCCAGGGTCAGCAGCTTCTCACTGGAGAACTAGGAAAGCTGTTTCCAAATGAGCTCCTACCTACACTTTGCTGTCTTGCATCCAACTGCCTCTCAGCCCCTTACCAAAGAGACAGAAGGTGACTAAGGCACCCTCTCAGGTGCACACATTGGCTCCAGAATGACAAATAATGATGCTAGGGACCAGTGAAGCTTGGGGAGAAAACCAGTCTCTGTCCCCCAGAAGAGCTTGCACACTGGGGCCTGAGAGCCTGCCAGACTGGCCATTTGCTGAGCTGTACTCATCAGCACACCCAGCAGCAGCAAAGTCCTTTCTCTGGTCCTCTTGCTTCTGCTCAGCCTTCCCCTGAGCAGTGTGAATGCCTCGGGCATCCAGAAGGAAAAGGATCCTGGAGCTCTGTCACTGCAGAAGCCTGGGCACCTCGGAGCGTGCCAGTCACACCTCTCAGGACACACCAGTGCCACCCAGCTGAGCCTGCCAGCACCAACATGCCAGGAACACAAAACACAAGGTGATGGGATCACGTTTCTGTCCCACCAAACCATATTTAGAACCTTCTCAGAAACAGATAAGGTGCAAGCTGTCAAAAACCACTGGTTGTGGTGGAGGAAACCAACAAAAGAGCTCCTCAAGCTCTGAAACGAGTAAATGAGCTCAGAGCCAGCAGTGCTGACCCATGCTGAAGGCATTCCTTCTGCTTTTAGGAATAAAAGGAAGGGAATAGGTTCTCTCTCTGTGCAGAGAGCTGCTCCAGAAGGCTGCTACTCACCAGGTCAATGAGCTTGGTGACTGGAACTTCCCGGATTGGCCGCCTCATGCGACACAAGGCCTCCAGGGAGGTGCCAAAGCAGCTGGGCAGGTAGGTCCCACTGATGGTGAGGAAGTAGTCCTTCCCTCGGTCCAGGTGAAGGACAAGAATATCCTCAATTTTATCCTCGCCAGAGTTCAGGAGGGTTACTGAGTCCTTACTGACATACACATCTAGGGAGATGTCTGTGCTCTCATCTGCAACAAACAGGAGCTCTCAAGAACATACAGTCTCCAAAAGGGGTGTCAAGGGCAAACACACAGCAGCAGAGACAAGGGCCACAAAAATGAGAAGAAACAGACAAGGACAATGGCAAGAAAGGGGAGACCCAGGGAAGAAGAGAGGTGGGGTGGCAGTCTACAGCAGCACACTGCAGAAACCATGGTGAAGCTCACCTGGCTCCAAGTAACCTTCACAAGGCTCAGCCCGCAGCCAGGGCTTGCAGTAGTGGCTGTCATTGAGCTTTGGGATGAAGGAGAAGTGACAGGTGACCTGCCCGTTATTGGTGATCTGGAACTTCTGCTTCTGCAGCTGACGGAACTTCACATTCTCAAACTCAAACTGCAGAGCGAAGAGAAACCAGATCATGTCAGTGGCACCCAGGCTGCATGGCAACCTGCCACCCAGGAGTGCCCACACAACACACAACCCCTGACAGGACACCTGCCAAGAAGACAAGATGTCCCTCTAATCCAATTCCTGACCGTAACAGGAAAAGTTCAATTTCCTATAATCCAGTTTACTGAATCAAAGTCTTCAGAAGCAGTTCTAGCACTTCTGAGGCTGCCATGTTTGGGCAGTGGACAGGGACTCAGGTTTCATCCTCACTTCTCTCCTGCTCAGCTCCAGGGAAGGAAGGAAGTCATTCTCCATTCTGTCCATTAAACGCACGATGTCCTCAAACAGCTTCCGATACTTCTGCTCATCCACAACCTTCACCTGTGGAACATCAGGAAACACTCAGCAAAGTTTCTGACCAGCTTGCATAGGAACTCTTCTGGTCATGAGTAAACTGCAGAAGCTAAACACCTCTCTAAGCACTTGCCACAGTCAACTGTGAGAAGTCACTAAGGTCTTTCTGGACATTGGTCACACCACTGGGAGATCACTGGGGGGGATGTCTGTGGGACAGCTTTGTCATCCCATGCCATCAATCCCGATTCTCCAGAGGGGGAGGAGAAAAGTTCTTCTTCAAGGAGACCTGAGCTACTTGGGGAGCAGGTGGTACACAAGAAAAGGACACAGACCATCTCTACCCTGCAAGCTGGGAAACCCAGACCTGCTCCCAGCCATTCCCCACCAAAGACACTGAGATGTGAACCAGTGACACACGCTCTTAACACACCCGAGGCAACACTGCTGCAGCAGGCACAACCATGTCCAGGTCTCTGCTGTGCCTCCTTGTGGAGGAGAGCAAACAGTAGTTCACCCACCCCAGCACCAGCTACCAAAGATTCCAGCCCAGGAGTTAAGCAGCACTGTTAAAGCAGTCCAGGGGAACGCTGCTCTGTCTGCCCCATGGGCACACCTGCTAAGGTGACCTCCAGGAGCCCTGTGCCACCGCACTGTCCCCGTGCCACTGACACACCTCCCTTCTGTTGACTCTGTCTTCTTGCAACAGCACCAACAGAGGCACCTGGCTGTGTAACCACCTCCTGGAGGAACGGAGGACAACCCTGTGATCCCCCCCGGCACAGAAAAAGCCACCAAGTTACCCCGATGCGGAATAGGGCGCTGACAGGCTTGTGGTCACTTGTCTTCATGTCCATGTGGCTGCAGTACCGCAGCTGATGGATGTTCCCTCCTCTCCAAAGGATCCGATCACACCACGCTGGCACACGACACTTCCCACTGCAAAGAACCAGGGTTACCAGGAACTCCAACAATCTTAATAAGCCACCCAAGCTGTTCCACCCCCACCACCAGTGCCTGCACCAGCAGTGATGGGATGAACGCCTGTCACTTTCCTCAGCTCCAACACAAGGTTATTTCTACTGCTGTCTTCCCCCTTGCCTGAACAATAGCTGAAATTCCCATCCTTTCTAGAATCAAGAAACAAAATAATCTCAAACAAGGCAGTTTCCACATCCCAAAGCCACGTGTTCTGTGAGCCAAGCTTCATTAGTTTCTTTTGCTGCCAGATCCTTCTGCCCACTACAGTCTGACCCATGGCTTATTGTTTCCACTGTGTGAAGTGTACTCAGCTACTACTGTTGTGTTATGAAGTCTGAATCCTGGGTTATCCTGTGCTGATTCATGAACACAGGCAGAGGAAAATCCAACTGCTGTGTGGTTCGAAACTCCTTGGGAGCTGCTCTGCTCAGAGCAAGCTTCTTCATAACCATCTGCAGAGGCATCGCGCAGCAAGCAGGAACCACCACTGCTACTGCAGCAGGTCTGTAAGTCAGGGGACAGGATGACTCAGAGAGAGCATTTCCTTATCTCTTCAGTGCCTTTTTACACTGTTTGCCTCTCCCAGTAGCAGAACATCCTTCCAGTGCAGGGCCACCTGTGAGGTCATTGCTTCACTCTCCTTCATCTGCTGGGATGGGCAGGAGGGGAGGCTCAGGGCAGGTGTTGGTCAGGGCACCCAGGGTCTGCTTGTCTCAGAGAGCAGGGGAATGGGAAGAGCACAGCCTCACCTGTGCACTCCAGACATCACCAGAGCACTGAGAGGTGCTACAGGACCCAGGAAATCAAGTTTTGTGAGGTAAGCTTTTTATGTCATATGTAGATATGTCCTTACCTGGAGTCCCAGCGATCTGTCTTGGAGTCATATTTATACGTGGGGATGAATTTAATTTCTCCCTCAGTGAAATCTGCAAATGCTTTCTTCTGAGTGCGCTGAATATTCAGCTAAAGCAGAAAAAGAACATGTTAAAAACAAACAACACAGAACCACCAAACTACCCCAAACACCCCCAGGCACAGAGCAGAGCAACTGCAACCTGTGGCCATGGGATTCACCAGATATCCCCAAAACTGCCCCCTTGGTCTCACACCTGTAACCAAGGTAAAAATGCAACACATCAGTGGGACATTTCCTAAATGGACTGAACACCAATTAACACAGAGCTGCTTATCAGAACACACAGGCAGCATAAAACGATAGTTAAGGGAAATACTAATTGCTTCACTTGTGCTAAATGCCTTCATTAGTTTTCAGGCTTGAGCGTCACCATCATTAATATTTCACTGCCAATCATTTTAACAAAACCCTCCAGGTGTGTGCTGGCTGACAACCTGACACTACTTTCCCTTTCTTATTCACTCTTCTGAAAATGTCCTCATTGTTCTCCTCACAAGACGCAAAGCTGAAGCTGTTTCCTGCATGAAGCCCTGCAGCACAGCAGGGATGAGCTGAGAACAGAAGCCACCAGATTTACTGCTAAACTGTGTGTGGGAGATGATGTTACACTGCTGCTGGTCGTGTTCCACAGGTACAATCCCTCACCTCAAAGGCAGATCTGGGGCTGCCTGGGTTTTCAGTGAGCCCCAAGGACACACTGAGTGGGGAAAACTCCAGTTCTGGAGGGAGGCCAGCCTGGCTGAGCAGAGCTGGTCTCCAAGCCAGCACCTCTCCCACAACACTGATTACAGCAGCTTTTGATGCTCTTGTTGCTCATTCCTATTTTGAGCTTGTAGTTTGTAGGTAACAGAGAACTCTTTGGATGAGATGCAAAGACAATGCTACAGTAACTGCCCTTAACCACGGTATAGAAGACAACCTGGTATTGTTAGGGGATTGGTATCACCAGGACACCAGAGCCCTGTTTGGGGTCTGTGTCTACAGACACTTGTTGCAGAGCACATGCCAGCTCCTTCCAAGCACAGGCACATCTCAAACCAAGACAACCTCACAAAAAACCAGCAAACATAAACAGAGTTCACTGACCTGGTCATATGTCAGCAGTTTCTGGAGCTCATTCTTACTGATAAGACTTTTCACCTCACTGGCATCAGGCAGACAAAGCCTGTAGTTCAGGTCTCCTAGCCAGATGACAACACTGACAACAAAGACAGAGATGGAAGAGGCAGTGGTTAGCATCCCAGGCCATGCAGGGAAGAAGGGGTGCAGAAGAAGGGATGGCTGCTGGCTGCTGATTAAGATTGAGACTCATGGAAGACAAAAGCAGACATCAAAGCTTTAGTCCAACAGCAGAAAACAGACCACAGCCTTCTGTTACCAGCAGCTAAAGAAACACTGCTGGTATTCACTCTTCACTCCATAAAGGTTTCATTTAAAGATTAAAATCTAAACCCCTCTCTGGTATCAAAGCTCTTCCTGTTTGTAGTCAAACCTCAGAATTTCCATTAGTGGATTATCAAGGATAATCTAATATTTGAAGTTTTTTCTGTACTAATCCACTCTACATTTTATTTTTTTTAACGGTTTAAATATTAACTATGTAAGTATTAACCATTTGCATCAGAAAACTTAATTTATATGATTTGTTGAATCTACGTTTGAGTTGGGTTATTCATCTTTGTGGTCATCTAATTAATAATTTAAAAAAAATAATCAAGTACTGCCTGTATATCCCCCAATTCATTTAAAAAGAAATAGAAACAGCAATCACCAAGTGCCTGTTATTCAAAAAAATCCTGAGGAGCACAGCCTCTGACCATCCTGCTGTCTCTTTGCCTCCCCTGCTCACACTCCCATTTCCCACCACAAAAACCTTGGCATTCTCACCCAGATGACTGAGCCACAAAACTTACCTGCACAGATCTCCTGTTGCTGGGATTCTGACCCGACGCGGATTATTCAACACCAGAAGGGAAAAACCAGCAAAACAAACTTACTCGTGTTTTGTGATGTTGAACTGAGCCAGACTGTCATCAGAGGTGACAAAACTCATCCGAGCACAGATATCTTTGTAGTCCTGATTCCGACGCTCGAAGTCCTCCACGTGAGCGGCCAGGTGGGAGTTGACGATGCAGAAGGTGGTGTTGTGGAACACAAACCTGACAGCCACACCACCCTTGTTGCCCTGGGGAGAGCAGGGAGACACAGAACTCAGAGAAGGCACCGGGGAGGAGATGGGGATGGCAGGGGAATGAATCCAGACTGTGCCACTGCTTGCACGGATGCAGGGAAGCGCCGAGCGGGTGACTCACCATCTTTCCCATGATCCCTGTGCCCACAGACTCTGTCATGATCTCTCTGATGTTGCTCAGCTGATCCTTCCTTGCAAACACGAGCAACATCATCCCAACCAGACGGACCATTTGCACCTGCAGAAACACAGGGGGTCCCCAGTTCCCAGAAAGCTGGTGGAAATTCAGCTTGGACTCCCTGCCTCTCCGGATGCACTGCTTCTATGGTCCCAAAAGAACCCCAGTAAAGTCCTCCTGACACAACTGAAGAAACTCTGCCTCAAAGCAGCAGCCTCTGGAAGATTTTGCCTCATAAATTATCCTGTTCCTTTAAGGAAAAGCTATTTGTTTAATTTACTAGCTCAAAAAACTGTAGTATAAGGGTGAAGGGGTATCACAGAGAAAGAATGGGAACCTGCTGCTATGATTCGATCAAGCAGAGGACTTTTCTGACACCTACCTCCTATTTTGTGGTACCCATCTTTATAAATTACTACTTGGAAATTCAACAGACTCTCCACATTTAGTGTGGCACAGGTGCACACACACCTAGCACAGCCCCCTGGGCTCCCCAGCTGCTCCTCTCTGGGCCAGGTCAGGAAAGGGGAAGCCCACTTCCCCTTCTCTTCCCAGTCATGCCAACTCTGTGACAAGACCCCACAAGACTGAACAGAACTCACTTTCTTATACTTGGCCTTAGGGTGCAGGGACTTCTCCACGGCAGCCAACCATTCCTGCTCCTTCACAGAATCAAGGTAGAAAAATGCCTCTGTGCTGAGGTCCAGCTCCTGGAACCTGAAGAACCAAACCACCTTAGCACCCCCCATCTCCCACAGATCAACCTCCTTCAATCTGAAGCCTCCAGCAAGAGCTCTTCTTGGAAGAGATGCTCCTTGGAACCACTTGCTAAATAAAGCAGCAGGATTTCACCACTGTGCCTCTGAGACCGCATTGCAATGCCCTCAGCAGCCACCTCTCTGGTCAGTCTGCCTGTGGGCAGAGGACAGCAGAGGGCTCTGTGGGTGCCTGCAGGAAAATCTGGTTATGTCACACCAGCCTCGTTTAACCCAATACTCTGCCTCATCCAAATGGCTCTTCCCTTCAGAGACACTGCTCAGCTTCAGGAACCTCTGAGAACACGATGGGAACTTAAACACAGCCCACCCGTATCCAAGCAAGAGTGACAAGAAACCCAGCACCCTGAGCACACCCGAGGCCCCTGCTGCTCACCCGATGCAGTAGAAGTCAGGGGGCTCAGCATCACACACCAGCCAGGGCTCCAGGCTGCTGTCTGGAGACTGCCCATTCACATTCCACGTCCCCACAAAAAACCTGCAACACAAAAGCAGCCCAGCTGTTAGAGAACAAACACAGTAACAACCACACCAGCCCAGCACTCTGCTGGGAGCAGACAGAGGTGAGCTGTGGGTGTGCTGGGCCACACCAGCTATGGGGGAAACAAAATTCTTCTGGTCTTGGTCTCTGCACACACCGCTCTTCAGGCACAGCTCTCACCTGAAGTTGTGGAGGTTGACATATGCCTTCTCTCTCTTGGCAAGCAGATGTTTGATGAGGCCTTCCCTCTGCCCCGACTGGGTGCTGGGGAAAAACATTTTGCGCATGGTGTTGGTGACTTTTGGCTGGTCTCTTGCTGCACCTTCTCTCTCTCGGAGAAACCTAGGAAGAAAGCAAGAGCAGAATTAAAACTGGTTCTGCTGTCTAGGTAGAGAAGGAAAAAACAGGAACAGAATCCCCACATTACTTATTCTGAGGCACAGGAGGAGGGGGACGTTCCCGGCGAGATCCTGTTTGGTGGTTTTGCATGTTTCTCTTCTCTTCTAGGCTCAGGGTGTTGAAGTCATCCTCAAACCCCAAAGCTCCTGTAGTGAAAAAAAACCAAGCAGGATGCCCTGAGAAAGCACTTAAAACAGTTCTGATGAAGAAGGAAAAAATATAACGCCACAGAAAGTGAAAAAGCAAGTTATAATGGCAATCTATCAGCACTGGTGACTCAGGGAATGAGAAAGGGGCACTAATCACAAGTCAAGGCAGGAGTGGGTTTAACACAGACAAACCAAGGCACTAGGCAGGAGACAGCACTCAAGAGGGAACGACAGAATCCAAGGACAGAAATGTTTTATTTTGTTCAGGGAGCTGTGAAGGGAGGGAACACGACAGAGGGCAGCCTGCTAAGAGCAGGGTCAGACACAGCTCCCTGCCCCAGGTGCCCCACTGCTGCGCAGACCCCAGAGTACACAGAGGTGACAGTTCAGTACCTGAAGAGGAGGCCTGTGATAGAGATGGGAGGTTCCTCTCCACCTGATGCCAGCTGGTTGAGTCCTTTGGTTCAGGAGGAGAAGCTTTCAGGTGGGCTGGAAAAAAAAAAAAAAAAGAAAAAAAGGGAAACAACAGAGTCCTGTCAGAAACTGCTGGCAGTCAGAGGGCTTTACCACCAACATGACAGCAGCTCTCCTCACCTTCCTGTATGCTCTGCACTTCTGAGAGGAATCCCAAGCAACGCTCCTCGTCGGGGATCTCGAAGAGCCGCGCCGCAGTCTCCTCTCCCTGGATCCGGACCTTGCAGCCTGCTTCAGGCACAAGCACAGCTCACTGAGTCTGTCAGGTCAGGGGGAGGCCGCCCTGAGAGTCACCAGGCTTTGGGTATCCTTTGAGCTCACCAATGAAAGCCAACTTCCAGATATTGTTTCTGAGGGAAATCTGAACCTAAGCAGATTCAGAGACACCCCTCACCCACCCTTGGGGTCTCCTCAGTCATCTTCTCCCAGTTACAGGAACATTTCTCCCTACTGTGATCTCACACAAGAGAGCTCGAGAAGCAGTAAGAAAAATGCACTGAAAGGGAAAGCAGAACTGGTGACTAGATAAAGCTTTGCCAACACCAAAACAGGCAGCTGGTGGTAACCCGGGCACGGGGAGAGAATGGGAGATGAGAACAGTCCTGAGCACAACGTGGGGCCCTGGGTAAAGATTTAAGGAGCTGAAGTTTGACCAAATGCCAAAGCTTCATTGTGGGCACTTGAGGGCATGTCTGTCACAGCACTGACTGCCCAAAGGAGCCAGACAACAGCACCAGAGGAAACACAAGCCCTGCTCGATCAAAGACACGCACAAGGAACAGAGGAAGACAATGGAGTAGTAAACCAAGGGCGTGTCAGCACCCAACAGGCAAAGTGTTTCCTGAGAGGAGCCCAACCCACACCACTGCAGGTAAGAAACTTACTGTTTGTAGCTATATCAATCAGCAGAGTTTCTTCTGCCTCTGGAAAACAAAAAACAAACAAACAAACAAAAAACAAAAAAAAAAAACCAAAAAGAAAACCAAACCAGGATTAAGAGAGTTCACACCAAATGCTGCAGTAACTGAGTACTCAACAGAACATGCTGCCTGCTGCCAGCCACAAAAGAGTCCTAACAAAGGACCAAACTGCTTTAATTTGCATCTGCATGGCTAATAACAGCTTGGGTAGAAAGAACAGCTGTAATAGCTGTATCTGGACAGTCCCCACCGTCACTGGTCCCTGATGCTCAGTGTGCTGGAGCACCTGGATGGTTTGTTCCACATCAGTGTAGCTCCCTGGGGGGAAAGTCAATCTGACAACAAAATTCAGAGCTCATCCACACAGCAAAAATGGGCAAAACCACAGGAAGTTCCACAGAAGGGCAGGAGCCCAGGAAAAAGTCCTTGTGCTCCCCATTGTATTTGCCAACGAACAGCAGAGGGTTCCTGCCAGCAGCCCTGAGCCCACTCACCTTGCACACACTTGAAGCGGCTGTTGATGGGAATATACTCTGGATCAGAGTTTTCCTTCTTCTGGGAGTGGATAACTATCCTGGAGACAGAAAAAAAGGATTGGGAAGCCCCGGGAACACCTTCTCCTGGGACAGAGAGGTGAGGGGAGTCACAAGAGCCGGGCTGGCAGACAAGCGCAGCGCTGGACTTCTATCGCTGGGAGAGGGGAAGAGAAAGCGGGGAAAAGGAGAGGGGATGCGGGTGCGAGCGGTGAGACGGAAAGCGCCGTTCGACCGTCCCCGGTGCAGGGCTGGGGGGCGGCGGCCCCGGCTCCTCCGCTCCCGCTGGAGGCAATTCCCGAGGGGCAGCCCTGGAGGAGCGGCGGTCCCAGCCCCCGCCCTGGACACAGACCGCTCAGCGGCCCTGGACACCCGGTGCGGGCTCGGCCACCCGGGGGAAGGGAAACCGGCCCGAACCCCGCGGCGGCAGCACCGGCCTGACTCACCGGCCGGACCGGCCTGGGCGCGCCGCCTCGCGGGGCAAACACACCCGGAGAGTCCCGATCCCCCCCGGCCCCGCCGTGGCCCGGCACTCACCCGTACCGGCCCCTCCGCCGGCCCAGGCTGAGCACGCACGGCTCCCGCCGCCCGTCCCGCACCTCCGCGCCGGTAACGCTCTGCGCCCGCAGCTAAGGAAACCGCCGCCGACTGCCCTCCTCCCCACCGGCCCCCCCGCCTGCCCGGCCCGGCCCCTCCCGCCCCTCCCAGCCCCGGGCAGGTCCCGGTGGATACGAGGAGGCCGCAGGCCGCGGCAGGCGGCTCCATGGCGGCGCCTCGGTCTCCCGGAGACTCCGCGCTGATTCCCGGCGTGGGGCAGAGAGGCGCCCGCCGCCCAACACTGCCCCCTGCCGGCGGGAGGACTGCCCCCCTCCGCCACAGGGCAAAACGGCACCGGGGGGGCGGGGCGGCACCGGAGGGGCGGGGCAGTACCGGGGCGGTATCGGGAAGGCCCGACGGGGTCTGGACAGGCTTCTCCCGGGGTTCAGGCCCGTCTCCCGCCATAGCGAGTACGTTTGGACCCCATGCCGGTCCGTTGTGTCCCCCGGGCACGGGCAGGACCGGCGCGGCCCTGCCACCTCAAGTCGAGGCCCCGCCTTCCCAAGAGCTCATTGGCTGCGCGCCTCTCTCCGCGCTGTCAGTTAGCCTGAGGTCCCGCCTCTCTGCCGTGCTGATTGGCTACTCGCCCCTCTCATTTGCATGTGTGCGCGGGGCAGGCCGGGAAGAGCGGGCGTTCGAAGCGGCGGCCGGAGCGCGGGGAAGATGGCGGGGCCGGGGGGCGAGGAGGAGGAGGAGCGGTACCGGCGGTGAGCACGGGGCGGGGACGGGACGGGGGTGGCGGGGGGCCGGCTAGGGTGTCGGGCGGCCCGGGGTCATGGAGAGCCCCGGGGAGATCGGTGGGCTCGGGGGCGGGATGAGGGTGCGGAGGCCCCGGGGAGCGGGTGGGCTGCCGGAGCGGACCGGGGGGAGCGGTGCTGAGGCTGTGGGGAGCGGGGCGGTGGGGGGAGCGCGGGGGGTCCCGGGGCGGTGGGTGCCCACGGTGGGTGTCTGTCGCAGGTTGGTGGTGGGAGCTAAGGTGGCAGCGGGCGAGGGGGAGCTGGAGGAGGCCCTGCGGCTGTTCCGGTTTGCGGCCGCCATCCGTCCCAGCGAGAAGCTGCAGAGCCGCATCCAGCGCGTGGAGGAGGCGCTGGCGGAGAT
The DNA here is from genome assembly GCF_003957555.1 of Calypte anna. Lineage (NCBI taxonomy): Eukaryota > Metazoa > Chordata > Aves > Apodiformes > Trochilidae > Calypte > Calypte anna. The sequence goes on along the minus strand of NC_044247.1, from coordinate 16,590,596 downwards.
GGAAAAGCAGGAGCTGCAGGAGGAGGAAGAGGAGGAAGGCTTCGTGGACGTGTGCGGCAGTGGCCTGCTGCTCTTCGGGGAGATGCACGAGAAGCTCTTCCAGCACCAGCGGGAAGGCGTCGCCTTCTTGTACCGCCTGCACCGGGAGGGCCGGCCCGGGGGCATCCTGGCAGATGACATGGGCCTGGGCAAGACCATCCAGGTCATCGCCTTCCTCTCGGGCATGTTCGATGCCGAGCTGATCCAGCACGTCCTGCTCATCATGCCCACCACCCTGGTCAGCAGCTGGCTGGCAGAGTTTGCTCGCTGGACGCCCGGCCTGCGCGTCAAGGAGTTCCACGGCAGCAGCAAGACGGAGCGCACCAGGAACCTGGAGAGGGTCCAGCGGAAGAACGGCATCGTCATCACGAGCTACCAGATGCTCATCAACAACTGGAAGCAGCTTGCCAGCAGACACGAGCAGGAGTTTGTCTGGGACTACGTCGTTCTCGACGAAGCCCATAAAATCAAGTGCCCATCCAACAAAACAACCAAGTGTGTGTACGCCATCCCCGCCAGGCACCGCCTCCTCCTCACGGGCACCCCGGTGCAGAACAACCTGCGGGAAATGTGGTCCTTGTTTGACTTCGCCTGCCAAGGCTCTCTCCTGGGAACAGCCAAAACTTTTAAAATGGAATATGAGAATCCTATTACCCGGGCCAGGGAGAAGGATGCAACTCTAGGTGAGAAAGCGCTGGGGCTGAAGATGTCTGAGAATCTAATGATGATCATAAAGCCGTATTTCCTCAGAAGAACCAAAGAAGATATCAAAACCAATCAGGCTGACAAACCAGATGCTCCTCTGCCTGAGGATCCAAGTGAGAACAGTGCTCCTGTCATGCCATCTCTCACAAGAAAAAATGACTTTGTTGTGTGGGTGTACTTGGCACCAGCGCAGGAAGAAATCTACAGGAACTTTCTGTCTCTGGATCATGTGAAAGAGGTGCTGATGACAACCCGATCGCCTTTGGCTGAGCTGACAGTCTTGAAGAAGCTGTGCGACCACCCCAGACTTCTGTCTGCACGAGCCTGCATCCAGCTGGGCTTGGAGGAGGAGGAGTGCTCTGGGGGGGATGACAGGAGTGAGGTGGGAATGCTGTCAGGTGCTAACAAAATAGACCATCTCTCAGCTGAGACCCTGATTCAGGAGTCTGGGAAAATGCTGTTCCTTGTAGGGCTCCTGGAAAGACTGCGAGAAGAGGGGCACAGGACCCTGGTGTTTTCTCAGTCGAGGAAGATGCTGGACATCCTAGAGCAGGTCCTGTCTCACAGGCAGTTCAGGATCATGCGTATTGATGGGACAGTGACCCACCTGAGCGAGCGGGAGAAGCGCATCAACGCCTTCCAGAGCAGCAGGGACTACTCTGTCTTCCTGCTCACTACGCAGGTCGGGGGCGTTGGCATCACCCTCACAGCAGCCAGCAGGGTGGTGATCTTTGATCCCAGCTGGAATCCAGCTACAGACGCCCAGGCTGTGGACAGAGCTTATCGGATTGGGCAGAAGGAGAACGTGGTAATTTATAGGCTGATCACCTGTGGCACCGTGGAAGAGAAAATTTACAGGCGACAGGTCTTCAAGGACTCGTTAATAAGACAGACGACCGGGGACAAAAAGAACCCGTTCAGGTATTTCTCCAAACAGGAACTGAGGGAGCTCTTCACGTTGGAAGACACTCGAACGTCTGCGACTCAGATCCAGCTGCAGTCTTTGCACGGCACCCAGAGAAAGAGTGACCCGGAGCTGGATGAACACATCGCTTACCTGCACTCTCTGGAAATGTTTGGCATTTCCGATCACGACTTGATATACACGAGGGAAATAGCTCACGAGGAGCAGGTTGAGAGTGAGGAAGCCCATCAGTACATTCAGCGCAGGGTACAGAAAGCCCATGAGCTCGTTCAGCTGGAGTCTCAGCTCCGAGATCAGAGGATGGAGGGGATCAGGAATGCCTGTGGAGAGATGTTGCAAAGACCCCCAGAACCAGTTTCCCAGCCAAAGAAACTGTCACCAGGGTTAAACAATATAAATACTTCTGTTTCACCACCGGTAGCTGATCAACACAAAAATGACAAAGTTATTGATCTTACAGAAGACCAACATGTCCAGGTTCTTGATGTCAGCTCCAAAATGACAAGCCTGACTATTGTTGACTTGGACGAGGAGAAACTGGCACAACATGTGTCCAGTATGAACACAGAGATGCTCAATACCAGCAAGACAGTGAAAGAATCCAATTTACAAGAATCTGAGCACGACCTTGAATCAAGTGTTATACCATCATCACCCCTGCTTCATCCCCCTGAGAAAGAGAGTCTGAGTCCTGAACAGCAGCAGCACTCCCATGTGAGTTCAGACAGCTTGACCAAGGCAGGGGATGGCCTGTCTGGGATCTGTCAGCATTCCTCTAGGGAGTCCAGTGTGGCTGATGATCCCAAGAAGTTCAGAGATGCAGGAATGTCAGATCAGGTGCCTGACCCCAGCGCTGCCTTGGAGACAGATGAGAATGATGTTCCTGAGCCCACTTTATCAAATGCTACCCCAGAAATCCATACTGGGCTCCAGAAGTCTGATGTGCTGGAAGGCAGCTTGGAGGATATGTCTGTGCAGGATCAAGTTGATTTCAATCTGGTCTTGGAAGAATCTGATGAGGGATGGCAAGATGCCTCAAATAGGGAAAGATCACTGGAGAACCCAGAAAAGGAGGGCTTCCAGCTGAAAGCAGAAAGTTTTTGTAAATCTCCAGCAAAACTTTGGCCAAGTGAGAAGGGCAACTGTGGGCAACACCATCACAGTGCTGAGGAAGAGCCAAGTGACTCCCCGCAAGGGAGTGAAGTGTCAGAGCACAGCAGTGGTGTCTTTGCTTTTGGTAGAAAGAAATGCTTGCGAAGAATTGTTTCAGACAGCGAGGATGAAGACCATTCCATCATGATCTTGGAGGAAAATGAGTCTGAAAAAAGGCCCTCTCCCTTGAGCAGCCCCAGGCACCAGTTTCTGGAAGGAATTAGTGCATCCACTCCTAAATGTGACAGAGGTACAGCAAAAGCCATCTTCTCTCCCCAGCTAACCAACAGTGGTAGCAGGTCTACTGCTTCCAGGAGATCTCTAATCAACCAAGTAGTAGATGAGGTTGAGGATATTGGAGAAATCATGGGAGCCAGTGGTGAAGAAGAAGATGACAGTGATGAAGAGCAAGGTGACTTCATGGAAGAAGAAGCTGAAGAATGTAGTGTTGAATCTGCTGAGCCTGAAGAAGAACCTGCTGGAGAAACACTTGAAACTGAAGAATCCTTCCATATCAACAGTCTGGCCTCAGGGCAGTTGGAAGCAGATGAGACAGAGTCATCTCAGGAGGAATCCACTGGTGATGCTGAGCTTCAGTCAGGTGAGCAGATAGACTACTTCACCCAGGAAAGTGCCTCTGAAAAAGGGGTTGGTCAGAGCTCCTCCCCTGCTGTAAGTGATTACACTACCTTGGTAGACAGTGGGAAGAAACTGAAGAATGATGGAAAGCTACAGGAGGCATTGAACTGCTTCCTGCAAGCTCTTGACATAAAAAGTGGAGATCCAGAAGTCATGCTTATGACTTTAAACCTGTACAGGCAGCTAGCCCAGAAATGAACTCTCTAGCCCTTTATTTTGTAGCCTGACTTTCCCTCATTAACGTTTGTCTGAGCCACCTGGCGATGATGCTCTGAACTAGCCTAAGGCTGATGGAAATCACAGACACATCTTGTGTGGTGACTGAACAAGTTCAGCTCCTCCTGTGTGAGGAAACAGTCTGGGGATCTCTATCTTGGGGGGGTGGGAAATTTTCACTGTGGATTCACAAGGGTGAGGACAGTTCATGTTCCAGTCTGATTATTTAATAAAAATTAAAAAATCTTTATTTCTGAAATATCTAAACTCCTCTCCTAGCTTGCAGACCTGGCTCCTTTCTACCCTTCAGTCTCTGCCCTTGTCCTCCCAAGAGTAAACTAGTCTGCTGTATTTGAATCCTTTGTACTGCTGGGGAGACACAACAAACACAAACCATGTTCCTGTTATTAATAGGTAGAACAAAGCTCTGATACCCTGGAAACAAATAGTTTATTAATAGAGCATCCCTTAAATGAGGCCACATCTGCTCTTGTACTCCCTTTCATAACAAAATATTAATGAATGAGAGCTTTACAGTCACCCGTGGGCCTCTCTTGAGCTTTCTCTTCTCAAAACAAGCACTCCCAAGAGGGAAGGAAGGAAAAGATCTCCTCTGGTTGGTTCTCACTTCTTCCTTGTTCATGAGCTTGGGAAGGGCTCCTCTGCAGATAAAGCCAGAGTCCATCAGTAGAGACATGGGGGGCTGGGTGCTGTCCTTGGGCAGGAAGGGGATCACTGTGCTGGGGTGGTTGTCGCCAAGATCCACGAGGTCTGAGACCTCCTGGGCTGTCTCATCTGCACCATCCATCCTGTGAGATCCTTTGCCCAGCTTTGGGTGGATAAGGCAGCTCTAGATCTGGGTAACTGCAACTCCTTCCCCAGCTTCCCATCCCATCACTGCCCAGCCAGGTGCCTCCAGCCTCCCCTGCTGGGTGCTGGCAGGAACGAGCCCCTTCTTGGGGCACAGTCCCACCAGTTCTAGCTGTCATGTCACTTCTCTACCAAAGGGACTGTCCTGGTCCAAGTCTAAGCACTGGAGCAGCAACTACCTCAGGAGCTATTTTTTTTTCAAACAGGATTTGAAGCCTACTTGAAAAGCTCTGATTTCCCTCTCCCCAGGGAACATGTTACCTCTCTGGGTAGGGCTCTGTTCCCAGCCAGCTGTACCCTGTATGTCCTGCCACGATGGCAGGGGCTGTGGCTGCCTCTGAGCACGCTGCTGGCTACAACAGACTCGCTCCGAGGTCAAGGTACCTGGGAAGGTCTCAGGATTCAAGCAGCCAACACAGTCATGGTCATTAGCATTTTATTTTCTACCTTCCACCATGATAATGTGGTACCCGAACTTTGTTTTGACTGGGGGGTCTGTGTACACTGGCTTGTCCATGCTGCTCACGGGCAAGGCAAATGCTGCTTCCTGGAAGGGTCCCACCATGGAGCCTCTGGTCATCCAGCCCAGGTCTCCCTGGAATAAGGAACCATCAGGGTTAAGCTCTGAGAACCTCACTGCACCACTGGCTTTGCCAGCAGAGGGTGGGCAGCAGGGCAGCCAGGGAGGGGCAGAGACCCTCACAGCGGGCAAGCTGCAGCTCTGCCCCCTCCCCGAGCTGCCCAGGGGCTCTGTGCCCACCTCTGCTGCCACTCTGCATTTACAGCCCTGAGGGCCAGGACCAGGAGCCCCGTGCCCACCATCCCAGCCGCACAGCACCTACCCCCTGCCTGGCCTTGTCCTCGCTGTACTGCGAGGCCACCTCGCTGAACCGCTGCCCGGACTTCAGCTTCTCCATGGCCTCCATGGCTTTGCCGTGCTTTTCACACAGGATGTGACGGACCTGGCAGAAGGGATGGCAATGGCACCGGGGACTGTCCCCAGCACCCACCCAGAGCCACTAGGGAGCGAAGCGGGGCCGTGGTGGCCGGGACGGAGAAGTGGAAAGACCCCCTCGCCACCTCCGAGGGGACCCCGCCACCCCCGGGCTCACCTTCACGGCGTTGCCGCCTCCCTTCGGGCCCTGGGCTTTCCCCTCGCTGCTGCTTCCGCCGCTGTCTGCGCCTGCGAACGCAGCGTCCTGAGACTGAGACTGAGACCGAGACCGAGACCGAGACCGGCCCCGGCCCCGGCCCCCCCCCGCCCCGCTGCCCCTGGGCCTCCGCCCCGCCGCTCCGCTCACCTTTCCCCGCCTTGCCGCTTCCCTTTCCTTTCGGAGCCATTTTGCCGCGGAGGCTGCCGGGCTCTCCCCGCCCCTACCAGGCCCGCCCCGGTACCTCCCTGGTATCGCCCCAACACCGCCCCGACACCGCCCTGGTACCGCCCCGGCACTGCCCCAACACCGCCCCGGTACTGCCCCGGCACCGCCCCGGTACCGCCCCTGCTCCCGCCCCGGCCCACGGCCCCAGGACCGCCCCGACACTGCCAGGGATCCCCGGCAGCACTGGGGCCAGATGAGCAGGGCTTGCGCTCGGTACCCACGGGTGTTCCTTGAGCCCACCCAGAGTTGTCCCCACTGCCCACCCAGCACCCAGGGCTGACCCAAAACCCACCCAGGGCTGTCCCTGACACCCAGGGCTGTCCCCAGGACCCCAAGCTGACTCTGCCCCCCTGCAGTGTCCCTGTGACTCACTGGGGATGTGTGGCAGACGCTGTGAGAGGCCCCACGCTTGCTGGTGTCCCCTCGAGCCACCTGGGTGGCATCAGGGGGTGTCCAGGTCCTCCCCTACGTCCCCAGCACCCTTCCCCGGGGTGCCGGCCCCCTCGGCAGCCCCAAGAAGCAGGACGCGGAGGCAGCCGTCGCAGGGAGCAGTTTAACCAAGCTGGCGAGATTCAAGAGTACAACATTCCGAAGTCCGCACGGTGGCGGGGCCAGGGGTCACCGGGCGCTCCCCGGGGACCAGTCCCGTTCTCCCCGCGGAGCAGCAGCCACAGACGCGGTTCTGAACCCACACTCGGGGCAAACAAAGGACAAGGGATGAGCTGCCAACCCGGAGCTGGCCGGCTCCGTTGGGAAGAGCCCTTTCCTCCTGCCAGGGCAGTGAGGATCTGTCTCACGGCTCCGCAGCCAGGAACCCTCTGGGATCTACCCTCAGATGGCCGCTTAGCCTGGGTTTTTGCACGGCTGCGCCCACCCCGTGCTTGTCCCCAGCCCGCTTTGCCGGCTGCTGTCCCCACCAGTTTCCTGAGCAGTCATGTGCAAATTGTACCCAGAGCTTCCCTCTCCCATCCCAGGGCACCATGCCTGCCGGGCCACCACCCTGCCACCGGGCCAGGAGTAGTAGAAGCCTGGGAGCCGCGGGATGGAGACAAAGCATGGATATTTGTTTGAGCTTTTTTTTTTTTTTTTTTTTTTTTCTTCTTTTTTCCTGAGTTTCTCAGCCTGGATCTTAATTAACAGGCTTAAATCTGTAACCTCGGGAGAGGGAAGAGAGTGATGTGCAAGTAACAAGAGGGAGGGGGAACCAACCATTAGGAGAGCAGAGCCTCTTTTAGGGGCAAATCCAGTGCAGGTGCATGGATGAGGAGGTGGTCACTGTGCTCCTGGGGGGAAGAGACCCCCCCCAGAGCAGCCCTGGCCCCTCAGAAGGGCAGCTGTAGTGCTGTAGTGCCAGTGGACCCTCTGCATCACATTCCCCCCCCCACAGGAGTGCTGGGCCACATTGGAGCTGCAGAAATAATCAAGAAATAAAGCAGAATTTTTCCTGAACACCCTATTTCTGCCAGCCACAGCCTGGCCCTTTCTCTTTCACTTAGAGCTACCCTCCACCTTGCCCAGAATTGTCAGTCTGGTGCAGGAGCTGCTGGCTCCAGAGGCATTAGCACAGCGGAGCTCCCTGGGGCTGGTGGAGGTGACCCTGGGGGTTTGCTTTTGGACCAAGAGCTGAGGAGCTCAGAAATGCAGCATTTTGGGGGCTTTTGAGGGGCTGGGTTTTGGCTTGAGGTCATAGCACTGGCTGCAGACACTGGGGTGCCTGTTCCCTGTGCAGCAGCAGGGATGCTCAGGACACTGAAGAGGAACCACTTGTGGCTCTTCCAAAGCAACCTCAATCCCAGCTGGTCCCCTCACATCTTCCCAAAGGACATCTCCATCCATCCATCCATCCAAACTCAAACCTGGGATCTCTGCCTGGGAAACTCAAGGTACAATGTGTCAAATGAAAGAGAATAAAACATCATAACCACTGTGCATTAGAAAAGCCATTTAAAGTACCACATGCCGAAGTGACCAAACAGTTTCAAGCGAGCTTCACTGTGGGCGCTGAGCAACGCTGGGGGCTGTGGTCCAGATCTGCTTCCTGAGCAGATACCTTTGGTTCCAGGAGCTGGCTCAGCCAGGGACGGTCCCGGCCATGGTGCCACCTCTTTGCTCCTGGAAGGGGCCCAGCTCTGCCAGAAACATGAGTGCTTGGGATCCAAAGGCTGCCTCTCCATCAACAGCTCTCCAAGGAAGAAACAAAAGCAGAAGAAAACCTCCAACAGGACACAGGGACTCAGCCAGGACAGCCCTTCTGCAGCGACGCTCCCTCTGCAGCCATCTCCAGCCCTTCACGGTCAGAAGGGACCATGCAAGGTTAGGGCTGGCTTTTGGGGCTGTTGGCACCATCTAGCTCAGGAGCAAACTCCGTGATGACCCTCCGAGCCAGCGGGTTTGTGGTCTTGAGCAGTTCAGCAGCAGATGGACGAGTACCAGGGCTGGTTTTGCTGCTCTTCTTTTGAAGCAGGGCTTTAAAGTCCTCGTTCCTGCTGGAGGACTTCCCGGTGCTGCCCACCGCTGCCGGGGACTCGCCAGTCGGGGAGCCTGAAGTCTTTACAGGCGAGTGGGAGTTGGGCCGGTTGCCAAAGGTGTCACCAGGCTCTTTCCGCCCCAAGACCCTCCTCTTGGACCTGGGCACCAAAGAAAGAGGTGGTGGGAGCAGCCCCGGGAAGGAGCTGCTGCCACTCTGGACGTACCCAGCTGCTGGCAAATACTCTCCTGGCAACTGGGTCCAACTTGCCCCAGGGCTGATGGAGCAATGCCCTCCCCCAAAGCTGGTGACCCAGCCTGGCTGCAGGGGCAGGGCGCTAAGCACCAAAGTGCTCAAGTGAGCATTAGCTGCGGGGTGGCAAATTTAAGCTGAGTTGGAAGGGGACACTGCACCCATCCCTGTGACTGTGACACAGCATGCAGGAGGTGTGGGGGACTGCATCCACCCAGTGCCTCCCACCAGCCCTACCTGTGGATGACAGTGAAGAGATCCTCGGTGGTGCGGGATGCCACAAACACCTCATCATCCTCCTCGGCGATGGAGTCGGCGGTCTTGTCACTGGCAAAGCTCTTCTCCTCTGTGCCAGGCTCTGCTGAGCTGCCTGTAGGTGGGGAGGAGAAGGAAGTGGTGACCGGCCCTGTGTGGCACCAGGGACCCCCCATCCCTGGGATGAAACCCACCACCTGTGTGGGAAGACCCTCACCTTGCTTCGGGGTGGGTTCACCAGCTTGTGCTGTGCCCAGAGCCTCGGGGGATGGCAGGTCCTGGGTGTCGGGGTGGCAGGAGGTGGGCTCAGTGTCCAGAGTGATGATGGGGCTGGGGGTGGGTGGCTGGTCCCCCCCGCCAGCTCCCAGCTGGGCTGGGGCTGGGGCGAGTGGCAGGTAGAGCACGCTGGGTTTTTTGGGCACTGGGGGTGGCACCTTGGCCTTCCTGCGCTCCCCCTGCCCAGCCCTGCTGCGCTCTGGCCGCGGATCCTCCTCCAGACTGCCCTGTGAGAGCCGACGGGGTCCCACCGGGGGCTCCCCCAGACCCCTCCTCAGCTCCCCTTTTCTCAGCACCACAAATCCATCCTGCAGCAGCCCCTTCTCCATGGTGGTGGCACCCGGTGGGGACACAGGGGACAGGGGACCCTCCTCTCGCAGCACTGGGGGCTTGGGCAGGATGCACGGGGGACGCTTGGCCAGCGGTGGCTTCTCTGCCACGGGTGGCTTCACCTTCCTCTCCATCCCCAGGCAGGGCCCACGTGCTGGCTCCTCAGCGTGCTCAGGGCCATCGGCATTGTCCTCCGTCTCTGAGCGACTGATGGAGCGGAGGCGGATGGAACGCAGGTCGGACTGGGTCACCACGGGCATGATGGGTGTGATGGGGCTGGTCTTCTGGGCCAGCTTGGTGCCGAAGGTGGAGTCAGAGTGGTGCCGGCTGACCTTTGTCTTACCCTTCAGGGAGATCTTCAGCCCTGAGAGGTCGAGGTGGGCAGGTGGCATCAGTGGCAGGTCAAAGGACAGCCTGGACTTGGGGCTCCTCTCCATGGGGGATGTGGGGGGCAGCGAGGACTTCCTTTGCGGGACCAATGGCCTCACCCGCACCTGGTGTGGGGAGTGCCCGAGGATGGCAGAGGTGGGAACGGTGGGGGTTGGTGTCTCTGACTGGCTGGAGTACCCGCTGGATGGGGACATCAGCCCTGTGGGCCTGCTGGGCGAAGAGGTCTTGAGGTCCACTTCGGTAGAAAGCTGAGAGGGCGTCGTGGCCCTGGAGATGGAGGGGGACACCAGGGACTCGGAGCTGCCCCGTGCCCTAGCGCACTCAATGGCGGTGGTCCCCGTGGTCGTGCTTGAGCTGGAGAGGGACTGGTAGGGGTCACCAGCCTTCCAGTCCGTCAGGTGCCACTGGTGGGGGGTGGCCATGCCCTCTGGCTCCCTGCCCTGGGGGTCAGAATGCACCAGCCGGTGGCCACAGGGCTCCGGGGGAATGCACAGGCTCTTGGGCCGCTGGTCCTTGGGCAGTGCCAAGCCAGGCTCCGTGGCACCATCCTGCCCCTCTTTGATCAGCGAGACGCTGCGAGTGGGTGGCGAGGGCTTCTTCTTTGCCTTCTTGAGAGAGATGCTCTTGGAGCGGCGCCGCCGCTGCTGCCCCTCCTGCTCCAGCCCCAGGGACACGTTGTCGGTGCTGGTGCTGCCCTCAGAGCTGGCACTGGGGTAGCCCAGGGCGTAGTTGGTGCTGCCCCGCCGGGTCTCAGCATAGGTGATGTCCACAGAGCAGAGGGAGCCTGAGTCGGTGGGCACTGACAGCGACCGCTCGCGGAACCGGCACCCAGCCCGCTCCACGTCCAGCCGCCCCGGCTCCGGCTCCTCTGGGCTTCCTGGTGAGAAGTTCACCTTGGCTTCTGGGCACTTGCCCCTGTGGCCACCCCCGGGGGGGGATTCGGGCACCGTGCCGGAGAAGGAACCGGGCCCATTGCTGCTCACACGCTCCTCGGTGGAAATGAAGAAGGAGGGGGTGGTGGGTGAGGCCGGGCTGGGTGATGGGCTGGAGCCACCTGGAGAGGTGCAGCCCTTGCCCTGGCCGCTGGCAGGGCTGGGGGGAGTCGTGTAGCCCAGGGAGCTCCAGGGCTGGGGGAAGGGGGTGCCTGGTGGCCCGTTGCAGGTGCCGGCGCAGGGGGTGGCCGCGTGGTCCATGGCAGTGGGTGGCTGGCAGCAGCGGGCCCCGAGGTCACTGAAGGTCTTCCTCAGGGGGGCAGAGAGGGGCTGGCGGGGGCTGGTCTCCTGGAGCCCCTTCCCTCCGCCGGTGGTCTCAGGCACGAAGCTGCAGGAGAGGGACTCGGTGACGGGCGTGTGCGTGTTCAATGTGAGGCCATTGGTACCACCTGCAAGAAGAGACACAGCCCAGGTGAGCATCATCCTGCTTTGCTCTCTGCCAGCGGGTTGTGGCATGGTCCTGTCCCATGTGCCATGAGGCCAGGACTGGTCCCACCCTGTGGCTGCATCTCTGCCCAGGTCTGAAACAAGCCCAGGTGGAGTGGAGGGGCTGGGTTGACACCCTCTGACCAGATGCTCTCCTACCCTCTATCTTGGCATGGCCATAACTCAGCTGGGGACAGTCCCTGGTCTGTGTTAACCCTCAAGCCTGGGATCTGTTGGCTGAAATGTACCAGGAAAACTTAGCAGCAGTCTCCATCCCTGGGGACTTTGCCCCATGGTGAGCAAAGTGCTGCCCCGTGGTGAGGATACAGATGAAGACCACGAAGAGCAGAGCAAGGCATCATTGCCCAGGTCAGGATACAATGGCTCCCGGTGCCACCTCACCTCAGGACAGCCTGGAAGGACCTGGGGACTCTGCTCAGTGCACACCTGGCAGAGCGGGATGCTCAGGTCTGCAGCGGGCTGTCCCCAGTGCCATGCCCAGTGTCACCAGCGTGCCCAGCACTTGGGTGCCCTGGAAGGGAGCAGATCTGACGTGGTGGCCTTTATGTCCCCAAGGCTGGGGCATTCCCGGGGAGCCCAGGGTGGCTCTGCCCACCCGCAGGGCAGCTCTGGCAGGTGTCAGCCCTGCCCAGGACAGTGAAGTGGCTGCATGGTTCTTGCTGTCACCTTGGTCTCGCAGGGACAGGTTAGGGAATCCGATTACGGTCCGTCTGCGCCGCAGGGTGGACTTGGGGTTGATCGCAGTCTCTGTGTTAAACAGGGAGTGACGAGCACTCGCGTGCCTAGCAAAGTGCTGCCCTGTAGCCAAAACAAACACGCTGTACGTGGCGGTGCCAGGGGGCTGCCAGTGTGGGGGCTCCACCACTATGTGTCCCCTGGGTGTCCTGTGGTCTCGGATGGCAGGAGCATGGGATGGTAGAAGGGTGTGAGCCACGTGGGGTGAGCTGGGACATGGCAGCCCCCGGGAGATGCTGCGTATGGAGGTGGGATGCATGGAAAGCTGAGGACATCAGCTCTGGGCAGTGCTGCTGGGACTGGACCCACACAGCTGGGCTTGGGCATTAATGGGGCCAGTGACGCTGAGCCACCCTGGGGACATGGGTGTGAGGAACAGTGGGGGGGAGGGACCCATGCAGTCCTGGCATGTCCTTCCAACATGGAGGGGAGGGTGGAAAGACATCTTCTGCCTTCAGAAGGTGGAGCTGGCCAGCCCCAAGCTTGGTGTGGGGCAGTATGGTACTTGTGCCTGTAAGGAGCAGGCAGAACCATGATACTGCTCCATGAAGATGGATAGATGGACGGACAGACAGGTGAGACAGGCTGGCTGCATGGAGTGTGGTGAGAACGAGAGCCAAGGTGACAACAGACCCAGCTGGCAGTGGCAGCAAGAGACCAGACAGCGATGTGGCCCGTGGATCAGACACACGGATGTCAGGAGAACTGACCGGGAATGATGGATGCTAGCATGGCCCTGCTGGCCCCTGCTCTGTCTCCCCTGCCCTGTGCCTGTGGGGACACAGGCTCACAGCACCAGCCCCACCCCCTCCCCATCCACCCCACTGCAGCCAGGAGCTGGGGAACATCCTTGCCTGCACCCCATATCCTCCCCCCAGTGCCGGGACTGCCCCTTGTACCTCTCCTGGGGGTGTGGCCCTACCCGAGACATTGATGGGGACGATGTTGGTCTGGACGGAACAGGACTGGTGCCACTGCTTCTCCTCCACTGTGGGCAAGGGAAGGGCCCGGGGCCAGGCTGGCTGCTTGTCTGGGCTAGTGGGGAGGCTCAGAGAGGTGTCGGGTGGCTGAGCACTGAGCGCTGTTGTGCCGGTGGTCTCCTCTTCGGTCACTCGCTGGCTCGGGGGCTGCAGTGGGAAAGGCAGGTGACCCCCCAAAGGGTCATCTCCAACCCTGCTGCCTGGCCAGCTGTCCAAACCCTCACCCCTGGGTGATGCAGGGCTGTGCCACCCTGCCCCAGCACTTACCATAGGCACAAACTCGAGACGCTTGGCGGGTGGGGGTCGGGGTGATGGCTCGGGAGGGGTGCTAGGGGACAGGTGACCAGCAGCACGGAAGGTCTGCCCGGTGACCCTGCTCTCAGCACACTGCTCCTCATACTCCTCTGCAAGAGAAACAGCACCTGGGACCTTGCTCCGGTACAGGGGGGTGAAATCTCTGCCGCCTGGGCAGGGGGAACATGTGGAGATGTGTGGCTGTCCCCAGGCTGGCTTCTGTCCCTGTTCAACATGGGCAGCCCAGGAGGTGGGGAAGGAGAAGGAGACCCCAGGGAGAAATGCCAGGGCTGGGAGTAGACTGAGGCAATGCTGGTACCCCAGCTGCCCACTCCACTGCTTCCAGGGGGCTGCCTGGGGACATGGTGCATTCCTTGGGGAGGCAGAGCCCACTGGGGACAGCCAGGAGGGAGCTCAGTGTCTCCCCATCCTGTAATTGTTGAGCTAATTAATGCCGGCTGTTATGGCCTGGAGGAAACCAGGGCTGCTCAGACCGAGTTAATGAGATTACCATCCCAGGCTGGGCTGCAGATCTCATTGGGGCTTGCAGAGCATCCGAGTCCCGGACGCCTGACAGTTTCCTAAGAAATTGGGAAGAAACAAAACCAGTGCCAGGCTGATTTGGTCATCCCCAGATCAGCCCTTGAGGGCAGAATCGTGGCACAACCGTGCTTTGGTGGGGCTGGTGTGCATGCCAGTGGCTCCAGTGATGATCTCAAACCCAGTTACTTTGCTGCTTGGGAGCAGAGGTCAGAGAGGGGCTGGAACCCCCCTGGGACCCAAATTCTCCAATTTAGTGAGGTCTGAGGATTGGAGACATGCACATGGGAGATAACCCCAGTGTGTGCACAGAGGGATGCACCCAGGGCAGCATCTATCCCTGCTACCATCACCCAGCCCACCAGCAGCCCCGTTACCTTGCAGCAAGCTCTGGAGGTTGAGCTGGGCCTCTTGGTGCAGCTCCTCCATGCCTGGTGGGCGCCCAGCCGCCAGGAAGACGTTCACTGGCTGCTGCCATGACAGCTTGGGGTGGGATGCTTTCTTGCTCTCCAGGTCCAGGTTAGAGGTGGCTGTGAGAAGGAGGGAGCAGAGTGAGAAGCAGGCGGGCAGGCTGCTGGACAACCCTGCTCATCCCGGTCGTGGTTTCTCCAGGAACCCTGGGACTGGGATGTGGCTGTGTCCCATCCTGGTAAAGCCACCCAGGCAGGTCGGGGACAGGACCCCATCACTACCAGTATTGCTGCTTGAGGATTGGAAATGGTCCTTGGAACAAGGCAGGAGGGGAGCAGGGTGAAATTGAGGAAGGAAGGAAGGAAGCCCTGCTGCCCCGGGTAACTGCCTGGCTGCTGCAGGGCTCAGGAAACTGTGCAGGCAGCAGTGGAGCAACCTCCAGGCTGCAGAAGAACAGAAGTCACAGCAGAGAAGGAGGGAGCAAAGGGGACACGGTGCCATTTGCTGCACAGGTTTCATCCTGCTTCACACCCGGATCTGGCAGTGGGATGAAACCTCAGCAGGGATGAGCTGGGCAGATGCCCAGACCCTCTGAAACACCCCTGTGGGTGGAGAAGGATGCTTGGGTCCCATCCTGCCCACCCTTCCCCCTGGCTCCAGCTGATGGAGCAGCAGAGCCAGTACAACACCCAGCACCCAAAAGCAAGGTGCCACGTCCCTAGCCTAGTTACTTTTATAATTTGTGTTACCATAACGACGTGCCCTAACACCAGGCTTTTTTTTTTTTTTTTTTTTTTTTTTCCCTCTCCTTTAAATAATGTGACTCGTTTCCATATCAACCAAGAGGTGTCGGGGCGTGTGTGTGTGCGTGTGTGTGTGTGTGTGCGTGTGTGTGTATAAGCACGAGGAGGCTTCTCCCAGTTGCAGAGCCCCATCCCAAGGGCAGTGCCATGCCAGGGTGACAATTTCCCTTTTGCCTTTTGTCACCCAGAATGTGACATTCCCTCCTTTCTTCCCCTAGTTTTGTGATGGCCAGGTGGCAATGTCTGGAGGGGCCGGGGGTCCTGGCAGAAGGCATGATGGCAGAAGGATCCCCATGCCCTGGCTCTGGCTCGCCCCATGTGCCTGGTTATCCCCTGGGGATGGAAGTTGGGAGCACAGCTGAGCATGGAGCAGGGTTGGGGCATCCCCCCAAAAAGCTGACCTATAGGGTCACAGGAAGGGAGCTGGGGGCTTGTAGGGGTCCAGGGACCCACATGAAGACCCCAGTCCCCCAACCTGATCTCTTTGGGGTTGCTGCTGCCCCCTCCATTTCAAAGCACACCCCAAGGGCAGACCCCACACCCCATCTTGCTGCACCCCACCACCCATCTCATACAAACGCAGCCTTCAGCCTTGGCGGGTCCTCACCTTCCTCACCCTCCACCCGCACATCCCCCAGCAGCCACACAGGGACCCCCAAGCCTCGGGGACACCCCACGGCGCAGCCCCCCCACGGTAACGGGACCTCACCTCCGCAGCCTCATCCCCGCTGCCGGGGCACCCCCAGGCACCCCCACCCCCACCCTGGGCTCCACCCAAGCGGGCAAACCGCAGCACCGAAACCAGGGACCGCCCTGGGGCACAGAGGAAGCCACGGGGGGGGGGGGGGGGGCAGCACCCAGCTCGGCCCCACGCAGGCAGGGAGGAGCAGGCAGTGCAGGCAGGGGGGGGGACAGGGAGGTGGCCACTCCAGACCCCTGCCCCAAGGGGCTGTACCCTGTGGGCACTGCTCTGGTGTTCTGGCTCTGGTTCCTCATTGCTCAGGGGGGTTTGTGGGGGCTGCTTGCGCATCACGCAGTGGCTCTGTGGTGCAGGGAGCCAGCAGCCTGGTGGGACGGGTGCTGCCAGAGCAGAGTCTGCTGCCCTTGGCTGTCACCCTCCTGCCAAGCTTATCGGTGACAGCTCAAAATACAAAATGCCTCTGAGGGGGCCCCCACCCCGTGGCAAATGCCTGTGGAGGGAGAAGGGAGTCCTGGAAGAGCAGGACTGGAGGGCTGGCTCCATCCCACATAGCCCTAGTGCTTGACCTGAGCCTGGCCAGCCAAGCTACTCGGGGAAACTGAGGCACGGTTGGTGGGGGGCTCATCCTGCAAGTCAGTCCCCCCTCCCAAGCCCAGTGTTCCTGTGTCGCCCAGGGAGGTCTATCTCCTCTCAGGGAGCTCTGCTCCTGGCCCTGGGGCTGAAAGCAGGGGCAGTGGCAGCAGGCAGAGGGTGCTGAGACCCCTGTGAGAGCTCGCAGGGTCCCGCTGAACAAGTGTTCAGGCTTGGGTCCCTGCCACCAACCCGGGTGTTCGAGGGCAGCCTGCTCACTGATCTGAGCTACGCCCTCCCCTGGGAGAAGAGCCCCAAGCCACAGAGCTCATGCCCTCTGCCAGCCTCTCCCCGAGCCGCCCCCACTCTAGACCTCATCCCTATTTACCTATTGCCCAGGCATCCCGAATCCACAGGGAGATATTGGACAGAGCCATCAGGAGCTGCTTCAGTTGGGGCCGAAGCTCCCGTGAGATGATGCCTCTTGCTCCAGCCCGTCGCCAAACTTTTCCTTCTCTCAAGGTCTCCGCCTGCTCTCCGGCAGTGCCACGGGTGCCGGGGGGCTGCTGGCCGCCGGTGCCGAGGTGCCACGGGAGTGATGTAACGGCGGCAGCCGGCGATGCAGCAGCAGCGGAGCAGCCATGGCAACGGGATCGGCGCTGCGCTCGGCCAGCCGCCGCGGGGATGGGGACGGCAAACTCGAAAGCTGAGACCGATCCCGACGGCAACCCCGAGCCCAGCCCCACCGGAGGGACTTGACGCCGGGCAGCGGAGGCAACGTTTGCCACCGGCTTGGAGCAATCGCCCGGGCCCGGCTGCGTGCAGCCTGACGACATTCCCTGTGGTCGGGAGCCAAGGCGCACGCTGCCCTGCGAGCAGCCGACAGGAAGAGAAAAAGAGCAAACAGCGGGAGTTGGCAGCGCGGCGCAGAGTGCCTCCTGTCCCTGGCTCACCCCCCGCCGGACCCGGACCCGCCGGTCCAGCTGCCTCGCCGGGATGCAGAGTGGCACCCGCACGCACGGCAGCACCGGGGAGGGATGCTCGACCCGGGTCCAAACGAGATTGCAAGTGACACCGCACTGAACATCCCCAAGCCCGGTGCTATGCAGGATTGCTGCCTGTCAGGCAGAGCTGCCCAACACACCGCACATGGGCTGGAGCATGCCCAAGATGAGCCCATCAAGATGATGAACGAACCGTGTCCTGTCCAAATCCAGACCCTCCCTGGGACCCTGTCCCTCTGCTACACATCTCAAGGACACGTGTCCCCCCTGCAGCATCTGACCTGTGGGGGGCTGAGGGCAGAGGGCCTGGAAGCTGGTCAGGGGGTGCCCATGTCAGGATGCCAACATTGCCTTGATGGACCATGGGGCACTAAAGAACGTTCCCACCACGCTGCACTCAGACTGCTCTGCTCATCCTCCCTGCTTAAAGTGCAGGCAGCTGATTTTTGTAGTGACAGGAGCTAACGGCACCACAGAAGTTGCTGGCAGAGGGGCTCAGCAGCTGTGAGGGTCACTCAGCTTGTGGGGAGAAGCCTGGACGATGTGAGAGGTTTCTGTTAAGACCACCAGCAACAAAACAGTCACTAGCATCACCTTCCATCATCAGGGCTCAGAGTTAACAGTGTGCTGGGGCAGTGCCTGCCTGACCCGGTGATAAGACCCGGTACAACAGACAAAAACCCTCTTTCTCCATCTCCATCTCAAGTGATCCATCACCTTCACCTCACAAAGGGGACACGGCCACTCCCCAGGCAGTGCCAGCCATGGCCCCGTGCAGCCCAGCTGACACAGGTCCAAGTGCCCCCAGCCTGGCTTGGCAGGACAGAAGCTGGCGGTGGGCACAGGTAAAATACCACACCAGGTAGGTTTGGCTCTGGCAAGGCGAGCTGGGACCCTGACGGGGGTTTTGGCAGGCAGGTGGGTGCTGCAGGGGGACTTGGCCCACCAGCCCAGTGAAGGAGGAGCCCCACTGTGCCATCCGCCCATGCTGCAGGGACAGGAACTGCCCGTGGCCACGCTCACGGCAGGGCCTGGCCCGGTACCGGTACCTCCACCGGCCGAGATGTGGCTGCCAAGAGCTGAGAGCCGCCCTTCCCAAGGATGGAGCAGCAGCCCCCGTGCCACCACCCTGCCAGCACCCAGCCCCTCAGCACAGCATCAGCATGGCCAAGGGCACCCCCAGGGATGGGGCAGCCAAGGCCAGGCCAGCTGCTCCACAGCTTCCCCTGGTGATGTCCCTATCCTGGTGGGGATGATTTGGTGGCACGTGGATGCCCACGGCAGAGGTGGCAGCTATCCTGGGCTGGTGGGCTGCCTGTGCTGGAGAGGCTGCAGCCCCTGGCCAGGCAGGGTGCTTGCAGGAAAGCTCTGCTTCCCTGTGCCCGGATGGTTTTACACTCCGCGGAGCCGGGACAATGCGAGGAAGTCGCCTGAGAGGGGAATGTGGCCAGGCCCTGGGACAAAGGGGCCCGAGATGTGAAATCAGCCACAGTGGGAGCAATGGGGGTGAGACCAGTGTGGGCTCACGGTGATGTGGGCTGCCCCCGCTCCTGCGGTCCCCTGCAAGCCAGAGCCACCAGGAGAGTAGAGCACCACGGGGATGGGCAGGATCCATCCCAGAGGGACTCAGCCCCAGCCTGCAGAGCGTTTAGTGGGGCACACGGGTGGGGGGGTCTCTGAGTTCTCGCTCTGTCAGAGGACCCCAATGGGCTGAGGAATGGCAGCAAGGGTTTCCAAGGGAAGGGTACATATCACAGTTAAAGCCAGGTTAGGAAAGGTGGGACAAGACCCACGCTGCCAGGCAGCACTGACCTCACAGCTACTGCTCATCCTCCAGGAACAACAGCCCCATGCCCCACAGCTCACATCAACTCTGGGTCTTTCCCTGCTGAGTGAGGGCACCTGCCAACCCCACGGTTGCCCCACTGCCTACCCTGCCCATGCTCCTGCCTTACCTCCTCGGTGCCAGGGTGCCAGGAGCCAGTCCACCTTGGCCATGGCCACCAGCGTGCTCGACTGGGAGCCCTCACTTCGAAAACAGGCTGTGAGGAGTGAAGCTTCCTCCTCCTTCCCTGGCCGGCCCCAGCCCCGGGGGGGAGAGGAAGCCACCAGGAACTGCCTGTTTGAGTCAGTGCCCAGCCCATTGTCCCGGTCCCAGCCCCTCTTCCTTCCCCGCCACCGGCCCAGCAGAGTGATGGTGATGGCAGAGGGGCTGTGATTTTGCACAGCCCGTCCTTCACGCACCCACCCTGCTCCTGAAAAATCTGGGGACGAAAAGGGACTCATCCTTCTCTGCATTCACCCCTGCCCCAGTCCCCTGGGAGGGGACAGGGCGAAGGACAGGCTGGGCTCCCCCCAGCTGAGCAGAGCCATGGAGCCAAATCATCACTGGAGCAGCCACCAGCACCATGGGTGACTCTGGGGACACCAGCCCACGGCAGCCTGTCCCCCCAGCACAGCACATGTCCCAGCTGGAGCAGCCGTCAGCATCCTCACCTGGAAACCAGCACTCTGGAGCCTGCCTCTGCCTCCCCCCAGCCTCCTAACACCAATCAGCTAAACAAGTCAGGGGGGGCCTTTCCGAGTTCACCTGAGTTTGCCCTGGGAGCTGGAAGAGCCCCCAGAGCCTCCTCTCACTTTGGCTGCTTCCAAAAGTGGCACATGAAGGCTCCTTGGGGAACACTTTACCAGTGCCCCGGCAGTTTGTAGAGCTCCTCCTGGGAGCCAGCACTGCAGAACAGACAGGAACAGAGCCCCCAGCCCCGGATTTTTCTGGGAAGTGGCTGGGACCACCCACCCCGTGCCCACAGCACGGCAGCCCCAACTGATGGGTGCAGGACAGCAGGTACCAGCAGAGCTCTGTCTCCCCCCCGCAGCCCAGGCAGCACTTGCAGGTGGCTCTGACAGACGAGGGGATGAGGACACCTTCCCCAATGGCTGGTGCTTCTTCTGGGACCCTGTCCATGGTCACTGTGCCACCTGAGGACAAACTCAAGAACTGGAGAGCTGCCTCCCAGCTCCACCAGACCAGAGACCTGCAAACTCATCCTGTGGATGCCAGCAGCCTACAAGCACACTGTCTTCTCCAACCAGCCCCTCCAAACACCTCCACACTCACAAGCGAGCACCCTGGACTCAGAAGCAGCCTGCTGGGCTCTCCCCATGCATGCAGAAGGGGTGCAGGGGACACCAGCCCCCACCAGCAGTAGAGCAGCACTGAAGACGCCTCTTGGCCAAGTAGGCAGAGCTGAGGTTCATGTGCCCCAGACTCACGCAGCCTTGCCCAGCCCACCAGGGCATGAGGAAGGATTTTAATTGCCAGGGATGCCAGGGTAAAGACTGCTCTGTGCACTGACCTGTGCCCGGAATAGAAGAATGATCCTGCCTGGGGTAAGACAAGGAACCTCCTTGGTACAGCAGGTCCCTGCACGGGGTCCCAGCCTGCCAGCCACACAGCCCCACTGCAGTGCTGCTTCTTATCACGTTCCAGCTCCCTCCCCTCAGCAGATAAGCCCCAGCCCGGACCTGACGCTGCCTCTCCATGAGGAAACCTGTGCGTAGCTCCTCAGGAATGCCCGAGCCATTGAGGTCCCAGTAATCCTAAGCCCAAAGTGCCTGGGAGCATCCAAGCATTTGCCTCAGCTCCATCCCTGAGATGAGTTTCGAGCTGCCCAAAGCCAAACCCACTGCTCCCCACTGCTGGCAGCAGGCACAGCTCTGTCATCTCCCAGGGGAAGCCATGCACCGGGAGGAAGATCTGCTGGAGATCTCTGGGCTGGCTGGGAGATGCACCCTGTGCCCGAGGACAGAGATGAACCAGCAACCCTGCACCTTGCACACCCTCTTTGGCCCAGCCTGGCACTGCTGGGAAGGTGATTTGCAGCTCCCAAGAATCCCTTTAATGATGCAGAAGTGTGATTAGGTCTTGTCCTCCTCTGCGCAGCACTGGATAGGAGCAGGGGTGGCAGGCAGGGAACAAGCCACTATCCCACAGCTCCTCTGAGCCCAGCAGTCCAGTCACTTGCCCACCTTCCGTGCCCCACAAGATGGGAGCTGAGGGCAATGTGCTGGGTACTGACAGGCACAGCACCCTTCATCCCTCAGGACACTCCAGAGCAGCATCCCTCCTAATCCCCCCTGCAACCCAAGGCTCTTTTAGCCCCAACAATCACTACAATGGCAGCTGCAAAATTAGACAGAGACAGGCTGTACTTCCACCCCCTCTGCCCGCTAATTATTACACTATGACAATCACTTGGGCTGTGACAATCACTCCCCAATTTTTCTTGCAGCTTCTGAGCAATTTTCCTGAGGTGTCTCCCAGGGCTGGCACTGCCTGGCAAAGGGCAGGCGGTGCAGGACCCAGGTCGAGCAGAGCACACGGGGAAACAGACCTCAGGGGGGACCCTGCCCCCAGAGCCATGGCAGACCCCTGTCTCCCGGCATTTCCAGGAGCCTGGCTATCTCAGGAGGGATCCGGAGCCCCGGGTGTCTGGAAAGGGTTGCTGAATTGCCTGGGCCAACCAGGTGGTGTCAGAGGAGTGACCAGACAGGTCCTGCTCGCTCGGCCCAGCTCTTTCAGAAGGCTCAGTTGCCTGCAACCTGCTCAGAGCAAGTCCCCCAACTCACCCTGCTCTCCCCAGATACCCCCCCCCCCCCCCCATCTGCAGAGCCTCCTGCCTTCCTCGGATAACTTGTGGTACGAGGCCCCTCGGAGACACCCACCACCTCCACTGTCAGCAGGAGAAGGGGGATGGGGGGCTACGCAGGGGTTGGCTCCCCACTGTCGGGAGCTGGCTCCCTGCTGCATGGAGCTGCCTCCCACTGCTCAGGGCTGGCTTCCTGCTGCCTGGCACTGGCAACCCATCACTCGGAACTGGCACCCCGCTGGCCAGGGCTGTCTCCCTGCAGCCTAGACCTGGCTCCCCGCTGCCCGAGGTGCGGGTCAGCACCTGTTCCACCCGTCGCAGGACCGCTGTGGGCCCCAGGACCAGCCCCAACCCCGCCAGCGAGGCCAAGCTCAGCTGGAGGTGACCTCTCCCCGCGTCCTCCAAGCGACCCGAAAGCACTGGAGAGCCGGGGGGGACCGGCGGCGGAGGCCGAGCCCCTCCTTCCCCGGTAGTCGCAGCCGACTCCATCGGAGCCCGGGGGTCCGGGGGCGGCGGGGGCAGCGCGGGGAGCGGGTCCGGTCCCGCCCCGTCCCGTCCCCGGTACCTGTTGCTGAGCGCATCCTGCCCCGCCGCTGGCTGCGCGGCCCCTTCCGCTGCGCGTTGCCCATCCTCCGCCGGCCCGCCCCGGTGGTCACCGCGCCGCCGCCCCCGGGCCGCTCCCCGCCGGCTCCATGCGGCCCCCGCCCCGGGCCCGCCCCGGGCCCGCCGCGCCGAGCGGGGAGGAGCCGCCGGGCCGGGCCCCGCCGGGCCCCGCCGGGCCGCAGAGCATCGCGCCGGCCGCCCCCTCCCTGCAGCTCCGCTCCGCTCCACTCCCCGCCCCGCCGCACCGGCCGCCCCCTCCCCTCCCCGCGCCGCCGCCCCGGCCGCCGGCCCGGCCGCCCCCTCGGAGCCCGCCTGCCGCTGCGCCGGAGCCCAATGGCGGCTGCTGCGGGGGACGGGCGGGGGCGGGTGGGTGGGCGGGGGCTAGGGGCTGGGGGTGGGCAGCTCGCGGGGGTGTTGGGCTGTGGCTGTGGTGGGGGATTCCGGGGCTGAGCGGCCCCGCAGGGTGATGGGCGCAGCGGGACTGGGCAGACTCCAGGGGTCTTGGGGTTGGGGGAGAATGGGGGTCTTGAAACTGTGCAGGCCCCGGGGGTTGCTGGGGATAAAGGAGGGAGGGTTCTCTCTGGGGATGAGCAGCCCCAGGTGCTCCTGAGGAGCACTGAGGCTGGGCAGCCCCTGCAAGGTGCTGGAGATTAAGGCTGTGTGTGGGTTCTGATGCCAGGAAGCCCCCATGGGTTGCTGTGGTTGGGGATGGGTGGGGAACCCCCGGCTGACCCTGCAGGATGTCAGGCTGAGTGGGCATGGATGGGGCCACAGGGCAGGGCAGCTCCAAGAGCAGCCAGAGCCGTGCAGTGGAGACATGAGGGTGTCAGGTGAGCTCCTGGGGCCTGCACCCCATGGGGGAAGCCTCTCAGAGCCATGGGACACTGCAAGAACCAAGCCCGTGGGTGACAGGGTCTCTGGTAGGAGAAACAGGTCTCTGGCAGCACCTTCAGAGGTCCCATCCCTGGCACTGAGCATCCCGGGCGGTGCCACATCTGTGCTCAGGGACCTCTCTCAGGAGGGCTGCACACCTGGATCAACTACTGCCCTTCAGCTCTTTCTCCCAGCCCAAACCTTTCCACACCTTTCTGATGGAGGAAACAAAACCACTGCCAGGCTAGGGAAAACTTGCCCAACGTTTCCCTGCCTCCAGCCCTTTGAACCCCAGAGACAGAGGTACTGGGTGATGGCTCAGCACTGCTGCTCCATCCCAGGCCGAAGCATCCCCTACACACCGAAGCTCAGCATCCGTGTAGCGACAGAAAGGACCAGAAAGCGCTCAGAGGTTGTTATGGAAACAGCCACAAATTGGATCAGTACTTGGCGCACAGAGCTGTTTGTGTGACTGATGTGGGAGCAGGTGGGTGTGACAGCCGCAGCGGTGCGGGGGCCCCGTGGTGGCACCCCCGGGTCCCACCAGCCCTCCCCGTGCCCCCGTGCTGGGGCAGCAGCACCCCCACCTCGCCCCGGCCTCCGCACTCTCTGCAGGAAGGAGAAGGACAGGGGTGAGCCTGGGGTGGATTGCAGGAACACCATCGAGAAAAGATTTTTTTCCCACCCCCACAAGCCCCCAACCACGGGAGGCAGCAACGAGCCGGGCTGCAGCCCCTCGGCCCCAGCCTCGCTGCGGGCTGCAGGGCACAGGGCGCGGCTGTCTGCACAGACAGGCTGTGGCTGTCCCGAGGAGCAGAGGGAGCTGCCCATGATTCCAGCCTCCTCCTCATCTCCTGCAGGGAAGCCCCCAGACTCCTTAAGCCCCTCTGAGCCCTCTGCTGCCCCAGCTGCACACTTCTTGAAGCCGAAGCACGCTGCCAAGCAGCTCCTGGACCATCCCAGACACTGGAACACCATGGGGGGGCTGCTGAAGGCAGGAGGGCACAAGTGGCCCAGCCCACCCTCGTGTGCCCCGCTGCGGGCATGGAGTGGGGGCAAAGCTCACACCAAGGGCTCTGTCCAACCCGGAGCTGGGGAGCAGCTCAGCGATTCATTTCCAAAGCAGCCCCTCTCCTGGCAGAGAGAGCAGCTTTTATGAAGAAGCCACAAACTATCCCTAAGTGGATGAACTGACTATTTCCTGCCAAGAGACCAGGTTAAAAAAAAAAAACAAAAAACCAAAAAAAACCAAAAAAACAAAACAAAAAAAAACCCAAACCAAAAAAACCCCCAGCAAACTAGCAAAGCAGATGAGCTCATTGGAGAACAACGGCTCGGGGCCGGACAAGGCGGGGGGACGGCGCCAGGGCTGCACGGCCCCATACAGGCTCTGAGGAGGGTGGGCAGCTCCACATCGCTCCCAGGGCTGTGTCGAAACCAGTAGGGTCCAACATTCCAGCGCAGTGGGTACCAGACAGCGCATGGCCACCAGGCTGGAAGGCAAAGCCGGGACACTGAGTCCCGCGGCTGGCAGCCCCTCTGCTTGTCCCGTTGGACGTGACCTCCTGCACCCCGAGGCGCCCCTGCAAGGCCTGGCAGGGAATCTGCCTGGCCTTCTCCGGGAATCTGCCTGCAGCCATAGAAAAACTGGGCTGCGACTTCCATGCCACCTCGTGTCTCCTCCGGGTTCTGCATTCCTGGGATTCCTCCAGCGCAGCAACATAGTTCCTAGCTCCGTGTCCCGGGAGCTACAGCGGGACTCACCGATCCTCCCTGGGACGGGATAACGCTGGCGATGCTCCCCCTCCCACTCCTGATCACCCCAAAAATCTGCACTCGCAGTGACTCCTTTGAGCGCTCCCCAAACCGGCTGTGCCGGGGACCCAGCACAGACACAGACTGCCACCACGTGCCGTAAAGCCGACACTAGTTCGTGTCACTTTTGGAGGGACTTGGGGTGCAATGCGTAGCCCTGGCATTCCCCCCCCCCTCCGGCCAGCACCCAACCTTCCTTCCTCCCGGGATGCTTACTGCCCCAGCCCGAGACGGTGGGGAGGAGGAGGAGGGATACATCCAGCCCCGGGCTGGGCAGGGAGACGTGCGCTGCATCCCCCCGTGGGGCTCACCTGCTGTCACCGGTGTGTCCCGGCGCTGTGACCCGCCTCCATAACGGGCGAGGAGGATCCGTCCAGCCCCATCGCGCTGTCCCCATGGCTCGGCGTGTGCGCAGGAGCCAGCCGGAGCCGAGCAGGCTGCTCTGCCAGCCCTGGGGGCTGCCGACTGCCAGCACCCATATTTGAGCACGGCCACCGACCCTTGCTCTGCACCCACCTCTGTCCCCGCCCTCCTCCCGCTGGGCTGCCAGCCCCCTCCCCAGCCAGGGGCAGCGAATGCAGGGAGAGGGGAGGAGGATAAAACTTTCTACATACCCAGCTCTGCCTCCTCCTCTTCCTCTCCTTGTAGGCACCCAGGCCACAGGGGAGGAAGGCTGCCCCGCGACCCCCGGGCTGCTCCGAACCCCCATGGCCGCACACTGGCCAGGACTCCCCGGCGGGGAGCGGGGAAGGGCCACGGCGCCAACCCCGCCGCTCGCTCGCTCGCAAACGCTAACTCGATCCAGGTTTGCTGGGAGGAAAGGCTGGATGGAAACGCTTCTCCCACCCCAGCCCAGGCCCTTCTTAAAGATACAGCTGCACGTCCCCGCGGCCGCTGCCGGAGCCATGGAGACACAGCAGGACCGGAGCATCCTGCCAGCCAGTCCCGTCCTGCACGGCTGCCAGCTGCCATCGCTCCGGAGGGTCCCGGGAGACACATCCAGGGGGGAGACCCCGCAAAAGGCGCCAGCCTCCCCTCTACTGTAGTGATCAGGGATCATGCAGCCGGGTGACAGACCCGGGCGGCTTTGCTCTGGACTCCTCCGGGAGCGGCTGAAGCAGCCCGCCCGTGCCTGCCTGCGGGGAGGGGAGCCTGGGGCGGAGGGGTTTAGGAGATCATCACCAAAGCAGGACAGGGACCAGGCACAGCCCTGCGCGACCCATCAACCTACCTTTACTGCCTGCCCCGTGCTGCCAGGTCTGCCCTTCCCCGGGGCTGGGGAACCCCCGGGGGAGCAGGGGATGTGAGGGGCAGGAAGGGCATCCTGCCTCCCTGCCCTCACCTCTCGCTGTGGTGAGCAGGCACCAGCAGCTTTCACCAGCCCAAATCCCGCCTCAGCCTTTTTCTTGAGCCCCAACACCCTGGGCTTTCATGGGAGCACGAACGAGCCATTCCCACGCACAGGGTGCAGGCACCCGCAGCCTGTCCCGGCCAGACCAGAGGAGGGTTTGCAAACCCACAAGGCTACATCCCCACTCAGGTGTGCGTTCACGTTCCTGTATATAGCCTGTATATAGCCTGTATTCACGTTCCCACTGGCCATCCTGCTGCCTGCAGCAGAAAATCAGCAGAAATTAGGCTTTTCCTGACACTTCAGGAGATGATCTCTCAGCTCCTGCCTGCCTGCCAGCGCTGGCAAACAGCTCCCGGGCTCCCGGCCCTGTCACTTGGGCAGTGGTTTGGGCAGGTTTGGAAAGGCTGCGAGTGCCTACGATGTGGTGTGAGAGCAGACCTGCTGTGCTCGAGGTGCTGCCTGGCTGCCGGTGCCACGGAGAGGGTGAGGATGCCCGGAGGGAAGCCTGGCACAGCCGGGGTGCCTGGCAGGCAGGGATAACTGCTGGAGTGCAGCAGAACCCGGTGTGCCGGGGGTGCTGCACCCATGGACCACCCGTGCCTAGGTGGTACAAGATGGATCTGCCACCTCCGACCAGGCATGCCAGGTGCAGGCATGCCTGTAGGATTTTTGAGGAGCACACACAGCTCCTTCCCACCATCAGGTGTGCTTCCCTACAGCCAGACAGCACCTCTAACCCCGGAGCTGTCCCTCCAGAGCTGGGAGGCAGAGCATCCTCCCCCCATGGCAGCCCTGCTAAGGTTCCTTGGCTGTCGCCAGCTGTCCCACCATGCCAAGCTGGCCCTGGGGGTTGGTGATCCATCCCTCCAGAGTGCTGGTGGGTACTCACCCAGCACTGGGCACATGGTGCCCGCAGCACCAGCCTGCTCATGGACCAGTGGCATCCCAGGGTCCTCTCTGCCAGGCATGAGCACGGGAGGAGGGCAGTGGAGCCGTTGGCACTGGCAAGAAGAAGAATAGGAGGATTGGGTCCCTCTAAGCAGGAATCCCAACAGAACTTCATCAGGGAGAGTGTGAGGTTGTGACAACACCCAGAGATGCCACCTTTAACACCTCCTCCCAAGACACCCCCAACATGTCGCCCATGTAGGGCCCAGCACAGCAGTGACTGCACAGCCACGGGATAACTGTGTGGGGGAGCTCCCAGTCATGGAGGGTGGCAAAGCTCATCCAGGGCTGCCCTTTTCTTCCAGCATCTCTGGGGTGCAGAGAAGCTGCTGGGAGGTAGGAATGGCATCCCCTCCCCACCAAAGGGGCCAGAGCAGTGGTCAGCTCTCTGTCAGGGATGTCCATCTGCCAGAATGGGTCCAAGAAGGGGGGGAAATGTGCGTTATTCATTTATCCTCCTCCTTGCCGAGCAGCTCCTGCAGCCGGTTCCTGTTAGGAGGAAGGGTGCGGCTCCTGCTCCCCCTCCTCTGGCAGCAGCAGCTCTCCATCCTGGCCTTGCTCTGCCTCCCGCCCGCGCCCAGGCAGCCTTTGGGGACTTCTCTCCTTGCCGGCACTGAAATCATCGCTGGAGTAGAAAAAAAACAGAGGAAATATCTTGGAGGTCTGAAGGTTTCTGGGAGCTGCGCCCCTGGGGCTGTGGTCAGGGACGTGAGAGGTGGCTGCAAGCCCTGGATCCAGCAGCAAGGCTGAGGGACAACCTGGCCACTCCAGCAAGACATCAAGGGTAGGTTGTTTTTTTTTTGATCTTTTAAAAACGGTGACATGGTCTGGAGAAAACATTCATGCTGCCCTTGCCCACCCAGTAAGGAGCAAGTTTACTTGGATGTGGGGGCAGCAGCCCCCGGGCTGGCTGACAGCTCTGCCTGTCTCCATGGCTTGTTTCTAGACCCAGGCTGGGAGGTCAGAGGAACGCAACATACTTTGGCAAGAGCCACAAGCAGCTGCTCCTGCCAGCACAGCCCAGGGCTTCTTCCAGAAAACCATCCCGCAGATCTTCAGGGACCAGGGTTTAAAGAGCTCTCGGCGCCGGGCCCCCAGCCTCATCCCCCTGCTCTGTCCTGGCTGCAGCAGGACCCCCGTGCCCAGCCAAAGGCTGCTGACCCAACTGGTGCCCAAACCCAGGAGCTGAAGTGGTGCAAGGACCATACTTCGGAAGGGCAAACACCATTGCAGGTCCCACTGGCCACCTTTGGTCTTGTATGATCTTCCACTGCATCTTGCAGGAAGAAGACGGGGGTTTATTTCAGTTCAGGAGGAGCAATGTGATTTTTGCCATTAAGTCCTCTTCGAGAAATTGAAAGGAGGAGGAAAAACCCCACCCAAACCCTGAGCAGAGTGTTATTAAGCATTTACTTCTCACTCAAGGGACTCCACAGGGTGCTGCAGCTCCATGCAAAACCTTGGGCTGCCTCTGCTCTCCCTGCAGTGCCGGGGGCTTGCAAAGAGATGTCCTCCAGAGATGTGAACCATTCCCCTGCGACAAGCTGATGCTGGAGCTCTTAGAAAAACAAACAGCAAAGAAATGGAATTTTGTTCTTCTTCTAAATTAAGAATTAAGTGAAGCTGGAGGCTCTGCATCCTGCCGGCTGCACAACAGGAGCGGTGGATGGATGAGGAGCAGGTAGATGGGTGGGTTGTGCTGGTGGGTGGGTTGTGCTCCTCCAGGGGTGGATGGAGGAATGCAAACCCTGCTGGAGCAGGGAGGGGCTCTGCTCGCTTCGCACCGCCCCAGCTGTTCCCACCAAAAAAAAAAAAAAAAAAAAAAAAGCATTTTTATCAGCAGGCACCTCAGACCCAAGCCAGCCAGCTCAGAGCGGCCCCCCCTGCTCAGCTGCATCCTGACGGGGCTCTAACGAGGAGCTACAGCCCCTCATTAGCAGCACAGTTTGCCCATTGCTTTACACGGGCTGCTTGCAACTACCCGTGGTGTTGTTCCAGAAGAAACTCAGGTGTTTCACAACCCGGGGGCTCTAAACCCAACCCACCTGCTGCTGCCTCCCCACCCATGCCGTGCCCCAGCCATCGCCTCCGTCCCGCACGCCATGCCCATCACTCCCCGCAGCCACCACGGCAACACAGTGGGCTCCTGTTGGCCACCGGGAGCATTCCCAACCTGCCAGCCAGGCACGGGCAGCGAGGGACCATCTGGTCACCGTCCCTGCCAGCTCCTCCTCCAGGACACACCGGTCCAGCACCGAGGGTGATGGTGCTGCAGCGTTTGGCGCTGCACTGGTGCTGTGCAGGGGTCAGCTCGGGCGACTGCGGGACCTCCCTGTCCCTTTACTTCTCTACCAGCCCCTGCACAGGCCAGCAGGACCTTCTCACCTTGATAACCCATTTACCTGAGCAACATTTGCAAGAGCCGAGCATCCCCCCCCAGCAGAGGCTGAATCCTCCGCCCGCTCCCTGCCGACGGGATACACGCTGCGAGGGTCTGACAGTCATTTCCCGTGGCTCCGTGCAGACGGAGCAGCAAAATAGCACTTGCGGTGCAGGGGGCTTTGCAGAAAGCCCAAGAGGCGAAGCATTTTGCCAAGGGCCTGAGAAACGCGCTGCGCCTCTGGGGAAGACGTGCTCGAGCAATGCTCCCCCCGCCCCACAAAGACTTTTAAAATAAACTTTTCATAAACAATTCCAAAACGAGCTTATTTTAAGCTACTCCAAAACAGGCTGCCCGCGTCTGACCCAGCACAGAAGTCGGTGCCAAGCTGAAATATTTGAAATGGGAAATGAAAGCAGTCCAGGCAAAAACAAACCCCACACTCGCTGCCAAGAGAGGGATGAGCAGACAGGACGCCCGGGCCGTAACTTGTCATTTTCCCCATCTACACGAAACCCCGAGCGGGAGCTGCTTCATGCTGAAAGCACACCGAGGGGACGGCCACCTCGGTCCCCTGCCCTGGGAGTGGGGTGGAGCATCCAAGGCAAGAAGGTGAGGACCAGCTCTCGACATTCCCGTCTCCTCGGAGAGCCTGGCGTGGAAACAGCCCCCGGTAATCGGGGACGCAGCGTGAAACACGTGCTTGGCTGGCAGCCTGGAAAATGCCCACTGCGTGCGGGAAAAGAAAGGCTGGGCAGGGGGGCAGGCGGCTGCTGAGCTGTCCCAGCCTCACCCCGATGCAACAGGCCGGCTGGCACACCGCCCTGGACACCGGGGGATAAGGGCTTGGCTGCACCTATCACTGCACCTCGGCGATCCCGTCCCTAGCTCTGCCTGGACAGCACGCACCCGGAGAGGGGACCAGCTGGGAACACGTTTGGGGAATGGTGGCAGAGACACCCCCCCACACCCCCACTCCTCCATGCACTGGGGAGGGAAGACCTTCAGCGAGGTGTGACAGGATTCTCTTTGGAGCAGGGTGATGGGATCCCCCTAGGAATGGGATGGCAAGATTCCCCGCCTTCCCTCTCCCCCCCTCCCTCCCCCTTTGGAGCAGGATGATGGGATACCCCTAAAAATCGTGACTCGATCCTCCTGGGAGGGGGAAGACAGGACTCCCCCGGGAATGAGTGGATGGCATTCCCCTTAGCCCAGGGAGATGGTATTCCCCTGGGAGCAGGGTGATAGGATGCCCGTCAGAGCTGGATGAAGCCCTGACGGGTCCGACTCCCTCCATGCCTCCCAGGGGCGGTGTGGTGGGGCGGGGGTTTCCTTACCTGGTGGGGGGTAAGCCCCCCGCAGAGGCCGGCCCCTTAGCAGCGCCTGCAGGCGGGAGGTTCGGCGGTGCAGCCGCCCAGCGCGGCGACCCAAGGCCAGCAGGTGACCCTCGATGTCCCCCAAGAGGGCGAGCGAGTGGCCGCAGAGGTCGGCGAGCTGCCGGAGCAGGGTGAGGGCCGCCAGGCTGCAAACGTCCCGCAGCTCGGCCAGGGGCAGTGCCGGCCGCCCCCGCCGCGCCTCCACACTCCGCTTGTAGAACGGCATCGGCCCGGCCCGGTTCGCCCAGGCCCGGTTTCCCCCCGGTCAGCCCCGCGGCTGCGAGGGCTCTGGTCCGGCCGCGCCGCCGGGGTTCGGGGCCGGCCGGTGGGAGGAGGAGGAGGAGGAGGAGGAGGAGGAAGAAGAGGGAGGGGCGGCCCTGCTCGGGGATGCCCGGGCCGGCGGAGAGGCCCGGGGCCGCATCCCGGCAGCCGGGAAGGAGCGAACGGTCCCGTTGCGGTGCGCTGTGGGTCGTCTCCGGGCTGTCCCCTGGCGGTACCCCCTGTAGGGCTGGGGGCAGGGTGACCCTTCCCGGTGCCGGCTCTTCCATATCTGTATCCGTTCGGGAGGACATGAACATCCCCGGTGCCAGCACGGGGGGGTGTGTCACACCCTTCTCACGGAGCCCTGGCTCGGTTGTGCTGCGGCTTCGGGCGTGGCGGGTCCCCTGGAGCAGGGCAGGCCAGGGGAAGCTCCCGGCCATCGAGCATTTCTCTGGCATTCCTCCCCGAAGGTGTCCCCGGCCCCCAGCAGCCGCTCCCCTCTTCTCCACAGACCACAGTAAAACAAATATTTGTGCTGGCCCAGTAGCACAAATTCCCCTCTTTGAAACCCTCCGCAAGCTGCTATCCCCTCGGCGAGGCCCAGGGAGGTGCCAGCTGCTGGTGGCCCGGTTCAAGGAGCCAAAGGAGGGCAGGAGGGAGGACAGGATTCCTGCCAGCACTCACGGAGCTCTGTGCCCTTTCCTAACCAGGGTAAATTTAACGTGTTCTTATTTGATCCCATTCTCTATATCAATATTTTTTCCTCTTCAGTAAGAAAAATGTGCCCTGTCAGCCTGTCAGTGGTGGCAGGGGTGCCCCTGAGGGGACACGGGGCTGGAGCACAATACCAGGGTGGAAAGACAGCTGAACTCAGGAAACCCGTATGCTGATTCCTTGTCTGCATCTACCCCTGAGTTGTACTGTCCTGGGCAGCCACAACAGTCCAGAGAACATCTTGGCAGGTGCAGCCCCAGATCCAGGCAGCCCAGCACCCCAGTCCCAGCAGTCCCAGTTGCCTGGGGAAGAGCATGGATGGAATTCTTACAGGAATTTCCTGAGCTGGATGCTATTTGTCCCTGGAGGGGACAAATCTGAACCTTGGAGTCCAGGGCTGGTACCACCACGTGAAGATCACAGCACTCCTCTCCCTTTCCTGTCCCATTTTCTTCTGGTTTCAAGGCCAGTTCCTCTTGCTCTGTCTCATGGCCCAGGTTTGTTTCAGCAGGAGCAGGGAGGTGTGAGGCATTCGCTTTAGTTCATTCCTGGGTCTTGAGGCTGCTTCAGGGAGCTGGAGGATTTTAAGCCTGGTAAGTGGCAAGCGGTTTTTCTTCTGCTTTCTGTGCTGTTTGCCTCATTTTCCAAGCCTTTTTTTCAGAGTTGGAGAGGTCTGAACAGCTCTCCATCGAGTGCCAGTGGAGATCCTTGGGTGAATACCTGACTCCAGGAGCCAGAGGTTTCATAAAAGAGTCACATAGAGCAAGAGCCTTAATAAATCACAAAATCTGGTTGCGTAGCAACTTAAACAGCCTTTTTTCCCCCTCGATGGTGTTTTCCTCAAGTGTTCTGTCAAATATTTAGTGTGAGAAAATTAAAATGCCCCTTTAAAAGTGAATGAAGTCACCGTATTATTTTGTTGATAATTACATTAAGAGCAGAGCTGGAAATGAGCAGCCACAGCCCTGCAACAGCTCCAGAGCTGCTGGACAAGCCCCAGGGGAGAAAGCCCAGAGGGAAGGGGTGCAGGAACCCCTCAGGTGGAGGGTCCCAAATTTCTGCTGGGGTCTGATCCCTCAGCAGGGTCAGAGCCAGGTGCTGCTCCAGGGATGCAGCTGGCTGTAGTGGACGTGCAGAGGCCAGCACATGGAGTGATGAGCTGGGAATCCTGTGGGAAACAGCTCACTTGGCTTCCAGCTGAGAAGGAGCTCTGCCAGTTCTGCAAACATCGATTGAAACCAGATGCTGCAGGGATGGTGCTCCAGCTCCACCCCACCCTGCAGTCCAGCCTCTCCCAGGAGGAAGGGGACACTGGATGTCCCGAGGGCGATTCCTTGGGTGGGTTCTTTGTGTGGCCAGACCTTGAGTGTGTGTCTTTTGCTGGTGGGGGGCAGGGGATGAGGTGCCAGGATCCCCTGAAGTTGTGGTGGCATGGAAACCAAACCATTCTCCTTCTCTCCTGCCTGTCCCAGGGCCTCCCACCTCAGCAAGCACCAGACAGCAGCTTTTAAGCTCTGAAATATTTGCCAAAGCACAGGCGTGAGACAGCTGCTGACTTGGTCCCCCCTTTGCTCTCAGCCAGGAGGAGCAGTGGGATGGGAGCAGGAGACACATCCAGGAGCCACCTCGCCCTGACGTAATGCTGGGCTGGACGGGGGGGAGGGGACACACTCACATTCAGCAGCTACCAGATGTCTGGGTTGGGATTTCCACCACTTTCTGCCTTGCCAGGGACTCCTGCAAGATGCTGTGTGGCCACCCAGCCCTGGGTCCCTGGTGGTACCCTGATGGCACGGTGGCCATCTGGGCAACGTGGGGGTCTTGGTCCTGCCCTCACCTTGCAAGCCTGCCCAGGAGCCTTGAGGCTGGCTGCCAGGAAAAGGGCAGGAGGGTAAACGCCTTTGCCTTGTGTCTTCTCCCTTAACATCTGGTGATGTAAGGACCTTGACACAGCTGTCCACCCCAGATGCTCTCCAGGAAGCCTGTGGAGCCAGAGCAGTGACACCAGCTGGGATGACACTCGTAGGGCTCAGCATCCAACAGCCAAACACATCTTTTGCAGGAAGTTTCTTACTACACCAAGACCTCGATCCTGAGGGCAGGGCTGGGCTGAAGCCTATGACCACGGGATGAATCCAGCTTGTGCTCCCCCTGGGCAGCATCGGACCACGCTGTGTGTGCAGGCTCTGGGAGCTGCTCTGCTCCCAGGACCTTTCGCCCCGCATGCCTCCTGTGCCGTGTCCAGCCAGGGGTTCCCATTGGCCGCTCAGTGCCCACTGGAGGGTGCTCTCTGCCAAGGTTTGTGCCGCGGATGCTTCCGAGCAGCCCTTGGTGAGGAAAAAACCAGGTGGAGGTCGGAGTTCTGCTGGGATTTGCAGGCCAAGCCCCTTCCCAGGGAGGAGACAGGGCTGGAGCCCACCGGATGCAGGGCAGGACCCTCGCCGGAGCCACACTCCCTGCAGCTCTTGATTCCATTCCCTGTGTTTCTTGAGTCACATGTGAGATCTCCAGGACTTCATCTGACTTAGCAGGAGGTGTCCCATGCCCAGGCCCACAGCTGCCGTCTCCTGCCTGCCCCTCTCCTCCCACTGAAAACTCATCCCCCAGCCAGATAATCCAAGAGCCTCTCCTACAACCAGGTCTTCTTCAGTGCCATTCACTATCAAACCTGAGTACAGCGTCCCCGGTTCTCGGCTCACACAAGGTGCTGATCTTTATAGCAGCTCTTTTTCTCTTTAAACCATCCCCCTTCTCCCCTGGGAGGGACAGCTGGATGCTTCAGCTCTGGGCTCCATGCTCCCTGAAACTCTTCTGTGCACAGGTTTGTTCGCTGAAGAGGATGTTCAGCTGCGAGTTCATCACCCAGTTCTCTGGCTTGGGTTTCTCTGAGGTGCTTATGGGCTGTTCTGGATTCAATTAACTTCTGTGTCATCTGTGACCTGGGCTCTGCTTCCAGCTCCTTCTCCTTTCCAGATTGCTGTGGAAAACATTAACAATTGTTCTCCCACCCTCTTGCCTCTTTTTGGAGCCTCACCTTGCTCAGAACTCTGGCCAGCCCAGATCAGCCACACCTCCAGCTGGAAGCGGGAGCAGTTTCAGGGATGTATTGGAGAGACTGATGCATTTTCCTTCACAGAATATGTGTGTAATCCATGTAATCCCATCTGTGCTCCTTAAGTCTATTTTTAATCATGATTTTAAAACATTTTCCAGGAACAAATACAAAGCTCACTGGCCTGTAACTCCTCCAGTCCCAGGTGATGTTTCAGGTCCAGGTTCAGGATTTGCTGCCAGGTGGAGCAGAGGCTGCACTACAGAGCTGCATAGGTTTGCAAGCAGATCAGCAATGAAAGCCCCAGTGGCATCCACCTTGTCCTCTTCCCAACAGAAACAGGATGGTCCTGTGCTCCAGCAGGGACACAGGGAACACCCCCCCACGTGTCCTAACAAGGAGGCATAAGTTTGCCCTGAAAATGAAAATCATCATGCAGCATCCAGCTGTGCCTAGGAAATGCCCTATCATTCATGGGGCATGTTAAATGTTAATTAAAAACTTTGTAAAGCCCCACTCTTTCTTCCCCTGCATTTTGCAGGGTGTTGCTGTTTAATCTTTGGGGACACAGAACTCATTATTTGATGTGCTGGCAGTGATGAGTAAATGCTTAAATAAGCCAGTGCAAAATAATTATTATCTGACAAAACCCACTGGCAAAATTCAATCCACAGGGCAAAGAAACACAGTTCATCCAACAGAATCACTGCATGTGTTTGTGTCTGTACAGAAAGGACACTTGGATGCTGTGTGGACCCCTGCAAATGTTGAACGAACCCTGATATGGGGGTCACCCAGGTTTCAGGTGTGCTGATGCTACACAGTGCTCTCCACAGCCACCTTCTTGCTTCTTCTCTATTTCATCATTAAAGTAACTTACTCATGCAAATGAAATGAGTTGTTTGGTGGTGGTTCCTCCAGAGGAAGGGGATGGACCCCTGCTGGACCTGGCTCATGACCAGCAGCTGGAGACATTTCCCCTTCCACCCACAGCTCCAAACCCCTCAGCCTGGTTCTGAGCCCCAGCTCCTTATTCCTATGACTATGTGGTGGTGAGAGGAGTGTCCCTGGGGGGGATCAATCACTGCCACTTTTGATACAATAATAAATGTCTCCCAGCCCCTAATTTGCTTTGCTGGTTCCATCAGCCACTGCCACCTTCCCCACCCGTATTAAACGGGTGACCAACATTGTCATTATTGCTCAGGTCCTTCCCTAAGTGACTATCTGCAAGAGGGCTCCTCTTCGAGCCGGGGTGGGGGGGTCTCTGTTCCCAGTCTGCCCCCTTGTCCTCCCCCCTGGGGGATGTGTCCAGCACGGGAGCAGAGCACAGACCGGAGCTTTGCTCTCACCTCCATCCCGCTGGCTGTGCAGAGCTTGCCCGGGTCACTGTCACCATCGCCCACGGTGACAACTTTCGGGACGTGTCCTCTGGGTGTCACTGTGCCATCGCGCTCGGAATGCTCAGCATCGTCACTGGGGGAGGAATTTGGCCCAAAGGAAGGAAAATATTTCTCATCTCCTGCAACGACCGCAGCGCTGCTGATGGTCACGGGCCGGGGCTGGCCTCGGGCTCTGTCCCCCCTCTTCTCCTGCTCCCTTTCTCCCGGCCCCCTTCCTCACCCCGATAGGCATCTTTCCCCCCTTACATGTACAGGTGAGACCAGGCTGGGCTCCAGCTGCAGGTCTGCTCCTGCCCAGTAGGACCATTAAGAGGAAGGGAGCACAGGGTCAGAGCAGAGTCTGGTGCTCAGCATTCCTGGGAGCAGGGTCTCCCTGGGTCACCCCCTCCCCAGCCTTGGGAGAGCCCTGCCAGAGCCCTGTGAACAGGAGCTCAGGAGCCCAAGTCACAGCTCTCTATGACCTGCAGGGTCTCACAGGCTGGAGGCCCCTGTGGCACCTCCCATTTTCCTCTCCTGTTTTGCTTCACCTCTCTTACCTGGGAAGAGCACAAGGCAGCAGTTCCTTTTCCAGGGCTCAGGCAGTGTCCAGACCAACCTGCCAGCACAACCCTGTCATGGGTGGAAAGGGTGGGCTGGGAGGTGGGAGGAAGGTGGGGTAGAAATACTCTTCATTGCCTTTCACAATCAGCTCTACCTGAGACAAAAGCTGATGCATGTGATTGCTTCTTTTTTCTCTCTGCAGTTAAATAAATGCCTTTTACAGCCCACCATTTTCGGCCATTTCAGACTCAGAACTCCAGGTGAAAACCATCAGAAAAGGTGTTTGATGGTTTAACTCTTGACGGTTTAATTCGTGGTCCCCAGTTAACATTAGCTGGTTTTAGTTTCAAAATTAGCAATTGTAATTGATACCCGAGCAGGGGATAACTGCTTCTGGATTGAGCTCCTGACAGCCTTCGTGACAGTTCACTCAGTCACAAGATGATTTATGCAAGCTCAGGGCCTCACAAGTACGATGTTCTGTTTCCCTGCCTGTGAGCTGCTTTTATTTAATTTTCTTTGCCTCTCATTCTAACTTACAAATTGATGCTCATCTTCTGTCATTTGTTTGTCTTAGCTCTGGACTGGGTGCACACAACAGTCATTGAGGAGATGAACACAAACAGGAGACATATGGGCACACACACACATCTGGAGCTGTGGCAGGAGGCTCCATCCACGAGTAGACTGGGAATTCTTTAATCAATTCTCCCAGAGACTCCAGGGTGCAGGTGGAGTTCTGCCTGGATGGGTTCTGCTCCAGACACAGCCCCTGGACCCACAGCTGCCCCTGCACCCCAACTCCAGCCCCAGGCCCAGCCCCAGCCCCAGCCCAGGCTCACAGAGGCAGATGTTGTCTCACAGGGAGCTCAGGGGGGCTCAGCTAGCAGCACAAGAAGCCCCAAGGAAATGCTCTCCGTGGTTAACACAAAGCCAAGAAGCCAATAAAAGGCCCTTTGTGCTCCTCCTCGTTAGCCCATGTATCTCCCCAGTGCGGTAATCATCCCTCCCTTGGTGCTGCTGTGCAGGCTCCCTGGGTTTGTGCCCCAGCACCTCACTGCAGGGTGGATTTCTCCTCCCTGCTTCATCCCCTGGAAGGGCTCAGTGTTTGCTGGGAGTTGTTTTTTCCTTTTTTTCCTGCTGGTGCCCACTCAATTAACTGCTCTGGGGCAATTTTGCCTTTAGGGAAGGGATTTATTCCTCTGGCAGTGAGCAGCACTCTGCAGTGTCCCCTTCCCAGGCTGTGTGGTGCCCAAGCAGGTGTCCCCTGAAGGGCTGACCATGGGACACGCTCCTGGGACTCGTGTCTCCAGGCACAGAGATCCCCCCACACAGAGCTGGGCTCCTGGGCTCCTCTCCAGAGCAACCACCACACTCCTGTGGGCCGTATCCCCAGGAAAAGTGGCTTGGGGTTATGGAGATGAAATCCCTGTTCCCTCCCGTTGGTGGCTTTGAGCAGTTTGCCCAGGGGAGCCCAGTCCTGGTGGTTCAAAGAGCAGGGGATGGTTTCCTGGGGTGCATCTGGCAGTGGCTGATCAGCCTCTCAGCTTAGTCTTGAGCTCTTAAAAAAGCACCTTCTACCTACAGGTAATGGCTAATTTGGAAGATGCTCTTGGATTAACACTCTTGATGTCACCTCCTGAAGGTCGGGTTGGTAATAAAGTCACGGGATAGTATTTATGCTAATATTAAAATTAATTACCTGCCATTTTTATGTGTAGTGCTGACTTGTTTGTGATGCTCTTTATAGCTGTAATGGAAGGCCAGGGACTGATACACCTCTGCTCTTCATGATTGTAATTACAGAGAGAGCACTTGAAGGCATTTCCTCACAAATAACACCCACCAGAGGCTGAACCTCAGGGGTGAGACTGATCCACAACATTTACTGAATGTCACCTGCACAATTAGGGGCTTCCACACACTCTGCCACAGGGGGCTGGGGGGGGGCAGTGGTCTCTGGGCACGCTCCCGAGGGTGAGAGTCACAGTGGGGGACACAGAGGGACATAGAACCAGGCACAGCAAGGACCACGATAAAGGGATCAAGGACCTCCACCCAGCTGTGTCCTCGGTGCACTGACACACACATCCCTTCCAGTCCTGTGGCTGAAGGATGTCTTGACCTCTTAAATTCAGAAACTGAAGCCTCAGAGCAGGAAATGTCAAGCCTGCTTTCTGCTGACATCCTCCCTTCACCATCAGAGTCCACCAGCCCACGCTGGTGTTTAGGACCTGCCTCAGCCTCCGTATCCAAAAGGGACATTGAAATCCAGCAGGTTTGTGGGGGAGAACCTCTCCCATCTCTGAGCAGGGAGGTCATCTCCAGCTTCCAGCTTGTCACCAGCCACCAGGGACTGAGCTCCCCAAGGGCTCCATGCAGGACGTGTCACTCCTGGGTTTCCTTGCTTTGGGTGACAGTGCTGGAGCTGTGCAGTGATGGTTCTGCCATCAGTCCTGGCCTCAGCTGTCAGCCACCCCTTCCTGATGGCTCCTCCAGCTGCCTGACCTCCTCCTGCAGAGACCTCAGTCTGGGTGTCAGAGCTCTCTGCCCAGGTGCTGCTGCTTTTCTGTGGGTCAGTTCCTGCTGCAGGGGAACCCCTGAGCTCCCTGAGCTTCCAGCTGGAGGAGAACATTGCACAGACCTGGTTCTACCTCCCCAGCAGAACCTCCCCGGTGGTTCTCTTCATGGGACATGTCCCCATCACTCCGGGCAGCTCACCCAGGTTCTCTGCTGGGGCAGCTACAGTGCTTCCCAGTTTCCACAGAGGAATGTTCCAGGATCCCAGCGGATCTGGCCACAGGCCCCTGTGCAGCCTGGACAGAGGCATGGGGAAGCAGGAGCTGAGCTGTGGGGAATGGCTCCAGACCCTTCATTTTGAGGCAACGTGACAGTTGTCTGTGCAGAGAGGGAACAATATTCTTTGTGTCTGATTAGCATTAAATATT
The DNA here is from genome assembly GCF_003957555.1 of Calypte anna. Classification (NCBI taxonomy): domain Eukaryota; kingdom Metazoa; phylum Chordata; class Aves; order Apodiformes; family Trochilidae; genus Calypte; species Calypte anna. The sequence continues at coordinate 16,550,309 of NC_044247.1, read as the reverse complement.
TCTCAGCTCACGCAGGCTCAGCGTGCATTAGCATATGGCAGAGCTGCCTCAGTTTTGGCTACTGCGAGAGGGGATGATTAATTAGTAAGACATTTTTATGTATGAAAGGAAAAACATTACAATCTTTGTGGCTGGCAGCATGCTGATGTTTTACATTTCTGCAAGGAATAGGAGGATACGGTTGCTGGCACACTGCCCTGAAATGTTTACCAGTAAACATTTATCCTTGTTTTCCTAAATTAAAAAAAAAATTAAATTGCATGTTACAAGTTAGAATGATGGCAGATTGGAGCTGGGCCCTTTGGAAGTGGGACAGTGTTAGCTCCTGCTACAGAAACTCCAGCTCTAAATGGAAACACAAATTGCTAGGAGGAAGGGAAAGCCTGGGAGAGGAAGAGAGGCAAAGAAGGGTTTGGAGTGCAGCCGGGATCCCCTGCAACTGCTGGAGGCTCTGTCCTGCAGGAACCCCACTGCAGGGATGTCTTTCCCCCCAGGTGCCCCCAGGAATGCATCAGCTCTCAAGGTCCATGTGCAAGGAGTTCTCTCCACTTGCTTCTCCCCTGTTGATGAAGTGGTGACAAATGAGGTCACGGAGCTAAACCGAGCATTAACTACTCTCCCCGCAGAACCCGGCCGCAGCCTCTCCGGGGAAATGAAAACTGCTTCAAAACCTGTTTTGGATGAGGTTGCTTCCCCTCCGGTGCTGGAAGGTACACTGGCTGGAAGGTGAGGTGGGATCAGTCCCCTCCGGAATCTCCCCAGGTGAGGAAGCTGCTGGGATGCTCCCTGCTGGGGCTGACCCCACTCGCAGCTCCCTCCGTGCTCCCCCCCGAGTCCTGGGCTCCCGGGCAGCGGCAGCACCACCTCCTCCCCAGAGCACCCTGTGTCACACAGGGCGTCCCCAGGGATGGGGTGACCCCCGGGGAGGCCGCTGTGCTCCATGGAGAGGGGCTGCAGAGCCAGAGCTGTCAGCAGCAGCTGCTCCCCTGCCTGCAGATCAGCCCATCAGCCCTTCCTCTGCGATCAGGAGCCTGTCTTTTGGGCAGAAACCCAACCTTGGCAGCCGAGGAGAAGGAGCATCTGCTAAACCAGACACATACAAAGATTCCCCTGTGCCGACGATCCAGCCCCAGGCTGGGTGCAAACGCCCCGAGCTTCAAAGGCACCTGGAGCCAGGGATGTGCAGATGGGGCAGAGTGGGACCTGTCCTCCTCCCCTGGAAGGCACTTGTGCTGGGACTGGTGCAGAGAGCCCAGGACATCCGACCAAGAACTCTGGGGTCACTATTTCCTAAGCACAGCTCAGGGGGCTGAGAACTTCTTCCTGGGACCTCCGGGGCAAGAGGTTCCATACTACAGGAAATGGCCCCAGCAGGAAGGAAAGGGTGAATCTGGGCAGAGCTGGGTGCCAGGGAATGGCTCCAGAGAGGTCAGGCTGGGTAGGATGGACCCTTTGGGTACAGGTGCCAGAGTTACTCTCTGGGCTCTCCTTTCCTTCCCACTCTTTTCCCAAGCTGCCCTCCCCAAAGGGCCTGTCCTGACGTGCGGGTTCCATGAGTTCCAGGTTAATGACACCCCAGAGCTGCTCACGCTTTGGCACGGATGAAACACCACCCCTGGGTGCAAGGCAGCAATAAACTCACCAGGGCCAGCTCAGTGTGAGACAAGCTGCTCATGCCCTTAGCAAAGCCCCACCTCTGGTGTACCTTCTTTGGGGCAATTTTTAGAGTAAAAAGGTCAAAACTCAAGGTACTGTGTGTGACTTCTCTGCTGTTTGCCCAGGCAGCTGCAGATCCTGTGCTCCAGGAACTCCACTTCTCTCCTTCAGATTCCCAGTATCCCTTTTCCCACTGCCCAATATGGACCACGCCAACCCAAACCCCCCCCCCCCTCCACTGAGACCAGCACTGATAACTGGGCTTGGACGGCTGTCAGGACTCCTGACCCTGCTCCAGCAGCCCCTCTCCCTGGTGCCCCAGCTCCCACCCCCCTGCCAGCAACACAGCCCTCCACTCCTCTGCCCTGCATGGGCAGCCAGCAGCCAGTTAACAACATGTAATTTACTGCCCGGGTGTTTATTGCCAGGGGGAATTAGTCAGATTAATCACAACTGCTATTACAAAGTTCTGTAATAAAAACCTAAATGAAATAAAAGGTGGCCAAGTGATTCATTGATGGAAATCCCTCCCTTGCTCCCCATGAAGGCTCCCTCTGTAATCTCCCTGGCGTCGTCTCTTTCAGCTCCCTAACTTTAATGCATAAAACATGGGTATGGCTCAGAAATATCTTACAGGCTGATGGAGCTGGGAAGGGGATAATTCTTGCCAGGGACATGGTGATGAGCCCTTCAGGGTCAACAACTCAGGCATGTGTCTGGTGGGCCACCTGAGACTGCCCCACCAGCTCAGCCCCCTGGGACCTCTGAGCAACTTCAGGAAAACCCTTTACATGGCTCCTGTACCTACAAGCTGAGAAAGCCACTGAAACTCAGAGGACTTCTATGCCATGCAGAGGAGAGAACCCTGAGGAAGTGGTTTCATCCTCAAGGACCTGCTGATGCCCTCTAAAAGGTGGTTTCATCTCCCCTTGATGCTACTCACCCGGTCCTCACTGCCCTGCTCAAGCACCCAGGAGCAGCAGGACCTGTGAGTGTGTTTGATGGGGGTTTGGAAGCCCCCAGAAGCATCATCCTGGTGCCAGGTTGGGTGCTCAGGCTGGTGGCTGGTGGGTTACAGACGAGGAGAGTCCCAGAGCAGGGCTTTGACCCACAGGTCAGAGCTTCCCATAGCCCTGGGGGCTTGAGGCAAATTCCTCCTTTGCCACTCAACATCTGCAGGCAGTGGGAATCTGCTGGGACTCACCCTGCTGTCCTCTGTGACAGGCAGCTGAGCCTGGGCAGCAGTGCAGGACCTCTCCTTGCCCCCAGAGCACCTCCAGGTCAGGGACATCCATTGGGTTTCCCCGGGATGCCCATCCCAGCAGCTCCAGCAGGACAAGGTGCTGGCAGAGAGAGGTCCTTCACTCCTCCTGAAACCTGGAAGCTGCAGGTACCTGGGGGGCACGACTGAGCAGTGGCCTTTTGGGAAAAACATTCCTAAAAGAGCCTCAGGGCTGAGGCTGGGGTGCAGTGCAGTGAGGAGGGAGCCTGGATCCAGCTGGTTGAGCAGATCCTTGGCACTGCCAGCAGGGCCAGGCGTGAGCAGCTCCCAAGCTTCTGCCAGCACCAAATGCCTGTTTGCAGAGCCTGGAAAGGTTACCTGCTTCCCCTCCATCTGAGATGGGTTATTTACCATAAATATGTTTGCACTGGAGTTGTGAAAATTCAGGCGTGTTGATGGAAAGCCTGGCAGCAGATGTTGTCTTGGCATCCCCCAGGAAACTGTCACCATCCTCTGCTGCTGACACTTGCTTCAGAAGCAGCTTGGCAGAGGGGGGGGGTCTGCGTCGTGCTGCCGGTGGAATATCACTGTTCCTGTTATGCATTAAGCAATGTGTAAAAAATTGATCAAAACTGCATGTATTATAGATAACAGTGCAAAGAAACTGACAGCGAGGGCTCCTGCCACTCCTGAGCTGCCTGGGAATGGCTGGAGAGAGGGGCAGTGCCTGTGCTAAGCACAGGGGCTGGACAAGGACAGGGCTGGGAAGGGCTTTACCATGGGATTTTAGGTGGGGGCATGACAGCAGCTTTCAACCACAGAAAGACAAAACCAAAACAAAACAACAAAACAAAACCAAAAAAACCCAGCAAAAATCAGCTAATGCAGAGAAAGAAGCAGGGGAGCTCTGACTGGGTAGAAAAGGGGTGAGCCTCCAGCCAAAGGGATGGGCAGAGCAGGGCAACCCCTGGGCATGCACAGGACCTTTCTGGTTTAGGGGCTGGGGTTAACAGTGCTTACAAGTGGGATAATATTTGGGAAAGGGCAAGGTACTTCAAGAGGGTTTGTTTGGTTGTTTTCCCAGCAGTAAAAATTACATGGTAACAAAAAACCGAAACAAAACAAAACAAAAAAATCCCCAAACAAAAACAACAACAAAAAACCCCAGACAAAACCAAAATACAAAACCAAAGCCAAACAAGAAGAAAAACAAAAACAAAAAAATGCAAACAAATACAAAAAAAACCAAAAACCAAAAAACCAAACAAACCCCAAATAGAAACAGAAGAGAAGAGGAAATGAAAGCAGAGAAGCTGGCGGGAGGAAAATGGATCTGGAAATCAGGTATCTCGGTATCAGGGAGAAATGGTTCTCAGAGGGAAAATGATTGCAAAATACTGCATGAAGAGGATTTTACCCTGCCAGGCAGCAAGAGAAGCTAAGGGAGGGGCTGGGCTGGCTGGAAGTGTAATAGGGTTGGAGTGCAATTTCAGTAGGGCTGGGGCTGCTGCAGCAGGGCCTGGCAAAGGCTGAAATCTCTTGCTCGAAAGAAGAGCTGGTGGCATGCTGCTGGGAAATGCCTTGGAAAATGGCTCTGAGAAAAGTTATTAAAATGCCCAAGGTAAATTGAAAAGTGTAACTGTTCAGGGAAAAGCTGTTTCATTCCAAGGTTTTTAAACCAAATAATCCCATTTTTCTTTGCAGAGTGATGATCTGAAATGTGGAATGAGTTTTGTTCAGAGTAAAATGAAACAAACATCCTCCAAATGAAATAAAATTGAAAAAAAAAAAAATCAAATTTAGTTCAATTAAAAACTGCCATGTTTTTTGACTTTGGGGAAATCCAGAATAGGTTTTGTTTATTTCCTGGGTTTAATGCCAGGCTGGAAAATAAATACCTTGCAATGCTGGGGTGTGTGTGCTGTCAGAGCACATGGGGAGCAGGGCAGGAGACCTTTTGTACTGAAGGGGAGAAAATGTGGATTACAGATGTGTCAAGCAGTTGGTGAGAGGTTGTCATTGTTGTGGGTGCTGGTTGTGCTGCCAGGGAAAATCAATAATAACTATGTCCCCCATGCCTTAGCTCCAGCCCGTCCATCTCCTGCAGCCCCATGCGGGTCAGCGGGCACCTTCACCCACCTGGATTTAAACACTGGGGAGGGTTTGGGGAAAAGGAAAAATTCATGTAAAGACAACACAAATGGCTTTGAAATGTGTTTGTCCCTGCAGTGTTTTCCCCAGAGCTGGGTGGCACTCACCATGCTGGGGTTGGTCAGTGTCCCCCGATGCTGGGGACAGCACGTGGCGGCTGCCACCTCAGGAGGTGTTTGTAGTGATATGGATCTGGAGTTGGTCTTGTTCATGGTTGATTCCCTTTGCTGCTGATCTCCTTTGCTTTTCACACCTTTGTTCCTGTTCTTCTTTCCTGTGCTTTCCCCCAGCCCTGTGCTGACACCAGAACAAGCTTCCTGACAGCTGCCGACTTCAGTGCTGCTGCCTGTCACTGTCTGCATGGCAACGGGGACAATTTCCCTCCCATCTAATTGCAGGTGATCGTGTGCCTCCACGCTTATCCTCCTGAAAAATAATAATTAAAAAATAATTATCTCGGAGATGGTGAGCTGGTCTCCAGGGGAGGGTCTTTGGTTTCATTCAGACCCCACAGGTGCCCCGGACACAACATTTTTAGGGGCTGTTGCTGGGGCACAGGAGGCAGAGCTTACCCGGATGATGGGTTCAAAAAATGATGAGCCAAACACAGCTTAAATTGGGATGAGAACACGTGGACATTCCTGGAAAATCCTATGTGGCTGGCACATCCTTGTTCAGGAGCAAAACAGATCTCATTCATCCCAAAGGTTTTCTTTCCCAGCAAAACCCCCCAGAGAATGGAGATGAGGATGTGTGAGCATCAGAGCCCTGGGAAACTCAGCCTGGCTCCAGCACACTCCTGGGCACCACTGCAGGGGCTGCAGAGGATCCCTGGATTTCCAGAGCCATGGGGCCACCTCTGCAGGGCTGTGCCAGGCAGCCTGTTACAGGCCTGGGAAGACAAGGAAGGAAAAAAAAAATTCTTAAATTAAAACCTTGCCATAAATGCTGAAAATATTAACAGAATGCTCCCAGAACTCTGTAGATATCTGCATATTTTAATGAGGAACATTACAGCAATGGCTCATATGGAAAAAATGTCTCCTAATTATTTCTGGGCAGAAAGAACACTTCCTGATCTGGGCTTTTTTTTGGCTTAAATAGCAACCCCCAGTGCAATGGCTTCGGAAGAAGCCAGACTGTTTAAAAACCATCCAAGTGCAGTGAAATCACCTGGTACCAGGTGAAATCCCTGATTTCCCAGGTTTTTTTCTGTTTGCTTTCTTTCCCCCCCGTTTGTTTCATTTATATTTCTAGGTTTGTGAGGAGCTGACAGAAGGGAGAGCTGGTCCCCACAGCTGCAGCTCCAGCTCCCCCTTGCCTGCAAGTCAATGAAAACCACGATTTTTTCATTTTATTCCTTTCTTGGTAAGGATGGAATAACCATGGGAGCAGCAGCCTCTGTTCAGAGAGCTGTGTGTGGAGCTGCAAGGGAAGGGAGGGGCAGGGAGGGAGCGGGTTCTGGACCATGCTGCTTTCCCCTTTTCTCAATTTAAAAATACAGATGCCTGAAGATGCCTGTGCAGCTTCTCTGATTCCTCCATCTGAAAAGCTGCTGAGTGGATAAATGGTTTGAAATGGTTGGTATGAAAACTGGGTCTTGGCATTTTTCAGGAGGAGGAATTCCGATGTCTTTTCATTTTAAAAAGCACTTGACAATGAGTTAAAAGACCAGCTGAGCTGAAGGGAAAATGTTTGAAGTTCCTTAAATATGTGTGTGTGTGTGTGTGTGTGTGTGTGTGTGTGTGTGTGTGTGTATAAATACACACACACATAGAGAGAGAAAAAAAGGGGTGAAAAGGAGAATTTTGATTTGAATTTTTTTCTTTTTGCCTTAGGTACATTAATTTTATTTCAGCTCTTCATCTGGTTTTGTAATAAGGCTTTTACTGTTTTTTAAAATTATTTTTTGAAGGTGTTCTGGGCTGAGGATACAGCTTTCTCCTCAGCAGCCTGGGAAGTGGGGGAAGAAGCCTGGCACAAGTACCCTAAAGCTGGCAGTGATGGAAAGTTACCTGTGCTGATTTTTATGTGCTATGGAAGGAAAATAAACCTTTGTGCCACACGAGTGTATCCAAAGCCCAGGGCTGCACTGCTGAGGGGTGATGCTCCTGTGCAATTCCCCTGCCAGGGCAGTGTTTTACAGCACCGGGCTGAAGAATTTTAGCTATATTATTTCCTTCCTGGATAATTGTTCAAGTCATTAATCTCACCAGCCTGTTCCCTGTAGCGGGAGGAGCCATTCTTGCTCCTGAAGCTCGACAAGCTGCTGGTCTCTTCCAGGACTCCAGCCACCACACAGCACTTCCAGGGTAGAAGTGTAGCAGGAAGAGCTTTTCTTGCTCCAGAGGCTCGACGAGCTGCTGACCTCTCCCTTGCCTCGCACAGGAGTGAGCTGAGCTGCCTTCTGTGGGTGTGTGTCCCACCTTTATTGGCCCCCTGGTCTTGCTCATGCCCAATAGGGGCCTGTCCTAATCAGGCACAGGTGGACTCACACCCACTCTTTGGCAACTCAAGGCACCTGGTTGACAGTGTTTCTCTACAGTTCCCATCACCTGGTGTGACCTCCTGATCAATCCTGGCTGAGCAGCTCCAGAGAGTGGGCAGGGGGATTTCAGTCCCTCCTCCTGTGGGAGGTTTGGGGTCTCTCTAAAGCACATGTCTCCCCAGGGAGCCAAGATGTGCTGATAAAACCTCATCTTGGGTTTGTTTGTTTGTTTTCTAACAGGGAAGGAGATAATAATGGCATCAGGAAGTTGCCCTGGCTGCCTCCACTGGCAGCCCCACACTCCTCACCACCCTAACACTGTGTGGAACCCCTGCCTGTTTTCCTCTGCACAATTTCATTTAAATTCCCAGCCAGAGGGTGCTGCAGGTGTGTTTAACACTCTGTGAACACTCTCTGCCTTTGGGAGCCCTGTTCTCCCTCTTAGCAGCCCCTCTCACAGCATCACAGAATGTCAGGGGTTGGAAGGGACCTGGAAATATCATTGAATCCAACCCCCTGGCAGAGCAGGATCACCTGCTGTGGGATGACCCCAAAGAGCTCACCTGGGGGTGATCCTTGATGGGAGCTGCACACCTTGGGATGGCTGGGAGGCAGGAGGTTTTCCAGGACACAACTCAGTCCTATTCCCATTTGCCATCGGCCCTGTCCACGCTTGGAGATTAAACAGAGACCAGTCTAATTAAAGCCAAGACAAATCTGAATCTCTTAAAATACAGCTGAATAATAATGTCGTACCCTCTGGCAACAAAGAGCTGCAAAGCAGTGCCAGGGACACCCAGCTCCTCAATCACCCAGCTCGGGTTCATCTCCAGCAGACCAGAAAGGCTGAATTCTCCCAGCTCCATAAATAATGTGTCTGCCTCAAGACACAGACAGTCATTCACTGCCCCCCTGTAACAAGGAGCTCCAAGCTCTTCATTTAAAGCTCTTTATAGGGAATGACTCTCAAGTGCTGGCATGGAGTCTCTTATTTCCCAATGACGGGGCGAAGCCTGGCCCTGGTTAAACCTGGCCATTAATTAGAGGAAGTAATTGCCATTCCGTGTCTCTCCAGTGACTCTAATGCAAAGGGGAAGAGTCTGGTTGGGTTGCTGGTGGACTGATGCCCGTGGCACTTGGCTCTAGGTGGGTTCCAACCCTGGAAAAGACAGACAGACAGACAGAATTTGTGTCCCCCTTTGCCAGGGGAGGGGAGAGGGCTCTGCCTGGGGAGGGGCAGTGGGAGAAGGAGGTTGGCACTCAGAAAATCAACACGTGCAGAAAAAACAGTCCAAAAATCGATGAGAGAAAATTCAATAACAACAAGTGTAAAGTGTTGCACTTGAGCAAGGAGGAAAAAAAAACCCAACCAGTGTGACCAGATTGGAGGAGGAATAATTGTCTCTGGAGCAGAAGCACAGGGCTCAGCAGGGAGGGCCCCCGGGGATGTCTGGGAGCAGAAGGCTCCATCCAAAGCTTCCCCATCACGGACTGGGTGGTCCCACGCGGCCATAGCTCCTCCTCAATGAGGCTCTGGTGGCTGGGGTGTCCTCCTGGGGACAGGCACTGGGGCAAGGCTGGGGGGACCCTTCCAGAGAGCTCTTTGAAGCTGGAGGAGAGTGTGACGGGTATGAGCAGGCACAAGAGGCTTTGCAGTTCTCCCCTGCCCAGCTGGTCCAGGCTCCCTGTCCTCAGAGGATGGCACCCAGACACTGAGCTGTGGTTCCAGCAAGCCATGGTTTCATCCAGCCTGCCTGAGCAGAGGCTGGACTTCATGAACAGCAAGCAGGATTCAGTATGCTTTAGTATCTGTTTGAAGAGTCAGGAAAAACTGGGACTATTTAAGTGAAAGTAACTGTACAAAACCCCAGAATTAATTCTAATTAAACATCCACAATGACATTTTCTTAAGTGGAAATTAAACAGGGATTAAGGTGGAGCCTCCTAAGACTCTCCCTGGTATGGCCAAGAATATTTTTAAGGCACCAGGCTGTGTTAAATTTGAAGAAATGAGCTGATCTGGACACACTCTCATACAAAGTGGAAGCAAACCCCTTCTTTCAGTCTGGGGCGTGTGGGCAGCTCTGCTGCACCAGCACCCGGACAAGGAGGACACTGCACCTCCCTAGAAAACTCTTCTGGGAGTTGTCTTGGCTCTCATAACCCTCCAGTTTCTGTCTAGGACCCACCCGCATGAGACAACACTTCCCACAAGTGGACACCCAGCTCCTCATCATCCCTGCGTGCTGAGCTCTGCCCAAGGCTGACCATGGGGGAGCCCAGCACCTCCACCCATCTCAGTAAAGGTCAGACCCCATCTGAGATGGTTGGACTTAGTGATCTTAAAGGTCTTTCCCAACCCAAATGATTTGATGTTTGAGAAAGAAAAGGGTGGAAGAGTTGCCAAGAGAGACACAGGGTCAGGGGAAGGAGCTGAGCACCTTGGAGCCTCCATCCTTCAAGTGCAAGCTGGGCAAGCTCTGGTCACTGGGGAAGAGCTGGGAGGGAGTGAAGGAAACAGAAGCAAGAAGCTCTTGACAAAGAGCAGAGCCAGCTGGAAGATGAGCATGGGGCTGGAAATCAGAAGTTAGTTCTTGCCTATCAGGGCAGGAGAGCTCCTGTGGGAGTCATACGGACAGGAAACCTAATTTTTTTAATGATGATGCTTAATAAGTTCCTACAAGAGGTTGTATGAGAGAGTGCCCAGAGCTGGAAGGAGATGACCACCACCCACAAGTACCTTTCCGCCTCACTCAGCTTCCAGGCTTGTCCATCACCTCTCCTCACACAGTGTGCTATTCAAGTAATTAAATATTCTGTCCCACAGATTGCTGGCTGAGGGTGACACACGTTTAATGAACAGCTGCAGGTCCCTAATCACATTGGCAATTAGGAATGTAATTAGAGCACTTGCAAATGGTTTTCATGCTGATAAAACATGACAGAATGGAGTGTTTTCACTCACTGTCAGCTGCCAGACAATCTGTTACCCATCTAATGGCAATTTAATTACAAATTCCTTCACTACCTTTGTTTCTGATCCCTCAGGTCCATGGCTTGACCAGCAGCTCTGGGAGCATGTGCAGTGCACCCACCATTCTTGGTCTGCAGTGGAGAATGGAGAAGCCCAAGTTCAGAAGAGAGCTTTCAGAGAAGAGGTCCAAGAAGCTCCTGGCTGCAGCTGAGCCAGGTCAGAGCCTGTCCAGAGGGGCAGTGACTTCTCACAGTGAAGTTTCTTAACAAGCTGAGCTCAAAATCACCATGGGAAGCCCTCTTGGAGGAGGTCCTGGCTGGTGTGGCAGCCAGAGAGGTGAGGACAGGGCCATCCCCTGACACCTGAAGAGGTTCTGAGCTGCCCTGGGGCACAAAGGGACTGAGGAACATCTCATGAGGCAGCACAGAGAGCACAGACAATCAGGTGTGAGAGCTGGCTCTGGAAGATTTCCATTCCAGGGCAGGTGGGAGAAGAGCTCCCTGGTCTTCTTGTGCCACATGAACCTGATCCTCACCTCCTCTCAGGCCCTGGACAGGACCTGCTCAAACCCTCCTACTCCCACTAAGCACACATCACTTTTTTTCCCCCCTCTGGCCCCATTTTTATCTTCCCAGTGCCCTGTGCCCCCTTGGCCTTTTCTCTGAAGCACAATCCCTGCATGTTGTGAACAGTGACAGCCACAGGACAGCCCTTTCCTTCCCAGACAAACCCCAGCCCAAGCTGAGATGGTGTCTGGAAGCCACCAAACTCCTGATCCAGCACATGGTGCTCCCAAACACGGCTGTGCTGGGGGCTATACCAGCTCCCACTGAATGCCATCCATGGGAGGATGTGCTCACCTGGCTGTCACCTCATCCTGGCCCAGGGGACAGTCCAGCCTGGCCGTGAGCCCTCAAGCCTGATGGGCTCCAGCTCCACCACAGTGCAAGGACCGAAGCTCGAGGGTGTCTCAGAGGATGCTGCTGTGTCCATGCTGTCACCATCCAGCTGCAATGACACCAATCTTGCTGTCAACAGCACTGTCCCTCTGCTCTCGAGGAGCTGGGTGAATGTGAAGAGTGTTTCATTCCTTGCCAGGTGGAGCAGGACTGAGAAACTGCGTTTACAACTGAAGATGCTGCTGGCGAGCAGGAAGGTCACACACTTGGACAGCAGGCACAGACCTCAGGGGTTTCAATGACAAGTGAAGGGCAAAGATCTGACAAGTGACTGCCATGCTTGTGGTACATAAAATATCAGTCAAGTCCAAGTGTCACCTAAACCCTTGGATCACGTGAAAGTGGTGATGCTTCCCCTGTGGCTGCTGGAGGAGCAGCCCGCTTGGCTCTGCAGGTAAAAAAGGCCCAAATTCCATCAGAAGGGACAGGAAAGCAGGTCAGGAGAAGGTGTTTGGCTCAGCGTGGAGGAGAAGCAGAGGAAGGACACATTTCCAGGCACAGCTGCTGGGAAGCCAGGCAGAAGCCCGCGGCCACCAAGGGCTGTCTTTGCTGGCCGTGCTCAGGAACCTGACAAGCTCTGGCTTGGTGCAGCTGGGGTGGACTTCAGGAGCATCCTCCAGAGCTGGCACAGCCTCTCCCCATCCCCCCATGGCTCAGGGAGTGCTGGGTGCCAATCCCCCAGCTCCTGGTACCTTGCTGGATGTGTGTTTACTTTCAAAACTCCTGGGAGCTCTTCCCTCCCCGCATCCCGCAGCTGACCCAGTTCTCTCTGGTTGCCATGGAGAACTGGGCTTCTTTCCATCTGACAGGCTTTGTGCTGCTCCTGCCTTGACCGGGGACCCACTCCAGGGTGGGCAAGATGCTGACAGGAGCCTTCCTCAGGAGAAGGGACCAGCTCAGCTTTGCAACCCCCACACAAGGGTGGGAGGGCAGCTCCTGGCTGCCTTTCTCCAGGAGGATCCACACAGGTTCCTGGGTGATGCTCCCTGGTTTGTTGGTCCTCTCCCGGGAGATGTTCTCCTGGGAGAGCTTGGGGATGTGGCCAGGTCCCATGGGTTCACACCTTGTCACCACTGGCCTGGTGTCCCTGGACACTGGTACCCACTGGTCTCGGTCCAGGTATCATCCACCATCCCATAACCAGGCCAGGAGAATATTTCTGTGAGCATTGCTTTGGCATGTCTAGTGATGAAGAGCAGTCAATTTTAGGGGCTGGAACTTCAGATGAGTTCAGATGAGTATTTAAAATCTCAATTAGAGTTCTATTAAGCAGGACTAATTTGGGGCTAGTTCAGACAGCATAGCACAGACACTATCAATCACTCACCCCACGCAGTCTATGGATGGCTCAGGGGGGTAATTTTGTTCTCTCCATTTCTCAAGCTGTTTTGGTGGGTTTTTTTCATCTTTTCTTTTTAAACCTGGAGTGAATTAACAAGTTAAAGGAATTTTCACTCATGAATGGAGGACTGCAGCTCTGTGCTCCTGGCTGGGATTATCACATCTCAGTGCAAGCCCTTGGCGTTGGCAGACAGGAACAGATGAGGCTGCCTCTTGATGTCACTTGTGATACACAAGAAGTAATTTGTCCTGTCTCCTTGCTTTGCAGCTTCCCAGAGAAGGGGTGAAGCCCCGGGGCTCCCATGAAATCAGTGGGATTTTTGAGCTTTGGCAAGGGTTCTTTTCTGAATTTCCTCTTTCATGTACTACAGAGGAAATACAAAGAAAAAACAACAACAACAAAAAGCCAACATCAACCTTTTCCAGAACGTGCCAGGAGCCTTCCCACAGCCACACAACAGCTTCAAACCAGCTTCCTCCTGCACCCCTGGCTCTTAGTGTGCCCCCCAGGACCGGGCCAGGCCTCAGGGACAGGCCCAGTGTCACTGTTGTCACCCCAGCAGCTGGCAGGCTGAGCCTTCCCCTCCCGGCAGGGTGAGGAAGCCATTTCCAATGTGATTTGTGGCGCTCCTGGCATCCAAGCCTCGGGTGTTTAAAGCACATTCCTGGAAAGCTCATTTCATCTCAGAGAAGTCTTTCTATGAAGCAACCTGTCACGTCAGTAATGGGTTTAAAGTGACTGTCACAGGTGCCCATCAACAAGAGAGATCGTTTCCTAGAAACCAGAGGTTAATGGGGAAAGGCACCAGAGAAAGCAAGAAGAGAAAAAAGCTCCATCCTGCTCTCTGGCCAACACCAGCTTTGTAAAAATAAAGATGAGCAGCACTTACATCCTTTTTACAGTGTAAAACCTCCCTTGCCTTCCAGGAACTGTGGCTGGAGAGCCCTGGTCCATACCTTGCTTGCCAAGGGGCTGGAAACAACCTCTCGAGCTGGGGCTGCTGCAGCCCTCCAGGGGTTGCCCTGGCTGGAAAGCAGGAGAAAGGAGGGTCTCATGATGACACTTGTTCTGCAGAGGACTCAAGAGGAGACACTGACACAGTGCTGCCTGGGGCAGCCACCTCAGCATGGGCTGATCCCTATCCACATGACCTCCCTTTGCTCCATGTCCCCCTCAGCCCTTCCCTTCTCATCCCTGGCCTGGAGTGAGCCAGGTGCTGCCCACACAGTCCTGGTGACAGCGAGCCTCCTCCCTGCTGTCCTGGTGCTCTTCATCCCACCTAGACCATTTCCTGCTCCCACGGTTTATCCCAGACATGGGGGTTCAGGGCCAGGCTGATGAAGCTCAGCTACAGGATGCAGCTCTGAGGATCCTGCGGTGCCTCCCCCCACCTCTCAGCCACATCTCATTTCCCTGATTAATGCAGTCATTACACGGACAATAAACCAATCTCCGGAGTGATGGTGTGGAGTTTCCCTTCATCAGCCCGTGGAGGGGGGACGGGGCGGGTGTGATTCACAGCCCCCGAGGACGGTGGCTTTCCAGGGGCTGTTTCCCGGCACAGCTTCTGGCCCTGCTGCTGGGCAGACACCGGGATTGAAGACCCGCCCTGTGCGGTGCTGAGCCTCGCCCTGCAGCAGGGGCAGGGACACTGTCACAGCAAGGCCCCGTCCCCATCCCCCCCACCCCTGCCCTGGTCCCCCGGCTGCACCCCCAGCCCGGCTCACACCCACCCAGGGCTTTTCCTGTTGTGCCGCTGATTTATTGCTACGCCCGGGACTCGGTCACCTTGAGGGTCACGGTCAGCGATTTTGTAAAGGAGTTTGGAAGATGCCAAGCTAAGGGCATCCCAGAGACAGGGCTGCCACACCCTGCACAGGCTCCGCCACACACAGACGTATCCAGTAACGTATATATATTATATTATATTTTATATATATATATACACATTAACAAAGAAGTTTCAAAAAAAAAAAAAAAAAATCAAACGAAAACAAAAAAGGGAAAAACCATACCAGGAAGAACAGTCCCGCCCGGGCAGAGCCCAGACAAAGATGTGACACGTGGCAGAGGAGTGGGGTGGTAACGGGGGTTCACGTCCCAAGTCCACGCAGCGGGGTCACCGGGAGCACAGGAGCCCACAGCATCCCCTCCCATCCCCCCACCCCCCCCGTGTCCTGTCCCCCCGGGGCCGTGGGAAACGCACTAATTGATCCCCAAGGGCTGCATCCCGCGGGCTGTGATTGGCTGCCAGGACCACGCGTCATCAGTCACCGGGCAGCTTTGAGGACAGAGGGGCGTCCCGGCCCCCGCAGTGACACTGGGGGGGAGAGGGGCTTCACTTCCCCAAAACCAGCGGAGGAAAACGTGGGTGAGGGGAAAGGGCTCCCCGGCCCCCACCCACCCGCTGGGAGCTGCCCGGGGGTCCCCACTTTGCCGGCGAGGGGGCGGGGGGGAGTCCCACCGCCATTAGTGCAATTTCATCAGGTGCAAATGTGACGAAAGGAGCTCGTGGGCCGGGGCAGAAGCCTCCAGCACACGGTGGCCAAAGCGGTGCCGGCACCCACCCCGACACCCACCTCAGGGCCGGGGCTGAGCTGCCCTGGATGGACCCACGAGAGGGGAAAAGACTCCAGTGACAGCCCCCCACGGGTCTGGGGAGCCACCCAGCTGGGAGCAGCTGCTGCTCTCCAAACCAGCTGTGCTTGTGTGCTGGGAGCAGCCACCACCCCACCGGGCGCTGGGGCCAGGAGGAGCCTGTGAAGCCACTCGGTCCCCCTGGCCCCACCAGCCCTGCCCAGCACCATAGGACGGCAGCTGGGATCAGAGGAACATCCCTCTCGGGTGGCAGTGCAGGTGACAGGTCCCATCCCTGCAGGTGGCATCCACCTCTCTACCCACAGCATCACCAGAAATGTCACCCAGGTCAGGTGCAGGGACACTGTGCCAGGGAACAGGATTTTTCCTGTCCCTGGACAAAGCTGTTGCCGGGCCGCTGCCACCACCGGGCTCCAGGAGGAGTGTCTGGTGAGGAGCACCTACTCTTGGACAAAGCTTCCACCAAGTCCAACCAGCCTCTGCCACAGCCCTCTGGGACAGGGCTCCAAGTGCTGTCACCCTGCCTGAGCCAGCCACCTCCCCCTGAGGCTGGGCTTTGAGGTAGTTCCCTATCAGCAAGGTCCAAAGGAAAAAAGAAAGGGAAAGGCTGGCAGAGCTCCGAGGTCTCAGCCTGACAGTCCCTGTGCAATGCCACCAAGCCATCGTGCCACACCACAGACAGAAGAGAAAATGGAGTCTTCAAACACCATGGGACACAGCTCAAGCTTGGGCCATTGTGCTGCTCGACCTCAGCATCATTCCCTGGCATCCACCCGTGCTTATAAAGCCACAGTGGAAACCGAAGCTTGGCTAGGGGACTCGGTTACTGGGAGCACTGGAGGCCACTGAAGAGCTCCCAACAACCAGGAGCAAGCAGGACAGCTCCATGCACACACCACCATGATGGAGAACAAACCAAAAGCCAAGATTTGGGGTCAGAAATTGAGATGCTGGGTCATATAGCACCGAGAGGTCTTTGGGCAGGACCTGACCCTCTGCTCAGCACGGGGAGGTGTGTTTTTTCTGCAGGGACACCAGACAAGAAGCCTGTGGAGGTCTACACACAGCCACATCTGATGGGCACATCTGGCTGGACCCTGCATCAGGAAGGAGCATCTGCCAAAGCTCTGTGTGGGGGTGAGACGCTCCTTGTTGTGATCATAAGCTCCTGAAGGAGAAGACATGGTGGGGAGGGAGTCCACAACCAGCTGCCCTCCACTGTGGGACAGCAATCCCAGCCAAGCACAGGGCCCACAGCCAGCATGCACCAGGAGAGGTGGTAGGACCACCCCCAGCACCGCCCTTGCTCTCGCAGACCATCCACTGCAGGACCACCACCCAATAAAACCATCATCCACTGCAGGACCACCACCCAACCATGAAAACACCACCCACTGTGTAACCAACGCCAACACATGCTGAGTGCCAGGGGTCTGTCCAATATCACCTCGGAGAAGCTGCCAGACTTCAGCCAAACAGAAAGTCCTCCCCGGAGGGTGAAGCTCAGGTCCCACCTGGCTCTCAGGACAAGCCACCAGCAGGCTCCAGGAAGCCAACCCAACCCCTCCTGCTCCAACCCGGGGACATGCGAGGTGTCCCCCTGACCACAGCAGCACCTCGGGAGGTCACCTGAAAGCCCATCCCAGCTTCTCCAGCACCTGAGGGATGACAAAACCATCGAGGTGACAATCAGCTGCAGGAGAGAGGGGAGCAGAGAGCCAGGGGCTGCGGAGCCACAGGCGCAAGCGGAGCCAACCGGAGTTTATTTTCGGCCATCTCAGAGGTTCCTCCTCTTCCTCCTTAAATGAAAGCACTGAGCTGTGTGCAGGATGGTACCGCTGGCTGAAGCTGCCTGGTGGTACCTTCCCAGTGGACCCCCTGGCAGGGCTGGTGGCACCACGGGGAGCCTAGTGACAGGCTTTCATCCCTGACACATACGGGGACTCCTGGGGCCTGCAGTTACACTCCTGCTGCTCTGGGTAATCTATGAAGTCCGGGGCAGGCAGACCCGAGAGGATCATCAAGGATTTGTTCCAGATGGTGAAGGTGGGACACACCGGGAGGACGAAGGAGACTTCAAAGGTGTGGAGGTGGAGGGAGTTGGCCGGGTCGTAGAAGGAGAGTGCATTGTTGTCATAATCCAGGAGGACGCCGAGGCGCTTCATCTGGGGGTGGACTTCTACCAGCATCTCCTTGTTGTTGTGCCTCACCACGAAGTTGTTGTTGCAGCGGGAGAAGACCCAAGAGGAGGAGTTCTTCCCGATCCACTCATTCTTGGGGGCTGACTTGTAAGCGACACCGATGGCGTACCTGCAGGAGAGGAGAAGCTTCACTTAGTGACCTCCAGACTTGGCACGGGATGACATCCAGCCCCAGCAGCTGCTGACCCCCTGCTTCAAGTCCACCTGACTATGGAATCAGCACGGCAACAGCTTCAGTGACTGAAAAGGCACTCACAGAGCCTTGGCAGGGGAGCAGCATCACTCCCTCCCCGCGCAACCTCCTGCTGCATCTCTGCCCCATCATCGGGTGAGATTTGACTCTGGCAGGCTCTAGCATGTTCTGCAGCTAAGGGGAATGAAGATACACGTTTCACCTTCAGCCTGACTGGATTAGACCCAAAAGCTTCTGCCAGAGAGAGGAGAAACTCATAAATCTCTTGGAAGCCACAGCCACCCAGATTTAAGGTCTTGATTGACTCTGTGCCCATGAGCAGCTCTGCCAAAACCCTGGCCTTTAACCCTGGTGTGTCCCACAACATCTCTGGATAAATCTGAGTCCTTCTAGGAGGGGGAGAGAAGGTGACAGTGCTACCTACCAGGTTGAGGAGCCCACCACCACCTCCCAGTAGTGGCAGCCACTGTCAATGAAGACGTTGCCTGCTGCCCCATAGCATCCTGTCCCACTGAACCTCTCGGGCGTGTGGCTCTTCTTCAAGGAGCTCTCATCCTTCTCCATCTGCAGCCCATCGTTGGAGATCTTCAACTTCTTGTGAGCCAGCTTAGGGTCTAGCTTAAATGGCTGACCTGTGAGAACAGGACACACGGGTTACAATTTATGATTGTTACCACCATCATGTGGGCAGAATGTGCCAGGGAATGTCTGCCCCAGGCTCTTTGGACATCCTCCAGGAGCCAAAGGTTACCTCAACTGGCTGAGGACAACAGAAGAGGGCTGCAAAATCAAGCTTGTCCCCAGATCCCCATCAGCAGCTCTTGCAGACTGCTCCCTGCAGAGCAGGGGCTGCTCGTACATGTTAGAGGAAGCACACCCAAGGTTTTCCAGCCCTTCTCGGCTGCCAAACAAGGTCTCAGCACTTGGAGCAGACAGTCTGGGCTGTGCTGGCAGAGGTGGCTGCTCTCTGATACCTGGTGGTGGCTCCTGTTGATTTTCCTTGGAGCCCAATTTGCTGGATAATTGAGCTAAGAGGCCTGAAAGTAAAGCTGCAAATTGGCAGTGACCTCCCCCCTCTGCTCCTCCAGCTATTTCACTATTTCTGCAGCAAGCTTTTTCTGGCAGTAATGCAAAGAGACAAGATCTGAGGAAGTGAGGTACAAAAATAACCAGCTGTGTGAGGAGAGAAGAAGTCACAGCGCTGCTCAGGGCCACCAGCCCTGCTGAAGGTCACCACGGGTGCAGCCCCTGCCACTGGTTTGTGCTGGATGGAGATGCAGGGTGCCAGCCTGGCTCCCCCCTGGAGCAGATGCTGCTCTTCAGGGACCCTGGGGATGGGGGGATTGGGCTGCAGGAGACAGCGTGAGCAGAGCAGCCACCACATCCCTGCTCCCTGCCCAACACCTCCTTCACCTTCCCCTTCCCTCCCAGGTCACTGCACCTCTCCAGTCCCACCCCAGAATGAGAGTGGGAGTTACTGGTTCCTCCTGTCCCTTTCCATTAACATACCCTGGGCTGGTCACTCAGGTAACTTTTATCTCATCAGTTCCTCTGAGGAGGAGCCCTCAGCAGTAGGACTCAGAGCAAACCCCCATACCCGGGGAGCTGTTGCTGCAGCCCACCCCCCTCTCCCCTTCCCTCACATCATTTCATATTTCCCAAGCCAGCACCTTGCAAAGCACGGGGAAGCACTTAGAAACAGCCACAGCAGGAGGGATACATTTTTAATCTACAAGGCAGAATTAGATTAGAGTTTATTTCTTGGCAGCTTGCCCCAGCCCCACCACCTTGCTTTAATTTCATTTGGTTTAAAGTCGTGCAAAGAAAACATGGAGGTGGAGGAGATAAACCCTTCCCAAAGCCCAGGGGTGATGGCAGCACTGGGGGAGACCTGGCCATGGAGCAAAGCCTCAACCAACCTATTTCCCCCTCTCCATTCCATGCCGTCTGCCCTGCGATGTCCCCAGGCAGCCCCGAGGTGCCCCCCCGCCCCCTCCCCACTGCCCCAGAGGCACTGCTTATCATGGCTCCCTAGAACAGCATCTCTCTGTGAGCAAAGCCCCAGCACAAAATTGCCCCAGAACTCCACACCTCAGCCCCCACAAGCCCAGTGATGTGAAGCCACCAAGCAGATGGACCTGCACCACCTCCTAAAGCCCCAGTGATCCCAGGGACCTGTGGGACGGGTGCTGATGGGAGCAGGGAGCTGAGGGGAGCCCCAGCACTGCATGGGGCAGCAGGAGATCACCCCCTGAGGCAGGGAAGGGGCTGACACACTGAGCAAGACAGGAACATTCAATAATTTAAATAACATAGGGGTCTCCATCACCCTGCCAGGACCCACAGGCTTGGGGGTGTGTGTGGCTTGGCCGTACCCCTGGGGGCTCAGGTGCTGCTGCAGCTGTTCTGCCCCCACCCACCACAGCCAGGAGCACCCAGGTACCTACTGTTGGTCTTGAGCCTGGCGGGTTCACTGTTCCTGCTGCCTGCCTGGTTGATGGCCTTGACCAGGAAGATGTAGCGGGTGCCACTCTGGAGCCCATGGACTGTGTAGTGGTTCTGCTTGATATTGGGGACAATCATCCAGCTGTCCATGGAGTTGTAGAGACCTGGGGTATGGAAGAGAGGGGAGAGGTCTGTGCCCAGGAAAGGGCAGGACACAGCGACCACGAGCTGCTAAGGCAGCACCCACCGGCTGTGCATCCCTCGTGCTGAGATTTCTGTGATAAACCCCAGCGACCCCAAGAGCCTTTTTAATCATAACATGGCTCCCACAAAGCCAGGGGTGGGGTGCTGGCATCTCGAGATGCTGTTGTGGGAAGTGGTGGGGAAAGGGCACAAAGAGAAACTCAAGCAGTGGGACCTTCCATCCAGGGCTGGGCAGTGCTCCCCATCCCCTCTGCCGAGGCTGGGGGTTTGGTTATCCCTGGGGTGGCTCAGCTGGAGGACAAGGGCAGGTTGCAGTCCTTGTCATCATGGATTTGGTCTAAAATATACATGGAGATGGCCTAGGGTGGCAGAGCAATGTCTTTTGAAGTAGAAAATAAACCAGATGTGATACTGCTCACATCCTACAGGCAGAGCTGCTCCTGTCAGAGCCAAGCACTGGTAGGTGTTACCCCCCTGCAGACACGGACCAGCTTTGGACAAGGTGATTGACAAATGACAGTCTGAGAACAATTTGGCCTTCCAAGCAGGTTTCTTTCCCAAAACAAACAAGAAGTTTTGAAGACTGAGGGCTTCTATCTTTACCAAAGCTTAAAAAAAATTATTTCTTGCAGATTTCATCATCCTTAAAAATGTCCAAGTCGTGCTGAGTTCTTGGCTTTAAAGAGAACACAAAGGGGATGGTTTCCACAGGCCAACTGTGTGCTCCTTGAGAAGATATTTCCTCCCATGGAAGCCTCCTCACGCTCTGCTACGTCAGCCCATACCATTTCCAGCATCTCCTCACATGTGAGTTCAGCCAGGATTCAAACGCTCTCATCACCCCAACCCAACTGTGTTATTGCAAGTGACAATATTTTACCCATTTTCTCCTCTGAGATGTTAACTGATGATTTCTTTACTCCTTCTATGAAGAGCTACCAAAGATGGCCAAGAAAGACACTCCTGACAGGGGACACTCCTGACCCAGAGGACACAAACCATTTGTTTGTCCCACCTGGGACAGAAGTTTTATGGGCTTTAAGTCACAAGCAGTAACTTTCTCCAGCAGCTTCCTGCATATTGCACAGTGCACCCAACAGCCTTCCTGAGCCCTGACACCAGCACTGGCATTCTTCCCACCAGGGAGGTGAACTGGCAAAAGTCCAGGGAAGCATTTTGTCAGCTCTCTGCTACTCAGGAAAACCAGGGGTGAAGTTTCCTGCAAGAGCCCTGCTCCAGGGAAAGCTGAGCTCTTCCCAAAGCATCACATCAGGATGGACAAACTGAAGCTGTATTTTGTTCTTCCATTAAAATACCTATAATTTATTCCTGCATGAAACAAGCAGTTTCCCTGGACTCTCTCCTAGCAACCAGCCCATAAGTTAACTTTCCTCTGGAATGCAAACCCACCCCAATTGTAGGAAAAAGGTGAGGGGGACAAGACTCACAACCGGGATGTATTCCTGACACCTCCAGGACTCAGTGGGTACCCCTGTGGCTGGAAAATAGCTCCGAACCAGCCCACAGTTCCCCAAACCCAGGCAGCACCCAGGGACTTACTGATGAAGTTGGCCTGGCCAGTGAAGATGGTGTACTGCAGCTCGTAGGAGCTGACACTAAACTCGTCCTCCGAGATCCAGTGGACGGTGATGGTGTCATGGGAGGCTGTGCACAGCTCCTCCCGGACCGACGGCGGGTTGGGTGCTGTGGGGCAGAGCACAGGCAGCAGTTCTGGTAAGTTTGTGCCTTCCTTTTCTGCCCGTACCCAAAGGCTTTTCTGCTCCCTGAAGGACAGGGACGGGCTCCCGCAGGGAGCAGAGTCTCTCAACAAAAACAACCATCCAAGCTTTATCTGTGATTTGTGCTTCCCTTTCACTGAACCTTTCACTGTGATGACAAAACCCCCCGGGACCAGCGTGTCCTCAGGTTGGGGGGGGTTCCACCAGGTCTCCACCCTGCAGCAAGCCAAGAAGCCACTGCCAAACCCAGCTGGTTCTTAGCACGGGTTGTGGAGTTAAGTATCACAAGTGCTTCAGAATCACAAACCTGGTTCATTCACCATTTCCTGCCTCCACTCCACCCTCTCAAATCCTCAAGGGCACCAGCCTCCTCCCCAGGGCTTGGGGGGCCAGACCCTCATTTTTGACCAGCTTTGTGGACTTTCCCACCTACCCCCCAGGCTTGCAAACAGGAGGAGAGGGACATGGTCCCTGTGCTGCTGCAGCCCACCAGGCATTTCTTAACAGTGAGAGTGAGTGGCAAAATCATTTGCTTTAAAATCCACCCAGCAGGGCCACAGAGGGGCTGCAGGGGGCTGGGGGTGGGCAGCACACCTCAACACTCACCCGTCAGGTAATCCAGCCCCTCCAGCAGCTTCTTCTCCCTGGAAAAATCTAAAGCAAAGTTTTCGAAGGCATCATTAAAATTGATATCTGGTATCAGGACTTGAGAGGATGCAGTTGCCATGGCGACCCTGGAAGAAAAGAGGAGACCATCAGTGCCTGGTGCTCCTCACACCCAGCAGCTGGGGATGGAGAAGGTGACAAGTAGTGGTGACATCAGATGACATCAGGACACTGACCATTTCTCCTGCCCCAGGAGAAGCCCCAGAGAGCTGGGGGTCCCAGTCCCCACTGCCTCCTGAGCCCCCTTTGGGTTGGCATTTCACCACCTTCCTCCCCAGGGAACAATGTCTGGTCCCCCAGCAGATGTTCAGCTTCAGGAGGACCCTCCATGCAACTCCTGTGCTGCACAGGACAGGGACACCCCTGACCCCAGCAGTTCTTTGAGGCTGCTGGGAGGGGAGTGAGGTTTTCCTGGGCAGGGAGCTGCCACCGGGGGACAACTCCAGCACCCTCCCCCCTTGTCCCAAGCCAAGGGTGCCATCCCACCTCTCAGCCACGTTCCTGGCTGTCTGCAGGAACCGTGCGTGGTCGTTCTCCTTCAGGATGTGCTCTGCCTGGTTGATGAGGACCGTGGAGCGCTCCAGGCACTGCCGGCAGTTGGCAACCTGCTGGGCCAGCTTCCGCAGCTTCATCACCTGCCGGAGGGGCAGAGGAGCTCAGGAACCAGCACCAAGCTTGGGAAGCACCGAGCAAACCCCCTCCTAAGCCAGGGGCTGCTCAGGGGAAGCCAGGACCGGTGAAACAGCACAGGAATATCCCCAGAGGCTCTGGGTAGGGAGAGCAGCAGCCCACATTCAGGGTTAAATTTGTCTTGCATGTAGGAAAGCCACGTGGGCTCCTCAGCATCTCATCTCTGGTGGGTTTCCAAAGATATGTGTCCAGGAGGTGCTCTTTTCCAGGGCTGTGAGAGGTTTTCCTACATCAAAGGTGGGTTGTCCAGGAGCAGGGCACATCTCTCCTTTGCCCAGCTGCCACTTGGTAGGAAAATGATAACACAGAGCCTCCCAGCTCCCTGCCAAGTATGGCTGGAACTGGACAATGTGATCAAAAGATGAGGGTGGGAAGTGAGAGGCAGACAGACAGATGGACCAGCAGAAGGCACTGTTACATAAAATCTGTTCCCTGAAGCAGCTGGGATAAAAGCAAGGACGGGTTTGGGAGCTGCAGCTGCTGCTGGCTCTGCAGTGCACACACTCCCCACAGCCCACCTTCTGCCTCCACAAACCCTGTGCCTGGGGTGCTGCTGCTGCTGAGCTGGACCCAGCACCTGCCCACGCTCAGCCCAACAGTGCGTGTGCCCTGTGATCCCACAGGACCACTCGGAGCTCCAGCCCATCCCTCCAGCCTCTCCCATCACATGGAAACCACTGGGGAAAGCCAAGAAACCTGGAACTGCTGGAGGAAGGGTGCAAACAGACCCACAAAGCTGCGCTGCAGTGCAGAGCCCGCAGCCTCCCCCTCCTCTGCAGTGCAGAGAATTAGCACTGTATTCTTGTCTGAGCAGCACAGGGCTGGAAAAGCCCCCAGGAAGCTGTCTGGAATGGCTGGATCCAAGGTCCTGCACCAATTTGTCATGCTAATCAACTTGCCTTCCCTCCCTCCAGCCATGGCAACTGCTGGCCTTGACCTCAGCAGAAGATGCCTGGGGACAGCAGGAGTCAGGGTCACCTGCACAGGGCAGGGAGGTGAAGCTGTGTGCCCAAAACCCTTCCATTGCCAGCAGCACCTCTGCAGGGGCTGGGACATCCCACCACCACGGGCTGCCCAACTGCTGGGCTGTGCCATGGGGGGCAGCCCCAGCAGCTCTCCTCACCTTCGTCTCCTTGATCTTGACAGCAATGACCTGCTTGCGCTGCCGGATGATCTCCATCAGCTCATCACACTCCTCCATCAGCTTGGCCTCGTGCATGGCGGTGTTGACCTGCCCAGGAACAGCAGGAGCACACGCTGTCAGGGGACACACTGCTCCCCAAGCCCCCCAGATCAGACCAGGGGAGGTACGACCCATGCCCTCCATGCTGGGCCCTGGTTCTGCTGGGTGTGAGCTGGGCAGGAGACACCATCCCTTCAACACCAACAGGGGTGAGCTGGATCCCTGCACTCCAGCCACTCCAGCTGGAGGAAGGAAAAAGGCTGGAGAAGGGCACAAAGCTCTCACAACCAAGGTCAGAGCATCACTTCCCAACACAGGTTGGGCACCCCTCGGCAGTGCTGGCCTGGGGTGCTCTGGGATCTCTGGGCATCCCTTCCCTGGGCAGGGTGCATGTTCTGGGGTGCTCTGCACAGCCTGTTCTGTGGTGTTGTGTGCCACAGCTGCCTCACTGCCCTGATTTCCAGCCAGAGAACAGTGCTCACAGTGCCTGGTGGCCACCCCTTGGGAGCACCTCTTTCAGCAAAGCCCTTTACAAACAGCCATCTTTCCCTCACATCAAAAATAATGAATAAATGCCAGATGCTGCTGCAGCACCTGCTGCTGTACAAAGCCCCATCTCCAGTGCAGGTCTGGCAGGATGTGTGCCCAGCCCATGAGAAGTCTTTATGCTTTCTCCAGCTCAAGGCAAATTTCTCACAGCACTTGCTGTTCACTTCCTAAACTGGGGCACTGTCCCCTAGAGGATTTTGCTCTGGGCTCACAACAAGGGAAGCCTGGTGATGCTCAAACCCAGAATCTCCATCCTGCACCCTCCCCTCCCATGGTGGGACACACAGCTTCACTGGAGCAGTCTCAGCAGAGTAACAGAGTGAGCATCAAACAGCCTTTTCATGATCACAGCCATCTCCAGACTCTGCTGATATTCCTCCCTCCCTAACCCCTTTCCCAGTATTTACAATTTAGTGGCAAAGAAACCCAGCACAGCACAGCCAGCTCTCCCTCTCCCCTGCCCTCCAAAATCACAGCATCAAGAGGAGGAACTTGAGCCAGGAGACGAGGAGACCTCGTGTAGACCTGGCCACCTGAGTTAGTCCCAGTGGGAGACTGCAGATGACACAATCAGACTGGCAAGAGCCTCCCAAAAGTCACCTTCAGGTCTGATGGCAAACCACCTTGGACACAACCTGGCCTCTTCCAGACCTTGCCTGGTCTCCTCGTGGCTTCTGCCATGTGGAGGGTTGGCTAGAATGGTAATTTTACTGCTCAGCATCTTCCAAAAGACAACCAGAGGAAGATGACAGATGCTCCCCCTCCACTGCTGTGTGGCTCTCAGCAAGAGAAGGCAGCAGGACACAAGGATGGGCTTGTCCCACAAGACTTTAGAGAAGAGCAGAGAAGCAAAGGAGGAGACACACTGACAATTTTCTTCTTCACAAACCTCCCCAGGCCATGGGTCCTTCTGCACAGCACACTGCCTGCCCCAGGAGGCAGAAGGAAACAGTGGCTTGGTTCTCAAAAAAATGCTGCTTGTATCCTGCTTAATTTAGGCTAATTAATCCCTGCTGGGCCCACTTTTCAAGCTTCAAATGCACACTTTGGGTTTTTTTTCCCTTTTGTTTTAAAGCTGAAAGGAAGGAATGCAGTGACAGCACAGGCAGAGGCTTCAGACCCCTGGCTCCAGGAAAGACCAACATCCTCAGGGGTCTGGACAGGGAAGGGGGGAGGCACTTCACAGAAGGGGAATTGAGCCCTGTCCCTTAAATTAAACAGTGTACTAGAGGGCATAAATGGCTTTTCTTCATTTTGTACTCTCACAGCTATGTGAAAAATGGGGAAGTCTGAAGGCAGCCCAGAGTTAAACACATTTCATACAAGATCTCATGGGCAAGTGCCTGCAGTCCCGGTGCTTGCTACTGCCAGCAGCAGGGAGCTGAAAACCTAACAGCAAGAAAGCTGCAGCCCAGCCAGCATTCTCAAGGAGACTGGCACTCTCAGATGGAGGTTCTGCATCCCTCCCCCTCAGCACCAAGGAGCTTACTGAGTAAGCCAAGAGCAAACCACTGGTGCTGCCTGCAGACATCCAGGGCTTGGGACCCTAATTCTTGTAACAGAGAGGCTTGGTCACTCTCTGGGATGTGGATGGTGAAGCACAAGCTGCAACTCTCCCTGCAAGCACATCCAGTGTGTGCCACTAAGGGCAAAGGACTGCAGTCAGCATCAGCTGCAGCCTTGCATCCCACCGATGCAGGCCGGTGTCCCAGGCCAAACTTGGGGACATCATGTGGGAAGTCACAGGGCTTGCATGTCACCACCTAGAGCTGGAGGGATCAAGGGGGAAGCAAAAAGCTCTCATGTTTCCTCAGGCACAGGCAAACTGTCCCTGAACCCCCGGCAGCAGTCCCTGCAGCAGCCTGGTGGTTTTATTCTCTGGAAAGGTGCTGGCTCACGGAACTGCTGCTGAATTTAGCAACCAAAAAATATCAATAGCTCATTAAAAGCAAACTAATTGCGACAGCCTCTCTCTGTGTATCACTTCAGCAAACAAAGCTGAAAATTAATCTGCTATTAATTGGCATGTGCAGCGTGAAACACCAGCAAGGCATTCACCGCCCTCTTCCTCTTGAACCCCTGCCACCTCAGCTCTGAGAGGCAGCATCAGGCTGCTGGCACAGGCTCCCTGCACAGCACAAACTCTGCCAAGCAAACCAAACATGCCTGATTGCACACCAGGAACACAAAGAGCCTAACAGATCAAGTGGTCACAGCAGCAAGGTCACCCGAGCCCCTCTCCTTGGGGAATTAGAGGTGATCTCTGCTCCTCCTCCCCTGCTGTAATCCCCTCCACAAAGCCTCTCCCACTTGCTGCTGCTGTGAGCCCAAGAGGTGCCACCCTGCTGTGGGGGACAGGAAGGATCCCTGCCACCATCCCTGCCAGCTCAGAGGCAAACACATGTGTTTGGGAGAAGGGGGGGAAAGTGAGGAAGATGACAGCCACTGCAAACCAGGAGAAAGGCTGGAGGTGGCTCCCTGAGCCCCCTGCAGTGTCAGGATGCTTGGTGTCACCCGGGCTTCACCCAAAAGACTACACTGTCCCAGATGTACAGCACAGCCAGCAGGTTCCTCCTCACTGAGCCAGCCTGGGTCACTCTCCAGCTGCTCCCAGTAGTGCCACCCTCTCCCTCAGACCCCTGGGAACTACCCCTGCATCCTCCATAATTTGGGACTAAACTCTCCTCCTGCCAGCCCCTCAGCACCAGTGATGCTTCCCACCACACTCAGCTCTGCTTCTGGGGACAGGACATAGGAGCAGTCCCACCCAGCCCATCCCTGGAGCTTCCTGGGGCACCTTTCATCCCCTGACCACTCTCACCAACCTCCACTTGCTGGCAGATCTGGATCAGCTTGGCCATCTGGTTTTCCAGTTCACTGTTGCGTTTGACCAGGTTGGTGAGATTTGTCTCCAGGGTTTGCTGCGAGCCCAGAAATGGCAGAGAGGAGAAAGAGAAAAAACAGATCAGCAAAGTTGGAGGATTGACCCTGGTCCCCCCCCCCCAGCAGCTGAGACCTTTTGCCACCCAACACAGTGCCAGAAGGAGAGACAGACTGGATAATTTTGGTCAAAGGCTCCTGGGTTTCTCAGCAGCTCCTGCCCATGCTGGTGGTTGTGCAAGTGCTGGGCTCATGACGGCACAGGGGTAGCCCTGAGCAGGTCACCTGCTGGAATATTCACAGAGCAGAACAGGATCCATCAGAGACAGAGCCCATTGGGAAAGGTTTCAGTATCTGTGGACACACAGTGGACTGGTAGTTTTTTGGGTATCAATAATTTAAATGACAGCACATTTCCATTAAAATACACGCTTCCACTAAGAGGAAA
Source organism: Calypte anna (assembly GCF_003957555.1). Taxonomy (NCBI): domain Eukaryota; kingdom Metazoa; phylum Chordata; class Aves; order Apodiformes; family Trochilidae; genus Calypte; species Calypte anna. Next base: position 16,521,721 of record NC_044247.1, on the reverse strand, counting down.
TATTTTATAACAAAATGCTCACTACCTGTTGCAAAGCTTGTCAGGAAAATGATATCCTATTAATATTTTAAACTTCAGGGCTGGAAGAGGATCCCTGCAGTGTTTTATTCATCCCTGGTGAGAAACTGCAGCCCGAGCTTTTATCAAGACTCCAGCAGACCCATAAACACAGCCTCTCTCTGCATGCACAGATAATTTGGGGGCTAGTTAGCCAAGAGAACTTGAATCACAGTCATGGAGCACAGGCAAAGCATTCATTCCTGAGAAACCACTGACTCCTAAAATACTCCAAGCTCGTTTGCAATCCTGCAAATTGCTAGCCAACGGTGGGTGAAGCAGAACACAGGAGCAGGCTTGAAAAATGAACTAAAACCCAGAGTGCCTTCATTAAGGGAAAGTGCTGCACACAACAACACGGTATCGATAATGAAAAAGCCACCTGCCAACCCTTTCTGCCACCCTCTTCCCTTACAGCTCAATATTATTAAAAATAATTTGACTAAAGCATTGAACATTTAACTTTCTCATTGAACATTAATCTTTCTCATCACCAACTTGGCTGCACTGAAGTCGCAGCTTGAAATTGCAGCCGATTGGCTTTAATGTTCCTGGGCTGTCGATGGCAGGGAGATGAGCTCCAGAATCCCTCTTTGAAGCACAAAACACATTCGCAGCATCCCACAGTCTTCCAGGGGATGGCAACCCTCCTCCTCCACCCACAAACAAGCACAAAACCCATTCCTGAGGCCTGGTCCCTCCTCCCTGAAGCGCTTGCTGATGCTGCAGTACCTTCACTGCAGGCAGCTCGGACCCCTCAGAGAATTACAGAATTATCAGAGCTGGAAGGGATCACCTAGAGAAAACATGGTCCAACTCTCCCACTAAAGAAGGACCACCCCACACCCCAAATTTTTCAGGTTTCCTTGGGGAGGCTCCTCCAGCTGCTGAAGACCCTGGTGCAGCCCATGGAAATGCATATGGAACCATTTCCTTCTGCTTTGCTTGCTGAAACAAACAAAATGTACTAGAAGCTTTGATTACATCAGCTGGTTATTTTGTAGGTCTCCATAAATTACAGCCATTACAGGGGTTGTTCGTTAGTTGCATCAGAAGATGCTCATTTTTTTCCCAAACACTCACCCATGCTTGAGCCATTTGCCACCATTGCCCCTGGCAGTGACACATCCCTCTGAGATGATGCCTGCCATCAATTCCCAGCCCCCAGCCAAAAAACAAAAACAAACAAAGAAAGAAAGAAAGAAAGAAAAATCAGGTGGAAAATCTGCTCAGCCAGTCAGCTGTCTGCCTCTGCTCCAGAGGAATGTCCCCAGACAATAGAACAAGTGACAAGAAGACAGGACTGAGCTGCCGAGGGCTCCCACCTCGTGACACCAATGCATTTTAAGTCACTTTGGAGCAAAACATAACAAGTAAAAGCTAAAATAAACCACTGACTTTCAGTGCCTGGTGTCACCTGAACTAGCAGACCTGACCTGGAAGACCAAGCAATGTGTTACCAGGAGGTTCTGGTGGCCAAGAGGGAGGCAACTGGGCTTCTCCAAAGCCGTCACCCGAGGAGGCAGAAGGTTTTTCCACCCTTTGCATAATTGCGGTCGTTTTTACTGCTCTGGACATGGGAGCTGCAGGTGATTTTTTCAGCATTTCCCACAGGGCCTGGCTACACATCAAGGTAAAAGTCTTCACAGGAACGCAAGCTCCCTCACCCCAGCTGGGCAGGGAACACTCCTTGCTCAACACCACCCTGCCTGCTAGGAAGAAAATTAATTCTGTCCCAGCTGAAACCAGCACAAAACCTCCAGCCAGTAACCTCTGGCACTGCAGAGCAACAGAAAAAAAACATCTCATGAAACAGTTCAATGTTGCCCTTTCTCCAGAGCTGCTGATTAGTTCAGGCTGGGTCTGGAGCGTGGTTCTGGCACGATTTGCTGCCTGGTGCTGAGCGTTCACCTCCAGGACTCACAGTTCCCCGTTTGCTCTTTCTGTCCCTGAGCTACTTAACACAAATGGGGGCTTTGCTTCTGAAAATATTCCTTGGGGCCATGATCCTGTAGGAGCCCCAACACCTGCAAGCCCTTGGCCCGGGTTGTTCCCTCCTGGCAGGACAGGCTCCCCGTGGATGGAAACCTCTGGCTGCTGCAGCTCAGCCGCACTGCGCCTGGACCGAGGAACGAGCTGTTCCCTGGCAAGCCCCGTTGATCTCTTTTCTTGGGAAAAATGAGAAAAAGGAGAACAAGCCAGCTGCTTCCCCTCCCTGATACTTCTGCTGAGTCACCACAAGGCACCAGGGATCAAAAGGCACAGGGGCTCCAGCAGTGTGACAGCCTCCAGAGCACTGATAAGGTACAAATAGACCAGGAATTCAGATGAATAAGAGTTACAGCTGGTACCAAAAAATCTTTGAGGTCCAAGGTAGCCACACCTGGGGAGAAGCTGGACACAAAGCCTGGGGCAGCTCCAAGGGACAGGTTGTGTCCCAGCTTGGAACATCTCCCTGCCCTAGTGCTGGCTGCTTCCCTCACCTTCCAGCCAGAAACAATCCAGGAGCTAAGGAGGCACTGCCAACCTCCCTTAACAAACATTTCTGCAGAAATATGGCACACATTCGGGTTCTTCTGTGCTTATGGCTTTTAATCTTTCCAAAGCGGTTCTTATGCTATTGGATATTATCAAGGTTTTCTGTATCATCGCAGCAGTGTTGAAAATTGTTTAATATTTTATTAAATTCGTCCTGACTGTGACAAGCCAGTTTTCATTCCTGAAGCCATCTAACCATTATCTGCTTGTTTGAGCTCTCCTATTTAAATACTCTGAGACTTTACTCCCTGTTTCAGGCTGCATGCTTTTCAGCTTAAAAGAATTGATTTTTAGACATCTTATTAAATTTGCTACATTTGATGTTAAATTCTCAAGCTACACCAAGTCCTGAGCTTATTTGTTTATCCTCCACTACTTTTATTTCTTCCTTTAAAAAGACAGAGCAGAGGGAAAAGATTTCCACTGCTCCAAGCAATGCCTTTTTCCAGGAAATCTCCTCTAGCGAGCAGTTTCTGGTTTCTTCCAAACCAGGAGATCTGCAGAGGTTGTTTCCTGGTGCTCTCCTGCAGCCATGTCTGGCAGCCACATCCCCAGGGCTGGGGGTGCTGGGGAACAGACCTCCCCATCTTCCCCCTCCCCAATCCCCACATGGGGCTGAGAGCCAGCAGCACCCCCAGGGGTCCCTCCTCGGCCACATGCACCCACGCCAGCCCCAGAAAGCCTCAGGGCTCCTCTCAGGGACTCTGGAAGCAGCTCTGCTGTCCCCACGGCACCCCAGCATCACCCGCATCCCTGCTGCACTGACAAATCCCATCTGTCAGAAAAATGAGCCACTAATAACTATTCTGTATTATTCTGCCACAGTTACAAACCCACAAAAATGGGAGAGGACGAAAGCAGAAAGAAGATACCAGAGATGTCCACCTGCTCCCTCAGCCTTAATTCTTCAGCCCTTTCATGTTTCTGTCTCTGCATTGCTGCAAGAGCGACTCAGGACCTGAGCGTCCCTCTGGAGCGACCCTGGGACACAGCATGGAGGCAGCTGAGGAGCTGTTTCCCACTGTCACCTCATCCCCTGCACACGCCTGCAGAGGAAAAAGATGGAAACCTTCCAAATCAAGTGATTTATGATGGATCTTCTCTGTCCCAGCTCTCCCTGACCTCTGGGCACTGAAGCACACAGCCATGGCATCCCTGTCCCTGTCCCCTTCCCTGCGTGCTCACACGGGTGACAAGATGACAACTCTGACAGCTGCTAGAAACCCAGCTTCATTTAACCAGAAAGCAACAGCCTGACAGCTCTTCTTCACAACTCTCTGGAGGCTGCAAGGGAACGAGCCCCTTTCAGACTCCTGGAGATGCTGCTGCAGGTCCTCACCCTTGGGCATGGGGGATCATCTGGTGGCAGCCTTGGAGGTTCATCCCTGAGATACTTGGGGTTTCACAGACACCTGAGGTGGACAAACTGCTCCGAAGGGCACGCTGGATCTCCTGGGGTCTGCGAGACTCCAGTAGGGTGGGAGGTTGTACCCAGAGAGCTACAGCAGCAGCAGCACATGGGCCAGATGGAGGAGAAACCTTGACCCCTTAAGGTGAAGGCCAGGCAGAAGTTACACACATAGTCCCTGGAGGACACAGGGTTGAAGGATCTGCAATGAACCCCAGAATAACAGCTGCAGCCATGGAGAAAGGATGAGGACCTGGAAGGCACTGAGTGCCTGAAAGATCCCTCCTGAGCACAACGGAGCAACCAGAGGACAAAGCAAACAATGATGCAGCTCAACAGCAGATCAGACCATGAGAAAACAGCTGGCACAGCCACTGTGCCTACAGCTGAAGGACTGTCAGACATGAGCCAGGCGTGGGACTGCAGCTGGCAGCACCCTGGTATCGTCGGCTTTGAAGCCAAAAGTGAACAAAACTCCTTTCAAACTATAAAAGATCAACACCGCAGCTGTGCTCCCATAAATATGTATATCCTGGTGGAAACATCGACTGGTGGAACAGAGGATGCATCCTTTGAAGAATTTATATGAAAACATGGTAGGCAACGATGCAGAACAACAGAGAATTGCCCTTAGTAGCCGCCCTGGAAAGGATGTGAAGGGAGAAGGTGGGTGGAGACCAGCTCCAAGAACATGAGATTTCATGGGCTCCCTAATGACAGTGCAATTATGTTAACTGCTCCTGCTGCAGAGATCGGTGTGGCCATGAAGAGCCCTTAAGAATGTTCCTATGGGTAGGTGAGGATCTCACACAGAGATGGGATTTCCAGGGGAAAAAAGCCTGACAAAAACTGATCTGAGCCACACGGGGAGCATCAGAATGGCAGGAGACTAATTGTAACTGATAACGTTTGGGATCGATTGTTAAAGGCAGAAGAAAATAAACTAACTAAAAAGGCATCAAACATTTTTGCAATTAAAGCTTCCTAATGAAAAAAAATAAAGATCATAAATATCCTTGAATATGAAACACTGAAATTAATTTGGACTACGAGGAAGGACAACACGTGGAGAAGATCTGAGGAGGAACTGTAGGATGTCTGCAAAGGAACAAGCACAGGCAGTGAAGTGGGATCCCAGTGGCTCAGTGGGGCAGGACAACACCAAAGGCCTGGGCTGAGCATCCTCAGGAGCTCCTACAACCTCCAAACTGGTAGCATGCCAGACAGAAAACACAACCACAACCCATGGGAGTTTTAATGGAGGAAGAAGTAGGAAACCCTACAGTGAATTATGAGCCATAGGGGAAATGTGCCCTTGAGAAACAAAGAGACCAACAAAAGGCACGGAGGGGTACGGGCTGAGAGCAGCAAGGCTGCAGGAAGGAGATGTGGAATTTAGCATGTAATTTGTGTTTGCACTTAATAAACAATCAAGCTTCTGTTGCAGAACTGAGGAGATGAAATTCAATGAGTGCTCACTTAACAGAAAGTTCAGGAAAGTGCTAGAGAAACTCGTGGAAGATTCCTCTATTTCCAAGGAACATCTGCTTTCCATTCAACAATAAAAAAGACGCCTTACAATTTTCACCAGATAGATAACGGTTTTATCAAAGATTCACTAATTACTTCATTCAGTTTCTCTCACACCTCCCAAACCAAATTAGCAAAATTCAAACAAAAAGTAATGAAAAAGGGCAAAGAAGGTACCTGTTACACCCACCTGCCCTCGCTGCCTGGTCTGCATACCAATATTTAGATTCAGCTGTTACAAAACTGAATATGAAATGCATAACATGAATTAGAAGCAGAATTTATGCCTAAACACCAGGGAGATATATGTTTGGAGATATACGTTTGGAATTACAAATACAAAATTAGCTTGAAAGTGAAGCTCAAGCTCCTGCATTTCAAATTACTGCAGAAAATGTATTGAATTATGCAGAGATCAGAAAGATACAGCGTCAGAGGTCGATGATGAATGACGAGGGAGAAATCAATTTGAGAAGAGCTTGGCTTGTGCTATGGCCACAGCCCAGAGCTGAGCTTTACCAAGGCAGAACACCACAGAACATGATTTCAATTTAAAATACTAATTACCAATAAAACTCATAAACTGTATCTGCACCTGGCTTGCCCCCCAGCTCACTTGTTTGCCCCACCCTGTGAATTGCTGTGGTCTCCATCCTCCTTGCACCAGTGGCTTTTATTTCCTGAAAGGCCCTGTGGATGCCACCCCCTGCACACCCTGCAGCAGGAGGAGGGATGCTGGGGACAGCTCAGAGCCCAGCACAGGGCAGCAGGAAGCCCCAGAGAGCTCCCCCCCCTCACACCCTCCTTCCTGCTCCCTCTTTTGGGGTCTTCTGCTGGAGGGGGGGACACCAAGGGAGCTGCAAACAAATGATAATGAAACACAGAGCCTACTGTTTGGTGCCTTCTCTCTCTCAGCATGCCCTAAAAAACTCAGCTCCCAGCTCTGAGGATCAAACAAGCTGATCAAACGCTCCAGCAGCTGCTTTTTAATTCCCCATTGCTCCAACTCCTGCGCACACACCAGAGATGTGTGCTGTGGGTTTTTTTTTCCTTCTCCCTGTCTCTGCAGCAGCACCAAGGGGAGTTTGCAGCCGCTGAGCAGAGCAGGCTGAGAAATCAAACGCATCTCTTCCTCTGCCCATATAGTGAAGGGTTTATCTCGGCTTAAAAAACATTCTCTGGGGGTGGGATGGGTGGGCAGAGTTGAGGTGGGACCTGGCTCTTGTGTTCTCACCATCCAAGTGAGCATGGTGACTTACAGGGGAGGGAAAACACAAGGTTTCCCCAGGTTTACTTTTTTTTTTTTTTAACCAAGCCACAGCAGATCTGCAAAGTGCAAGGAAAAGGACTGGAAAGCTCGTAGGGTCGGTGCCCACCACAGCCGGGCATGGCTCGTGGTTCCCACCACTTGGTGGCATCGTTCTCAAAAGCTTCGGGACAGTTTTTGCCTAATGGGTATCGCGGCGATTAGAAACATCAAATTATCTTCCGCAGCACACAACAAATAACGCTAATGGCAGGGATAATGTCAAGCAGAATTACATTGGATTTTAAACATCACTGATAGCACATGTTAAGCAGACATATAATTAGCACTGTGGCGCCTTGATAATATTAATAATGTTGCTAATTATACTGATATAAATAGAATAATTGTCACAAAACATTAGTATCAGGCTTTGAAAGGCATCGCCAACCCTTGCCACTGTTTGTCAGCACTCGGGCACCATGGCCATGAGGGATGGCAGCCAAACTTCCTGGGAGGTTTGATCCATCCCTTGCCCAAGCTCCATCCCACACAGCCCCCCAGCCAGGGGAGGGGCTGGGCTGCCCACCCTGCACAGCATGGGGACAGCCAGGGACAGCCGGGGTGTCCCCAGTCAGCCCTTGAAAGTCTTGTTTGCTTTAGATTTACATGGCTCTGCTGAACAGCTGGCCTGAAGGAAACAAACCCAGCTGCTCTCCCTTCTAATAACCCGGAGACAAATGGCGAGAGGCCTCGTGAGCCACTGCAGGGAAATGTTTCTGCATCGGAGCATTTGCTGCACCCCTGCTGGTTGGGAGCACACCGAGCCCCCTGGGATGATCCAGAGATCCAGCATCCCAGTGCTGTGCAGAGGTGGGATGGTGACGAATGGGAATGATTGAGCACAATGTGCCCTTTGGGAGACTCAACCTCCCATCTGCAGTTGACTCCTGCCATGAGGCTGCTTGGTGAGGCTGCTTCGGAAGGGCTGGCACAGCACCATGACCAGCAAAGGACGGGCTGGAGGGCGGCTGTGGCAGCCAAAGGTCTCTCCTGATCCCTTCTCTTTGTGGGAGAACAAATTTGGAAGATAAAAATAGGATAAGGTGGGCAGAAGGGGCACAAATGTAAAGCTCGTGGAGGCTACTGTCTAAATAACTTACAAATTCCTGCTTGCCTGTGCTGAACAAACTTTTCCACCTTTCTGGCACCAGCACACAGGAGCCTCCAGGGGCACATTCAGGACCTCCACAGTTAGCTGAGCCATTCACCATTTCCCAGGGAACTTGTCCTGAATTGTCCCCCAGTGTCACTCCAAGCCACCCCGTGGGGCTGTGCGGGTGCTCCAGGCTCCCCCAGCCCAGGGCCATGGGGAGGTGGAGCAGGGGTCTGGCTCCTCTGCTCCCCCATCCCCTCCTCAGCCGAGCTGCTTCTGGCAGAGCACATCCAGAGCTGCTGCCAAGGTGCGAGGCAGGATGCAAACCCGCAGGTTTCTCTTGGAAGCAGATACAACACACCAACCAGCTGCCTGGGATGGGGCTTGTTTTGGCTGATTTGTTGCTTATGCTGAGGCACAGGGAGACTATTAGAACCAGAGCTGGAGATGGTGAGATAGACACACACCAGCACAAACTCAGCCTGGGGGTAAACACACTGACTTCAGCAGGGTTACCAGCCAGAAGACTTTAACTCCTTGTGCAGATGTGAGCACCAGAAAATCCAATTCCTTCTGCACAGTTTTTCTTTTGCTGCTGTTTTGCTGCTGCACAAAACATCACTAAGCAAGTGGGGCAGGCAGCACTTTTGGAGTTTGTCCAGTGGAGGAGCCCCTTTACCCTGCAGTGGGTGGGATGTGACGCTGGACTTCATCAGGGATGTGCAGGGGACATTGTGCTTCCAAAGTCCATGCACCCAAAGGTGCTGTCGGACTGGAGAGCACATCCCTGCAGTCTCCCTGCACAGCCCTGTGCATCCCTACAGCCTCTCCATGCATCCCTGCAGCCTCCTTGCAACCTCCCTGAGCATCCCTGCAGCCTCCTGGCACTGCCCTGGCTGAACACCAGCACCAGCCTGGGATGCAGAGCGCATTTTTTCTACCTTATCCAGCAGATCTCAGGCACCAGCCCCACGGATTACACAAGCTCAACTGTCTAACAGCAATGGGCACGAGAGAAAAGGTCTGAACAGGTTTTTCCTCCCTGGAGAAAACAGCCCTGCCCATGACAAGCTGCCCTCCCCAGCCTGTGCTGCTGCTGCTGCTGCTGCCGGTGCCGCCCAGGAGATGGCAGATCCCCAGGTGCCAAACCAGCGAGTTTGGGCAGTGTGGGTAAAGCAGCCCCGTGCCCAGCCCTGCCTGCAGCCATTCCCACAGCCCTGCGGATCTCTCCTCATCCAGACCCCAGGGCTGCAACCCCACACACCCCAGGAACTCCTCACCCGACTCTGTACTGCCCCGGGGGCCCTGCTAAAGCCTCTCTGAAGGCCACCTTGAGGAGAAAGTCCAAAAACTGAGCAAAGACAGACTTTTTGGAAAGTTATAACATCTGGAGAAGGCAGAGGGGAGGGACGGCTGGAGCCTCCCAGCCAAGCACGAGGGTAAGGGCTCATGCCAAAACCTGTTCCAGCTGCTTTGAACTTGGCTAAAATTTCACCCAGTGAAGTGTAAAGCTCCCATCAGTCCTTGTTCCCTCCTCAAGAACAGGAACGTCCGTTTTTGATAATAAGGAAAGGAAAAATTCTCTTTCCTCCTCCGCAGTAGGAGGGAAAGCCTGAAGAATTCAGTTATTTCCCTAGAAAACTCAAAGGCTCAGTGCTCTCAGTCAAAACTGAAGTTTGGAGGGAAAGGTTAGCTGTTCTGATGGAAAAAACCCAAATGTACCACAGCAATGAGCTTTTGCAAGGCTTCAGTGCATCCCTCGGGGGTTTTTGGACATCTGCCCCAGAGCTCTTCTCTCCCAGCCCCATGCACTGCCCAGCATGACAGGCATTGCCTGCCTGCTAGGGACCTGAGAGCCCTGAGAGAGGGACCTGTGAAGATTTTTGATTTTAATCACCAAGAATTTGTCACTACCAACCTCACAAAAACCCAGGGATGGAGCAGGACAATGCAGAGGCTTTAATAAAGCACAGAGGAGCACGATCCGAGTAGCAGCTGAACATCCAGAACAAAGGCAAACCCAATCCTTGGGCCTGTGTTTGCAGCTGGGCTGCCATAACACATCAATGAAAGAAATAGATCATCAAGTTCACAATGAAAGCCCCATGGAAAGCATCAGGCTGCTCTGGGAAGCACTGGGAAGCACAACATTTCTGAGCGCTCGGGGTGGAAAACCCCACTGGATCTGACGTGGGGCTGGGGCAGCTCTGAAGGGAGCTGTGATCTGCCAGCAGCATTCAGCCCCTGCACAAAGCCACCCCTGTGCTTCAGCCCAGCCCTTGGCAGCCTCTGCCTGACAAACTGGGATGCAGTGTCACCCTCAGACACCAAACTGGGATGGAGTGTCACCCTCGTGTGACACCCTCGTGTGAGAGGTGTGTCACCTCTCCCTCCCACCACCAGCCTGTGGTAACCATCAGCCAAGTGTCCCCCCAGCCACAGCTTTCACAGAAGCACAGTGCCCAGGCTGCTTCCTGCCTTTGGAGTCATTAAAGGTCACAAAGCTGTGTGTTTAAAAAGCAATCTGAGCTTCCCCTGCAGCCCAGGGATTCCCATGCATGTTATTGCCATGAATAACACAGATGCCCAGAGATGTGAGCAGGGGTGATCCAGCAGCCACCTTGCCTCCATCACCCATCACATTACCCTCACCTGCACTGCTCTAGGGGGTCTCAGCAGGGCAGGACCCTCAGCCTGCCCCAACCAGGGAGCCCTCTCAGCCTGGTGCAGAGCCAAATGCAACCCTCCTTGGCTGCCAGGAACACAACCAATGCATAAATCCTGCTGGTTCTGCAGGACCCAGTGGCTCTGCAATACACTAGTTTTATTGCCTGAACTGGTGGCTTGGAGAACAATGTTTTTCCAGCACAGGCTGGCTTCTATCATTTAAATGAAAAACAGGTCTGGGTGGAAACCAATAGAAAAGAAACGAAAGCACCAGCACCTTTGGAGTTGGAGCTGAGCTGGAGCCAGCACTGCTTGGGAACAGCAGTGGGATGGAGACCCTGAGAGGGGCCTGGGGCATCCTGGGGGCAGCAGGCAGGATGAGGCTGCCAAGCCCAGGCATCCAGCCGGGGTGAGTCAGAGCCCAGTGAGTCAGGAGAGGGGCTGGAAAATCCCAAGAGTTTCAGGAAACAAACACACACCTCGTGGGTACTCTTGATGTGCCTCCCCGGGTCTGTTTGTAAGCTTGGGGACTGGACGTGAGCCAGCTCTGGAGCTTCTCTCCAATAACACAGCAACCAGCCCTAGGCTGCTCTGTGCCCAGGCTCTCTCACCCCTCTCCTCCCCTGGGCTGGGCTTTTTTCTGAAGGTCAGCAGCAGAGCCATGACCCGGGAGAGCTCTGCTAATGGCAGGAATCAGGAGAGTTCCCACAGCCCTTCCCGAGGCAGCAGGAGCCCCTCTGACACCCCCGAGAGGTTTCTGCAGCAGCTCCAGGCAGTGCAGCCCCAAGCCCTGGCAGAGCTTCCTGCACCTCCCTGCCTGCTCCTTCCCTGCACATTCACCAATGGGTCAGAAGACTCTTTCAAAATTTAGCAGTGTCAAGGCACAAAAATAAAACAACCACATTGATCTTCCTGGCAGAGCCCTCTGCAAAGAGGGTTACTCAGAGAACCTTTATCTAGTTTTCCTTTCTTCCCTTTATTTTTTTTCCCCCGGTCCCCTCATCTTTCTTTAAAAGCTAATCTTTGCTAACAGGAACTTTTTGTTCCTCCTGACACTGCTAATATATGTGTTGGCAACCTTGTCTGTGAGCATACATCTTCTGTAAGAGGCCTTGTCACTGGCTTTGAAACCAAACCAATTAGCATTTTATTTTTATTTTTTTTGATTGCAATGCTTTACAGCAGTTTAAAAAGCAGATATTGAGCACTAAATAACTCTCACAAACATATTATTATAGGTGAAAGTCATCGTTTTGCTTACCCAGGAAGAATTACCCAAGGTTAAACAAAGCTCAGCTGTGGGTATCTTATAAACTCCCTGGCAGGGCACGACTCGGATTTAAATCATTTCAGAAGCTGTCACTTTCATTTCTCTGTTCTCCTCCTTCCCCCCTTTCCTTGTGCCTCAGCAGTGCCTCAGCAGTGAATGGAGCTGAGATGGCCCCTCCAGTAGCAAATGCCTCGTCTTGGGGAAAGACCCTGAGGTGCACAAACCCATCTGACACATCCACTGCCACTGCCCCTGCCACAGCCACTGCCCCTGCCACTGCCACTGCCCCTGCCCCTGCCACTGCCCCTGCCACTGCCACAGCCACTGCCACTGCCCCTGCCACTGCCACAGCCACTGCCACTGCCCCTGCCACTGCCACTGCCACAGCCACTGCCCCTGCCACTGCCCCTGCCACTGCCACTGCCCCTGCCCCTGCCACTGCCCCTGCCACAGCCACTGCCCCTGCCACTGCCACAGCCACTGCCACTGCCCCTGCCACTGCCACTGCCACTGCCACTGCCACTGCCCCTGCCACTGCCACTGCCCCTGCCCCTGCCACTGCCACAGCCACTGCCCCTGCCCCTGCCACTGCCACTGCCACTGCCCCTGCCACTGCCACAGCCACTGCCCCTGCCACTGCCCCTGCCACTGCCACAGCCACTGCCACTGCCCCTGCCACTGCCCCTGCCACTGCCCCTGCCCCTGCCCCTGCCACTGCCACAGCCACTGCCCCTGCCACAGCCACAGCCACTGCCCCTACCACTGCCCCTGCCACAGCCACTGCCACAGCCACTGCCACCAGATAAACCCCAGGATCTACAGACAGTACCTCCTCTGCCTTTAGAGGTAACTGCTTTTCCCCACAAAAATCATGGATGTGCCACCATCCCAGCCATGCTGGGAAGGAACCACCCTTCATCCCTGATAAAACCAGCCAGGTTCTTCCCAAACCAGGAGCTCCCACAGCCCATCCCACGCTTTCCAAAGGTTCCATTGCAAATGAGCTCAAGACCACAATTAATTCATAAATTGCCCTGAAACTGTTGGGTGTCCAAGCAGCAATTCTCCCTGGGACACATCCTCCACCCCAGGGAGATGCTCAGCTCCTCCTAGAAAGAGCACACACTGCACCAGCAAGAGTCAGGAGAAAAAGAAACAAAGATAAAAATGCAGATGGCTGCAGACCTGGATCAGAACTGCACAGCTCTGTGGGGCATGTTTTGAGAACCCCCTTCAAAAAGACTGGCCTGTGCTGTCCTTCAGGAGAAGGTTTGGGCTCCCATGAGAGAAGCCCAACATCCCCAACACCTTCCGTGTGGCCCCGCTGGCCACAGCAGCACCAGAACCCTCCTGGAGTCCCTTCACCAAACCTGAGTGCAACATCAAATAATGTGGCTTGGGTCTGAGGCACAGCTAGCACAGCCTTGGGCCAGAATTCAGCAATAAAATGAAAGGGGAACACCAGGAAAAAAAAACAAAGAAAAAAATAAAGGGGGGGGGGGAACTGATTAAACTCCAGAGTTCAGCAAGTGATGTTTAATTGCTAATGTGGGTTGGGGATTATTCTTTTTAAAGATGTTTTACCAGCCCAGCTGGTGTCATCCTCCAATACCCAGAGAGCAGCAAACAGCTTGCAGACTACTCATCCCCTCAGCTCTGCTTGCTGCTAAAAAAGAAAAGAAAAGAAAAGAAAACAAAACAAAAAAGATCAAAGAAGTGAAAAAACCTCCCAGTAATTTTTTTCCCCTCTGCTTCCCAACCAGTCCCAAACATTTCCTGCTGGGGCTGACAAGGAATGCTGTCAAACTAAAAATCACAGCTTCAGGGACCCAGAATAAAGGGAAAGAGCACATTTTCAGCACGGTGCAAGGGTGTCCTAGGGATGCCCCTCTCTGCTTTCCTGCTTGGTACTACTAACAGTAATTCTTTATTTTTTGAGCTGACAGCAAACAAGCTAAAGAGGTGGAAAGTACCTCACTCTCCTACATGCCCTCCTGGGTGCCACCTCTTAACCAGCTTCACCTCTAGAAAGTGGAGAGATGAACAACAAGACTTCAGAACAAAAGTTGAGACAGCAAATCATTAACAGCATGGAACGTTTAGAGGGAAAATGACAACTCAGTTTGAAAACAAGGTAAAGAAAAATCAATAGGTCTGATCTCAGGAGATGGCCTTGCCCTTCAGGTAGAGCTCCTCACAGCCATCTCTGCCTTCCAAACTCCAGCCTCACCTAGCAAGATGGGAAACTGAGGCAGAGCAATTAAGAACTTGCCACAGGCAAGCAGTGAGATATTAAGAAATTAATTTAATCAATCTTAGCAGAGATAAAGTTCTTACTGCAACTCAAAAGGCTCTTCAAGGCTATAGGAGGCCTCAGGGAACAGAGGATTTCTCCAGGCTGCAGTCCCAGAAGATCTCCATCTCCAGGAGCCCCGTCCCCTCTTGGGAGGACCCCCAGAGCCAGGCCTGCTCCCAGCAGAACCTCTGCTCCCCAAGGGGAGAATCGAAGCCCCAGCACAGGAGCAGGATGAGGCTAAGCACACAAGGAGCCACTCTAGGAGCTGGTGCAGCAGGAGAGAAGTTCCTGCTCCAAACTGCCCAGGTTTCACAAAAGCAAAGACCTTACAGCTAATTTCCCTAGTGAATGCTCATCAGATCAAAGTTCATTGGGAGTGAAAAGCTGAGCCAGCCATTGCTTTGTGAGAACCAATTTAAGCTGCTGGAATGGCTCTTGCTGACATCTCAGCATAGCTGCTCTCCAGGTGGATGCCAAGGTGGACCAGAACAGGGCCAGCCCATGCCTGCAGACCCACACTGCAAGGCCTCTGATCACCCAAGGCCTAAGTCTGGCAAACCTTTATTATTTTTTCTGTGATGGAGCTTCAGTGATTTGTGAGCTCCAAGGGAGGGATGGCATGGGGGTGATCTACTGACCCCTGGAGCTGACAGTTAGGGGTCCCAGGAAAGACAAAATTGCCTGCAGCTTTTGCAGCAGGTCCAGATCTCAGTGATGGATGTGACAAGCAAGGCTCGGGAAGAGGCCATTGCCCAAGGTACAAGTTCTAGCAGCCAAATCAGCAGCACTTGAGGAGTCAGCAAAGATAAATCACTTTTCTGGAAACAGAGTAAATGCAGGCCCCAGGAGTGACCAGCAAGCACAGCCATGTCTCCTTCACCAGCCCTGCCTCTGGAGGACAACATCCACCACAGCTCCAAGCCAGAGAGCTTCTGGGAGGACAAGGCAATGAAAGGACCACACATTTCCTTCAACAGACACCTGGTCCTAGAAGAGGCACCTACTTCTGCACCCAAAAAAAGCACAAATCTCCACCAACCCTCAATAAAAAGTGCTTCTCTACACCAGTTACCCAGGAAGAACACCATCTCGAGCAGTATGGAAATACTCACAGCAATTTATTTTGAGATAAACCTTCACAAACACACTTCAGAAAAAGCTCCCACTGCTCCCAGACACCACGCTGCAGACCCCATTCCTGCTGAACCACTGCTTGTGGAAACATCTCCTTCATACACAATGCTTTCCTTAGAAGGCCAAAGAGGGGGCTCTTTTTTTGTTGTTGTTGTTGGTTTGTTTTTGGTTTTTTTTTTATGTTTTACATCACAGGCTCAATTTTTATGGATCACCACAGCCTAACTGTCAGCTGACTGCCAGGACACAGAGCAGCAATGGGTGGATCTATCAGGCTCCTTTGCCTTCTGACCTTTATTTTCCAATCAGCATCAACACACCCAAAGCCAAACAGCAGAGACTGACAGAACCCCAACCCCTGCATGTTTGCTCTCGGATGCTGGATGTTGGGTTCCCAAAAGCCCTTTAGAGAAACAAGGAAGAAATCCAGACTTGTTGCTTTACCACACCTCACATGCCTTTTTGCACATCACTTTCTGATCCTGTCCCTTAAATCAGCAATGCCCATGAGAGCAGAGTGGGGCTGGAAGGATAGGGCAGGTAACTCCCATCCCTCATGCTCCCAAGTCCATTTCTACTCCCAACACAGGAGGATTTTTAATCAGAAGATGTGCTGCTATTGAACATTCACTTCCATAAAAGGGCACATCAAACAGTGCTGACAGGATATTCGAAGCAGGTTTTAATAAAAAAAATAATAAAAAAAATTAAAAAAAGCATGTCAGCCGTCATGGTAAAATCACTTAATAACACCTGTAAGCCTATTTATGGGTCTAATGCGATAATAATAGCAATATTCAGCATCTCAGAGCATGACTTCGAGCCTGCTAAGAAATTCATGTGACACTCGCTCGCCGGTGCACGCAACCACTGATCCAAATTGCTCCGAGATCCGGAGCGTTGCCGGGACACGTTTCCGAACCCGAGTACGCGCCGGGAATAGCTGAGAACGGGCCTGGCGAGAGCCTCCCCGGCTGCGCAGGGAGCGTAATTAACCGAGCTATGCTAATTCCCCCTCCTGAATATTCATTGCGCATATAAGGCAATAGATCCTGAATATTAAACAAGAGCGGTTCGGGGCAGGAATATCAATCTCCCGGCAAAGCCGGCGGCTGCTCCGGCAGAGCGGAGGGATAGGGATGGGGATGGGGATGGGGATGGGGATGGGGATGGGGATGGGGATGGTGGGGCAGCCCTGGGGAGAGGATGCTCCAGAAGGGCTGCGGTGACATCCAGCCTGGCCTCAGGGGGTGAAAACAAAGCTCTAAAAACTGCTGGCTCAACACTCCTGGTGGGGCAGGAGCTGGAGCCCGGGGCTGCGGAAGGAGCCACGGGCAGGACACACCGAGCAAGCTCTGAGGGATTGGGTTAATAAAGCAACGAGGAAAATTCAGAGTAAAAGCTCAGAAAAATAAGGAGGAAAAAAAAATAAAGTAGCAGAGGTAGCATGTGCTTGCTGGAAGCAGAAGCAGAATAGCTGAGAATAAACAGTCTGGAATAGCATCCTGCCCTGGGGCAAGGGTCAGGTCTGTGAGCAAAACCATCTTACAGGAACCCAAGGAAAGGGATCAAGAAGTGGAAAATGGACCCAAGCACCCCAAGAAGAGCTGCCTGGGGTCTGGCATCACCTCCAAGGCAGAGAATCCTCCACCACTGCAGACCTCATGGAATTCCACTAATTCTTTTTACTATTTTTTTATTATTAAAAAAAAACAAACCAAACCCTATTCACTCAGAACTGAAAGAGCTGAAGTTCATTTCACACCCTGAAAAAAAAATAAAAATAAATCACCGAACAGAAGCCTTGAAAAAACAACAGCTTGCAGTTGTTTTGGGAAACAAAAGTACCTGTTCTGGGAAAGAAACCATACACAAGGGGGTAAGTTCTCCCTGAAAGAGTTTGTGTTGCAGAGAAACAGCAGGAGCATGTGGAGAGAAGAATGAGGACAAAATGGAACTGCAAAAGTTAACACATATTTGAGGCATCCAGAGAGATGCCATAAAGGAAACTATAACATAAAAATATCTGTATTGTTAACAAGTCTGTTAAGGGGTAGAGGGGATAAATCTTTAAATCACATGACAAGGGATGAGTAGAACAAAAATCAGGTTGGATGGGAACAAATTGGCTTGAAAAATTATGGGCCATGGCTTAAGAACTGGCATAGATTTGTTTATGCTGGAAAGCAGTATCATGTATTAGATCTCAGAGATTATTCCCCTCCTCCAGAAATAGCACTGAAAACTCAACTGCTGAGCCTCTTGCATGAGCCTGTTGATGGACACCACACTAGATGAGGAGGAGCCCAGTAAAAGCCTCAGATGGACTTTGCAAACGTTTAAGACCATTTCTTTTTGCAGTGTTTGAATACAGTATTTCAGGACCAGAGCAACCACCACCTGATGGACTCATGCAGAACAGCATTAGGCATAAAATCCATTTGCACGACCATCTTTCCAAATCAACCGTGAGCCAAGGCTGCCAGACCCCTGTCCAATGACCCAGGCACCCATGCTGCTAACATTTTCCTGCTCATTTTCACATCTCTCTCCTCCCTCAGGCCAGGGACAGATCTGTCTCCAAGGGACTCGGAGCCAGAGACTTCCTTCTGCTGCTCATTAGTTTTCTTGGCGGTCTTCAAGCCCCAAGGTCTATGACACAAGCAAGAAAACATTTATGAAGGGTCATCAGCCACAGGTTCTGGCTGCAGAGAGAACACTCCTTCCTTTGCAATGCGCCCCAGATGCTTCACAAGCCCTTCTGGGCAGGAACTTCTGTACCTGCATTTCCCTCCCCAGCCTGCCCAGCACTGGCAGCACAGGCAGGAGGCACGAGCAGCACCTCCACACAAATTATTCCTACCCAGCCAATCACTGTGTAAGAGTCAATCACTGTAAGGTATAAAGTTCAGCAACAATTTAATACCTAACGATCTGAAGCTGCTGCACTCGTTCAATTTGACATGCTCATAAATTTTTCATTTCTAATTTACTGGCGCAACAACTTCTGCCAAAAAAATTCCCTGTCCCCCTTCAGTAACTTGGACATGATTTCCTCCCTGGTTCACTCCCAATGAATGCACCACAGGGGTAGAAATGCCAGGTTTTGAGCCCTGTTTCTTTACAGAGAAATGACAAAATGACATCATCAGCAAAGCATCCTCCAGCTGGGTACCCAGCAGTACCCAGCTGGGTACCCACCAGTACTGCAGAATATACCAATACCTTCCCAACCTGGAAAGCCTAAGTGGGCTCAACTTGCTGATGCCAAAAGGTTCAGGGACTTTCATTTTATTCTTTATGTTTTTGAAAGCAACTTTTTGCTGCTGCCACCCCCAAAGCCAGCCCATGGAAGAGGCTGTCTGGTGCTCCTGGCAGCCCCTCTCCCATCCAAAGTCCCTGGTGCTGTGTGTAGGAGTCACAGTGCTCACAACCATAACCTTTGTTCTCAGCTCACTCTTCCTTGTGTGTGGGAAATATATATATATATATATATATACACAGTTCAGCCCCATGGCAGTACAGTAAATTATAAATTAAGCAGCAATCTCAGTGACTCACACAGCACAAGTGAGAACACGTTCACAACTCCCAGCTCCCCAGGCGAGTAAGTTCTATGTTGCAGTGTAAAGGAAGGATTTTCCACATTTTTCTACCCCACCACTCTCTTAAGAGCCTTGGAATAGCCACCAGCTTCCTGCACACGCTGTGTCTAGCACATGGAAGGGTTCTGGGGTTTTTTCCAGGTCCCACCCAAACAAACCCTCTGGAGGCCACGCACCTCTGCAGCATTGCAGACAACAGGCTTTCCACATGCCTTTAGCAAAAAGAAGATATAAAAGTGTAACAAGACACCTATTTATTTTTTTTTTAATTGAACCTCCAGCCTGTCAATCAACAGAAGGAAAGGTTTCCTCTGAGATGGCCCTTACCTGGTTCTAGCAAAAGGAACTGAGCAGAGAGAGAAGCAAAGGACAGCAGCAAATAATGAAGACAAAATCCTGGCTCTGAAAACTCCTTCCACTGCAAATCTTGGACAGGAGGAGTCGGGCAGAGCTCCCCAGCCAAAGCCTTCCTTGCTGCCACCTCTCCCTTGCAGGAGTCCCAGTGTAACCTGGTGCCCAGCCCTGGCAGCATCCACAGAGGGATCATAATTACAAGTTTAGAGCAATCTGAATTTATAATTGGCCAAGATTTCACTCGGCAGATAATGCACTGCTGTCTTGGGTTCTTGCTTTATCTAGGGCAAGCCATTAGTTTTGCTCTTAATCTACACACATTTTTAATTTGATCTTTAATGTTGATTTTCAGCCAGCAAGGCGAGCTGCCGGGCTGCCCTGCCTGACCCTGCTCAGCATCCCAACCCCTCCTGCCCATGCAGAGGGGAAACACGAGCACCAAAGCCCTGCCAAGGACAGGGGAGCTGGGAAAACCCCCCCAGTGCATCCTAAGAACATGTGCAAAACCTCAGTGATATTCATGGCTTGGATTTACTGCAGCTCAGGAAAACTGCTGGCACCCATCGGCTGCTTCGTAACACAAATGAGTGGAGCTGAAGATGCACAAAATAAAAAGCCATAAAATGCATCACAAGTGTTGAAGATGGGTCCTAAAACACCTCGAGATGTATGCTGTGGTATGGATGGATCACTGTAGGCATGAGATGAGTTCAGGGTCTGGGCACACCGGGATGGTTTTCAGGCATGCTGCTCTTCTGACAAGGGAAAAAAAAGAATCCCCTCAGCAGAGATTTTTGTGGAAAGCACAGCCCGTTTGAGAAAATGAAATTACTTGGTTCAAAACCCAATTTCCATCAAAAAAGCCAACCTGAAAGGTGTTTCCAGCTCACTGTAGCTACAGGATCAAAGCTGAAGACTGAGAGCACCCAAGTGTTCAGCAGCTCTTGAACACCAGACTGGCTGCAGATAACCCCTGATAAATGAGGGAGAGGAGAGGCAGAGCTCCCTGGAGGGTGGGGGGGCAGCAGCAGGCAACTCCACAGGTCCTGGCCAGCAGCATCCCACCAGCACTCCCATCCCAGCGTGGTTTTGATGATTTAAAGTATTTCAGACACTGGCAAGGATTTCAAGCAGTGCCAGAGGGAGCAGTGGGGTCAGAACTATAGACTGAGGCCACACATGGAAGACAACACAAAATACTAATGCAAATATTGACTCTGCTGGCAAAGCTGGGCATGGATCCCAGGTGATTCTTGCAGTGGAGCATCAGGAAAAATGCCATCCAAAAAAAGCCTGGCTGATGCAGAGCCAAGGGGCAGGGGTGACAGACCCCTAACAGAGGTCCCCCATGTCCCCTCCAGAACCAGCTGCAGCTCCTGCAGTGGATGAACAGCACAGAAGGGATGTTTCTACAGAGGAGAGCTTCCCTCCTTGTCCTAAACCACTTCGGACTGATATTTAAAAGAACATGAAAAAAAAAAAAAAAAAAGAGAAGAAAAAAGAATTGGTGTTCTGGCAACCTGCAAAAACTGGCTGGCTGAAGAAGCAATTTTTGTCTTCAGATGACTGCCTGATAGCTGACATGGACCAGGTTAGGGGGAAAATATTAAAAGGTTTTTGATTTCTCTTCCCTGGGTTTATTGCATGCAAACACACACGGTCATCTCTCTTTCTGAGGTTTCCAATTTGCTAATTGAGACATTTCCTCATGGAAAAAGAATGTCCTGGACCAGGGACTGGGCTGCTGGCACTGCTCCACACACCAGGGGAAGCTTAGGTGAGGCAAAGACGAGACAGGACATCAAGGTCTGGAGAAAAACATCAGCCACCAACAACCCCAGAGGCTTCAAGGGCACATGGCAGCAGAGACAGTAAGTTCAGGACATCCTACAGCGCATTCCTCCTGCTGCTGCAGATGTCTAAGTCACACCTCTTGGGAACTCACACCAAGGTTAGGGAGATTTTTGGAGAAAGGCAGGTGGGAAGCCAGCCCATCTAGAAAGATTTATTTCCAGGCATCAGTTTGTTTAAAAAAAAAAAAAAAAAAAAAAAAAAAAGAGGAAAAAGATAATCTGGCCTGCTCATGAGAAGAAAAAAATTAATCTTCTGTGTTTTTTCTAAAGTGAGAGAAGTATTTCTGCTGCCCTCAAAAGCACAAGAGTCGACAAATTGATTTTGTTCAAAAAAATATTAACAAGACAAAGAACCAAGAAAAGCACTTTTGGGTCAGAACGAGCCCAAAACATGAAGGCAAAAGAAGCAAGGAAGAAGCTGCTGGAAACACATGAGAAGGGCTATAATGGGAATATGACTGCTGCCACAGTTAGAGCCTTACCAGCCTGACCTCTGACAGGACCAGCTATATTTTATTTTTTTTTAATATTGGAAGAAAGGAATTAAAACCATTTTGCAGACTCATGCGGGATGCACAGGCGACGGGAGAGGGATTTCTAACTTTATACAGGTCAAACATCATCCATAAGGGTTCACAAAACATTCAGTACAACCACAGCTCCTGCATAAAAATCAAGTCTGGAAGTGCTCTGGAGGGAGCCCAGGGAAGTTTGCTCTCTCCTACCTCAAGAGCAGCAATTCAGTTCAGTTCAGATCCATGTGTGCTACAAGGGAAGGGTTGGAGAGCAATTGCCCATTTCTGCTGCTTCAGTTGGAGGGATATCAGGAAGGAAAACAGGGTGTTCAGAGGGAAGGGGCTTCCCACTACAGGGGAATATATACTGAAAGGATACACTGAAGTGTTCCCAAAGCCTTCACTTCTCCAGGATGAACCCCAACTCTCTCAGCCTTTCTTTAAGCAGAGGGGTTCCAGCCCTTGGACAATCTCTGTGGCCTCCTCTAGCCCTGCTCCAGCAGCTCTGTGTCCTCCTTGTTCTGGTGACCCCCAAGTTGGATGTGGTGCTCCAGGGGTTTCCACCAGAGCGGAGCAGGGAGGACAAGTCCCCTCCCTCAACCTGCTGGCCAGGCTGTGTGTTGTGCAGGATACAGTTCACTTTCTGGGCCCATATTGTCAGCTTTTCATCCACCAGCACTCCCAGGTCTTTCTCCAGAGGGCTGTTTTCAACCCATCTATCATGGGCCTGGCACACACACCAGGAGGAGGAGAAGAATAACCAGCAGTGCTCTAATTGTGCAAGAGAGACCCAGCTCAGCCTCCTGGTATGGGTGTCCCAGGGAGCTCCATCACACGTCCCTTCTGGACTGGTTTGGCTCAGATAAGAGGTGCCACTCGGGGCACCCGGGACCAGCTGGGTAGCCACCCCCCAGCCAACACCAGCCCCAACCACCAACCTGGCCCACAAGCTCACCGTGCCCACGCGGGGTTCTTACCTTCAGCTTCTCGAACCGGTCGCTGAGGGACGCCACTTGGTGGTCCCGGTGGCGTCCCACCAGTTTGCATAAGGCACAGATGAGCTGGTCGTCAGCCACACAGTACATGTTCACCTTCTCGTTCTCGTGCTCCAGGCAGGTGAGGCCTCGGAAGTGGGCGTCAGGCACGGGCTCCACCAGGCGGTGGCTGGTGAAGGGCTTCTTGTTGGGGTGGGTGGCCCGCAGGCAGCGGTCGCAGTAGGAGACCTCGCAGGTGATGCAGGTCTTGATGGCGTCTCGGGGGGGGTCCTGCTCACAGAACTGGCAGGCGATCCTCTCGCCGGCCACGGACATGGTAGGGCTGTTGCGGAAGGTCCTCTGGCGGCGGCTCTCGCTGGGGGAGTTGGGGCCGCTGAGGGACGCCTTCTGGAAGCGGTCGATGATGTTCTGCAGGGTCACATTGCGCTTGAGGCCCTCCAGGCCCCGGTGGTTGAGGGAGATGACATAGCGGCAGGTGGGGCACTGGAAGGCGGTGATGGGCTCGATGGACTCCCCGGAGGAGCAGCCGGACACCAGGATGCGGTGGGCGCAGCTGAAGCAGAGGCTGTGGGCACAGGGCAGCAGGAGAGGGTCCTCAAACAACTCCAGGCAGATTGGGCAGGTCAATTCTGACTCCAGTGTTTCCATCTTTAGTTAAAACGATCCTGAGTCAGCATCAAAAACCAGGGACGGTGGTCTGGTACCTGGGGGAGAGGAGAGCAGAGAAGTGAGAGAGCAGCTCTCCTGGACTGCTCCTCTCCAGCAGGAACAGGCACTGGGGCAGCCAGGGACATCACCCCAGCCCCTGGGGCTGAAGGGTCCCACCACAGCTGACACCACAGATGCCATAGGACAGGAGAGGAGGAAAGGAAAAGGGGCACCAGCAAGTTCCTCTTCATCTCCCTCCAGCCCAGCCAGGGAAGAAGACTTGGGCAGCAAGGCTGGAGACAAAAAACAGGAGAAACCACATGAATTTGTGTTTCTTTTAGTGCACGCTGCCCAAGACAGGACCAGGGAGTCATGTTGGCTTCCCATGCACACAGGCTGTGTGGCATAGCAGATAAACCTCTAAATAGCCCCTATAGCAGCTAGTCCTGTCTTCTCTGGTGAAAGGGAAAAGGTGAATCACGTCCTGGAAACTCTAGCAAAATGGGTCAGGAGCTCCCACATACCATCCTCCCGCTCGGTCCCTCCCAGCCATCAGGAGCAGGGTGGGAAAGGAAGAGCGGCAAAATCAGCATCAGCAAACTTCCCTCTCTGGGCTTTCCTCTGCTGTACTCCACAACAACCAGGGATGCCCAAACTGACTCCAGACTCCAGCTGGAGGCAAACCCATTTGTATTTTTAGATCCCACCACCTCTGCCTAATGGCCCAAAATAGGACCCATATGTGCCTGGAAGAAACAGTGAGCTATTCCTTGCACCCATGCAAGAGGCTTGGAAAATTAAGCAGCTGGATATTTGGATATGTTAGTACTGCAGCAACCTTATCCAGGCTCGCCAAAATGCAGCCTTGCACACACACACACACACACAGACACACACACACACATATATATTTTATTTTTTTCCCACCCCCAAGAGAGACAGTGGAAAAGCAGCTGCAACCAAAAGAGCTGAGGAGTGCAAAGGCTCCCACCAGCTTCCTCTCTGTGGCCCCCGGTGCTTTTCTCAGCCCACGGCAGCCCTGGGAACGCGGCGGGGAGGAAACGCTCCTGGCTGCCTGCCCGGCAGCTCTCACACACTCGGCAGCAGCCCCTGACCCAAGCCAGAGGGGACTCAGCGGGGGAACCATGGAGCTGCTGGTGTCACCCCCATCCCAGCTACAGGCAGCTCCATGAACAACTCCACCATGGGGAGCAGAGCAGCGGCATCTCCCCGATTCATCCACAGGTTGTCTGCGTCCAGCAAAACCCAAAGGGAAAATAACAAAGGGAAAGAACAGGATTTGTTTCAGAGTCTGACCAATGTGGAGAAAGGAATTTAAAAATAAGGACTGGGTGAGAAGCTCCCCAGCTCCTGGCCAGGACAGGCTGCTGGGAAGCGGACACCGTGCATCTCTGCCATCCAGGTGGAAAGATGCAAGCAGTTTGGGCAGCCTTTCGGTTTGAGGGCCGTTCTTATGTTAATTTTGTTTTCTATGCTGGGACAGCATCCTTTAGATCTGCAATAACTGAGAGGAGCCTCAAAACCCAGGCTGGAGCAGAGGCAGGGACAGGGACGCTGGCTCAGAGATGCACCTGGGTGAAGCAGTTGGCGCTGCCTCCCAACCCTTTCATGCCTCTCACTTTGATGTTTGCTTTGATGTCCAGGATTGACGTGGCACGAGGAATAGCTGATTAGATTAAAATCTGCTTTATTTTGAGTCATTAACTCCCTAAATATGTGTGGTATAAAATATGAACACAGTTTACAAACAGCCCCATGTGTCACCTGTGCCCAGGGGTCAGCTAGCCTCAGAGGGAAGCTGCCAGGAGCCAGGCAGGGCCGTGGCTACAAGCAGCACTGGTTTAACAAAGCAGGAACATCAAACCAAACACTTCTGCCCTGGAAATCCTGGGTGGGATTTCTCCCACTGCCTAACCCAGGGAGGCACCCAGCCTCCTCCCAGCATGCCTGGGGACACAACCAGTGGCTTCTGCAGGTGCCAGTTGGTCCAGTGAGCACCTGCACAGCAGGTGAGATGTGGGAGAAGATCCCAGCAGCATCCCTGGGACTTGACCCTGCACCATGGGTGACACCATCCCCACAGACAGGAGGAGAAGGTTGCTCACATCACCCCATCTATGCCTGGGAGGGGACACCCTGGTGTACATACCCAAGTCTGCGGTCAGCCAGCACAAAACTCTTCTGGATCACTCTGACCATCTTTAACCAGCCCAAATTCCCTCCTGCCCTTTCTGCTTGTGGTTTCCCCCTGGCTCCTGGGGCAAAAAAGCTCCTTTTTTTTTTTTTTTCTTTCCCCCCCAAAAAACTTCAGCCCAAATTGCTCAGACGCTTCCAAAAACAAGGCAAGGAGGCTTAAAAAAAGCTATGTTGCTCCACCCGTTAGCATAAAAAAAAAAATGGCAACCCTTTCCTTAATTGGCTTCACGACAGCAGGATATAAAATCTGGGCAGCAGTTGTCTGTGTGCTCAAGAAATTAGCTTGAAATTGAAATGCTGTTGAGGAAAAATGAAAAACTAAAACCCTCTTCCCCAACATGCCCTGTCTCCCCGATGTGAGGGGACAGAGGCTCCTGCAAACATCAGGGACTGTCCCTCCATCTGTCATGAACAGGGGTCCCACAAGGAAAACCAGCCCAGACCCTGCAATTAGCAACAGCTTCCTACCTAATGAAGACACTTGATGGAGAGAGAGTGGGGAGGTGATAGGGCTCCTCCGGCCAATTTAAACCAAGTGCTACCTTGTTTTTCTGTGCTTGACTTGCAGCCTGGGTACAGGGTGTGTGTGGAGCTGCTGTGCATATTTCACACCAAATTTCCAGCTTAAAGCCCCAGGGGGTGAAGCGCATCCCTTGGCCAGGCCATCGCTGCAGCACCCGCCTCCTCGCCTGCTCTTCCCTCCCAGTAAATCTGAAAACATCAAACAGAATTTGGCCTTTCCCTCCCACAGCTCCTGCCTTAACAGTTTCCTTAATAACTCAGCGAATTTGTCCGAGGCTTTCTGAAAATCCAGATAATTCCTCTCCCAACTGCTCTCCCCAATCACCTTATCACAACACTGAAAAAAGATTAAAAAAAAAACTGAGTAAACTGGATTTCCTATATAAAAGCCATGTGTTGCTGTCCTTAATCTATCACACTCAAGTGCAGGCATTTCCACAAGAGCTTTAATTATTTTCTCAGCCAATTTGCTTGGTGCTAAAATAAAGCTGGCTGCTCCGTAATTCCCACAGTTCCTCTTGTACCTCTTTAAATTAAGGACAGAGCAGAAGAGGCTGCACTCCATGCAGCAGTTGCCTTTAATGAGAGATTACTTTTCGCTGGCAGTTCAGCTGCTTCATTGTTAAATTCCTTCAGAAGCGCTGGCTGGAGCCCACCGGGCACTGGTGATTTGTTGCTCTTTAATTCCTCCTTTCGCACAGTACCTTATTCCCCAGGGGAATTTCATCTTCATCGCTGCCTGCATTGTCTCGACTGATGGGATGAAACGGTTTCACTTCATCACAACATCCTCTTTGTCCTGAACTTCTCCCATCAGGCTGCGAGGATGGAGCAGAGCTCCAGTGACCTCTCCCTGCCCTGGCTGTTGGTGCCTGCCCCTGCAGCACCTCTGCATTGCTGTTTGCACATCTAGTGTGCTTGGCTTTCCCCCTCCCAGCCTAAAAACAGGATTATTACCAAGGCATAAGTTCTGCACAAGCCTTAGGGACTCAGCCCCTAGTCAAAGAGCCCCAGCTCCAGCTCCAGCCCGCCGTGCTGGAGCCTGGGACATGGGCAGGGCCGCAGCGATGATGGGAGCAATGCCACCTTCTCAGGACCAGCAGGGCTCTGAGTGGACTGCTTCCAGCCCGGACACCAAGAAAAGCA
Source organism: Calypte anna (assembly GCF_003957555.1). Taxonomy (NCBI): domain Eukaryota; kingdom Metazoa; phylum Chordata; class Aves; order Apodiformes; family Trochilidae; genus Calypte; species Calypte anna. The sequence continues at coordinate 16,494,564 of NC_044247.1, read as the reverse complement.
GCTGGGGACCTGGGATGCCACCGAGCTGGCACGTCCAGCACCCGGTGGCCCTGGCAGCCACCCCCCCCCCCCCCCCAAACCCTCCTTCCCTCCTCTGCCCCCGCTCTCGCCACCTCCCTGCATCCATCCTACACCTCTCCTGCAGTGATCCGCTCTCCAGCCACCCCCATCTCCCCGTAAGGCAGGCGACACAACAGCAGTCGCCGCAGCACCAGCAGCTCCTGAAAAAAAAAGAGACCTGCTCCCGGCTGGCCCCTCACAGACCACACATGGCGGCAGCTTTTTGATCCAACCCGTTCCCGCAGCGCACCCCGCAGCTCTGCCTCCTTCCCCGCGTCCTTATTGCCGCCTGCAATGCAGCTCCGGCCCCAGCAGCAGCCAGAGGCCGCCGGCCCCGCAAGGACGAGGGGAGGGCAGGGCTGCCAGGCAGCAGCGCAGGCAGCTGGGGCTCTGCAACAACTCGGGCTCAAGAGGGAGGCACGGCTTTTATCCTTCCCCAGATGGATGCTGCGGAGAGACATCCAGCTCCCCCCAGACCTGCTGTGGGCAGAGAAGCGGGTAATGTACCCCAGAGCCCCGGGATGCCACCGGCATCACCCTGCCCTGCGCCCGACCCACACTGAGGAGCAGAACCGGGCAGGGAGGAAACTGAAACGGGGCCGTGCAGGCTCCGCAAGGCTCCGAAAGGACCAGGAGTCGGGAAATTCAAAGGCTATTGTGCTGCTCTGTGCAAGTTTAAATATATCTGCACAGGCTCCTTGAGGTTGCATTCCTGGTGCAGCGGGTAAGATAAACAAGGCTTCCTGCAGGAACTGAAGACAATGAGGGAATAATTAGCATTAGTCCCCAATGCAGAACAATGCAGGTAGCAGATATTTTGTACTTAAACACACACACACACACAGCTCAGGAACAGGCGCCCAGACTGGTGTAACTCGGCCCGCGGATTCGGCTAAATGACACAAACCATCTGAAAGGGGTGAGGAACATGACACCAGAGCAGAGGGATCAACCCAGGCCATCACTGCTTTGCTTCCAGCCAGGCACAGCCAGTGATGCCGGGCCGGGCCAGGCACAGCTCTGAGGAGAGCACCCAAGCTTTCTGCATCTCGCTTCAGGCTCCAGCTCTGAGGGTGCAGCCCAGCTGCAGATCCCACTCCTGTCTCCACCAGCAGCCAGAGGGGGTCAGGGATCCTCTGTTGTGACAGTTGCCACCTCTTCACTTCAAAGAGTGACAAACCAAGGCTTGCTTTCCAATCATTTTCAGAACAATTTTCCTACCCCAGTTCCTTGCTCTGTACATGAGCCAGATCTCCCAGTCCCCCTCCCACCTCTGCAGAATGACAGAGGGACATCAGGGCTCCCTGGATGTTTTGCCAGAGCATTAAACAGGTCATTTGAAGCCTCTTAAGATGAAATGCTTCTGCTTTCCGAGGTGACTCACAACCATTAGCATCCTTTTGGAGAGGCATCTGCAGCCTTCAATCACTTCTGTAATTTTACTCTTCATCTTAGGGAAGAAGAAGAAAAAAAAAAAAAAAAAAAAAAAAAAGCACTCATCCAACTGGCTGAGTTTTCCCTCGGCTGTATTCCACCTAAGATTATTTTGTAATTGTATTTCCACCACTTCACTGCCACGCTGGGAGCCTTTGGCCCACCAACTGGGGAGTCCAGCAGCCACCCCAGTCCAGCAGCCACCCCCTGCCCTGAGCTGCTCAACCTACGGATTTCTGACCCAAGCCAGGAGACATCAGCAGGACACAGCCAGGCTGCACCACTGCAGGACATCACCCACCCCATCCCATAGCCTGCACCAAGATGAGCATCCATCACCTCCATCACGGCTCTGCCACCCTGCTCCATCCCCACTCCAAGGAGCTCATCCTGCAGCGTGGGGGCAACCATCTCCCTGCCAGCTCTCTCATTGCTCCTTAGATGCAATTCATGAGCTGAAGCAGGCACCTACAAAGGTACTTTCCTCCTGCAGCTCCCGCTCCCTGCCTGCCAGCGGGCTGCCAGAGGGAAGCTCTTAGCACAAGAGGCACAGCACAGACCTTACCTAGTGTACAACACTCAAGTGTTTGCCTTACGAGCTGAAAGAAAACGCTCCGCATTTTGCATTTGCGATAATCACAGGCTCTGCAAAAGGCTCGCTGGAGACGGGGTTTTACAAGCAGAGGCGCCTCCGAGAGCATCCGACTGCCGAGATTCCCTGCGGGAAGCCGGCTGCTTCTCCGCAGAGGGACGGCAAAGCTCATGGCTGGCAAGGAATAACAAATGCAGCCAAACCCCGCGGATGCTTAAGGGAGAGCAGCACCCTGGAGGTCACACAGGGATCGCACCCGTGGCCAGAGGATTAACAAAGTATTGGCAGGAGTTAAAAAAATAATAATAATTGGCAGGGTTCAAAATAATAATTAAAAAAAAAAAATCTAAATCAACTCAACCCAGCATGCCCCCAATCTTTCTCAGCCAAGGACTGGAGCATTGAGCAGCTTTTTCAGGCAGCAGGGAGTAGCCTGAGCCCTTTTCTCCTTGCCCCACGTCCTCCCCACTCAGCGATACCAGCTGCGGCAGCCCCGGGGTGGCAAAGGACATTGTCACCCTGTAATGTGAGGACACACTGGCCCTGTAACATCTCGATGGGTGACACTCATCTCCCTGCCACTAATGGCCCCTGCAGACCAGCCCCCATCATCTCTGACAAGCAGGGCAGCAGAGCTGCTTGATGATTATTGGTGAGATGAAGTGGTGCTAAAATATTTCAGATTAAAAGGATGAAAAAAGGTTGGAATATTTCACACCAGTAAAACGAAAACTTGTCTCGTGGAAACAGGGGGGCCAGGAAAGCAACAGCAGACTTGGCTGTGGGGCCAGCAGAAGTCCCAGAGGACATCCTTCCACCCACCAGCCATGGAGGGGAAGGAACACACCAAGCAAGAGAATGATTATAGCCAGGATTGCTCTTCATAGAAAAGGCCCTTGGTTGTGCAGCTCAGCACCTACCCACCTCCTGCAAGACAAAGCCCAGCCCGTTCCTCCTTCCTGCAGGCACACAAGCACTTCCTGAACTGGGGAGCAAGAGATGGAGCCAGCCATAGCCAGCCAGGGAAAACCTCCAAGCAGAAAGAAAAAAAAAAAAAAAAAAAAAAAAAAAATCAGAGCACATTTCTGGGAGGGAAAAAAGCAACGCAGGCAGACAGAGGCATCAGCAGGGAGAGCTGAGGCCAGGTCCCAGCATGCTGCAAATATACCATGATGCAAAGCGCAAGCCAGAAGAAATCAGGGCAAATTTGCTAAACAAATGCAATTGGGTTTGGCTCCTTCTTCAGCACTCTGCTGAAGTTCAGGATCTCACAAGCAGTTTCAGAGCCTTGCACTGTGCTCCAGCCCCAGTACAAACTGCCTGGTACTGGGGGAAGTGCTTGCAGCAAGGAGGAGATCGTGCCAGAGCTGAGTCCAGCAGAGGAGCTGTGGGCACCAGGAGCACTGCCCACTGAGGCCACTGTGTTCACAGACAGGGTTCAGGAGGATGCTGACGTGCAGACTGCTCCTGAACGTGCTGCCAGAGGAACCCTAGTGCTCCCGAGAGCCAGCTTTAAGAACACATCAGATGCCTTAACATAAACAAAATGCCTTTATGTGGCCTGAGCCAACATCTCTGCAGCCATTCAGAGTTTCTGGGTGTTTCTCTGCACCTGGTGGATCCCACCACCCAAAGCAGACAGAAGGAACCAGTTTAGGTTTGCCTTGGCACTTCTCCCACTGCCCAGATGCTTTTGGAACCCAGAGCCCATTTCTGGAGCAGCACCACCACTCTTTTTTACAACAATTCATCATGCAATGAAACTCCATGTCTTGCTTCTCATCTGAATTCCCCAGCTGTTCTGGGGGGAGCTGAGCAGGCAGCAGAGTCAAACTAACCGTGCAGAACAACTCCTCCAGTCACCACTGCTGTCTTTATGGGCTAAAGGATTGAAATTATTCCTTAATGCAGGATGCTTTCCTTGCTCAGCTCACCTGTAACTGCCTGGAAGAGCTCTCTCTCTTCTGGCAGTCTGCCCAGGCCCACGACCTATTGGGTTTGGAATATCTCCATGGATGGAGACTCCACAGCCTCTCTGGGCAGTGTATGCTAGTGTTTGACCAATCTCACTGTACAAGAAATGTTCTCTTTCATGAGATGCAAGAAAATTCTTCCTGAATGCAAAAAGCAAGAGGTGCAGACACTGCACCTGAAGCTACAGTGGCAAGGCAGCAGTCACCCAGTGGGTACCATCTCAAGGGTAGGAATGACCAGAATAAATCCCTCTATGCAGGATTTCTGAAGCCTGGATCCACATCTGCTTCCTTGCACAGACAGCAGGTCTGGCTCCAGGGGTTGGAGCATTTACAGGAAGGGACTGAAGTTCCTGCACCTCTCCACCTCCCCTGCATGAGGAGGGAAGACCCCTGCCTTGCTTGCCCCCTTCCCTCCCTCCCAAAGCACCTGCTTATGGCCACTGATGGATAGAAGCTGCTGAGTAAGCGCCTGCCTCAGCCCACCCCCTGCCTGGGTACTTGAGCATCATCAGATGGCCTTACCCTGCCTCATTTTAATCAGCCCAGTTACACAGCCAGATTTAGAGGGTTTCTTCTGATGATTGTCCATGAAATACATTTAACTTGCTTCGTGCCTCTTTGAAAAAGCAAAAGCTAATTTATTACACCTCATCTCTGACTTGCTGCTGAAGGATGCTGCACGGCTGCGTTTCAGAGGGCTGTGCGGGTATGAGGCTCCTCTTTACTCCCGTGCAGATCTTCATCCAGCTCACATTTATTCGGCTTGAATCCTGCTTCAGGAAGATCTCTGCCTTCTCTTCAAGGTTATTTTTTTCCCCTTCGGTCAGCCAACTCAAAATTGGGTTTGTGTATTAAAATGAAATTTAATTTCTAGTCCATTACCCCACTGTGGTCTAGCTCTTGTGTCTGAAAAGTGAGGAGTAAACAAACAGCCCAAGCAATTCATTTCCCTCTTCAGCATGAATTCCAGTTATAAACAATAGTAATAATATTCTGCAGAGGCACAGAGTCCCTTTCATTTCAGGGTCCTCAGCCACGTCATGGAAAGCAGGCAAAGCCTCGGGACTCCTGACGTCCACCCAGCTGCTCACGTGCAGAGCTGGCACACAGACCTGCTAAGTGTTTTCTTCCACAGTCTGCAAAAAGCATCTCTTGAATTTGCCCTCAGTTTCTCACTGACATTGCATGCTTCCTCATATTCTCATGTTGGCTTTTCACAAGCTACCGCGTTTTCCTTTTCCTTCTCAAGTAGGGAGTCCAGACAATACAAACACAATACAGCCCAGGGATACAAAATGCACAGTTTTGAGACCCAAGAGCTTGCAGCATCCAACTCTGCAACAGCTCTAAAAAACTAGCAACAAAACAATGAACACAAAAATGACCAAAAAAAGGAGAAACCTTTACAGCAAATCCCTGTTCTATATAGCCTTTCTACTCTTAAATTTTGAGAGCAAAAAAATCCAGCATCCTTTTTAATCTGCAGAGGTGAGAGTAAGCATCCCCACTCCCCCACAGGGTGCTCTGGCTGAGGATTGCATCCAAACCAGATCCTATCTGCGCCCTCTTCCTTCCCCAGTGCAGAAATCCCACGGGAAATGCCCAAAAGGAAACCAAACCAGCTGCCAACACCCAGCCAGGGAAGCGCAGGCCCCCGCGGATCACGCCAGGTTGCTTGCAGCAGGCGACTGAGCACACTCTTCTGCTTGGACACATCCCAGCCAGCACAGATTTAAATAATAAACACGATTTTCACAGGAAACACCCTCCAAGTCCCATACGCCGTTTCCACTCCTCTGGTTCAGCACAGTCCAAACCATGCCCAGACCATCCCAGGGGAGAGAGCAGCCTCCAGTATACCAGGCTTTTCTCCTGCACTTGGGGGGCAGGGGAATCAGTGGCATCTGCCACTGTGCTGTGCCCCCTCCCTGGCTCTGGGCCCTCACGGTGGTCACTGGTGTGACACAGGGGGACACTGGGGCAGCCCACATTTCCTATGAACACCATGAGGGGAGGGAAAGGGGGACATTGCCAGGGCTGAGGGGGGCATTATAAGGACAACATCTTGAGCCTGGCTGCAAGGAGGATCCCAGTGCCATGAGAGGAGCAGGAGAAAGGGCGGCAGAAGGATGACGTCCCCTGCCCTTCCGGTGCCCAGAGGCACGTCAGCCCTGTTTGCTCGGGGAGGAAGCCAAGCCCAGCTGGTGACGTGGGGACAAGCGAGCTGTAAGACAGCGGGACAGCACCACGAGCAGTGAGAGGGCATGGGGAGAGGACAAAAACAGCTCCCAAATCCCAGGCAGGAATGCCTGACCCTAACACCAAACCCTGTGCCAGCTCTGGGTGCACCCCAGCCCAGCACAGAGGTGCAGCACCCCAGGATGCGCAGGGCAGAGCTTCAGCCCAGTGGATAAGGGACATCTTTTTGTCACCAAGCTTTTTTCACCAAGCCCTGTCCCCAGCAGGGGGGGTGGCCCCGAGGGGAGGCACCCTGCTCCTCTCCCTGCTGAGCTGGCAGGCATTGCCAGGGTGGGGGATGCTGTTTTCCTCCCCCAGCAGCCAGTCGGGAGCTCCAAGTGGGACAAGGATGTCCCTGTCCTGGCCACTGGCTCTGGGGCACAGGACCCACTTGGACCCAGGGCCTGGGTGCTGCGGGCAGGGACAGAGCAGAGGCAGCAAGCAGAGGCTGTGCTGGAGCCTGGCCCTGCCAGCAAACACAATAAGCTATTTCCTGAGAAAGGCCGGCGTGTCCAGAGGCACAAAAGGAGCTATTCTGCTGCTGGCCCTGCTCCCCAGCCTGCTGGGGATGGGACCAGGAACAGGGGGTAGGGCAGATGCCAGACCCCTGAGCCAGCCCCAAGGACAAGGCAAGGCTGGGGCTCAGCACCATCCCCATCTCCACACCCAGCAGGTCCTGAGCAAAAAGAGGGGACACGATGGGGGTCAGGGTCTGTAGGGAGAGAGGCTCCCAGTGCTGCGTGGGCAGCCTGACCCAAGGCAGCCCCTGCCTGGCAGGGCACAAGGCAGCAGCTTTCAGCTGCACACAGATGCTCCATTCTCTCAGCCATGACCTCCCTGCCCTGGTATTTTCAGCAGCCCAGGCTCCTCGATGGCACTGGAAGAGGCAGCTGAGGGAGAGCAGTCATCAGCTTCCCCACTACGTCCTCTTGTTAATCGGAGAGGCTGATGGAGTTGCTCATTTGCAAAATGATAGTAAAGCGAGGCACTCATTAAGCTGCAGCACTCGTTTTCCAGGGGAAGAACATTAAAAACAAGCAAAAGCAGCAGCACAAGCCCTGGCAAGGAGAGCAGACCCTGACCCCACACCTCCCCAAGGTCATTTGTCCCTTCTGAAACACTCCGCTAGCTCACCCAAAGTGGGGAGCACCAGCCCAACAAAGATTTCAAGCGAGAGGAGGTGGCTTTGTTATCAGAAGCACTAACCCCCTCCAGAAGTATAAAATAATCATACTGCTTGTTAGCTTCTTTTAAAGAACTGACTGTGCAGCCTGCAGAAAAAGTTGTGGTTCCACTGTCTCTGGTGGAACAGCCGACAGCCACCATCCCTCCAGCAACAGCCTCCAAGATGTGACCCCAAGTCCTGATGGCACAGAAATCTGCTCAGAGCCACAGTCCAGGAGCTCAGGATGAAAATCCAAGCGCAGGTTCAGAAAAACATCCCCATCCCCCAGAGGGGATGATCAAGAGACAAGACAATCCTGATTTTAAAACCAAGTCATTTACCAGTCTCACGTGTTCTCAGGGACGATCCCACGCTGCTCACAAACACGTATGTATTTGTAACAACACACAAACTGTGAGCACATCCCTTCCCAGAGCTGTGCCTGTGCCAACAAGGCCACCGGGGCGCAGTCCGCCTGCAAGCATGCTCTCCAGGGAGGGAACTCATCACCCACTGCAGCTCCACTTTTCTTTTTAAAGCAACGTTTACAAAACAGGCAGTGCAGCTCTTGGGACCGGGCTGTACACAGGCACTACTTTCACCTGATGCCACAAAAGGCTCCGCAGGGCACAGACCTGTCTCTGATTGCTGGGGAAGCAGCCGGCACACCCAGGGCTCTGGAGCAATAATACCACCTGTCTGAACCCATGCAACTGCTCCTGTTGCTGCTGTTCATTCCTCCCCCTCGTACATCTGTCCCACTTGCTGTCTTTTCCCAGGACCATCCTCAATGAATGGCCCCTTGGGTGTGAGAGCATCCCAACACTGCTGCCTGGGGCAGGGAGACCACCACAGCCAGCCTCCTCTCCTCCTATGTTCCATGGCTTGTTTTATTACCCCTTTGTTAGGGGCAGGAGACGCAGCAGGGAGTTTCGACTGTGCTGCTGGCAGGCGAAACAGCAGCAACAGACCCAGCACAGAGCCCACAGCACCTGCAGAAACTAGAGGGCTCTGCCCAGCACCTGCAGGCAGCTCCATCACACCCCACAGCTACACATCCCTCCTCACCAGGGCAGGGGAGATGTAGAAGTATGGGCACCACCAATCTCCTTATAAGGGTCAAGGCACAGCTCGAGCCCCTACTTGACCCCTTGCATGCTGGGTGGTGAGCTGGAGATGTTTCCTGGGGGTCTCCTGGCAGCAAAGCCCATGCCAGCCGGGACGCAGTGATGCCCTGGCACAATGGGCAGGCACTGGTGGGCAGCTTCAGGCTGGCTGTGGCTGCTCCCCCAGAAGAGCTGGGCTCCTTGAAGCAGCCTTACAACAACAAAGGCTCAGTCGAGGTTTCAGGGCTCGCTCGAGAGCGTGAGGAGGCCTGGGCCAAAGCCAGGCAGGGCAGGCAGAGCCGGAGCCATTAACGTCCCTGCGTGTCAAGACTTGAGGAAATTATGGAGCAACAAGAGCCATTTGCCCTCTCCAGAAACTCCACAGCCCGCTCAGCAGAGTGGCCCTTGGCCGCCCAAGCGAAGCTGCAGCCATCTCTAGCTATGCACATGAGAGCAGCAAAATATGCGGTTGATCTGTTTTTGGAGGCAAGACACATAAAAAAAGCGCGAGGACGAGGAAATTCAGCTCTTGCATGTCACTCCGGCACATTTTCTAACAGCTCAACAGATTCTCAGCATGAGCAAAGCAGTGCTCAGCTTCAAGACTTGCCATAATATCTCTACAAACACAGGCAACAAAATACCAGAGCCATACACCCCCAAAAAAATCCTGCCCAGGCTCCCGGTGCCACAGAGATGTTTGCATTAGCAGACACAGGCACATCCCCACAGGAATCCTGCGTGATTCCTGGAGACGCCAGCCTCAGGAGAACCCGTTACAGTTAACTTCCATTTAACTAAACTTTACCAAGACCAAAGCCGAGCCGGGAAGGGAAGCGGGCCCGGGGGGCAGGCAGCGGCCCCGCACCGGCAGCCACGGGAGCCCGGACCCAGCCCGGCGGAGAGGAACCGTGCTGCCACCAGGATGAGGGCAGGAAGGACGCGACTGAGAAAATGGGGGGGTTGGGGGAGGGCATTAACTAGCAGCAGGAGAGCTGGGCTGAGCCCGGGGAGGGGGGAGCAAGCTGGCCCCTCTCCCGCCGGGTCGGGAAGCGGCGGTTCCAGGCAGGCAGCAAGGGCCGGGAGGGACGCGCACAGGGACGAAAGGGCCGGGGCCCTCCCAAGCGGCGGAAGGTGCCGGGGCCGGTTCGCAAACGCGCTCGGCAGCCGGGAGCGCTGAGCGGGGGCGGCGGGAAGGGCAGGACCCCCCCTTCCCCGCCACTTGCTACAAACCCCGAGGGCAGCCCCGAAGAAGCCCCGCGCTCCGGACCCCCCCCTCCCCCGAGCCCTCCCGCTCCACCGGGGCCGGTACCTACCAGCGGGCTGCGGCAGCCACCCCGCCGCTGCCCGGGCATCTTGGAGGCGCGGGGGAGACGGCGGCGGCGGGCGGCGGCGGGCGGGGGCCGGGGGGGGCGGTGCTGGTGCGTGCTCCCGCCCCCCGCACCCGCCCCTCCCGCCGCAGGTGAGGCCGCAGGGTCCCCCCCCGCCCCCCGCCGGACCCCAGCACCCACCCGGGGGGCGTCCCCGGCATCCACCTGGCGTGTCCCTGTGTCCTGCAGGACAACATCTGTCCCGCTGTCCTGGAGAACAACATCTGTCCGTGTGTCCTGCGGGGCAGCATCTGTCCTGGCGTTCCCGTCCAGCCCCGGCTCGCTGGCAGGCAGCCTCTCTACGTGTTTGTTTTTCCACTGGCTGCTACGACTGAAAAACAGCTTGGCTGAGGGATTTTTTTTTTTTTTGCTTCCTACCTCAGTGAAGCGGAGGGGTGTCCGGGTGTCCTGCGGGGGGAGGTGATGTTGTCAGGCACAAGCTGCACATAAATACGTATATTTGTGTGGATATCCACGGCAGTAACATCAAAGGGAAGCAAGGGAGGGGGAAACCTGAAGTGTAATTTATTCCTGGGTAACATGGATACGTGCTGTACAGGTTATTTATATTTGAAGACTGCCCAGAGTCTTAAATAAGCTGCCTCTTTGAAATAAACATGAGGAAAAATATATCCAGGCTCCTTGGTGCTCCTTAAGGTGGGGAGGGGGAGATCCTGGAAGATGCTGGAGGAGGCTTGTGGTGTGCCAGGACCTGCAGCCAGTTTGTTTTCTGCCCTTAGCACGCTGTGATACCATCATTGCTGCATACACACACACGCACAGAGAAACGTGCTGTATTTTTACAGCCAGACACCGAGCACATGGTAGCTGTCACGCTGTGACTTTCCAGCAGAACAAGACATCTGTACTCCACTGAGCAGTGGAGGTCGGCACCGCAGCCACGGATGGCCTTGTCCTTATCCAGCTCACCACATGGAGGAACTACAAATCCCATTTCCTAGGAGGATCTGACAGCGGGGTAGTTAATATGCACCACTTATTCCACTTTAAATCCTACCTCTGCTTTTCTGGCCATGAAAGCACAACCTGCATGGCCGTGGCCAAGTCAGTTCATTCCCAGCCATCCTGGGACTGGCCCTTGTCATTTACATCTGTGCAGCACGACTGAAGAGAGAGCAAACAGCCAGATCAGAGCCCTACAGGGCCTGATCCTCCTCCGGTGAGACAGGCAGGAAATCAAAGCCATTTTCCTTCTCTCAGGGCTGCTAGCAGGCTGCAGTAGGTACTTGGGGTACAACCAGGCTGCTCAGCACATCCTGAGCTGGTGTCCGGGGTGAAGCAGGGAGGGTGACAGCACAGATGTACAGCCCTGAGACAAGGCACATCAGGCTGCAAGAGAAACGAGGCCACTAACAACTAGCAGATGGCTGGAGATGACAGCAGAGCACCACTGGGTGGGAGCCGGGCTGCACAGGGCTCTGATAGCCACAAGGTCTGGTGCTGGAGGCTGGCAGCTCGGCTCACACCCCTGCTTGAATTCAGGCTCTCAGGATTCCTCCCACAGCACGCTGGGGAGAAATAAAGCCCAGGCAGCAGGCACCACTGCTGCAGAGCCCTCCTCTGCCCCCAGGAACCAGCCAGGGCTCAGGCTCAGGAGCCGGGGAGCAGTGCTAGGTCTGCATAGATGTGGCTTCATCTGCAGAACAGAGCTCGAGCAAGCTGGCAGACACCAAACCCTAGCTCAGTAACAGAAGTATATTCTTCTTTCAGTCTTCCTCATGGTTTTCCTAAGAGATCACCAGCAGACAGCAGCCCCACGCCTAGCCAGATGAGCCCTGAGATTAGCTGGGCTTCTGCATTAGAAGCTAGAGGTGTCAGAGGTGACCTTGGGCAAATATTTACAATTGCAGCAGTGCTGTGTCTGTGCATGTGTTCAAAACACAGGAAGGATCAGGTTCAAATGGCACTTTAATTGAGCAAGCAGGGCAGCAGGAGGGTAGAGCTCCTTATGCTAACGTGCTCACCACTCCAGAGTGAGTCACAGCGAGGAGGGGTGGGGAGATCATCTCCCTCTGCCCTCAGAGCCCTGCCAGGAGGACCTGTGTGTTTTGAGTAGACTGCCTTGATTTTTGTAACATGTGGCAGTGAGCGTGTTGCTGGGACTCGGGGAAGGGCGATTCTCCTGCCCAAGGCTGGTATGTGTTAGCATCTGCATTTCTCAGATGGGGAATGAAGACGCTCGGGTTGTGCCGCGTGCCTGGGATGCCTGTTGAATAAATAACACAAGGTTATACAGCAGGATTTCCCCTCGAAAATTTGTTCTTACAGTGGAAAGCATAAGGAAGAAAGAAATCCTTTTAACTTCTGAATGCCTCTTCCTGCTTCTTCAGAAAAGCAGACAGGCAGCTGCAGAGAGCAGGGATGGATTAATTCCCTGAAAAGAATCTCTTCTCGTTTTCTTTTTATATTTTGATGACTTCATTCCTCTAGCTTTCATTAGCACCTCCTTTATCTCCATTTCTTCCCCACAGGCATTCAGTTCTTCCTCCTTGCTGCTGCACAGGGACCAGCAGCTCCCTATGGTGGATGGGAAGTGGATGCTTTGCACCACCTCATGTTGAGGCCTGGAATTTCAGAGCCTGATCCGAACTCCATCTCTCTCTCCCATGATGAATAAACTGGAGGCCTCCCCTGCCCCAAAACAGGCTCTTCTGGCTTATCATCTCCTTGCCCAACACCTCTATCTCACAAGTCATTGCTCCACATCCTCCTGCAGAAGCACCAGCAGCTGGGCTGAGCCACCCCCACAGGGGCTGAGGGATTATTTCCAAAGAGGGAAAACCGTTCAAGTGCCTGATGTACCTCTTCTCTGCACACAGATCAGTTCTTGAGGCTCCATCGGTCCAGCCCAGCTTTTCAAGGAGGGTTAAAGGGCAGGATTTTGCACTTGCTTGTGAGCAATCCCACCCTTCTGCCTCCCCAAGACCCCTGGAAGGGAAATTCTCACCTGGGTGAGGATCCAGGGTGTTATCAGCAAGGGCTGTTTCGCCAGGTTTCCAGCCATCTTCTCAACATCTCCATACTTCATCTGCCTGCTTGCATTCCCCTTACACCAGAGCTCAGCTATCCCAGTTAGCTGCAGGTAGAGCAGCTTTGCTCAAGGCAAACACAAGCATTAGCAAAACCAGTCCCTGTCAATAAGGAGCCCTCTCTAGGGAGAGCTCTTCCTGCTCTCCTCCCGAGGAAGAGGAGGCCTCCAGGAGGAAGGTGAGGCAGGGTAGAGCCCAGAACTTTCCCACAGAAAGAGAGCATGAGCAGTCTCCGGTTTTACTCGTGGGGAGCAGCAGTGGGGTGGAACGAGGGCCTGAAATAGGACACCCATTACTTGGGAGCATAGGGTAGGCAAGACTTGAACTGAAAGTAATCAGGAAACTCCCCACAACACCACCTGCAAGAGCTGCTCCTTGTTTTGAAGCTCCTGGGCTAGTGTGGGGATGGCGTGTGTCCCAGACTGGGTTGGACAAGTGCATTACACAACATGGCCCAGCTGGGTCTCCCCTGCCCTGACAGGGTCAGGGCACTGAACTCAAACACTGCCCTCCCCATGCTCACAGAGGGACCTGAAGCCACGCATCCCTGAGGAAAAGCCTGCAGCTGGATTTTAAAGACACGTGGAAAGGCTCCTGCACACCCCTGCTGGGTCACGCCAGCAGCTGGGACCCTCCACCAAAATCAAGGACAAGTTCACTGGCTCACATTTCTTGTTCCATCAATTCTTCACTAACCCAGAGTCCTGCTATACAAGTGTGCTTCCCCCCCAGTGTCTCCGGGAGGAAACTGCTGCTCAGCTCACTTCAAAGGTTCAGCTTCGCAGACCTCCCACTACAGGAGCTTTGCAGGGCGGGTGGAGCACAGAGCAAGCAGCAGCAGCCTCTGCTATTTTCCCTTCTGGAGCCCAGGAGCTCCCAGTCTGACCCTCAGACCCAACAAACCCCTAATCTGCTGGGGATGAGCAAAGAGAGGGCAGCAGCCCCTCCAGCAGCATCCAGGGCTGGCTGAGCCTCGGCTCCGCAGGGTGAACAACGTGCTGGCTGCCACTGGGGGCACAGGGTGGCTTCACCTGATAATTCGATTTTCCCCGTTCAGAAAAAAAAAACCCAAAAAACCAAAAAAACCCAACACAATACACCACACAGGAGCCCTCCAAGCTATGAAGTTTGGCAGATGAAAGGGCCATCTCTGCCCAGCCACCTCTCGTGACACTTCCCTGATTCCGCAGGCTCCCTCATCCCTCCTTGCCACGGATGCTGCCAGGGAGGGGTGGGAGGTGTTACTGGATGGGGCTACTCTCTGCAGGGACCTCCTCTGCTTTTTGGTGAAATGGAAATATGCCCGGTGGCTGCAGGCAGAGGAAAGCAATGCAGCAAGGTAGGGAAAGTTGAGTGCCCTGGAGAGCTGGGTTTTCTCCTCAGCCAATACTGCAGAGCTCCTCTTTGGAAGTGGCCACTCCAGTTCTGCTCATTCTCCAAGTTCCACTTCAGGATTGGAAAAAAGACCCCAAGTAGCTCAGGCCAGGCACAGAGAGGGGTCCTACTGTCCATGCATGTCCCTAGTATCTTCAGGACATGGGTCCCAGCTTTCAGATACTTTAGAAAAACATTTGTTATGCTTGCATAGCACATGGATAAGTTATAAGCTCCAGGGGAAGCACACATTAAGACACCCTTAATTTTGCATTCAGCACAGTGTTTTACCAGAGCTGGAGAAAAGCCTGGCTAGAGCCTTGCATTGGAGAGCAAGCAAAACTGTTACATGAAAACCCTGGCCAAGGGTAACAGGTCCCAGAGAAAAAAAAAAAGTTGATGACAATCTTGTAGTTAAAGAGTACCTTGCCATACATATGCATGAGGGGAATTCTTGTAAGGTGGAAAGTTTCCCTCCCCGGTATGTACAAGCTGATCCTTGCAGCCCTGAGAACATGCTTTTAGAGGCAGTGGTGAAACAAGCCCCAGTAGAACACTGGCATCAAGAAGGAAAGTGTAGGAGGGAGCTGGGGTGAGTACAGACCTCTCACTGTCCTACAACCCAGCTGTGAGGACTGCTGGCTGGGGGCAGAAGCTGTGCAGTCACCCCATCAGCATGCTAGAGCATCTGCCATCTAAAAGCAGTGGAGGGTTAGTAATAACCACAACAGGAGGTGAGCATTTCACAGGCCACGAGCAAGTAGTTGGAACTCCTGACAGCCCTGAGTGAGGCTCTCCAGCCTGCTGGAACTGGGCTCAAGCCACCCAATTCCCAGCTGCTTTAACTTATTAACTCTGTCTCCCTCCACACCAGTCCTCAGTCAGCCTCCTCATGTGCAGCCAGAGCTCTTCTACCAGCTTTAAACCTGCTGACCCACCCCACAGGTAGAATGGGCTGAACCTGTACCAGCCCTTGGTGGAGGGCTGGGAGGAGGAGGAGGTCAGCACTGCTGAAACACTTCCCCAGGAGCTCAGTTTGGGCCCGTTGGAGCTGCTTCACATGGAATTGTCCCCCAGGGCACTGAGACTGTCCTGGGAGCAGCTTTTACTGCAGTTTCTCCCTCTGACACCTCCAAAGCTGCACAGGACAAAGCCCTCCCAGACACACCACCCCCAGCACAGGCACCACAGGGAACCAAGGTGACACTGCACCTGCACTCCCAGCCTACAGCCTGCACCACATGGTGCTGCTTCCAGGTGCTCCAGGGTACACTTGGTGCCTTGCAACAGGAAAACAGGATCCCAGCAGCTTAAGCAGCTCAAACAAAAGCTTCTCCCCACTCCAGCATCACAAACCTTCCTGACCTGGCAGGATGTTCACACACTTCCCTCTTCACTAATCACACACTTGGAGCAGCCCTCCAAAATTAACTTCCAGCTCTCCCTTTCTTTTAGGCTCACACACCAACAGGCAACACACAACCCAGTGCTAGTGCTTTTACCATTAGGCTGACTTAGGAATTAAAAACCCCACACATTTAGCAAGACCTAGTACAGACTTACCACCAGAAAATGCAACAGATTCATTACAGAGCACTCAAAATCTCTTTGACATCCATCTTCTGCAATCCAAGGACCTTGAAAATCCAAATCCTCATCCTGCCACTCCTCCCTTCTAAAAAGCAAAGAGCTCCTCTTCCAGCTTTTATATTCTCCCACCCCATCACTAATAGCAGTTTAAATCCTCTTCGTGGGTCCACCTGGGTTTGCCTGGAGCACCCAGCAAATGATTTCTCCTCCTTGTTCACATTTCATCAGCTGGGAGTTGCACAGGGGAAACTAATTCAAAGCCCAAGGGAATTTAAAGAGGAAGAAATGACAGAAGATCTTCTCTTGGAGTTCAGAGCAACACCTTTGGGCAAGGAGCAAACAAGGAATGGGGGAGTAGGGCTGGGGTTGGCCAGGGCAGGGTGAAATCCCTGTTTGTGTCTGTGTGCAGTGCACATGGGGCTGTCCTGAGTCTGCTGCTCACCAGCAGAAAGCCATCCATGTTCCTGGACATCCCTGTCTTTGTATGAGGTAGAGGAGGGAGCAAAAGGCACATTGAGGTCATTTACCAAATTAGGATGTGAAATCAGAGGCTGTTGCACAAGGCATCATGGACTCAGCAGTCCTTGCCAGGAGCTGCTGTGGGCTGACTTCCCAGGGTTTCTTCTCAAGAGGCTGGAAGCAGCAGAGCCTCTGCCCAGCAGCAGGCGTGGGGATGAGCAGAGCCTGTGGCTGCCAAGCTTGGATGTTAAATGGGGAGTGGGTTGGTGCTGTGGGCAGGAGCCCCCTCTGGGGCAGCCAGCTTTAGGAAAAGGCACTCTGCATGTCTCATGTGGCTGAAACCTGGAGAAAAGCAGGCTCGAGATGGGAGGTTGGGTTCTTTTCCAGCTGGGAGGCAGGACAACAGCTTTTACAGAGCCCAGGGAGAGCAAAACTGGGGCTGTGATCCACCACTGTGAGCCAGTTGGGGGAGATTTGGGCAGGTACAGGGCAGAAAATAAAATGCAAATCAGAGCAAGAAAAGCTCATCTCAAAAATAATGTGATACACTGCTATTCAGCAAGAGGCAAACGGGAGAGGCAGTGATGCTGAAAGAAACAGAAGCACAATAGTGGAGCCTGCAGGATGAGGTGACAGGAAAATGATGGATGTGCCTGGGATCCTGTGCACCCAGCAGTGGGTGGGAGCATGGGGCGGTGACAGCCCCGATGGCTGTGGGGGGACTCTGCACAGGGAGGATAATGGGGCTGGGAAGAAGGGAAGGCGAAGTGAAGCAAGAGAAGCAGTTGTTGCTCCAGAGGGAATGCTTTAATGGGAGAGTTAATCTATGCAGTTTCACTAAATGGGGCTGGTCCAGTCTGCAGGCTCCTGCAGGGCCAGAATGATTTGGTGGCATTGGAGCAGTGCAGCCACCTAGATGAACTCTTCCCCTGTGCTCTATGACTTTCTCTGTGTGATCCCCTTGCACCTGGGGATGCACCAGGCCAGGGAAAACCCCTTGGGAGTCCACAGAGCCTGGAAGGAGGAGACCCTCCCAGGGACTATGGCTGCCGCCTCCTAACAGGGTGTCAGCCCCATGTCCCCATCCAAGGTGTGAGCGATGCCTTCCCAAGCTCCATCCTCCTCCTGCCCCCCCTCCCCAGTGGGCTGTGGGACCTCCTCGCAGTTCTAGGATAGGACTGGACCACGCTGTGCCCAGCAGGTCCAATGGGGAGCACCACCAGCCCCTCCACCCCAACCGCTGTTCTGATCAGAAGGGAGCAGCTACATGCTCTAAAATAATGCTCAGTTTAATGGGAAATAAAGTCTGGAGGAGGAGGAGGGCTCTGGAGCTCTGCTCCACACACACATTGTCTGTCCAGTCCCTCTCCTGCAGTGGATGTGGCAACAAGCACCAACACCAGAGAGCTATCCTGGGGCTGGGAAACTCACTACTCACTGCTGGCTGCTTCTCCTGGTATCATCTTGTGACACCAGAGACTTTTCAGATGATGGGCACAAGGCTCTGCCAGGATATTCTACAGAGGTCACATTTCAAGGTCCATCAGGTGATAGATCATGAGTAAGCTGATAAAGTGAAATAACTAATGACAACCACCACGCTCATAAATAGATTCTATCCACCTTTCTTTTCAAGCACCACCTCAAACCTAGTCAGAAACATTCCCAGGAGAGTGCCAGGGCTGCTGAAATCCCTCCGGATTGTTAGGACACTGCAGGGCAGTGCACATCCCCCTCTGGACCATGTGCCATAAGAACTCTCCCTTCACAGCCATGTTAGGAACAGGCTCTGGTGCACACACTTGCAGGAACCTCAGAGGACACGTTGGTTCCACAGCAGAGACTGACACTGAGGTGCTGGACCTGGGTCCTGTGTGATGCCAGGATGAAAAGGCTGCAGCCACCCTGGGCATGGGGACCAGGAGTGGGAGGCTCTGGTGCTGGTTCTGGTGGTGGAGCTGGCGGCTGCTGCCTGGCCTCTGAAGGAAAACTGGGAAAGCAAAGGAGCTACCCAGACAAGAGCTGTAATTGCCAGAGAGGCTTAAAGCATCCATGAGACTCCAACACCTCAGTCGCCCAGTGAAGCTGAGGCTCTGGGTGGCTTCAGCCCAGCCCAAGAAAACCTGTGTGGGGAGCTGGCATGGGGTAGGAAGAGATTCTTTCATCTAATACAGGTCTAACAGGAGACCAGAGCTGGAAGTTTCACCCAGAAATTCAGATGAGAAACACGACGCACACTGCTCATTATGAGGGTGATTAGCTATTCAAACAATTTACTGAGGGATGTGGTGGAATCTCCATCATCAGAGATTTGAAAGCCAGCCAGCTCACTCTCCTTTCCCTGCTGAAGGGGACCCAGAGCAGAGCTGGTGTGTGATGGAGCACCCAGGTCATCTGGCTGCCCTCTGGCAAGGGTTGATAGTCCACCCAGCTGAGATGGCAAAACAAAAATATTTTAAACTTGGATCGAGATAAAAGGCAAAAACTTCTCCTCTAAGAGCTGTGAAGTGTTGCTGTTGAGGTGGTTTATCTCCTTGTTTTTCTGAGAGGCTCCTGTGAGACTGAACCCATGTGCAGCTATCAGAGGATCTCTGTCTCCAGCCAGTGCCAAATTGGAAAAATATTTCCACCAACCCAGGAGGAAGAGCTGACAGCTCAGGAGGCTGCTTCCCCAGGCAGGATCCTGCTGTCAGAACAGAGCTGTTCTCGGTGGTCCTGGCAGAGGTGGACCCCAGCATCTTCCCAGGGTGTTTTGCAGGATGTGGGAGATTGGGACCTTCCTGGGTCCTCAGGGTGCTGCTGGGTGGGTGCAGCAGGCAGGGGAGCTCTGCAGAGCATTGCCACATGCTCCATGGTCCTGATGGGAGCAGCAGCACAATCCAAAGAGGTCCTGAGGTGTGTGCAGAGCAGGAGCATGGGCAGGAGGCAGGAGCAGGGAGTGCCACCTAGATGGAAGTTGCTGAAGCTGAGGAGCACTTGTGCTTCACCCTCAGCTTTCATCCCCAGTCACGTGTGCAAGGTATGGGAAAGCAAAGTCTCCTTTGGGCATCCCAGAGCTGCTGCAGCCTTTGCACGGGGATGCAGTGGCTGGTGCTGCTCTGCAGGAACTGAAACTTTCTGGAGGATGAATGGGGTGTGAAAAATAATCCCCAGCCTGGAAGTCAGCAGTAACTCCACTCTGCTGTCATGTGGTGATGAAAAGGACGGGGCTCTTCTTTCCCATTGACTCATCCCCCTGGCTATGGATAGCTTTTGAGTCCTTCCAAATTTAGCAAGATTCATGGTGTTTTTTGGTTTTTTTTTAAATCATTCATCAAATAACTTCTGCAGATAATTATGAGTTTGTTGCTCATTTATTAGCACTAGGCTATAATTATTTGGTATCCAGATGATTTGTTGCCTGGGTCATATGGTGTTGAGTAGGTCAGATGAGTACAAGGCTCCCAATAAGGATTTTCAAGTGTGTTTTCCCAGGAAAGTCTGTAACACATCCATAAACTCTGCTGTGTTGTCAACAGCATTTTGCCTTTTAGTGTCCAGATCCAGCAGTGTGGAAGCACTCAGTGGAAGATTTCTGTAGGTCACACACAGCAATTAAACCAATACAGCCATTCTGTGTCCTCCCTGTGCTGATGGCACTGTTGGTGGCAGGGAGCCCAGGCAGGACATTGCATGTTAGAGCCATGTAGGACCCCTCCCCATGGTGGGGGTGGGCAGTGCCATCTGCTCTGCCTGCCAGGGAGGAAGCTGATGGCTCCCTGGGGTCCATCTGCACAGCTTTGGCCATGCTTAGCTGGGCTTTGCTGCCTGCCCTTGCCCAGCACCACAGCAGGAGATGGACTTCCTCACACCCGTGTCTGTGGCACCAAAGGGGACTCTGGGCTGGATTTGAAGCTCAGGCTTATTTTTCTTTTTCTGCACCCGCAGTGGTAGTTGGACATCCCATGTGTCCCAGACCACAGGTTGTTTGAGGGGGACCAAGGAGAGATGGGAGGAGCAGATGGGGAGTGGATAGCCTGGCTCCATGTGGGATGTGCTAGGCTGAGTTCCAGCACCTCCCAGACCCAGAAACTGGCCTCATCCTGGAGCCCACATGGAGTTTCACTCCCTGGAAACCATCTTCGTGGCTGGCCACAGCCATCCCAGGAACTTCCAGCACGGGCTAGTCCTGCTGCAGTGAGCCCTGTGCATCACCTTCCCTCTCAACACCTTTCTCTGATTGTGTGGGTGGGAGACGTGGGGTTCAGAGAGCCCCTGAGCAGCTGCAACCCTGGCCCTGCTTTGCCTCCTGAAAGGCACATTAACTTCTGTGAATGGCACAGGGAAATCAAAAGCAAACCACATGCCCCAGTGTAGGAGTTGACCTCCCTGCCTGTATCTCCCTCAGGACTCCTCACTCTGCTCTCCACAGTATCACCCTCCTCCTCCTCCCCCCTGGGCAGGGGATGCTCCACAGCTGCTTTTCCAGGAAGGTCCATGAATGACCACATCAGCTGCTCTGGGATGTCACAGTTTCCTCTGCCTTGTGCAGGTGCCCAGCCAGGAGCTATACTCCTGTTTGGATGACTTGTCTTTAGCTGGTAAAACCTGGCCAAAATCCTGAGCACCTCAAAATCCTGGCGGGCAGATACAAAATCCCTTCAGGAAACCCAGCATGGGCAGTGATGGGAGTGATGCTGCAAGAAAATCTGTGGGCAACAGGAACCCCTGAGCCCAATAGCTCCAAGTAATCAGTTTAGCCACTTGAAAATGGAGACCAGAAGACCACTTCCTACAGCTCCTGGATGAAAGCTCTGACAGCAGCTCCTCTGTCTCTTGGATAACCAGGAATGTTGCCTTCCCTTACTCTTCAATCACACCATATCCATGCATCATCAACAGACCAGCACTGCCTGGGGTTAGGGTGTCTACTTTGCTGGGTCCTTTTCAAAACATAGTGAAGAAGAACTGATGCTAAGAGCTCATTGTCATTACCTGTGTCCAGAAATAGGTAGGGAGGTGGTATCCTTCCCCCACGGTGCCTGAGCTGCCCTGGGAGACACTTGTCCTAGTTCTCTTCTGCAGAGAGACAAGGATAGTGGCTCCCTGGCCTGGTCCTTCTGCATCCCAGTAGACACAAAACCTCCATTCATCCTTCTCCCTGGGCAGGAGAGGAGCCTCCAGAGCAGCTGGCCCAGGGCTGGCCCAGGGCTGGCGCAGTACCGTCTGTGGGAGTTTTATTACTAACTTAAAAGAGACAAAGCCTGAACACCCCACCCACCAGAGGCTTTGGGCTCCTCTAGGGTGAAATATGAACCCCAGTCATTATTAATCATCTGTTCTTTCCATGCCAGTTCCATGCAGCCCTCGGGTTCCTGGCAGGGTGCAGACATCTCCTGTGGTTGGGCTGGTCCAGCTCCCCCCGGGCAGCCCCCAGCTGAGAGGCTCCTGAAGCCCAGTGCCTGCTGGACCCTTTCCCACAGCACCCATGTCCCCAGGGCATGGGAGGGCTGGCAGGGAACTCCTCTCTCTGGGGATAGCTGGAACCATGGGGCAGCTCCCAGCCAGGGGTCACCTCAGTGTGGCACAGAAACTTCAACCAGCCGTTATTATCATTATCATTATTATTTCCATTTCTTACTGAGCATCCCCATTTCCAAGTGGAAGCTGCCTTGGAGGGGGAAATGTGGACATGGCTTCTGGACATGTTTCACACAGCTGGGGCATTTTCCTGTCAGCTTTTTCATCCAGATTTCTGGCTTTAGACACATCTCAGCAGGCTGCAGGTGACAACACCCACCCACAAGCAGAGATATATCTTCTCCAGCTGCTGAGCAGCCACTCCTGACTTCTCGTGTTCACACAGACCCTCCCGGAGCAGAGCTCTGGGACCAAAGCAAAGCAAAGCAAAGCTCCCTCGCAGGACCAGACACTAGAGGGCAACGCGACCACGCAGGCTATTAAGCACCTGGCGCAGGAGTGCTGATGAGCTTGGTCCCGAGCTCAGCCTTTCGTCAGGGAGCTGTGTGTTGGGGCTCAGGGACACAACACGAGGCTGTGGGCTCTGTTCCCATGCCAGTGTCCCAAGGTGCAAAAGGCTCCAGACTGATTTTCTGCAAGTTTTGCAGAAAGGTTTTTTAGTTGCCTTTTGTTCAAAACACTTCTTCAGGCCAACTTAGTCCTCCAAGGGACATAAAATAAGTCCACTGGAGGGATGCTCACTGTGCATGCCTCATGCTGGCTGTACCTGAAACACCAGTGGGAGGCAAAGACCCCAGCTAACGCTTTGGCTACAGCCGGTCCGTGCCTGGAGGGCAAAGACCGCACTAGCTTCATAATCCCCTGCTGAAGCCAGCGCTGCCTTTGGCCTGTGCTGGCTGCTTCACATGGAGCACCAGAACAGCCCAATCCCTCTGGCTGGATCCGGCTCTAACCACAGGCAGTTATTATGTAAGTCAGAGTTAACACCATTAAAAAGAGAAAATGTTTACCCGTCTGAGCCAGCAGCTGAGGAGAGAAGAGGGGGGGAGGTGAGAGTGGTCTGGGGGCCTGGGCTGGGCTGGGTCTCCGTGGGGTCCTGGCCGCGTCCCGGCGTCCTCGGCTCCACAGAGAAGTCTGGGCTGACACCTTCGTGGAAGATAGGAACCTGTCAAGGAATGAAAAAAGGAGGCTTGCCAGCTTGATTGGTCGCCTGGGGGAATCTTCCATTAGCGGCTTTAAAAGACACGTGTCGTTTATTCTACTTCTGCTTTTCTCTCTTTCCGGAAGAACTGAAACCTTCCTGGGCTGAAATTCCTGCGAAGATCCCCTTCCCGCTCCGTGGCTTTAAAGCTTATCTGTCTGTAAAAATTCCTCCCTGCATTACACATGGAGCCTAACCTAATTTTTTTTTTTAGAATTGTATTTATGGTTTCCTAATTAGGGGAAGAATCATTGCAGAGAAGGATAAAAAAAAAATAGATTCGGATCGGGCAAAGTTAGCGTCCTGGGGCTGTGCATGGCGGGTGAATTCATTAGACACGAATGCCCATAGTCAAACACCCTCAGAAGTCCTTTGTACCTTGGCCTCGGGGGAACCCATACCCGCCGAACCGGGTAACCCGTCCTTACAGAAATTGGCACTGCCGTTCTGCCTCAGAAAACCGTAGGATTTTCAGTCTGGAAAGTTGATTTGAGGAGGTTTTTGTCTGCAGCTCTGGCGCACAATCCACGTCCCGTCCCCAGCACTAATCCTGAGCGATCAGCTGCATTAGAGCTGCGCTTCTCATTCTGTGCTTTGAGGAAAAGAAAGAAAGGGAGAGAAAAAAACCCCAAAAGCAGAACAAAAACCCGAAACCCGGTACTGGGAATAAAACCTGGCTAAATCCCTGAGATACACGGAGAGCAAACAACCCTCAAAGCGACCTCAGCTTCCCCGGGTTCGGAAGGCAGAGTGCCCAAGCTTTCCCTGCGGAACCCACGGCTCTGCCCCCGTGCCGGACCCCCTGGCTACGGGGCCGTTTCGCTCCCCAGAGAACCACAGGCTGTGAGAAAAACATCACTGGTGCTCCTATTTGCTCGGGCCAACGCTCTCAGGACACTGCTGGCTCTGGGGACTCTTGTATTGGTGGCCCGTGGCTTGAGATCAGCTTCAGAGCAGCACTTCAAAGGCAGGATGTTTTCATTTCCACTGTGAAGTTTGCAAGCTGCGGGGCAGAACACGGTTCCCTGGCTATGAAGGGATGCAGAATGATGTTTACCGACCTTGTAAAACTCCTCATCCGTGGGGGTGAAAGTGGGAGGCAGCAGTTCTCCAGCCCCTTGTTCACCGCTGGACATAATTCTCCTTTACAGCTCACGTCAGCTCCTCTGGCACCTCAGGACCATTTAACCCTGTTTACTTCTTTTTTAAACCTCTGGGTCCCAGAACAATTTTTTTCCCCTCAAAATATATTTCATTAATGAGGGTAGCGCTATCCCCAGCTGCAGCCCTTTACCTGGGGCTGTTGTGTCACAGCCAAGATCTCGTAGCAATTTGCAAGGAATTTGTGATTTCCACTCAGTTTGGGGGGAGAAAAAAATGGTGGAAAGTTTTAAGCAGCTGAAAGCAGATTTTTGTCTGACAGATAAAATCTCAGCAGCTCAGGCTGAGTTCCACCTGGGCAGGCAGTGATGGGGAGGTTGCTCACTCCCGTCCTGGCATGTTCTGCACGTGGCGTGGATCAGAACCCTCCCTGCTCCTTGGTCCGCGTTATCTGCTCCGGGGCAGGAGGAAACCACCCGAGCAGACTTGTTTCAGCTCAGGCTGCTGACGCACTGGAGGGAAAATCCCAGACGGGCCTCAGAGCGGCGAGCGCAGCCTCACACCCTGCCGGGACGGTGTGCCAGCAAGGCTGGTAGCCCCGGGCAAGGAGTAGCCACCGGCACCTTCCCTCCTCCCGCACATTGTGGCCCACCCTGCAGAGACCAGTGGGCCTGTGGAGTAAGGTGCCAAATGGAACCATCCCAGCAGGCAGGGCAAGCCCAGCCAGGGTGACCAGGTACTGCCCGATGAGGGTCCCCGTGTTCCCCTTGTCCCTGGCCGGCAGCAGGATTTAGCACACCCCTTCTCATCCCACAACCCGGTGTGACACAGCTCCATCTGGTGCTTGCTGGGGACAAGAGGGATTCCTGAGGGCTATGCCTCCAGCTTTTGGAGAGCCAGCATCAAGGGAAGACTCTGGATGCTGGGAGAAGGGAGGTCTGCATGGCATGGGGCAGCTGGGGCAGGGAGCATTCCTGGGGGCTGCCCCATGGACCTAGCACCCACCCGTGGCACCGCAGCATCAGAATTCAGCCCTTGCCACAGCCATCTCATCCCTGTGCGTGTCTAATTATATGGCTGTTTGTATCTGTGGGCAGCAAGTGAGTTGGGTTTTTAATGAATGTGAAATTCTCCTTCTTGCTGCAGCACTTTGCCAGGGACCATGTTATCATGTATCTAGGTCAAGCTTATTCCTTCTTTTGTAGCACATTTCAAGGACCATGAAGTGCTTCCCTTCCCTGCCATCTAGCCATGATCCAATTCTGGTCATCTTCCTTGCAGGATGCTTCCTCGGGCCAGAACTCTCTGTGGATGTTTTCCTTCACAAACAGAGGCCTCACAGTGGGAATTTCAGGCAGCACACCTAAGCTCAAACCAAAGTTAAAGGCACACAAATGCATCCCTGATGCCCCCAGCACAGAGGGACAGGGGTTGTCCAGGACTTAACACAGTTCACTCCCAAACTCATTGGCAGCAAGGAGGAGACTGACACTTTGCTGATGCTGGTCTGGGGCACTGCACTTTCCTTAGGAAGAGGTGGGACAGCCTAGCATGGCTGTGGGCAAACCTCTCTAAGCAGAGCTTGTTTGCAGCAGCCCAGAAAGGTCTGGGGTGCCATAACCTTCCTCATCAACATGCTGCTCCTTTCTCCTGCAGCTTGTTGTGGGGAAGCTAAAAATAGAGGGGAGAGCTGGCTTTCATTTTGCTCAGAGAAATTAGAAGAAAGTGTTGGGTTTCCGTTCATTGAAATGCATTTCCAAATGCTCTTGTGTCTCTGTCAAAAACTCTAAGTAATCACTGTTCTTCAAAAGAAGGTGTTGACCACCAGGAAAGACGTGTGGGGCAGGCAGGGTGGGCTTGAGCAGATGGCCTGGACACATTACAGTTAGTGCTTGTGAGCCATTCTCCCCAGCGCAGTGAATAACCCTGGGCTGCAGGGTGTTTCTGAGTGAGATTGCTGCAAAGTACAAATGACATCTAGACATCGCATGCTGTTGGGGTGGATGCCTGGGAGGGACGTGGGTGCCATGGTGCAGCCTCCAGTTGCTGCCCCAGGTCCATCTGGCAGCTGTGATTCAAAGTCATGGCTCTGACATTTGGCTTGGGAACAGCCATGATCATGTTGCACATTTTCTTCTGTTTCCTCAAAGAACCCTTCGTCCACACATGCTAGATCTGTAGCCAGCAGCTTTTATTGGACTAATCAGTAGAGCTGGGGGAAAAAAATTCTCCCAGGTAGGCCTACACCCTTTTCCCAGCTTGCTAGCAAATCTCCTTCCCGAGGTGTGAGAACATTTGTAAAAGCAGGTTTTCCCACTTCAGGAAGCCATTGCAGGTTGTCATTGGGGCAATCACAGGCACTCAGCTCCTCAGTTTGTCACACACACACATGGCCTGCTTGGTCACACCTTCCTCGTGTGAGAAAACCTTGTAGAGAAGCTCTGCAGCCAGGATGGAATCCTGTCTGTTTGCCTCCTGCTGCTACTGATGAAGTTTTGTGCAGAATTCACGGCCAGAGGCCCTCTCAGGGGGTGACCCAAGACCCCATGATGCGCTTGACATGAGGGCCATGGCCACAGCAAACAGCGTGAAAACTGCACAAGTGTTGGTGTAGCAAGATGTCCTCTGGATAATTGAGAATAATGAAGACGTTTCTCCAAATCAAAGCCTCTCTGCTGACAATCTGCAAATGTAATTGCTGCCTGAATTCATCAAATGAATCACTGCCCCAGACAAGCCTGCGTTGCTCTAATCCTCTTAGTGAACCAGAATCAAAACTGGTTTGGAGAAATGCAGACAGGGCTCTGGCAGGTAAGGGAAGAACAGCTTCTGCTTTCCTACAACTGCACCCTGCTATGTGGTGAGCATCACGTCCATGGGCTGATGTTTACTTCTCTCAGCCTGAGCCTCTACCAGATGTGGCTGCCCATGTCCTGGCTCCAGCTCTTGGTTCCTACTCGCTGACCTCTGCTTAATTTGACCAATGCTCCTTACTGAGCTCTGCCCAAGTATTTCAATCTACAGCCAATGCTGCTGTTTCTGTCCTGGATCTTCAGCTTGCACTGATGATGGGCCTTCTTTCCACTGTTCAAGAGCCCCTGCTACTCCCATCAGAGTCAGTTTTTATTAGAAGACATCTGTAAAAGTGGATGCCAAGCCGTGGTGGGACTGGGATGAGCTGTTGTGTTCTCTAATGCCAACGAGTTCTCTGGGATGCTGTTGGACACAGGTTATTGACATGACAGAGCTGGTCAATTCAGCTGCCACACAAACAGATTTATAAGTTGAAAAGCCTCAGGGGAGCCATGAAAAAAAAAACCAAACCACAACACAACTTGTACAAAATAATTCTCTAACATTCCCATCATCTCCCTCTAGCCCCAAAGTCTCCCAGCAGCTCTGTTCTGCACTATGAACTAAGAGCTTGACATTTTTCATCCTAAAGATGAACCAGTTTGGAGTCAAATATCATCAAAAAAAGCATCTGTAATAATAATGTGTAACCAGTAATAGCAAGAAACCCAACCAGACCTCAGGGACTGTGTCCTGTGAAAGCAATAGCTTAACTGGGCAGGAGCATCTGGCCTGGGCCAAGCCTGCCCTGAGTCTCTCCAGGGATCACCCTGAGGTCATCTGGGATCTCATCCCAGCTCTGGGAAAAAAAAAAGAAAATAATTGTGGGATCTGTCCACTGAGCCAACATCTCCAGACAGTGTGAACACAGAAGGAGCTTTGGCAATATTGTTTGTTAAACTTTGCAATCCTGCTTCAGCCAACGTGTCAGTAGGTCTGGGTCATGTCTGTTTGTCTGTTTGTCTGGCAGCCTTGCTGCTATCCTGCTGCCCTGCCCCAGGGGACAATCACCCTGGGGACCTTCCTCACATTCACTGCACGGAGCATCGGGGTGCCTGACCAATGCCTTGAGGCTGTCTGCAGACCCAGACACCTACAGCAAGTCCCCCTCTGCCCCACATCCTGCCTACAGAGGGCATCTCCTGCAGTCCACATATCCTCAAGGATTTCCAGCCCTGAGGGATGTCCCCAGAGCAGTATGGGGACAGAGGGGACGAGGTCTGGAGGAGGAGGGAGTCGTGTAAGTGTTACAGTGGAGCAAAAATCCATGGGGACACCAAAGTGGTTTGCAAGGAACCTCTGTCCTGTCTGCTGCTGTGAGCAGAGACTCTGCCTCCTGGACTTAGAGAACCTGGAGGTGAAATAGTCCAGCAGCACCCAAATACCCCAGGAGAGGAGGGAGACAAAGCAGCAGGGTTGAGGGAAGGAGAGAGGAAAGCAAGGGGCTGGCTGGGGGGAACTTGAGGGGTCCTTGGGGACACCATCCCTGCCTGGCAGAGCTGCCACTGCTCCACGGGATGAGCAAGGTACCATTAACACCCCATGGAGCTGCTGATCACAGCTGGGATTTAACTAGCAGAGAAAATTCCCCTCTTGTTAATTACAGGAGCTGCTCTGCAGCACAGACACGTGTGTTAATACCCAGAAAGCAGCTGAGATGAACCACAACCAAAAACCTTCATGGGCACCACATCGCAGTAGCTGCCTGCCGTGACAGGGCTCCCCAGCAAGACTCAGAGGCCCTCACCCCCAGCACATCCGTGGGATCGGGGTGGTTCGGAGGGATACTTGGACCCCCAAGGCTACACCAGAAGGGAACCCAACCCCTGGAAAGGGTCTTTGAGCCTCTCCCAGACCCCCCGGCACCTCCCACCCAGGCTCCAAACCTTCTCCACTGTTGGACCTGCTCTCGTGTTTGTCCAAGAGTATTTGCAGAGAAACATATTGTAGAGCCAGGCATTTCCCTGACACCTTCTGCCCAGGTCTGGGAGCAGAGCTGTGAAGCCCACCTTCTTCTTCAGCCCCGTGCCAGATGGGACCTGCAGCAGGGACACGTCTGTCCCTGGAGGGGTCTGGGGGTGATGCTGGTGGCTCTGCATCATGGAGCTGATAACCAGAAGAGTCATTTCCAGGCAGCAGCTGTTTGGGGGCATCCCCACATCCCTGTGACATGTGCTGAAGGCAGTGACACCTCCAACACGGGCTCCAGTGGTGGCTGAGCCTCCTGGAGGCTGGCTGCTAAATGGCCCGTGGATAACCAGCTGCTTCCCAGCTCTCCTCCATCAGGGCTGAGGAGCTGGAGAAGGAAAAGCCCACCAGCTTGTACCTTCTGCCAGATGATGGAGCCTCAGCACTTCACCTCTTCAGGGTGAGCCCACCCTGAGCCCAGCTGGCAGGGATGCTTTGTCTGAAAGCCCACTTCACCCCAGAGCTCCCCTCTTTGGAAAAGTTGGGCAAAGCACCAAATTTAACAGAGCTTAAAATGAGTTTATAATTTGCCCAGCCTCCACCCACCACCAGCAGTAAAAATCTCCCCTGCCTCCTGTCCCTCAGCCCAGTGGTTCTGGTGTAGCCCAGGTCTCCATCACACCATCCCCTTTCAGCATCACCCAGCTGGTCCCACCCCACAGCCCCCAACAGCTCAGAGCTCCAACACTCCACAGCAGCCTCTGATGACATTTATTATGGTCACTTCTTGCTTCAGCAATTAACCCCCTGCATTTTTTTTTTCTTTATTTTTTCACAGCTTCTGTAGTCACGCTGTGAAAGGAGCAGGGGAGAGGAAGACAGGAAGAGAAGTTCTCATTTTTAAAATTTTTATTCCCCAAACTTTGCCTATTCTGGGCATAGGGCCAGAAAGTAATAAAAATCTGTTATGTTTAGAAACAGCCAGAAATGTATAAATAACAGCAGCTTGGTGTTGCAAGAGCTACAAATAAAGTGAGTTGTAAGTTCTTGGATTTATTAACATCTGAGGGGGATAACAGGAGTTTTACAATGTTTAATTGAATTAAATACAGTACAGTACAATTTGGGGATATAAAATTTGCAATCATAAGGTATAATTAAATACCTTCCTGACTCTGTTGCTGTTGGGTTTTTTTTCTGTACAAGCTAAAAAAATAAAATTAAGTGGATTTTAAATTGGTGCAATGCATGAATCTGTGCCCACTGCTGGCTTTATAAATCCAGGGAGGGGGACTGTAAGAAGCGTGGCGGGGAGATCTGAACCTGCGACTCCCCCAGCAGAGCAGGATGGGCAGGGGGCTGCCTCAGGCAGTGGTGCAAGGAGAGGAGGGGTGGATTTCCCCATGCCCTCCCCCCCTTTTTCTTGGAGCCAGGGGGAAGGCTTTGAGCTGTTTCTGGCTTCAGTGGACACTCAGGGCAGCCCTTGCCTCTGCTGATAGGAAAAATACTGAGTTTTTAATTGCACTGCAAGAAAAGTCCTCATGAGTGGGTTGCAAATGGGCCAAACCCTTGGAAGCCTTTGTGAGAGCATGGAAAGGCGGGGGGCAGCCCTGGAGTAGGGGAGAAAACAGAGGAATTCTTGTAAGGAGGAGGAAAGAGGAGGTAATGCCAACCAGAGCTGAAAGACCTCTGCCACACGAGCCCCAGGAGAGCTCCCCTTGCCACAACTAAACCTGGTGCTGTTCTGGAACCAGAGCAGGACCCAGCAGAGCTGCTCAGGAGGGGTGTAGGAGAAGGAGGAACATCTCCCACTGCTCTGTGGAGAGGATTTGTCTCTGCTGGAGGTACGCAGGGAGCCTGGCACCAGGTCCCAGCACATCTCTGCACGGTGAACACCCCACGGGACAGCTCAGGGTCCTCCCACTCCTCTCTGGTTTCATTTCTGCTCTCAACCCACGGGGAAACTGAGGAGAGTGATGGGGTCTCTGCTCGTGGCATGTGGGCCTGGGGAGTGAACATGGCAAAGCTTCTTAGCAGGGCTCCAAATGCTTGGGAAAAAGCAAGGATGAAGGCAACAAAACCACACCACTCCCCTGATTAGATTTGGGATTCTATCCCCCCAGGAGTTCATTGGAGAGGAGCAGCAGAAGGCTTGAGCCTGAGCTCCTGGGTCTGAGAAGGTTCCTCCCTCCACAGGAGAGGCCAAGACCACCACAGAGAAGCTGGTTCTGTAGACAGGAAAAGTTGCAGGTTTAATCCACATGGCATCTGGTCTGGCACTGTCCAGGGAATGAGCTGTGGGAGCTGGGACAGTCAAGGACAAGGACATCAGGGTGCTGGCTGGGAGGCCCAGGCTGGGCAGGACATCAGCAGAGGCAGCTCCAAGCTCCTGGGACCCAGAGGAGGAGGAGATTCTGTCTGAGCAGGGAAGGGCACTGGGTGGGAGCTGTGATTCCCAGAGGTGAATGACCCAGAGGTGATTCCCAGGCAGGAGCAGGAGGCAGGAGGAACCTCCCAGGCTGCCTCTGACCACTGGGAAAGCTGCAGGACTGGATGGAAGGGAAAGGCCGAGAGGAGAGGGAAGGGGAAAGCTCTGATCTGCCAGGGGCAGTGGTGTCACACTTCAGATGGCACGTGAGGGAACGGTGGCTCTCTCAGCACAGACTTTCATCAGCTTCTGAGAGCAAAAATAGCTTCTGCTTTGTTGGAAACAGACCCTCCTGAACAGAGAGGAGGTCTAACACCCTGGACTTCATTTTCCCTGGCCCACAGCTTCTGCAGCCCCCAGGACAGGCTCCTTCCAGACTCTTTGGAAACCAACACACACCAAAGCCAAAAATCAGGGATCATGTCTTTGCATCTGTGCCGCTCACCTGTGTTGCCTTTGTTTCCCTGCAAACTGGTGCCTGACATGCCAAGAGGGTGAGATGAGGAGCAGCCAGCAGGTACAAAGTGTCTGTGTCCCACTGCCAGCCCCGTGCCCTCCCCCCCAGCATCCCCAGCAATGGAGCCAAAGCTGGAGAAGCCCTGGGATGCCAAGACAGGGCTCGGGGAGCTGGCTGGGAACACTGCCCCATCCCACAGTTACCTCTCTTTGCACGCCCCTGGTCCAGAAGAACACTTGGTGTCAGGGGTTGGGCAGAGAGGCTGAAAGCTGAACTTTCTCCTGGCTTCTATTGCTGTTGTCCTGGCACTGCTTGCCTTCCATTCATGCAGGGCAGAGCAAGCTCCTTGTTTCCCACGGGCTTTGCAACACAGTGTTGGACCTCAGGGTTAAAATAAATAAATAAATACTGGGTTTCACTCTAGTGCCTCAGTTATAGTTAGGTTTCTGTTGACTCCTTTTAAATCAACATTCTGGTAACAACTCTTCCCTTTTGCAAGGCAGACCCATTACCCATTTTTCACACCTCAGCATCCCCTCTCCTCCCCCCTTCCTCAAATTCTCTTAAAAAAACCCAAACCATTGGAAACATGCCAGGAATCACACAGCTTCCCAGGAGAGAAGGAGGGACCCTGGGTCCCCAGTCTGGCCACCCTCGTAGAGGACACGAGCTGCCCAGCCCTGCCTCTCTAAATAAAAGGTCTCCAAGACCTTTGTGGGAGGATGTGTCAGGGCTGGGGGCTGGAGATGCTCTTTTCATGTGTTGGGCACTGCACAGACCTGGCAGGACCTTTCTCCCTGCTCAGAGGTTGTGTGGGGGCTGCTTGGTCCTTCCCCTGGGGCTCGAGTCCTCAGGGCAGGGAGCAGCTCTACCCACTGCAGCTCCCACTTTCCAGGGGTCCTTGGGCAGAAGGTGCTGAGGTGACCCCCTCAGGGCCTCTGCCCAGGGTGTTTCCATGAGGGAAGGTAATGAGGGAGGTGAACAAGGGGGAAAGCAGTGACAAAAACACGGATGGAAGCAAAGTGGGAGCGATGACGCATCCCTCAGTGCAGCCGTGCCCTGTCACATTAATCTTGCCTCGTGCTTCTGGGCTTTTGCAGGCTGCAGTGAGTCCTTCTGACAAGACATCCGTTTCTAATCCTCTTCCAGCTCTCCGGCCTCTAGAGCTGGGG
Organism: Calypte anna; assembly: GCF_003957555.1. NCBI lineage: Eukaryota > Metazoa > Chordata > Aves > Apodiformes > Trochilidae > Calypte > Calypte anna. Next base: position 16,461,570 of record NC_044247.1, on the reverse strand, counting down.
AGCAGAGCCTCAAGCCACCCCAGCAATCCCACCTCACCTCCAGCCCTCAACCCTGCTGTAACTCTGATTTGTTCCTATTAGTATTTAAAACCCTGGCACCCCATCCACGCTGGGCCAGAGGACCCCAGAGGTGGATCTGAGGGGGGCAAGTTGTGTGGGCTAATGCTGGGCGTGGTTCCTCCTTTTTTAGCTCAAATAAACCCAGCCCAAGGGAACATCAAACGCTAACTTAGCACAAGTGCTTTTGATGTTTTAAACTAATCCCCTTCAAATAGAGACTGGAGAGGGGAGAGCAACACAGCCATCAGAGAGCCTGCAGAGAAGCCCCCTCCTCCTCCTCTGTGCTGAGGACATCCTGCAGCCTGCCCTGCTCCCTCCCAGGGCAGCTAGAGCAGCGCATGTACCTCTCTGAACCATAAAAACAGTGATACTCAAAGGCAAAGGATTCTCCTACTTGCCGGGTAGAACTCCTCATCTCATGCAAAGAAAGTAGGACAGACTTAAAATTAATAATTCACACCCTCTGGTCCTTCTAAAGAGGCCTGTCCGTGTTGATGCTGCTCAGATCTTGCCAATAATTTTCCTCCAGCTTGACTGTGTATTGACAAGGTCATTCCTCAGAGCTCAGTTGTAGTGTATAATTGGTGCTTTGCAAATTTATAAACTCCAGCTGTGATGTCGTTCCCATGCAACCAGCTAATGATGACCAAGGGGCTTGCTCTTCTGCCTCCCAGGATGCTCCCTCGGCCTCTTCTGCAGCCGCTCTCGCAGCAGAGTGAATTTGGCTTCACCCTTCCAGCCCCTGGAGAGGCTGTGCCTGCCCAGGGTGGGGGTTTGCTGGATCCACATATTGCTTGTCAGATGGTCTCGGGGTGGTGGGCAGGCCTTGGTGTGTGAACAGAGGAGAAACCTCTGACCAAAAGCTCAGATGACATCTTCGTCTGTGACCGTTCCTGTTGGGGGCTGTGGTGCCAGATGTGTTCTCTGTTGCAGTACCAGATGTGCAGGTGCCCCTGCATGTTGGAGCCACAGGTCTTGATCACGTCCATATCACAGGTGCTGCGTGTCACCCACAGCCACGTGGCTTGTGGCAGTGTTTAGGAAGAGGCTGGTCTGTGAGGGATTTTTGCTTTGCAAAGCCCTGTCCTGTTGCTTTGAGGAGGTGCCCCGGCAGCATGTGTTGATGGGGATGCTGAGGGCAGCCTGCTGTGGGATATCAGAGGTGCAGTTCCTCCAGGGATGACAGCAGTGCCTGGTGAGGCCAGGCAGGGTCAGCTGGCAGGGAGTGCCCACAGATCGCTGTGTGCTCCTCTCTGCTCTTCCTGAGGGCTCCATCAACAGGCAGAGCCCTGCTCAGCGCCTGCAGATGACAAATCCCCAGCCAAGGAGGGATTAGGTGGCAGTCAATGCTATCACCTGCTGCAGGAGGTTGCTCATTTCTCCAGGCACAGTGGGCTGCCCACTTCCAGCTTCAAAACATACAGCAGTGGGGTTAATCTTACAGCTCTCGATGACTTTCCTGTGACTGAGCTCTGCAGAGAGCAAATAACAGATGGAGACAGGGCAGTGCCTTCCCCATGGGGCTGCTGGGGGTCCTGCAGCCCAGGGCACATGGGGCTGGGACTGTGAGGTAGGACCCTTTTGCATGGGCAAGGATTGGGGAGAATAACTCGACTTTGTGGGACAGGAGAGCCCCAGGCTGCACCCACTGCCCAGGCTTGGTCTTGCCAGTGCCCAAGGGAGGGAGGCATTCGTGTGAGCTTCTTTAAATCAGAAGTTTCACAGAACAGTCCTCAGAGTTCACCTTGCCCAGCGATCATCAGTGGGAGGAAAATCTGGGCTTTAACCATCCTGAATCAGCTGCTTGTAACTCATGATGGGAGTGTTCCCCCTGAGGGGCTTCATTCCTCACTGGTTATTAAATGCCGTTTCTCTGCACTGCTCTTGGGAAGGAACCACTGACCAGCTCTCTGCCTCAACCCCTGCCAGGGGAACCAGGATCCCTGGATCTCATTTGGCTGCACGTGGACAGATTAATGGGGGGTAACTCTCCCTCCCCTTTTGAGAAGGGAGACCTTTGGACTGGCTGGTCAGAGGGGATGTAAGTTTCTGAGCCCATAAGCCCAGCACTATAATACCTAAAGCTAAATATACCTGGAAGCTTCAGAGCCTGGGATTTTTCCATCACAAATCGTCCAGGACTTCAAAGTCTTTGTCAGCTCTCTCAGGCTCTCACTTGGAGGAGCTGTCAGCAGTAATTGCATCGAGCCAGCTCTCCCTTTCAGCCCCGCTTCAGTCCAGAGTTTGCATTTTTGATCATGGCTCTCTGGCAGCAGCTCCAGCCTGATGTGTCCAGGATTGCCAGGGAAGGATGGCTGGAGCCCAGCACAGCTCCAGAACTGTTGGGAGTTTTTTGGAAGAAAACGGGCATGTGAACAATCCTGACTAATTAGCGTTAGCCAGAGTGAGCTAAGGGCCTTGAGGCCCAGGTGTAAGGTTATTAAAAGATCAGCTATGTGCAAAAGATAAAGGGATTGGCAGCAGAAAGAAGAATAATAGTCTGGAAAAGCATCGCATAGACATCACATAAACAGTTGTATTTAACCAGTTCTGAGCCCTTGAGAAGAAGAAAGTTATGGCAGATAAAAAGTTGCAAACAGGATGCCTGCGGTCAGCAAAGCAGGACAAGGACGATGAGCAGCACCCTATGGCAACATGACAAGAGGTGTGTGAACAGCTACACGCAGCCAACCAACATGAGCCACGAAGGTGCTAAGACCATATAAATGTAACGCTTTGCTTAATAAAATCGAGCTTAGTTGCTAACTCATATTGAGTGGTCTCTTTGCTCCGTAAGCCCGCACCCTCTGACACAGAACCTCATCAGAACATCTCACACCTGCATCGGTGACTTCAGCTACTGGAACAGCTGAGGGGGTGGCATAAAGAAACTGTGAATTTGCTTTCTAGAATGGCCCATGTCTGGCTTTTCCAGAGGTAAAACACCCACCCCAGAGTCTGACATCTCAACCCAGTTCCCTAAACTCTCCACCCACTGCGTCCATGGAAGGGATGCTGCAGTGGCAGGGATGCTGAGCTGCCTGCAGATCAGAAGAAGGTGCAGGATGTGGATCTTGGAGCTGTTTCTGGGTGAAAGACCATAAAATTACACTTTTGGCTGCCCCTTGCACCTGACTCTGGGACACTGTGTGAGGGAAGGCAAGGAACAATTCAGGCTGGGTCCTCAGGGATGGCTGTTCTCCTCTACCTTTCCTCTTATGCCTTAGGGAAGAGCTGCAGAGCTTGAGGAGTCACAGGGGTTCTCCAAGAATGAGAAGCAGGTGGCAAAGCTGGTGACATTCCCTAAAATACAGCCCATGCCTAAGAGAAGCCCTAGAAGGGATTTAGTAACTTAGATTCTAAGGAGTTTTCTGGTAGCAGGGACAGGTAGACCTCAGCTGGCACCAGAGAGGTCCTGTGGAGGGGGGTTAAACCAGAGGATATGGGAAGGCCCCAAACAGGACACTTTGTTCAGACCAGTCTGGTTTAAGGGTGGATGCAGCAGGAGCCCCGTGTACCCCTGGGGTGCCTGGAGGGAAACACAGAGGCACATGAAACAGGCAATGCAAATCAGGCTGCCTGGGGGGAAAATCCCAGACTTAATAATGACAGGGCTGGTGTGGAAAAGTTAACCCAGATCAGAGGAACTGCAGAGTTCAAGTGGAAACTGACAGCAAGAAGCTGCCTCCTGCCTTGTCAGGTGCAAACAGATGCTGAGGTAACGTACCCAGACACAAATCATGATCCCTGAACAAAAATGTCTAACCCCCACAAAAAAAAGATGCTGTTCTTGACTTGGTGTGGAGTCACAGGAGCTGGTTCAAGCTATGCTGGTGGGTGACCCACTTGGGGACAGGGACCATATTTTTTTATGGTCCATATTTTAATATGGACCATTAAACCATCAGGTTTAATGCTACAGGGGGAGAGTGCAGTGCAGATGTACTCAGTGTTAGTAGGGAAACTATGTGAAAATGAGACAGGTTGTCAAAAAAATAGAAGGAGCAGAGGCAGGAGATTCTGTTCATCTTGAGCTGCTCCCACGAAAGGGAGGGGAAAAGCAGCAGCACCATCAGACCTGTGGTACTGGGATGGAGACCTGGGACACCTCACCTCCTGCTGCACAGGCACCAAAGCCCCTTGTGGGCCCACAGAAGGTCTCAGGGTGGGGGGTGGCTCCCTTGGCCCCCCGTGTCCCTTGTGCCCCAGGAGCCACCTGTTGCCACAGACAGTGTTTTTTATGAGAAAATTACGTAGAGCAACACTCTTATCCCCCACAATGTAATAGCTTTTCTAATGCCAAAATAATAATAATAAAAATGCTATTTCATGCAGTAATTGCAAGCCATAAAAAGAGCTGTGCTGACAGATATGTAGCACCCCAGTAAGTGCCTCTGGCAGCCATGCCCCACTGACTCTAATCACAATAACCATCCCAGCAATAATTAGAGATAAGAGTCTCCCTGCCAGCCCCAGCTCCACACCTGTCCCTGCTGGTGCTGGCAGAGCCTGGGCTGGCCGAAGAAGGTGATGACCCCTTTGTTGGGGTGAGTTTTTTAATATGGTGTGTTGCCCTGGGGCTTTTTACTCCATTTCCCCCAGTTTTCATTGCAGGCGGGGGATGCTGCTGGGTCTGAGAGTGCATCTCACTGCATGGACTTGAGCTGGAAGGTGCTGGGAGGCCAGACTCTTAGGACTGGCTGCAGTGACCGGGGGCATCTCTGGAGATACTTGAAAGTTTGTGTCCTACAGGGCGTGCTGAGAAATATATTCTAGGACAAGAGGGAAGTGCTGGATGTGCCAGCCCGTTCTGCAGCTCACAAGCACACAGCAGAGCTGTGTGTCTGAGGGTCCCACCAGCACAGCAGAAACACAACCCCAGGTGCAGGTGTTGCCAGCTCCAGGTCATCTCCTGCAGTCCCACAGCTCCTGTTGTTCCTGGTCCCTGTTTGCCAGAGCCAGGGGCAGGGTGTCCCCAAGGAGCAGGGGATACTGGCTCCAGCTCTGCCTGCTCTCTGCCTTGCTCCTATGCCTGTCTCACTGCCTGCTCCATCCTTCATTTGCATGTCATGCATATTCATGGAATGTGTAGCTAATTAAATATTCATGTACACAGTCATTGAACTTACAATTAATATGAAACTTGCTGTACTTCTCATATCCACCCAGCCCAAGAGGAGTCACGAGCAGGCTCTGGCTGACAGCGGATGCTGTGCTGGAGAGAGAGGCTGCTGCACATCCCTAACCTCTAACTGACCCACTTTGCCCACATCCAGGCTGTTTTGCAGAAAGGAGGATGAAAAGAAACCTGGCTACCCTTCCTGGTCCGCAGGAGGCTGTGGTGCTTGACAGAAGCACATAAACATGGCCACAGAAATTCAGGAACCCTCTGTCAAGGCCAGTGAGGTGTCACAAGTAATCACCAGTGTTAGGGAGGAGGTTGGTGCCAGGAGCTGGGCAGAGGGAGGCCAAGCCCTGGGGGTGGGGGACAGGACCAGAAGGACTCCATTCCCAGTGCTACCCACAGTCTGGTTGCTGGGGTGACAAGGAAGAGCAGCAGTGCCACAGCTGAGGTGACACTGACAACCCAACCTGGCCCTCCATCTCTCCCAACACTCAGGAAAGAGATTTGCATCCAGCATTTCCATGGATTCACCATGACACACAAGCTTCCAGGCCCTTTGCAAACTGCATTTCCACCTCAAACCATGATGAGGACAGCCCCAGGCCCCTCTGGCTGCACCAAGGTGTGAGCCCACCAAAAGAACCACAAAGCCTCCAGCCCCTGCCTTTGGCTGGCCCTGGGGAGATCCCATCAGAGCCAAAGCAATCCCAGGCTGCAGGATGATACTGATGCTCCTGGGGGTATTTCGGCACTTTCAGGCTTGCTGTGGCTTATAAATAAATATTTATTAATGTTATTCCTTCTCTGGTGCCAGGGTGCGCAGGATAAATCACTGTCACTCTGTGATAAAGGGTTGAGGAGAAAATTTTTAGCCTTGCCTGAGATTTATTCCCCTTTAAAAACAAAGATTCTGACAAAAAAGACGTATTTCCTGGCACAGAGCAACACTGTTTAATTAGAGAGATGATTCATGTTTTCAATCACTCTTTAATACCAGGCCCTTTACAGTCAGCAGCAAAGCAGGAGACTGCAGGTCTGCTAGGCCCTTCAAAACAATCCCATCTTGGTGGTGGCACCATCAGCACAATGCTGTGCAGGAAGGGGTGACAGTGACAAGGACTGCCACACACACAGCCAGCTCTGACTGTCTGGGCAGCTCCCAAAGCCAGAGCCTACCCTGCTCCCTGTGATCCCTACAGCCCCATCCCAGGCATCGATTCAGAAATAAAGCAAATGTGGCAAAGGACCATAACTTTAACTGGCTCTCACTTTAAATTAAGCATCTCCAATGGGTGTTTCATGGAGATGTAATGAAAATCCTGGAAGTTACACCAGTAAGCAGCAGCTGGATGGGCTGTAGGCATGGGGCTGGAGGTGGGCACCACATCCCTGGCTGTGTCAAAGGGTCACAGGCAGTGAGGAGCTGCTGCTGTCTCCTTCTTTCTGTCACTGTCCCCTGCCTTCTGAAGCTGGTCCTTCAACAAACATTGGCCAAGGGCAGCCCTCACAAGAAGAGATCTGCTGTCACACCATGTCCCCCTCCTCCTGCTCTGCCAGCAGGTCCCCTCCAGCTTAGCCCTGTCAGGATTCCATGTGGCTGCAGTAAGGTCCCAGATTGTGGCAAGATGGTGTTCATGGTCCCAGCACACTGCTCAAGCTTGATGCTAATGAAGAGGAAGAACTGGAGAAGGAAAAGAAGGTTATTTCCATCCCTGAGGAGCCCTGAGGTTGCTTAGCAGTGTATCCAAGCAACACCCCTTTCTGATTAGAGAATTGACTTGTGCCCTTCATCACTCCTGCCTCCAGATTCTCTGTGAAGTCAAGACAAAATACTGGGAGCACACAGCAGAAAAAAACAAAAACAAAACAAAAATCCACAAAAAACCCACACCACCCTCATTTCCCAGCCAGGCACATTTGTCCCTAGATACCCACAAACTCTCACAGCTGTGCAGGTTCAGCTCACACCTGTTAGCCATAGCAGACCTCATCCCAGACCAGACCCCAGGAGAACCACAGCACTGGTATCAGCCTGGGACTCTCCACTACCCAATGGAACCACAACGATCCATCCCTGTTCCATGGTGTCCTCCTGAGGTCAGCCCTGGCAGGGAGGCTGTACAGCCCGGCTCAGTTGCTGTTTTCCCTTTGCTTTGGTGTCACATTCTCATTTGAGGTCCTTCACTGTTTACATTGAAACCCTGCAAGTTACCAGCTGAAACCCAGGCTCCAGACAGGGCTATTTTTTCCCTGAGGAGCAAGCAGGCAGCGGGCAGACTCTCCTTCCCTCTCAGTGCTGAGCACCACTGGCTCGCTGCCTCCCTGAGCAGTGTCCAAGGGGTAAGAGAGGGGCTCCCCCAGCCCCTAGGCTGCCCAGGGGCTGGCAGCTCCCTGAGGCTCCATGGTCTTGGCCAAGCACCCCTGCACTGCCCTGGCCAGCCTGGCACCCAGCAGCACAGAAGCCAGGGAGCTTGTTGCACCAAATCCCAAAGGGAAAGGGTTGATCCCCAGATTCAGCTAACCCCAAAACAGCCCCTCAAGGCCTCCTGGCTCCCCCATTCCCAAGGGGCTCTCTCTGCCACTTGGGGACTGTGTTCCTTAGATGAAACCCCACGATGGGTGAAGAGATTTGGGCTGTGGAGTGAGGGGAGAGGGCCCTTTGAAGTCTGCCTGGGGACTCCAGTCAAGGCACAACTGGCTGCGAGGCTTTCCTGTACTACATAAACTTTATGCTGAAGATTCTGCTTTTAACATTTCTCCCAGGAGAGTGCTTATTCTGGAGCCTTGCTGGTTTTTGACACTCTGCTTTCTGGAAAGTGAAGAGGAGCCTGGGTTTGAATAATCAGGCTTTGACAGGAAAACATCCTGCCTTGCTTCCTTCTTTGGTGCTGAAAGCTGTGCAGGCAGCCCCATTTGGGTGAGGTGATGGAGAGGACACAAGTCCTATGGGTCAGGTGCAGGTGCTCCCCCCATGCTCCCACCTCCCTGCACCCCCTGCTCAGCAGATGAGATCCCAGCAGCTCTGACTCACAAAGGCCACACACATAAGACAGGCCCAAGGGATGTTGTTAACTGTTAGTGTCTGACCATTGTGTAATGGCTAATTTACCTTAATTATGTTAAGCTCATAACAAACTTTTATTTTATCTCATTCTCAAACTATTTATGCTGTTGGTTTTTTTTTTTTTTTTTTTTTTTTGGCTCTGGCCCAGTTTTCTGACAAGCTGGTTGAACATTGGCCCATTCACACCACAGCCTGTTGCTACCTGGCTTATTTCTGCAGTGCAAAGATGGATCTTTAAGATCAGAAGCCATATGCTACAGAATCTCCTACATAAATTGAGCTCTAAGGACTGCTCTCCCTACTGTGTTTATACAAGTGGCCGCCGCAGGGACTGCAGACAGTGTTGCTTTCATGAAGTCTACAATAATCAGCACCAAAGGCTCAAGAGGGTGCTCGATGTGCCAAACAGGAGCATCTTTTCCTCGACGGCATCTTCACCACTTGCACTTGTGCAGGCTGGCACAGTGCCCACCGCTCCGGGGGGAGCTGCCAGCACTGCGGGGCTGTTTGCGGCAGAGTCAGCCCCATCCCCGCTGACCTGCCTCCCCCTCTGCCCTTTTATTTGCTCCCTAAGAAGTCACAGGCTCCATGTGCCACAGGAAAAGCCCTTCTCCCCCACCCCGAGCAGCTCCCGGGCCCTGCGGGTGGATTGCCCTTCTCTGCTCCCCACATCCCCCTGGCTGCTCCCCACAAGCCCCCCCAGCCCCCCGCCCCTCTGCTGGCAGCTGTCGGCCCCGTCCCGCTGGCTCAGCGCTGGGGACTTGCTGCCATCCAGTGGCTGCAGAGACAGCTGCCAGCCCCGCTCCAGCTGCTGCCCAGATGTGCGCCTGCTCCCTACCCCACCCCCCCACTCCTTACCTCTGCTTTGCTCCCTCTCAAGCCTTCGTGCAATCGATGCTAGAGCTGAGCCGTGTTTCACCCAAACTTTTGAAATTCGACTGCTTGCCACCCAGGATGGCTGCTGCCTTGCCTTGCCTTGCCTTGCCTTGCCTGCCTTGCCTTGCCTTGCCTTGCCTTGCCTTGCCTTGCCTTGCCTTGCCTTGCCTTGCCTTGCCTTGCCTTGCCTTGCCTTGCCTTGCCTTGCCTTGCCTTGCCTTCATCCCCTGACCCTGGGAGGCTTGTCCAGAACGAGGCTTTGTCCCTCAGTTTGAGCACTGATTGGGCAAGCACTGAGCATGATTAACTCCTCTTCCACACGCAGCTGAAAGCAATGCAGCTCCATTCGTGTTAATAAAGCCCTGATCTCCGAGGTCACTCAAATGAGTCTCCCTGCAGGGGGGGGCAGGGGTTACTGAGTGGCAGCTTCCGGCAGAGCTACAGGTGGGCAACCCCATCCCCGGTGTTAATTAAAGGTGGAATTACCAATTATAACTGTGGAGGTGCTGCTTCTGTCTGTTTGATAAATTATGATATTCCATAAATTAGTAAGGGTAGGCAAGAAGCAATCCCATAACTGCAGGGGAATGATGTTCGGGTTTTTCTTAATATCCCCAATTACCTGGTTTTGGAGGCCTGGCTGCTGTGTCACCCCACCTCCACCCGTGACTGTAAACAACAGCAGCTCTTCCACTTTCCTGGGAGAGACTAGCAAGGGATGGGGACACTCAAGAGCCCCAGGACAAGGAAGGGGAAGGATTCCCTGGCAGGACCCCCTCTGGAGCAAACAGTAGCTGTGGGCTGGTGCCACCACTCTAGGAGCAATGGGATGGTTTTGTGAGGAGCCCAGGACACCCCAGCAGGTTCCTGGGCTCAGCATGGTGGCCTTGGCTTTTTCAGCTGTCCCTGCAGAAGTGGTGGCCCCAAGCCATGGTCACCCTCTCCCCCAGCCCCAGGGGATGCTGCCATTGCTCTGCAGCTGCTGCCCAGATTCCCCGAGCAGGTCCCTGTGCCGGGCTGCCTCCTGCCTGCCACAGCACGCAGAGCCCTTGGCCAATGTGCAACCCCAGCAAGGTCGAGCAGCTCCCACTGCTTCACAGCTGAGCAAACAAGTGCCTCCCTGGGGAGGATTAGCTGTGCTGCAGGAGTCAGGGCCTGCTCAGGTTGGCACTGGGTGCAGTTGCCTGCAGTTCACCCTTCAGAAACTCACTGAGCTTTGGAAACAGAGACTGTTGCCTCCTGCCCCTTGACCCACTCCGCAGACCCCCCAAGGCATCGGGGCTGTTGTGCTGGGAACTTTCCTGCCCCTGGGCCCATGATGAACAGCCGAGCTCTGAGCTGGGCTTGGGGGAGGATGGAAAGGATGGAAAACAAGGATGAAAGCACCTGGGAAGCTGGATCACCTTTGACTTCTGCAGTTTGAACCCCAGGGTGGGAAGAATCCTCATCGGGCACTCTGGAGACGACACACTGGGGGCAGGGTGTCCAAGGCTCCCAAAGCTGCCCCTCTATGCCCCTCCCAAATTTGCTGCTGCACAGGAACCCAGTGTGCAGCTCCTCTGGGAAGGGTCAGGTGGGCTTTCTCAGAGGTCCCTCACCCCCCACCAGCTGCCCACCCCAAGGGGTGATGGCCAAACTGCTATCCACCCAGGGGAAAACAGTTCCTCAAGGCTGCCTGCCTGCCACATCCCTTAGCAGGCATTCAAAGACAGAGGAAATCTGCTGGGGAGGGTGCCTGAGTGAGGTGGTACCCGCAAAGAAACCTCTCCAGACAAAGCTCAGAGGTAAAGACCCGCTTGGTACCTGCTCAGGGTGAGGCAGGAGACCGTAGAATGCTCTTGGGCCACTCCAGACATAACACATCCACAGCGCCCCATGCTTGCCCCACATGACCTTTCAGCCCCCAGAGATGAGTCGGGGGGGGGGGGTAGGTCAGTATCTCCAGCAGCACCCCAGAAGGCCCTTGAGACTTGCTGCCAGAGGGTGCTTTCAGGTGACAGGTGTGTAATACAGTCTTTGGCCACCTCCTGCCTTGCATCAATGTGTTGTGTTGAACTATGAAGGCAGGACAGGCCTTGTGGGCCTGGCTCATCCTGCACCAGCAGACACAAGGAGAAACAACAGCATTGACTGGGCTGTTCCACGGGTTATTATGAAGCTGCCTCAGTGTGTACAAACCTCTCTCATCTTGGGCCTTTCTAGCTACACAAGGGTTTTCCCTCTGAAAGTGCTGGAAAGATGGATTCACAGCCAAAAGCATTGCTCATAATCCAAAATGCTCTGAACGGGACTTTATTGCCATGGGGAAACAGCTAGCAAGTCCCAAGGGAAAGACATATGTGTCTTGCTGAATATTTGTATATTCTTTCAAATGCCACCAAAAATAAGACATTCCTGGTACTTGGAGTGACTGCCAAAAGTGACTGGAGAATAGAGAAGCCCCACAGAGAGAAGAGGATAAGGAGGGGAAGTGTATACGAGCACGTCCATGTGTGAGGGCAGCCACGTGCCTGGAGCTGCGAACATGGGGCGTGGGGAGACAGGACAGGACAGCTACACCATCCACAGCATCCCCCACATCTCAGATGCTCCTGTTCCCTCCTCATCCAGGACAATCCCAGCATGGTCTAGCATCACCTGTCTCTCCTGTCCTGCCATACCCACCATCACCTCACACTCCAGGGATGCCCCATGCCCTCTGCTCCACCTACATCCTGTGTTGCATTTGTCAGAGTGGGGTGACATTCCTAAAGCCTGGCAATGCCAGCAGGTGAGAGGGAGGGAATAACCCTCCCAGGTACATGAGAACAAGGCAAGAGTCCAGCCCAGGGGTCGCTCCTGAGGCTCTGTGAGTCCCTGAGCCCAAGGAAGCACCTGGAAACCCACCTGCCAAGAACCTCCTCGGCTGGGGCATGTCAGGACATTTTAGATGATTTGCTGGCATGTTACACAAAAGAGAAAACATTCAAGACTGGTGCTGGTCCACATGACTCACCACCACCCGGGGAGGAAGGGCTGTGGTGCTATGCCAGCAGCTGCTGGGGATGTGAGGCCCTTGGTAGCCCCTCAAAGCCCACCTATTTGGGGGGGCTGGGGTGAACACAGCTTGCAGGTCCTCAGAGGAGGAGTAGCGTCTCTGCTGGCTCAGTCTGGGACCACAGTGCTGTGCCACAGTCCTGCCATGGGCACCCAAATGTGGTTAACCAGATCTCCATCCCCCTGCAAGTGGCTCTAGATCTGTCAGCAGCTGTGGAGGGGGCGCAGGCGAGAAGGCAGAGCTCTGCCCACCCAGCCTTTGGAGGCTTCCCCATCTCCTGGAGTCCTGTGGAGCTAAGGATGAGGCACCTGTCCGTGTGACACTGGGAAAAGCAGGACAAGGCTGGACAGCAGCTCGCCGGGTCCCTTCCCTGGGTGCGAGGACGCTGGCAGCAATACCCTCACCTCCCCCCACAGCGTCCCTGCTCCTGCTCACGAAGGAGGGACGGACCTCCCTCTCCCCAGCCACACGTGTGCCCCCCGGCTGCCCACCCCGTCCCCCCCGTGGGGCTGACGTCAGGCAGCAGATGCGTCCTGTGCCCAGCATCCTGGAGAGGGGGTGGCACGGCGGGCGACGGCAAATATCACGGCTGCTGACGGCGCTGGTTATTCTTAGCACCCTGCGGAGGAGTAGGGGGGTCTGGCTGGCAGCACGGCCCAGCCGGCGGGCTCCCCGGAGCAGATGGCTCCGCTACATAACCCCCCTCTCCCCTGCACCAGCAGGGGAGGGATGGGGAAAGAGGTGCAGCGGCACGGCCCGGAGTCCTGCCTGGTGCTGACCCAACTGCGTATGCAAGGAGAGGGTGGCTCTGGAGGCACCCCGAGATCAGGAAGGGTGCAGTCTCCTACCCCAGACATCCCCTCCCTCTCCCCCCCCCCCGCTCCTCCGCGAGAAAGTGGGCTGCCGGACCTGCCCACCCGGTGCAGGTGGCTGGGCTGGGGCACGGAGCCGCCGGGTGCCCTTGAGCAGAGCGGGTGTGCGGAGCTGCAGGCAGAAAGCAGCCCTGTCCCAGTCCTGGGAACAGCAGGACCCAAAAAGGCCAGAGCTAAACATAGGAAACCTACTTTTCAGCTGTCGCTGCCGACAGCGGGGCTGGATGCCTGCTCCCGGCTGATGGCCTCGTCCCATCACGTGGCTCCGGGATCTGGGGCTTTAGGGAACCTGAAGTGGCTTGCGAGGCTCAGAAGCAAGAACGTTGCGGTCCCTGACACGTGCTGCTGAGGATGAGGAGCGAGGAACTGATGTCTGGGCAGTGGCCAGCGTGCCCCCAGTCCCCAGCGGCAGCCCCCGGGATGGCTGCGGGCCAGGAGCCGCAGCTGAGTGGCAGAAGTCCCCGGGAGCCGGGGACCCGCACCCCAGGCTCCTTCCCGCGGGAGCGGATGATGGAGCTGCTGAGCACACAGAGCGCCAGGACCGGCTCCGGGGGTCTGCACGGAGGGGTCGGAGGGGCAGAGGCCCCGGGGATGGAGCGGGGATGCCTTCCTGGGAGCGAGAGGGGGGACGTGTCCTACCCCCCATGCCCACGGGATGGCAGCAGCCTCCCGCGGCTCCCGCTGCGCCCCCACCACGCCTCTGCCCCACCGAGCCCGCTGTCGGGCACAGCTCTGCTGGCAAGGCAGGACCCCATCCCCAGTTTTCCAACCGGAGGGATGGAAGAGAAGAAACCTCAGCTCCCTCCTGCTCCTTTGGGCCCTGGCAGCAGTGGGGTGGCCCAGAGATCCCCTCGCCAGCCCCACTGCCAGGCTGTGCTGATGCTGCTGGCACACCCGGATTGGCAAGGCTTGGCTTCCCTTTGCTCTCAGGGTGCTGAGCCTCTCGGCGACCGCTTGAAGGGGTGAGGAAGGACCTCGAAAACAGTCCTCAGCATCCATCAGTGCCACAGAGAGAGGTGACACCCCCGTGATAGCCTTGTGAGCTGCCCCTCCATCGGGAATTCACGTGGTTTCAGCATCATCCCTGGGCTGCCAGTCACCTCTGCCCCATGCCTGGATCCCCTGCTAGTGCCACCTCCTCTGGCAGGGCCAAATCCTGTCCCATTCCTGGGACTGCTGGATTGACACAAAATGGAAGCATGGCCCAGAGGCCTCCTTGGCCAATTTGAAGCTGTTTATCAGTGGCTGACATTGTCTTGCGCCTTCCTTGGTTACTAATGGACTGGAAAGTACTTCGTCCTCATGTGATGTGAATGCATCTTCCTCCTTCTTGCCAAATAGGGAACAGAAATGTTTATTGAACACTTCTGCCTTTTCTTCAGTGCCACCAGCTGCCCTATTAACATCTCATGCCAGTGCTGCTCTGCTGCCAAGTTTCCTGCTGTCCTGGGGCTTTTGGTGTTTTTGCCCTGCTAGATTTTGACCTGGTTTATCTCTTCTTATCAAATCCGTGCACTTCAGACTTGCTGCTGTCCTGCAATTGCTGCTTTCTGCAGCTCCTGACATCAGTCCCATTTGCAGTTCCTCTGTACAGACTTCCTCCCACTGCTTCCACTTCCCCTCCTGCCTGTGGTGGGCTTTTCAAAGCCTGCCTGCTCCTTCCCTTGGACAGCTCTGCTGCCTCTCAGATCCTTGGCCAACCTTTCTTCAGCAGCTCCCAGTCGTTTTCTCCAGATGTTTTCCTCTCCAAAGGGGTGATAGATCTCCCAGCTGGCTCGAAGGGTCCATTGACCAATGGTCACAGCCCAGCCCAGCTTCCACAGGCTGCCCTCTCACACCCTGTCTCTGTGTCTCTGCTTATCTGGGACCTTGGTGCCCTCTGTTCCTTGTCCCGGGCGTCACAGCCCAGCTGTCCTCACAGCTCAGGAGGTTTCGTCCTGTACCCCAGCACCATCAGGGCAGCTCCGTGTGCCCCAGTCACTCGCAGGCATCCCTCACTGGTGGGGGAGATGTTCCTGTCGGGATGCAGGAGTGCCAGGGAAGTCCCTTTTCCCCCCTGTGCCGTAATTTCCTTTCCCCTTGTGTACCTCCGGAGCCCCCAGCACCCCTCAGGCACACCAGAACTTCTCCCCAATCTGGCCCGATGTGCACAGGTTCCACCCGTGCCTTTTTTTCTGGCTGAGGGTTAAACTCGTCCTAGCTGCAGCGGAGATGCCAGGTCACTCCAAACTTCCTGCCATCCTGGGGGCTTTTCCTTCGCTTTTCCCTTCTTTTTGCCTCTTCCCCGGAGTCACACGGACGTTTCCGTGCCCGAGCTGAAGCCTCCGGGACTGATGCCTCCCTGAGCCCCTCTGCCCCCTTATCAGCAGGCCCGCAGCGCGATGGGGGACACCGCATATCCCCTGGCCACCCCTTGCCACGCTCAGCCGCCCGGTCTGGGGTCTGCGGGCCCCCAGGGGCCCCGCTGCTGCGGAGAAGGGGGGGGGGGGGGGGCGGAGCACCGCGGGGACCCACGCATGGGGGTGCAGAGCAAGACCGAGGGGGAGGACCGGGGGGGAGGACCGGGGGGCGGGCGGAGCCGGGGCGGGGCCGGGACAGGGCGGGCGGAGCCGGGCCGTGCCGGGCGGGCGGCGGGGCTGGGGCCGTGCTCGGCGCTCGGAGCCGGGCGCGTCCTGCCGCCGCTCGCCCTCCGCGGCCCCGGGAGCTGCCCCGGTTGCGCCGCAGTGGCAAGGAGCGGGGGTGTCCCGGGATGTCCTCGTCGCCCACCGAGGAGTGCCGGTCGCCCGTGGGGCTGGACTGCTGCAGCTGCTGCCTGGACTTGGCCAACCGGAGCGGGCTGGAGGAGGGGGCCGGGGGCGAGAACAACAACCTGGGTAGCCCCACCGTGAGCAGCTTCCGGCAGCTGCAGGAGCAGCTGGTCCGCAAGAACCTCAACACCGACAAGCTCAGTTCCATCATGCGCCAGGACTCGCTGGAGCCCGTTGTGCGGGACCCCTGCTACCTCTTCAACCAGGGCATCTGCAACAGGAACATCGACCAGACCCTGCTCTCCATCCTCCTGCTCTTCCACAGGTGAGTCTCGCCGAGGGGCTGCCCGGGTGCGAGACATGTTCTCGGGGGATGACAGCACACGGGCGAGACGTGGGGCCTGCACCCCCCCATGCTGGCAGGGGGACCCGTGACACCCTGGGGCTGGGGACCCGCGGGACACGGGAGGTGGGTCGGGTGGCAGCGTTGGGAGTCTCTAGGTGGGGAGAAGCACGAGTGGCTGCGCGTGGCAGAGAGCCCAGCCCGCCTGCCGTGGGTGGTGCCAGCCCAGTCCCTGCATGTGGGTCCGGGTGGCTCTGCCCGTGGTGCCCAGCCGTGCCCCTCTGCTGGTGCCTTGTGTCTATCCGGGCAGTGACAACAGCCTCCAGCTGTGTGTCTTGGCCCCTGGACTCTGTGTTCATCTCCCTGGCTACCTCTTATCCACATGGACATTGCCTGCAGGGGCATGGACAGTGTCCAGCCTCAAACAGGAATCGTCCTCTTTCCTGAATGCAGAGGGTCAGCTTGTCACTTGGGAAACAGCCATGCTGCCTCAAAAGCCACCCTCAGAGGTAGCAAGAAACTGGGTAGGGAGCCTGAGAGTCCTGCTACTGGGTCCTGCTCCTTCAGCAGTTTCCCTGCAGTAAATTGAGTGGAGAGAGGTTTGACCTGGGTGGTATTTCCCATCCCTGGAAAGTGACTTTGGCCCTAGCCAAGCTGTTCCATCTTGGGGTTGGTCTCATCTATGTCCTCGAGGTCTGGGCTCGACCTTGCCTAGGTCTGGGGCAGGCAGGAGTGCGGTGTCCCTCTGCCCCTGCTCCAGCATTATGGGCAGAGGAGGCTGAACAGTGGTCCCTGGGGCTGCTGCCCCATAGGGTCCCTGGCCCATGGAGACCCTGGGATGGAGACGGAACAGAGCTGTCTCAGGGCCTGCACTGACACCTTTGGCTCTGCACTGGGGCTGTGGGGACAACAGGGTGCAGCCTGTGCTGGGGATTGCCAGGCTTGCTGCTCCCTGGCTCAGCCTTGGAAAGCTGGGCTGAACCTGGGGGCCTTGCAGAGTGCTCACTCCTGGATCTTTCTGTGGCTTCAGCAGGCAGGATGCATCCCCTCTCCTGGGGCTGAGAGGACGTGTGGCCCTTGGGTGCAGATGTGGCAGGCATCTGTGTGCCTGAGCGGTTCCTCCCCCGTGGGTGGGGTGTCGAGCTGGTGGGGTGCACAGCATCACCCACGCCTTTGCAGACACCTCGCCGTGACCTCCCCGCCTGCATATGCACCTGCAGGCGTGCACCAGGGCTGCACATGAGCGTGCAAGGCACCTCTTGTTCCCCTCAGAGGTTGGGTGGGCTCACACGTGGCTGCCCCACGCGTGCAGTGCACACACGCCCACTGGCCCCATCCAGTGTCTCAGTGTGAGCAGCAGCTCCTCCGGAGCCATCCTGGTCCCAGACACTCCTCCTGCACTTACATAACTCTGAGCTGCCGCTCAGGTGGGAAAGGAGGAGCTGGGACACCCGCCAAGACACCCAGCACCCAGCCACGCTCCAGGCTGCGTGGCCAGGGGGGAACCCCCCCAGCCGGGAGGATATCAGGAGCCAGAGGTTTCCCCGGGCTCAGGGAGGCTGCAGCCAGTGGGCATCATGGGTGGGGAGCGGAGGAGAGACACTGTCCCCAGCATGGGCTGGGTGTCCCTGCTGTGGCAGGGACCTGTGGGTGAGGTGGGAGATGTGGGCACTGCCTGCTGCCTTCCAACCAGACACTGCTGGGACAGGACCCATCATGCTCCTGGCAAGCATCGAGGTGCTCTGCTGAGGCCAGGAGCAAGAGGAGGAACCAGGGGACGGGGGTCTCTCCCGTCTGTGCCCCTCAGTGCCCCTCACTGTAGTACTCAAACCTATCCTCCATGCCCTGGTGTGTGCTGTGTCCCCAGAGGCTCCAATTGTTCCTGTTTGTGGCATCACCCCCTGCTTCCAGGCACCCAGCTGCCAGCCTTGAGACAGTTTGGGTGATCCCCCTCTAGGCCTGGATGGCATGGCGTGGGAGAGCTGGGGGGGCACAGCCCCGGGTTCTGCAGGCAGGTGTGCCCACACCTGTGTTTGCTGTTGTTTTGCTCCAGCCTGAACTTTCTCCTCCTGGGGAATGAGCCAAGATACCCAAGAGGTGATAGCATACAGAGCAGGGGATTGTGGGTGCCAGAGAAACACCCCGATAATAGGCCCGATAAGGGCACCCTTCCTGCTGGCACCGGGAAACCCGAGCATGTTTGTGCCCCTTGTTTTAGATGATGTGCTCCTAGACTGGCACAGAAGGAGAGGGAGGTCGTGTAGATGAAGATGCTTGTGTGTGGCCCAAGTCCAGCCTGGTATGGGAGGACCAAGCAGCTGCATCTGAAGACAGGTCTGTCTCTGGAGCTGTTGGAGACAGTTTCAGCCCATGATGGATCAGTCCCTGGGCTTGCAAGTCAAGGTCAGATCAATGCTGGGAGCCTTGGACAACTTACGTTCAGCATTTCCAGCCTGTCTCTGGGGGCTTGCTCCTGGCTGGGTGGTCCCTGCCAGGCCCTCATGCTTTGTCCTTGCTGCAGAGATGCCATGAGGGATGCATGATGTTAGGATGTTCTGGACCAAATGCCTACAGGGCTGATGTCCTGCAGGAAACCCTCTGGCTTGGGTTCTGTGTGGGGTCCTGTTCAAAAGGTCGTCTCCACCCCATGCCCTCACACAGGGTATCATGACCTGCTCTCCTGGGCAGCATCAAGGGGCCAGACTGGCGCAGAAGCACCAGGTGTAGGGTGACAGCTACCACCGTGCTGGCTGGGTGACACAGCTCCTCCCTGCAGCTGTCATCACTGTGGGCGGAAAGGTCTCTGCTGTCCCTCCGCAATGCCACCCAAGACCCAAGCATCAGCCCCACCATGCGTGGGCTGGGGAGAGCATTCCCTGTGAGGGCATGGCCCCTTCCCCAGGGCTGGGGGGCTGTGAGGGGAGAGCAGCACCCCCGGGGTGCCTGCTGGTGTGTGATTCAGGCAGGGCCCTGCCTGGCTCTGGGGTGGGGAGCAGAGATACGTGCCAACCTGCTCACCCACACCGACCAGCCCATGCTAGCTCTCCTGGCCCAGCCTCTCCTGGATAAGATCTTGCAGCCCAATCACCCCATGCCCCTTCCTGCCCTGGGCAGTCAGGGGACATTTCTGCCAGGCTAGCCCTTCTCCACGTGCTGTGGGACCTGCTGCTCCACCCAACAGGGTTGGCAGTGACCCACCCTTTGGTCTGAGACATGTAAAGGGGCTGGGGGCCACCTTCCCCTGGGTCCTGGGCAAGCCAGGGGAGGCAGGGGAGTGCTGTGCTGCCCTGGGGGGTGGGAGGATGGATCAGAGCAGGAGAAGCCATCGAGCAGGAGCTGCCCAGGCCAGGGTGACAGGGTGGCATTTGTGGCATGTCACCATTTGTTCCCATCTGTCGGGTGTCACTTTGCAGCAGCGATGCGGGAGGAGGGGACAGAGCCTGGGCCCAAAGGGCACCCTGGGGTGGCGGGGCTGGGCACACATTCCTGCTGTAGAGTGGGCAGGGGCAACAAGGAGGCATTGACAGAAACAGGGCCCGCGGGGAGCATGAGTGATCGTGGGAGTGGGGTGGGCGTGGGACCGGGGAGCCCTCCCAGCCCCAGGGCAGTGCTGCCCCGGGGGGGGGCTGCAGGAGCCACCCTCCTCTGTCGGGACTGATGCACTGGCTAGTTTTTTGTTTTGCTGTGGTGGGACAGAGCTGCACATGTTCTGACCCGTGTCCTGCAGTGTGGTGTGTCTGGCCTCGTGGAGCAGCAGGGTGCTGGGGAGAGCTCGCTTTGGCAGCAGGAGCCCTGGATGCGGGGAGCAGCTGACCTTGGAGTGCCCTAATCATCCCACCACCCCAAAGATGCCTGGCAGCCAGCTTGCTCTGCGCACCCTGGTGTTCACTGCAGGCATCCGCCACCCCAGGATCCCGTCCCATGGCCCAGCAGGCTTCAGGGCAATGTCCCCACAACCAGGCTGGCAGGGGCTCATGGTCAGGGAAGCCCAGCAGCACCAGGCTTGGCTGTGGCACACCGTGCTTGGCAGGGCTGTTAGCAGTATGTGTCACACTGTGTACAGTGCCTGTCCCAGCCTGCTTCTGTGAGACCCAGTTCACCCCAGCAAGGAGACTCCCCAGGAGAGTCCTGCTCAGCATCTCCAGTTCCTTGCGGTGGAACCATTTGACCCTGGACACATGGCAATGGCCAAGGGGTCTTGGCACAGCTGAGATGAAGCCCAGTGATGCCAACGCCAGCTGCACAGAAACCTGTCACCTCAGCCCCCTGTGGCTGCTCAGATGCTGCCTCTCTTCCAGGGCACATGCCCAGCTCTGGGCAGGCAGGGTGTCTGTGTCCCAAGGGCAGGCAGGTAAGGGCAGTGCCTTCCCACATGGTAAATGCTGGCCAGGATTTATTCCAAGCTTTGAACCTGAGGTGTGGAAGAGGCTGGAGCAGGCTAGAGGGGTTTTGCCCTTATTCCAGCACCATTACCCCCACTCATGCCAGCATCATGGAGTGACTGAGACCCCATTTGCATAGGGTATCCTGGGGATGTGAGGGCTGGAGAGGCACTAAAGGCTGCGACCTGTCCCAAAGCCATGCTTTGCTGGAGAGCTCCGAGTTATATTTATCCAGGTGTCACACATTGCTGGCCTTGGGACAGGAGTTCGTCATCATCTGTCTGAGTGCTTAGAGATATAGATAGATAGATAGATAGATAGATAGATAGATAGATTGATTTGAGGGGCTTTTGCTGCAGAATGACTCTCATGGCAGAGCAGAAGCCCTGGGCCCTCCGTACCTAGGGTTAGGATGTGATCCTGTCCTCAGCACCCCCTGCCTGTGACTCCCCTGGGGACAGGGGACAGGACAATTCTGCCCTGCGTGGGCAGTGGGGTGGCCAATGCCAGGGGCCAGGGCAAGACATCCCCACGGCTTCATGTGAAACCATCCTGGTGATCCCCTCCTGGCAAGGAGCAGGACTGCTTCAAGGCAGTTTAGAGCAGGGGACTGTCAGGTTGTCCCCAAAGGCTGGCACCAGGCAGTCAACAGCTGACAGGCAGGACAGTGCCACAGGTACAGGAGCTTATTGTCATTCTTGTTGTTATTGTTCCAAAATGTCAGCGAGGGAGGGGTTTCAATGAAGCGGCCCCAGTCTGAAATGCCCAGGATTCTTCGCAAAGGCCAGGAAGGGTATTAATAACCAACCGGCTCTGCCGAAGCTGCGCAACCCCAGCGCGTCCTTGCCTGACCTCTCCCGAGTGGGTGGCTCCGAGCTGGGCTCCATCCTCATCGTCACCCCCACCCACCGGCTGCTCTCCTCTGCGGGGTCCCGTGCCGCCCTCCCCCGGGGAAGGGGAGTTGAGGGGACCCCCCCCGATCATATCGCCATTGGGCCAGGCAGGAGAGCACAAAGCTCAGGCACATTTGGAAGGGGAAAGTGAAGGATTCCAGGGTGTCCTTGGACTTAGGTTATTCCGGGCGGGAGGAGCAGCCGCTGGCTGCACGAGGTACCGAGGCGCTGCCCTCTCGCAGCCTCAAGCACCCTCTGCCCGCTCATTGTATAACGAGCTGCCTGCAATTCGCTATCCAGACAGCTGCTGCGAGCGCCCGGCCTGGCTGTCGAGCACCCGCTCCTGCCTGCAGAACGATTTCTGTCTGCAGATGCTGGTGGCCCTGCCCTGGGGTCCCTCTCTGGGGCCGGGGATCTCTGGAACAAGCCGGGCCTATGCCAGCCAGGGGCTCAGGGTTCGGCCGGCGGCCCCCTGCCCACCCTGCTCTCCGAGGCTCCAGGGCACTGCGCGTCTCGGCGGCTGCGGGTGTCCCTTCAGCATCACGGCCACCTCTGCTCTGTCCCCGGTTCCCTGTAACCGGACTGGAGAAGGGCAGCCGGGCCCTGGAGATGATCCAGCTAGATCTACCCGGGCTGTTACGGTGGTCTACGGAACGGGGACTGTTCAGAGACTGGGCTGGAGAGCTGCGGGGCCGGGCAGGGCTAACTCAAGGAGGTGATAACACGGAGTTTAGTTACGGGAGTCCACCCCGCAGGGCCCGTGGGTGTGAAACACTTGCTCTGTGGACAGGTTTGTGGGTGAAATCTCTGCGGAGAATTCGTTTCACCCATCCTCCCTGGGGCTGGGCATCCCCCACCGCGGGTGCCGGGAGCGTGACCGAGGCTGCCTGTGCTCCCCCCGCCGATCGCCTCGATGCTCGCGGGAGCTCCACGGGGGCTTTTTTGATGGGCTCTGCCGTACCTGACTCCTTCCCCCCAGCGTGCTGCACTGTGGGGGGAGCCGGAGCGCCGAGGTTTGCTGCCCAGCCCTTGGTAGCAGCGTGGAGACGGTGTCAGCAGATGCAGGCGAGGCGGGAGGCTGGGCTGCGCGGTCCGGGATAAGCGGATCAGCCCTTTTTTCCTCCTCCCCTCCTAACCCATCGTGCCTGGGGAAGCCGTGACTCCGGGGGCTTCCCATGTGCAGGGAGGGCTGTGCCGGAGCCGGGTCAGCCCTCACCTCCCCTCCTCGCACGGCTGCAGGGGGGGTGAGGGGTAGGGGGTGCTGCCAGGGCAGGGTGAGGGGCATGGGAGGGAGAAGAGGGACTGGTGACAAAGTTAGAGAAAAGAAAAATTGCAGCTCTCAGCAGGCCGGCTCCGGGGTGTGCGCTCGCACGCCAGAAAACACAGAACTGGGAGTACAGCCAAGTACCTTTATCGGAGGAAGCAGGCAGCCCAACAGCTGGACATGGGAGCCTGCCAGTGCTCCCCCCGCCTGCCCCACGCTGCCTCCAGCCCAACGGGTTGGAGGAGCTCTCGCCGCAATCCTTGCCCGTGCCCTGTGCCTGGGGCTCAGCTGTGTCCCTGCCTGCAGCTCCCAGCACCCCGCAGGTCCCTGCAGCCCCCGGGGGTACAGCAGAGTATACAGTCGCCTGCTTGCCCATGGGCAGCCCCTGGCATTACCTCTCCCTTCCCAGCACCAGGATAGGGCTGCTGGGCAAGGCTGGGGGCTCCACTAGACCTATTCCCCACCCAGCTCTCCCCATCACTCCCACAAGCCCCAGCCATCACCCATGTTCCCCACCACCCCTCCTTCAGCTCCTGCAGGGCACAGCTGGCTCTGGTGTCCCCAGTCCCCTTGGCCACAGCTGCAGGATTTCAGGCTGTGAAAGGCAAAGTTTTCTTAGCTGTGTGTTTGCAAGCAGTGGCTTTGCCTCTCCCCCTCTGTTGTGACCCCCAGAGCCATAGATCTGGCTCTGCTGAGCAGCTTGGGCAGCTTTGGCTCTGCGCCTTTCCCGTGTTGCTCTCCGAGGCCAGGCAATAAACATTTCCCACGCCTCGGACCCTCTGCAGGGCCTTCCTCCCATTGAGCAGAGTCCTTGGGAGAGGGCAAACCCAGAACACTGCCACGGAGCAGCCAGAGCGGGTTGGAGGTGCGGGAAGGCAGGGGCTGCGGAGCCAGGGTTGCTCCTGCCTCCCCCCAGGCAGGACAAGGGCATCCTGCAGCCTGTGGCACTGCAGGGCCTGGCACGGGCTGGGTGCACAAGGCTCTGTGCCATGGCACATCTTATCCCTGGGGCTGTGGGGATGGGGACCCCGGCAGGAGTATTGGGTGCCAGGAAGGAAGAGCTGATCCCATCCCCGTGTTCCTTGCTGTCCTGTGTGCCAGCCAGGCCTGGGCCTGTGGGGGCTGCAGCCCTTGTCCTGTTGCAGAGGAGGGAGTGTTCACTAAATATTGCCCTGGTGACCAGGGCTGTCACCTTGAGGGTTGGGCACAAACCCTGCAGGGTCATCGCTGGGGGTGACACCGCGAATGGCTGGTGTCACCGCCTCTCAGTTTTTTTCCCCCAGAGAGCACCACAATTAGTGTCACAATTACACTGTATGGTGGCTTCTGTTATTGTTCCCAAAATAACCACAGGCACAAGCTGGGTCCTGCCTTATGAACCGCCCCTATCTGAACACAGAAGGCAGGAGCTGCCACAATGCTGCTCTGGGGATGCATCTCCCATCCCCATTCCCTCTCCCCCAGCCTGCTCCAAGGTGCCCATCACCATGGCCTCTTGTGCCAGAGGATACCAGCAAGTCCATGCCCACCTGCTCATTTGGAGGAGCAAGGAGGGATACTTCCCACCCTGTTCTGCTGCTGCCAGGCCCCCGGGAAGATGGAATGGGGTGATGGGAGAGGAAGCGGATCCCAGCAGCACTGCTGGAAGGGGGCCAGCAGCCCATGGGGCTCTCTGCAGGGCCACCAGCAGCTGGGAACGGGTTCCCTGTTGCTTGGGTAGTGGTTTGGGCAGGCTGCAGGGTCTCCTGTGCAGTCCCCAGAGAGAGCTGAGTACAACCTGGGGGTCCAGCAGGGTGCTGTGAGCTGTGGCTCCCACCTCTGCTATGCCAACTGGGCTGCAGGAGGGCTTCCCGGGGGCTGGGGGTGCTCCCCCCCTGCAAAGCCATCTGTCCTCACCCCGCTCTGCCGGCACAGTGCATGCATCTGCAGCAGTGTGAGTCAGGGACGGGCGTGTGTGTGCAGGGGGTGTCTGCAGCACACACACAGGATGCACCAGCGTGCATGCAGGGGGGCTGTGCCTGCAGGGTATGCGTGCAGGATGCACAAGCACATGTGTGCTCACAGAACGTGCATATGTGTGCAGCATGCATTCCCGTGTGAGCTGGAAGATACACGTGTGCAGGGAAGGAGTGTGGGTGTGTCCCTGCATGTGCAGGGTGTGCACATGTGTGTGTGCATGCAGGACAGGCACGTGTGCACACACATGTAAGAGTTACTAGGTGAGCAGAAGCCACCTCCTCCTGAGTGGGTGTGCGGGCTGCAGGGGATGGTGTGGTGCCAGGGGGGCTGGCAGCCCTTGTGCCTGGTGTGAGTTGTCCCAGCAGAGCTGGCTGCCTCGGGGCTCCTCACTCACTGAGCACTGGCATGGAAAGGGAAAGCAGAACCTTCTGCACTTCCATCCCTCGCTTCTGCAGGGGCTCAGGGCAGCACCCTTCCCAGCCTCCAAGCTGGGGAGCCCACACCCTCAGCAGTGATGGCCATGGACTGTGCAGGGCTGGGAAAGACCTCAGGAGGGATAGTGGGGAAGTCAGGAGCTTAGTTTGGTTTATTTTTGCAATGGTCTCAGCTCCATGTGAAAAATACCAGCGGTGGCAAAGCTGGAGCAATTCCCCTCAAAGCATTTCCCCCCTGGGAAAATTCCCAGTGTTTCCCTGGGCTGGGCCAGGTCTGTGGGTGCTGCAGCACTGGAGATGAGGTGGTGGGGAAACTGAGACACATCTGCCAGGGCTAGGGGCAGTCTGGGGCCTGCCCACCCTATCTCCCTGCTGCTGCCCACCACTCTGCAGAACACAGAGGCTGCAATGGGAAACTGAGTCATGGGACCCCTGGTGTGGGTGCCTGGGCTTGTCCTGGCTGAGGGGACAGAGCTATGTCCCAGGGGATGACACCCTGCCTACCACCAGCCACCCCGGGGACAAAAGCACACAGAGCTCCTTTCATCTGCCCAGGGAGGGGGGCAGCTGCCCTCTTCCCCCTCGTGCCTAGGGGTGGCACACTGGCCCTAACAGCCCCTGAAAGGGACAATTGAGCAGGGCTGAGGTCATCTGCCTGGCGTGTTTACCCCATGCCTGTGTCCCAGGGATGTGGCTGGCACCCAGGCTGCCTCTGCCACCAGGGCTCTCCCTGCTCCCCAGGCACAGCCAATATCCCTGCTGGGGCAGAGGGGCTGGAGAGGGGTCCCAGACACCAGCATGGCCTTCCAGCCGCCGTACTCCCCGAGCCTCTTCAGGAGGAGGGACTGGTGAGTAGGGCCAGGCACGGGCAGGGTGGGGGTGACAGGTGCCAGCCCCCCTGCACAGCACAACCCAGCAGCCCTGCATGGGCCAGGCTGGTGCATGCATCAATGCCCCCTGCAGAGGGAGGGATGAAGGGGTTCTACACGTGTACCCCTGGGGAGAAGAGCCTCTCCCATGCATAGTCTCACCCCTGGGGAGGAGATGCTTTCTTGGGTCACCACGCAGGGTGCCTATGTCCTTCACTGCTTGGGACATCTCCTCCTTCTGCCCTGGGAAGGGGGGGGTGTAATTATCTGAGGGGCAAGCAGGGAAGACCTTGCTCTAAGCAGTGCACCGTGCCTCAGCTTCCCTGACAGGGAAATACCCCTTCCCTGAGGACTGGGCACAGCAGCACAGCTGCCATCAGGTCACACCCTGTGCTGGCACCCACCAGCAGGTGCCAGGCACCTTCAGCAACCCCCGTGTCAGGGAATTTGGGGTCTTCTGCCTCATCCCTGGGGTTCACATGCCCCTGACAGCACTGATGCCTCCTCGGACGCCATGTCACACGATGTCCCGCAGGGCCTTGCTCAGCATCAGTGACCGGATCCGGCACGGTTTGTGCAGGATGAGCCAGCAGGGTCAGTGGCCACGGGTGCTGAACAAAGTCCCACTGGGTGCAGGTCCAGAGGGCAGAGATAAGTCCCGAATCTGGCAGGGCAGCCCAGGGGGGTGCAAGCCGACCGCAGGGGGCTATCGTTTGCGGTGGGCAGTGCTATCCCTCCCCCCCCAGGCCTCCTCCCCCCACCCCCGCGTTGGTAGGGGCGTTTTTGGGCGTCCTTGCCTGCACCTCGCCTTATGCGCGTGTCGCTCTGCGGCCACGGTGGTGGACCTGGTGTCATTGCACACGCGTGTGCCCACGCGAAGATGCCAGCACTGTGGGAAACCCCAATCTACCTCCGGGCGCAGCTCGGGGGGCAACACCGGGCCGGACCCGGGGTACCGCTGCACTCCCGGCCGTGTCCGCGGGGCGGCCCCACCGCTCGGAGCCGGTCCCGGAGTCGCTCGGTGCCGGATTATGCAAGGGCGGGGCGGGGCGGCGGCTGCACCCGGGTTTGTTTTGTACCCTGAGGTTTGTTTTTCACACTGGTTTTGTTTTTCACTCTCGTTTTTGTTTTGCAGTCCGGTTTTGGTTTGCACTCCAGCCCTTGTTTTGCGCGCCCGTCTTGTGTTTCAGTCCCGTTTCTGTTTTGCACGCCAGGTTTTGCTCTGCACGCCCATGGCTACCCTTTTCCCTTCGCACCTCCTTTTCTTCCCTTCGCACCCCGGAGGATCCTGCTCTGCGGGGCGCACAGCCCAAACGCAAAGTGTGCTTCCCCGTTTTCCCAGTCCTCTCAAGCGGGTTTCACGCCCCGTCCCCCCCCTCCGCCTGCCCGCAGCTGAGCCTCCATTCTCCTGATATGTAGGGAGCACAGGACAGAGGTGCAGAGGCGTCTGGGGGGGAACGCTGGGTGCCAGGACTGTAGATGCAGCAGATAAGGGGTGCACGAAGCAGTGGGTGTGCGGATTGGGGCGTGCAGAGCAGCAAGGACGCAGTACGGGGGGG
Source organism: Calypte anna (assembly GCF_003957555.1). Classification (NCBI taxonomy): domain Eukaryota; kingdom Metazoa; phylum Chordata; class Aves; order Apodiformes; family Trochilidae; genus Calypte; species Calypte anna. The sequence goes on along the minus strand of NC_044247.1, from coordinate 16,434,086 downwards.
GCAGGCGCCCTGCACTGGGAGGAGGACACGGTGGGATGGGGTGCAACTGGGAGGCGCTGAGTTGCGCAAGTGGGGTACAGTGGTGCCGTACCGGGGGTCGGGATGCAGCACCGGGGTGCAGCACCGGGAGCTGGGGGGGGCCTTGTCGTATCGGGGCAGTCCGGCGCGTGGCGCTGTGGGGCAGGGGGCTGTCCCGGTTCCGCTGGCACCGCCCGACGGGGCGGACGCGGCTGCTATAAAGGCGGGCGGCGAGGGGAGGATCCGCAGAGTGTTCTGGTCGTTGTTGTGTGGCCGCGTAGCTACTCTCAGCCATGAGCACCGGCATGTACCAGTCTCCCATGGAGGTGGCTGTCTACCAGCTCCACAACTTCTCCATCTCCTTTTTCTCCTCCCTACTCGGGGGGGACGTAGTCTCCGTGAAGCTCGATAACAGGTAGGGATAACCCCGCGACCGACCGCGCCCCCTCACATGCACGCCCCCCCCCGCATTGCTCCGGGGGAAGGGGGGGTCTTGTTGTCCCGGGAGAGCCCGCTGGAGGGGACCCGGGGGCATTGTTGCTCCGGGGGGTTCTGCTGCGTTAATCCCCAGTGAAGAAAGCGTGTTGCAATGTCCTGGTGCATGGATCCCCCGGGAAAAAAAGGGGTTCCTCGGGAGCTCGCTGGTAATGCTGTGCCTCTGTGTTCTCTTCCAGTGCCTCCGGAGCCAGCGTGGTGGCCATCGACAACAAGATCGAGCAGGCAATGGTGAGCCGCACCGCCGTTCCCCGCCCGCCTTCCCCCCCATCTCCCCCCACCCCGGGTTGCTCTTGCCTTGGGGAATGTCCCCAGGTGCTCTTGCGTGGGAGAATGTCCCCAGTCCCCGGGTGGCTGGTCTGCCCGAGGAGGGGGTCTCTGCTCCCTAGCCTGTTGCTGGGCAGAGCAGCTTCTTTGTCTGCCTGCTGCTGACTGAGCTCATTGGCGCCGGCAGCGCCGCAGTGCGCAGGGAGCCGGGACGGGGGGGGGGGGGAACGTGGAAAGGATGTAGGGGTGACCAAGACAGGTCCCATGGGTGATACGGAACTGCCAGACGCCCCAAGGGGTGGTGGGGGAGCTGGTGGGTGGCTCCTAAGGCGGCGAGACCTGAGTGATGTGGGACCTGAGGGATGCTGTGGGTGCTGGCGAGGGGGGTACACTGGGTGAGCACCGTGTGCTAAGGGTGGGAGAGCAGCCCTTGGGAAAAGCCTTTGTGGCATTTGTCGAGTTGCTGGGGGGTTGGAGTAACCTCCAGGATGTTACCTGTCAAGTGATCAATCTCTTTGATCATCTTTTTGCAGGATCTTGTAAAAAATCACCTGATGTATGCTGTGCGGGAGGAAGTGGAGGTCCTGAAAGAGCAAATAAAAGAACTGTTGGAGAAAAACTCCCAGCTGGAGCGTGAGAACAGCCTCCTGAAGACGCTGGCCAGCCCTGAACAGCTGGAGAAATTCCAGTCCCGACTCCCCACGGAGGTCCTGTGCCCGGAGGAACAGAGCCCCGGGGCAGCTGCCCCTGCCCAGCACTCCGGGGCCTCTGCGGTGTAAGGTGGCTCTGTCCTCGGGGTGGGCAGAGCCACAGAACTCTTTCTACTTAATCTCCTGCAAAATTGTTTCCACCTTCATCTCACACGAAGGACTGCCAGACCGTGGCACTGAGCCGTGGACCCCTGGGCAGCCCCGGCCAGCCAGCAGAGCCAGTGTCTGTCACCTGCACGAGGATGCTCTTCTGCGAGGGAGATGCAGGGAGCCGACCCCTCCCCACCCAACCTGCCCTCTGACAGGAGTAAATTGTCAACCTGCCCATCCCAGGCTGTACTGAAGCCTGGGCATCAGCACCCACCCTGGCAGTGGGGGGCAACCTTCGACACGCTGACGGGAATCCAGGGTTGGAAGGAGCACACGCCGAGCCCCGTGCACTTGCTGCAGCGTGCTGGGGAGGGGGGGCTCATCTGGCACTGCCTGAACCTGGAGGAAGACCGTTGTTTAGTGAGCAATGAAGATTTTGTCCCGCTCGCCACCCAGGAGCGTACTGGAGCCCAAACCTGACTGAGCAGCCCCGGTGGTGGCAGTTGCAGCATAGAGCATGGCTGTACACACATCAGTGTGGGGATTACAGTGGAAAAAAAAAAGCTTGTTTTGTTAGTTTGGGCATCTTCTGTAGCCATACCAATACATGAAGACCTGCAGGAGCGGTGCCTATGGGGTCATCCGTGTCCATCTCTGTACAGCTGAGGGATTCGAAGCAAGACTGGAGGGGCCAGCAGCTGGAACTGGGTGTCCAGCACTGCCCGAAGGAGGGGATGGAGTCACCTCTCTGGCATCCACCGTGACAGCGCTGCGAGGATGGGGACTGCGACAGACTGAGCTCTAGCCTGCCAGGGTGGAGGGAGCCAGCCAGAGCCTCTGGGCTCCCTTCTTCCCTGGCCAACTCTCTGGGAAGTGACAGGACGTCCCTTTTGACGTCAGAAGCGGTGATACAGTTGTGTAAATCTAGATAGAAATTGCAATAAACTTTACTTTTTATATAAACATGCGGCCCAAGCTGTGTGTTGTCTGTGGCTGGGAAGAGGGATGTGTTGGAGGGGGGGAGGATTAGGTGAGCAACATGGGGAAGAGGCTTGGATTTGCTGAGAGGGGACAGGTGAGGACACCGTGCTGCTCCCCAGCTGGGAGAACCTAGCACCTCCCATCTTCGAGGGGAGGTAAGTTCCCCTGAACAGCTCTATTTGAGGCAAAATGGGTCCCAGGGACCCTCAGCTTGCAAGTTTGTCCTCTGTGTCCTGCTTGTGACCAGGACTGTGCCCAGAGCAGGCTGGGGGAGATGAGCAGGGAGGAGGCTCCTCCCAGGTTGCATGCACCCTCAGCTCTGTTCTTTCTCTGGAGGGTTTGTTCTGTTGTTGCTATCTGAAGTTGCTAAACCATGACATTTGTGTGAGGGGTAAAGCTGGTGGGTAGAGCAGTGCCAGGAGGTGAGTGAGCAGAGTCTCAGGATCTGGAGAAGCAGAGCCCATCCCTGGGGTTTTACTCCCCAGTCCTGAGCTGGCTGGAGATGCCCCAAGCCAGTGAAGGGCCCAAGTGGCTGTTGGGTGTCTGTACCCCCGTTGCCAACAACACTGTGCTGGGGCTCTGCTGCGGTGAGGGTGACTCTGCCCCAGCTCAGAGTGAGTCATGGCACAGAGCTGAGGGCGGTTGGCTCCCTGGAAACGCCGGGTAAACAGCAAAACACAGGCCATGGGGGCTTGAATCTCTTATGGGGTGCCTGTCCCCTCCTGTCCAGACAGTCCTGACAGGGACTCCACTACAATTGTGTTTGTGCTGGCAATTTCACTGTAGTGGGTGTCGGGGTGCTGCTGGGAAGTTGTGTGCCCCTCCTTCCACACCTCTCTGCGTGGGGCTCTGGTGGTGAACATCTGATTTGGCCTTGCTGCACCCCACCCCCAGCTGCATTTGGGGGATGCAGTGATGGTGTTTGAAGACTGAAGCCCTGTTTGCCACCTCCCACAGACCCCCACTCTGTCTCTTCCCTATGGCCCTGGGATCCTCCACAGCCTTCAAATGCCTCCCCATAGGGAGGGTGGGACATGCAATAGCAGCCAGGCAGACCCTGCTAATCGCAACCACTCCACAAAACCCACCCGCTCAAACCACCCCTTACAGATCAGCCTTCCTCCCACGGGTGGGCAGAACCTCTTCTGCTCCTACAGCATGGCGTGACACGGTGCCAGCCAATAGCACTGGGCAGCCCCATCAGAAGCCCCTCCCTGCAGCTGGCAGATGCCACCGCAAAGCTGTGCATGGGTGAGCCCGGCCCTGCCGTGTCCCTGGTGTCCCCTGGGAGCAGGGGGGCAGGAGCCGAGCACCCAGCGAGCCTGTTGGTAAGGGTGCACAGGGCCTGCTCTGCACCTCCTGCTCCATCTGAGGGGCCCTCCAGCACCCAAAGACCTCTTTTGCAGAGGCACAGGCTCTGAACGAAGCAGCACGTATTGTGCAGCTCCCGAAATAGGATCGGTTCAGCCACCCCCCTGCCCAGGGGCCAGTCAAGCTCTTCAGGTCCCTATGGTAGGGAGGGGGTGAGGGTTAACGGGGCACTGGGGGACCTCCTTGTGATGCCCCAGTTCCCAGCTGATTCACGGCACCCCAAGGGTTAAAGCACTGGGCAGGAAATTTCTAAGAAATGTCTGATTTGAGAAAAAACGGGAAGCTGCTGCTGCCCTGAGCTGGGAGGGAAGGAGGGAAGGAAGGATGCTGCCCAGCCCTGGTCCCTGCCTGGCACCCCTGACCTACCCTGAGGGTGCAAATGTGGCATTGGGAGAAGGGGGGGGGGACACACAGAGACATGACTCCTTGTCCCTTGTCCCTGTTTCTGGGGTGGGGAAGGATGGAAAATGGAGATGGGAATGGAGTTGGGGGTAGAGCTGAGGGTGAGGATGGGGTGTGATGGAGATGGGATAGGGTGAGGATGGAGATGGAGTGGAGTGGGGATGCCGGTAGGATGAGGATGGAAGTGGAGCTGAGGTGGGATGAGAATGAGGATTGGGATGGAGATGAGATGGGGATGCAAGGGAGAGGGGAAAAGAAAGGTAGATGGGATAACAATATGTCCTTCTCCTTCCCTGCTGGAACAGGCTGAGCCTCAAGGCTCCCTCCAGCCAGGAGCCCTGCTCAGATCAGGGGAATGATGGAGAAAGGAGGTTGAGGACTTTCCATTGCAGAGCAGGGAGTGCATAGAGAGCTGATGCTCAGTGCAGTGTGTGTGGGGAAGCAGCTGCCTGGAAGGCCGTTTGAGCGGCATGGGGAGAGCAAAAAGGTTTGGAGGCCCACCCATGGGCCAGGAGTACCTGGGGAGATACCCCCCAACTCCACACGTTCTGGGCTCTGTGTGCTGGGACCCCATCTGGGAGGACTCTGCTGCAGCCAAAGCCGTCGGCCTTAGGCAAGCGTCCCTCCCTGCTCCTTGAACGCCGTGTCCCAGCCCGGCCCAGCCCCGTGGGAACTTCACAGATAAACTCGTGGTTGGGATTTTCCACGCAGTCCTCATGGCCCATTTCCCCCCACAGATCCAGATCAGCTTGCTGGGCTGGGGTTAGCCCACCTCGGGCTGCCTGGGACCACTCTCAGACCCAGACACCCTTTGGGAAGGGAAAACTGCTATGAAATGGAGGGTCCCACAGCAGAGCAGCGTGAGTCGTGGCTGCCTGAGCAAGCTGTGGGTCAGTGCTTGGTGTGGTGGAGATCTGAGCATTGCAGGGCTGAGAACTGGCCAGAGCCTGCACACGAGTAAGGGCTGCATGGGCTCTGCCATCAGCAGCCCCCCAGGACCCCTGCACACCCTCCCCAGCTGGGCACTGCCCTGCAGGAGAAGCCAGAAGAGAGGGGAGATGTGGGCAGAGGATGAGCCAGTGACAAGACTGGGGTACGCAAGAATACTCGCCCAGGGACCCCTGCAGCGGGGCAGATGGGGGGGAGCAGAGGGACTGCCCCCCCATTGTGGGGCTGCAGCTGGATCTGGGGTGGTGCCAGAGAGTTGGGAATGTGCTCAGAGCTGGGTCCTAGTCCAGTTTGCCTCCTTTCCCTTCTGCTGTGCCTCTGTTTCTGCTCTGCAGCATTTCATGTCCCTTGGGAAAGGGGTTTCTCCAGGACAGGGCCAGGCTGGGACCCTGGTGCTGGGGAGGAGGCTGCAGCCAGGATCAGGTCCCAGGCTCAGGACAGGCGGACAGGCCCGGAGTTGTGTCCAGGCTCCTGCAGAGCTGTTGGCACATCTGCCCACCATGGCATGCCACAGCCATGCCCTTCTCCAGCTCTGCCTGGCACCTGCAGGATGCGGGCAACACCTCCTGGAACAGCACAAGCTGTCCTGGACCAGAGGCTGTCAGTGTCCCAGCGTGTTCCCCAGCACCGTTATACAACACCAGAACCAGCCCCAGCCTGTGCTGCCTGCACAGGGCTGCCACGGGCCCAGCCTCCAGCCCCACCAGGGTTTGATCCCGCTGGCAGGTGGTAGGGATGCTTCCCTGCCACCCCCCACGGGGACTGGCTGTGAGGAGGGTGTTCGGTGTCAGGGTGGGGGCCATGGGCAGTGTTCTGGGGGTACGCCGTGTTCCCCAGTGGTTTGTGGTCCCTGGCACCCTGCCCTGGCACCCGCCACAGGCACTTGCTGGTGTCAGGAAATAGAAATAAACATCAGGCAGTCACCAGGCAGCGGGACCACAGGCAGCCTGAGACACTCCCAGCACCGTGGCACTCCTGCCTGGGGACACCTGAAGGGATCAGGCAGATGTTCCTGCCCAGCCAGCTCCTGCTCTCCACCCTCAAGTGTCCTTCGCGCATCCTCATGGACCACAAGATGAGTTTTTCCATTGGGAAAAAAGAATTGAAAGTCCCCAAACACCTACATGGGCTGTGGGCTGCAGCGTCTCCTCAGCTTTGGTCAGAGGTGAGATGCTGGGTCCAGCTGTCCCTGCATGTGTCACAGGAGTGTCATGATTTGGGGAGCAGCCCTGTCTGCCCCTTCACCCCCAGCCAGCTGGAGATGGGGGAGCCCAGAGAGGAGTCCTCTGCCTGCAGACTGCTACAGGTCAGCAAAGGAGAGCCACAGCTCTGCCCCACGGTGAGGTGACTTTGTGTCCCAGGGTGATCTTCTGGACAGCTGTTACCCAGGCAGGGACATGGTCAGAGCTGCTGTTGTAAGTTGGAAAAGGATTTCAGCTTCCAAGGCAGAAACAGCCCTGAGGATCTGAGCAAGAGGGAAGTGAAGGTGATGGTGTCTGAGGATCGCAGTAAAGATAAGTGGGAAATGATGTTGAACAAAGGCATCGATTACATTGGAGCTGAAGAAGGTAGAAACCGTCTGGGTCTTGCTGGAGGGTGAAAGGAGTGCACAAGAGAGACAAACAACCTGAGATTCCTCCAGCCTGTCCATGCCAGAGCTGGAGGACTGAGCGTGACTGCTCCATGAGGTTAATGGAATCTATTGCAGGCGATAAGGAGGCTGCTAAGCAGTAATATGTTCCCAAGAAACTGAACTTCCTCATTCCTGGCAAGAAAGGGAGATTCATTCAGAGTACACAGCAACAGAATAAATAAATGAATTAGAAACAGCAAGTTCTTGAACGAACTCCCCAGGGACCAAGAAGGCTTTCCTGTACGAAGAGCCACGCTTGGAGCAAACACTCCTGCCCTGGGGACTGCCACATACTGAATGAGCAATCTGAGCTGAAGAAGGTGCCAGGGATTAGCCAGGATTTAGGAGCCTGGGGGACCTGGCCAATTTGCTTTAACTGATCATTAGAAACAGCATAATCCCCAGGAAAAATCAGTGTGGGAAATCCTGGCATCCAGGCTCCAAGAGGAGTTTACTGAGGTTTACAAGAGGGCACAAGTCATGGAGGGCTTGTCCCCATCTCAGAGGGGGGATGTGGAACAGGAGAGGCTCATCTTACCCCACCAACACCCCCTGAGGATGCCCCCTGCCTGGCTGGGACCCCCACCCAGCAGTAGGCACAGCCAACCTGCCTGTACTGCCCAGCCCAGGGCAGCACTCGGGAAGGAGCCTGGGGGCAGGATGGAGGGGTGTGGGCTGTTTTGCAGCCTGGAGAAGGCTCACCCCTCCATCCTAGCCCTCCACATCCCAGTGCCACCCCAAAACCAGGACTACAGGCTATGCCTGGGGATGGGGCAGGCTGGTGACCAGAGTATAGGAGACACTGGGGCAGCTCTGTGCCAGGTTGGCACTGTCCCCAAACAATGCCATGAATATTTCCCCTGAGCTCAGCACTCAGGTTTCTGTGTGAGATGTTTAAGGTCCGTCCTGCCAGGCTTCTCAACCCTGTCAATGATTACCCAGAAGAGAGGTTGCCCAAGAGCCATCAGGACAGGAACAGATCAGGCACGACACCCCCAAGCAAACACAAACAGCTCTGGCCAGGGCAGGGTGCCAGCTCCTGCAGCAGCCCTTTGCTGACACAGCCAGGCCAGCCCCCTGTCTTGTCACCCAAGGGCCATTAGTGGGACAGCTGAGACACCCCAGAGTACCTTGACCCTCCCGCTGCCCCTGCAAAGCCAGTATCCCATTGCCACAGTGGGAGATGATTCTGCAGGAGATGCTCACCCCTTTGCTCCTGCATGCCACATATTTGCTGAGGCAGACGTGCCAGGGAGGAGGGCACCCGGCACTGTACCAGCAGAGGAATGTGGGTGCAGGCACATCCCACTGCTGCAGCCCCTTCCCCAGAGCCCTTGGCTCAGGGCTGCTCCGTGGCCCCTATCCTGTTTGGGGACCCAGAGGCAGTGGCAAAGGCATTGATAATGCCAGGATGCCCTGTACCCCGTGTCCCTCGGGAAGGGACTGGACCTGCTCACCAGGCATGGGATTCTGTGTCCTGACACCCACCCCACCACAGCTCAGCAGTCCTGTGCAGGCAGTGCCCAGGCAGGGCTCCCTGGGGCAGAGGGGACCCTGCAAAGGGACAAGGCTGGGGCTGCAGAGCCTCCCTGGCAGCCAGTGGGGTCACAGAGATCAGAGGCCCTGGTGCTGGCAGGCAATGGTGTCTGTTTTGTCTGAGCCCTCCTCCAACCCCACCAGCTTCTGCCCGGGCTCTGCCTGCTGAACCCGGTGGGGTTAGGGATTGACTCCCAAGCAGATATCCTGGGCTTTAGGATCACAGGCTGGAGTCTTCACCATGGCTTTTGGTCCTTGTTCTTTGCTGTAGAAAACCCTCCCCAGGTCCCCATGCAAAAACTACCTATCAGCCCTGATGGCCGAAGCCATCTCAGGGGTACCCAGGGCTCAGAGGAGGTGGCAGAGATGGTCTGTGAGAAGCTGTCACCTACCTGGAGGATGTGTGGGCTCTGTTTGTACTTGCACCTGTGCAAAGCAGCATGGCATTTCCAGCCTTGCCCCTCTGCCCATGAAGGAACTTCCCCCCAAATCTGTCTCTACTCTCCCCACAATCATTTGGCAATTCTTCCATGCCTTCAGCAAGACACAAACTGGGAAGGTCAAAGATGGGTGATATGAGCTGCATGGTGGTATGAGGTCAAGGGAAGATGGTCCCACAGGTGGGAGGGGAGGTGTTGGTGGGGGCTGACAGGCACTGGGCCAGTGGCTGCTGCCTTGCCAGAGCCCTGTTATTCATTCTCCAGGAGGGAGACCTTTGGACTGTGGAAAGTTCAAGGCTCAGGGAGGGTGAAGGTAGAGTCCAGACTTGGGTCTGTCTGCCCATCGTCTGGGGTGGCTGCAGGGCTGGGGACGCCTGTCAGGGCCGGTTCTGTGTTACACAGCAGCTGGTGAAGCTTTTCCAGCAGCAAAGCCCATGCACCAGAAGACCCCTTGTAGCTCACCCACATTCCCCTCAGTTTGGTGTCAGGGGGGTCAGACCCCAGCAACCCCAGTGCAGGCTGGGGGGCTGCGAGCATGGGGCATGCAGAGCCCTGCCTCTGGTTTGGGAAGGTCCAAGCTGTGGTGCCACCATGTCAGAGCATGAAGGGACTCCCTGAGGATGGCTAGAGGCCTGGGGGCAGCTGCAGGAGAGCCGCAGGGTCTCTTCGGGCTGTCTCCATCCCAGGCTGTGCTCAGACAGTCTCGGCAGCAGGCCGGGACCACCGGCCAACGCGGCTGCCAGCCAGGGCCGGCTTCCTCCCGTGGAGGCTCCCAATTAAACCAATTTCTTGGACGGCTCCAGCCATGCAGGAGTCAGCGGCTTTGTAGTTGTGTGGCCCCTCGGGCCACCCCCGGGGTCTCCCTGTCCTTCGGTGCCCTCCCCATCCCCGGAGCAGCACCTGCTCCCTGGTACCACACGTGGCCCCGATACCGCGGCTCGCCATGAGCCTCATTGGGAACATATCCCAGCGGGAGCCGAACGCCGGGGACTGTCCCGGCCTGGCCAGGCGAAAACAAGGCAGCGCCGTGCTGGGATGTGATCCTCAGCCGCCTCTGAAGCTGCCGCCCAGGCCGGGCCGGCCGGTGCCAGCCCGCTGTGCCCAGGAGCCGTGGCGCCGAGCAAAGTGGCACATCAAAGCCCTCACTGCCCCAGCTCCCCACAGCCCCCGTCCAAGCGCAAAAAGAGGATTTGGCTGGGAAGTGGCAGGGAAGTCGGGGAGGCAAGGCCAGGGCCCCGCGGGGATGTGGGCTGCCGGGGACAGGGGTATCTCCCTCCTCCCTGCACCCTCTCTCTGCTCCCTGCACTCCCTCCCTGTCGCCGCAACTTCAGCCCTGGCACTGAGCGGCTGTGATGGAGCAGACACGGGAGCACCCGGGGGGGGAACGCGGTGGAGCCAGGCTTGACGGCACAGTCGCCGCTGGTGGCCGGGGACAGAGGGGACAATAGTCGTGAGAGCTAAGCTGTTCACCCCAGGGCGCAGGACAGACGGTCGGCCGGCCGGCACGGTGACAGGGACCTGCCCAGTGAGAGGGCAGGATGCCCCGAGGTGCCGGAGCCGTAATCCCAGGGAGACAGACCCCAGGGCCTCCCACACCGGTGGGACAGGGAAGGTACACGTCCCTGGGTCCCTGTGGGGCCGTGCTAGGGACATGAGCTGGGGCCGGCCAGCTGCTGGCAGCCATTTGGGAATTCAGATCCCAGGGGGAGACATGGTGGAAATCTCTGGAAATCTCTGGTACTGCCCAGAGCCTGAACTCCCCCAGAGCCAGAACTGGAGGGCAGCTGGACCCAGGACTGCAGCCATCCCGGGTGGCCGAAGACCAAGCAGCTGTCTGCCTGCGGGCCCTGGCAGTCAGTGTAATTGTTACTGTTGTGATCATAACAACAGCTACTACTTGCTACAATTACATCATTGATGTCATCATCGCCATTATCGTTTCACTCACCAACTGCTGCCTCAAGGGCAGGAAGCTCCATTTGTTGGGGGAACCCCAGACCCTTGTCCTGCCCTCTGTCCCCTCTCTCCGGGAGGACAGACAGCCCAGACTCCACTTAATGCTTGCAGGTGCCTTGGTGTCCAGGCTAGAACCCGACAGACAGATGGGGCTGGACCAGGGCTGACAGCTCCAAAGCACCCTGTTGATCCAGGGGATGTGTCTCGTCCCTGCCAGCAGCTCACCCAGGGCCTGGCAGGATGTCATCTGGAGGATAGCCACAGCTGGTGTCACTGGCCGGTGCTCTGCCGCTGCCCATCGTGGGAAGGAACCACTTGGCTTTCCAGCTCTCCTCCCACCCCAGCAAACGTTTCCCTTAATGGACGGATCATCAGGGAATTAGGGGTTTGTGTGGTAAGGTCTGGTCTGTGGGCAGATGAGGGACAGGGATTACCCTGAGACAGTGGCTTAGTGCCAGCACCTCGGAGAGCTGAGCCCCAGGAGAACTGAGGCCCAAAAACTTGTTAGTGCCTGGGCTCTGCTCCCTGACCAGGGATGCTGCTCATGTCTCTCCCTCCGTGTCACCTGCCTGAGGTCCCAAGGGGTCCTGCTGGATGGCTGGGGCTCTCACCTCTACTTGAAACTGAGACAGTGGAACCAAATCTCCTCATGTGGTCCAGCAGAGCCTGGGAAGCAAATTGTCCAAAAGCTTACCAGCTGCCCTGGGCATGGGGAAACAACCCCCAGCTTCCTGTAACTGCTTGGTCTTCCCCAGTGTCTCATTTATGAGAAGCACATGGGCACCCAGCATAGGCAGCCCACACTCAGCACAGGCCACCCATCCCTCCACCCCTGCCTTTGCCCTTGGCTGACTGCTTCCCGAAGGAATGATGCCATGGGGCAGCACAGCAGCTGCTGGGGGGAAGGCTGGGGATGGGCAGCCTGGCAGGGGTGAACACCAGGAGCACCCTCGGGCATTCCTGGCCAGCCCCTGCTCCGCTCTCCTGCCTGCAGCTTGTCTGTGACAGTGCTCACACATCTGCTGAATGCCACTGTGTCGCTGCACCCAGGGGAAGAAGGTTCTTCTCACTCCAGAGAGCAAATCCCTCCTCTGATCAGGGCCAAGATTACTCTGAGAGGATTGCAGGGCTGCCTGGGAATTCTCCCCACCACCCTGGGGCTGCAGCCTCATGCTTAGGGGGAAGGAACACATGTGCTGGGATGTGTGAGCACACACAGAGACCCTCCAGGGGATCTTGGGTTGAGTGTCCCACCTGTGCCCAAGTCCTTGAGGCCGTGACCTCTCTGAAAAGCCCTATCAGGGATGTTGAAAGGACATATGGCTGCTGTTTCCCAGTACAGAGATGCCAGCGGTGTCAGTGCCCCCACAGGGACATCTCAGCCCATAAAATGTGCTTGCTATCAAAAGCCAAGCCCTGCAGGAAAGTTTCTATCCACCTGCATTCTGATCCTGAATCCCAGCAGCTCCCAGTCCCCCAACTCCCCCTGTCAGCCCCCCTCCCCTCCACCTGCGCAATACAAAATCTTTGCCTCCTGGTGAGCTGTGGGCACGGCTGGCAGGGCCAGGCTGGGTCAGGCTGTGCACTGTCTGGGTGCCACCAGGGAGCTGAGAGCAGCATGACTGCACCATGGGAAAGCTGTGAGAATAATTCAGGCACAGGCCTGGGGACGGGATAGATCTTCCAGGGCTGGAGTCAGGCAAGAAGAAAATGTCCTTGCAGCACATAGGTGCCTAAGCAGCCCCAGTGTACCACTCAGTCCTTGGGCAACCAGCAATCCAGCACATCTGCTAAGCCATTCCCTGCCCTCTTTCCCTGAACAGCAGGACGGAGCTGGAAAGCTCATGGGCAAGGCTGAGAAGGAAAACCAAACCCTGAGCCCATCCTGGTCCTTCTGCTTGCAGCCTCTCCTGCTGTACCCCATCACCAGGATGAGTCCCATCATTGATGGGTTGTCCACTGTGGCTCAGCCAGCTCTCACCTTCAGCCTCCTTCTCCCACAAGCCTGCAAACTGCCTCAGAGCAGCCTCACTGTGCCCACCAGCCCTCACACCTTCTGCCCTTCTTGTCAGCCCAAGGGCTGGCAGCACAGAGTGGTCTCCTCCAGGGCAGCTTCCAGAGGTGGATCCACAGTACTGGGATAGGAAGGGTAATGCCTTCGAAAGCATCCAGGCAGCCACTACTCATCCCATTCCAGGTGTCTTGGTTAGAGATTGTTTGGAGTGGGGAGCACATGTACCCACATGTCCCAACCCAGGCACTCATGCCTGGGTGGGATGAGGAAGGAACTCAAGGTACTTTCCAGTCCAAACCACTGCCAAGAGGGATCAGCTCCCAGACACATCAAAACCAGAACATTTTCTTCCTGTTTCAAGCCTGATTTTTGCATCAGGGCAGGTTATTTTTAACTGAAGCCACAAACCTGGAAACAGGCACTGTTCTCCTGTTAACTTTGTTTCTTTGGGGAATCCCCCAATTTTCAGGTCTAAAAGACCCAAAAGACAATGCTTGTCTAGAGTGAAGGAAGCCTGGTGGGGAGGACCCCTGGGATGAAAGATGAGATGTGCTGAGCCCTGTATTTTTAGAAGCTGGATCCTTCCCTGGACCTTCCCCTACCTACCTCGCTCTGACCCTTTGAACTCCAGATCTCCAGACCAAGCTGCCTGGAAGCACTCAAGGAGCTTCTGCCCCTAGCAGTGCTGTGCTGCTGCTGAAAAAATGTTATGCAGAAGTGGTCTTGTTTTTTGTTTCCAGCTGGTCTACTTTGAGGTGTTTACCATGTAGATGATGTTCATCATGTTTGATGCACCCTCCCTGGAGGGGGAAGGTGCTTGGAATGTGCCGCTCGTGTTGCAGGGGCTGATGCAAGAGGTGTGCCCAGGGCTGTGCGTGTGCAGCAGTGCTGGCAGGACCAGTACATCCCGGCCTGTGCCCAGCAGTGTACATGACACCCTGTGATGCAGGAGAGCCCTGAGTTACTCACACTGTGCCACAGGATGACTCTGCAGAGATGTGTCCCGGGAATGTCTGAGGATCCCTCAGTGCAGGGTCCCGACAGAGCCTGGATACGCACAGCACCGATCTACAGCCCCCTCCATGCCCGGGCCCTGATGATCTCTGTCCTGGCCATGCTGAGGGAGCTGCTGGTTGGACCATTACCATGTTTGGTTGTTTTTGAGCTGGCAGATGACTCAGATCTTAGTTCCTAGGATTGTTTACGCAGGCGGGCGGGAGCGGAGGAGCATATGCCGGCGTGGCTGGCAGCGCGGTGGCCATGCAGTGCCCGGCGTGCCTCCGGCGTGCCACTGGGCTGGACACCTGCTCCCAAGATTGTGCCAAGGACAGCAAGGGACAGCAAGAGCTGGCTGGATCCCCGCCGAGCACAGACAGACTCCAGCCTGCAGCTCCAAGCTGGTCGTTCCAGGTTGCCTCACCCCCTCCTCACAGGATCAGCCCAGCAGCTTCTTTGTTCCTTACAAAATGCTGAGGTCCTGAGTTCCTTACTTAGTCCCTCACGCTTTGCCAGCCTTGCCTGTGGCATGGCTGTGCCCCATCCCAGCTCCCTCAGCTGGCACATGTCTCCTCCCATGCCTGGCCAGGGGAGCTCGTGACATTGGGGTCCTTGGAAGCCAAGCCACATCTTGGCCTGCCCAGAACAGCAGCTCAGCAAACACAGAACAAAAAACCCTTAGAGCTGAGCACTGAGTCTCTTTCTCCCTGGCATCTGTCGATGCCCACAGAGCCCCTGCAACCATTCTCTCCACGAGGGAGGGGAGATGGATGTCTCTGGGCTTCTCCAGGTGTCTGCTCTCATCCAGATGCCACCAAGGAGCCTGAAGCAGGGCAGGCAGAGATGCAAATACATGAAGGGGAAGGCTGCTGGGCACTGGCCTCATCTCTGAGATGCTGGGCCAGGACCCTAGGGACATGTTCACAGCCTGGGCACTGCAGTTGGCACTTGCAGAGCCTGGGGGACATTTCTTCTTCCACAGCCTTCATCACAGCAGCCTTGTTTGCCATGAAGTGTTGATTTTGTGCTGAAAAAGCAAGGTTTTTTTTTAGATTACTTGGTTCTCAGCCATGAAAACATCTGGCTTGACAAAGAAAATACTAGAAGGAAAGAGAAAAATTCATCTTCCACCTCTGTTTTTCCTTCCTTGGGCTCACCCTTAGCATATCTTGGCCATGCCCAGCTCACGCTGGCACAGCCCTGCCCTGTCTCCAGCCCCAGCATTGCTCTGAGAGCAGAAACCAAATCCTGGCCCTTCCTGCCTGCCCACAGGAAAGTGTCTCACAGCCACTGCCCAGAATAGCTCCAAAAGCCCTAAAATAAGCCCCTGATGCCCACTCAGTTCCCTGAGGAAGACGTGGGAAGGCGTGTGAATGTAGGAGTGGGCAAGAAGAGGGACCAGCCCAAAAAGCTCATCCCGTGGGAGCATGATTTCTCCGGGGCTGTGCAGGAAAACCACTGCTGCTGTGTGCTCAGCTTTCAGCTTCATTACCCAAAATGGGGTGAATGATACCATCAGCCCACACCCGCTGGCAAGAGCAGCCCCAGCCTCTGCTCACCATGATTCAGTGGTGGCCACCAGACTCCCCCAGCCCCTCCTGGCCCTGGCCAGGACAAGAATGTGATGTCCCTCGTCACCTCCAGCTTTCCCGGGATGCTCAGACATCCCAAGCTTCTCCTTATCCCCAGCAAAGGGGCCAGGACTCAACAGCAGCTCCTGTGGGGCCCCAGGGACCCTCTCAGCCTATCCCTGCTCCAAGGGGATACTCTGGCTCCAGGGGGATCCCCTCACCCACCATGCCCAGATCTGTTCATGTGCTGCTGCCCTGGCCACCAACCCCTGAGTCACCACTCGACCTCGAACACGGGCAGGGAACCCTGGACTCATATTTTCCACGGGAACCCCACACCTCACCCCATCTTTCAGTGTGGGGAGAGATGTCAGCAGGGTGTGATACAGAGAAGGGACGTCCCAGGGACCACCACTGTCTGCCCAGGGAACAGCAGAGGACATATCTGAGCCCTGCAGGGACACTTGGGTCCCTTTTGGGCTGCTCAGGTGCATGGGTGAATGCAGCCCCTTCCTGCCTTAGAGTTTAAAAGCCAAAGCATTGGGCCAGTAGCTATGGGGCAGCAGGGATCAGTCAGGAGCTGGGGCTGCCCAGGATGGTCTGGGGGCTTTAGAAGGGGCTCTTCAGCCTCCATCAACTTGGAGTTGGGCAAGCACTGAAAAAACATCATAACAAGAACCATGGTTGCTTGCTAATCCAAGCCTGGGCTCCTTGGGGAGCTGGCAGCCCCCAGACCCCCATGCAGACACATCACTGGTGTTTTGCAACACACCCTCCTCCCCCCTAGTGCTGCAAAATCCCCCAGTTCTGCAATGATGCAAAATTATCCCCAGAGGAATCACAGGGGGATCCATTCCTTGAGAGGGCTGGCGGGGGCCAGAGTTGTTGGAGCTGTTCCCTGAGTTCCAGCCTCTCCCCCCTGCAGCCCCCCCAGCCCCCTGGCCCCACCAGCACAGGCTGGAGGCTTGTGAGGAGCCAGCATCTGGAAGGGATCAGCTCTGCAGGGAAAGGGGAGGGCTATAAATAGCAGCAAGTTTCCAAATCAAAGATTAAAACCAACAACAACAAATGAAGAACACAGCCTGCAGAACTGGCTTTTCTGCCCAGCATGTTTATATATATAGTCATTTTTTTATTCCTAGCTTGTTTTCAATCTTGCCTCACTGCTGTCATGTTCTGGGTCTGTCCTCTTTCCCACTGGGCAGCTTCCCAGGGGTACATTTCTTGGAAGGCTGTAACCTCTTGAGTAGCTTTAAAATGAACCCCAGGACCCATTTTCTGTTTGTTTAGTAAAACAGCTCATGTGCTTGTTCTTGGCCAGGCCGTGCCACCAGGATGGTGGCCTGGATGGGCCCAGGGGTAGGGTGGAACCACAGGGAGCAGCTGGGGGGATGCTGATGTTTCATCCAAGTGGATGGGTGATGTTTTCTGGATGGCAGGAAGGTCTCGGCACCTCTGAGGGGAGGGTAAATCGACACCAGAGTTGAACTCCCATGGCTAGGAGGGGGTGTTGGTAGGGAAATGAAATGCAGAAATACTGCAGCTCTCCACGGGGTAATTTGAGTGCTGCAAGACAAGGGAGAGAGCAGAAATCGCACCTTTCCCCAGCATATTGTGCCCCAGCTCAAAATCCCCAACCACAGCTCCCCAAACCCTGGGCAAGTCCCTGCTGCCTCCCCCTCTATCCAGGGCACAGAAAATAATGGGGCAGCCTGTCCCGGGATGGGCACACATGTCCTTGTGCACAGACCTGCTCCAAGGCCAGTGCTGTTGTGTTTATCCCAGTTTTATTGCCCACTGGAGTTGTTTTTGTGGATGGTCTGAGGTTTGGCAGGCGCTCTGCTGGCTGCAGTGCCATGGTGCAGCCCAAGCCAAGATGCATGACACACACTCAGCTTTCATTTGAGAAATAACTCCATAAATCTGCTTAATGCAGCTGATGAATCATTCCTGCTCTCTGTGGGCTCCAGCTGAGCCTTGCTGCTGCTGCTCTGGGAAAGAAAACACAAAAAAGTACCCAAGCAGCATCCCTCAAGCAGCAGCATGCCAGCACCCTTCCTGCACTCTTCTGATGGGTAGTACCAGCATCAGCAGTGGGGATATCAGTGACAAAGAGGGAACAGGGGGTCAGCCACACTGCTTTGTCCCTACCCAGTGGGAATGTCACCTGTCAGCAGGATCTGGATGGCCTTGGGTCTGTTGCTGCCATCGGGAAGGGGGGATGTAAGACTGGGCAGAGCCAGGCAGGATGCTGCTAGCCCAGCCTGGCACCAAGCTGCCACAGGGGGTCCTGGATTTGGTTCTTCAGCAAGGTTTGTGCCATTGACCCACAGCAATGTCAGCATGTTCCCTCTCCAGATGATGGACAGTCTCCAAACTTATCCCACAAGGAAGCAATTAAGTGAACTGTGCGCTAATTTAGGCCACAGAGAGGATGGGCAAGCCACAGGTAGTGCTGTTGCTGGGCACACTGGTGCAGGGGACAATCCACTGCCCCCTGGCGCCTGAAGGGCTGTGGGTTCCCTACATGGTCACCCCTGCTGCCAGGGAAGCAGAGGCTCCCATGCACTCAAGTGACTTCTGAAAAGTTCAGCTCCAGCACTACTGTGCTTTTCTTTAAATTCCCCCTTAACTGCTTGATTTCTGCTGACTCCAATTTGGTGATGGTTGGACAGACGGGGACACAGAGGGAAGGAAGTGTTTGGTGACCACAGTTGTCCCAGAGCCCTGCAACAGCCAGGACAGGGCAGAGGCAGCAGCAATTTGCACAGCTCTGGTGGGGTTGGACATCGCCCTTGCTCAGTACAGAGCCAGGGAAGACCCCAAGTGATCCATGAAGTTCCGATCCTCCTCACTGCGGGCTCCAAAATCCTTTTCAATTGCAGATGGAGGTGGAGACACCAACACAGCAATGAGCACTGCAAACCTGATGGGGCTGGCTGGGTGGCTGGAAGGCTCTATCTGCAGGAGTCCCATGGTGACGTACGTGAGCTTCTCAGTTTTTCTTTTAAAGACAATGACACAGAAACAACGAGTTTCCTAAGTTCCCAATTACGGTGGGGAAAACTTGGAAGCTTTTCTAAACATACGCTAAAAACGCCTGCAAAGGAAATGTCGCTAGAGAGACGGTGAAAATACGTGACTTAAAAGGACAAAAACCCCAAATCCTGTGACGTGATGGGGACTTAAGCTCCTGGGATCACACACTGCCCAACTCCCCCATGCCCACGTGGCAGGTCTCACCATCTCCCAGCATCTCTGGCAGCTGATGCCATCCTGATGTTGTGCCCTCAGGGGACAGGACTTGTAGAGATGCCAGGAAAATCCAGGAGGAAAACCCAGGAGGAGCTGTGGAGTACTTTGCTGACACAGCACAACCCAGGAGCACTGCACTTGGCCGAGTTCAAGGTCGAGGGCTGTAAATTCTTGTTATTTTTAGCTCCAGGATAGTAGATGCCTGAAAACAAGGGGAAGAACAGCTGGGAACTGAAGAAGGAGGCGAGGTGCAAGAAAGGTGGTTGCTTTTGCTTCCTGAAACAAGTACGAGGGCCTAGGATGGGCAATGCCAGGCTGTGCTTCCAGCTCCCCAACAGATGGGCATCTCCACATGCATTGTGTCCCATCTCCACAGCAACAGCAGCAAGGGGAAACCACACAGGGACCCCCTGCCTGCAGCTCCTCACATCCCCCCACCCCACACAAGGCATGTGCTGAGCTGTTGAGACAATGCAGTGATACTCCTGGGGTGTGAAATGATTAAATGTTGGGTTTTGAGGAAAACAAACAAACAAACAAACAAAAAAACCCACAAACGAAGCAAGGAATAATATGAGAACAGTCTTGCAGCAATTGCTGGTGGCCACACTGTGGCCGAGCTGTGCACGGGGCGTGTGCCTGCACAGACACCCAGACCATGCTCACACTGTGTTCAGGTCCTGTGGGAAACAGCTGCCTACTCAGGACATGTGCACACACGTGTGGTTGCCCGTGGTGCCGGGATCCCCAGGACCCAGCACGTGTGTGTGAGCAGCGCCAGGTGGGCAGCAGGGTCCCCAGAACCACCAGGGGTTCTGCTCTGCCCCCAGACCTGCTGGGCTTGATCCCAGGAAGGATCAGGGCATTATGCTCCAGGGGAGTGCTGGGATCCGTGTCCCTTAACCCTGCAAGAACAACCCAGGTGATAAGAAAGTGATTTCCTTGCTCAGAGTCTGCTGCTAGCAAAACCATGCTTCTTGGCCTCCTCCCAATCCTGCCCTTCTGTCTGTGCTTGCTGCCCCTGCCCTCCATTGCCATCATCCCTGTGGCTGGTCCTGCTTCCTTGCTTTTACACACATCCCACTGAGCCACCAGGGATGATCCCAGACCCTGAGATGCTGCTGGTGTGGTGGGTAATCCTGCATCTTCTGGATGAGGACAAATCCTCCCCTGGCAAAGCCAAGGTCTGGCCTCCAAGACAGGCAGGGCTGCTGCTGTCTGGACTCCATGGCAAAGTCCCACTGGTGGTCTCTGGGCAGCCAGGAAGCTGGGATGTGCCACTGTCCTCCAGGGACACCTGAGGTGCCCAGAAATCACAGAAAGTGAGAGGTTGGAAGGGACCTTGAAAGATCATCTCGTCCAACCCCCCAGAGCATCACTGCTCCTGAGGGCTGCATCCCGAGCATCTCTCCCCGCCTGGCACTGCCAGGTCTGCTGGCACTGGTGCACGTGAGAAGATACTTCACCCTCCAGTCAAATCAGCTCAAACAAAGCAGTGTGCTTCGAGGAGTGAGGGAAAGACCCTGCATGGGGAGAGAACCACTTTTGTGGGCACACAAAGACCCTCTTCAATGGCCTGGAAAGATGAGCAGTGTGTGCAGCCAGTGCTGAAAGTAGGGCGGGGACAAAAGCAGTGAGAGCCCTCCAGACAGAAAGGTCTTTGTGAGGCACCACTGCTCCCCAGGCACAGCCTGGGACATGGGGCTGGGCTTCCCAGAGCCAAGTCACCCCAGAGCCACCTGGACAAGGTCTCCATGGATGGCCTAGCACCTGGGAAGCACAGGGATGCCCAGTGGGTCTGGGTCTACTGGTGGTGGGACCCACAGTGACAGCCCCCCTGGGCTCTCACACCCATCCTGGTGGGAGGCCACCTGTGCCCCAGGGCACTGAGCCTCTGTTTTGGGTCTGATACCACATTCACTGTGCAGGAGCTGCCAGAGGTCACAGGTTTCCAGCCCCCTTCATCCTTGGAGTCACCATCAGTGGTATGCAATCTGCTCAGCTCTTCCCACAGCTTCTTCACCTATTAATACCTCAATCAGAGAAGATCTTCCACCAGGGAGGCCACCACCTTCCACCAGCCCATGGAGAGGCATCTGACACAGCTGCAGCCAGCTCCACAAAACTGATGGAAATGATGCCCCAGTCCTGTTCCCTTCCAGGAAAAGGAAGCTACCTATAGAAGGTAGCTCCAGCTCTGGGGCAGCTTGTCTCCCAGCCCCAACCCCTGCAGAGCAGGAAGAGGACTGAGGTTTCCATCAGGAGCGTTCCCCGTTCATCCTCTGAGGAAGGACCACAGGTCTCAGGCAGCTGGAGAAGCCAAGCCTGGAAGCTGATCTCTGCTTGGAGGGCACAGCAGGGTGGACAAGCTCTCCTGCCAACAGCCAGGGCCTCACCCCTTGTTTTCAACTTTATGTAAGCAGGGAACTCAACCCTGCTCTGGGACATGGTGAAATTAGATCCGTACGGAAACAATTAGAAAGGGGAGGGATAAGGAAGAAGCTTTGCTTTGTTGGCACAACTCTCTGCCCAAAGAAGAAAACAGAGCCCATGAGCCATCCCAGATGTATTTCTGCTGGGTGAAAACAACCCCTGAGTGAAGGAAAGGCATGAGTGGAGACTGACTCCCAGGAGATGGGTTCTGGGGGCAGCTCACCCTACACCCAGCTTTGCTTACGGGTGAAACAGTCAGGTCCTGCCTCACCAAGACAAGAGCTTCTCCTCACCAGGGAAGCTCTTCCCACTGGGTTGAAGACCACCCACCCTTACTTCAAAGCCAAGGCAGTGTCAGGATGACCCGCTGGGACCCCTCTGCCAAGACCAGGGCCATACTCCAGAGCCAGGGCTGCCCACTCAATGTGTCACCTCTAACCTGGCACCGTGTTCTCTCTGCAGGACAGGGGAGGAGACAAGGTCATTGATGCAGCTCGAGGTTGCATCAAACACCCAACCACATACGGCCCTGTTCTGGGCCAGCCTCACTGCTCAGCCCAGTGCCTGGCAGAGCCACCATGCTGGATGAAGGTGCCGTAAAAAAACTTGCCCAGCATCCACATTTTTGGTTGTTTCTTGTTTTTCCCTGTTGCCCCACAGAGAGGTTTACATAGGGCTGAGTTCAGAGCATGTCGTGCTGGGATGGGGCTGATGGGAGGGCACGGTGTGGCCACAGCCACGAGCCCAGCGCAACCGCCCGGCGAGCTCCTGGCCCCACCGCAGCTCTGCTGCTCCTCAGGGATGTTTTGTAACTGCAGGGCTTGTTGACAGGGAATGCTCACCACCAGAGCTGCTGGAGAAAAGCACCCCGTGGGCATGGCGTGTTCCAAAATCCCCCAGACCATGAGTCAGCTCACAAAGGTGGAGCCTGGGTGAGTGTCTTCAGGGGTGATTGCAGGGTTACAGCACCAGTGGGAGGTTCCACCCTCTGCTTGGGCCTTGTGAGAAGACCTTTGGTCATTCCTGTGGGTAGGTGTCTGTGGACACATGAGTGGTGCTGGTGCTGCCTCTGCCTGCAGCACAGACCCCTCAGACCATGGGTTCACACCAGCCCCCAGGCCAGCCTTCAGCATCCTCCCCTCTGCTCATTCCTCACCCTCCAGCCACAGGTCCTGCATGAGACCTGGGCCAAATCCTGACCCTGCTCAGGCTGTCGCCAGGGCAGCCGTGCAGGAAAAGAACCAAAGCAAGCAGCTCATTCCTCGGGTGCCCATGCAGAGGCAGCCACACTCTCCAGCTCCCTGCCCTACTCCCCAGCAGGATGAGACTTCAGTATCAGGACCAGACCCTCATCCCTACTAGGGGCAGGAGGTCCAGTGGTCAGACAAGAGCTCTGTCAGGACACAGGGGTGGTGGCCGTGCCCCTCACCCTGGTCAAACCTGGGATCCTGATGCAAGGACACAGTGAACTTGCTCTGCTGGCAACTTTTGCTGTGTCTTTCATCAGCCAAATGCCTGTTCCAGGTCTGCAGCTTTCATCAGCAAAGGTCTTCAGAGCAGGAGTCCCATGAGGTGAATACCTGGAATGTGCTGGGAACAGCTAATCCCGGGTTTGTCCTTCCCCACGGGGGAGGAGGAGCAGGGCAGGTGAGATGGAGCTGCAGTTCCTCCATGCTCCAGCCCTGCTACAGATCACCTGAGGGACCATGCCTGTGCCTACAGCCATCCAAACCAGAGACTGGTGGTTTTTCCCCTTCTCTCTTTCAATGGGAAGGGATCTCTGCCAACCCCCTGGAGTACTGTTGCCCAGTGTGTCCCTGACATTGCTATTTGGTACCTCCAATGGAGCACTCAGGGCCCCTGGTTGGCTGTCCCTGGTTGAAGCATGTTCTCAGCCAGTGCTCAGCAGGGTGGGAAGTGGCATGGGGACAGGGGATCTGGGACCTGCCAACCCTCCTGAGCTCCAGGAAGACATCAAGGAGCTCCTATGCAGCAGCACCGGGCTCAGGCTGAAAACCCTGGCGAGACATGAATGGCTCGAGCCAGCACGGGAGACCAGGAATCCATAACCAGAGGGCAGAGGATCAGACTCAGGGGTAGCCAGAGCCAGCTCAAACCACCCCAGTCTACTCATGAAACACAGCCTGGCACCCACGCAAGGAGATGTGCCCATGTCTGACCCAGGTTGCTTCCTGTGACAGGCAACACCCTGACACGTCCTCACCCCTCCACCTGCAGCCCTGTGCTCACCAACTCTGAGCTCCTCAAGAGCTCACAGCCCACTCCAAAGTGCCCTGAAATACCCCAAACCCTCTCTCTGGGACCAGCAGCCCAGCTTTTGGGCTTCATGGGGTGACCAGAGACACCACCTGCCCCAGGCTGGGCTGCCCAGCAGGGCCATCCGGATCAGTGTCATGACCACTTCAGCTTTTTCAGGTGGCTGTTTCCATTCCCTACCCAGCTCCCCACCAAGTGTGGATTGTTACTGGGCAGGAAATGATGGATTCCTGCTTTATTTCCAAATCTGAACTTTGTTTTTTCTTGCATGCCTTTTGTTTTTGTTGTTCTGGATGTGGAAAGTTCCCAGGGTTTGCCTATCTTGGAGACCAGGCGGGGAAGTGAAAGCAAACAGTGTGCTCAGCAGAGTGCAGGGACCCTGGAGGAGATGGAAGTGTGAAGCACAAACCAACCCTGAGCACTTCCCACGCCTGCCAGCCAGCCCTTGGCCCGGCCTTTTGCAACGATCTGGTGTCTCTCAGTTCCTCATTCCCAACTCACTGTTTCTCAGCCTCAACCAGAGCAATCTGCCCTCAGCCTGATCAATTCTCTGAGTCAATTCTCAGCCTGGCCTGGCCTCATGTGACACACACACAGGAGGAGAAAGCTGAGGTGGCCCCCAGAGAGACACGGACACCGTTGGCCTCTGTCTGCCCCAGGGGACAATCTCCAAACTCCATCTTGCCCTTCCCTCTCTGACCTGCCTTAACACCATACTAGCAGTTCTCCAGCACAAGGACCACCCAAACACCCTTGCACCTTTCTCAGTCCTCGGGACAGTTCCAAGCCTTGCCCTGACACTCATCTGCTGCTTCTCCTCTCCTCCCACCCTTGGTGGACATGTGCTGGTGTGGTCAGGGGAAACATCGGACTCTTTTTAAACAACCAAACATGGTGTCCTGCTTTCACTCGAGCTGCCTGAGGGACCCCTTGACATTGCACTGGAGATCAGGAGAACATTCCTTTCCTTGCTCGGGGGGTGGATGCAAACTTTGGTGCGTCCCCCATTTCTCCAGCAGGTACCTGCCAGGACCACGAGGAGCAAGGGGCTTCCCTGGGAAGTGGAGGAGGATTCAAAAGACAGATCCAAATGGGCAAAATGTAGAAAAAAAGGACTGCAGAGGCAGATGCCTTCTCCCTCCACCAGCCTTTCACAAATGGTGACAATTTAAGATGGGAAATGAAGTGGTGAGGACTAGTCCCAGAGCAGCCTGGGGCGAACTGATGGGTCCTCCTCCCCCATAAAGAACCATCCCGCAGCCTCTGGGACCCTCCATGGGAACTCTTCCATCCAGGCAGCTCTTCCAAGGTCTCGTCCGCCCCATGACCCCTATGGCAGAGCAGGAGGTGGGGGGCACATACCTCATTACCCAGCCCTCCTGGGGAGCTCTGAGCCCCCGAGTCCCACAGCTGTGCCCGAGGCAGCCCGGACCTGGGGCTCGCTGCTCACCAGCCCGGATAATTATAGCTCAGCTGTTTATATACCCCAGCCCTCTGCGGCAGGAAGGAAGGCTGGAGGACTCACTGCACAGCCGGGCTCCCCACCCCTTTCCCACTTCCCCCTCCCACCTGCACCCCTGCCTGCAGATTCGGCACTCCTGAGAAGGCACCGCTGCACCGCCTTGTTTATTCAGAACAGGGTACGGCCCACAGCTTCCCGTTTCTACCACGATCCCACCTGCGGGACCCTGCTCTGCACTCTCCGCTGCTGCTCAGCTCCGGGCACGGCTTCCCCCTTTCTGTGCCATTTGTGGTCACCTCTTGCATCCCTCAAGCTAGCAGCTTCTTGGTCCCACAGGTTACCTGGGGACACGGAGGCTTGACCCTGTCCCTGTGCATGGCTGAGCCCTGGGGTCCTCCCCAGGCTGAGGGCTCCAGCCCATCCCCAGAGCCAGGTGTTGCTCTGAAGCACCCAGGGGTGCAGGGTCACTGCTCTCCTTTCTGCGGGCTTGCTGCAGCCCCCCTGTACCAGCCCTTCCACCTGCCCCTGCATCCCAACACACAGCATGGGCACGGGAGGGCTGAGCAGAGGGAAAGGGAACCCCCTTGGAACCCCAGAGGGGTGCTTAGGACTCTGTCCTGTCCAGGTGGCACTCACAGGGTGCACAGCCCCGGGGGGAAAGGAAGCAGAGCCCCTCGCTCACCCTGTGGGGAGGGCCACACGGGATGGTCCAGCACGGCTTGTCTGGCTGAGGGATGGGGACAGTGACAGGGACAGGGACAGGAACAGGTTGTGCCTGCTCAGCGCTGCCGGGCTGAGCCGGCTGCGGCCGAGCCAGCGCTGTGTTTGTTGGGGCTGTTAGATAACTTAGAAAGCAGAAGCTGGAAGGGTTGGCGGCTGAACAGTTTGTTCTTTCCGACTTCCTCACACTGCTGCTTCAGACCGCGATGCCTGGCGGGGCCCGGCGGCCAGATGCTGAAACCACAGCCCAGATGGGCTGCTGTGTCCCCACTCCCTGTCCCGCAGAGTGCCACCAAAGCCCCTCCAGGAGATCTGTGCCCAGCTCTGCCTTCCCCTCCCCGTGCTCCCTTGCTGCCAGAGAGGGGACCAGGACAGTGGGCAGCCCCTCAGTGGGCTGCACCCAGAGGCTGTGTGCCCCCTGTTATCTGCCCCACACGTCCTGCTTCCACCAGCCTTTCCACTGGAGCCCCACGGATTGCTCAGGCCATGGAGGGCGTGGGTTGGGACACATCCCCGGGGGGGCTGTAAAGGTGAGGGCAGGCTCTGCAGCAGCCATGGGGTTTGTCTCCACCTTGGACAGGGTGTCCTGGAGAGTCGAGCAACCTCAGTCACTTAACACTGGGTGCATGGGCAACCACAGAGATCAGAGACAAGAAAGCTCCAGGCTCATTGCACTTCCAAGTGGTCTCAACAACCTGTCAACCTGCTTGAGATAAGGGCAGGTCCAAGCTCCAGCTCTGCTTTGCATTCCCTCACCAACAGCACAGCCTCCATCGCTTGATAACATCAGCTCACTCGTGACTTCCACCCCTGGAAAACTGCAAATCCTGAGCTTTGTTGCAGCTTTGAGAAGCTCAGAAGGAGCCAGAACTTGCTGCAAGAGAGACGCCCACATTGGCCCTTGGCCAGCTCGAACCTTCCAGACCATTCCTCTGAGCTGGATCCTCCCCAGACCTCTTTGTGAGGGCACTGCAATCCTTCCCGCATCACAAGAGCCAAACAGTCCCAAGCAGCCAGGGCCAAGAAAGATGGGCTGGGTGTTTTGGTTTGTTTTTTGTTTTTTTTCTTCCTTTATCAGGATCTTGCTGAGGTCGGCTGTGTGCTTGGCAAGTGGGTCATGTTTGTGCAGTGGTTTGTAAATGCAATTCCTTATGTAAGTGCTGAGCTTGCTGCTGCTGAGGCTGTGCTGGATGAGCCTCCCCATGCGCATGTACACGGTGCTGCCAGTCCACCCGTGCTGGGATTGGGGAACCAGGGATGTGCACCCCTATGGGTGCTTCAGCACCCTCCTGGCTCCCCATCGGGGTGCATGGTGTGTGCAGCTCCCGGGGTGCTCAGGGCAGTGCTCAGCCTCCGAGGTGGAGCAGCTCTCGCCCCTGCCACAGTGACTGTGCCTGGTCCAGTAACCTATCTCTCAAAGGTCTCTGGCTGATGCTGGGCTTGCAGCCCAGCTGCCTGTTTTTATTACTGATTGTCCTTATCATCCTGAGGAGAGAACAGCGTGTCCCAAGGATCCAGGGGCACAACAGAACCTGCTGCAATTTCTGAGGCTTTTTTGCCCAAGTTCTCGCTCTTGGGACACCAGGATGGCAGCAGAGGGATGTCCAAGAGACAGCAAAAGAGAGGAAGAAAGGGAGGAAAGAAAAAGAAACAGAAAGAAAAACAGAAAGAGGAAGCAAAAGAAAAGGAGAGTGAAATCAAGAGGGAGAGTGAAAGGAAAGGAAAGGAAAGGAAAGGAAAGGAAAGGAAAGGAAAGGAAAGGAAAGGAAAGGAAAGGAAAGGAAAGGAAAGAGGAAAGGAAAGGGAAAGGGGAAATCTCAGTTGTCCCAGGGCCTTCACCCTCAGCATCCTGACCACAGCAGCAGACCTGTGATCCCCCCATGTCTTCACTCTCCTGGCTGGCATTTTCTCCTTTGCCCGTTGATGGAGGAGGAACACAAGCAGCTCCTGGAGGAAGCTCAGCCTTCATTTATTGAAAACTTTGTACATACATGTTGGGAGCACAGTGGTATCGTAGGGCAGATGGAGTGAGCTGCATCTCCAGGACATTAGCTGGTCAAATTAAATTGAATTTTAGCATGCTAATTACCGTACATCAGACAGCATGTGATGGAGCACAGTCTTCATACTACAAACCTGCTGGTCTTGGAGACATTTCTGATATGCCACAAGACACATCAGGGTAGATCTGAGCCAGCCAGCCTGGGGAGGCCTGCCAAGGGTCACCTGGTGCACCCCAGGACATATGCAAACAGGACCAGCATCACTGCACAGCAAGTCCCTAGGACAGGGACTGGACCAGAGCAAGGCTCATTTAAGCTTGGCCCATGCTCTTGGAAACAGGAAGCTAATGGGCAGTTCCTCACCAGGACACATGAACATCCTCCCATGGTGAGATGGGGATGGCTGGGTCACCCTGGGGATGGTAGCACCCCAGATCTGCACTGCAGAGTGCCACCATGCTCAAGGAGACCAAACCACCCCTTGGTTTCCCTTGTGCCCTCCCATGGTGGGGGCCAGACAGGGCAGCTGGGACACCGGCAAGGAAATCTTTACCTTGCTGGGGACAGTCCCCCAGCAGGGTCAGACATGCTTGCTGGAGAGGAGTGGAAAATTCCTCTCCCTGTGCAGGCACTCCCTGCAGCCCGGGTACATTGGCTGTCATCTAGCAGGACTTGGCATGCCCCGGAGTGTTTATCAACACCATTTCGCAAGGGCCATGGCACAGCTTGGCAGGAGCACCCAAGCTGCTTGGGCAACCAGCTCTGCTGAAAGCCACTGCTCTTGGGAAACCATCCTGCAGCTTGGCCCGGACAGTGGGGCACAGCTGGGAGTCCAGTGATGGATGTCACTATGGAAGTGGCCTTCAGCACCTAATGGCCATCAGCATTTGCTCCTCCTTTCTGGCCTCCTGATTTCAAGGCTGAGATTTCTCTGAGCTTCATCTGCTGGCCATGTCAGTCCTGTGGACCCTTTCCCCCTGCTCCTTGCAGCACAGAGATGGTCTGCCCCTGTACTCAGCGCTCAGTGCTGAGTGAGGTGAGGCCACACCTCGAGTACTGTGTCCAGTTCTGGGCCCCTCAGTTTAAGAAGGATATCGAGGTCCTGGAGCAGGTCTAAAGGAGGCAAGTAGGCTGGTGAAGGGACTCAAGCACAGATCCTACGAGGAGAGGCTGAGGGAGCTGGGGGTGTTCAGCCTGGAGAAGAGGAGGCTCAGGGGAGACCTCATCGCTCTCTACAACTCCCTGAAAGGAGGTTGAAGCCAGGGGGGGTTGGTCTCTTTTCCCAGGCAACTCTCAGCAAGACAAGAGGGCACAAAGGGTCTCAAGTTGTGCCAGGGGAGGTTTAGGTTGGATATTAGAAAGAATTTCTTCATGGAGAGGGTGATCAGACATTGGAATGGGCTGCCCAGGGAAGTAGTGGATTCCCCATCCCTGGAGATATTTAAAAAGAGACTGGATGTGGCACTCAGTGCCATGGACTGGGAACTGCAGCAGTAGTGGATCAAGGGTTGGACTTGATGATCTCTGAGGTCCCTTCCAACCTAGCCAATTCTATGATTTTATGTTTCTATGATTCTATGATTCTATTGCTAGGTACCCATCACCCACTACCAAAACTTTGGAGCTTAGCACCAGTCCCACCAGTTTCTTCCAGCCTCCCTACCTACCCATCCTTAGCTGTGTCATTGAGCTGTTAACCTCCACACACTGGGATGCTCCATTTCGTCTGACTCCCCCAGCATGTCCACACAGTACAGCACCATCTTCCAAGGCACTATTCAACTCTTGGCTCCAAAAAGTAGATCCCAGCTCTACTGTCCATTCCTGGTCACATCTGCATCCAGAGCTCCCTGTAATCCTCCTAGCCCCTCTCTGTGGCTTTCGTTTCACCTGGCAGGGTTGTCCAAGGGATTGTCTGCTTCATTCCATGACATGCTGCTCCATCCCCGCAGGGGAAATGGCTGAGGGAGGGGAGTTTCCCCACTCTCTCCAAGGTGTTTGGAAGTATCAGCAGGAACTGCAAGCAGAGCAGCCCTGGTAAGCAGTGTTAGCCCTGCCGTTTCCCAGGATGGTGCTAGAGGTGGCTCCCCCCATGGTGATTGTCATGACTGGCAGGTGGTCACCAGAAGGCTGTTGAGGAGGGACAGCATCAGGAACAACATACACTGATGGAGACATCCTGGAGCCCAGGAAATTTCTTTGTTGTTCCTGAAATCTTAACATGTACCCAAAAACTCTGTACAGGTGGGAAAGGAGTAGCAGGTTTTGGGGTGGGAAACAAGCCCCAGGGGTGAAGAAGCAAAGCATGTTCCCACAGCCCCTCAAAGGGCCCAGCAGCTCCCCTCGGCACCACGGGGCTGAAGGGCAGCAGCCCCCCAGCAGCCAGAGCCCCTCCTAGTGGAGCCCAGGGACCAAGGGTGGTGGCTCCTGGGGCTGGGGACCATCCTGAGAAGGCCAGCAGGCTCCTAAGTTTAGCACTGCACAGACCCCTCCTCAGATCTCCCAGCAGCTGGAGCTGCAGCAGCGCAGGCTTCCTGCCCAGGGGCCAAGGGGCCAGGCTGGCGTAAACACTGCCTGTGCTCAAGGTCTCGGGGTGAACACCGCGTTCTCTGGCTCCGTGCTGCGGGAACAGCTGCAGCCCTGCGGGACAGGGGCTGGGGATGCCAAAGAGCGGTGGCGGAGCGACCTCCCGTGGCACAGCCCCGGCCCCGGGGCGCTCAGCACTGCGGCTGCAGACCCGCACCCATCCCGAGACCCAGCCAAAGGCAGAGGAGAAGGCACCGGCCACGCAGGGACCCCCCTGCTCGGGATGGTGGGTCCGTGAGAGGGGGGGTTCCTGCAGCAGCCGCATTCCCCGCGTGTCCGTGGGAGCGGCGGGAGCAGGGAGCTGGGTGCCCTTACAGCCTGGCTGGAAGGAAGAGCAACCTGCAGCAGCAGGCACGGGCTCGGGGAGCTGAGGGAAGGATTCCTCTTTCCGAGGGCTGTTAGCAGCACTTAAACAAACCACGGAGTGACTAAATCAGATATCGCCTTGTCTGTCTCAGCTGTGGCTTGCTCCAGTTTTTATTTCCAAGAGAAGTAGCCCGGAGTGTGCCGCCGTGCCCGAGGGTCCCGGGGGCTCCAGCTCCTGACTAGGGCTGTGGGGAGCCTGCAGGCACAGCCCCCGCTTCTGCGGCAGCCCCGAGGGGGAGGAGGAGCTGAATCACATCCCCTGCTCCTGTGGGGACCGCAGAGTATGGAGATTCCCAAGAGGAGCGGAGTGCCTTTCCCGCCATGTCCCAAGGGAATGCAGGGTCATTGGTAGGCAGCGGGTGCTCCTCCAAATGCAGTAATGAGCAATAAATGCTCCAAACGAGCAGTAGATGCCTCACGGGTCCCCTTCAGGCTCTGCCGCTTCGCCTCGGACATTGTGCCCCCTCTGCGTGTCCAAGGAGCCACCAAGTGTCACCCGAGGAGCCCCCGAGTGCGAATCCAGGTACCACTGGCTGCCTCCTCCTGCAATGCCAGGACCCGCGATTGACACCCAGAGCCAGGGGCAGGATCCTGTCCCAAAAGCACCTGCCCAGCACCGGCCCTGCTCCCGCAGGCTCCCGAGCAAGCAGCGGATGGAAACGCGGAGCGCAGCATCCCTCAGTAGCGGGTCTGGTTAAGAGCAGGAGCAGGGGAACTTTAAGCTCGGATGGCTTTTGGTGCTTTTTTTCTGGAATCAGCCGGGAAATCAGCATCTCAGTTGCTGCTTTTAAATCCGAACCTTTCACCCTCCCTCCCCTCTCGCCCCACTCCAGCGTGGTTCTACACAAATCCCAGCTTTCTCCAGAAGCCTGAAGTGTAAGATTTAAATTACTTATTGTGCAAAGGAAAGACTCGTGCTGTCGGGCTCTTTTTTTTCTTTTAATTTCCAACAGGATCCAGTACAGCTCTTGCCAGGACATGGCACTGCCGAGCATCAGGAGCCTCTGTGCCCCCTGGAGCTCTTCTGCCCCCTCTGTTCGTGGTTCCCTGGCCAGTTGGTGGTTACAACATCCCCAGGCACAGCCAGTAGAACCACTCCAGCTTTCCCTACATCCTTTCTCATCTCCCATGGCTTTTTTTTTTTTTTAAGCCGTTGGTAATAATGAAACAACTGGGTTAATGGCAGGCATAGATTCCGGGAGCCTGATCCCGAGTCATGTTTTCCTTCTCACCAGCTGGTGTTCCTCAGGATCAAGCAGGGGGATAGGTTTGGATGTAGGAGCTTTTCTCCCTCTTTCCAACCTCCTTCTTCTTGGCTGCTTTTTTTTTTTTTTTTTTTTTTTTTTTTTTTTTAAATCAGGTTGGACTTAAGAGGCTTGTTAGTGTTCATGTGAGGTGGTGGTTGCTCAATTGGTTCTGATAACTGAAAAGCAGCCACAATAATTTTGACCTTAGGCTTCCAGATCTCAGCACTATTTCTAGAGCACCTCCTATCCCCCTTTTTTTTCCCGTTTATTGGATTTTTTTTTTTATTTTGTTTTGTTTTTTTTTTTTGGAAATGAAGCTCCACTGGTCTGCCAGTCTGCCATGAGCTTCAGTAGCTGCTCTTTTGTCTCAGCTCCCAGAGTATGACAGAGCACAAGCTGGTACCTGGGGCAGGGTGGGTACCCAGCCCAGTGAGCGGGGTTGTGGCAGCTCTCACCAAGCACACAGCAGCTGAACTGGGGAGAATTTCAAGGATTTTTTTCTCAAAAGCTGAAAGACAAAGACTAAGGCACTGAGGGAGGGTCTGAATCTACAGACCCAGCAAACCAAAGATGCAACTGGCCCAACACTACCAGATTTCACAAGGCAGGTTTTCACAAGCCCTGACTCAGTTTTTCTCTGTGCTGGCGATTTTGGGTCTCTGTTGAGCGTGTCTGAGCACTGATGCAGGTGTGAGGAAAGGTGAGGGCAGGTACACAAACCCTCCCAACCTGTATCTGTTGCAATCAGAGCACAGTGAGACACTTAGATATTGTGGGGGAAAAGGCAAAGGCTACATAAGGACCCAGATGAGGCCACGGCTGTTCCAGCAATGCCAGGGGAAGGAAAAAGCAACTTTGAACACTGTCAGCCACAAGGGCAGCTTTCCTAGGACAAAGGAAGATAAATCCAAGGTGGAAAGTTTCCTTTCCTTCTCTCCGCCCTCTGCAACAGACAGAGAAAAACAGCTGTGTCTGGTAGGAGTTTTTAAACATGAACTGTTATCAAGATGGCTTAATCCTGGTATGTTCAGCTCAGGTTTTCAGAGGTCAACCCAACACCCTCCCAGCGCATGTACACTGCAGGTTGTTATTATAAACGCTGACTCGTCGACTTCGCAGTCATAAAAGATTCTCACAAGGAATTTATCCCTTCGTCTCCCTTGCTTTTCGCTGACAATATAATTGCCGAGTAAGTGGTTACGAAGAGGCGGCAGAAGGCCAGCTCGAGCGTTGCTTACATACTGGCCTCAAAACGCGCGATGCTCTTCCGCACTATCAGTGACTGCTGTCACTGTTGTCTCGGCGGTTGGGGATTACCCGGTGCTCTTGCATCTCCCGTAGTCACCGACCGAAAGCGCCGGTTTGGGGGGAACCCTCGCACCTCCCCGCCCGCCCCTCGCAGGACAACACACGGCGGTGGGCGGCGGGCGGTTGCTACGGCGACGCGAGCGGCGCGCGCGTTCTGTCGTCACTTCCGCGGGCGGTGCGGGTCAGAGCGGGCCATGGCGCTGTCGCGCGCGGAGCGGTTCGTGGCGCTGGTGCTGCGGGTGCTGTCTCGCGCCTGCCTGGCGCTCCTGGCGCTCGCGACCCCCGCAGCCCCGCGCGCTGTCCCCGCGCCGCGCCGCGCGCTCCTCCTGCTGCCCGCCAGGCGGCTCGCGGCCCGGCTGCGCGCGCGGAAGGTGCGACCACCGGGGCCGGGGGGGGAGGGGAGGGGGAGAGAGAGAGGGAGAGAGAGAGAGAGAGAGAGAGGGGGGGGGGCAGCGGGCGGGGGGCGGCAGGGTCGGTAACCGAGGGTCGCCCCGCGCCATCCCCGCTGCAGGTGACGTGCAGGGAGGTGGTGGAGGCGTACGTGGAGCGGATCCGGGAGGTGAACCCCCTCATCAACGCCGTGGTGAAGGACAGGTGAGCGGGGCGCACGGCGGCATCGCGGCTGCGTCCTGACCGGGGGGGGCAGCGGTTTGGCAGATGCAAAGTGCAGGGGGCAGAAGCAAAGAGCTGAGGGGCGGGGATCGCAGTTCCCCCGACCCCCGCTACCTGCCCGCTCCCCCGGGCTGGAGGCAATCCCCACAGCTGCCCCGGTCGGTGCTGTGCAGGTTCGAGGAGGCCCTGCAGGAAGCCCAGCAGGTCGACAAGCTGCTCGCAGAGAGCCCCGGCGATGAGTACCTGGAGGAGAAGTTCCCGTTGCTGGGGGTGCCCGTCACCGTCAAGGAGGCCTTTGCCCTGCATGGTGGGTTTGCTCCTCTTCAGACTTGTAGCCCGTGAATTGCGACGTGCTACCCGTGCTGGCCCTGACACCTCCCTCCATCTCTCCACCCCGATGCCCCAGGGATGCCCAACACCTCTGGCTTGGTGAACCGCCGCAACGTGGTGGCCACCTCAGATGCAGCAGTGGTGTCCCGACTGAAGCAGGCTGGTGCCATCCCGCTGGGGGTGACCAACTGCAGCGAGTTGTGTATGTGGTATGAGTCCAGCAACAGGGTCTACGGCCGGACCAACAACCCCTATGACCTGCAGAGGATTGCGGGTGGCAGCTCAGGTGAGCTCAGCGTGGTTCTGCACGAGCAGCGGTTTAAAGTGCAGCAAGGAGGGTGTTCCCAAGTCCTCTGTGCCCTGCTTCAGGTTGTTTATGAGCTCCTGCAGAGCTCACAGGGGCAGCTCCATGGACTCTTTGGAGGTGCTGCTGCTTTGCAGGTCCTGAATGCTGTTACAGCCAGTATCACCACAGCTCACTCTGTGTTCAAGCAGCAGTGCTGGTGTGGCACTTCAGCTGGACAATCCCTTTGGCTGACCCTTCCCAGCTGTCCCCCAGATGTGACTAAAGCCGGGGCTGCTTCCACCCCACCTATGAGACAGGGGAAGTGGTTGCTGTGAGATGCTCCTGCTTTGCTGCATGGCTTGCAATCTTGTGGGTCTGTGCTGTGCTTCCCCCCTCACAGGTGGGGAGGGCAGTGTCCTGGCTGCTGCCTGCTCCGTCATCGGCGTGGGCTCCGACATTGGTGGCAGCATCCGGATGCCGGCCTTCTTCAACGGCGTCTTTGGCCATAAACCTACCACGGGTAAGGCAGCCGTGGGGATCTCCTGCCCAGCAGAAGGGCCAGGAGGTGGAACGTGGGTGTGGGAGGAACCTGTTTGAGATGCTGCTGGGTTTGTCTCTGGTGGGATGGCTGCGAGGGGACAGGCAACTTCTTGCACGGGACAAGCCTGCAGCTGAGCCTGGCGGAGGCGGGAGGTTCCTGCCCGGGATTGCATCCTCAGCGTGGGATGGTTTCCTGAGGTCTGGATCTGCTGCCAGGCTGTTTCTAGGCAGCTGGTGTCCCAGCCTCAGTGCTCTTCCTCCTTGCCCCACCCCGTGTCTCCCGGTGCTGTCAGGGTGTCACCCGTCTCTCTTGCTGTGCCTGCAGGGGTGGTGCCCAATGAGGGGCAGTTCCCCAACGCTCAAGGGGTGAGGACCAACTTCCTGTGCACAGGGCCCATGTGCCGCTATGCAGAGGACCTGGAGCCCGTGCTGAGGGTCATGGCTGGCCCTGGGGTCAACAAGTAAGTCCCTTCCACTCCTTCAAGCTGCTGACTTGGTCTCAGCTCCTTCCTGGCTGCAGTCCCATCGGGTGTACACAACAAGGCTGCTCCACTCAGCTTGCTCGTTCCTGGTTTTCTTCCTGCACCCTGCCTCTAGCAGGACTCACAGCCAGCTCTGTCCTTCCCACCCATGGTGCTGGGGACCTGAGCTGCTCCAGCACAGTCTGTCCCTGGAGTTTTCCTCTCTCTGAGCTTTATGTGTGCTTTTCCTGTTGCTGGATGATGATTTTTCCATCCTGTCCCACGGCCCCGCTCAGTCTCTTCCCAGGCCTCTGCTCCCAACCAGCCATTGATGTGCCTGTACCCAGGGGGCAGAGTGGGCAGGGCTGGGTTCTTGCTGTCACCCACAAACAGCTGTTCTCTCTGCTTTTTTTTTTTTTTCTCCATGGCTCTGTGGTGCAATCCCAACCTTGGACATTGCCTGTGCCAGTAATTACAAGGTGCATCTGGAGAGATGATTTCCCCAACAGAAGCAAATACCCAGAGCTAGCTGGGACGGGCAGAGCAGGCGAGCAGCTGGATGGGTTGTGGGCAGCAGCTGTCTTGTGTCTTCAGAGACTCTCCTTGTGGGTAGAACAGAGTGTCATGAGGGTGTGAAAGCAGCTCTGGCAGCCAATGAGCCAGGAACATAGTTGTGAGCAAAGCACTGTTCCTTTCCCAGGCTGAAGCTGAATGAAAAGGTGTCACTGGAGAAAATAAAATTTCACTGCATGGATCATGATGGCGGGTCCATTTTTGTGTCACCTGTGGACAAGGAGATCTTGCAGGCCCAAAAGAAGGTAGGAAGGAAGGGGAGGCTGGCTCTCACTGGAGTGAGCCTTGAGGTTAAACCTGGGGAAAGGATGAAGGAGCTCCCACTGCTCAGGGCATCATGTTGGGGACCCTCTGTGTGGCAGCAGAGAGAAGCTGTTTCTGGGCTCTCTCTTGTCCTCTGCAGAAAAAAAACCTTTCTTGCTCTTCCCTTCAGGTGGTGGAGTACCTCGAAAGCGAGCTGGGGGTCCAGGTTCAGCATGTGGCCATCCACAAGATGAAGTATTCTTTCCAGATCTGGTCAGCCATGATGTCATCCAAGGACAGTGATGGGCAGGTGTGTCAGACTGAGCTGCCGTAGCCACGAGTTTGGGGCCAGCCATGGAGAATGGGGCTCTTCAGACCTGCCCAGGGGTTTCCTCTGTTCTGCTTGTTCCCACAGTCCCCCATTCATCTCTCCCCAAAGCTGCACAGTCTCTTCTCCCTCATTTTCCCAAGAGAAGACAATATGGCTCCCAGCAGAGGGTCAACACAGTTTAGGGTGGGAGGGGCCATTTTTAGCACATTGTCCTTTTTTGTGTGAGTTGTTAAACCAGCTGGGCAGGCAGCATCCTCCATCCTGCCTCTCCTGACTCCATGGGGTGGGATCTGTGCCCGTGAGGGTGCCAGGACCGGGGCAGTGGATTAGCAGCTTTCCAGCAGCAGGCCTGCCTGGTTTTTTTGTCCTTGAGTGGTCACCACTGTCCCATGCTCTGTGCATGAACGGTAGCAAAAATAAATTGTCAAGAGTGTTACAGCTCCTGTATTCCACCACACAGGCAGTGGTGAAAAATAAAGGCCACCTGTAGAGGGAGGACTTTACCCCCCCTGCCCCCCCTGCCTTTCTTTTCCTAATCACAGAGCTGTATGACAGCACTAAATGCCACCAGGAGAAGACATTACCTGGAGTGTGTCTGTTGCAGGAGGCACAACAGTTCACAGACCTGCTGGGGGATCATGGGAAGCCGGTGTGGCCACTCTGGGAGCTGTTCAAGTGGCTCGTGGGGATGTCCTCCCACACTCTCCCAGCTATTGGTAAGGCTGGGGGGAGCACTGGGGCATGCAGAGGTGGTGGTGGGGTGAGTTGTTAAATTAAAATAGTGCCCACCAAGGGACTTGGGAGCCTGCATGGAGCAGCGTCAGGGTGATGTTGATAATGACACTCGGTGCCTTCAAGGCAAAAGTTCAAGGGGGAGTTGGCTGGATCCTGGTTAATGGATTGGAGAGGTGCAGAGAATGGGAGCTGCAGGCAGGGTGTGCTCCTGCTGTGAGTACTGCCAGGGCTGCTGGGGCTCAGAAGGAGCCAGCCAGGGCTCTGCACAGATCCCCTTTCCTAGCAGCAGATACCAGAGTCCCCTAATTAGTGCTGCTGTCTAATGAGCGCCTGAGGCTGCTTCCCAAACTCTGCTCGATCCCACTGGCTGGAAGATCTCCTTGAAGGGATGGGCAAGCTAAAAGCCTTTCCCTTGTCAAAGCTGGGGTGATGTAGTGGTGGGGAGGGGGACTCGGGGGTACCACAATGAGCAGGGGGTTGTGTTTTCCAGCATGCTTAACCTGTCACTCCATCTTCTGTCCCTGCCTGTGCCCTTTCCCTGCAGCCCTGGGGCTGACGGAGAAGGTGATGAAGCTCAATCCTGGTGGGAATGCCAAGCTTGTGAGCATGGGGAAGAGCCTGCAGAAGGAGCTGGAGGCACTGCTGGGGCCAGATGGAGTGCTTCTCTATCCTTCACACCCCACTGTAGCCCCCAGGCACAACTCCCCCATATGCATGCCCTTCAACTTTGCCTACACAGGTGAGCAGCTCTGACTCCTGCTGGGGTACAGGTGGGGGTCTCAGGGGAGTGAGGGGGGGTCTGAGGGATGCCCTCACCCTGGGAGCCAGGGTGCTTTGTCAGTGGGCTTTGCAGCACAGAGGGGTATGATATGGAGCACTCTAGGATATGGAGTGAGGATTAGGGTCCTGCTTTAAAACTGGCAGTGTTTGTACCTGCTGCCCACAGTAGGGCAGGTTTGGTGGGCACGACTGATCCTGGAGGTGGTGGTGTCACCCTGTCCCTGAGGGACATTCTGGGGTAGCTACAGCTGTCCCTGGGGTTTGGAAAGGCCCTTGAGGTCTACTGTATCCTCTGGGGTACAGTCTGGGGCTCTCAACATGGCTTTCCTGCAGCTTGGGCCCCTGGATGCCAGCGATGTCTCTGGAGTGGGACAGCAGAGTGGGGATGTGTCCCCATGGCTGCACTTGCTCTGATGCCACCTCCTCCTCTCTTACAGCCATCTTCAATGTGCTGGGGCTGCCAGTGACACAGTGCCCGCTGGGCCTGAGCTCTGAGGGTTTGCCCCTGGGCATCCAGCTGATCGCAGCCTCCTACAACGACCACCTGACTCTGGCAGTGGCCCGCTACTTGGAAAAGGCCTTTGGAGGATGGGTCTTACCTGGCAAAATTTAGCCTGTGCTCCCAGCCCTGCGGGACAGGGATGGTGGTGCCCTGTGAGGCAGTGGCAGATGCTGATGCCCGATGCCCTCCTGGCACCGTCTGCTGCTTCTGCCCCTAGCCTGGCAGCCAGCGGCGGTGCCTCCAACCCCTGGGCAAGCCAGGATGTGGCTGCTGGAGTCATCTCCCCTTGGCAGCACCAGCCAGGAGCCGGGCCTGCCCTCCCCGTGGCCCTGCAGGCTGCATCCTGCCCACAACAAGCACACCCATCTTGTCCTGGGCACAGGGATGGCTGCTGCTCTGCCACGCTTGCTGCTCTGAAGAGGCTGGGGAAGGTCGGGAAGAGTCGGGAAGGGTATCTGGGGACACAGCACAGGGTCCTCCCCACCTCCTGACCGAAAAGGGGAGAGGGGCAGAGGGTGTTGGTGGCATCCATGGCTCATCCTGCCATTGGGGTGCCCTGGGGTGGGTGGTGCTGGGCTCAGCAGGAGAGCAGGAGCTTGGAGAGCTCTGCAGGCCCTCCACTGTGTACTGAGACTGCTGAAGCATCTCCTGCCTGGGTCGTCCCCTTTTTCCCAGGGGTCACCCACCCAACCTGGTGGTCAGCAGCCCCTGCACCCCCCTCCCAAGTGGGTGCAGCCATAAGTGTAGGCAGCTGCCTGTCCTGGGGCAGGCATAAGGTGTCCTTGGTGAGGGAGGCATTAAAATCCATCCATTTTGCTGCCGGCTGATTGTCCCTGTTGCTGACAGCTGACGCCTCTCTGGCTGCAGGGAGATGTTCCCTCAGCCATGGGATGTGCAGGGCACGGGTGCCAGGGCTGTAGTGCCAATGTTGGCCAGGGGGAAACGTCCCAGTTGCGTCGGGGGGGGGTGTCCTGGCTTCTGTCTGTCCTGCCACGTGTTTCCCCTGGTTCCTGCCTGATCCCTGTGCTGCTGACAGTCCCTGTGGGTGATACACAGGTGGGGAGGTGGGGAGCATCCGTGATGCTGGGGCTGGCATCTCACTGCTCACTCACAGAGGGCACTGCTGAGCCGGCAAGGGTGTCTGGAGGCACCCGAAATGAGGAAGAAGGTAAAATAATGCTGGCCTCAAAAAACCACCGAAGGTGTGCCGTCAGCATCTCCAGCCAGCTCCCAGTGTGGTGGCACAGAGGACGGGGCTCTTCCCAGCTGCAGGGAGCCTGGGAGTGGGACAGCCCCAGCAATGCTTCCAGAGAAGGCTCCGTGAGGCTGAGGGGCTGCTGAGCTGCTGGTAGTGTCTGGTGGAACACGGTGAGCTCAGCCAGTGCTGCTGTGGTGGCTCCAGGCAGTTCCTGGTGCCGTGGGGCTGGATGAGCAGCTGCGAGGACCAAGGTAGGGGGGACCTGGAGGCTCTGGGGTGATGTGGCCGCGGGGGAAGCAGAGGAGAAGGCCGTTTGGTTGCTGCCGGGGTGGCTGCCAAACTGCTTTTTGAGAGACCACAAACAGGAGGGCTTGTTGGTACCCCAGGGTACCCCAGGTACCCCAGGGAGCCAACTTGCTGCTCTGCACTTCTAGGAGTCTGGGAAGAGTCCTAGGAACCCTTTTCCTTTCAGGGAAAATCTCCTGCCTGCTTTGCCTGGCTGGTGGCAGAGCCAGGAGGGCTTGTGCTGGTGTCAGGATGGGAAGATGCCCTAAACCCACAGCCTGCACTTGCCTCTGGCATCCCAGAGGTTTCACCTCAGAACTTGGAGCCCATGGTTTGCAGGTGCCTCTCTCTGCTTGTTTCCAGTTCTGAATGCTTGCAAAGGAACAGAAAACCTGAGGAAAGCAGGTTATACAGACCTGCCAAGGCAGCTGCATTAGTAATGTTAATGCAGAGACTATAAAACAGGAAGAGCAAGAGGCAACAGAAGCAGTGAACCAGCCTTAGGGGTGTCCAGTCCAGACAGGGATGTGGTCACACCTGTCCACCTCAGGAGGTGGCTCTGGGTCACCCTCTTTGCTACAGGAAGCAATCCCACGACCAGGAGGTCAGTGTTGGCCTCACATCCCTTGCACCTCTCTTGCCCAGAGAGAAGGTTACCTCCACAGCCAGCAGGAGCAGGGAAAAGGTTCCCTGGTAGCCAAGCGGTGGGTCAAAGCTGAGGTAAGGAGCTGCTGGCCAGGGTTTGGAGGGAGAAAGGAAGGAAGATGTGTGGAGGTGAAACTGTGATACTGGCTCAGAGTCCCTCTGAGCTGTGCAGGGTTGTGGCCCCGGGTCACACAGCCCCTGGTCCCTTCTCAGGACACCCCAGATGTGGAGCACCCCGACCTGTGCCAGTCTGAGTTGGGGCCAGGCTTGTCCTGGTGACACAGTGACACCTCTCTGCCTGTAAGGCAGGGAGACCCAGCTGGAGGTGGGTGCAGAGGAAAGTCTCAGCGGTACGTGGCAGCTCTCTGCTGTCTCCATGGGCCACCCCATCCCCGAGGGCACCTGCCCCGCTGTCGCCTCCCCGCTCCTGGGGGCAACAGGGAGTCCCAATGTCACGGCTGGACACAGCCTCCCTGTGCAGGGGTGCCTGCCTGCAGCGGCTGCCACTGGCAACAGCTTTGTGGGAAAACAAAAATACTTCCTCTCCTCCCAGGTCCCCGCTGTCATTCGTGTTTGCGGTGGCAGAACCGGTCCGGCAGGCGGGTCCCAGGACGGCAGCGCAGGGCTGCGGCAGGTGGCCGGGGCACGGCGGGATGAGCCCTGCCTTCAGCCTGCTCCTCGCCCTGGCCGGCTGCACTCTGCTCCGGGGTAAGTCCGGGGGTGGCTGCGCTGGAGGGGAAGCGTGGGGGTAACTCCTCCCGAGGAGGTGCCTGCAGGGAGGAGGAGACCAAGTGGCCTTCAAGGTGTGATGGGAAAGACGCCCCCAAGGGCGCCGTCGACCACCTCGAGGTGTCGATGCCGTTCCCAGGTGCTCCACGGTGCGTGAGAGCTTGGTAGAATGCGGATGCTGGGCACGGCCCTGGCAGGGAGTCAGTGTTTGCCTCCCTGGGCCTGAATCTGGGGATGGTACGGTGAGGGGGAGGCCCCACAATGTCTCGGCAAAGCAGGGAGACCCACGCAGCACGGTGACCAGCAGAGCCCCTCTGCTACCCACCCTTCCCAGGAAAGCTGTTGCCTCCGCGGGACGTGAGGCTGGAGGCACAAAATTTCCACGTCCACCTGAGGTGGGAGCCTGGCCCTGATGCACCAAGTGGTGCCATGTACCAGGTGGAGTGGAGGAGAAGGTGAGCAGGGCAGGAGGAGGGGGCAGAGGGGGCTCGTCCCCCTGGCACTGGGCTGCTGTAGATGTAGGAAGGTGCCAAAAGGAAGAAATTTCTCTGTTTTCTCCCGGTGCAGAAACTCTCGCTGGATCAAGGCACATGCCTGCTGGGGGAACAGCACCAGCTCCTCCTGGGCTTGTGAGCTGCATTTTGTCAACATCTATGATATCTACTGGGCAAGGGTGAGAGCAGTGGCCAGAGGCAAGCTGTCCAAGTGGGCCAGTTCCAGCGAGCTGCAGCCCTACAGAGATAGTAAGGACCAAGGAGCTTCTTCAGATGGGCTCCTGCTCTTCCTGGGGGGCAATGGGGATAGAGGTGCTTGGAGAGGTCTGGTGGGATACAGTGGTGAATCATATGAAGATACTTTTAAGAAAAGTGGTAGGAGCCCCAAATGGAGGCAAGGGCTGGGGGCGAAGCTTCTGGAGAAGGAAGGGCTGGGGGAAGAAGGGCTTAATTTTCTTCCTGTTTTTTGTTTGTTTGTTTTTTTCCTCCTCCCTACAGCAGTCGTGGGCCCTCCTACATTGTCCTGGCTGCTCCAGGGCCAAATCCTCAGTGTAAATATCATCACCCCACTCACTCCATACCGAAGCAGAGCTGGCACTTACAGGAGAGTTGACCGAGTGCTGCGGAAGCTGTGGTACCGGCTGCACCTGCACGAAGGGGAGGTGCTGGTCCAGGAGGTAAGTGGTGGGCTGGGCATGGCTCAGAATTCACCAGACTCTCAAAGGCTCTCCTGGAGCAGCAGTGCCAGGTGGTGTTAGGTGCTTTGCACTCCTGATGCTGGGCTGGCAGATCTCTTTACTCTTCTAGCCTGTGTGAATAAGAGAATCCTGTAACAATTTCTATTCAGATGAAAGCATGCAGCAGATTACTGATTTAAAGAGATTTGATGATTTAACAAGATGCTCTGGGACCTTGACACTTCCTGGGGTGAAGAACTTGGTGCTGAGGGGCCAGGAGGGAGTGTTTATGCCCCACACCCCTGGGCAGGTGGGGTGCTGAGGCTGCATGGGGGAGTGGAGCAGTGCACAAACCCCAGCTCCAGCCTCTCTGGCCACACATCCCCTCTGCTTCTAGGTGTCCTGCAAGTGGAGTGGGGAGGGGGCACAGTGTACTGTGGGGCCCTTGAAGACCAGCACCCACTACTGCATCCGGACAGTGGCTGTGGACATGGCCAGGCAGAGCCGGGAGGCTGAGCAGTGCATGGTGACTCCACCAGACCCCACAAGTGAGAACTCTTAGGTCCTGCTTGTGGCACTTCCCCTTAACACCCTGCAGGGAGCTTCCTTAGGGAGATGCTCTCACAATCCACATTGGGCTTGCCCAGCATTTCTTCTGTGAACATCCCAGCCTGCAGTGGGGGCTCTGGGGAGGCAAGCTGGGGCGATGCTGGCTGGGGTCCTTCCGCCTCTCAGCCTGTTGTGACCTCCTGGCAGGCTTTCCCTGGTTCATCGTCCTGCTGAGTGTCATCTTCCCACTGCTGATCCTGGCTGGGCTCTGCTTCATCCAGCTGCAAGTCTTCCCCAGCTCCTCGGAGACACACCTCCCAAAAACACTTGTGAGTGATGCTGGTGGGATGCACCCACCAGCCCATGGATCACACAGGACGGGGTCTTGGGCAGTGTGTAGCCTGCAAGCACAGCCTTGGTGCCTCCTGTTTTAGGTGGTGGCTTTTGCTTGACTGCATGTCCATCTATCACAGCACAGCCCACCACTCTCAGGCCAGTGGGAGCTGACTGCCGGTTGCCTGTTTCCCAGCAGGCTCTCCTGAACCAGGAGCTGAGTGTCACCAGGGAGGTGCCCACCCTTGAGCTCCAGGAAGACTCACTGTCCCTGTTCCTGCCATCCATGTCCACATCCTGCAGGCCACCTGTAGCTGAGGAGCC
This sequence comes from Calypte anna, assembly GCF_003957555.1. Taxonomy (NCBI): domain Eukaryota; kingdom Metazoa; phylum Chordata; class Aves; order Apodiformes; family Trochilidae; genus Calypte; species Calypte anna. The sequence goes on along the minus strand of NC_044247.1, from coordinate 16,390,374 downwards.
AGCACCAACAGTCCAGCTGCTTCTCGGAGGAAGCCTTCACCAGGATGCAAGTGGCTACTGTGCCAATGGGTTTGGGCCAGGCTGTCACAAGGGAAGTAACCCCTCCTGTACCCACAGCCAGGCAGGCCATGCCTTAGGTTCCCAGCTCCCATTGCAGCTGGAGAAGAATGGGGAGGCAGATGGGGATGATGTGCTGGAGCAGCCAGCGGGATCGGGCAAAGACAGCTGCACAGGTGACAGGGACTATAGGACATCCCAGGTGGGGCACCCCCAACTTTATTTGAAGTGCCAGTGCCCAGCTCTGGGAGCAGACATCTGCCTTCCTCTGCCTGCACCAGGCAGGAGCTTCATCCAGGAGGGCACACAGGAAGCCCTTGGCCTGGCAGGGCACTGCGTCCTGCTCAGCTCCGTGAAGCTGCACGGCAGCAACGAAGAGGATGGAGGGCAGATTGTCCATGCCCTTCAGCCCTTGCACAGCCATGGGACAGAGCCACAGCCGTGTGACAGCTCCATGCAGCCAGGTGACAGCACCATGCTGCTGGGCCACCTGGAGCGAGCACCACTGAGCATCCCCAGCCCCTGCCAGCTGCCCCTCAGCACCCTGCGGGCAGCTGCCTTCTCGGGCTATGAGCTGTGTCCATGGGCTGACAGGGAGCCATAGCAGGCATGGGCACACTGGGAGCTGCTGCAGGTATCACAGCAGCAGGCAGAGCTGGAGGGGCTGCCCAGAGCTCCCAGCCACGCTGGCTGCTGCTCTGAGCTGCCTGTGCCTCACTGGGGACGGGGCTGGGGCAGGGCCTGGGCTGGCAAGCACACTCCAGGCATGGCTGCCACAGGTGGCTGAGATCAGCATCTTCAGAGCCTCCCTCTGCAGGTTTGGTGCTCTTGAACCAAAGCTAAAGCCCCTAGAGTTGTATCTATTTATGCACCTGTATGTGTGTATATAGAATCACAGACTGGTTTGGGTTGGAAGGGACCTTAAACACCATCTCCCACAAGACCCTACCCAACCTGGCCTTGAGCACTTCCAGAGAAGGGTGATATGCGTGAGTGCAGCATATATTCTAAGGACAATTTATGTATATGCTTTCACATTTATATGTACATATGTAAATCTCTTTAATGAACGAGGAGGGGAGGGGGGAGTTATGTTTGGGTTTTTTCACTTGTCTGGAAATACTGATTGTGCACTGGAGCTGGTTTCGAAATAACACTAATTTATTATAGAAAAGTAGTTCCTGTGCTTGTTCTTTCTGTGTTACATAGCCAGCACTCTCCTGCCTGAGCAGCACCTGGGAAGGGCACTAAGGAAAACCTGGAGTTTCCCTGTGAGCAAATTGCACCCGCAGCTGGTTTGTGTGTTGCTGTCATGGCTCTTCAGCAGCCGCTGGATACTTTTATCATTCCTTCTGCCAGCGCTGGGGTAATTTCCTCGGGAGGAGCCCTGCCCTGCGGTTGTCTCTCTGGGATGTGTTGCCGAGGCTGTGCTGCAGCCAGGGCAGAGAGGGGAAACTCTGCCCCGGATCCCCCCGAGTGCCTCAGGCGAGTTCCTCACTGGCAGCAGGGACTCAGCCCGGCCCAGGTGATGTCCCTGTTCTGTGTGAAACAGGGCTCTTCGGGCAGGGTGGAGGAGAAATGAAGCCCAAAAAGGCCATCAAAACTGTTTAGAGATAGAGTTTTGAGCCTTTGAACAGCAAAGGTATTTATTTTCGGATCCGGGAAAATACTTCACACTGCTTCAGTGGAAAGTTACAGGAATTAATCCCGTCAGGAGTTAACCCTGTCAGGGTCTTTCTCTGTTTCACAAAAAAAAAAAAAAAAAAAAAAAAAAAGGCATCTGACATTTTAAGATGGCATTTGAGCAGCTGAAGTTTGGGGGTGGATGTGAGAGAGGGTTTTTTTTTTTTTTGCTTCACCTCACAGCTGCAATGGTCCCTGCGGGGGTGAGGTCCTGGTGTGCCCCAGGGAGCTCTGCACAGCTCAGAGCAGAGCCTGGACGGGGGGCACCCAGCTTCGGACCACCTGCCCGGGCTGGCAAGACCCTGCCCCAGCCCAGCCCCTGCAGCAGGATGCTCTGCTGGGTCCTCAGCCACCCATCACACCCCAAAGCGTGGAGCTTGCCCACTGTTCCTCGGGCCGTGCCCTGAGGTGTTTGGTGCGGGGGTTGGCGGCAGCAGCTCTGACTCACCCTGATGGATGGCTCAGTCCTGGCTGCTCCCCGAGCTGCTGGGGGACTTCACAGCTTCTACCCCTACCAGATCAAAGCAATGAGAGGAATGCAGATGAAAACAGCTCTCTATTAGAAATAGCAGGTTTAGGGCTACGCAAGAGGGTATTTCTTACTACTAATACTCAGAGAACTAAGCTGCTGGCCTCGAAAAGTATCAGAACGTGGAAAACTGCTGAGCGGGGCCAAATGGGACTCTTGCAACTGCCATATGGGAAACGTGGCACAAAAACCATGAGGGAAGACATAGGAGCTCCTGAAATGAGGGGGGGACTTAAATTCTAATATTTTGCAGGCTGCCAGAACCAAGGAAGATCTCTATGAGACAGCCATGGCAGGCAGAGATGGGCTGCAACACCCCCATGGCTGCAACACCATGCTCTGCCTGCTCTGTCGCTGGGCCAGCAGGTCAGGAGGTGGCTGGAGTCACTGGAGAGCCCACCAGGATGCAGGTGGGTGGGCACTCTGGAAGCTCCAAAAGTTGGAGACTCCAGTGTAATTTGTTTGGAGCTTGTTCAGAGGGAGGGCTGCAGGGCTGATGGGAACTCATTGGTTCAGCATGTGCAAGGCTGGGGTGGGTGACAGGTATATATCACAGGGAGGGGACGTCCTGGGTGTCAGAGACTGGGGACTGGAGCTCATCATGTGCTAAATTCCCAGAGGGTTTCCATGCTGGGGAAGCATGGAGGGGCAGCACCCTCCAGGCCCACACCCTGACAGGACACAAGCAATGCATATTAAAATAGAGTTTATTGCTGCTCTTAGTTTAAAACCAAAAACAATCCAAAACCCATTAATAACAAAACCAGTCCCCAAACCCGGTGCTTTCAGAGGCAGGCTTGCAAGGACACATCTTTTAGTGCAAAGAGGGAAGTGGCAGTGAGGGCTGAAGGGGGGGTCTGCCCCTCTCCCCACAGAACCCACCATGCTCACTGTACAGTATTTTTTGCCCATGGGCCTGACTGGGGAGGGCTGGCTGAATCCTTGTGCACTGGCTGGTGGTATTGGATGGGGGACAATGGGACGTCATGGCTGTGCAGAGGAGGCTTTGACTCCTCCTGCATCAGTGGCACTGGATGGGAAGGCTCAACACTGAGCCAGAGAGCAACAACCCTGCCCACATATCTCATGCAGGCACGGAGCTTTGCAAATGGCCTGTGAATGGGAATCAGACAGATGTCCTGGCCCCTGCCTCCCTCTCCCAGTCAGGAACCTGAAGTGCTGGTGGGGACCGGGGAGGGGGTGGTGGACATGGGGGAGCTGCACATGGCAGCATCACCTGCAATGACCTGCAAGGCAGGGAGAGAGGGATGCCCTGACCATCAGCTCCCCCATCCTCAGCCCCTCTCAAGTCACTGCACTCCTCCTTCCCTTCCCACAGCAGGTCCCAGCATTCTCATAGCAGGCATCATCCCCATCATCTTCCTGTCCCCATGTCTGATGGGGAGTTAGCCATGCTAAAGCTCTATAGCAGGGAGAACAATTTGTCACTACAATAACTATCAGGAGCAGAGCCTTTTGGGGTCTTCAGATGGAACCCGGATGTCTCGGTGGAGGAGGGGATTTACCCACAGACAGGTTGTGCAGAAGGGGGACGAGGTGAATTCAAAAGGCTCCAGCCCTGGTGAAGTGCTGGGACTCCCCGGGATGCCCCTTCCTCAGCATGGGGGCTGACAGTGGAGCAGCTCCAGGAGAGTGGGCAGGTTCCACCACTGCTGCAGGAGGTAAGCACTTGGCTTTTCCCATGGCACATGTTCCCAGGCTGTGAGATCGGTGCTTTGGGAGTGAGGATGAAGCCACGCAGGGACAGCCCTCGGGAGCAGCGCTGCCATGGCAAGGGGGGGCTGCTGCCAGCCTGCAGAGGAGGAGCAGGGGGCTGTGAAGCAAGGCATGATTTCTGAAAGGCGGGGGAGTAGCACTGCCATAAACCCCCTCCAGCCCCTCCCTTGCCGGGGTCTGGGGGTGCCAGAGCTGTGGAGGTGGAGGTTCTGGGCTGGGGCCATGCCGCCAGCGTGTCCCACAGTGGTGCTAGGTCATCTTCCTGGCCACGCTGGCATAGGTGTGCTCGATCTCCTCATCTGCAGGACACGTGTGGCTGAACTCATCGCAGGCATAGGCGTTGTTGAGGTAGCGCCAGACACCCGTCATGTCCCCTGGGATCTCGAAGTCACGGTACTTCTTGGCTGCGATCTAGAGAGGGCAGGAGGACAAGCCTGGGAAATGGAGAAGATTCGGTCTCTGGCTTGGCAGAGGAACCCCACAGCTCCTGTCCCTGTATCACCCCACCCATTACTCCCTCTTGGGGTGGGTGCCCTGACCCTGGCTGGGAAGCTGCTGTTACCTTGATGATGTGCAGTTTGGGCAGGAGGTTGCAGTCAGCCAGCGTCAGGTGGTCTCCATCCAGGAATTTCCTCTGGGAGATGGTGATGTCCTCCACACTGTCCTGGTCAATCTCCTCAGGGAGAGGGGTGTTCAGATAGACATCCAGCCGCTGAAACTCCCGCAGCAAGGCCTTCTCAAGATCTGGATGGGCAGGGAAATAAATACTGTCAGCCCAGTGACCCGGGCTCTGCCTCCAGAGAGGTTTTGGGGGGGGCAGGCAGCAGGAGCCCTGGTGCCAGGATTTGCCCATAGACAAAAGCATCTCTCCCCCAGCCCAGAGTGGCAGGGCACAGCCCTGCAGCCCCCGCACACCCTTCTTACTGATATTGGCTTCCTTGCGTGGGTTCTTGATGTATGCTGAGAACTTAGCAAAGATGTCGCTCCCCACGTCAAAGGACTCCTTGTACTTGGGGCTCAGGTGTGGGTACCTTTAGAGAGACAACTGTGTCAGTGCGGGCAGGGATGGAGGCAGAGGTTCAGTGGTCCCCAGCTGTGTTATCTCCTGGGCCATGGTGCCTAGAACTGGTGCTGGAGGATGCAGGTGATGTTCAGCTGGCTGTGGGAGACTTGAGTGACTGCACCCACCAGCCCGGGATCTGCGTTATCTTGGAGAAAGTCACAAAGCAGAAATTACAAGGTCTGGGGAGGCTGGAGGCAGCAGATCTGTGCCTGCAGCCCAGCTGGAGGACACACGTTGTCCTGCAGTGGGGTCTGGGGAAGCCCCCCTGTCTTCCTCAGGGACAAACTCGTGTTTGCTGATGTGTCCCAGGGCGGCTGCAAGGGCAGACACCTTAAGGAGCAGATGGAGAATGCTTTTGAAGCTTCCTCTTTTGCTGGCAGTGGGGACCCTTACAGCTGCAGAGCATGGGGTGGGGTGGGTTGGGAGGTGTGGGCTGTGTCAGGGGGGCAGCCCCCTGGCCAGCTGCGATGCTGCATTCGAGCAAAGGCGTTGGCTTTGGCTGAGCTGAGAGCACTGATGTGAGGGGACAAAGGGAGGGATCTTGCATTCCCCTTCTGCCTCAACACCAACTGCCACAGCCAGCTGCAAACCCACAAGCTCCCGGGTGGTCCCTGCTCCCCCCAGTCCTGCCCACACCAAGGAACTGCTGCTTTTCCTCCCTTTGTTCCCCATCCCCTCACAGCCCCACCCAACATCTCCCAGGGGGGATGCAGCCCCCTGGCATCACACCCCCTGCCTCAGCAGAGCACAGCCAGAGGGGTGGCTGGGCAGCCAGCCCCCTCCCCGAGCTGCTCTCAGGCACCTCCTCACACCCTGCCTTGGTTTCCCAACCTGCCGAGCAGTACACAACAGCAGCCTGCCTGATGGCCCCAAAAGGAGGAAGGAAAAAGCTTGAAATTACATGGGTGGACACAGGGTCTGCTCCAGGAACTCCTCAATCTTAATGAAGTCTGTTTTCAGCTCCTTGTTGAACAGCAAGAAGGGTGGGTTGGTGCCCGGTGCTAAGTCTTTCAGCTCTTCAGGTTTCCTGGAGTGCAGAAAATGAGCGTGGTCACAGCCTGCAGCCTGTCCCACCCTGCTGCTGGCACAGGGCTGGGCTGTGGTGCCTCTCACCTGGCCATGTCCACTGTGGTGACATTGAACTTGACCCCTTTGAGCCACAGCACCATGAAGAGGCGCTGGCAGAAGGGGCAGTTTCCGATGTTTTCTCCATCCAGACCAGCCTGCCGGGAAAGCAGAGAAACGAGGATTTAATCCACTGGCCAGGCTGGTCCAGCCCAGATGGGGAGATGATGGAGTGGGTGTCAGGAGGAAGGCACATGGGGCTCTTAGCCCAGCACCCCAGCTTGGGTGCACGATCCCTGCCCCAGCCATTGCTCTGGAAAACATCAGGGAGCAATCTCAGATCCTTCCCAGAAATGTGAGATAAAGCCAGGAGGAAGAGGGGAAGGACGCAGGGGAAGGAGGCTGAGGGTGACTGCTGAGGGCTGGGGAGGAAGGGAGGGTCCACTTGGCTGGAGAGGTTGGTGAGAAGGGAAATGTGCTCATGTTTGCCAGGAAAAGAGCAGTTTGTTTTCCTGTGCTGTCTCTGGGTTTGTTTGCATTTCATGAACCCAGACATCAGTTCGCTGGGCTAAAGATGCCCGAAAAGCACCCAAGCAGCTGCCCTTGGCCTCATGGAGAAGGGGCCACGGGTGGTGGGGTTGTGCAGTGGTAGCCCCGTGCTGGCATCCCACCCAGCATCAGTGGGGAACAGAGCCACTGTCAGCCCCTAAAGCTCCCCCCATGTGCAGGCAGCCCTTCCAACTCCTCTGCATGGACATAGCCATGGTGTCTCAGCACTCAGGGGGCTGCTCTGTGACCAGGATGGGATCAAACAGCAGTGGGGACATGAGAGAGCTTGGAAAACCTGCCTCAGCTCCAGCAGGATCTCACCCAGATGATGCCCATCCAGCAATCCCAAGGGAAAGCATCAGCAGGCAGGGTGAAGCCCATTTCCTTGCTTTGTAGTAGCTAAAAACATCCTTCACAAAAAGGCCTGAAACTCCTTTTGAGAACAGGGCAGGTTCCCCCAGTGCATGAAAGCTGGCATGGGCGCTGCACAGAGAAGGAAGTTGTGCCATGGTAGGAGAGGTAAAATGGCTCACAGGAAACTCAACTTCTCTAAGAAAATTAGCTGGTTCCTCAGCTGCACGTGAACCATGGTCCACAGCACACGTGGCAGCCCCGGCATGGCAGGGAGGAGCAGCATAGCTCACACCAGCTCCTTCACAGATGCTGAGGCCTGTGCCTGGTAAGTGCTACCAGCCTGCACCTACAGGTGTTCAGAAACCTGTGGGCTCTCTGCTCAGCTCCTCCAGGAGAAACACCTCAAACTCATCCTAAGGGAGGTGACGGTTTGCTTTTCCACTATGCCAACATCTTTCAGCTCTTCCAGAGGAAGAAAAATTACTTTTAACCAGTATTTCCTATGCTCTGCTACCATGAAATGATGCTCCTGAGAAAGGAAACGGAAACTTAGAAAGTATTGGTATGCATGCTGGCACAGCATCTCCAGGGACGGGCAGGGGTTTATACCCAACTCTGAGGCCTCCTAGGGCTGCAGGATGCATCAAAACCCAAAGTTACCGAGCAGTTCCTGTGGTTTCCCCCTCAGTGAAACAGTCAAAAAATGTGGCGGGTGGAGGGATCTCTGCAGGTTTGGGGCACAGCTCAGTGCCCAGCAGGACCTGACCCCAGTCCCTACAGCCACCCCAAAAGTCAGGACACAATCTGGGGGGCAGCTGAATGCCTCTAGGGGCTGGGGAGCAGAGCCTGGAGAGACCCTCAGCCAGGGGGACAATGTTGGCAGGTTGAGACATTGCCAGCCCTTTGGGCAATGCAGAAGTTTTGCACCTTCCTCATCCTCTCTGAGTTAACATCAGCACTTGCCAAGGGAGCTCTGGCTCCCTCCGTGACTTTTGGCTGTGGTGGGTCACAGCGGCAGCTGTGTCCCAGGCCCAGGTAGTGTGGGACAATGCCCACTGCAGCAGGGACCTTGGTCAGGCTGGGTCTTGGGTGGCAAGAGGAGGCACAGCATCAATTTGTCTGTGAATAGAGGCGTCAGAAGGGTTTTTTCATGCTAAATTAAGGCATAGGGGAAGTCCTGATGCCACTGCTGCTTTGTTTTCTGTTTGCCTTCCCCCTGGAAACCCCCTTGACTGTGCTGCTGCCATTGCAGTCACTTCAGAGTCACCTTTTCTTCCCGACAGCCTGAGGAAAAAGGGGTGCTAAGTAGGGAATCCAAGACTCAACTTGCTTTCATCAAGAAAATATGCTTATCTGGATTTGGCTCAGCCGAGCTCAGTGCCCAGTAAGCACCACCATGGCCACAGCTGTGGCAAGGGGATGGGGGACACCCCTCCCACAAAGCCCAGATCATCTTTTCCAACACATATTTCTGACTTAATTTTCCAACGTGTATTTTCAGGGAAGCCTCTGGCCAGGCACCACCACCCTTTGGGTCACCAAGCTGCTCTAGGAGGAGAGGAGCGAAGGTCACAGAGCTGAGCAGCTGTGGGGACACTCTGGGGGCACCACCTCAATGTGACGGCACAGGGAGGGAGAGGCATCGTTCTCCTCCAGCCACTGTCACTTGGTAGTGTGTCCTGGGCCCTGCTGGCATCACTGTTGGCACAGCAGTTACCAGCTCCAGCTCCTCACTCTCTACACCCTGCATGTCAACTGCAGATATTTTAAACTCAAGTGCTAAACTGTTCCAGGGGAAGTGTTTGGAAAATTTCTTAATGGGGGAAAAAACACAACATTTACAGCAAATAATACCCTGGGGTGCAAAGCCACCCCATCCTGCCCACACTTGAGCACCCCTGTGGCTCCTCAGGCTCTCTCTGCGCCCTTTCACAACCCCAGCTGGCATGAGAAGCTGAAGTGGCAGCTCTCAGCCCTCCTGCTCGCTGTTCCCAGGCTGGGGGTCCTCTTACCTGGGTTTCGAGAGAGCTATGTATGCCCACTCAGTTGTCATACCCGCTGTCAGCCCCGCCGTTCCCCGGGGGTACGTGACCACCCCAAGAACAGAGCATCTTCTGGGATGCTGGGTGTGACCCCTCAGCAGTTCCCGTGCCACTGCCCAGTCCCCTGTTCTGGGCACCCTTCACAGTGAACAATCCCAAACTTGGCACCCATCTTCAGCCTTCCAAAACGTGAAGACACTCCTAAATTTATTCAGCCTGCACCCAGCTGCAGCCAGGTGAGGATGAGCCTGCCGGGAACCACCAGCGAGCAACCGCCCGCCCCGAACCCACCTTCACGAAGAGCTCGATCTCCGGCTCCTTGGCGGCTTTGTGCTGCCGACTCTCCATCCCGGCAGCCTGGGGAGGGACAGCTGGCTGCTCACTGCTGTGCTGAGTTGGTCCGTCGTCTGCAGAGCACCGTCGGGGGAGGTTTTCAGAGGGCTGGCGGCTCGAGGAACTCGGCTGCGCCCGCACCTCACGCAGGGCTGGGGTTTGCCCTTTCCTTCCTTTTTGAAGCGGGGAGGAGCGATGGGGTGTGCGCCGGGACCCGCGGGCGGGGGGGGGGAAACTGTGGGGCCTCCCAGTCGTGACTCAGCACGGGTCTATCTGGAGATGTTCGTGGGTCTCCTCCGGTCTATCGCAGCCGCCCAGGCGCTTCTCCAGAGCCATGGCCCGGTGACCCGGGCGCTCCCAGCTGGGAGCAGGGCGGGGGGAGAGGGGGTTGTTTGCAGAGGAAGTGTCTTGCCCAAAGCTCTTCATGCTGCTCCAGGCTGGTCGTGCCCCTTCCCTGTCCTCCCACCCTGGTCTCGCCCCTTCCCTATCCTCCCACCCTTGTTCCTGGACACCGGTGTCCCAGAGCTCATCACTTCTGCGTCTCTTAGGGGTGAACCAAGATTCCTGGTGTCTTCACTTCTGCTTCTGCATCACAACACGTGGGCTCTTCTCCCTGCCCACTACCCCAGAGCCCCCCACTTGGGCTCCTCCGAGCACCCCCTGCAGCAAGGAGCGGGGCTGAGCAGAGTGAGGGTTCTGGGAAGGAGAGGGGACAGCTTGGCTCCCTGCCACCAGCTCTCTGCAGCCAGCTGAGCGCTGCCAGGGCACTGGAGGATTGCAAAACAGCCACGGGGGAAGGCAAGGAGGCTGGAGCATGTTGGTGCGCGGCAGGGAACCCCATAGCATCACTGCCAGCAGCGCAGCCAGGGCGGTGCGTGTCAGGGTGATGGGAAGGGATGGCTCCAGGGTTGCCCCCCCGTTCCTGGAATCCGGGTTGGTTTTTTTTACAGGAAAGATGACCAGCTTGCTTTCCTCCCCAGGATGGGAGGGAGACATTTGCAGTCAGATGGTCCTGGCTGCCATCCCAGGGGAGACAGCTTCCCAGCACCCATGAGCTTAATTCCTCTCTTGGGTAAGTCCTGTCTCACTCCGTGGGACTCTGTAGCTGTTACGGAGCTTTGCACAAAAAAGGGGATCCCAATTGCTTAGCTCAGCTCCCTCCCAGCTCGGGTAAGCTCAGGTTTTCCTTAAAAAATAATCAAACTCTGGTAAGAAAGCATCCACTCCAAGGCACTTAGGCTGGGCATTGATTTTGCAGGCTCTGGGGGTGGGGGTCTCCCCAGAGCAGAGGTTACTCCTGGTCCTGTTGCACAAGAGGGACTGGCAGGCATTTCTCTATTTACCCCATTAGAGATTTTGGAGAACTTGAAACTCCACCCGATGGGACAGGAAGCTCCACCTGATGTTCTGCTGAGGGTTGAATTCACACTCTGTGAGCAACCGTCACACTCCCCACACCCAGACCCCTGTGATGTGTGGTGGTCCCTTCTGCCACCTTGGTCCTCTTTGCTGCCCCTGCCCGAGTGATGCTGATGAGGGAGGGGAAAGGCACAAGGACACTATGGTGCCCTTCTCATGATGTCAGAGGATGTGATGTGCAACCATGTGGAGGCTGTGGGGCAGAAGGGTACCAGCAAAGAGGCCCCTGCCCACAGTATTAGATTCAAGGAAGGCATTTGTGCTTTCTGCAGGAACAGCTGGCTCGGAAGGCAGCACAGGCAGCCCTTCCCTTCCTCTTCAAAGGGTGAATGGCTGGACATATGTCAAGATGGAGATTACAGCACCCATGGTGTATCCAGGTTCTGCTGCATGGTACCCGTGAGAAAGTGGTGGGCACATTGGAAACCTTGACAAGCCCCATCCCTCTGCTCAGGGGGAATGGAGGTGGGAGGGAAGGGGCTGCTGGTTTCTCCACCAGTGATGCCAAGGCATGGAACCCACCCACCCACCATGGAGTGCCTTGGAAAACATGTCCCTCCCTCGCCGGGGGAGGTGTCCCTGTGCTGAGAGTGTCCAGAGCAGCCCCTTGCCCTGCAGACAAAGAGCAGGCACAGAGGCACCCGCCCACCCCCAGCACTTTGGCAGGGCAGAGAATGAGCCATTGTCCTGTGGGATGCCAGCCCCAGCACCAGCTGCTGCTGAGGACCGGACCAGCCAACAAAGCAGAGCCAGCAGTGGCTGCACCATGGCCATGCTTGTGGAACCAGCAGCAGCCCTGGTCCTCCTGTGCCTGGCTGTGGGGCTGGAGGCCAGTCCGGAGCTCTCCGGTGAGTCGGGTCGATGAGGGATTTTGGGGACCAGCATGAGGGGAGGGCAAAGCCACAGCCGGGTTGGTGAGGTGAGGACAGGAAGGGTACTAGCCAGTGCAAGCCAGAAGGAGCGTGGAAAAAACCAAAAACTGGGTTTTTTTATCCCCACAGTAGGGCTGGGATCTGAAAACAGCCCATGCACATCCTGGGTGGTGTGTGGAGCTGAAGGGTTCTGGAGCATTCAGGGCTCTCCTGGGAGGTCTTGCTGCTCTGAGGTGAGGAAAGAGATGGGCTTCAGCCCTGCCCAGAGCTGGTGGCTACAGTCCCCAGATAAAGCCACCCATGAGCTGTGGAACTGCTGGGTGCACTGCCACGAGGCACAGCAAAGGCCAGATCCTCTCCCAAGAGCACCATTATGAGCCTTATGAGGTGTAGTAGAGGCAGAAATTTGGAATCCTCCATGCCCCAGTGCTTGAGACAGTCAGGATGGGTGCTGGCAGGCTGGGCACTCAGGGGGCTGCCATTCCTCTCTGCTAGAAATCACCACGCATACCTTCCACTGTGCGCTGCCAGGCCCGGGACGCACCAGAGCCCAGCAGGATGCTGCCGAGGGCAGCAGGATGTGATTTCGTCTGGGCAGAGCTAACTGCAGAACCACAACACCAGAGACTGAGTCAGTCGCACCAGCAGGCAACCGGAATTGCTAAAAAAAATCTGCCTGCAGCCTCCTTGCTGCGGTTCACAAAAAAAAAAAGCCACCTCCATCTTCGCAACTGCTCACTGCTCCAAAATGGTGGGATGGAGAAACCTCTGTCCCTGTGGCACTGCTTGAGCCTTGGTTTTGAAATACAAATGACGGGTGCAAAAGGGTTAGCGGCAGCAGGGAAGATGAAAGGAGCCCTTTGTGCAGCTGAGCCTGGCACCAGTTTGCAGCTGGGAGCCAGCATTTCCACACGTGCCCTGCCCTAGACCCCAGCACTGGGCTGGGGTGCAAGTCTCCCCATAGTGGGGATTGGGGCTGTGACCCACCTGCACAGCCCAGGGTCCTGCCTGGCAGCTACCTTGTCCCCAGTGCTTCCCCTCTGGTTTTGTTTTATTCAAACACCTGGTGCAAACTGAGTCCTACACATCACTTTTTCTCAGCTTTTCCTTTTTCCTCAACACCCTCCAGCAACTAGTGCCTGCTCAGAGAACCCCTAGAAGCTTGCAGAGCTTTTGCAGAAATGGCTTCCTCGCTGGCCCAGCACACCTGGTGCCAATCACAACTGATAGCTGCCTGTTAAACCTTCTTAAAGGCTGGGCAGGACAGCCCCACCTTACAGTCTTTTATTAGGAAAGCCACAAATTGGTGATTTGGGCCACAAACCAGGCAGGATTAAAAGAGAGAGAAATACCCTGTGCTGGAAATTCAGTGAGAAAAGGGTCCTGCTCTGGTCCTGTTTGCTCCATAACTGCCCCAGCTCAGGGTGTCCTCACTGCCACCGGCTGATGGGACCCTAAATACTGCCAGTGCTGTGGTTCCAATGCCTCCTCCAGATGACTCTGCCCATGCTGTCCCCTCCCAGGGTACCTGCGCAAGGTGCTGAGGAACCACACCACCCACACCTGTGATGGTGAGCAGCTCCTCATCATCTGCCCTCACAAGACCACTATCAGCATCCTCAGTGCCTTCTACGGGCGTCGTGTGCCTAGCCCCAACCTCTGCCCCAGCCCTGGCAGTGCTCCCAGGAGAGCACCCAGTGTTCCTCCACCACCGCACACCTGGTAAGGGCAGGGATCCACACTTCGAGGAGGCTGCAGCCATCGGGGCCGGGACACGGCCTCGGGGTCCTTTTCCCGGAGCGTTTTTGGGAGATAAGAGTGGAGGGAGGTCTCCTGCGGTGGGTGCTAGGGTGGGGCAGGAGGTTTTGGAGCCATCCCGCAGGGCCCAGCGGGCTTGGTGGAGGCCGAGGCTGGGGCTGGGAGCGCAGCCGGGTTTGGTAAGCGGGACGGGGCTGCAGGGATGGGGTGGGAATACGAATGCTAATGCTATGCTAATACTAGCTGTGGTGTTGCTGCTGCTGCTGCAAATCTCGGCCATGCACCTCTGGAGAACAGAGCTGGGGCCCTCCCTGCCACGCTGGTGGCAACAACCCTCCCCATCTGGTGGCCACGCGTGGGCATTACACGGGGCGCTGTGTGAGTGCACGGGACTGTGTCGGTGTGCATGGCTACACGGGTGTTGTGTCGCGGTGCTGGCAGAGCAGGCACCCAGCCCCGCAGGGATGCAGGGGAGGAACTGATTCAGGAATAACACATGAAGAAGGTGACTGCGGCGGGCGGGGCGTGTGAGCAGCCCCAGGACACCTCTGGGGGGCAGCAGGACATTTCCCTGAGCCTGGTGACAGCGCCGAGGGAGACGAGGGGACAAGTGCCTCAGGACTCCCCGACCATCTTCTGCTGCTCCACAGAAGCTGCAGGATGAGTGCCAGGACCAGCAATGGTGCCAGTTCTCAGTGCACAGCCAGGTCTTTGGGCCGGACCCGTGCCCTGGGACGCACAAGTACCTCATTGCATCCTACAAGTGCCGGCCAGGTGAGGTGGAGCAGGGTCTGGGCAGTGCTGCATGGGGTCTCCCCTGGCCCCGGCTGCTTGGGAAGGGACAGAGAGAGCAGCCAAATTGTTTCCGTGTCTCGCAGACCTCCAGCCCTGCCCTTGGCAGCTCTCAGATTCTTGCTGGAGCTAAGGGAGGAGGGGGCTGCAGGTGATTCCAGGATGCATTGGGGTGCTCTGCCATGTCACTCCCCAGGGAACCATCGGGTCAAGACCGTGTGTGAGAACAACAAGCTAAAGCTGCAGTGCCGACCAAAATCTGTCCTGGCCATTTATTCTGCAAATTACGGACGATTCCTGCGGGGCAAACCGGAGTGTGATGCCCTGAACACCGGGGCGCCCCATATAGGTATGCAGGAACAGTTAAAGCCAGAACTGGGGCCAGGGACTTTGCAGACAACACAGCACAAAGATGCTGTCAGGCTGTACCTTGCCCCATCTGGCTGGTGCCCGGGGGCAAGGGTCTGCCCGTGGGTCCATGACCCGTGTCTCTGCAGAGTGCTTGGCTCCGGACGCCCTGCGGAGAGTCTCCAAGAAGTGCCACCGCAAGACGAACTGCACCGTGGCTGCTGACCAGGCCACCTTTGGGGATCCGTGCCTCCCCGGCATGAAGAAACAGCTGCGAGTCTCCTACACTTGTGGTGAGAGCCCCCGCAGGACGGGGAGCACCGTGCCCACCCTGTACCAGACCAGCAGGATCAGAGGGCTGCTGGGGATGAGCAGGGTGGTGATGCTCTGCATGTGCTCTCCCTGCAGTGCCCAAGCAGCTGCTGGAGGAGGTGGGCCCTGAAACCTCAGACCCCTTCCTGCTCTCAGACTACATGCATGGTAATGGGGAGGGGGAGGCTATGACAAAAGCAGTGTGGAGTTGTGTCCATGCCCCAACAGGTGAACTGCCCCTTCCCTGGCCTGTGTGTGCCCCTGGTGCCCCCATCTGGCATGAGCCCTGCAGCTCCATCCAGCATTGCTTCCCCTGGGTGAAGCCAAGGGTCAGTGTCCCTGTCTGTGGTCTGCTGGGAGCAGTGGAGAGGAGGACCCACAGGGAAGAGCAGCACTTGTGCAGGAAGGACAGAGTATGGGGTGGGGAAGGAGGCAGCCAGTGGGGTGCTGGGGACCACCTCGTCTCAGCCTGCATCCCCTTGTTTGCTGCAGGTGGCTGGTACAAAGGGCCCAGGTTCTCCAAGCTCCGGGAAGACCGGATGATTTTTACTAGCTCTCTGGAAGTTTTTGCCCACCTCTGGGGTACGTGCCCTCACCAGCTCTCATGCAGCACCCAGGGGAGTGGGATGGACTTGGGAGGGTGGCTCAGGTCCTGTGATGGCCCCTATTCACCCAAGGTTTGGCTCAGAGGCAGCCAGACCCCTCCAGCAGGCACACAAGTGAGGACAGCTGGTACCCATGCTGGTCTGAGGGGGGGGGGCTCAGAGGTTGAACAAGCCTCCAGATCCCTGTGCTGCTGCAGTTCTGCCCACAGATCTTCAGTCTCTGACTGTTACCCACTGGGTCTCTTTCCTTCCTGCTCTGTCTGCAGGGGCACTGACAGCCAGCACCTCTGCAGGCAAACACCTCCCTTACCAGGGGAAGTCAGTGTGGGATGATTCCTCCCACCGTGCTGCCTACCCTGCCTCCCACTGCAGGTTTCCCATGGGGCAAGGGGCATTTTGGGACACTGGTGGGTGCTGGTGAGGCTCTGGGTGATGCTTCCTGAGGCAGGGTCTGTGTTGCCCCTGCAGACTGGGTGCTGAGGGCACCTCTGCTCCCCTCCTCTTCCTCCCATGCCCAACAGAGAGGTTTTTAGGCTCTGGTACCTCACAGGCTGTGGAGGCCGCTGTACCCTGCTGTCTCTCTTTGCCCCACAGGTATCCCAGAGAAAGTTGGCCTCTACTTTCTTTGTGGGGTCTCCGGAGGCCTCATGCTCCTACTGTGCATCATCAGCCCCAAAACAACCTTCCTCCAGGAGGTGGGGGAGGGTCTCAAAGACCCAGAGCTGAGCAGGACCAAGCTGCGGGATGACCAGGACGAAGATCTTCCTGATGACAGCTCCTCGGACTCCTCCTTCCGCCGCCTTACCCGCACCTACCGGGCCACTGACAGCATCTTTGGCCCCGAGCTGACAGCAGCCATGGAGGGAGCAGTGGAGCACCAGGGCCATGGCGGGGAGGAGATCTGGATGCCTAAGGAATCGAGCCCATACGCCATCCACAAGATTAAATCAGCTACTAAATAAGAACTGGAATGAAAGGGCCAGACAGCAGCAAGGTTGGAAACAAAGTGCGATCCAAAACTGGGGAGTCAAAAGAGTTTGGGTTCCTCAGTGTGCATGGGCATCCTGAGTGGCAACAAGGCCCTGACAGGACCTTTGTGGCCATCAACCCACCTGGAAACCCCAAACCTAGAGGCAAGATGTAGCCACTGGACATGATAAGGAGCTGCGGGATGGCTGGGGGTCCACTGGCTCCTTTGCCACAAACATGCTGCTAACCCTAAGCTAACCTCCCTGCCCTTGGCTCAGCGCCGCTGGCTCTACTCCTTAACCCTGCTGGGCCACACTGAGCCCACCCTAAGCCCTCTCAGGCTGTTTGGTCCTGTTTGCTCTTGGGTGCTGGCAACCAGCCCTGGTGCTCTACACACCCCTAAACCCTTGGGCAGCGTGCTGGCAACAGAAATGGCCAAGGTGGGCGAGGATACTGGGGGTGAGGGTGGAAGAGTATGGTGAGCATTGCTCCCCCAGCACACCCGAGCCCTGCTGTGTATCTTGCAGGTGCTGTCCTGGGGGAGCTGCACCCAGGGTGCCAGCAGCTCAGTGCCATGCTGGATCCCACCTCCCCGATGGTGTTTGTCCCCTGCTTTGCTCTGTGCTTTTATTCATGCTTCTCCTGCAGACAGGACAGCCCCAGGGTTACCTCACAGGGGCTTTTCTCAGTAAATAAATGCAACAGCTCAGAGACAGCGTGTCCCTCCCTGACCTCTGCCATTAATAGGGGAAGAAGTTTCGGGGGAAGGAAGCAGTGAAGCTCAGCTTGCCCCACGTGGATCAGCTCTTTCTTTACCTTCCACCGGTGTTCTGGTGCTGGGCCACACAGAGCAACAAGTTTGGCTTGTTTTAGCATGGGAAAGGATGAGAGTTTAGCCTGGGGAAGGGGGGAAAAGCACTCTGCTTGGATCCCATGAACCCAGGAGCTTCTCTGCCCTGACTCCTTCTCTGGAGCTCCAGGCTCTGTCTGGAGCCCCAGGGCAAACATCCCCCATTGCTGTGCAGAGGGGCTGCTGGGTCCAGGGGCTGCTCCACTTCTGAAGGCAGCACGGGCTCTGCAGTGCTGTGGGAAGGAGCTGGATGGAAGCTACAATCCAGCTCCTCTCACAACACAGACACTCCAGGCACAGACACTCTTGAGTGAGCACATGCCAGGGTCTGTTTTTCTATCTGCTACTGCACATGAAGTGCCTGGGCTGAGTGAAGCAAGAGGGGGCTGTGATGGGCACCAGGATCAGCATCCAGCCTGACCCAGGGAGTTTGCTGAGGGATGACAGAGCCTGAGGAGTGTCTGGCGGGCTCTCACCTCAAACCAGCCCCCAGCATCCTTGCATGATGGCAGCACTGAGAGCACAGACATTCCTCCAGCTTGGACTGGAGCAGCACCGGCAGCACCAACTTCTTGCTCCTTCCTCCTGTACCCCCTGACAGGCAGGGGGGATTTCTGCACGTGTGGTCCCAGCCCCTGCAGTGAGGCCAGGCTTCCCAAGAGCCTCTCAAGTGCCAGCATGGGACTGGAAAAGCTGGTTCCCCCCTGCCAAGCCTGGGCAGGCCAGGCAGACACAGACCTGCCCCTAAGTGGGCAGCTCACCCAAAACCCTCCAGGCAGACTTGGATGGGGGTTTTGGCTGGGGAATCTTATCCCACAGGCCAACACACTCTGTTTCCATCCACAGTGGGATGCAGCCCAGCTTTGTCTCCCTGGTGGGTATGAATCTGACTCGTGTTTTTGGCTGGAGCGTGTGCTGCGCCAACACGTACAAGGGGAGGCAGACACTCGAATCCCAGGAGGATCTCACACTGATGGTGAGCAAAACCTGGGGAGCTCCCAAGCCAGGGGCAGTAGTGGCAGCACGAGGGGACGTGGGGCTAGAGAGGACAAGTGGCCGAGGAGGAAACGGAACGAGCTGGAACCACAGCAGCCCCAACCAGTTTGGGGAACTGAAGGTACTTCAGATCTGCTGGACCCACGTTTAAAGCCCCACCAGCCCTGCAAGCACCCCGTGGCCATGCTGTGCCCCAGAGCCGTTCCACTGTGGCTGTGGGCACAAGGAGTCCCACACACACCTCTCCAAACTGATGTAACTTGGCTGTGAGCCACCCACGCTATCCCACGAACACGGCAGACTGAAGGAGCCTTCCCGTGGCTGCAGGGCCATGTCTCCTGGGCAGAGACCAGGACAGGACTCCCTCCAGGCCGAGACACTTCCCCAGGATCAGATCTCTGGTGAGAGACCAACACCACCCGTAGCCTTGCAGTGAGTTACAACGCCCGTTTGTTCCTCGTTAGCTCCGGCGTTGCCTGAAGTAACGGGGCGATCCGCAACACATCGCTCCGTTAAGCGGCGCTGGGACACGTTAAACCCCTGCCCGCAGCCACTGCCGAGCCCGGGGGCGGCTCCCACACACCCTCAGCCCCACCGCCTCCCAAGGTCGGCCGCCATGACACCTTCCCATCGGCCCCCGCGGCACGCTGTTAAAGGGCTCGGCTCCACCAATCACCGCCCGCCTGGGCCGGAGCGCCCCGCCCCCCTCCGCAGTGCCGCCTTCCTATTGGCCGCCGAGGATGAATTTTAAATCCTGCCGTCCGGCCCCTTAGCAACCGCATCCTTGCCCTCCCGCTGATTGGCCACCTTCTGTCCCCGCCCCTCCCTCTGATTGGGCAGCGCTCGGCCAGTGCTCTCCAGCCGCTGCCGAGCTGCTACTTTCAAAAGCGCCGGGGCCGGGGGCGCAGCGCACCGGGGCGGGTGAGCGGCACCGGGGCGGGTGAGCGGCACCGGGGCGGGTGAGCGGCACCGGGACCCCAACCCCCACATCCCTGAGCCCTGCGGGGGAGGGGGGCTCGCGGCTTGGGTGGGGGGCTGCTGGGTGGGGAGTACTTTGAATGCTTGGACCTTTCGTCCCCCGAGGGTGTCGACCGCTCACCCCCGCCCCGTAAATTCGGTATCACCCTCTCTATAGGCTCTGTATCACCCTATGGGCCTCTTCATCACTGCCCCGGGGAAGGCCAGATCCCTGTCTCGGGGCCTCCCGTTCTCCTGGGGGGCGGGGGTACTCCTGGGCCCCCCGCCGGTGCTTCGGAAGGGGCAGGAGCACGTGCATCCTTCCCCGGTGTGCGGGAGGCTGGGAGCTGCCCTTCCCCTCTCCCAGCAGGGTGCTTGTGGTGGGGTTGCCATGTGCAGCCATGTGCAGCCCCCCGGTCTTTCCCTGCAACCTCCCCTGGGCTGCCTCGGGGAAGCAGTCTGGATTCTGTTCTCGCTGTGCTACCCACAGAGGAAGGACAAGTGTTCAGTAGCTCTGTCCCTGGGCAGTCAGCGTGTCCCTGGGGGTAGGCAGCTGCTAACATCCAGCCTTGCTCTGCTCCTAGCTTGCTGGTAGAGCCAAAGGAGAAGATGCCATTGCCACGCAATGCCAAGATGGTGAGCACCAAGCAGCCCCGAGCAGCCAAGGTGGGCCCTTCTGCAGAGAATGCCAGCCCTGAGAAGGTGAGTCCTGAGCCAGGCAAGGGGTGTGTGGCCCTCCTGGGAGGCAGCTGCCCCCCATCTCCTAACAGCCTCTGTTGCAGGAGGAGAGCTGTCAGGCCAAGAGGTCTCCATCCTCACCCCAAGGTGGGCCCAAGAAGAGGTCGGCGTTTGGGGACATCACCAATGTGAGTGGTTCTGTGGGGACTGGGGCTTTGGAGCTCTCTGTGAGCTCCCCCCATGGGGGTGGGGCTGAGTATCCCCTGCAGCACAGAATGGGGGTCTGCAGTGTCCTGTCAAGGGGAGGAGAGTTCTCCACGTGGGAAACATCTTGCTTCCCTTTGGACACCCCATGCTCACCCAAACAGGCTCACAAGAACCAAGTGTTGGCACAGAAAAAGGAGGCTGTGAAAGTGGCACCACACAAGGCACAGAGGGCCCATGCTGCCCTGGCAGTGGCCAAGAACAATGAGATCAACCTGAAAAAGTGAGTAGCTGGGGAAAACAGGGGACAAGGACTGGGGCAGTGGGCATTCTACAAGGTCAACACCTGAAAACCTGTCCCATGGGGAAGAGCAAGCAGTGGTGGAGCCTTCCTCTGGGCAGTGGAGATCTGGAGCCAGGTGGAGAGAGCACCCAGGAGATAAAATGGCATTAAGTTGTGCCAGAGGAGGTCTAGATGGGGATATTAATGAAAATTTCCTCACCAAAATGGTTATCAAACATTGGAACAGGCTCCCTAGGGAAATGGAGTCTGTGCCTGAAGTTGTTTAGAGGGAGATGGAGATGTGGCATTTGGGAGCATGGTTTAGTGGTGGATTTGACAGTGCTGAGTTTAAAGTTAGACTCTATGATCTTAAAGGTTTTTTTCAGCCCATATTTTAAGGGTGGTTTAGCCCCTTTCTGAAGCAGCCAGGAGATGTGGCCCTCTTCCATCAGTAATTTACACTCTTGTCCTTCTTAGGTCAATGAAGAAAACTTCTCCAAAAGAGGCTCCTGCAGAGCCCAGGCAGGATCCTGTGCCAGAGGAGCCAGTGCCTGTGCAGGTACTGAAGCCTCAGAAGAGCAGGGCAGGGGTCCTGGGCTGCAGCTGGCTCCCAGTCTCTTCCTGAGGATGCTGGTGATGCCAGGGCACCAGGCAGTGCTTTGGACCTCAGAGATATTGGGGCCACAGTATGATGAGAAGCTGGGAAGGGTGTAAACCTTGGCACCTTCTTTCTTCAGAAGAGCTCCTGTGGGAAGGAGCAGGGTGCTGGCTGGAAGGTGTTGGGGGCAGATGGGGAAAGGGATGCAGGGTGCAGCAGCCTTGCCCTGAAAGGGTCACCAGCACATGCAGAACTTGGGGCTTTCCCCTCACCCCTGCCTCCTTTGTCCCCCCAGCTCCCTGCAGTGGAGGACATCGACAAGGGACAGCTGGGAGACCCCTATGCCAACGCAGAGTACGCCAAGGAGATCTTTGAGTACATGAGGGGAAGAGAGGTGGGTGATGCCTGGGGTGGGAAGTGGGCTCCTCTGAGGGTGGTGATGGTGGTGTCTGGAGAGTCCCTGACAGCTGCTTCCTTGGCAGGAGAAATTCATTCTCCCCAACTACATGGAGAACCAGACAGACATCAGTGGGGACATGCGTGCCATCCTGGTGGACTGGATGGTGGATGTGCAGGTACATGGGCACAGGGAGGGGCACAGCTTTCTGCAGAGCAATCCCCACCCTGCCTTTGGGGTGGGACCTCGGTGTCCTTGGTGCAGAGCTGATCTTCTCACTCTGCAGGCTGGGAATGAGCCTGCATCCCTCCCAGCCTGGCTTGTGGAAGCCTCTGACGCTTGTGAGGGAACCTGGGGGACACAGGTGGGTCTAGCTTCTGCCTGACACCCCCTCATGCCCCTCCCTGCCCACATCCTTGCAGGAGAACTTTGAGCTGAACCATGAGACGCTGTACCTGGCTGTGAAGCTGGTGGACCACTACTTGGTGGAGGTGGTGAGCACGAGAGACAAGCTGCAGCTCATTGGCTCCACTGCCATCCTCATTGCCTCCAAATTTGAGGTGACTCCTCATGTGCCATCTTGGGGTGCTGGGGCAGAGGGGGCTGAGCCTCTCTGGTCCTCATGGGTTATTGAAGAGGATCAGAGTCCTGTGATGCCAGGCCACAGCCCTTAGAGTTGCTGGGGCAGCATGCCTGCCATCATGTCACCCTTTCCTATCCCAAGGGCTGTGAGTGCAGTCTTGGTGGGCTGGATCCCATCTCCTGGTGTCACTGGAGACCTGGCTCCCCTCTGCTTTGCAGAGACCACCAAGACACCCGAGTTCACCTTGTGCAATCAAGGTTTGGGGTTATAGCCAGGAGCTGGGGCAGTGTAGACAACACATGAATGTGCTGACAGCCCTCTAGGGGTCTGGCAGGGCAGGAGCCCTTAGGGGGCCTGCAGACTGGTGGGACTTCCTGTGCACTGTGAGGGTGCTGAGCAGTCCTGCCCCAGCAGGAGCGCTGCCCACCCTGCGTGGATGATTTCCTCTACATCTGTGATGATGCCTACAAGCGGGAAGAGCTCATTGCTATGGAGATCAGCATCCTCAACACCCTCAAGTTTGACATCAACATCCCCATCGCATACCAGTTCCTGCGACGCTTTGCCAAGGTGGGCTCTGTGGGTTAGGGGGGAGATGTCAATGTGTCCGCAGGCACCCCCTGTGTGGGCTCCCTGGGGTGGCCGTGGGCATCCCTGGGGCTCCCCTTGGCAGTAAGGAGGGGAGCCAGAAGCCCACCAGGATAGAGGGGTCTGTGGCAGGAAGGGGTGTGGGGTCTGTGTCCCAGGGGCAGTGTACTAGATCTCAAAAAAGGTTGTGTGGGGAGTGAGCAGCATTGCTTGGAAGGCTGAGGCTCTCCCTGCCTGCCTGGCTGCAGTGTGCCCGTGCCACCATGGAGACTCTGACACTGGCCCGCTTCCTCTGCGAGATGACCCTGCAGGAGTATGACTATGCCCGGGAGAGCCCCTCTAAGCTGGCTGCCAGCTGTCTGCTGCTGGCTCTCATCATGAAGAATCTTGGTGGCTGGGTAAGTGCCTGCCCAACCTGCTTTCCCCCCTGTGAGGCACCCCAAAACACACAGTGGGCGTGGGAGTGGATGGACTGGTGTGTGGGGGTGATGCTCTGGGCTGTGCTCAGGTTTGGGGGGGCTGTAGAAGGAAAGTTGATGGCACAGCCATTGCAGAGGATCCAAGTCAGCCCCACTGTCCTTGTACAGACCCCCACGCTGGAGTACTACAGTGGGTACAGCTCCCAGGACCTGCATCCCCTGGTGAAGAGGCTGAATTTCCTGCTCACATACCAGCCCCGTGACAAACTGAAGGCCGTGCGCACCAAGTACTCAAACCGGTGAGCATCACGGGGCTCTGCTCCTCTGGGGAGGGTGGCACCACCAGTTTGCACCCCGGGATGTTGCAGTGAGCCTGAGGGGTGGGGTCAGGGCTGTGGCTGAGCTCTAAGACAATGTGGTTCCTTCCAGGGTTTTCTTTGAGGTTGCCAAAGTCACCCCCATGGACATGCTCAAGCTGGAGGAGATACTGAAGAGCTGCTAGCCCTGTCTCTGTAAATAGCCTGTAAATAGCTTGGTGTTCTCTGGCAGAGGAGCACCATGTACAGAAATAATAGCAATTTCAACTGAAGGGGAAAAAAAAAAAGTACTGTAGAGTTGTTAATAAACTATTGTGTTTCTTATGTGCTGGTGGTGGCTGCTGGGACAGGTAGTGGATGGTGGTGAAGATGATGCTGTGATTCCCCTTTTGTTGGGACAGAACAGGGCGATTTGCACGATGGGGAGTGAGAAGAGTTTAAGGGCAGGAAGCTGAGAGGTGAGTGCTGGAAGAGGTCAGGTCCCCATCACCCTCCCTGAAACATAGACACTACACAAGGAGCAGCAATGAGTATCTTTTCTCCAAATATTTACACAGCTTAAATATACCCACATGGGGAAGAAGGGGGACCTTTGCTTTGGCCCCAGCATGGGCACACATTTGGCAGCCCAAGCTCCTATAGTGACCCTGCTGTGGGCTGGACTGGGGGTCATGCTGCATGGGGCCAGACCTCCACTTTAGTGTTTCCAGCCTCATGGGCTTAGGGAGAAGCAGCAGCTCCAGGGATGCCAAAGGACAAACAGATAAAGAAGCGAGGCAAGCAGGGGGCTTCCACACACAGGGAGCACAGCAGGGACCTTGATCCCATTGCCCAGCCTCTGGTCTACAGGGGCAGCACCAGCACAGGGACCAGGCTACTGCCCCTGGCCAGCCTAGGGTGGGCTGCTGAGCTCCTTAATGGCCTGGAGGATTCTCTTCATGTGGCCCACTTTGGTGATCCCCAGGTCCTGCAGGAAGGGGAGAAGGGACCTGATGTGCTCATAGGGGCCCGCCCTGGGCTGTGGCTGGCATATAAGGTGCAGGACAAGGCTGCTGAGCCCAGCTCCCTGTGCTTGCCCTGCCAGAGCATGGTCCTTCTAAGAAGCCTTCTGTCCTCTGGCAAGCACGTCCCCATGCAGAAGGCAGGGTGTGGTTGATCCTAACTTGGGCAGGCATACAGAGGCTTGCAAGCTGGGGTGGAGGCCAGGGCCACCCCTCTCCCCTGCTTCTACCCCCTGGGCACAAACTAAGCAAGTGGTGCAAGCTCAGTCCTGTGGGGCTGTAGGGCCAGCACCTGCCTTTCCCCTGCCATGAGGGATGGAGGGAGGACACCATGTTCCCCAGGGCCAGGGGTCTCTCACAGGGCACAGGGCGGGGGGGTTGTACCTTCAGGTCTCTCCTCTCCAGCAGGATCAACTCAGAGCCCTGGATGTCATGCCGGACAAAAAATTCTCTGTACTCCCCTAAACCAAGCGCTTCCAGCCAAGCTGCCACCTCCTCGGAGCCCCACTTGTCTGCTAGCAGGGAGGAAAAGCAGAGAGGTGTCCTTGGCCTGTGGAGGCAGCCAGGTGCAGCAGGACAGGCAGCAGGCAGCCAAAGGCAGCAGTGGTGGCAGGCAGCAGACACCATCCCCCCTCTCACCCCAGCAAGGCCCAGGACCTGGGCAGAGCTCCTCCTTTCCTAAGCTTACTTACAGAGCATCTGAGCTTCTCTCCCTCCATCAGGCCCCCAGCCCTGGGGTAGGCACTTACCCAAAGGGCTTTATCAGAGCCCCTTTCTCCCCCTTGTCGTGGTGGTGGCTGGGAGGCTCCATGTGTCCATTAGCAGAAAAACTAAGCTCTAAGGGGCTGTTGGTGGTGACAAAGGTGACATCCCCTGGCAGCCAGGCCATGCCCTGTCCTGCTGCCCAGAACAAAAGCCTGTCGAAAGGGTTAGCACAGGGTGGTCCCTGCCCATGGAGGCCATGCCTGTCTCCCTCCCTGGCATTACCTGGGAGCGTGCTGTTGGTCTTCTGCTTCTGCATCTTGTCCTTGTCCTTCCTGGGCTTGGGAATGTTGAGGCGAAGCTTGAAGCTGCCCTTGTTGGCACCACCAGTGCTTTCCTGCAAGAAACCAGGTTCAGCGTGCCCTCCTGGGGGCCACCCGGTGGGCTATGCCCCCCAGCTCCTTCTGAGCCCACCTCCTCAGTGGGGTGGGCAATGGGTCCCAGCCAGTGGATGTCCAGCAGCCTCTGCAGCTCCTGGCCCAGCAGGCTCAGGGGGCCGTGCAGTGTCTCCTCCTCCTCCTGCAGCGAGTCTGGCTGTGGGGAACAGGGACATTCCCAGCCCTCCTGACAAACCCAGAGGTGCTGGCTGAGGGCACAGGTCCCTCTGCTGCATGCAATCTGGCCCCCTACTCACTCACCACCTTCCCTTCCAGGAACGACCTGGTCTCTGTGTACAGCTCCTTGATGCTCAGCACCACCTCGACAGCTGCATTCCTGCTGAGAAACTGGGGAGCATGGTGGAGAGGTGACCCCTCTTGAGTGGCAAAGCCCTGGGTGGTGGGTAAAGGTTGCCTTGCACTCCCATCTCACCTCTGAGGTGCCAGTAGGTTTGTTGGAGAGGGCTTCGCTCAGTGCCAGGGAGCTGGTGTTGACAGCGTGTGCCAGCTCCTGCTCCACAGCTTTGTGAGCCTTGGCTGTCTCATGGATCCTGCAGGAGAGACTGGAGCTGCTGGGCTGGACTGAAGCACAGGACTGAAAGGCCCCTTTAGCTCCACGTGGCCACAACACATCCTCCTGTGCCCACCCTGTTCCCCGTCCTGTGGCCTGACCTGGCAATGAGGGTCTCTGCAGCCCGGGAGGCCTGCTGCAAGAGGCTGCTCTCCTCCTCTGTCAGGTACTCCATGGACTGCTGGGAGCTGAGCCGAGGCCGGACAGCTGCTCGGTAGCTCTCCCCCTTCTGCTTGTCCTCCCAGGACTTGAGGGTGCTTTCAAATGCCTGTAGGGGATGGAGATGCCCCCCCCGCAGGCTGTCACACCTCCCTGTGCCCTGGCATGGCCCCACCATGCAGGCCACACCACCAAGCTCACCCGGTCCCTCGTCAGCATCTGGGCTCGGTTCTTGTGCTGGATCTTGATGACACCGGGTGGCTGGATCCAGGCTTCTCCATCCACCTGCACAGGGACACCCTCATCCCCACGGATGGTGATCTTCACCACACGACACTGTGGGTTGAACAGCCTGGGGTTGGCATCATGCTGGCACTACACCACCACCTTTGTGCTGGTGCCAGCCAGGAGCCCCGATGACCTGCCCCAAAAGCTTTGTGACACCATGCAGGGTCCTGCAGGTCTCTTGCCCCTACCTGTGCGATGCGATGGTGCTGGAGATTGATGACCCGTGACACGGCCATCTGGATGCTGCCAAAGACAGCCACCACCTCCAGCTTTTTGTCATCAAAGGATGGAGCCCCGAAGTTCTGTAGAGGACCAGTACAAGTGAGACTCTCCCCAAATCAAGGTCATTTTGGGACCCAGCTTTTCTCCTCTGTGTGCCCAAGGCAGGGACACCCCCCAGGTTCCCTGGGATCAGGGGAAGGACGCTGTGCCCCCAACAGCACTGGCACTCACATTATCCTCCTTGGTGCCTCCCCAGAAGTTGATGCCCCCAGCATAGCTGGGGATGTTGAGGACAGCAATGCCCTGCAGGCTGGGCAGTGAGATGGGCACCCCGTCACACTGCAAGAGAGTTGAGAGAGGAGGTATTGCCATCCCACCACCCCATCCCTGTCCCTCCTGGCCCCATACCTCCAGCTGCACCCGCTGCTCCAGGTTCTTGTATGTGCGCTGCAGGAGCTCCTTGGTGCCCAGCACCCCGTACCACATCATGTTCTTGGTGCGGCTGCTGCAGGGCAAAGTGGGACAGGTGAGAGGGGCTGTGCCCACCCAACCACCTCCCCTCGACTGCTGCAGGCAGATTTCCTAGGGAAATCTAGAGGGGTCCATCCAACCTGCACTTCTTGGGGTGCTCATCCCGTTTGTTGTTGAATTCCAGGGAGATCTTTGCATCCAGGCCAATGCCAAAGTAATTATTCATGACACATTTCTCTGAGAAGTGGCTGAAAGCAGCAGAGAGGGCAGATGAGTTGGAGGCAGCTCAGCAACGGTGGGCCTGGGGCAGGCAGGACCCCAGACTCACAGGGTGCAGGGGTCTTCAGGGAACTGCAAGCTGCCAAAAGTGTCTGGCCGGTCCAGGATGATGGAGGAAGATGCAGAGGTCACCGTCTCCCGGCGGAAACCTGGCCAGGAGGAAGCAGAGGCAGCTGCCAAACTGCCTCTTACCCTGAGCCCACCCCAGGATCCCTCAAGCCCTGTGCCCCACTGGCATCTTACTGAGCCTCTCCTCCTCCTTGCTGAGCTCCTCTGAGCTGTCCTTCTTGATGGGGACCATGGTCCCCTGGTAGGCTTGAGTCTGCTTGTTCTGTTCATCCACAGCTGGATGCAAAGAGGGGTATGAGCACAGCCCCACAGCTTTGTGCCCCTCCCCCAGGTCTGCCCTGTGGTATCAGCCCAGGCAGAGCCCAGGGTGACACCTCTGCCATGCACTAGGGACCCTCCTCGGAGCAAGGCTGATACTGCCCTGCTGCCACCCCAAGGATTCATATGGGCAAACCAAGACATAGGTCCAGCACCAACCTTTGTTGGGTCCACAGCCCATGCCAGGCTGCTGCAGTGCCACCTGAGCTGACAGCTCCCTCACCTTTCTCTGTCTGCTCGATGATTTGCCGCAGGGCTTTCTTCAGGCTGTTTGCCCGCAGCATGAGCTGCTCCTTTGATTTGAAGATGCGAGGCACAGGACTGGGATTGAAGCTGTCACCTTTCTCCTGGTCCTTGGTGTCTGCAGGGGTGGACTGTGCCATTCCCTCAGGGACCACAATGGCCTGAGCCTCTTCGTTCAGCTCCCGCACCAGGGAGTCCAGTTTCTCGTTCAGCATGGCGCACTGTGGGGCACCCACCAGGCTCAGCATCCTGGGACAAGCTGCCTAGTGCCAGTTCTGGGTGCTTCCCTGGGCACCCTGAACTCAGCACACCCCAGTGCAAATACAGCAAGGACATGATCCACCAGGGCCGACCCCCAGCAGACCCCAGCCCTACAGCTACCTGCAACCCACCTTCCGTGCCATGAGCTCAGCCTCCTGCTTGTTCTCCGTTGCCCTCTTGTAAGCCCGGCCAACTTCGGCCACAAAGTCATTGACAGTGCCACAGAGGAACCTTCCAAGGAAAGGAGAAGGTGACTGAGAAGGGACTCAGCACAGCCCCTCAGGCACAGACCCAGCCCAGGGACTGTGGGGGATAATGCCTTCCTGAACCCCAGGGGCAGTGCTATCAGCTGCTGGTGTCCATACAGGGGACAGCCTGGCACAGTGGGCCCAGCACCCCTGGGGACATGTCCTGAGCCCATCAGAGGGGCTCCAGCACACCCATCTACAGCCCACTCCTTACTTTGCAGAGGAGATCACCACCGAGTGCTTGTCTGACTCCAGGATCTTGGCCAGGTGGAAGGCAACAGAGTCAGCGTAGTGGGAGATCTGGGCCTGGGGGTCAGAGGAGGACAGCTGGAGCCAGCTCCACCTCACCCCGATGCCTCCTCCCAAGTGCTGGTGCTGGGCTGCCAGACTCATTTCACCACACACAGAGGCTGCCAGACCCCTCGTAGCCTCAGTCTCCTGGGACCCCCAGCATGACCTGTCTCTGTGTGATCCTCCCCCACATCAGCTGATGAGGTGATTGGGGACCTGCCCCCCAGTCTGCCTTCCCCATCTCATGTTCTCTGTCCCCAGGAGTGCCCACCTGGATGTTGAAGTCCCCATTCTCCTCCTCCTTCAGGACTGGGGGGGACGGTTTGGGGGCCTCATAGGTCAGTACGCTCCACCTGCCAAGCAGAGACCACGGCTGCCTACCACCTCCTGGCACAGGGACATGTGGGAAGGGGACAAGGACAGTCTGCCTGAGGTGCTGAGGCCAGGGGAAAGCAGAGAGACACGTGCCCCAGGTTATGCTCACCGGTCCAGCATCTTGGTGGTGGCCCTTTCCAGCTTCTCCAGGATCTGCAGCAGCTGTGTGTCATCATCACACAGGCTGCCCCAGCCCAGCACCCGTGCCAGGTCATTGCCGGTCCCCAGGGGCAGGACACCCAGCTGGCACTGCACGTGGGGGACAAGGGGCTCAGAGCAGCTCCCGAGGCACCCACAACACTCCAACCCAGTCATGCCCGGGGGGGCTGCCAGCTGGGGTGGCCATGCTGGGCATCGGGCACCCCCGCTCACCTGCTTGTGGAGGCCAAGGGCATCAATCTCGGAGAGCACCCATCCCACGCTGCCATCCCCCCCGCACACCAGGATCCGGAAGGTGGAGAACTTCTGGAAGAGGCGCAGCCTGGAGGGGACAGGAGATAGGGGCGAGGGCTGTGCCAGGTGCTCACCAGGACCCCCCTGGGGCCACCCCAAAGCTGCCAATCTGACACCTACCCCAGGTGTGGGCCCCCATTCATGAGGTCGAAGACCTGGGCTGGGTTGAGGAACTGCTTGAACTTGCGCAGAAACTTGACACCCTGGTTGTCCCCACTCTTGGAGTTGACAAAGGCGAGGAGAGGGCTGGAGCAGGTTGAGGGGCAAGTGGCCTTCCAGAAACCTGCAGCAAGCCCAAGTGCGTGAGCCTCAGCCCTGTTCCCAGCCCTCAGGAACACTAGTGGAGACATCTTAGGAGAGCAGAAGCCGTGTGGACACCAAATTGTGCTATGCCTGACCTGCAGGTTGCAGGGGACCAGCAGGAGGGACAGTGAGCTGCTTGCTCTGGGCATAGTGAGGGATGAAGGAAAGGGAAGAGATGGCAGTGAGGATGGGAATGGAGTGGGATGAGGATAGGGATGGACAAGGCTGGTGCTAGAGCACATCCAAGTTAGGTCCCTGCTCCATCACTGCCTCTGAAGACACAGAGTGTGTCACAGAGCTGACTTGTGTCTTGCCACTCCAAAAGGGGCAGCAGCAGCAGGCACACAGCAGGACCACTCCCCACTGTGCCAACAGCCCAGATAGGACCTAGCCAGGAAAGCCACAAGAGAACAGGGCACAGTCTGGTGTGCCCACAGGGGACCAATGGGAGCCCCAGAGGGGTGCAGTGTCACCCCCAGCTCTGGCAAGACGGGGACAAATGATGCAGGAGCTTTGGGAGGCCTCAGGAGGCCTGGCAGCCATCACTGTGCTTTTAGAGAAATGGGATGGGGAATGAAATGTGCCTGAGGCAGAGGAGGATCAATAGCTGGCCCGAAGCCCACACCCATCTTGGGCACTTCTTGGCCATCCCAGGCCAGGGGCCGGTGTGGGCTGGCTCCTTCCCTTGGCAGAGCCAGCAATGTTGCGGCAGGGAAAGCACCAGCACTGGAGACCTTGTGGGGTGTGACCAGGAGCCCCA
Source organism: Calypte anna (assembly GCF_003957555.1). Lineage (NCBI taxonomy): Eukaryota > Metazoa > Chordata > Aves > Apodiformes > Trochilidae > Calypte > Calypte anna. The sequence continues at coordinate 16,359,566 of NC_044247.1, read as the reverse complement.
GTGTCCCCACCACACATGGAGCAGTGCAGCTATGCCCAGCATAGGCATAGCTGGGTCTCCATCCCAAGCTGGCGAGCAGAGCCGATCAGCAAAGCAAAGCAAAGCAAAGCAAAGCACGGGGACTGCTGAGTCAGAGTGTGGGCTGTGCCGAGCAGCCCGCTGCCAACCACCCCTGGAGGGGGACAGGGCACCAGCAGCCAAGGCCTTGCCAAGGCTTCCCATGGCAGCAGTGCCTCGTTGGGCTCAGCAGAGGCCACAGTTGCCATCACCACAGCCACACCGGCCTCGACTGACCGGGTCACTGTGAGAGGCACGGGGCAGAGATGTGACCGGGGACCCAGACGTGAGAGGCTGCAGCCGGAGGAGAAGCCGCGTGATGGTTACCCTGACAGCATCCTGATGAGTAATGAGAGGCAGATGAGCCACCGGCTGAGCTGAGCAGAGAAAATCATTAAAGAACAAGGAAAGAAATATCCGGGGGAGAAGAACAGATTTTGCTCAGTGGAGGCCAGCTGGGCCCCTCCAGAGAGAGTGAAGGAGATGGCAGGAAGGGGGGGGATGTCCCCTGGGATGCACATTACTCCTCTCCCCAGCATCCCACAACCACCTGTTCTGGCACCCAGCAATACCAAAGAAACAGCTGAGGTTCAGACACTGAGAAGAAACCCAAGCAAGGGCCTCATCCTACCCTGAAAAGTGCTGAACCATTGGGGTACAACCCTACCTGGGGGCTCAGGGCTGCTGCTTCTGACTCCAGCGTGGGGGGACAATGACCAGGACCATCACAAGAGACAGCCTGGCAGGAGTGACTGAAGCCACACATGGGGAAGAAGTGCCATCCCAAAGCATGGCACCGCCATGGCCAAGGGGCAGAGTGCAAGGCAACAAGCACCAAAGGTGCACCAGGGATCTTGATCCTGGAGCCTACTGATGGTGGTGTTCCTGATGTCACACAGGAAAGCAGGCACAGTGCCACAAACCAAAGCTTGCAGAGCTCAGGGCCCTGTTCCACACAACCTGTCCCTTCCTCCCACACCCCAGCCCTGTCCCCTCCACAAGTCACCATCAGAATCAATGCTGTTCAAGGCTGTTGGTGGGATGATGGACACTTTGTACTGGCCCAGGGGGCACCTCTTGCCAAAGAGCTCTTTGCAGGCGCTGTGAACCTGGGGACACATGCATAAGCAAAGCTGGAGGAAACAGCACCAAGGTCCCCAGCCTCAGTTTCCCCAGTGATGCACCCAGGAGGGGCAGCACTGTCTGTGCCATGGTGAGGGGGACAGGGATGGATGCATCCTTACGATGGCCTTGCACCAGAGACACCGCCAGTCCTGCAGCCTCCGGACGCTGCCGCAGGTCCGGTCACAGACAGCACAGCGCGCGCTGACGGGCAGGTTACCTTCCAGCCACTGGTGGGGCATGGCCACCTGCAGGGAGGGGCAGTGGAAATGGGCTCAACACAGGCCACCACCTTCCCCAGGCATCGTGGAAGAGGTGGGCAGGGGTTGATGCCCCACAGCAGGCCAAGCCCCAGAGCCCTCCCATGCCCTCTTGTCCCTGTCTGCCTGGGCCCGTGAAGCCGCCAGTGCTCAGGGCAGGTCAGGGATGTCCCCAGAAAACGTTTGTGGTGGCCCCGCTTGGAGAGCAATAAGGGATCCTGATGCCAGGTGACAGGAGTGATGTCCCCAGGCCATGTCCCCACAAAGACAAGACCAGAGGCCACAGTGCAGGGGACAGCTGGGTGCCTGTTCCTGATTTGGGCACAAGGCCAGCACTGGTGGTTGCTCTGTCCTGATAGGGTTCCCACGGGGACTTTCCTGCTTACCCCATCCTCGTCCTCGATGATATCAGTGCCAATGGAGGCCAGGGTGGTCCACTTGCAGTTGTTGGTGGCCCTCACAGCGCAGCGCTTGTGTGCCTTGAATTTGCACACTGTGCATGGGGGAGGAGAAGGTGAAGAGTCCCCACAGAAGGCACAGCCCTGGTCCTCAGCCCCTCCACGGCTGGTGACACTGCTGTTCCCGGTGGGCAACACCACGCACCCCTCCTGCTCCAGGCCAGGTCCCCAGCCCCATACCACCCGCAGGGGGACGCGGGCACTGACCTTCACAGGAGAGGCCGTGAGAGGTGACCCCCGGCAAGGCTTCACGGCACACGTTGCAGAACGTGGGGCGGGCGTGGGAGCAGGCGTACCAGTTGTGCATGCCCGAGAAATGCTCCATGTTGAACTGTGTGGCCTGCTGAAGGCACAGCCCTGCCCCATCAGTCCCCTGGTACCCCCAGCTGGCCCTCCCTCCCCCTTACCCCCCTGAATCCTCCCAGCCCCACTCCTGGCTCCTGTTCCACCTCCCCATGGGGCTGTGCCAAAGGCAGCAACTCCCCTCTGGCAGCCAAAGCCACCACTAGCTCCTGAGGGGCACCCCCTCACCAGCACTCCCACATCACCTCATGGATCTCCCACTTCTGGACAGATTTCAGGGCACCAATCCAGTCCTCCATCTCCTTCCGATTCTCCGCACATAGAATGAGCTTCCGAAAAGGCGTGATCACCTGCAACAGCCACTGTCCCCATGTCCCCTTGCGAGGCCACCCCATGGCCAGCAGCCCCCAGCAAACCCTGGCACACAGCCACCAGTGCCACCTTCAGCAGCACAAGGCCACGCTGCCACGTCCCCACAGCTCTGTGGGGAGGGAGTCTGGTTCCTCACCGTGAAGCTGTTGTTGATGTTCTTGGTGCTGGTCTCAGCCACGCTGGCATCAGACAGGTCCACCTCATCAAAGATCAGGGACTGTGAAGGAGAAACCAGAGACCCAGTCCACCAGAGAGGATTTTGGGCTCCTCCCCAGGCTTAAAGGCCCAAGACCCCTCAGCTGGGCATGCTGAAAGCCCCAACAGTCTACCTTGGCATCCTTGGCATAATAGAGCGTCCTGCCCCGCAGTTTGAAGTATCTCCTCTTCCACCTCTGGAATGAGCTTGTCTGTTTCAGCAACAGCCCCTCCTTCACACTCTTCTGCAGAGACCACAGGACCATGAGTTCCAGCAACCCCTAGGACTCCCAAAACCATCCTCCGTCTCTCCAGTGATGCTGGTCCCTGGATCCCCAGGAGCTAAGTGATGCCCAGAGAACAGGCAGGACACTCTGGGGTTCACCCTGTGTTGGATGTATTCAGGTAAATGATGCCCACCGCCCGCCACACCCTGGGCAGTGGGCGTTTGATGGGATTGGAGGATGCTCGAGTTGGAGGTCTCCAGCAGCTACCTCCAGTGACTTCCTCACCATCCCTGGAGCAGCGCCCAGGAGAGCTGCAACCTGCTGCAGCTCCCGGGAGCCAAGAGCAGAGCTGGTGCCAGGAGAGTTCCCTTGGAGGAGACACCGATGGCCCAGAGCCACCAGGACTGCACCTTGGAGGTGGCACTGACCAGGCACTTCAGCCTCAGACTCTTTGCTAGGCTGGGGACCAAAGGGCTTGGGGGTATGGCAGCCCTGCCTCACACCCACAGGCCTCATGAGGGGACAACCAGAGGCCAAGGGACACCCGTGGCAGGCAGAGCATCCCCCTGCACATCCCTGCACCCTGGACGTGTCCTCTGCCCTCCCAGATCCTCAGCACCTGCCAATGTTTACCCTCCGCACCGTGATGTTTACAAGTCTCAATTAATTAGTGTTTGCAACACAGCCATGAGCCTGTGCTGAGCAGGGTGGCAGAGATGCTCTGGCACTGCCTAATCTTTGACTGTATCTTCTTTAAACAACACCAGCAGCCCCATTCAGCTGCTCCTCTGCAATTAGCCACAACAGTGGTCGTATCAGAACTCAGTGCATGACGACAAGGCACATTTAACACATTTACCAACAAATTAGCACCGAGGGCACCATGAGACAAGGATGGCTCCAGGGGTCCTCACTCCTGATAAGAGTTGGCACCCAGGTCCCATGGCTCCAAATGAGATGGCCAGAGTACCAGGAGTGGCATAAGCCTGCAAGGTCACAAAGAAACCCAGTGGCTCAGTGGTTTGGACCCTTGCTTTTGGCACTTGGGAAGAGAGGGTACTTGGAAGGCAGCTGATGGCCACGGCCACCAGCAGACCCAGCCACACAGTAGGAAGCTGTGCTGCAGCGGGCACCCTTGAGGAAGCCCATCATTTCCCTTCTCAGACAGGAAAGGGGTGGGAAGGGCAAAGACTGAAACTTGGGGTGACCAGGTGGGACATGCTGAGGTGGCATCGACCCTGCCATGCCACCTTCCTTGCAGCCCCAGCCAGGGCTCCAGGACCACCACAACACAATCTACTATAGTAAGTGGTTCTGAGGTATCCTATAGCTCCCAGGAGCAGGAGCTGCACACCCACAGCACAGGGCAGTAGCTGCCTATGTCCATAGCAATGTGCAACCTGGCTGGCCACCAGCCTGGGAGGTTCACCCCCACCTAGAGTCCTGGACAAGCAGGGCAGGAAAGTGAAGGCAAACACAAAACCACCCTAGGTCTGCTGAGAAACTGCCACCTCCAACTCAGTCAGAGCTGGCAGAGGGCAAGCAGCACCAGGACCTCAGAGGGGACACAGCTAAAAATAGCCCCAGGAGGATGGCTCACCATCAGCCATTGTGCCCACCAGCACCGAGCTTGTCCCCCAGAGGCCATTGCACCACAGGCTGTCCACGTCCAGCACTGGCAAAGGGTCTTGAAGTGTGGGCCAGGGGAGCTTGCCTCCCTCCGGCACAGTTTTCCAGCAGGGCTTCTTCCCAGACAGGGTGCACTCCAAAATGCCAGGTCTTCCCTCAGCCCTAAGGTAGAGCCCCAGGATGCTGCCTGGAACCTCCACCCTGTTCTCCCAGCTCTTCCATCCGTAGTAAGAGCCCATAGTGCATCCAGGTTTTACCATGATTTGGGCAAGAGAGTTTTCCTGCTGGGATAAGCTTGAACAGTGAAGGAGCTGCTGGAGAGGAGCAGGAAGGCTAGGTTACTCAGGAATGCCAGTATACATGGCTGGTGGGCACCACACTGGCTCCTCATGACATACAGCCCTATGGCCTTCCTGATGGGATCTGCTTGGCCCTCTGGCAGCACGATGCCTCACCCAGGGAGGAAGAAAGGGGACTGAACACCCACCAATGCACCCACCTGCATTGCACCAGCACCATTCTGGGCAGCCACCCTCCTCCAAACACCACAGCCCACCAGGCACATGCTGGGATCTGGTTGGGTCAGAGCTCATCCCCATCCCAAGCTGGTGGGCACCAGGATGGCAGGGAAGAGCTGACAGCCCTGCAGAGAGCACAGCCACGAGGCTGCCAGTGCTGCTGCATCTGCTGGGCACTCTGCGGGCTGGAGTCCATTGGAAACCTTATCAGGTGCTCTTATATGGTAGAGCTCTTCTGGGACCAAGCATATGGGGGGCTCAGTGCCTGGGGGCGCCATGGACCCACAGGCTCAACAGAATCTGTGGTCTCCAAGGACATATCCTGCTATCACTGCAGGACCCCAGATCCCCCGTCCTAGTGCTGGGGGGATCCTTGAAAGGAGATTATTGCACTAGTCCTGACATGTCAGTATGCATGAGGTGCAGCTCAGGCCACTGAAAAGTGACAGAGGATTAACAGGGAGAAGAGGAATGAGGGAAGGAGCCCCCAGAAGAAGGGTGATCCCCCCCCTACACCTCATTCTCCAGCAGTCACAGCCTTCAGATGTTTTTTAGATAGGATCTCGTGCTTCCCTACCTACAGCCAGATCAGTCACCAAGCATCCCGCCGGCAGGCACCATATGCCAATCTCCCTGCCCCTCCAGACCAGCCACTGTCGCAGCTCTCCCACTCTGCCCCACCGCGGACAGGCGAGAGAAGCACTTGCATAATGGAAAAAGTGAGCGGGAAGAGGGCAGAAAGTCTGAGAAACCTCACAAACATCCTGCTGGTGACGCTGGGGCTATCTACACCCCAGGCACTGGCTCGGTGAGCCCTGCTTAACGAAAGAAAGCCCGGCCTCCTCCCCTGTCCTGCTGCTGCCTCCTCAGCAGGGACTGTCCCTGACAGCCTCAGCTTCCTCTCCAGGCTGCCCCAGCACTCCCCAAACAAGAGATGCTCCTGTCCCTCACCAACATCAAGCCAGGACAAAGCACTGCCCGGGAGCCACCCTCCTGCTTCTGGAAGGAGGTTTCCAGGCCTTGCCCTAGGGACCCTACTTTGTTTTACTTTTCATTTGTTCAGGGTTTGGCACTTGACAGGCAGCCCTTCCTGCAGCCCCACCAGCCCTCCCACAGCTGCCCCAACACTCCTACACCCACAGGCACCACTGGCCCCATCCCTGGGGCACCCCAAGCCTGCGGATTCCTTCAGCAAGGACCCAGGAGCATTCATACCTCAGGGTACAACTAACCCCACTGATTTCTCCCTGGGAGGATGATGGAGGGTCTCCCAGCAACAGGAATTTGGGAATACGACTCTCCTTTCTAAATGGCAGACAAGCCATGTCCTTGCCCACTGTGGCTGTGCCCATCGTGCCCACCCCATGGACAATGCTCCTATCTCCCCCTTCGACACCTGCAGCCCCTTGGCTCTGCTGCAAGCACCCCGGGTCCAGTCACTCGCTGCAGCTCCTTGCATCTGGAGTAGAAGGGAAGAGAGCTGATGGATTGCTGCCTGCCTCTGCTCAGCTGCCAGAAGAGCCCGTGCCGAGGCAGCGCTGGGAGCTGAGCGCCCGGCCCACGCAGGCAAGATGTGCCCCCCCTAACCCTGTTTGCCAGCCCCTCAAATGTCTTGATGCGCCCCAAAGCTGGCAACTCCTCCTTCCCCATCACCCCTTCCCTCCGTGCCCAGCCCCACGGGCATCAGTGCCCGGGAACAGCACGGCACCCCACTTTGCCCTTCCACTTCCGAAACCTGCTGCAGGCAACCAACAGCCACTAGCCGCGGTGAGGAGGAGGAGGAGGAGGGGGCAGCAGCAAGCTCCCATCCATCCTGGGGCCATTCAGCCCGGCAGGGGCACCTGTGCCTGGCAGCTGTCATTGTCACCGAGCACAATAGCCTCTCCGCCTCCGAACCGAAGCGGCACAAAGCGCCCCACGGGACGCCCCAGCAATTACAGCCTGGAGAAAGCCCAAACTGGGGGTGTGGGGTGTGGACTGAGGAGATGTGATTGATGGGGAGGTTTGAGGAGGGGATGGCAGAACGGGCAACTTGGGGAGCTGGGGGGGGGGAGGGAGGAGATGTGCTGGGAAAAGGGAGCAGCGATCAGTGTGAGAGAGCAGTGGGGTGGGGGTCCCAGCCCATCCCCAACAGAGCAGGCTCCTATAGACCCCCTCCAGCACCTCAGCCAACACCAACAGCCAGAAAATAGGCCAGACCACTCCTCTCCCTCCCCCCACTAACCAGGTTCTCTCTCAGGAGCTGCAGTCCTGGCACTAGACTCTCCCTCACTCATTAACTGTGTGCTAATTACATACCTTCCCCAGTCTCTGGGGTGCAAGTAATGGTTCCCCCCATCCCAGCCCTGCATGGGTGCACAAGCGTGTGGAAGCAGCTCAGAAAGGTGCCTGTCACTGCCCACCCCTCCGGCTGCAGCTGTGGCCACGGGCAGAGGGTCGGGCAGCACGTGTAAGCCACAGCTGAGAGCCAGGGACAGCCCGACCTGAGCAGCAGAACCCCCAAATCCTCATCTCTATAGGGAAGAAAGGAGCCCATCTGGCGAGGAGCCAGGCTGGTAAACGTGATCCTGCCCGCCTGAACCAAAGCAAAGGGATCCTCGGGGAAAACCCTGAACCCCGACACTGAAAACACTTATGTTTTTAAGGAGGGGGATGCACGCACGGCTTGCTCTCAAGCCCCATCCAGCACCAACCCTGCCCTCCCTCCTCCCCTCTCCCAGCTCCTGAGCCATTAACTCAGCCGCTTCCTTTCCTCCACCCCATCCATCACGCCGCCCGCCTGCCCGGCACGCTGCGCGGCATCACCTCCCGCATGGCTAATTGCCGACGCCGGGCAAGATGCAGGCAGGGACAGGCAGCTCAGCCTCTCCCCACGCCGCAGCCTGTCAGCCGTCAGTCCGGACCTGCTGCTACCACGGAGGATCTTCAGCACCAGGACTGGGGGCTCGGGACGTGCTCGTGTCCCTGCGCTGCTGCTGCTGCAGGACACGGGCACAGCCCGACCACCCGCCCTTTTCTCTCGGCTTTCCTGGCACTGACTACTCCCTGCAATAATCCCTGTCCTCCACAGCACGGCAATCCTCTCCAGCACGGCAAACGCTGCGTGGCAAACTCCAGCAGCTACTGCTGCCCCTCCGGGAGGGTACTGAGGACTCAAACACGGCGCTGAGCATCCCCAGGACCCTGCACATCTGCCTGGGTTCCCACCGTGTTCCCCCGTCCCCCCCCCTCAGCACTCGGCACAGCCCACAGCACCTGCCAGGTCGGGGTGTGCAAAGGTGTCACCCTGCTCCAAAGGAGGGGAAACTGAGGCATGTTCCTTGAGCATCCAGGGGGATTCGTCAAGAGTCCCCCGCACCATTTGTCCCAGAAATGTCTCCTGCCAAGTGGGGAAACCCTGGGTGCTGGGTTGACTCCCACATCCCTGGGCAAACACCCTTTAAGCCCCTTGTGCCCCCCACTGCACCAGGCTTGGCACAACAGCCAGGCCAGCGAGAGGGGAGCTCACCCCTGCCCCGTGCTGTCACCAGACCCCACTCACCGCCTGGTCCTGAGAGCACCCAGCACCAGAGCCTGCTCCACAGATGCATCCTCCCCTGCAGCGTTTTCTCAGCTGCCTACCTTCCCCGGTGCCACCAAACCCACACCGAGGGGCAGCTGGGGCTGTAATCTGGCTACAGGGGGAGTTCTGGCATGGCAGCAGGGCGAAGGACCCCCCCCTGCATGCAGCCCCCGTGGGCCCCCCGGCTCTGCAGGCACCACCTTGACTCACACCACCGCCTCCTTCCCACAGCCTGGAGGTGGATGCACAGGGACCGCTCACTAGCACGTCATGCAGAGCATCCTCCGTGCCTCGTGCCTGGACCCCCCTTCCCAAAACGTCCCTTAAAATACCTCCTCCTCTTCCTGCTTCCTACCTGGCCATGCAGCCCAGGTTATTTCTCCTTGCATTTCAGGCAGGAGCTGCCTGGCCATTTCACCATGTTTCCCCTCCCTGGACATCTATGGCCACCCACTCCCATTTGGTCAGAAGGTGCAGCACCTCATGTACTTGTAGGTCCTACCAAAATAGCTTCCTGTGAACAGGCTGCACACACACACACAAGCTTCCCTCATGCCGACAGCCAAGAGGCAAGAGTGTCAGACCCAGCATCAAAAGTGTCCCCATCCTCTCAGCAAGCCACCCCGGGGGACTGGATGTAGGCAAAACTGCAGGAGCGGGGCCTGCAGCGGAGGTGGCCCAGCCAGATTAATCTGGGGTGCAGGGAAAGATGCTGGCTCCATTTTGCCACCCACCAGTCCCCACACACACATTGGGGTGCAGGATCCCAGGAGCCTACAGCACCACGATCACCCTAAATTTCACTCCCTCAGCAGCTGTAGGGCAGACCCTTCCCAAAAGAACCTCCTTACCCTAAAGGCAGGTGGAGCAAAACTCCAGGGACACAAACATGGAATGAATGAAGATGGTTGAGGATGGCAGAGCCAGGAATGGGAGAGATTCTATCCCCAGAGAGTGGGGTAAAATCAGTGCTCTACAGCCCCACAGGACCAGTGCTGACTGCCACTGTGGAGTCTGCACGCTTTCCATGTGGCTTGCTGTAGGGCACAGGGGCCCAAACCCCTCCTGGCACTGCCCCAGGGACTGGCTGGACTGGGTCCACAAGTGCCTGGCACTGAGTTCCATCCTGATTGGGCAATGCCCCTGTCCCTGTTCTCAGCCGGGACCCCGCCTGCCAGCCAGCCCCTCACCCTGGTCCTCTGTGCCCCTGACCTTGCTCCTCATCTGCCCCGAGGTGGACACCTTCCTGATGAGCTTGTGGGAACTGTCCTCCTGCTCGCCCTCGCTGTCCGACGACTCCTCACCACACGCCTCAGGCGAGATGGGTGCCAGCTTGTCCGAGTCCAGGGATGACACCGATTCCCGGGTCTTCCTCAGGAACAGGTCCCCGGGCACCAGCTTCTCAGCCATCTTCCCACCCAGCTTGGTTCAGGGTTCCACCGCCTCCTGTGAGTGCCCTGGAAGGACAAGGACGCACAGGCGTGGAGGAAGAGCCTAGAAAGGTGGTGCGCGGCTCTTGTCTCTCTATGGCTTGGCCAGCTGGGAGGTGCAATCCTGGAAATCAGGGCAGACGGTGCTTTCTCGGCCAGAGACTCCACTCAAGGTGTCTTCCTTGCAGGCAAAGTTTTCCCTCTTTGCGTTTTTTCGGTGTCCCAACTCTTCCTCACCCTGCCTAGCATCCCAGCGCCGTCCCTCAGTATCCCGTGGGAGGCTGCGGCTACCCCATGCCCCGGCGCTGTGGTGCCCCTCCTTTGCCGCAGCCTGTGCCAGAGCCTGCCCCCCCCTCCCCTCCCCTCCCCGTGCCCATCCCCAGGGCGCTGTGCTGCCTTCAGTGGCCGGGAATGGAGGGGAAGAGGGGAATCTCCACGGAAAGCAGCAGTTGCCTCCCTCCATCCCGGCAGCCGGGAAGGGCTGAGCATCTCCCGACCCTGCGTTGGTGGGTCTCCAGTCCCGAGCAGGTGGCTGCAGGTGGGGAGGAATGAGGGGAGATGGGGGGACGCGGGGCTTCCCTAATGCGGGGAAAGCCATCTCCCCATGGCAGCGCTGCCTTCCCCGGGGGTTGTGGGCGGGCTGGGGGGGCATCTACCTGGGCGAGCGAGCCTGAGCGGCTGCAGGGCGCCATGACCGAACCGAGGGCAGCAGGAGGCTTTTTGGGCACCGTGCCCGGACTGGTGGTGGGCTCTGCGGGACGCCGTGCCCGGTCCCACGCCGGCTCCGCCGCACACTGACCCACACCCCCCCACACACACACACCCCAGCTGCCGGCCGACCTTTTGCCGTCTCCTCGCGCAGCAACAAGCGTTTGGGCGAGTGGAGGGGGGGAAGCGAGGGCACCGCAGCGTTGCCGACCCCCCCCCCCCTCCCGGGCGCAGTTCCCCCTCCGCTGCGGGCCTCGCCCCCCCGCCTCCCACCTGGGGGCTGCCGGGTCTCCCCGCCGAGCATCCCGCGGCACGCCCGGAGGGGGGAGGCGGAGCGGCCCCCCCGCGCACACACCTTGCACACCCCGAGCCGCCGCCGCCGCCTGTGCGAGGTCGCTCTTCCTTCGGCCCCCCTCGCTGTCCCCCCGGCCCGCCGGGATGTGCCTCTGCAGGCAGCCCTGGCCCTGCCCTGTGCCGCAAGCCCCGGCCTGCTCCGGCGCGGCGGCCGCTGCTGCGCACCGCGGCGCGGGCGGCCCACGCACGGCCCCGCGCGGGCGGGCACGGCGGGCACCCGCACCGCCCCCCCGGGCACCCGCACGGCCACGCGTGTGCACTACCATGCATGTGCACCTCCCCGCGGGTACGGGCGCGGGCAGAGGAAGCACCGCACCGTGCACCACCACGCGTGTGTACCGCCCACGCGCGAACAGGCATGGGCAAGCACATGCACAGCTGCCACGCACATCTGTGTGTAGGCAGGCACGCATGAACAAGCGTGCGCATCCCAGGCGTGGGTCAGCATGTGTGGCACATCCATGCATTGATGTATGTGTGGGCATGGGTTAGCACACACACCTCCCCTGTGCACATACGTGTGCACCACTCACACGAGCGAAGGCGCACAGGTGGATGGCAGGGCCAAGCGTGCAGGCTGGCCACACATACGTGTGCACAAGCCCATGAGTGCATTGTCATGCTCAGCTCAGGCGTGGGCAAGCAGATGCACCACCTCCATGCAGCTGTATGTGCGTAGGGCCGTGTATAAGCACACGCACTGAATGTATCCACACACGCTCACCTCTGCGCACACTTGAGGGCGCACACAAGCCACATGAGACCACCATGTGCGCTGGCAGCCCAGGGATCCAACCATGCCCTGGCTGCATCACCTGCAGCTTCGCCAGCAGGTTGAGGGAGGGGACTTGCCCCTCTGCTCCACTCTGGTGGGACTCCCCGGAGCAACACATCCAACTTGGGGTTCCTCAGCACAGGGACGACACCGAGCTGCTGGAGCCGGTCCAGAGGAGGCCACGTAGATGGCCTGAGGGCTGGAACCCCTCTCCTCAAAGAAAGACTGAGAGAGTCAGTGTTCAGCCTGGAGAAGTGAAGGCTCTGAAAACACCTTAGGGTGGCCTTTCAATATAAAGAAAGATGGAGACAAGGACGATGATTTTAAGCTGGAAGAAGGTTAGATATTTAGAATGAATTCTTTCCTGTGAGGCTCACGAGATCCTGGCTCAGGTTGCCCGGATTAGCTGTGGCTGCCCCATCCCAGGCAGTGTTGAAGACCAGGTTGGATGGGGCTTGGAGCAACCTGGGCTGGTGGGAGGTGTTCCTGCCCATGGCAGGGGGTGGGACTGGGTGGCTTTAAGCTCCCTTCCCACCCAAACCAGTCTCTGCAGAGATGGCCATGATCCCAAATCTGCGTGCGCACACTCTCCCCCTTTCCTCCTCCCTTCTCCAAAGCCCACCCAGCCTCACGCGCGCCCCCCAGCCGCCCCACTTTCTGGGGACATACACGGGGACAAACGACACAAGACACAGCCTGGAGACAGCTGCGCAGCTGCTTCTGCTCCTTTAGTGTAAGAGAGGCAGAACGGCACAAGGCACGGATGGCTGTCACCCCCCCGGGGAGAATCACAGCTCCCATGCCCCCAGAGGGTAGAGTCTTTGGTCCTAATAGTGTCCCTTGGGGGTGGGGGACAATGAAGGGGACCCTGCTCCTGCCAGGCAGCATCCCAGATGTGGGATCTAGTGTTCAGTGGTCGGGGGAGGGGGGGGGGGACGGGCACAGAGGGGGAGCAGTAACTCAGAGGGAATGCTGTGGTGGCTCGGGTGCCACTTGCAGCCTGTGGGTGTGATGTTCAGCCGTGGCCAGCCCCAAAAGGGGCTGGGGCCCATCCTGCCTTCCCAAAACTCTTTGACCCCCTCCCAAGCTGCTGCTGGTTGCATGAAACCCCCGTGCAAAATCAACATCAAGGCACCTGCCTGTCCCTTGGGGGCAGATGAATAGTGCAGGGCTGCAGGGTGACCCAAGGTAAGGTCTAAGTGCTACCTGGGGCTGCTGTGGCAGAGAGGAAGGGGACAGGTACCCCGTTTCCTCTTCAGTGTGTTTTTTCCTCTGTTAATCCCTCCAAGTGCTGGGGGCAGAGGCTGGAAGTGAGGGCTAGAGGATGCTGGATCCCCACATCCACAGTAGTGGTGGCAGGGACTACCCACAGACCCCAGTCTACCACTCCTAGCACCCCATTCCCTTGCAAGACACCATCTTGGGGACACTCACCACAGTGTCCCCTGGGAGAGGGGTGCACAGCACCAACCTTGTCCCCCTGTGACGCCTGGGGGAGGTGGGGAATGGGTTAAGAATCCACTGGCCAGGGCCATTGTTTCGGACACAATGGAGAGGAAGAGGATGCCGGGCCTAAATTCCTCCAGCTCCCACCGGACAGATGGACTGAGCTGGACAAACAGACATGATGGAGAGTGAGGATGGTTTAACCCTTCCAGGTGCTGCGTGGGGATGTCTCAGGCCAGCTGGGAGGATGTTTAAGGCACATGGGCAGCACCAGCTGTGGGACAGGCACTGGCGATCCAGACCAGGTGGAGGGACCCCTGTGGGCACAGAAAGACCCGGGGCAGAGGTGGCAGGCTCTGGTCCTTGCTGGGCCACAGGGTGCTGTGTGGCTGCAGAGCCTGAGGCAGCTCTGTTGCATGACCTCCCCTGCCAGCACCAGGACAGGCACCCCCTCCTCTGCTTGGTAAACTGGAAAAATAAATAAAAGGCAGGGGCAAGACAGACGGACGGATTCAGACAGAGCCCCTGGGGGGCCGGGTCCACTTTGGCAGCATGCTGGGGCCACGGCCAGGGTCCCGGAGAGAGGCTGGGAGGGGGCTAGCAGCCCTTGGGGGCCTGGCCAAGGCTCTCATGCAAGCAGCGGAGCTGCTCCTGGCCCAGTTTGATCTTCTCCTCCAGCTCCCGCTGCTCAGCAATGAGGGCCGATTTCATCTTGACAAAGTGCTGGTAGTCCTGGAGGTGCTCGGCAGGTAGGTACCGTGCCACCATGGCACCCACCGCCTCTTCCCGCCGTCCCACGTGCTCCTTCAGCTCCTTGGCGTCCTCCAGCTGTGCCACCAGCAGTCGCTGCTTCTCCCGCAGGGCCACCTGCAGGCATAGATGGGGACCATTAGTGGGTGGTCCTGTGCCCCCACCCTGTGGGTGCTTCCCTACCCTGGGCCCACCTTGTCCTCGGCAGGGGCGTGTGGCCCCAGGCTGTTCAGGGCAGCCTCCACCCGGGCCAGGCGTCCAGAGAGGGAGAGCAGGAGGTTGACCACTTTGTCCAGGTCACCCACGAAGAGGCGGTATTTGTCGAACTCCCCTGGTGTGCAGAGGGCTTGCAGGCGGGCAGCCACGTCCTCACCCAACACCCCGTTGGCGTTGATGTCCTCCTGCAGCCCCCGCTGTGCCTCCCGCAGAACGGCCAGTTTGCGGCTCAGGCTCTCGATCAGCTGCAGCTGCCAGAAAGGTGTCAGGGGAAACTGGGCCACTCCGGGTATGTCACACTGCCCTGGGCCCCACACCCCACTAGCATCTGAAGAAGTCCCCTCAAGTCCCTGAAAGCACCCAGCAATGTCCCTGGTCCCTGTGAGCATCTGGCCACATCCCTAGTTCCCATGCAAGCAGCCAATAATGCCCCATCCCCTGAGAGTACCAGGAAATGCTCCTGCTCCCCACAAGCACCTGGTGACAGCAGTGGGAAACCCCAAGGGCATTGTGCCCACCAGTACCCTCTTTACCTTCTTTTCCAGCAGCTCACTGTCCATCTCCTCATCATCATCCTCCGAGCTCCCCTCCACCACCTCTGGCAGCTCCTTCACCTTGCTGAGCAGCTCAGCTTTGCCTCCTGCTGCACCGCAATACACCGGGTAGGAGGTGGAGCTGGCAGTGCTGGAGGGGGGTGGTGAGATGGGCTCAAAGCCCTGCCTGCGGGTACAGAGGTTCAGTGGCACAGAAGGCAGGGCACAGACTGTCCTTGGCCCAGTGCCCACTGTCTTACCAGCCCTACCTGTCCTGTGCCAGGACCTCCAGGCGCCAGTCGTGGTGAAAACGTTCCTGCCAGGCCTGCCTCTCCCCTGCCACCAGCAGCTCGCCCATCACTGCACTAGTGGTGCTGAGGGGGGCCGAGGGGTCCAGGATGGTGGCCAGAGAGCGGTCCCTGCCTGTCACATCCCACAGCAGCTCCTCCGAGTCCACACAGCGAGGCTGGGGCTGGGGCGCCGGGCAGCTCGCATCCTCCACTGCTCCAGAGCTGGGCTTGGGTGACTCCAGGATGGTGGAACTGGGGACACCACGCAGGGGAAGGGAGCGTTCACTCACCCTGCGCAGGCCAGCCCGGCCTCTCTTCTGGTTCTGGACAAGCCTTTGGGACTGCTCCTCCGTCTCCCAGGTGTGCTTTGCCTTCAGCTGCTCCTTCCCAGCCACTGCTGCCCTGCTGACACCCGCCCAGGGGCACCAAAGTCAGCTCTACTGACCACCCATGGGGAACAGGGCCACATAGAGCTGTGCCCACCCTAGGGAAAAGAGGTCAGGGGCACCTCCCACCCCAAGAAAACCCCACAGCCCTCCCCAAGGGGTGGATTAGGATGCTCTGATGCAGGGTTCAAAGGGCCATGTGGCCCTAAAAGCCACCCCATGCCCACCCAGGCTGTGCCTGCAGCCCCTGCTCCATCCCCCCATGTGGCAGCACTTGCCTGGAAATCTCGGCACTGCCAGCATCGAGCTCAGGCATCCTGCAGAGCGATGCAGCAGGCTCAGGTCGGGGCCAGGCATCCGGCAGGGTGGGAGTCCACGCGGCATGACCCCTGGACCGGCTCCCCTGATCCCTGGTGAGGCTCCGAGACCGCTCAAGCACAACATCAACAATGCTGCGGCTTGGCACCGGCGTGGCAGCGAAGGCAGAGCCATGGCCAGGACCTTCTGACAGGCGCTGGGACATCTGGCGCTGCCTGTACTTCTCCCAGTTTGGGGGAGGTGGGCGGGGGGGTGGAGGGCCCTTCTTTTTTGGGATGCCAGGAGGGTCTAGCTTGGCACAGAGAAGGTCCCTCTGGTCACGGGCCTGAGGACTGGCAGGCTCCAGGTTCAGGTGGCTCTCAGAGAAGGCTCTGCCCCGCAGTGGGCGGTGCAGGGGTTCCAGGGGACTCTCTGGAGAGCGGGCCAGGCGGTCACCATCCCATGAGAGGTCATGTGTGGATGTGGCCCGGTAGCAGGGAGGCCACTCTGTCTTGGCACTCTCAAAGCAGGGGCGGAAGGGGCCAAGCCTTGAGAAGCCCATTTGGTAGTGGGAGAGCTCGCTGGGAAGAGAAGACAAGAGAGGCACCCATCAATCCCATTCACCCCCAGCAGTTCATACCCACCCCAGCTGGCAAGAGGGCTCCTGGGTTCTCCCGATGCCCAAGCACTGGGGACAGGCCCCAAGAGATACCCCCAGCTCCCAGGGGATGGGTCAGCATCTCCTCGCACCCCTGGGCCCTGCCTGACAAAGGTGACAATCAGCTGTGGCTGAGGCACCAAGGGAAGTGCTGTGTACATCTCCAGCCAAGGCCACAACAGTCCCCATCCCTCACTGGCAAAGGTCCTGGACAAATGGCACGCAGATCCTGGCACCCAGCACAGCTCACCTGATGGACTGGCTGGCTTTCCTGGTTATTGCTGGAGGTTCCCACTCATCTGGAGGAAATTCCTGGGTGGGGGAAGGAGAGGCAGTGTCAGGATCCCCCTTCCCTGCAGCCCCTGACCCATCCCCATCCAGGCACAGGACATATGTAGGGGCCCTCCCGGGAAAAGTAACCCCCTTCCAACCCAGGGCCATGCTCCAGGGGTGCAGGGTGGTGCCAGTGCTACACCCTGGCAGGGTCCCAGGGGGCTCACTCACCGTGGCAAAAGCTCTCCGGGGGCCCCAGGTGTCGCTCTCCTCCCGGCCAGGGCAGGGGGCCGGGCAGCAGCAGTCAGGGCAGCGTGCCCAGGGCTGGGGGTGGCAATGGCAGGCATGGCTGCGGGGAAGCAGCGGGAGGCACACATCCCCTCCACAGTAGTGGCAGGATTCAGAGTGCAGGGGACCCCTATAGGGGTAGGAGAAGCCCCGCCGGTACTCCATCTCCCCTGGCCTCCCCGGTGGCTTGTAGCAGGGGGGCTGCTCCCGGCAGCATTCTGTGTAGGGGCTGGCAGAGCCAGGGCGGCCAGGTGAGGGAGAGCCATAGGGCTGGTCCACGGAGAGGTGGCGGGCATCCCGGCGCTGGGGACCAGGGGGTTGGAAGGCACCAGGATCACCTGCCGGAGGCTTGCTGTGCTGGGGTGGTGCTGGCCGGCTGCTCTCCTCGAAGAAGCGACGGCGGTCAGCGAAGGGCAGGAGGACGGCCTCCTCGCTGCCCTGTGACGGGGAGCTGGGGGCTGCTGGCCCCTGGCTGTAGCCCTGCAGCTTGCCAGGGCTGGGTGAGCACTGCCGCTGCATCTTGTGCTCTGGGGACCAGTGCCAGCAGCCCCGGCCGGTTGGCACCGCCCTCTCAGGGGATGAGGGCCCTTTGGGGACAG
The DNA here is from genome assembly GCF_003957555.1 of Calypte anna. NCBI lineage: Eukaryota > Metazoa > Chordata > Aves > Apodiformes > Trochilidae > Calypte > Calypte anna. The sequence goes on along the minus strand of NC_044247.1, from coordinate 16,341,860 downwards.
GCAGCGGGTCAGGGGTGGGGATGCCCCGGTCCCCCGAGTGGCCGGGGCTCCTGCTGTCCTCACTCAGTGCAGGGCTGAGGCGCTCAGTTGGGGCACAGGGTCCCTCCACTGGCACGCTGGCCTCAGGGGGCTCATCTGCCTCCTCCACCGGCTCCTCACCCGGCAGCGGGGCACCCGGCCCCCGGCTCTTCTGCAGCTGAGCCTTGCGCCGCTGGATCTCGTTGCGCAGGCTTGTGGCAAAGCGGTCACTGCGGCGGCGCATCTGAGCCGAACGGTGAGGAGGACCCCCAGCTCGCCGGACCCCCACCCGGCTCTCCTCCTCCGCTAGCCCCTCTGTGCCATGCGTCAGGCTGGAACTCTGCCCATCCTGCCCACCAGCCGGCTGGGGCTCCGGGCAGCAGTGGCAGGGTGGCAGGCGACGGCACGGCTCCGGGCAGAGCGGAGCCTCCTGGGTGGCCCCTGCAGACTCCAGTCGGCTGTCCTCAGGGTGCAGAGGGGAAAGGGTCCAACAAGGCCCATCAGGGGCTGGAGAGGCTTGCTCACTGTCAGCACTCATCTGGAGGGAGCGGATCTGGGAGGCCAGCAGCTGCTCAGGAGCACTGTGCCGATGCAGCGTGTGGCCCTTGAGGGGTGAAAGCAGCGGGTTGTCACCCACCACCCCAGCATCAGGCACTCGGTGCACACTGCCATCTGGGTACAGCCGGTCACCAGGCTTCAAGCTCTCCCCCAGGAGTGGCTTGGATGGGCACCGGTCCTGGTGGGAGCTCAGCATGTAATACTGATCAGTAGAGAGACAGTCCTTGGTGGGGTATGATGCCGGCGTCCTCCCACCTGCTGCCTCTACCTCCCCATCTCTCTGGCAGAGGAAGGTGTCAGAGATCCACCGGCCCTTGGCATGCAGCATGTCCGTGGACACCAATGCCCGGCGCCTGTCCCCTCCACTAGCTGCCCGCAGGCTGTCCCTCCTGACAGGGGGCTGGGGAGGCACGGAAGCCCTCCAGACCTCAGGATGCCGGCTGAAGGGTGGCTCAGCCCCTGTGGTCAGGTAGCGCCCATCTGGGGGCTTGCTGGGCCCTTGGAGACCAGGGTCAATAGAGGCAGCCTCCTCAGGGCGGAGGGAGAGGGCGCAGTCAGAGGCGATGGAGCTGGCAGAGAAGGAGCTGTACGCCGAGTCTCGCTTTCTGTGATACATGCCCTGGTCAACGGGTGAGGGGTCCCCTTCATAGTAGGCCTGGCCAGGCTGGTCCAGGCTCTCCATGCTCCCGATGGAGCTGCTCCGATCAGTGCTGCAGTGCCGGGACAGCGGGTTCCACTGCAGGGACAGCTCACTGCCACCCGGCCCCACACCGGTGTTAGGGGTGTTGACTGCCCCCCACCCAGCTCCCCACCAGCCCCTCCAATGGACACAAGATCTGGGGAGCCAACACTCCCCACCACACACACCACTTGCTGACACCCAGGGGCACAGCCCTATCCTGCCCCTCACTCACTGGCTTGTGGCAGCACCCAGGCTGCCTGGGGAAGCAGACATGGGGACACAAGGCATGTGTGGCACCAGGCATTCAGGACCTGCCTGCTCTGGCAGGGGGGCACTGGGACTCTGGCAGCTCCCAGCCGGCTAGGGCAGAGCCACCGCCCCTTCCTGCCGGGATCCGCAAGTAAACAGGCAGAAGAAAGCCAGGGAAAAGGGCAGCAGGACAAGAGGGATGCCCAGCAGTGTCATGGGGCAAGCAAGAATCCACCCCACTACTCCCACCCTGACCCAAGTGGGTGCCCCGTCTGCTCCCTCCCACTGTGTGGTCTCATGGGTGCCCCGTGGGGATCTCACCTGGCATCACACCCCGAGGGCCAGGAGAGGCTGAAGGCATCGGCGGGGCAGTGCATAGAGGGGACGTCGGGCCGGTTTTCGGTGAGCTTGGCCACGTGCCAGGAATGGGGCCGGAGGACGGGCACACTCCTCCTGCCAAGAGCAACAGTGGGAGAGGACAAGAATGGGGAGGAAGCCAGGCCGAGGAACCGGGACTGAAGTCACTTCCTACGGGGCTTCCTGTCCCCCAGGCCAGCTCCCGCCCGAGAAGGACAGCGGCATGGAGGGTCTAGCCCCGACAGCACCTGGCGTCAGGTTCCCCCCCACTGCGGGGTCTGCCTTCCCTGAAGCATCCCCACTGCCAGCATCTACAGGTGACCAAGGACACGGCCGCAGTGCATCTTTCAGGCAGGGTCCCAGGAGGGCAGGGGTCCCACCCAGGACTGGACTGGCTCCATCAGCATGCCAAAGGACCCTGGGGATACATCTGTGTCCCCACTGCAAGCCTGACATTTCCTCTTTGTTCCTTGGTCCCTCAGCATCTGCAGCAAGCACTGGGTGCATCACGTCCCCAGGGAGAAGCCCTGTGCCATGCCCCATCCCACGCTGTCCTAGGCTCCTGTGTGGGTCTCCAGTCCCCCCAGCACACACAGACAGCGATGCCCAGTGCACCACACAGACATACAGACAGATGCCACCTCCTGTACCCTTCAAGTGCCTGGTGCTGCCCCAGCATCCACCAGGTGGGCAGAGAGGGTGGCAAGGATTGAGCTGCAGGGTCAGCTACAGGGGTCCCTCCCCCCCAGAGTCCCCAGACTCACCATGGATGATGTTGAGCCCCGGCACAGCACTGTGGCAGCCCTGCCCCATGGGCAGAGCCCTGCACCACCCCAGCCCTGGGTTTTATCCAGAGCTGGAGCCCAGTCAGGATGCAGCCAGGGAGTGGATGTGGGTCGGGGGGGACGGGGACTGCAGGACCTGGCCCTGCCTCTGTTTCCTTTCCCAGGCAGGCAGCAGGCAGGCAGGCAGGAAGGGAGAGGAGCGGCCACCTAGAGGATACCGCCCAGCAAGGGGGTGGCGAGCCTGCCACACTGCTCCAGCTCTACAGAGGGACCCCCACCTGCCACTGGGTGTTGCCAGCCATGTTGGGGCTCTCTCCCCCCACCCAGCACAGGCCACAGCCAGGCTCCTGCCAGTCCCCCAGGCAGATGAAGCCCACTGGCCTTGGCACCACTGCCCCCTTGCCCCTCCACCCGCAATGCTGCCAACCTGCGGACGATCATCTTCAGGGTGCGGTAGGAGCCCTTGATGAGGATAAGGGCCTCCTGGCGGGACCCGTACAGCGGTGTCCCGCTGATGTTCACCAGCTCATCACCCGGCTGCAGCCGGCGAGACAGTGCAGCCTTGCCCCCGTCCTCCACCTGGGTGACAAACAGGGGCATCAGGGCCGGCACAGCCCCCCAGAACACCTCTGAGGGTGTGCCAATGCTGCCAGGCACCAGAGGAGAAAGAGGTTTCTGAAAGGGGGTGCCTGCACCCGAGGCACCCCAGAAGGATCTCTGGCACTGAGCTCCCCCCCTGCCCTGGTCACATGAATTTCTGAGCAAGGAAAGGGCATCGAGGATAGGGGGAGAAGAAAAATGTCCCATCCCAGCAGATTCCCCCGCAGGCGCGGGCAGCACAAGGGCCCTTTGTCCAGCACAGATGCCAGCCCCCCACCACAGTTTCCAGCCCATCAGCTCTGGTTGGACACCCATGGTTTTTTATATGCCCAAAGGATGCCTTCATAGAGTGTTTGCCCAGGGCAGCCAACATCAGGGGAAGGACCAAGCTGTGCCTGTCACAGGCATGCACCTAACCCTGTCCTGGCACCCACAGCTGAAGTAAGCCTGGTACCCCATACTGCCACAGCTTGGAGGATGCCAGACCATGGTGCTCACGGTGTGGAAGACCCACAGCCTTTGTCCTCTGTCTCAGGAGGTAGGTGTAGCACAAACAGCCCCGCAATGGGCAGTGCCCAGCCAGGACAGGCAGAGCACCTGATGCTGGCACTCATTTCCACCCATCCTGCTGCTCTGGACGGCTGGAGATTGCCATGCCCAGCCCCTCACACCACATGAGCCCAGCTGCATGGTGTCAGTGGCAGGGGTCATGCAGGCTCATGGGGAAGTACCTGGGGTGCCCATGCCCAGTACAGATGTGGAGCCTGACCTGGCTGCACCCCACAGCAATCTGCAGGGTAACAAGCAAAGCTGGCCTGGCCCTGTGCTGGGGCTCCTTTGCCCACCCTGCCCATGGGCTCCTAACCTTGTCCTGCCACTCCCAGACAAGCAGAGAAACAAGCTCTGCCCACAGTGTCCTCGGCAGCACCTCAGCAACCAGCCTGGGCAGCAGCCAGGACCTGAGGCTGGGGGTCACCCGCAGCTCCCTAGCAGGCCAGGCACTGTACATGTGGCACTGGGTCCCCCTTTCCAGCCCTGGTGCTAGGCAGGGTTTAGGGGGCATCCCCCTGCCCATGGACAACACAGCACTTGGAGAGCCAGCAGAGGCAGCCAGGCCCCCTGCCCAGCCTGGCACTGCCCCATGGCTCCCAGTCCCACCATACCCTTGCTGAAACACCTGGGTTTACCCCCCATCCCCTTATAGGTCCAGCAGAGCACGCAGGCAGGGCAGGTGGCACCTTCACCCTGTCCTCTGCTTGCCCACATGCCCACCCCATCCTGCCCGCTGTGGCAAGACAGCTGAGTCAGTGATGACGGGCATGTGTCCCCCCACCAAGTGCAGTACACAACACAGCCAGAGTTGCACCCATGTCTGGGCCACTACATGTGCTGGGATGGACATGCATAAGCCCTGGCATTGCTCACCAGGAGCTAAATCTGGCACAAACAGTCCTTTGTTCTGCCTTCACCACCACTGAACTCAGCACTGGCAGACAAACTTCACTGCCTATTGCCTGGCCCGGACAGGACAGTCCTGGGCACTTCCCTGACACCTTCCCTGGTGTTCACGCTGGGCCTTAATGGTGGGCACCAGCTGGCTCACAGGAGTATCTGCCTGCACCCGGAGACACTTGTCTTAGAAAAAATCACAGCTTTGCCCGAGCTGTGCCCACCCTGCCCCAAGCAGACTTCCCTTCTTGCCCTTGACATACCCGGGGGGGGGATGTGCCAAGTGAAGAAACTCGCCAGCCCCACTGTGGGACTCTTGCCACAGGAAAGGATCTTGCCAGGGGCCAAACTATCTCACCGAGCCCTGGGCCCCCCGCCCCGCAGACGGGGTCCACCCCCTCTCCATACGGGCCGGCACGCACACACTTGGGCCGGCCGCGGCGGAGAGGGCGCCCCGGGGGACCCTCCCCTGAATGCACAGAACGCTGGAACAAGCCCCCTTTGTCTGCAGAGCACACGCGGCGGCGGCGGCCCGGCCGGGGGAGCGGCGGGGCCGGCACCCCAGGCTCGCAAGGACCCTCCCCCGCTCATTCTCAGCAGCGGCGGGGAACGTCCTCTGACCCTCACCCCCTCCTCTAGCAGTCGGCGGACCCACCGGGACTCGAGCCCCGAAGCCCAGCAACGAGTCGGAGGCCCCCCCGCCCGCCGGCGGTGCCAGCCTGGGGCGCAGGGCTGGGACCGGAGCCACTTTTCCAGCTCCCCCAGCCAGACCACGCTGCCCGCGTCCCTGCGCAGGGCGTGGAGGGCCCCGGGGGACAGCCAGCCCGGCTCGGGGCAGGGAGGCAGCCCCGAGGCTTCGGCGCAGCCCGGCCCGCCGGCACCCTGGCCCCCGCAGGATGGTGGCAGCGGGCGGGCGGGCGGGCATCCAAACCGCCCGGCTCCGCGGGGGACAGGGTGCCGGGGTACCCCCAGCTGCTGCCCGGCTACCGGCGGGTCTCCCAGCAGGGCGATGCCGCGGTGGAAATCGGTGACCTCCTGCGCGGCGGGACGTCGAAGGGCCCCACCCTGGCTCTCCCCGCTCCCAGCTGCAGAAGGGACCCTGCGGCCCGGTCCCGACACCATCCCCTGTCCCAGGCACGGCATGGCCCCAGCAATTCGGGGGCGATGGGATGGGACTCAGCTCCTGTTCTCCCGCCGTGGCCCCCAACGTCACGGCAGTGCCCGACCTCGGGGATTCCGCGGGCGCGGCACCCAGGGTGGGCACACGAAGGGAGACTGCTCCCCCCACCCCTGCTGCGCTCCGCGGGACGTGACCGGGGGGGGGCGTGGGGGCCGCCGCCGCCGCCCCCGCCCCCAGCCCAACGGATGTGCCGGAGGAATTTCTTCCTGCCGCCGGGCCCCGGCTTTCCCCCCCGCCCCGCGGCCCCCGCTCTCCCCCACCGCTCGAGGTGGCGGGTCGTGGCGAGACGTGGGTGACTGCCACGGCCCCGCCCCGCGCAGGAACAGGCGACCCTTCGCCCGGGGCTCCCCCCGCACCCGCCGCGCTCCGACGGGGCCCCGGGCTGGGGCATCACGCGGGACCGCGCCCGTCGGCGCCCACCTTGGAGACGATGAGGGGCTCGCCGTGCTCCAGCCCTCCGCGCAGCGTGAAGCCCCAGGGTGCGCCCCCCTGCAGCTGCACATGCACGTACTGGGGGGCGCAGGGCCGGCCGTCGGCCCGCTCCATGGCCACTACCGCCCCATCCCGGCCCGGCCCGGCTCGGCCCGGCCCCGCACCGCGGAGGAAATGACACCCCCGCCCGCCCGCGCTAAACGGCGCGGATCCGAGGGCGGGGCCGGGCCGGCACCGGGACTGCTCACTGCGCCAATGGGGCGCGGGGGGACGGCGGCGAGCGGCACGGCTCGACTCGGCTTGCTACAGCTCGCTATGGCACTGCTTGGCACAAGTCGGCATGCCGTGGCAGAGCTTGGCTCAGTCAGGCACGGCATGGCACAATTCTGCACAGATCGTAGCACAGCTTGGCACGGCTCAGCTCGTAGCATGGCTCATTACATGGTGGGACAGCACAGCACCATGCTACTCAACTCAGGTTGTCTTGGCACAGCTCGTCGGCCCAGTGATCTGCACTGATGAGCTGAATGGCTCATCCTGGCATGGCCCAGACGGAGTGGTTCAACTCAGTCTGGCTCAGCCCAGTGTGGCATGACATGGAAGGCTGGCACAATCCGTTTAGCACATCACAGTTCAGCCCAGCATAGTTTCGCTCAACACAGCATGGAATGGCCCAGCATTATGTGGTGAGCATGGTCCAGCACAACTCAGCTCACCATGACATGACACAGGGATGGCATGGTTCAGCTCAGTACAGCATGGCACAGCCAGGGACCTGACTTGTTTTGCCTCCACTGGGCCTGGCCCAGTTTCACTCAGTGAAAGGCTGACCAAGACAAGAAAAGCTGGTGTGGCCTGGCTCAGCATACCATGTCCTGGCCTGGCTTAACTTTGCCTGTTACCCTTCAGCACAGCATAACCCAGTTTGGCCCAGTACAGTATGGTGCTGCCAGAGATAGGCACCATTAGTGCCAGCTCAGCCTGGCACAGCTCAGTTTGGCAGTGCTCAGGCAGGTGTGAGGGGGCCTGCTCGGGTGTCATGGAGATGATAAGCACCCCCACAGCTCCCTGGTGTGGAGGGGTCCCCAGGCATGCCGCCCCAGGCAACCACGCTGGTACCCTGAGTCCCGCTGCCCCTGGGCCAGCATGTGCTGCCGACTCCTTCCTGTCCCTGCCCCTTCCAGCCTCCACCGGTGTCCTCCCGGGAACCCCGGGGCGTGCGTTGCAGTATGGCCGTGATTCACGCCCACTTTTCCCCACCCCAGGTCCCGGAGGGGTTGCTGTGTGCCTTTGGGGAAAGTGAGGCAGGGGAAGGAGGTGGCGGGTAGCAGCTGGGTGCGGTGCGAGTGGATCGGCGCTGGTTCCCGGGGGAGCCCGTAGTACCGCTCCTCCCCTTCCCGCCCGGGGCCCAGCTCTTACTCATCTCCTTCCCAGACAGCGCAGCTGCCCCGGAGGGCAGCCCCAGCTGTCCGAAGGCTGGATGGGCTCAGTGCTGCGGCACGGGAGGGTGCTTGATGTGCCGGGCTGGCGAGCTGCACCCGAGGCTGCTCAGCCCCAGCGTAGGGAGGGTCCCTCGAGTTTTTCTGGGCAGCCCCTGTCCACCGGCGCCTGCTTTGAGCCATTGCCAGCTCATGAGCCTTGTCCTTGTGCCGAAAGTGTTCCAGGGCATGGGGGTGGGATGATCCCCCCCGGGCTGCTCATGTCTCTGGAATCCACTCAGCAGTGATGCATGCACATCCTACCCCCACCACAGCCTCGACACGTCCACCTCTGGCCCGACTCCTCTCCCTGTTGCCTTGCCTCCCCCTTGCTGTGCCCCCTACTCGTAGCCGGCCCCTGACATGCCCAGACTTTTCCCATCCTCCACAGGTCTCGGCTGCCCCTGTGCCCTTTCCCGAATCAGTAACCAGGGCTGCCTGGCCAGGCATGAGGGTTCTGCGCCCTGGCTCATCACGTGGCCTCACACCCCATTAAGCACCGCACCCCCCTCCCCCGGCACCCTCCATATCGCCTCCAAGCCCCTACAGCAGCGCCGGGCTGGCATGGGGAAGGGTGGGTGGGCAGCACCCAGGGCAGGGCAGGCACCAGCACACACCCCCGGCTCCCCCGATGTCCCTGTGCCTGCACTGGTGGCTACTAACCTGAGAGTCCAACCCCCCCCCCCCACGCCCACCCCTCCCTTCTGCTGGGCACTGCCTGGAGCAAGCACCACACAGCCATGCAGTGGCACCAGGGCTAGGGGCAACGCCCCATGTAAAGGCAATGGCTTATGCCATTGGGAAGGTGGGCATCACCGTCACAATCTCTTGGCCTTGGCCAGGTGATGGGACAACCAAGCCTGGCAAACTGTAGGCATGGTGATGCATGTGGCATGTGTGCACTCAGCATGCCGGGGCCCTGCTGCCCACCCACGTGCCTCCGTGCCACGGTCCCTGGGATTGACACCCATCTCTCAGCTGGGTAAAGTGAGGCAGTGAGGTGTTTGGCTGTACCGCAGGGTCGGGCTGGAAGCAAACCCCCAGAGTCTGTGCCAGCTCTGGGAGGCTCCTGGCCCTTTAAACCGTGATTGAGGCCGTGCCTTTAAAATAGGCTCTGGGGGCGGGACCCCTAACCCTGCAGGAGGAGGCTGGCCAGGAGCAGGTGGGCTGAGCGAGCTGGTTCCTTCCACTACTCCACCCCTACCCCGGCATCTTTACAGTCCCTGTAGCCAGGCTTCTTGGCTGGCTGGCTTTGTCTCGCTCTGGGTTTTAATCTGGAATTTTCACCCTTTTCTGTGTACGGAGCCCCTCATCTTTCTGTTCCTGTGCAAAACTGAAGCAGCTGGCATGGTTGTCCAGGCTTGATAGCAGCTAGCAGCACCCTGGGGTCTCCTTTTGTTGGTGCCTTCGACCAGCTCTGCCTATCTAGGGAGAAGTATGGCTGCAGGCTCCTCTTAATCCTACTGCCGGCCAGCCCCACCTTGCCCTCCTCACCCGCCCGCCCCCCTTGCACCTATCATGGCTTTGCTCCATCCCTTCACCAGCCTCCTGCTCCTCCTCGCTGTGCCCCTTTTGTGGGCTGCAATCCAGTCCCCGCTGCCCCCCAGCTCCCTGCCTGCCGCCGCCCCGCTGCCCCTCCTGCAGGTCCTGCAAGTGCGGGCACCGGGCAGCCGGGGCTGGCGAGCGGGGCCAGTGGGCGGACAGCCCCTGCGCTACATGCTGAACCTGTACCGGCGAGCGGCCGACCGGGAGGGGCGGCCCCGCCACGGCCGCAGCCTGGGCACCAATACTGTCCGCCTGGTCCGGGCCACTTCCCACGGGGGTCATCCCTGGGCAGGTAAGGAGCAGGCAGGTACCGAGGGAGTACCTGCTTAAGTTGGGCGTAAGTTGAGTTGGTGGGGTGAGCTTGAGCCTTGGAGGGGGGCTAGGGTGTGGGTGTCTCTGCGTGTGTGTGTGTGTCTGTCTCTGCGTACCTTATTCCCCCTCCTTGCAACAGCCCAGCTGGGACTGACATCCTGCCCTTGGCCATGGGGTCCTCCTGGGCAGGGGTCCCAGTCTCTCCCTGCCCCAGGGGTGAGATGGTCAAGGGCATCACTGGCCCCACATTCATGCTTCACTTCCCATTTTGGCTGATGCTGTGCCAGGCCAGGGGTGTTGGGCAGGGTGTTCCAGTTGCTCTTTGTCTTTCCCCCTGCTGCTGAGCCATGGCACATGGCTGCTGCTTGCCAAAGCTGCCACCTCATGCTAGTGCATGTGGCAGTTCTGGGCTTCGAGGGTAGTGATGCTGTGCCTTGAGGGCTACATCAGCACCTGGGGAGAGGGCTGTGCTGGTGCAGTGCCTGCTATGCCTACCGGGAGGCACTGACTACTGCTTCCCCACAGGTCGCTGGTACTTGCAGCCACTCACCTACCACCTGGAGGGCCAGCCAGAGGCCGAGCACCTCCTCCGAGCCACTGTGGTCTACCTGCCCAACCTGCCACTGGCCCACGGTCACCTCCTCTGTGCCCTGGAGCTGGTAGCCACCAGTGAGGCACGTGGGGCACTGCTCAGCCCTACCTCCCACCCCCGCCGTGGCTGGGCCGAAGCAGATGTCACCCCGTACGTGGTGCTGGGAAATGGCAGTGTAGGCAGCCTGGCACTGCGGCATATCTGTGTGCACGCCAGCCGGGCGGGGGACCGTGATGCCCCGTTGACACCCAGCCAGCCCTTCCTTCTCCTCTACCTCAATGACACCCGAGCTGGGCTGGCACCTCCAGCAGCAGAGTCCTACCGTCATCGGCGTGACACGGGGACTCTGGCCCATGACCTGCCTGGCTACCTGCGGGAGCAGGGAAGGGAGAAGAGTGACTGCTCTCTGCGGCCCTTCCCAGTCAGCTTTGCCCAGCTGGGCTGGGACCACTGGATCATCGCTCCCCACCGCTACAACCCACGCTACTGCAAGGGGGCCTGTCCCCGCCTGCTCCGCTATGACTACCACTCACCCAACCACGCCGTGGTGCAGAGCTTTGTCCATCAGCTGGTGGATGCCAATGTGCCCCGGCCCTCTTGTGTCCCCTACCGCTACAGCCCCATCAGTGTCCTCATGATCGAGCGTGACGGTGGCATCCTCTACAAGGAGTACGAGAACATGATCGCAGAGTCCTGCACGTGCCGGTAATGCCCACTGCCCTGGCTCTGCCTGTCCCTGCTGGGTCTGGACTTGTCCTGCCTGGGCTTGGTGGGCTTGTTGCCCCTCCCTGCACAGCACTGCTCTACGGGAAGGTTTTACAATGGCAGTTTTATGTAAATTGTAGGTTTTTAAAGGCAGGAGCCTGTGCTGGGGCAGTTGTCCCATGGCATCTGTCCTTCCTGCAGCCCCACAGCCGCTGCCTGATTTTTGGGGGGCAGGGAGGGTTTGGCCCAATGCTTCTAGAGAAGAGCTGCATTCATGCACTGGAACACAAAGCTCTCAGGAGGTGTCTGGGAGTCTCCTGGTCGAGCCAGAGCAGGAAGGACAAGCAGTCCAGGTGTCTTTGTGCTTGGTACCAAGCTGTCAGTATCAGTGGCAACCCCGTCTATGGGGCTCCTTCCCTGCTCACATGCACCCCATCCTGTCTAATCCCAGCTGCACTGGCATCTCATGGGGCTGAAAACTGTGTTGGGGGAGGTGGGAAAAGCCCCTCTTCTCTCCTCTCCTGCACTTCTGCTATGGGGGGATGTGAAAACAGGAGGGACCTGAACTGCCAGCTCTGCTCCCAGTACTGGGGGTCAGGCAGCTGCCTGTACTGGGCTCTGACTTCCTCCTGCTTCCTCTGACACCCTTGTCCTTCACCTCTGTGTCTTTCCCTATAGCAGGGCAGGGTTCTCACCCTATCCCAGGGGTCAGACCCCCGTATGAATATCCTTTTTCTTTCTTGAACACTTGCTGTCCCATGGGGCTTGGGCTCTGCAGAGCTCCTGGCCTGTACCTGCTCCTGGAGGGGTCGGCCCCCCTCCCAGCACCCCTGCCATTGGCTTTCCTCTATTTATTGATGATGATGTAAATAAATAAATTGATGGATTTTGCTAAAGACCATTTTGGCTGTTCTTGTTCTCCCCCCGAGATGCAGTGAGCATCTCCTGGGACAGCTGACATAGACTGCAACACTATGCAGCCCCGATTGTTCTTATTCTGGAGGGGATGGGTGCTGTTCCCTTTTGTGTGCAAGGGGTAAATTCCAACAGGAGCTGGGAGAAGAGGGACCACAGGTCTGGAGCACAGACCTCCCCTGGGGCAGGGGGGACCAGGTGTGGTTGTAGGCAACTACCTCAGTGGGTCTGGGGACAAGAGATGCCCCCACATGCTTCTGTTTGGGGCAGCTGCTGGGATACCATGAGATCTCTCTGTCTTTGTCTGTCCTGGCATTTGGCAGCCAGGATTATTTTGGGAAGATGTCTGCAGATGAATTTGCCTGTTCCTGGGCAAGATGCTCTGTGTTTGCAAAGCTGGGACAAAGTTCCATTTTGAGCAGCCAGGCATGGTTGCCAGCTGTAATATTTGTCCCTACTGCTTGGTGACACTGCCACCTTACACCTGGAAACTGCCACTACTTCTTGTATTTTTGCCTCACCGCACTTACCCCATCTGCTATTGCTGGTCCAGGCTCTGTGCGGATGTTCCAGCCCTTCCTGTGGGTGTTTGCCATGGGGCAGGGTGCTGCCAGCCCCCATCTCTCCCTAACCCACCTGCCCCAAACTTTCCTTCCCATCTTGTCAGACCTAGAAGCTTCAGAGCCCTAGGCTCCGCTCCCACCCCTTGTCCTGAGTTGGCCGCATCCTGGCCACTTCCAGCCAGGAGGCTGTGCATAGGGAAGCAGCTGCTATTTTAGAACCTGGCAGACCTTCCCTGAGGGAAAGATTTTTCCCTTGTCAATCATTAAGTGTGTGGTGTTGACTCATCCAGCCAAGTGATGATGAAAGGGATGGGAGCTGGACACGTTTCCACCCCTGGACACTGCTGGATGCCAGGGGCAGCACCCCCACCCCAGCCCTCTGTGGGCACCTCTGGGGCCTGCTGGGCTCCTGGAGATGGAGGGGACTGGGGTTTGTCTGTCCTAGTCCTGTCTGTCCCAGTCCCAGGTGCTTCCAGGGGACCAGAGGAGCCGCAGTTCAGAGGAAGAGCTGCTGTCCCCGGCTGACCCTGGCACTGTGCCTGGTAAGCACCGAGGCTGCTAGGGCAGGTGTGGGGTGCGGGGGCCTGGTGCACGTCGGGGGGGCTCTTACTATGGGTCCCACAGCCCTGCGAGCCTCTCAGACACAGTCTGGAACCCCACTGGCACCAGCCCTGGGGCCAGCATCAGGAGCCCCAGCTCTGGGGACGTGCCCCCACTCAGCACTCTGGCAGGTGTTCTGACCTCTGGAGTGATACCGGGCATAGCACAGAGGCACTGGCTGTGGAGCTCACCCAGCTGTGGGGTGCAGCTGCCCCCCAGGCACGCTGCTGAGGCTGTAGCTAGAGGCAGACAGTGATGTCCAGGCAGAGGTTCTAGCAACCCCTATCCGGGGTGGAAGGTGGGTGACAAGGGGCTGTCCTGCCCCTCAAAGATATGTGCAGGGCCATGGCCTGGGAGGAGCAGTACCCAACATAGGCATCAGACAGCCAGAGTCATCAACACCATGGCAGCCTCATCCCCCATCACACCCTGGCATCAGCCAGGGTGACAGGGACAGTGGGGTCCCCCCTGCTCCCCAGGGTACTGCCACCATCCTGGTGCTGCTCCTCTCTGCCCTCCTGCTTCTCCCCAGCTCCCTCCAGGTGGGTTTGGGCATGGGGGGCAGGCACGGGGGACCAGGAGGCTTGGCACCCCCATCCACTGCTCTGGCTACTGCAGCAGCCCCGAGGGCCAGGGGCACAGGCAGCCCCCCAGCTCCCCTGCATGACACCTTTCTAGAGAATGGTTGGCAGCAGACCCCTAGGTGTCGACTGCCGGCACAGCCTCAAGTGTGTCACCAGGGTCTGTGGGTGAGTGGGCACCCCTACCTCTCCCCCTCATCTTCCCCCACTCATCCCAGTCTGTCTCTCTGGGACCCCTCACATGTCTCCATCCCCACAGTGTCTCCTGGCCTGGCACACCCCTGCATGTACCTCAACAACTTCAGCTCCAGGGCCTCACAAGTACTCCAACCCCCTCTGCCTCCTCATCTTTGGTTCTCTTCCCTGGGATACCCCCATTCCCATGTTTACTCTCCACCCTCAGCCCAAGGACTTTCTGTGGACCCCAGTACCCAGTTCTGTGCATCCCAGTATCTCCCAGTCCTGATGCTCCCAGTTCCAGTGCTCCCAGCCGTGGCACCCCTGTGTGAGCCCTAGCAGAGCCCAGCTTTTCTCCCCACCCTGGATACCCCCAGGAAGGGGATGCTGCCCACTGTGAGTCCCTGGCACAGTGCTCCAGTCTGCTGTGCCCCACAGATCTGGGCACCGTGCACCACCACAGTATGAGTGCTGACAGCCACCAGCAACCGAAGGGAGGTGACAAGGGTGAAAGGGGATGACAGACCTGCATGTGTCCATGGTGGCACATGGCCCCTGTAGGCTCGGGCCTTCACCTGATGGGTGCTGAGTCCAGCACATCACCCACCTCTCCTCCTTTCCCCAAATGAGTCCTCAGGGAGAGGGATGCTGGGGGCAGTGGGACATACATGTGTGTATGCATGCCTGTGCATGTATAGGCATAAGTATGCATGTGTGTGTACATATGCAGATGTACATGTGTACATCTGCTCTTGTCTCTGTATGTTCATATGTACATGCGGGCATGCGCCATGTGTCTGTGTGCTGCATGCACATGGAAGTGCAGGAGTGTGGATGTGCGCACAGGCGTGTTCACACGTGTGTGTACGGATGCATGTGCGCACTCGTGGCTCTCCCGTGCGCACGTGCTGGTGCAGGTAGGTGTGTGCGTGTCCTTGCCTCCGTCTGTGTATCCACAGCTACGAACGTCTATGTCTGTGTGTCTCTGCACCCACCTCAGCACGTGCGTCCATTTGTCCATTCGTGTGCACGCACTGCCATACGCATTTATGCATCTGTCTGTACAATCCCACACCGTCCCGTGTGTCCGCGTGTCCGCGGTTCCGCGTGTCGGTCCGCGGGCGTTCCCTGCTCTGTGTCCCCCGTGTCTGCCCGTGTCCGCGGGCATTGCTGCGCAGCCTCCGGCCGCCAGGGGGCACCGCTCCGCCCCACGGCTGCGGGTCCTGCCCCCTCGGTACCGAGCGCCCCAGGGCCGTGCCGGGGCGGGGCGGCTGAAGGGCTCGGGCCAGCGTGTGTGGGGAGGCCGCTGCCGGGGCTAGGCGGGGCGGGGCGGGGCAGCGAGTGGGCAGGGCGGTGGGACGGGGCGGAACGAGGTGGAGCGGAGCTCCCGGAGGGTCTGGTGGCGGGAGGTGACCTCGCTGCCGCCATGCGCAGCCGGAGCAACTCGGGTGTGCGGCTGGACGGCTACGGGCGCCTGGTGCAGCAGACCATCCTCCGGCACCAGGTGCGGGGCCTGCCCGGGGCGGCGGGGGGAGGGGGTGCGGGACCCACCGGGTCCGAGAGCCGCCGCCTGTCCCCGCAGGCCGGGTCAGGCAGGGTTGACCGGGCAAGGGGGCCGCGGGCCCTCGCTGTGTCCCTCCTCCGCAGGACGCGGTGACCGGCCTGCTCCCCGCCGGCACCGAGCACCGGGATGCTTGGGTCCGGGACAACGTGTACAGCATCTTGGCCGTCTGGGGGCTGGGCCTGGCCTACCGCAAGAACGCCGACCGCGACGAGGACAAGGCCAAGGCCTACGAGCTGGAGCAGGTAGGAGGGGGCCGGCGGGAGAGAGGGAGGGCCCGTGCTGGCTGTCCCTGCCTGACCCGCGGCGCCGGGGAGCGGCTTCGGGGCCGAAGGGCCGCGGGAAGCCGCGCAGGGGGGACAGGGACGGGGACAGGGCTGCCCCAGGCGCAGGGGGCATGTGGGAGCCCAGCCGGAGAGCCCTGCCCTCTGTCTCGGGGGTATCTGGGGACAGAACTCCTCTGCCAGGGGTCCCTGCAGCCGTGACCCCCCCGCCTCCTGCACGGCACAGCAGCCCGGCCTTGCAGTCAGGGCAAGAAATGTTGCCTTCCCTCTGTTCCCGCCTGGAGAACCGGGCCGTGGAAATGTGAGCGAGGGCTCCGGTTACAGATGCCGGCTCCCTGCAAAGGTCAGCGACCAGCTGATGCTGAGTCAGGGCTCCTCCGGCTGCGCGGGGATTAATAAGGCTGCTTTCCTTGTTCCTGCAGAGTGTCGTGAAGCTGATGCGGGGGCTGCTCCAGTGTATGATGAGACAGGTGAGGACTGGGGAGCACCTCTGACAGTTGAGTGGTCTCCTTACAGCCCAGCTCTGTCACAAGGACTGTGGTCCCAGCTGTGCTAGCTCCCCCCAGCCTTCCCTGGCAAGCAGAAGGCCAGGCCCCTTTCCCACAAACCTTGAAATAAGCTGTGACTTGGCATCTGTCCCTGGGGGGATGGAAGTCCCAGTGCTGTGGGCTGGTGGCCATTGGAGCCCTTGCCAGCTGCTCTCTGACTTGTGTCCTGGCTGATGCTGGGACTCCACAGCTCTTCTCCCTGAGGGCATTTGGAGTCCCCCTTTCCTCTCCACATGCTGTGGAGCCCCTGTGCTAGGGTGGCATGTGAGCCTGCACTCACTGATGGTGTGTGGAGGGCCTCAGCCTGGGAGATACAGGATTTCTGCCCTTCCAGGTGTGGCTCCATGTGCTGGGTTGATGGCACAGGCAGGCAGCCCTTGGCTCTGGAGCTGCCAGGCTTCTCTGGAGGCAGGGTTTGATGAACTCCTGCATCTTTTTCTTTCCAAGGTGGACAAGGTGGAGGCATTCAAGTACAGCCAGAGCACCAAGGACTGCCTGCATGCCAAGTACAACACCCACACCTGTGCCACCGTGGTTGGGGACCATGAGTGGGGTCACCTGCAGATGGATGCCACCTCCCTCTACCTGCTCATGCTGGCCCAGATGACAGCCTCAGGTGATTTTATTGGGGGATGCCATTTCAGGTTTGAGCATGCTGAACTCCAGGGCTCTCCACGTTTTCAGTGTGAGTGTAGCTTCTTGGGTGCCAGACTTCTGCAATGGCCTCCCCAACCTGACTGTTTTCTTCTGATCACAGCACTCAGGGTGCTTTTGGACCCCTCTGTGTCTGTCTAAGAGCCCTCATTTGCCTGAGCCCCAGAGCAACAGAGGAGTGGGGGTGGGGATGGGAACCAGACAGGATGTGGCTCCTGTGGGGTGGGAGTGAAGTGGGGTGGGAGTCTGGCCTTGGTTACTGCAGCCCCCTCCTAGGGTGATGCCTGTGGGCTTGGAACAACTAATGTGAATTCTTCCCCTTGCTTCAGGTCTCCACATAATTCACAACTTGGATGAAGTCAACTTTATCCAGAACCTTGTGTTCTACATAGAAGCAGCCTACAAAACCGCAGTGGGTAGCCTGTGCTGGGGAAAGGGAGTGTGCCTTGGGGGTGGGCTGGTGTCTGGGGGCTATTGTGGCCCCCCCCCTGCCCCAGCAGACAGGGTGTCACTGGTGCCTGCTGGGACCACCACTGCTGGTTGGGATTTGAAGGCTTTCTGCCTGTACTGTAAACCTGCTGCCTGCTCCAACATGCCTCTGCACAGGACTTCGGGATATGGGAGCGTGGGGACAAGACGAACCAGGGGATCACAGAACTGAATGCTAGCTCCATTGGCATGGCCAAGGTGAGCTGGGAAGAGGTGGCGGGCACCTGCTGGGGAGGATAGGCCCCTGTGCTGCTTTTCTATGGGGATAGCTGAGCGTGTACTATTGAGCTTCAATACCCTCTGCAGTGGTGGGTTCCTGGGGAGGAAGACCTTTTTCTTTGTGTGCTAGGATAAAACTGTCCTGCTCTTTCCTGAGTTTTGCCTGAACAGGGAATGAGAAATAAGTTGGGGTGTGTGGCAGAAATGTCCAGGGTGTGGTTACCGGTTACCAGTCTGATTACCTGTGACTTTGGAGATGTGGTCACATTCGGACCAGGGTTGCTCTGCAGCCACAGCAGGGTTTAAATTCATGCAATAGGTTGGTTATAGTGGGGCTGGCAGCGGGCGAGGGCTCTTGCTGTTGAGCAGTGTAGAGGAAAACTTGCATCTCTGGGTCTCACCCTGCTTCCAGGCTGCCCTGGAAGCGCTGGATGAGCTGGATCTGTTTGGAGCAAAGGGAGGCCCACAGTCAGTGATACGGGTGCTGTCGGATGAGGTGCAGCACTGCCAGGTGAGACCTGCCTGGGCTTCACACTGTTGCGGGATGAACTACCATCTGCTGGGTTGTGGTGTGAACAATACCCAGTCTGGCAACCTAATCACCCCTCCTTCCCCTTTTCCCAGTCCATCCTCCACTCGATGCTGCCCAGGGCCTCCACATCCAAGGAGGTGGATGCCAGTGTGCTTTCTATCATCTCCTACCCAGCGTTTGCTGTGGAGGACAGTGAGCTGGTGGAAATCACCAAGCAAGAGGTCATCACAAAGCTGCAGGTGAGTAGATCTGCCCTTATCTTGCCCATGCCAGGAGATAACTGCAGTTCAAACTACTGTAGCCCTTTTCTTCCCAAAAATGCTCAGGAAGGAGGTGGTGGAGCATGTTGTCTCCCGGCCTCTGTGACCTGTGGCAGGAATGTGCAGAGAAGCAGTCCTGTGTGCTGTGGCCCTGGGCTCTAGTCCTGGTGCCTGACCACTGGGTGTATCAGTGAGGGGGGTATTTAGCTGGACGTGGCCCCCTATGCTTCTGCACTGAAGGTAGAAGGTATCTTGCACTGTTCGTCCGGCTCAGTACCTTTTTCCCTCCCTTCCAGGGTCGCTATGGTTGCTGCCGCTTCCTGCGGGATGGATACAGGACACCCAAAGAGGTAAATGTCCCCAGCCCTGCCAGAACTTGAGTGCCAATCAGCAGCTGCTCTGAGTTGTGTTTGCAGCTTCCTTGGGCGCAGCAGAAAGGTTGTGGTGGGTAGCACTGGAAAGATGAGGGCTCTGAGTCACCCCAGGCAGTGTCATGGGTCTGGGCAAGGCTTCCCAAAGTGCCAGAGCCAATCAGAGGTGGTAAATCCCACCCCTGCCCATAGCAGGTGGAAAGAGCCTGGCTCTGCCTGCATCTTGGGACCCGGTGGTGTTGTGTACCTCTTAGTCTGGGGAAGAAGGGTTGCACTGCTGAGGCGGGCCCTTTCCCTGCCTCTCGTGGGCTGCATGAGCCCTGAGCAAAGCCGTGGATTATTTCTGAGGATCTGTGAGGCTCTGGGGTGCTCTCCTGGTGACTGGGTAGGCTCCCTTTGCCCACGAAGGGCGAATCTGTTTGGCAGGGGGCTTGGAAGGGAAGGTCTGATGGAAAAGACACGGCCTGGAGGTGAAAATACTTGTTGCCTCAGTCTCGACCATCATCTGCAGAGGAGGACTGGGAAAACATTTTAGTCTGGGGTTATGGGGGGAGTAGGAGGCCTGTCAGTTTGAGGAGATCGTGCCACCCACCTCCTGCCTTGCTATCACCCCTCCCTGCAGGACCCCAACCGCCTCTACTATGAACCTGCAGAGCTGAAGCTGTTTGAGAACATAGAGTGTGAGTGGCCTCTCTTCTGGGCATACTTGATCATTGATGGGATTTTCAGTGGAAACATGGAGCAGGTAATGGAGGAAGGAAGTCCTTGGCAAGGGAGGCATGTGGGGAAGGATGCAGGGAGTCATAACCAGGGACATGCCCTCTCTTCTCTTCTCAGGTGCAGGAGTACCGGGAAGCCCTTGAGGGAGTTCTCATCAAGGGGGAGAATGGTTTGCGCCTGATGCCAGAGCTGTACAGCGTGCCACCAGATAAGGTGAGTAGTCCTGGGCTACAGTCTTCTGGAGTCAGAAGCTCTTGAGTGCTCAGGATATGGGGACCTGGGCTTAGGAAACTGTGCTGATCTCCTGTTCAGTGATGAAGATGTCTGAGCAGCTAATCTGTTGTCTGACATTGGTTCGTGAGACAACCAGGAGAAGAGGAGGAGAATGTAGCTAGGATGTTATGGACCCTCTGCGGCAAATGATGATTCTTCTTTCAGTATCTTGTGTCTGTGGATCTCTCCCTGACCTCTTAGCTTGTCTTCCAGGTGGAGGATGAGTACAAGAACCCCCACACTGTGGACAGGATACCCATGGGAAAGCTGCCTCTTATGTGGGGCCAGTCCCTCTACATCTTGGGCTGCCTGTTGGCTGAGGTACGGTCACTCCTGGTGGTGTGAAGGGCTGTGGGACCAGGCTCTGAGCTCTGAAAGGGCAAATGCTGCCACCCTGAGCCACATACCATGGGGAAGTTGTCATCTCCATCCCCCAGGACCTCTTAAAGGTGGGTTGTCCACAGGCATCACCTGTTCTACCCTGCCCATGTTCATCTCATACTGCTTTTTCCTTAGGGTTTTCTAGCTCCTGGTGAAATAGATCCCCTGAACCGCCGGTTTGCAACGGTCCCCAAGCCTGATGTGGTGGTCCAAGGTGAGGGAAAGAGATAGGCCCCAAAGTCCTGTACCTGGCAGGCCTGGAGACTCTGCCCCTTGCAGAATTCACAGGGGTGGCTTGCTGGGTGGCTGCTGGTAGAGCCATTTCTCAGTCCTGACAAGGTGGATGTTAAGGTGGGGTGCAAGTCTTTCCACTCTACTCTGTGTTGCTCCACTGAGATATCACCTGGTGCAGCGTCCTCTGCAGAGAGGCTGAAAACTCTTGCCTTCTTGCTGCTCAGTAGAGAAGGCTTGGGTGTAGAGAGGGTCAGGGGGAGCAAGGTAGGCCTCTGCAGTGGCAACTGATTCCCACAGTGACCCCAGGTAGCAGCCTCTACGTAATGTGTCACCTTGTACGTGTCCCCAAAGGCCAGGGGCAGTGCTGTCACACCTTTGGGCCCTGCCATACTGAGCCTGTCCTCCTTCCTCTGCAGTGTGCATCCTGGCAGAGACAGAGGGGATCAAGGCTGTTCTGAGGAAGGAGGACATCGATGTGGAGACTGTGGAAGATGTCTACCCCATCAGAGTGCAGCCTGCTCGCATCCTCAGCCACATCTACGCCCGGCTGGGTGAGCTGGGCTCCCTGCTCCTGCAACAAAGGGGTTGCAGAAGGGTCTGTCCTGTCCCTTGGCCCTATTGCTCATAGATGCTGATGTCCTTCCCTGCTGCTCTCTGCCTGGCTGATGAGGGCTCTGCCCTCTATTCCTGGGCCTGATGGAGCTACTGCTGCCCAAGGGGAACTCGGGTGGTAGGCTGTGCTGTTCGGGGTGATTCTGAAAGGGGTAAAAGTTTGGCGTTGCAGTTTCATAATAACTGTAGGGACAGGCAGGAGCTCTGATCCATACAGGATGGTGTGGGCAGGAGACAGCTCTTCTTCCTGTACCCGTATCTCAATGGGGGAGGGAAGCTATGCCCCAGAGAAGGGTCCCCTGGCAGTCCCTGAAGCAGTTCAGCTGTCATTGGAGGGTGGGCTTCAGAGTGCTGCACACTCATTCCTTGATGCTGCAACCCACCTGGGTATGGGGCTTGTGCAGAAGTTGGAGACCCAGCCTGGGCCAAAGGAGAAACCTGATCCGCTGTAGGCTGTGTACTGGCTAATTTAAGCCACCAAAAGGCTGAGTGTGTCATGGGCAGAGGGGCAGCCTGGCAGCTGCCAGGGCTGGCACAGCCAAGGAGTGATGCTGCTGCTGCACCATCCTGGGCTCTGGGAATGATCCAGTAGCAGTAGGAATGGTGACAGGGCTGTCTGCTTTAAGGGGCTGGCCCTCCCCCAGCTTCTTACCTTCCCAAAGACCTAGAGGTGTGACAGGTTGTGGAGGTGAGGACAAGCTGCCTGTTGTTGTTTCAGCGAGAGTCCCAGGGTATGGCCAGAGTGTTTCTAGCCCTCTGGCAGACAAGGGGGGGCAGAACATCACTATCCCTTAGGGCTGTACCGGCTCGACACACGGTCCTGGGGTACTCCAGCCATAAACCACCCTTTAGCTGTTGGTTAGTAGCATGTGAGCATGTTCTGTGGTTGCTGCTGCATCACCTTTTGTGAGGGGGCTTGCACTAAAACCTCCTCCTCCTGCCCTCTAGGCCGCAACAAGCAGATGTGCCTGACTGGACGGCCCTACCGGCACATGGGTGTCCTTGGCACCTCCAAGCTCTACAAGATCAGGAAGAACATCTTCGCCTTACCCCTCAGGTAGGTGGCATTGCATGGGCTCATTCCCAGCTGTCGTGCCATCTGGAACTGGGCAGGAGGTTTCTCCCCTGGCTGAGCACTTGAGTTGGTCTCGTGGGTGGCCCAACACACTCTGAACTGCAGGCGAGGGCAGAACAGCCCCAGCTCTGTGTCGTGAAGCAGCAGAGTTGGTGGTCCTGGCTGTGTGTGCGCTGGGAGGAGATGGTGTCAGCCTTATGATCAGTGTTGGGTGAAAATCTCTTTGCTTACCCTGGCAAGGACACCAGGAGGAGGCTGCTGGCAGGACAGGCGTCCCTCTGTCCAGCATGGAGTGAAGACAATACAAGGGTAGCAAGCCTGGCACTGTGGGAAGTGCTTGGGACAGGCATAGCGTGGCCCAGCTGTGTGGATCCTGGGTAATGCTGCTGCTGAGCTGTAGTGTTACCTCCTTGTAGTTGCTGGTGGCCAGTAGCTGCCCTGGGGGTTAAGAATGCCTTTCTAGGCTGTACTGGCACATACCAGCTAAGGTGGGATGAGCTGTTGGTGCAAAGCAGCTTCTCCTCTGGGTGCAGTATGTGGCTGGCATGGCTGAATAACTGTGGGAAGACGTGGGTAGCACCAAAAGAACCTGGTGGCTGTGGGAAGGGCCACTCACATCTTTTGTTGTCCTTATAGTTCATAGACCAGCAGCAATTCTATCTGGCTCTTGACAACAAGATGATTGTGGAGATGCTGAGGACGGACCTCTCATACCTCTGCAGCCGCTGGAGGATGACGGGGCGGCCGACCATCACCTTCCTCATTTCCCACACCATGCTTGGTATGGATCCTCCAGCCTCACAAGGTGTTAGAGCAGCCCTGGGAAGCAGCCCCTGAAGCAGGAAGGGTGTGGGACCATCTTGGTTATGGGGATGCAGAAGGGCTGGAGCAGCCAGTAAAGAGCTTTCCACGCAAAGGAGCTGTTCTGCATTGGCTGCTGCCCTGGCAACAGGGCTGCCTGCCAGGCAGTGGTGCCTGCAGCCTGAGGGATGTCTGCTAGGATGGAGGCATTCAGTCCCCAGGCAGTTAGGCTTGTTTGGAGGTCTTCTCTGGGAGCAAGAAAATAATCCCCCTTTAAAAGTGTTCCTGGGGTTCTTCCTGCATCTTGTCTTTTCACTTACACTAACCTTCCGCTAAAGGATTTCCTAGACAAGCAAGGATTTCCCTGCAAACCAGAAGGAGCAGAGAGCTGCACAATGGCACAGAGCAAAACTGTCTTTTCTGGAGCAGCTTTTCAGGCCTTTTTGGCTCTCCTTGTGTACTTGAAATCTTATCAGTGTCTTGAGCATGGCCTTTTCTATGGTGTCTTCTGCCCCCGACAGCAGCGTGCCCTCCACTGCCTCATGTGAAAGCCAGGGACAGAGCAGTGGGCTGTTTGCTTGCTGCTGTCTGCTACTGTTGGCTACAAGTCCATGAGCCCAGGGTGCCTCTTGATCTGGCTTTGCTGGTGTTTGGTCTGGGCAGTTCTGAATTCCCCATTTTGTGTGGTGCTTTTGGTGCCACAGCCTGGCTGTGCACCCCAAAGCAAGGGTTTGTTCAATGCCATGGTGCTTTGTGTGTTTAAATGCCCACCTGGCTCTGGGTTACCTTCTGGGAGCCTGTTTGAGCAGGAGGGCCTGACTGCCTGTGTTTCTGTCCCCAACAGATGAAACTGGCAGCAGTGTGCATGCTACGGTGCTGGCAATGCTGCGGAAGCTGCAGGATGGGTATTTTGGTGGTGCAAGGTGAGTGCAGCTTCCTGGGGTGCAGGAGGGGAGAGGGCTGGTGGCCTCTAAGAGCTTGGTTATGAGGGGACCTGCTGGGCTTGAGCATCAGCTGTTGGGAAACCAGTTGTGGAGGATACATTGGGGTGTGCTAGGCAGTAAGTGCACCCTGGGGCTAGGATGCCAATAGAAGAGATGCAAGAGAGGACATATCTCCTCTTCATGCCATTAAATTAATGGAAGCAGTGTTTGGGCAGCCCTCCCATGTCCACTTGGCCAGAGGAGTTGCTGGCAGCTGAAGCAGGCACTGGGGCCTGTGTTTGTGCCTGGGCAAGTGTGCCTGTTCCTGCTGAAGGGCCTGCCCTGGATCCAGGAGGCAAAGCCAAGGGTATTGCCATCCCCTTCCTCTCTGTGTGACCTCCCCTCCTCTTGCCCAGGATCCAGACGGGTAAGTTGTCGGAGTTCCTGACAACGTCGTGCCGAACGCACCTCAGCTTTATGGACCCTGGGTCAGAGGGTAAGGTCTTTGTCAAGAGTTGCAAGCTCAGCATTGACAGCTTTAAGGAGCTAGATGCTGAGGAATGGCTGCATGGCTTGCAGATAGCAGAGGATGGTAAGGAGGAACAGGCCAGTCGCTGCTGTGGTGACTGCCCATAACTGCTAACCTCCCTGCCAGCATCTGCTACTGTGTTCATTGTACACTTGGATTTTCACCATCTGTCTGTTCTCATCTGACCCTTCATAAATTAACCTTGTCTGGGTGATGCTTACAGTGACACCAGTGAGGTGGGACTGGGTGAATTGATGCAGCTGTTGTAGCCAGCTGTAGCCCTCTCGGTGGAGCTGTTTCCTAGCCAGATGGGCCTGAGGCTGGTGAACATGGCTGAGGAGAGCGTGGAGGAATGAGTCTGACCTTTGTAAGCTGTTGCATGAGGAAGAGACGAAGGTTTCAGTAATGTGCCTCCAACCAGGAGCTTTGATTGAGGATCTTTGGTGCACAAGTGATCGTGCAGAGACTGGTGGTACAGTGCCTGAGATGGTGGGGAGGAGCCACCGTGTCCCCAAGCAATATCAGTGTTGTTTTTCTGGAGACTGACCATCCCTGGGTGGCATTGCACCAATGGGTGCCGAATTGAGGCTTTGCTGCTGGGGAATAGGATGCCTGAGATGACCTTGTCCCACCATAGCATAATGGATCCACCTTGTCCTAAGACCATGGTGGGGTGCAAGTTTTGCTCCCCTTGTAAGCAGGCCTTGGTTACTGCCTCTTCCTGGCTGGCCTGGTGTTAGTCATCTTCCCAGCCTTCCAGTCAGTCTGCTCTGCCTCTGCTGCTCCCATAGCTCATGTCTGTACTGCTCTAACTCGGAATACTTATTTCTCTTGCCCTCCTCTCACTTTGCCTGTAGTGTCCTTGGAGACTGTATCCAGGCTTCTCCAAGGTGTCTGCTTACTCCCAGCCCCAGTGGGAGATGGGGCATGCCTGGCCTCTCTAGAGCAGATAGATACTCAAATTTTTCCTGTCAGGGGCTGCAGCCAGGCAGGATGATGCTCTCAGCCTCATGTTAGGGGAACTCTCCCAGCCAAGCCTTCAGGCACCGGGACAAGCCATCCTCACCAGGTGTGGACAGGGGGTGCCATACTATTAGCCTCGGATGCAGCCTGCAGTTCAGCTCCTGGAGCAGATACAGCACAGAGCTTGTCTGTCAGCTGGAAAGCATCCAGGCTTCACCCTGGCCCATTGGCTGGAAGTGCCCCAGCAGCTCTGTATTGCGTTGCCCTTATATAGGGCATCTCCCCCTTGGGCATCCCCCTTGCTGCTGAGCAGGGCTATTGTCTCCCAGCTGAGCAGAGACATGGCCTCTGAGCACCCTCCTCCATGCTGCAGCAGGCGAGTGGTGGCTCTGTTGCTCCCATTGTGGTGTTGGGAGCAATGGGAGCTGCTGGAGGCTGGGCAGAGGGCAAGTCAGCAGCCATAACTCCTCTAGCTCCATTATTAGTAATTACATAACTTCTAATTAAAACTAACTGTTGCAAAATTCACCCTGCCTTGCCCCCTTGCTGGAGACGTGCTTGGATGAGGCCCTTGCTATGCTGGGGTGCTCCTTCTTGGTATCTTGGTAGCTTGGACAGCAAAAAGGGTTTCACTGCAGAGTTTGAGCAGACCCCGTTGTCCTTGTGCAGGCAGGCACCAGACATGCTGCAGCCCCATTGCTTCCTTCTTCCACATGGGACCCAGAGGAAGTCCCAGTTAGGCCGTGGCTGGCAGGCAGGCAGCAGCAGTGCAGGGACAGGAGTGCTGTGAGCCTGGTAACTGGCTGTGTCTGTCTGTCTGTCCATCTGGCACCAGCGCTTAGCCCCACATTGTTGCTTTATGCAGCCAGCAAAGCTTTGCCCTGCTGAGGCACAGCTGGGGACTTTTCCAGGGTCTGGAGGTGCCCTTGGTGCAAAGTGACTGAACCCCCCTCCCCTTCTGCCCCCCTTCCAGCAGACACTTACGATGAGGTTGCTCAGTACTTGGACCACCTGCTGCAGCACACGGCTCCCCACACAAATCTCCCTCCCACCGCCCAGCGAGGAGGCCTGAACCGCTTCCGAGCTGCTGTCCACACCACCCGTGACCTCATGTCTCTAGCAGCCAGGGCCAAGGACCTTCATGTCCAGAGTGAGTAACTGCTGAGTGATAAGGGCTGGTGGCTTCCTGTGGCATTCCTTTTAACTCTGTGGGCAGGGGCTGCTTCTCCCACAACCAGCTTCTCCTCAGGGGGAGCAGATTGTCAGAGATTGTGGTTTGGGGCACAGCAGTGGTGGCTGGGGTTGAGAAGTGCCTCCACCAACATTGGCTTTCTTTTAGATGTTGGAATGTATGTGCCCAGCAAGATCTTCCAGGCATCCCAGCAGTCCGTCAAGCTGCTGAGTTCACCCCCCCAGCACGACATGGATAGCAAGGTGAGCCCTGTCCCCTCTGCCCTGGTCATGCAGTCCCATCCTTTCAGCGGGAGTCAGAGAATCCTTGCAGGGCTGCGTGGGCTTGGTGTTTGGTGAAGGGCAGTATCCATGGGTGAAGAGCTTTGGTTCTGTCACCGGGTGGCTTCTGGTGGGGGTGCTCACGGTGCTAACGAGGAGCGTGGGTCTCCCTTCCCCCAGAGCCAGGCACTCTATGCAGAGATGAACTTGCCCTGTGATGAGGCTGGCAATGTGGACTGCAAGGCACTGGTGGACCAGCTGCGCCTCTGCCCCACGCTGCAGGAGCAAGCAGACATCCTCTACATGCTCCACATCCTCAAGTATGATGAGCTCCAAGTCTTGCTGGCTCACCGAGCAGATGGTGCAGCTGGTCATGTGTCCCAGCCTGCAAAGCCTGGGGGCTTCGACCTGCTGGCTGTGACCCAGCATCTCCTTCACTGCAGGGGACCCGAGTGGCACACAGGGCTTGACAGCGAGCCTGGCCCCACCGTCAAGGAGCTCCTGACTGAGCTGTACGTGCGGGTGGGGGACACGTGCCAGTGGGCTCTGATCCGCTACATCTCTGGCATCCTCAAGAAGAAGGTGGAAGCTCTGGATGAGGTAACCACAGTGCAGCCAGCCTCTGGTAGGCTGAGGTCTGTCAGAGAGGAGGCAGCAAAACAAGCACCTGAACA
Source organism: Calypte anna (assembly GCF_003957555.1). Classification (NCBI taxonomy): domain Eukaryota; kingdom Metazoa; phylum Chordata; class Aves; order Apodiformes; family Trochilidae; genus Calypte; species Calypte anna. The sequence goes on along the minus strand of NC_044247.1, from coordinate 16,314,527 downwards.
GTAGCTGCATCAGTTCTGTCTCCCTCTGCCTTGTGCTGAGGCCTCAAATCCTGAGCTGTCAGTGACATCTGGGGTGAATCCTTGTCTCCAGGCCTGCACTGACCTCTTGTCTCATCAGAAGCACTTGACAGTGGGGCTGCCTCCAGAGCCACGAGAGAAGACCATCTCTGCGTGAGTGTGGCACCCTTTCTTCCCCACCTGTGCTGGCCTCAGGCTGAATGAGAGCCCGCTGGTCTGCAATCTGAGGGCAGGAGTGGCTCTGGGTGGCTTTGCCCAGTCTGTCTCTGTCCTTGCTGGGCTGTACAGAGCAGGAGGGATGCAGGGCTCACTCTGCTGCTTCTTCCCAGCCCAATCCCCTATGAGGAACTTGTTCGTCTCATTGATGAAGCCAGTGAGAAGAACCTCAGTGTGTCCATCCTCACCCAGGTGGGAGGCCAGGGTGCTTAGGGACTCCACATCTAGCTGTCTGCCCTGGCAGGCAGCAGTGGCATGATCTACCTCTTCTCCTCCAGGAGATCATGGTGTACCTGGCCATGTACATGCGCACCCAGCCTGTGCTCTTTGTCGAAATGTTCCGTATCCGCATCGGGCTCATCATCCAGGTGATGGCAACGGAGCTGGCTCTCTCCCTGCGCTGCTCGGGTACGTGCAGCAGGGAGGCACCCAAGCTGGGGGGGGTGCTGCAATGCTTGTGTAATATATGTTGATGAATTTGTATTCCTAATCAGTAAAATTCAGGAAAAGAATTAAACTGAGAAAGAAGTGAATATGGGGCTAGACAAAGCAGCTGAGACAGGTAATTTTCCACTAAAACGGTGTGAACAATGCAAGGCCCTAACGAGGCTAGCTTCTTTCTCGAAGATAATTAAAAGTGTAGGACACTTGGGACCCTGCCAGCCAGGAAAGAGAAGTGCAGTTAAAAACGGGCAGCTCAGCACCAGGATGAGACCCTGCCTGCATCTGCAGCTTGGACTGTTCTGGAGCAGCACTCCTGATTTCACTGCTGTCTCTGTTCAGGCGTGTGTTGGGTTGGCATTGGGAAGAGTCCCTGTTGTAGGCAGCACCTGGGGTTAGTGTATGTCCTTGAAGGATGAGATCCTGTACCATTGTTTCCCCTGCTAACAGAATGGGGTGCAGGGTAGAAATGTCCCAGGAGAGCATGTGAAGCAGGGTACAACATCCCAACTCTGTTCTCTGCAGCTGAAGAAGCCACTGAGAACCTGATGAATCTCAGCCCATCGGACATGAAGAGCCTTCTCTACCATATCCTATCTGGCAAAGAGTTTGGGGTGGAAAGAAGCGGTGAGACTTTTGGCAGAGTTGTAAGAGCACCTCTGGGCAAAACTGGATCCTTGAGCAGAGCGTAGCCAGCTCCATGTGTACTGGCTTGTGGGAGATCTCGGTCTTCCTGCATGTTCAGCACACCTGCTTCTGCACTGCAGTGGTCCAGAAAGAAGCTGTGCTCTTCAGCAGGGTGGTGCTGAGACAATTTCTGGGGACTGAACCAGAGTCCTTTGGCTACTGCGGTTTGCTTGGTTTGTCACTTGGTCAGATCAGGCCTGAATCAAAGCAGTTCTGTGGTGTGTTGGTTGGGATAGAGGGTGAGGGTGTGCAGAGGTATCAGTGTCTGAGCAGCCATGAGGGATGTCTGTGCCCTGAGCCCACTCTAGACCTCTCTTCTCCAGTGCGATCAGTCGAGGCATCACTCACCACTGCTGTCTCCATCTGTGAAGTGGAGGCTGTTGGGGCCACCAAGCCTGAGCGTGCTGGCATTGTCAGGCTGAAAAGTGAGATCAAACAGGTGAGGGAAGGTAGTGCAGGCTGCCAGGTTTTGTGGCTGATGAGCAGCCACAGGACAGGCACAATTGATGGGTGAGCAGGCAGAAGCTCACTTCTGGGCTTCAGGGAGCTTGCAGCTGCTTCCAGGAACAACTTTTGGTTCCAGTCCTGCCCTGTGGGCAGAATTGGGATAAATCTGTTACTCGGGGTGGGGATTGCTCTGGCAGTGCAGGGGGAGGAAGCACAGGGTGGGGAGGACCACACAGTGTCCCAATCATGGCTGGTGTTCTGATGGGCTTCTTTCAGCAGCAAAAAACTCATTTTTTTCTTCTCTTGCAGCAATTGGATAAACGTAGACAGTCTCTGAATGAGAGTAAGGTGAAGCCACCGTGGTTCTACTGCAGTCTCAGCTTTTATTCTTCATGCCACACTCCAGAGCAGCTTCTGAACATGCATGAGCTACTGACCTTTCCTAAAGAAACCTGCTGTAGCAATCAGTTGGCCTGCCCTTCTCTACAGGCTCAGGGTTGCTCTGTTCAGGACAGGGGATGGAGGCTGGCTCCCTTGGATAGAGCTGGCATGGCTTAACATGCTGTGGGGACATGAGGAGGGTCATGCATGGGCAGTGGCCTTCCTGCTGGCTCTCCAGTCTGCCTGAGGCCAAATTCTAACAACAACTATCAGGTCATTAGCAGTCCTGCTTCTGTGTGCCAGACAGCACAAGCCCCCTGTGCCCTGGTGCAGTCCTTTCCCTCTGATGCAAACGTGAGGCTTCATGCAGCTCACCTCTCAAAACCGCCTCTCAATCTCCAGCTAACCACACCCTCTGGAATAACTTTCGTGTGACCTGAGCTTGGTCTGTGCTGCTGCTGCTCTGCTCCAGCACAGTCTGATTTTTGTCTCTCCCTTTCTCCTTCAGCCCCCGAGTTTGCAGCCTGGGAATGCCAACCTCAAGTTCTCTCTGGTAACCTTCATTTGTTGGCTGCACACCTGGGGTGTTGCTTGTTTGTGACTGCAGAAAGGAGCTGTGCTTTGGGGGATACTGCAGGGTGGGCTTTGCTGGGGGCAGGGGGTGGCAAGCTCTGCCATGGGAACCAGGCAGGGTGAGCACAAACTCTTGGGCAGCAGCAGGCTGCATTCCTGTGGGATATTGCAGCAGTCTCTGTGATCCTTTTTTGTCCAGTCCACTGAGCACTCAGAGCTGCTGGGCAAGGACTCCTTTTCAAGCGTGCTGGGAGACCAGGCCAGTAAGGACAGCCGGCAGGGCCAGTGGCAGCGACGACGGCGGCTGGATGGAGCCCTTAACCGTGTTCCTGTGGGCTTTTACCAGAAGGTCTGGAAGGTCCTGCAGAAGGTGAGCTGGTCATCCATCTGGCTTCTCTCCATGAATGTGAACATCTGGTCCCTGACACCAGCCTTGCCAGGGAGACTTAGGCACCTGGGACTGGTCTCCAAAGTTGTGTAGGTGTGTGTTTCATGAAGGCCTACAGCTGGCCCTAGAAAGCTGGGTAAGAGCTGCAGTTGCCTCGTAGGTACACAGGACCTACCTCATACTGTGCTGACCCTTTGCAGAGGTGGGGACTAGGTTTGTTTGGGTGCTTTATGTATTAGCCAGACAAGGGCAGGGCTGGAGCCACAGCTGAAGCAGCTTTGGGCACAGCTTGTCCTCAGCATAGTAAGCCAGGGAGTAGAGCCCTGTGCAGGAGGGCAACGGCTGATGCCCAACTGATGCTGTGAAAAGAGGTGGAGCTGGGGTACATGAGCAGCACACAACAGTGCTCAAATAGTTGTTGGGCTGAATCTGCATGTCATAGCACAGTGCTTCTCCAGGCCATAACCATTGTCTCTTCTTCTTCTGCAGTGCCATGGCCTCTCTGTGGAGGGCTTTGTTCTCCCCTCTTCAACAACCAGAGAGGTAGGAGGTTTTTGTGAATGGGAGACAGGGCAGGCAGATTGGTGTTGGGTGCTGGGTTACCCTGGGCCTGTGTCTAGCATAGCTCAGGACTTGTCCTGGCAATGTAGTGCTCTATGTGTGTTTCTTTCTCTCTCCTCACAGATGACCCCAGGGGAAATTAAGTTTGCTGTGCATGTGGAGTCGGTCCTCAACCGTGTGCCGCAGCCAGAGTACAGGCAGCTGCTGGTAGAGGCTATCTTAGTGCTCACCATGCTGGTAGACATGGAAGTGCATACCATTGGCAGCATCATAGCTGTGGAAAAGATCTTGCAGACAGCCAACGACCTCTTCTATGAGGAGCAGGTAGGGGCTAAACATTATGCAGAGGCCATGGCCTGCATTCCCCACAGCTACACACCCTGGTTCACCCACCTGGAGGGTCCTGCCTCTTGTCCCCCTTGTGTTCATGGGGCACAGCAAAGGTTGTGCTCTCATCCCACTGCTCACCATTGATGTGTCACTGCGAGTGTGCACAGAGTGTGCTTGGGGTGGGAGCTGGCCAGGCTGCTGCCTTATTCCTAATGCTGTCTTTCTCCTTCCCTGTCCAAAATCCAGAAAGCCCTGGGTGCTGACGATCACATGCTGGAGAGGGATCCTGCAACGGGCATCTGCAGCCTACTGTACGACAGTGCACCAAGTGGGAGGTTTGGCACCATGACCTACCTGTCCAGGTCTGTGGCCATGTACCTCTATGACTTCCTGCCCACCGATGGCTGCTCCATGCAGTAGCTCTCACAGCTCCTCTCCCTGGGCTGCAGATGCCAGGGGAGAGTTGTTTCATATGGCTTTTAAGGGCTGGCATTAGGCTAGTGTGCAGGCAGTCTGCAGGGCCCATGTCTCCTCCCAGCCCTGGACTCTTGGTGGGTGAGCAGCTCTCCCAAGGAGCTTGACCAGAGACACATGTACTAAGCTGACCTGTGCCTGTGTGCAGCCTGTGGAACCAAGGCTGGCAGGGAGAGCCTGAGTTTTGAAGCCTGCTTGTGTTAAAAGTGTCTGCCTTCACAGCTCCTCCTGGGCCATCACCCCCAGAGGGGGCTGTGTGGGGGAGCAAACCCCCCCTTCCCTGAGCATGTGTGCTCAGCACTCCCTGGCCAGCTCATGATCTTCCTGCCTCCAGCAGATTTGAGGTTTTTAACCCGTTCTGAGCTGCTTTTTATTCAAAATCTTCAAGGGTTATATTGATGTAGGCTGGAGCTCTTGCTGCTGATGATGGAAAAGCTTTGTTAGAGGAATATGGGATGCTGCCTGAGCCTTTCTTCCAGCACACCCAAAATCACAGTCCAACCCAGCCACAGTTGTGCTGCTTGGAAGTGGGCAGCTCATTGTTCAACCCCCAGGGGTTCTGGGTACGGAGCTGGGGAGGCTATGAGAGCTAGGAGCATCCCAAGGTTGTAACAGATCCCTGTTACCACCAAGGACAGGGCTTCTGGCTGGTTGGGGGATGCCAGTGGCAGCCCCTCCAAGCTGTCTGCTCTGTCCCTGGCCGTGCTGCTCATGACATGAGTTCCCAAATTCACACGTCCTGTGAAGCAGCTCTGAGTTGGCTGCTTGCCTCGGCTGTGCCATCATAGATGTGCTCCTAATGCTCAACTCTGGCCTCTTTCACAGCTCCCACAGCTTTGCACAGGAGCAGGTCGGTGATGAGAATGGGTCCCAGCTCTGCTCTGTCCTGCAGGCCAAACCCCACACAGGACACTGCAGTTGAACGGGGATCAGGTACACACACCACAAAGTGGTGGCGGGTTATAGAATCACAGAACAGTGGAGATTGGAAGGGACCTTTGAAGGTCCAGCCCCCTTGCAATGAGTAGGGATATCTTCTATTAGATCTGGTTGCTCAGAGCCTCATCCAGCCTGACTTTGAATGTTCCCAGGAATGGGGCATCCACAGCTTCTCTGGGCAACCTGTGCCAGTTTTTACCACCCTCATTGTAAACAATTTCTTCCATATATCTGACTGAATCTACCCTGTTCTAGTTTAAAACCATCACCCCTTGCACTATTGCAACAGGCCCTGCCAAAAAGTCTGTTGAAGTCCTTCTGGTCATTTTCATGGCTTCCTCTGGATCCACTCCAACAGGTCTGTCTTTCTTGTGCTGAGGACTTCAGAGCTGGATGCAGTGCTCCAGGGCAGTCTCACCAGCAAAGCAGAGGGGAGAATCCCCTTCCCTTAACCCGCTGGCCATGCATCCCAGAATACAGTTTGCTTTGTGGGCTTTTGCACACAACTGGCTTTTCATCCACCAGCATCCTCAAGTCCTTCTCCAAAGGGCTGCTCCAAATCCCTTAATCCCCCCCCTGATACTCAGGGTTACTTGATACTGGGGTGTACTTGACCCAGATGCAGGGCCTTGCTCTTGGCCTTGTTGAACCTCATGGGGTTCACATGGGCCCCTTACCAAGTTTGTCCAGGTCCCTCTGGGTAGCATCTTGTCCCTTAGACATGTCAACTGCACTGCTCAGCTTGATGTCATCTGCAAACTTGCTAAGGGTGCACTTGATCCCACTGTCTACATCATTCATAAGATGGACCCCTGAGGGACACCAGTTGTCACCAGTCTCCATCTGGACACTGAGATGTTGAACACTACCCTCTGGATGTATTGTAATCTAATCAACTCTTCATCCAACGAAGAGTCCATCAAATCCATCTCTCCTCAGTTTAGAGAGAAGGATGTCAAAGACCTTAAAGAAATCCATATATGTGACATCTGTAATTCTTCCTTTGTCCACTGGTGTAGTCACTCCGTCACAAAAGGCCACTGGGTTGGTGGGGTAGAGCTTGGTATGGGTGAAGCCATGCTGGCTGTCTCGAATCACCTCCCTGTTCTCCTGTCCTGGAAGCATTGCTTCCAGGAGAATCTGTTCCATGGTCTCTCCTGGGTACAAGGGGCAGCTGACAGGTTGCTAATTCCCAGGGTCCTCCTTTCTACCTTTTATAGAAATGGGTGCAGTGTTTGCTTTTTTCAGTCGCCAGGGCCTTCACCTGACTGCTGTGACTTTTCAAGATACATAGAGTGCCTTGACAACTACACCAGTGAATTCCTTCATGACTCAGGGATGCATCTCATCAGGTTTATCACTTACGCAGGTTCAAGTTCCTCAGGTGGTCACAAACCTGATCTTCTCTTACAGTGGGAGGGGCTTTGCTCCCTTAGTCCCAGCCTTACAGCTCATCTACTTGGGAGCTGTGGGGAGAGAGGCTGCCAGTGAAGTCTGGGGCAAAAGAGTTGCTTAGTGCCTCAGTGTTCTCATTGTCTGTTCTTACCAGTTTACCAGTCACATTCATCACTGGGGGATATGCTTTCTTTGACCTTCCTTTTCTGGGTGACACACCTATAGAAGCCCTTATTCTTTGCAGCACTTGCCAGGTTCAGCTTCAGCTATGCACTTGGCCTTCCTGGCCCCATCCTTACAGAGCTGGGCAGCATTCCTGTACTCTTCTCAGGATAGGCATCCCTGTGTCCACAGCCTGTGTGTTTCTTTCTTGCCCTTTAGTTTGATCAGCAGGTTTCCACTCAGCCATGATGGTCTCTTGCCTGATTTCTTACAGGGATCTAGAGCTCTTGTGCTCTGTGGCAAGTGACCTTAAGTATTTGCCAGCTCTGTTCTTCCAGTGTTGCTGCCTGCAACTGGAAGGATAGAGGAAAAAATTACACATGTACAGATTCTCTCACAAATAATCCCAAGGCTCCAAAGTCTCTTTTGATTGGTTTTGGGCTGCCTTGTTGTGCCTTTGTTGTGAGGAGGAGCGATGGAGATGGAACACGCTCTGCACAGGAGCAGCTCCCTTGTGGCACCTGTGCTTTCCTCTGTGCATTCAGCTCTCTGGGCTGCTTTGGCCTTAAAGCTGGACTCGGGAGTAGCTCAGTGCTGTCTCTCGGGATCCCTTCCTACTGGCAGCAGTTGCACACTCACTGATCCCTCCACAGGGGTGAACCCTGCCCCGGGCAGGGGCTGGGGGAACTGGGAGCCCAGGAAAGGGCTGGGCACCGGCCAGGCTCCACCGGGCCGCGGACTTTTTTTAATGGCAGTTGATACATTTTTAAAGAAAAAACATCACCAGCTGCGTAGCGTGGGAGCCCTAAATAAAAGGTCTCTTAACACCGGCGTGCGGCCCATTCTTCCCATTTGGGCAGGGGGACAGCGGGCTCTCCGCAGGCGCGGGACGGGACGGGACGGGACTACAACTCCCGGCGTGCGCCAGGGCGGGACTACAGCTCCCGGCATGCCGCGGGGCGACGCGCGCCCTTCCCGGCCTGGCGGCCTCGATGGCGGCGGCGCCGCCGGTGTATGTGTACAGCCCGGAGTACCTGGCGCTCTGCGACTCCCTCTGCAAAGTGCCCAAGCGGGTCAGCGCCGCGACGGAGGGCAACGGTGGTGGTGGTGGTGGGGTTACCGGGGCCTGGGGAGCGTGGCGGTGAGGCCTGGAGAAGGCTGCCGAGGAGCCTGTCGCCTGGCAGCCGCTGGCTGGGACGCGGAGCTGGCGCTCCCCGGGCACCCCCTGCTCCGGGGCCGTGCGGCGCGGTGTTCGGCCCCGGCACCGCGGGAGGTCCCGCACCCTCCGCGGGGAATCCGGTGGGCAAGGCCCGGCCGTGCTTCTGCTGGTGGGAGAGGCCGCGGCCCCCTCCGCTTGTTCCCCGGGAGCTGCTCTCCTCATCTTCTTTTTTTTCTTAGGCCAGTATGGTACATTCGTTGATTGAAGCGTATTCCTTACTTGACCAGATGAAGTAAGTACTCCTCTTGCCTGCGGAGGGAATATTTTCTTCCCTGCTGATGTTCGGAAGAGAATGTGTAACTGCAGGCCTCATGCTGCCCTTGCTGGCGGCACGATTGTAGGAGCCCCTGCACTGTGAGTTTCTGGGGTCTAAGGAAAGTCTGCTTCTTTTGCTCAATGGACAAGGTTATGGTAATGATAACAACTGTAAATTGTGGTTACCTTTCCTGGTCCAATGGAGTACAAATTGCTTTGTGCTTTCTACACAGAACATGCTGTCACTTGCTGCTCTCATGGCTCTGAGCAGAAACAAACCATCCCTGTTAGCCGTGCTGGTGCTAAGGGGGACCATGTTGTTTTGCTGTGTTGTGGTTGGTTTGGGAGCCTCTTTATGAGGTCTTGGTGCTGTTCAGCAGAGAAGACAAGATGAGAACTGAGGTGTAAGAGTGAAACCTGCCAGCTCCATTAGGCTTTTGACACTGGGTGATATGGAGGGAAAGAAAAGGCTTAGTTCAGAATCTCTTAAGTAGCATCTCATAAAATTTTAAAGAAATCTCACACTATTTCAGTAGGTGCAGAAGGTCCTATTGGAACTTTCCTTTTAAAAGATTTCTTTCTATCTGGTCACTTTGGTAGAGTGTACTTGGGGAAACAGCTGCTGTGTCCTGTCCAGAGCCTGAGCTTGGTAGTGGGCTTCAGCGTGTTGCAAGATTTATTTAGATATACTGCAAAGCTTGCAAATCCAGGAAAGGTGATACGTGAGTTGCTGAGGACAAAACCAGTTTTTGCTTTGAATAAAGGCAGAGTTAAGCACAAGTAAGAGGTGCTTCTCAGCTCTTGACCTGGCAAGCTGGTGTCCTGCTCCAGCACTGGGCTTGGCTTGGATGGTTTTGTTCTGATATTTCCTCTGTATGTAACCAGCATGTTGGGTCTGCTGGGGATTACTCAGACGAGGAGAACAAGCAGAAAAGGGGCAAAAATTGAAGCAAAGTGGGAAAGCTAATGCAGGTAACACATGCAGATGTTCCTCATCAAAGTGGGCACAGCACACAGTGCTGTGGGGAAAGGCCCACTCCAGCTCAGCTGAGCACTTGAAGTACAGTCTGGTTTGAGAGGAAGAGGGGGCTTTGTTTGACTTTTCAACAGTAAGTGCCAAAAGAAGACTTCAGGTCCTAGGAGGGTAAAGCTGGGTGTTCCAGCTGAACCCTGGTGCTTCTTGTCCTGATATGCTCCCTTTATAGGATAGTCAAGCCAAAAGTGGCCTCCATGGAGGAGATGGCAAGCTTCCACACGGATGCCTACCTGCAGCACCTGCAGAAAGTCAGTGAGGAGGGGGATGATGACCATCCAGAGTCTGTGGAGTATGGACTGGGTAAGGATGTGTATCTTCAGGGAGAGACTAAGTATCAGGTCCAGGATGCTTTTATGATGGAGCTGAGGTTAGACAGAGGGGTGAGCTCAGGCAGGCTGCTGGGAGGGAAACTCGAGCAGGGTGTTGCTGAGCCCCATCAGGCAGGGTCACCTCGCAGGCTGGTTGGTGTTCAGCGTTGCCAGCAGAGGGTACTGTCAGTCTCACACTGCTGCTCTGTGCTGCTCAGCCTGTGCCTTGTGTGCCAGGGGACAGGGCCTTTTGCTGCTGCTTTGAGGATCCCAGGCAGGACAGAAGGCCCTGAGATACTGCCCTTGGAACAGAGCTGGGACTGGGTGTGCAATGCCTGCTGTGTCTGACACAGGGACCCTTACCCACAGGCTACGACTGTCCAGCTACAGAAGGAATCTTTGAGTATGCGGCAGCCGTGGGAGGAGCCACAATCACTGCAGCCCAGTGCCTGCTGGATGGCGAGTGTAAGGTAGCAATTAACTGGCCTGGAGGGTGGCATCATGCAAAGAAGTAAGAAAACAATCTCTTCCTTTGTGTTTTCTCACCTGGTGTCTGAGCCCTGCCTCCTAGCTCCCAGGTTACTTTCAAACCCTCAGAGTGATCCAACTGGAAGAGGGAGTAAGGTGTGAGAGGGGTGGGGAAAGGCAGGAGGGAGAGGAAAGAAGCAAAGTGTAGGGCAGAGGCCTGAGAGTGAGTTGGTTACTGCCCAGTCCTGGTGCTTTCATTGACTGCAGTGCAGGTCTGGGGCTGATACAACCAGAGGTGTCCTGCCATCCACTGGTACTTAGCCAATCTCTGGGAGGTCAAATGAGAATGGATTTTGCACAGTCTGTAAAGAAGGGCTGCAGAGAGGCAAACAATTGGTGTCACTCCCAACTTGGAAGATACTGGGAACATGACAATGTGTCCAGATTGTTTTGTGTGGCTATTTTGGTTTCTTAGAAGGTTTGAAACAGCACAGAACTGACCTCTGGTTTTCCCAGTGCTCTGGGGGTGGCTGTTTGCTCTGAGCTGTAATGTCAATAATGATCTTCTAGAACAACAGGAGAAAAAGTGGAAACTTTGTCCCTTTATCCCATGATTCCACAGTCATAAAATAATTGGTGTCCATAGCTTCCCTGTTTTCCATGGATTTATGCTGTGTTTTGACTTGTGTCCCCCATCTCCCAAAACATGAGCTCTGTCTTGGTTGCATGGTTTATAAAACTCACGTAACATAAGGAATATTAGCAGTGTTGTTGCCACTGGGCTGTGCTATGAGCACTGTTTTGGGAACTAGACAGTGTTCTAAAAAGGCTTTTGGTACTCGCTGATACCAGAGGAGCCTTCTCAGTTCCCTCAGTGAGATGCTGTGGGATGCTGCAGGTAGGCAGCAGCAGTGGTAGGTGCCAGTACAGTGTGGAGGTCCAGCCAGACTGACACCCAGCTGCAGGTACTTGGTGCTAGGACCTGTGTCCCAGCAAAACAGTGTCCTTTTGTCACAGAAGACCTGCTCTCTGGTGGCACAGTTACTTTCCAGGGACATAAAGGAAGTGGTAACCACTGTCCGCTGGGGCTTTTGAAGCTCCTGGTTCACTGATAAGTCTTTAGGGCAGAAGATGAGATGCTGGCTTGGTTCTTGACTGTCAGGGGGTTTAACACTGGCCCAGCAATTAAACCGAGTAACAGATGTTCTCTATTAATCTCCCTCTCCTCCCTGATAAAGAAAGGAGAGAGAATAAGGGAGAGAGACTGATGGGTTGGAAACTAAACTACACAGCTTTAATGAAACAGTAATGATAAAAAGGAAAAATTACTAAATATATACAAATATACAGGAAAATTGAATATGTTCCTTCCCCCCTTTTCCCCCAATAACTCTCACGTCACTACTGAGGCTGCAGGGCAGCCCTGGGAAAGTCCAGGCTGGACTTCTGGAGTCGGCAGCAGTCAGGAACTGGAGGCAGGAACACAGAGATATGGGCTGGGATGGATCAGGAGCACAGGCAGAGGAAGGGATGGAATCCTTCCAGGATGCCGAAGGAAACAGGGACAGGTGAAGAAAGGGAAGCAGGAAGGGCAGAAAGCTGGAAACCCCTTGTGATCCCTCAAATTTATCCTGAGTATGAGGTGTATGGGATGGAATACACTTGTCAATTCTGGCATCTATCTTGTCTGTTCCTCCCCAGAGGAGGCTGCAGGTGGGACCTCTTTATTCCTCTTGGAGGGTAAAATGTTCCTCAGAGCTGAGCAGTGTCCTTGGCTCTGCACACCAGTCTCTAGCAGTAACTATAAACATCAAGTGTTATCAGTCCCAGCAGCACACACTGTCTGAGAAACTGGCTGTTAATTTCAGCAAGTGCAGCTACTTACAAGAGACTGAGCTAAAAGCAAAAGTACAAGACAGAAAATTACCTTTATCCTGGCCCAAACCAGAACATTGACCCACCCCTGCGGTCCCTTCTGGCAGCAACTATCTGAGCTGTGCTGTTTTGATCCATGGAGGCAGGAATCCCAAGTGCTGGCCCTGAGCTGCAGCTGTGACACTGTTCAGCCTCTGCAAGAGCAGGTGTCCTGTGAGATCATGTGTCACAGTCTGGAGAGAGTGCCCTGGGAATGACATCGTACACTTTGTTTTCTTGCAGGCTGGGAAGGAGGGGAGGAGTACTGTGTGTAAGCACAGTTAAGGAAGGTTCCCAGGATACTTGATAACATCCCAGTTCTCTGCATCACTCTAAATGAACAGATTGCCACACAAAATATCTTGGGTTTATCTTGGGTTTCATTTGTGCAACAGTGAAATAAATGTCAGAGGTACCCTGCCAAGCCCCCAGTGGGTCAGGGCCTCTCTGCAGCAGAGCCAGATGATGCTTTACCAGCTGCCAGCAAGCCCAGGTTTGGCACAAGCAGTCATCACCTGTGTGCTTCCCAGCCACACTTCGAGCTGCTCCTGACCCATCCCTTGGTCACTGCTGGGCCTTGGCCAGGCTCTTTACCTCCTCTGAGCCCCTGGGGTATGGAGCAAAGCAAGAGTGACCACACCAGGATCGGTGTGGGCTGCATCGGTGATGTTCAGCCTCATGGACATTGTTTTCACAGAGATGAAGCTTCTGGTTTCTGTTACCTGAATGATGCTGTCTTGGGGATCCTGCAGCTGCGCCAGAAGTTTGACCGTGTTCTTTATATCGATTTGGATTTGCATCATGGGGATGGTAAGGCCTGGTGCAGGCTGCAAACAGCACAGACACACAGGGATGAATGCAGAAAGTGAAGGCCTGTCAGGGCAGTAGGGATTTGCCTGCTACAACAGCTGTGGCTTTGCCTCCTAGCATTGTAGCCAGGTTCCCTCAATCCATTTCTGCCTTGTCTTGCTTTATGGATGTGCCCTGTGCTGCTCATCTGTCCTCTCTTGAAGGAATTGGCAGCAGTCTTGTACATAAAGCAACAACGTGTTTCCATTCCAGTAATCCTCTCTGCTGTTGGCTCTCCAGCAAGGTCTTCCCTCAGACCCCCATAGAACAGCTGCTGACTGTGTTTAATTGCTTGATGCCAACAGTGCAAGAGGGAAGTAGTAAAGAGTGCTTTTAAAGGAAGTCTCAACAATAGAAAACTAAAGCCAGAGCTGGCCCTGCTGAAACTGCTCTCTCCTCAGGGCTGTTATTTCAACACCTTTTAACATTTCCTGCTTTCCTAAGTTTTACGGTGTGTTTCATTTTGCTCCATTTCCCACCACGTTTGGTTTCTGTTGGGTTACTGTTACTTCTTTCTCCTTCCTCACCCCCACTATTTTAGTATGTCTTCAAGGAAAAGAAAAGGCACATTGAACTGCAGCAGCACTGAGAAAACGCAAGAGAGCCCATTAGCTCTGGTTCTAATCAGAACCAAACTCTGGCCAAGGCCTCCCTGATCAACTCCCTCCCCCCCAAGCAGTGCAGATGAGTGCAACCTGAAGTGTTGAGACCCGTTCAGTACCAATTAGCACAGGACCTGCCAATTTCACTTTAGTTGTGACCTTTGCTGCAGTTGAATTTGTGTCTCCTTTAATTAAGGATGGATTTATTGAGCCACATTTGGTTTCCTTTTTTGTTCCATTTCGTTCCTGTTCTGTTTGCTGCCCTGTGTTCCAGTGGTGTGTTTGCGTGTTTACACTCGGTTATGAGAATGATGTGTGAAAGTTTTTTCTCTTCCCTTTTCTGACAGGAGTTGAAGATGCCTTTAGTTTTACCTCGAAAGTCATGACAGTTTCTCTGCACAAGTTTTCACCAGGATTTTTCCCAGGCAAGTTGAACTTGTGAGGTTTGTGCTGACTTGGTTCACATCATTGACAAGGCCCCAGCAAAGGCAAGTCCCATCCCCTCTGTCCAGCAGAGTTGTCTTCCTGCCTCTCTTGTTGACCCAGAGAACTACATATTGGGCATTTTCTGCTTTCTGGTTGTGGCTGGTGCTGAGCAACCACTTACAGCCCTTGGAAGCTGCATGACAGAATTGGGCAGGGGGCAGGAACCTGGTCCATCCAACATCTCCTTTATTGGTGGTGGCAAGTGGGCTTCTTAAACATGCTGAAGGTCCTGCCTCTCTGCTCTCATGTGAGACATGCCACCCATTTCTCTTGCTGCTCATCTCCTTTCCCTCATAATTAACCACAGTCTGTTTCTGTTTCTCAGGCACTGGTGATGTGACAGATGTTGGCCTGGGGAAAGGTCGCTATTACAGTGTCAATGTACCTATCCAAGATGGCATTCAGGATGAGAAATATTACCAGATCTGTGAAACGTAAGCCACCTTCTTTGATACAGTTTCCTTGGATGGGATTTCAGAGAACAGAGACTGCACAGATTTTGTTTACTGTTTTAAATTACAGCATTCTTTAAGGCTCATCCCTTCCCTTGTTACAGTTTTTTGTTACAAGCGTGGCTCTTAAAAGTTCTCAGAGGTTTTTGTGCAAATCTTAGGCAAGCTAAATATAGAGAGACGTGTGGGTGGCTGGAGGGACTCTGTCATGGGTCAGCCTTGTGTCAGTCTCTCTTAAGGAGAGACTGAGAAGGGACAAGCACATTTTAACTATTTTAGCTGTGAACTTAGGGCTAGATGCTTTTCCCTCAAAGTAGTGCTCTGAACCCTGACTGTCTGTGGGATATGTGCTTGGGGCTGAGCTAGAAGTGTTTACCAAGCACTTTGTCTGTGCTGGAAGAATGAAAGACTGAAGGTCTGCCAGTGATTGAGCTGCCTCTCAGCAGGCCCCTCTGTCATGCCACTGGTGATGGACTTCACAGGCTGCTGCCCATGTCAAAACTGAGCCATGGAGCTTGTTCTGTTCAAGGGGAGAAGAGCCTCAGTGCAGGGCTGCAAGACACAGTGGCACATCCACCTCTCAGGTCTAACAGCTGAGAGGTGGAACCTGTCTGAACCTACAGTATGACTTTAGGGCAGTCATACTGGGGCCGTGTCTCCTGCCAGCTTGTTGGTGCTTGTTGCTGGTGGTGGTAAGAGCAGCACCCTTCCTGCTGGGAAATGTGTTTCCAAAAGGCAGGGCAGCTTTAGGGGCTGAGTAGGGATTAGGGCTCTGAGACTTTGACTGCCATTCTCCATTTGCTTGAGCAGTTGCAGAAGCCTATTCTCTTCCATCCACCCTGTCAGCTGCTGAATGTCTTAGCTCTTCTTCTGACCTCTCTAGGGGTAACAAAAGGCAACTTTCTGTCAGTCACTTCCCTCGCAGGCTGTCGGGGGGGCAGAAAATTGGATGCTGCTGAAAGAAAGACCTTGGAGAAGTCTGAAAACTGGCAATGTCTGTTCATTTCTGCTGCAAGGGCAGGCAGTACATCCCTGCATTGGCACACTGCTCTGCCAGGGCCAGAAAGGGACCATGGTGGTCACCTTGCACAGGGAGATGGATGAGGGGGCAAGGGACCCCCAGTCTTTACAAGTGGGAGGTAAACCTTCCTCTGTATGTGGTATTTCACGTGCATCTGCCCATTTCTGGTAGATCCATGAGGAACATAAAGTTTTCTAGGGAAAAGGTGAGCTGTTTGAACTGGCCAGTGTCAGCTGCCTGTCCAGCAAAAGTGGAGAAGCATGTCTGAGGGAGATGGGGGAAGAGGGACCCAAGAGACAGCTCACAGGAGATAGATGTGCCTGCAGAGGTCGGGGTACAGGCAACAAAAAGCCTCATCATCAGCAGTCAATGTGAAGAAGCCTTATGGTGTTTGAAGAAAGGCAGTTCAGTCCTCCTTACTCCAGGGAAGGGGTTGTTTTTTCATCACCAGTTGATTTTTTTCCCCAGCAGTGCCTGTATTTCAGTAGTGAATTTGTGATGTTTGTAAAGCTGGTGGCCTCAGCCCTGCAGGCATCTGCCTTGGCAGACTGCACTGAGCTCAGTGGGGTTCCTTGGCTGGGTGCACAGACTGGCTGAGTTTCCTAGGGTGAGTGCTGGTAAATGCAAGCTCTTTGTCACAGGGAAGCAGCTCTTTCATTTGACACTGCAGTGGTTTCTAATTGCATGTCAAATAAGAACTGGTGATACTTTGGTTCTCTTAGCCAAGGCAAAGGCATTTATTCACATCTGTTTCCACTTCAGCAAAACAAAAACACTGTGTTTTTTTCCTAATATTTGCTGTATATTTTGGGCTTTGGAGCACAGTGCTGGGAACAGGATTGTTCCCTTTGTGGTGTTTGTAATGCTAAAAATCTCCTGGAGGAAATTCAAATGTCTGATGTTCCCAAATACCTTCTGTGAGAGAGAATACTTACAATAAGCTATCTCCAGAACACTGGCCTTGTTGCACCTCAACATCCACCATAGCTGAGGAAAATGCACTTCTGCCTTGAGAGCCGGGTGGGATAGAGGAGAGCAAGAACCTAGACAGAGCCTGTCACTGTTCATCCTGTCCTGTCCTGTCCTGTCCTGGCAAGAGGTGTATGAGAGTTTAGGATTGTTGATTTGCCAGACCCTGCTCTTCACCACGACTTTTAAAGGGGAAAAAGGCTGATGGATTTGGTTTGCAGCCCTTCCACACAGGACAGCAAAGGTAAACATGTGGTTTGATGCTATCACTGAGCAGATCAGGACTAGATACCCCTCCTCTGCGTTCTCAGGGATGGTTTTGCCTTCATCAGCCTTGTGATGAGCACTTTGAGAGCAGCAGAGTCAGAAAGCTAACTGGGAGCAGAGGGAGTGTAGCTGGTATGAGGAGGGTGGGAGCAGAGAATGCAGAAGTCCCGAGGAGACATCAGTGCATCCAAGGGACCAGGGCCATGCCACCAGCATCCCTCTGTGCTGTGTTCACAGTAACCCTCACCCTCCTCCTCTTCACAGTGTGCTGAGGGAGGTGTACGCTGCCTTCAACCCAGAGGCAGTTGTGCTGCAGCTGGGGGCAGACACCATTGCTGGAGATCCCATGTGCTCCTTCAACATGACACCCAAGGGAGTTGGCAAGTGCCTGAAGTATGTGCTGCAGTGGCAGCTGGCAACGCTCATCCTGGGAGGAGGTGAGTGCACACACATCCTGCTGTTCACAAGGAAACAAGTTGGTCCTCCTGTGACCCTATCAGGGAGGTGTGCCCTTGGGCTGGGCACTGGCTGGAGCTCAGCAGGATGGCTGTTGTTGCTCTTTTTATACAGACATGAAATCCTTGATACCAGCAGGTGCTTCAATCCTGAACTTAAGTTCTTGAGTTAAAAGCTGCTTGGCTTTTCTGGAGAAAAGCAGAGACACTTAACCCTGAGGAGATGGCTTGACTCCTCAGTGGCCCCTCTGATTTGGGAATCAGCCCCTCAGCACTTCTCTTTAAAAGTGAGTGCTGTGTTCCCCAACCTACCTAGGGCATCTGGCAATGAATTATTTTATTGGGATTGAAGCAGAGCCTTGGGAAAAGGACTGGCTGTCTGCACAATGTGGCAGAGATATGATACCCAGCAAAAGCTAAGGTTGACTTAGCTCCAGCATGCTACATGACCAGCTGCTTGTTCAGAGGGGAGAGCACAGGACAGGCTTTACATGACAGAATGTTTCAGAACAACAGAAGCCACTGTATGCCAGGGACAGACCCCCAGTTCTGTCCCTGGAGCAGTATCAGCTCTAGCTGTTGTACTTCTTGGGATGAGGGGGATCAGGTATGACATGGTAAACCTAAAATTTGAAGTCTGTACTGCACTGTATTTTTGAAAGCTTGTGAGTGTTTAGTCCTGCTGTGATGTATCTGTGAGTATGTTGGGAGTGGCACCTTTTGGCCAAAAAGAAACCTCAAAACTTTTGTCAAAAGATGAGGGATGGCTATTTGTCACTCTTGAAAATACCAAAGGAGCATCCCACCACTCGAGCCTGTGGAAGCATCTGAAGTGGAAATTGAGGGAGGGGTTAATACTTGCAAAAAAACCAACACAGACCCAAAGAGAGGAGAACATGGAAAAATATGGTTTCACTCTCAAAGTGTTTGTTCCTATTTTAGTTGTCTTTGCTTCGAAAAACCACTCTTGAGTCTCTTGCAGGATTGGTTTCAGTCAGGGTTTCTCCTGGTGGGCTGATATACTGTTACTGTGGAGGGAACCATTGCCATAGCAACTGTGAAACCTCATTTCCTTGTAAAGCAGTTACTAGTAAGCTTCATATTTGTCCTCTCAAACATGGCAGTGCTCACCAGAGAATGGCTGGACTTGTGTATTATGCTCTGTGGGTTGAAGTCTGGCATTAAAAATGCAGGAATCCCCTGTCTCCACTGCTGCCCAGGCACTTCTCTCCCTGTTACCTTTGAACAACCCTCCTGGTTACCAGGAGAGAACCCAGCACAGTCTGCCATTGCATACAGTGTCATTTGGACCTTGCCTCGTGTAGCCAGCAGGTGCAAAATGCAGTTTTTGAGCACAGCTGCAGTGGGTGAAAGAAAGGGATGTAAACTGCACAAGTTTCTTCCACAATTTGTTCCTTCCACTGAAGTTTTTCCCTCTCTCTTTCCTTTCACCAATCTTCCTCCTCCCAAATCACCACCATTGCTGGAGACAGGAGGCTACAACCTTGCCAACACAGCCCGCTGCTGGACATACTTGACTGGGGTTATCCTTGGGAGAACGCTGTCCTCCGAGATCCCTGACCATGAGGTAAAGCTTTGACAAACCCTCCCTTCTCCTTGCATGAGAACCGAGTCACTTTACTTAACCCAAACAGCATCCTTGCCCCTCGATCCTGTTTTGTTGAGACTCCTGTCACAATAACACACTGTCTTAGCAGCACAGTGGGGGCTTGTTCCCAAAACCCGAGGCTCTTCGTATCTTTTTGCAAGGGGATATCAGGTTATTCCAGAGATGGTGAGGAGAGGGAGTCACCTGTTCGCTCAAAGAGCTCTTTAGGATGTGTACATGTTTTTGCCAAAGAAGAACCAGGCCTTTCTCAAGGCTTTAAACCTTAGCCCTGCTTTCACTGACCTACAGAAAGTACCAGGTGCAACTTCGGAGCTTTCCTGAGCATCAGTCTTGCTGTGGGGCTGGGTGCTGTTTGTGTTCGTGTTCTTTCCCAGCGCTGGTGTTTGAGCAGGGCTGGAAAGCTGGTGGCAGGGACTCAGTGTAGAGTAAATTTGGGTTGAGTAACTCTAGATGCATAATAGGTCTCACCCTGCAGATCAGTGCTATTGCCCCTGCAGAAATAAACCTGTGTGCAAAACAGTTCAAGCCTACATTGATGACAGAGAGGAATTAAGGGTTTGTCTCTGTGTAACAATCTCACCAACCAGAATGCATGATGAAGTAAAGCATTTGTATGGATTGAAACTGGAAATTCATCATTACAGAAACTGGTGATTGCAGATACAAGATTCTTTTTATGCTCAACTATGATCTTTCAACTAGGTTTCTACAGAAACAGGTTTTAAATGAGACTGGGTCTTTCACATATGCTGGAAATAAAAAAGATGTGTCCCTCTGCAGGAATTAACTGCTGTAGGTAGTTAGGTTTTGCCTGTTCGTTGTGGCTCTAAAGAGTTTATTTGTTGTGTGAGTGATTCTTGCACCAAATGCCCTGACTGATAAAAGCAGCGTGGGAATGAGCTGATTGCAGGAAGTCACAAGGGGTACAGTGGGGCCCTGTGTGCTCTGGCTGCTGCTTCTCCCTTCTTCTCAAAGGAATTTGTATTCCCTCCTGGACAGGGGATAGATGGTGTTCCCCCTGTAGTGGATCAAATTCCCACGTGTGCAGCAGTCTCCATCTGCACTGTCCGAGTTTTCTGTCTTCTGGATACTCTTCAGCAGTCAGGGAGTTGTAGGTACCTTATCAGTACCTTTTGCACCCCCACAGTTGCCCTGCATATTACATCGTGTAAGTCTTACCATGTGGAGAAAATGTGGGGGTTTTCTGTGTTGAGAGGATTACTAAAAGATGTCTGTGATGGAGGGTATATTGGGCTAGTAACAGTAACTAGAACTTTTATTTTAAAACATAAATTAATTAGAACATTGCCTGGCTCCTGAAAACAAATATGGACAAAAATGAGTCCTTTTAGATATCAGAACTTCTCTTTCAAAGTAAACTAGTACTAAATACCGGAATGTTCCCTTTTGTTTATGCCCAAGAGCTTTATCTGATCTGAGGTAATGGAAGCTGTTGGACTTCCACCACTTCCTTTAGGACAATTTCCACTTTTGGAAAGATTTATTTTTCAGGAAATGCTCCGATTTTTCCTGTTGGTTCCCTTAGCTTGCTTTTGTCACAGTATCCTCAGTGCTACCAGGCTGTCCTTGCCCAACTCTCAGGGCTTAGACCTTCTAGCTGGAGACCCCAGCAGCTCCTCCTGCAAAGTCAAAATGTGGTTCTTTCCATCCTTTCTTCTTTGGTAAAGGCTTCCTGGCTGACTTCCAGTCTCACTGGAAACAATGATTGATAGATATATATATATATATAATATATCCTTGGATTTACAGCTTTAAGTCTTTTTCATACTATGAAATAAAATGAGAAGCAGTGCAGATGTGCAGCAAATATGAGAGTGATTCCTTCAGTTGATTTGCAATTGGCTGCTTGACAGTGGTTTGAGTCAGTGCCAGAATATCTCTTAGAAGAGAATAAAGTTGAATTTGGGGTTGCTGTTGTGCTGTTGCTGAGGCAGAGACAAATGCAGCAGTTTTTCATCATTTGGTCCCATGTTTGGTTGAGGGTGTCTGGCAGAACGGCTCCATAATAAGCTTATATCAGCAATGAACACCTTGTTTGACATGGTTTCTGAAGACCACCCTGGCTTGAGACAGATCACTGTTGAAGCACATGGCTGTGAAATGGCTAGATTGTGCTGCTCTTGATGTATTTCTCTCTGCCAGCCAAGTTTAGAATGCTTTTTCAGAGATGGTGGTTCAGATCCTACCCTGTTATATTTAGCACTTGGATTCTAGCACTGAGGAGCTTGGGAATGTTGTTTACAGCTTCAGGTCAAGGAATCAAGTTGCTATGAAAGAAAGTCAGTAGTCAGAAGCATGGAGGTCTTTTGGTGGTTTGTTTTTTTGGTTTTTTTTTTTTTTGCTTCCTCCTGCCTCAGCCAAGCCAGAGACCACTCTGGTGAATCTCCCCTCCTCTTCCCTGCAGTTCTTCACAGAGTATGGACCTGATTATGTGCTGGAGATCACACCAAGCTGCAGACCGGACCGCAATGAGCCACAGAGAATTCAAGAAATCCTTAACTCTATCAAAGGTGAGTTCTCTAAACCAACACTCCTTCTTCAGGCTTACAGGTCTTTTTAGAGGAAACTCTAGCTTGATGACTTGGAAGATGAACCACATTCACTTGGCTTCTCATCACGTACAAAGTCATCAGTCTCCTGCTTCACTTGTGGTTCTCAGTGTTAGTACAGCATCAGCTCAGACCTGGGGTCCCTGTTAGCAAAAGTCTTTGCCTTTCCTCTACCTGGGCAGAGGAGCGTGTGGCCTCGTCCTTGTTAGAATGCTAGAGCAGAACAGGTTTTACAAGACTTCAAGGATCATCTGGTTCTGCCTTTTATGGGAAGGGAAGCCTTGATGACATTATCTAGCACCCTGTCCAGTTGCATCTTGAACTCCTCTGGCAATTGGGTCTCTGCCACATCCCTGGGGAGGTTGTTCCAGTGACTGATTGATTGTTCTTACTGTAAAAAATTTCCTTCTTGTAAAAAGATGAAACCTTTTGTGGTGCAACTCATACCTATTACCCCTTGTCCTCTCCGTATGTGAAGAGACAGCCTCTGTCCTCTGCACAGCTGCCCTTCAAGTACTGAAGTACTGTGATGAGGTCCCCCCAAGCCTTCTCTTCTTCAGGGAAAAGACACCCACATCCATCTGCCTTTTGTAATAGGGCAGGTTCTCAAGCCCTTTGATTATCTTTGTGTCCCTCCTTTGGACCCTCTCCAGTCTGCACTCTGGACTGTACTGCCTCCTGATCCATCACATGTAGGGATGGTACCCCTGCCTCTGGCCAGGAGCTGCGGTATCAGTGGAAATACCCTTTTCTGCCTCCTTTTATTTGCAGGAAATCTGAAGCATGTTGTTTAGCGGAGTAGGAAGGCTCAGATTTCCACAGGAGCATTTTCCATGGGGAAGACAGCGTGATTGTATGAGCAGCTGGGAAAATTTCTGGCTGTGGGGGAAACTGGGAAGAAATTATTCTTGGTTGATTTTTGGTTCTCTTTGAAGAAGACCTGCCAAACACCATGCACCCTGTGGTTCTCCCCAGAGAGTAGTGTGAGCTCTCCAGCCACAGCCTTCCAGTGCTGGCAGAGCCTCCTTTGCTCCTTTCTCTTTCCTAACACCACAGAGTTTATTCTCACACCTGGTTTTAAATGTTTTTAAGAGAGGGGATGCTCAGAGCTACGAACCCTCCCCAGCTGGCGCCCAGTGCCACATTTCCTTCCTGGCAGGAGCATGGCCTCTGAGCTTCCCACCCTGAGGGACTGCTGGGGGCTGGGCTGTGCCTCTTACTGACACAAAGGCACAGCCCTTGTGTTTTTAACTGGGAACTTTTTTAAAATAAAGTATTTGAAATACTCTCCCAGCTGTTTCCCTTCTTCCTGCACTCACACTGCCATGCTCCTTTCCATGGCACTCCATGCTTTCAGACAGTGCTGGAAAAGCAAAGAAAGACCTGCTGTTGCATTTTTTTATTGTCACTTAAGGCAGCACAGGCACCATGCCCAGGGCAATGGCTGGGCTCCTGAAAACCTGTGCAAAGGGGCCAGACCCCAGGGATGCTCTGGAGTGTGGCAAGGGAGATGCAGGGACAGAGTGGCAGCTCCTGGCCCAGGAGATCTTAGATGAACCTGCTGATGCCCCAGTGCCCCATGAGAGCTGTGGCTCAGCATGGGAACAGGTACACAGATTTTTGTGGGGAAGAGCTCCCCTGCTGCCCCTGTCCCTTCCTTCACTTGCCCCACAGAGCTGTTACTTGTGTGGTGTCTTTCTGAAGATCTCCAGTCACTGGGCAAGTGTATTTCCCATTACTTAAACCAGAGTATGCTGGAATAAATAGCAAGATGAAGGGACTCCCAGCCTGACCTGGCTGTGTTTTGATCTGTTTTTCACTGCTGATCCAAACAACAGG
Organism: Calypte anna; assembly: GCF_003957555.1. Classification (NCBI taxonomy): domain Eukaryota; kingdom Metazoa; phylum Chordata; class Aves; order Apodiformes; family Trochilidae; genus Calypte; species Calypte anna. The sequence continues at coordinate 16,291,175 of NC_044247.1, read as the reverse complement.
AAATCCAGTATGGAGGGAGTACAGCTGGATGTGGGTCCTGTGTCCCCATGGAGTGGCTTCTGACCCCCTCTCAGCTCTCCCGGTGCCTGCTCTGGTGTGCTGGGGCGAGAATGGCTTTGTGTGGTGACCACTGGGAGGAGGCTGGTGCTGCCACCAGCACACCAAAGGCTCTTAGTGCCCAGGGCAGTTGTCAGCTTTTGGGATTTGTTCAGCCAGGAGAAAAGTGAGGTATGAGAGAGCAGATATGCTGGCTGCCTGCCCTCTCCAACCCACCTCAGGGCCTCATGCTATTTGTCCTCCCAACCAAGCAGAGAGAGCCCTGTGGACTTCAGGAGCTGCTTCAGGAACAACTGGGAAAACAAGTACCATTTCCAGTAGGAAATGCCCCATGTCAAACATTGTGGCCCTAAATGGGGTTCCGGTGAGGTTCAAGGAGGGCTGGTCCTGGGGGTGAGACTAGGAATATGGCACCCTAAACCAGGCAGGTTGCCCTCCCACAGACAGCTAGGGAAGCAGAGGCACTGATCAAAGCACACCCTCTGCCATCTCCTTCCACATCTCCCAGTGCAGAGGCAGCTGGGGCTCAGCTTGTTGCAGTCAAAGTGCAAAAGATGGAACAAATCCTTTGGGAGGTGTCCCCCATCCCCCCCACCAGACCCCCTCACACTCAATGTCCCCTCCAACGAGGCCATCAGCCCAGGTCACCCTCACCAGCCCTGGCACCAACTGGAATCCCCTCCCTTACCCAACCCCCGGATGGGTGTTACAGGTGTCTCCCTGCCTGGGCTGAGGGAGGCATGGGGGGGGTCGTCAGCCTGGATGCGGGTGACATGGGAGGCAGCTGAGAGAACACGAGGGGCTGCGGGTGTCCAGGCTGCACAGAGAAGCATGGGAGTGTACCAGCCTGGATGGGGTGGCATGGCGGGTCCCAGCCTCAACAGGAAGAACACGGACGGACCCGGCTGGAAGGCGGCGACATGGGGGTGCCGCCCGGGGACCATCAGGACTGGCACAGCCCCTGGGGGCCGTCCTGCCCCGTCCCGTTCCTCCCGGCTCACCCCGTCTGCTCGCTGGCCCGGTGCCGCTTCGCCTTTCCCCGCGGCCCGGCCGCACCGGGACCATTAGAAATCCGGCTGTGGCGGCGGCTGCCCCGGGCCGTGAGGGAAACGGGGTCTCGCGTGGAGCGGAGCCGCCCAGGTAATCGCGGGGGCAGCCGGGACGCCGCTCCCCGCCCCGCTCCAGCCGCCCGGGGACCGCGCCGGGCGCCTCCGCCCCGGGCGACGGCAACCGCGCCTCGCTGAGCGCTGCCGTGTCCCCTCAGGCCCCAGAGGATTTGAGCTCGCCGCGGTGCCGCCCCCGTCGCACCGAGCACCCACGAGGTGGCAGCGGGGCCGGGGAGCTGCCGCCGCCGCGGACGGGACTGCGCCGGCCTCCGCCGCCCCCTTGTCTCTGCAGACGGGTCCCCACCTTCTGGCCACCACACGCTTCCAGGAGCTCACCAACCCGCACCGCGGCGCCGGGGGGGTCCGGTACCGGCCGGAGCCCGGCTCACTGCCTGGTTGGGGCCTGAGCACGCAGCTGCGGGGCACGGGTAACCACCCCATCCTGACCGTCGGACGCGGTGTACGAGGAGGTGCTACGGGCGGTGGTGATGGAGCTCGGCCTCGATAGGGCGGGCGCTCTGCGGGAACTCTGGCTCGGCCACCACGAATTTGACTTCCTTGCAGACCTACCGGCCGGCTGCTGAGCCTGAAGGGCGGCTGGGGATGGGGTGGAGGGTGGGTGGGAGGGGGCTTTCGTGTTGCCCCTCGGAGGACCCGCAGTCCGCTGCCGCTGGGTGTGGGGAGACCACCAGCTGCGTTACAGGGGCCGTGAGCCGACGCTGCGGGCGGGATCCGGGCGCGGGATCCGCCGGAGCGCGGCCGAGGGTGGGAAGGGGCCGCCCCCGGGGCCGGAGGAGGCGTGGGCTGCGCTTCCCGCCCCCAATGCGGAGCCTCCTCGCTGGGCCGGGCGGGCCAGGGGTCTCAAGCTGATGCCTAATAAAACCTGCAAGGACCCTTATACCCTGGCTGTGCCCCTTTCTCTGTCCCGCTGAGCGCTGCGGCAAGGGACGGGGAGAAGGAGGGACGGTGCTGTTCCTGACGCACTCACAGCCTCACCAGACCGCAGGGCGGACACAGCGCTGGGGGCTGTCCCGGGGCAGGGGGAATCCGGGCACCCTCTCCACGACACAGAACCCCCCCAATGTACCTCCGGGCCGACAGGGGGCGCCCCGCCCCGTGGCTACGGCCCCGGCGCATATCATCTGCGGACCGGAAGCGGCCGCCCTTTCCCTGTGGAGCACAGCCATGGTGAGGCAGTGGCGTTGGTGTTCCGTGCCGGCATCCGCTGCCATCCGCCGCCCGCCGCGGGCTCTCGCCGTCCCCGCCGCATCCAGAGGCGTGGGAAGGACCCCGCCGCTAGGGCCGGGTGGCGGCGGGAGCCCGGGGTGGCCGGATGAGGGCGGCTAGGGAGTGCTAGGCCTGTCGGCGGCCGTCCCGTAACGCATCCTGTCCCGTCCCGTAGGCCCGCGGCCCCAAGAAGCACCTGAAGCGCGTGGCTGCGCCCAAGCACTGGATGCTGGACAAGCTGACGGGCGTCTTCGTGAGTGCGGACCGGGGTTGGGGTTGAGGCCGGGTACGGGACCAGTCTGAAGGGCGGGGTGGTCGCTTCAGTGGCCCTTTCAGCTAGCCGCCAGCCCACCCGGCTGGGCGGTCTCACCAAGGGAGTGGTGGGGCCCTGCGGGGTCTGCGGGCGGGCTCAGGCGCTGCTCTGGAGTGGCGGTGAGCAGGGATAATGCAGGGGAGAAGAGGATGGTTGCTGTTGAGGCTTTGCGAGCTGCTTTTGTCTTTTCCCCCGCTTGCAAGCGATATGGCAGTGCTGTAGTCGACCGCCCTCTTTCATCCCGCTTGTCGTGTATTTCCTTCACTGGGGTGGGTCGGGGGCTGGTCGTACCGTGTTGGGGGGGAGACTTTGGGTAAACACGTTGCGAATACCAAGCAAACATACCCGCAGCCTGTCCGTGTCTGCTTACCAGCTAGGCTGCACACAGCTGTCCTTAGATGCTGCAGCCAGAGCTGTCAGGGCTGTATCGTGTTCCAGGGAACAGTCGATGTTGCTATTGTGCATGAGAACCCATCAGAAAGCTTCTGTTTGCAGGCCCCCCGTCCATCAACCGGCCCTCACAAGCTGAGGGAGTGCCTTCCCCTCATCATCTTCCTGCGGAACAGGCTGAAGTATGCCCTGACAGGAGATGAGGTCAAGAAGATCTGCATGCAGAGGTTCATCAAGATAGATGGCAAAGTTCGCACAGACATCACCTACCCTGCAGGCTTCATGGGTGAGTGAGGAATGTTGACGGGGTGCCTCAGGCAGCTCTGCTGCACTGAGTGAGATGTTTTGAGGCTGGCAAGATCTGAGGCAAAATGGGCTTTCCTGGTGGACCTGAAGTACGAACAGTTGTTGCTTACTGCTGAGTTTGCACTGCAGTGAGTACCAAAGCCAGGTATCTGTAGCCTGTAACTGTCAGCTTCCATATGCATGAGCTGTTATTCAGACTTCAGCCTTTAGCAGTTCTTATGAATTCCTACTGTATCACAGTAAGAGGTGTGAGCCTGTGGTCAAGAGGAGATACAGACCTCGTCATTCACACCTGAGATGCTGCTCAGCAGGTCCTAGTTCTTTTTAAACATGAGGTTTTTGCTGAGTTACACTGCTAGGTACTGTAGTTGGTAACAGCTGCTGGTTTATTTCCCTCTCTGAAATCAGATGTCATCAGCATTGAGAAAACTGGAGAGCATTTCCGCCTGGTGTACGACACCAAGGGGAGGTTTGCTGTGCACCGCATCACAACTGAGGAGGCCAAGGTGAGGGGCTTCAGCCTGGTGTGAGCATGGGCACAGGTGGCTTTGGTCAGGACAGTGGCTCCTCTGTGCCAGCTTCTGCACAGGAGCTGTTGTCTCTTTTGCCCAAGAGCTGAGCCTGTGCCACCCTTGGGAGGATCAGGGCCTTCAGGGCTGGGGTGCACGGGAACCTTTTGGTGACTTGAGAGTGGGTGCGTTGCGGGGTGCCTGAAACAAGGGATGTTGGCGTGGGGTACCCGCAGAGGAAGCTTTGTGGTGGGGATTGCTGTGCTGTGGTGAGCCGTGGCACAGGGCTCTGCAAGCCAGCAGTGACTGCAAACACAGTTCTGCTTGTGGTGCAGAAGCTTTCCTCTGCCTCTTGGGTCTGTTATGGAATGTTCACAAAACTGCCCTGAGTGTCGGGAGTGACTCCCACACCTCTTTCTTTAACCCAGACATGGCTGTGTGCCTGTGCTGTGAGTCTGTCCTTGGTGTGTCCTTTCAGGGCCAGGCTGTGCAGCCAGGCAGTGGCACCGAGGGGAGAGATGGCCATGCTGGAGCTGGCTGCAGGGAGTGTTCAGGACATCTCTGCCTCCCTGTGACACTGTTCCTTCTGGCTGTCAACCTGTGTGAATCCCAGCAAAGCTGTGAATTGCTTGGGGGTGAAAGGCAGGAGGGGAGCTGGGGTAGCCTGAGGGAGGGATGCAGTCCTCTCTTGGGTCCTGGAGACAGGCAGTCTGCTTCAGCCCCACAGGCTCCAGGGCAGAATGAGAAACCTGCCCTGGCACAGGCTGTCCTGGGGGGCGTAGTGGGTTGGCAGCCCTGCGAGGGGCCTTGCTGGGGCAGAGCTGCTGCCCGGGTTCTCTGTGAGCCCTGCAGGGTCTGGGGGTGTTGTGTGGGGTCCAGGGCCTGCTGTGGCTGGCAGCAGTCCGGGGGACAAGGGTGTCTGGCCCGTGGTGTCACTGGCTGCCTCAGCAGACCACTGTTGGGGGCTCTTTGCAGTACAAGCTGTGCAAGGTGAGGAAGATCTTTGTGGGCACCAAAGGAATCCCTCATCTGGTCACCCACGATGCCCGCACCATCCGCTACCCAGACCCACTTATCAAAGTGAATGATACGGTCCAAATTGACCTGGAGACGGGCAAGATCACAGATTTCATCAAGTTTGACACAGGTAGGTCTTGAATCTTACGTAAAACACTGAGATCTTCCCCACTGTGGAGAGCAGTGTAGAAATTCAAATACAAAAGCCTTGGAAAAGGCTTTTTTTTTTTTCCTGGGGCATCTCCACGGGCAACTGGAGCAGGGATTCCATTACATGCCTCCTTGGTGCTGACATGAATGAGTGAGAAGGTGGTGGGGAATCTTGGGGCCAGGGAGCTGTTTGTCTCCTCAGGGTGTGCCAGGGTCCCTGTAGAATGTAGGTGTCACCAGGTGCTCCCAGTGGCTGCTCTCTGGGCCAGTGTGGCTCTGTCCCTACCCATGGATGCTCTCAAAGAACCCAGGCACTCTCCAGCTTCACCGTTGCACCTGGTGCCAGCTCTGGTCACAACAGTCTCCTTTCACCTCAGGTAACCTGTGTATGGTGACCGGTGGTGCCAACTTGGGTCGTATCGGGGTGATCACCAACCGGGAGAGACACCCCGGGTCATTCGATGTGGTTCACGTGAAGGATGCCAATGGTAACAGCTTTGCCACCAGGCTCTCCAACATCTTTGTCATTGGCAAGGTAAGCCTGCACGAACATGGGTGGGTTCTGCTGCTGGCTGAAGGACAGAGATGTTCATGGCTCCAGAAATCAGCTGTGTAGTGAAGCTCCAGTGGTGGCATCAATTCTGGCTCTGCTCCCTGTGGTTCTGCCCACGGGGAATGCAAAGCAAGTGTAAATGTAGGAATGGGGGGGACGTTTCCAAGAAGCAGCCCTGTGGTTCTGTAAACCTGAGAGCCCAGAGCTCAGCAGTACTCAGATCTTGATGGGACCTAAGCAGGTGCTTGGACAAGAGTGCTCTCTCCTTGCCTGATGCCTGTGCTTTCTCTTTCCTGGTGGGCTCTTCTCTCTGGGTTGGAAGGGATGATGGGCTAGGGCTTGGCTGAAGCACGTTCTTCCTGAGCATGACAGAACAAGGCAGAGGCAGGTCCTTGCACCTTTGACACCTTCCTAAGGGCCTTCTGCAGGGCCAGAACTGTGTGGCCTGGCAGGGACTGGCTTCTGCTGCCTTTTCTCCCTAAGAGGGGGAGCTCTGCACCTGTCCAGGATCCATGATGTGAGGTGGCTTCTCCTTTGCTGCAGGGCAACAAGCCATGGATTTCCCTGCCCCGTGGAAAGGGCATCCGCCTGACCATCGCTGAGGAGAGGGACAAGAGGCTGGCAGCCAAGCAGAGCAGTGGGTGAGCACCAGTTCAGGCCAGCAGTTGTCCGTTCAGTCTGTTAATTAAACTGTTTACCAAATCGCTGTGTGAGTGGCTGGGGAGCATCCCAGGGCTGGGGGTATGTGGGCTGTGCCAGTGTGAAGCCACACTCTGCTCTCCAGGAGGATCTGCTGGTCTGGGGAGATTCCCGGTGATCTGAGCAGCTGCCAGAGCTGTATTCCAGGAAGGAGGAGTGGTGGTGCTCTGCGTCCTGAGCTGCTGCATGAGTTCTGGTACCAAGGGGGTTGATCCGTATGTAAATAGTGAGGTCCTCCCCCTGGGAGAGCTCTTGCTTCCGCCTTCTGGCTCCTCAGCCAATGCCTTGGACTTCTCCAAATCCACTACTAAAAACCCGATGGGTGGGGAGAATCGCTGCCCCGCGTTGGACACGGGAGGAGGCGTGGCAGAGGATGAGGAAAAGGCTGAGTGCCTGGGGCTGGGCTGTCACTGAGCCCTGCAGCGATGGCAGCGTGCAGTGCAAGTGTGGGCTGACCCGTGGGTGATCGGAGCGTGCGGTGCCGTGCGGGGTGCGGGTCCCACGGGCTGGGTCAGCGCACGGCAGCCACGCGGAGTGGCGTGAGTGCAGCTCCTGCGCGGGGCGAAGGGGAAGGAAAGGCGAGTGCCCGCCGGGGCGGGTAGATGGCCTCTATCGGCCGGGAGTGGCCTATCAGTCCTCCAGCAGCTCTCTATGGTGGTTTGGTCCTACACATGCGCAGAGTGAGCGCGGGCACCGGGAACGTGCGCAGAGGCGTCACCTAGCGCCGGCACTGCCAGGCACGCATGCGCAGTAAGGCGGAGCGCGTCACATGGCGGCAGCGGGGGCTCCGTGTGTCTTGGTAGCGTTACCTTCACTTCCCACCCCCCAGGCACTGCCCCCCCACTCAGCTCTCTTGCCCTCGGTTTCAGGGTTCGGTAGCAGCCTGCTTTCGCCAGCACCTCATCCCTCTCTGTCACATCAGTATTTGGTGTGTGGGTGCTTTCCTGCAAGGCACAGGAAGTGCCAGACACAGCGTGCTCTCCCACACGGGATATATTCAGGCATCACTCTTGGTCCCTCTGAAGTGTTGTTGCGTTTAAGTGTTATGTGATGTCCCCCGCTGGCCTACTCCAGCTGCTTCACTCCCTTGTCTGACCCTTTATAAAGAGTTGCAGGTGCAGTTGTTTTGATGAAAAATACCAGAATAATCTGATAGAGGTGTCAGAAACAACAACAACAAAATAGGCTTCCTGGACACCAAAGGGAGAATGGAGTGTGGGTCACATTCATCATCCCTGACTGCTTTCCAGGTTGTGGAGGCAGATGTGACACAGCCATGGTGTAGAGCAACCTGTCCCTCACTTCACCTGGTTGGTAGGTTGTGCTTGCAGGTCTGTGCTGGTATCACAGGGGGATGCTGCTGTAGGTTGAGGTTTGGCTGAACAGTTCCCCTGTTTCTCAATAACAATCCCCTTTGCAAATCAGTTTTGCTTCAGCAAAAGGCAGGGAGGATTCCCAGTTATCTTTCTCTATGCTATTACAGTACTGAGTTCACTGAAACTTAGTGGCTTCCTCTGGGAATACACCAGTCAGAGAAGGCGTTCAGTGGAGCAGTTATTCAGATGTTGAAAACTGTCTCCATGATCCCTTTTGCCTGTGGTGTGAGGGCTCCAACCACACTGAAACTCTGGTCATGTGCAGGGCTGCACTCCCTGCCCCATACTGCACTGCTGTGTGCAGTGAATGTCAGTCACTCTCTGAGCTTTCCCAGAAACACGAAGATTCTGGGAAATTGAGTTTAAATCACCTTACCCTGGCTTTTTACTGCAGATTATAAAATGCCCTCTGTGCATGCAGCTGTGCTCGGGAGCTCACACTCTTGTGCTTACAGCTGTGGTTCAGACATGTGTCCTGTCCCTCTCTCTCCCTGTGCCCATGTGCCCACAGACAAGGGTACAGGAGCAGCATCTGCATGGGCAGCTGTCAGCTCCCCAACGTGCTGCAAAAAGCAGTGAACAACTTGCAAAAAAAAGCTTCACTTCACTGAGAGCCTCGGGGTCCCAGCACACAAATACCTGACTGCCATGCTGCTCTCACACCCACCCTGTCTGCACCATGGCTGGTGCCACAGCACCCCAACCACGGTGTGGACAGGGGGAGTCTGCTCACAGGATCCTCTTCTCAGAGCAGTTGTGCTAAGGGAAGTGGGCCATGCTGCTATGATGATATGGCTACCTCTGAAACATCCTAGGGTTGGGATAAGTTTCTTGAGGTAAAAAAGTTAAGAGCAAGGAGATCTGGGAATCACAGGTTGCTGTCTAGTCACAGCTCACTGTCTGGAAAGTTGATGGTGTGTGGAAGCCATTTCTGAGAGTACGAGGGGCAGGTGATGACTGGGAACTGCCAGCGTATAATCAGCAACCCAAATTTTGATGAACTAACCTAATTGTGATGAAATTACTGATTTTAACAGTAGCAGTCTGTATTCATTGGAGGAAATTAATTACAATGCCAATGGATTTGTTGTGACAGTACCTCATTAGTGGCTTGGAAAAGAATGAATGTAAACTCTTAAAATAAACTCTTAAAATGAGTAGAGTTATATGTGGTGTAAATGTGCATGTGTAGATGGAAAGCCACGTACACAAACAGACACCTGCATACATCAGTAATGACAGCACTTGATGTGTGTCTTCAGAATACTCAGAAACAAGGACAGTTTCATGGTTCAAAAGTTATCTTCAAGTAATTCTGGCACATTATCACTACTTTAAACGTATAATTTTTGCGTCTTTGAGGCTCATATCCAACAGAAGCTGTAAGCATGCAATAAATCACCTAGTTTCTGATACGATATGGGTAGGATTAATGGCTGAGTTTCCTTGGAGTTCCTTAGTTTCCCAAGGAAGTGATCAAGTCCAAAAGCTCTTCTGTGACACAAGTCAAGGCTTAAGTGGGCCTCTCTTCCTTTCTTGGTATTTCCTCCATCACCCTTCGTGTTCCACGCTTTCCTAGATCCCAAAATCAGCCCCTGACACATCTTGGTTTTCATTTCCTTCTCGTCTGTCCAAGGTGCTGGGACCCAGCGAGGCAAACTGGTGCCCCCAATCTGGTTGATAACCAAGCTGCCCCTTTATTGCACAGTCACTTCTTCTCATATTGTGTTCCTGTGGCCACACCCCCGCCACCACACACCAACACAGCGTTTCATTGGACACCCGGTGTGTTTACCTGAGGCACAGCCAATCCCTGGTGCAGGGAGCACAGGAGTGTGGGCTGATCTCATTGGCCCCTCAAACACGGGGCTGGGCACAGCAAAGGGGTCACACCCCCCACCTCTGGAAACATTCCAGAGCATTCTATGACGGGGGGGGGGGTTATGGGGTAACTAGGGGGGGGCTATGGGGCACTTGGGGGGGGCTGGGGGCACTTATGGGGGGTTACAGGGTAGTTAAGAGGGGCACTTGGGGGGCCTGGCGGGGCTTATGGGGCACTTATCATAGAATCATAGAATTAGCCGGGTTGGAAGGGACCTCAGAGATCATCTAGTCCAACCCTTGACCCACCGGAGCAGTTGCTAGACCATGGCACTGAGTGCCACATCCAGTCTGTTTTTAAATGTCTCCAGGGACGGAGAATCTACCACCTCACCGGGCAGTCCATTCCATAGCCTGATCACCCTCTCCGTGAAGAAATTCTTTCTAATATCTAACCTAAACCTCCCCTGGCACAACTTAAGACTGTGTCCTCTTGTCTTGTTGAAGGTCGTCTGTGAAAAGAGTCCAGTTCCCACCTCGCTACAGCCTCCTTTCAGGGAGTTGTAGACAGCAATGAGGTCTCCCCTGAGCCTCCTCTTCTTCAGGCTGAACACCCCCAGCTCTCTCAGCCTCTCCTCATAGGATCTGTGCTCGAGTCCCTTCACCAGCCTGGTTGCCCTCCTTTGGACCCGGCTGCAGCACCTCAATCTCCTTCCTGAGCTGAGGGGCCCAGAACTGGACACAGGACTCAAGCTGTGGCCTCCCCAGGGCTGAGCACAGGGGCAGAATCACCTCCCTGGACCTGCTGGCCACGCTGTTCCTGAGCCAGCCCAGGATGCCATTGGCCTTCTTGGCCACCTGGGCACACTGCTGGCTCATGTTCAGCTTCCTGTCAATCCAGACTCCCAGGTCCTTTTCTGCCTGGCTGCTCTCCAGCCACTCTGTCCCCAGCCTGGAGCTCCCCATGGGGTTGTTGTGGCCAAAGTGCAGGACCCGGCACTTGGCCGTGTTGAACCTCATCCCCTTGGGATCAGCCCAACTCTCCAGTCTATGGGGGGTTATGGGGTAGTTGGGGGGGCTGGGGGCACTTATGGGGCAGTTGGGGGGCAGTGGGGGGGTTGGGAGGGTTTGGGGTCTCTTATGGGGCAGTTGGGGGGCAGTGGGGCGGTTATGGGGTAATTAGGGGGGTTATGGGGTACTCGGGGGGGCACTAGGGGGGCTATGCGGTAATTAGGGGGCACTTTGGGGGGGTTACGGGATAATTAGGGGGATTTGGGGGGCACTTGGGGCGTTGGGGTCACTTATGGGTAACTTGGGGGGCACTTAGGGGGGTTATGGGGCAATTAGAAGGGGTTGGGGGCACTTATGGGGGAATTAGGGGGGCTTAGGAGGGGTTTGGGCCACTTATGGGGCATTTGGGGGTCATGGGGCACTTAGGGGGGTTGGGGGTCACTTATGGGTCCCTTTGGGGTCCCTATGGATCCTTTGGGGTCCTTTTGGGGTCTCTATGGCTCCTCTGGGCTCTCCCCGCTGCCTCCCAGGTCCCGCTACACGGAATGTTTGGTGCGTTTGGATCCCCCCCCCCCTCTGCGGAACCGGCAGCGGCGGCCGAGCGGCACCTCCGGGGGGGAAAACCCCGCAGCTCCCGGGAGAGACCCAGGGGGACCACGAACAGCGGCTCCGGGACGCCCTGGCACGGGAAGCCCCGGTCCGGGCTCGGCATCCGCCGCCTAAACCTCCCCTCGCTTCATAAAACAAACCAAACAAACCCGGGAGCCTCCGGGGGACCCTCCCGGGACTCACCCGCACCCCTGCGCTTGGCTTCTCAATAAACCCGCAGTGTTCAAAGCGCTCCGGGCCCTTCCCCGGCCGCCATTTCGCTGCCCCCCTCATCCTCATCATCCTCCTCCTCCTCCCCTCAGCGTTCCCGGCCGCCATTTTGTCTCCTTCCGCCTCCTTCCCCCTTAGGAGACGGAGGACGACGGCGCCGCCGTCGCTGATTGGCTGCGGCCACTGAGGCGGAACGGCTCCCATTGGCCGAGCCGCTCTTGCGCCCGCCTCCGCTTGGCGATACGAGCGCTGATTGGTCGACGAGTTCCCGCCTCTGCCTACCTCCCGCCCCCCACCCGATCTCTCCTCCGCCGATTGGGCCGCGACGCTGAGGCAGGGTGGGCGCCGATTGGTTCTCGACTCCTCCTCCCCTCCCCGCCGAGCGACGATTGGGCGAGGCTTTCCCGCCTCTCCGGTCGTTGCCTCTGATTGGGCAGCGCCTTCCTGGGGGTGCCGCACGCTGATGGGGAGGGGGCGGGGAAACGGAGGTCATAAAAGAGGCGGCGAAGGGCGGGAAGCGGCACTCAGGAGGCGGCGGCGGAGCTGGGAGCGGAGACTGGAGCTGGAGGAGAGAGCGCTGGCGGTTTCATCTGATTCAATTTTATCCATTTTAGTTACTTTTAAATTATTTTAAATTAATTTTTTATTCTTAAAATTATTTTTGATCATTTTTTTCATTAATTTTCTGTTAATTCTGGAGGAGGGGGCGAAGCGGCGCCAATTGAATTGAATTGAATTGAATTGAATTGAAAAACCCGGGCGGGCTTTGAGGGTTTGGGAGGAATTTTGTTCTCTTCCTAATTTTGCTTTTTCCAGTCCCAAAGATTAAATTCGTAATTAGTTTATCCCGGGTTAATTCCTTCATTAATTAGTGTCCCCGTCACTTAATTAACGTCCCAATCCCGGGGATCTTTCTCTGCTCATAAACCGCTTAAAGAACCCCAAATCCTGTTGATTTAAACCATTAATATCCATGTTAATTATTTAATTAAAGTGTTAAATTAAATTAATTAAAGTATTTAATTAAAGTATCGCTTCGCTCAATAGATTGAGGGCTTTGGGGGCGGTTTAATAATTCCTTTAAATTATTTCCCTTTGGGATAACTTCAGTTTAATTAAAAGTTATTGGGTTAATAAGAAATAATTTATTAAAATTATTTATTGGAGTAATTTATTGAAGTTATTTATTGAAAAACTGCTGAGGGCTCATTAAAAAGTCAATGGAAAATTATTGACAATTTATTCAAAAGTTATCCAAGTTTTTTAGCGAAAAATTCAGTTATTTAACATTATTGAAAATATAATTATTAAAGATTTATTTATTGAGCTATTTATTAAAGGGTTATTAATTAATGAGTTACTAAAAATTGCTATTGAGCTATTAAAGGGTTATTAATTGAGTTATTAAAAAGTTACTATTGAGCTATTTATTAAAGGGTTATTAATTAATGAGTTATTAAAAATTACTATTGAGCTATTTATTAAAGGGTTATTAATTAATGAGTTATTAAAAATTACTATTGAGGTATTTATTAAAGGTTATTAATTAATGAGTTATTAAAAATTACTATTGAGGTATTTATTAAAGGTTATTAATTAATGAGTTATTAAAAATTAGTATTGAGCTATTAAAGGGTTATTAATTGAGTTATTAAAAAGTTACTATTGAGCTATTTATTAAAGGATTATTAATTAATGAGTTATTAAGAAGTTACTCAAATGGAACAGCAAAACCTCAGCTTCAAATCTTTATTTTAAACGAAAATACAAAACTAAATTAATTCAAACCAATTATTAACATTAAAACCCACCAAAGCCTCTTGGAACCCGAGCAGCTGCAGGTTAAACAACCCCTGAATTTAATTTAATTTAATTTGATTTAATTTGATTTTAACCCCTAATCCCCCCCCGCCGCTTCTCCCTTCCCCTCCCTCCCCATTTCGGACCCAAACCGGGGCATTTTGGGTCAATTTCTCGCTTTTCCTCATGTTCTACTACCCGGAGGTTCTCCGCCGCCACACCGGCTGCTTCGGCACCATTTGGTACTGGGGGTTTTTTGGTTTTTTTCCCTTTTTCCTCATTTTTTTCCTCATTTCCAGCCCCTTTTTTTTTTTTTTTTTTTCCCCCCTCTTTTTGGGGTTAAATCCCCTTTTTCCCGCAGGTTGGCGGCCACCTGCAGCTCCCGCCTGCGGCCCCGCGAGTACCTGGGGGTGGACGTGCCGCGGACGTGGTAATTTTGGGGCGAAATCCCCCGGTTTTGGGTCTGTCCCATCCTCCCCCCCCTCCCCCCCTTCGCGCTTCGCAGCGGGAAAAGGGGGCGGGTCCTCCCGCTTGGCCACGCCCCCCTCGGCTCCTATTGGTCACTTCTCGCTCTTCCCCCGCCCAGCGCCGCCGTGGTCTCGTTTGTCATTGGTCGAGGCGGCTGGGAAGCTCCGCCCCCTCCCGCCGGGGCTCCGCCCCCTCGCTGCTCCCTCTATTTAGCGGCGCTGCTCCAGTTGGGCCTCGCTCGGGTCTATGGGAGGCAGTGCCGGAACCTCCTGGGTTCGGGGGGGTTCGGGGAGTTGGGGGGAAGGGTTGGAAATGGAGTTTGGGGGGTCCTGAGGGGGGTTAATGGGGATTTGGGGGGGGCTGAGAGGGTCTTGGGGAGATGTAGAGGGGTCCTGGGGGAGGGTTGAGGGGGGGTAATGGGGGGCTGGGGGGTCATGGAGGGTTTTGGGGAGACCTTGAGGGGTTTTGGGGGGTCCTGGGGGGGATTTGAAGGGTCCTGAGGGGGTTTGGGGGGTCCTGAGAGTGGGTAATGGGGATCTGGGGGGGATTTGAGGGGTCCTGAGGGGGCTTGGGTGGGTCTTGGGGGGTAATGGGGGCTTGGGGGGGATTTGAGGGGTCCTGAGGGGTTTTAGGGGGTCCTGAGGGGGGTAATAGGGGGCTTGGGGGGATTTGAGGGGTCCTGGAGGAATTTTGGAGGTCCTGGGAGGGATCCTGAGGGAATTTGGGGGGTCCTGGGGGTGTCTTGGGGAGATCTTGAGGGGGTTTGGGGGGGGTCCTGAGGGGATTTGGGGGATCCTGAGGGGGGGCAGTGGGGGTTTTGGGGGTGCTGGGAGGATTTGGGGGGTCCTGGGGGGGTTTTTTGACTCATTTTTGGGGTGGGTTTTTTTTTGGGGGGTCCCAGAGGAGGCGTCTCAGGTCTTGGGGCGGCTGCACAGGGCAAGACCCCCCCCAAACATCGACCTCAGCCCCCCCAGGAGGTCAGAACCCCCCCAAAAAAACAACCCTGGGACTCTTGGGGACCCCCCCAGGATTTAGGGGACCCCCCTGGCCCCCCCATTTTGTGTCCCCCCCTCCCTCCCTGCAGGGCTCAGCTGGTGGCCGATGCTCAGGCTCTGATGGTGGCCCTGGAACTCGCCCCTGACCCCTTCTTTGGGGTGATGGTCCCCGAGCTGCCCCCTCCCCCCCTCATCCCACAGGTAAGAAACACAAAAACCCCACCAAAAATAAAAAAAACCCTTTTTTTGACCCAAAATCCCTTTTTTTTCCCACCTTAAATCCCATTTTTTGACCCAAAAATCACTTTTCTCACTCCTAAAACACCTTTTTTTATCTCTAAATCCTTTTTGACCAAAAAAAAATGTTTTGTTTGAACCCCAAATCCCTTCTTTAGACCCCAAAATCCCTTCATATAACCCCCAAATCCCTCTTTTCCCACCTAAAATCCCTTTTTCTGCCCCAAAATCCCTTTTTTTACCCCTGAAGTCCCATTTCTGGACCTCCAATTCTTCTTTTTTGACCAAAAAATCTCTTTGGTTGACCCCAAAATCCCTTCATTTAACTCCCAAATCCTGGGTTTTGCCCCAAAATCCCATCTTTCACCCCAAAATCCCTTTTTTTGACCCCCCAAAGATTTTTTGGACCCCCAAATCTCTTCTTTTGACCCCAAAATCTCTTTTTTTAACCAAGAAATCTCTTCTTTTGACCCCAAAAATCCCTTTTTTTGGCCCCAAAATCCTACTTTTGACCCTAAGTGATTTTTTTGACCCTAAAATCCTTTTTTTTGATCCAAAAATCCCTCTTTTCAACCCAAAACCCCTTTTTTTCAACCCAAAAATCACTTCTTTGCCCCCAAAATCCCTTTTTTCACTCCTAAAATCCTTTTTTTTAGCTCAAAATTGCTTTTAGCACCTCTAAAATCCCATTTTTTCACCCCAAAAATCTTTTTTCACCCCTAAAATCCCTTTTTTTGACCCCAAAATCCCTTTGTTTGATCCCAAAATTTTGTTTGACCCCAAAACTCCATTTTTTACCCCAAATTCCCATTTTCACCCCTAAATTCTCATTTCTTGACCCCAAAATCCCTTTTTTCCCCCTAAAACCCCATTTTTAATCCCAAAATCCCTTTGTTTAACTCCTAAAATCCCCTTTTTCACCCCCAAAATTTTCTTTGACCCCAGAATCCCTTTTTTGACCCCAAAATCCCTTCTTTTACTCCAACCCCCAGTTTCACCCCCAAAATCCCTTTTTTCACACCTAAAATCCCTTTTTTTCCCCCCAAACCCCTTTTTAGTAACCAAAATCCTTTTTTCTCCCCACAACCCATTGATTTTTAACCAAAATCCCATTTTTTCCTCCCAAAACCAATTTCCCCTTCAAAACCCCATTTTTACCCCCAAAATCCCCTTTTCTTCCCCCCAAACCCCTTTATTTTTAACCAAACCCCTAGTTTTTCCCCCCAAAATTCCCTGTTTTTTCCCCAACCCCCCTGGGTTTTTTTTAACCAAAACCCCACTTTTTCCCCCCAAACCCTTTT
Source organism: Calypte anna (assembly GCF_003957555.1). Lineage (NCBI taxonomy): Eukaryota > Metazoa > Chordata > Aves > Apodiformes > Trochilidae > Calypte > Calypte anna. The sequence continues at coordinate 16,275,020 of NC_044247.1, read as the reverse complement.
TTTTAACCAAAATCATGTTTTTCCCCCAAATATCCACTTTTTTCCCCCAAAACTGTTTATTTTTAACCAAAACCCCCAATTTTTTCCCCAAAAACCCCATTTTTCCCCCCAGCCCCCCTTTATTTTTAACCATAATCCCCCCCTTTCCACCCAAACCCCGTTTTCTTTAACCAAAACCCCTTTATTTTTCCCCAAACCCCCTTTCCCCCCCATTTTCCCCCTTTTTTCCCCATTTTCCCCCTTTTTTCCCCCATTTTTCCCCCTGCAGGTGAAGGCCCTGGAGGAGTTTCCCCCCCCCCCAGGTGAGCTCTGCCCCACAAGTGTGGGGCTGAGGGGGGGGGATGTGGGGCAGGACCCCTCCCTCCCCTCCCCCTGACCCCCAAGTGCCCCCCCAGGGCCCCCCCTGACCGTGACCCCCGAGAGCATCACCCTGAGGGAGCCCCCCAGGAGCCCCCCCAGACCCATGGCAGAGGTGGGGGGGGCACTTGGGGGTCACATATGGGGTGGGGGGGTCACTTATGGGGCACTTGGGGGGAGGGGGGGGCACTTATGGGGTGGGGGGGCACTTATGGGGCACTTGGGGGGGACATATGGGGCAGTTATGGGGTGGGGGGTCACTTATGGGGCACTTCTGGGTCACTTGTGGGTCTGGGGGGGGGTCACTTGGGGGGCAGGGGGGGCACTTATGGGGTGGGGGGGTTACTTGGGGGTCACTTATGGGTCGGGGGGGCACTTGGGGGGCACTTATGGGGTGGGGGGGTCACTTGGGGGTCTGGGAGAGTCACTTATGGGTCTGGGGGTGTCACTTGGGGGTCAGGAGGAGCTCCCTGAGTTGACCCCCCAGGAGCTGCAGCTGCTGCTGGAGGAGGGGGAGCCCCTGAGTGCAGGTGGGGGGCACTTGGGGGGCACTTATGGGGCTGGGGGGGGGGCACTTATGGGGCAGAAATGGCTCTTGGGGCTTTGGGGGGGCTTTTTTGGGTACTTAGGGGGCACTGATTGGGCTGTGGGGTCACTTATGGGGCACTTGGGGGGCACTTGGGGGGGCACTTACGGGGCTGGGGGGGCACTTATGAGGAGGGGGGGACTTATAGGGCACTTATGGGGCAGAAATGGCTCTTTTGGGGCTCTTTTGGGGTACTTATGGGGCTCTTATGGGTCTGGGGGTCACTTTTGGAGCAGGGGGGTCACTTGGGGGTCAGTTTTGGGTCTGACCCCCCAGGGCCCCCCCTCTTTCTGCCCCATAGCAGAGGAAATCCCAGAGGTGCCCCACGTCCCCCCAGCCCTGGGTGAGCACTTGGGGGGCTGGGGGGTCACTTATGGGGTGGGGGAGTCACTTATGGGGTGGGGGGTCACTTATGGGTCTGGAGGGGTCACTTATGGGATGGGGGGGAACTTGGGGGTCACTTATGGCGCAAGGGGAGTCACTTGTGGGTCTGGGGGGGTCACTTATGGGGTGGGGGGGGCACTTGGGGGTCACTTATGGGTCTGGGGTCACTTGGGGGTCACTTATGGGTCTGGGGGTCACTTATGGGTCCCCCCTCTGCCCCACAGCCCCCTCCCCCGTTCCCGAGCCCCCCAAGGTCAGTTTTTTTGGGGGTCTGGGGGTGTTTTTTTGGGGGGGGTCCCCACTTATGGGTCAGACCCCCAAGTTATGGGTCAGACCCCCCACCCCCTGCCCCCCATTTCTTTTTTTCAGCCCCTCCCCCCACCCCCCTTTCCCGTCCCCCCAACCTCCCCACCCCTCCCCCCACCCCCAAGACGTCGCCCCCTCCCCCCCCTCCTGGACCCCCAGACCCAAATCCCCCAGGAAAGGTTCCGGGAGCAACTGGAGCAGCCGTGGGGGGGGTGTGGGGCACTGGTAAGAGGGGGGGGGGACGGGGGACACCCCAAAACATCTGGGGGGGGATGCTCAAAAATTTGGGGGGAAAACCAAAAAATTTGGGGCAGGGGGAAAAAAAATGGGGGGGGAACCAAAGATTGGGGGTGCAAGGGGGGGGGGGAAGCAAAGGTTGGGGGCATGGAGGGGGGGGGACCCCAACATTTTGGGGGACCAAAGATTGAGGGGGACCCCAAAAAAATTGGGGGGGTCTCAAGAAATTGGGGGGGACCCCAAAAGATTAGGGGGGGACCCAAAGGTTGGGGGGGACCCCAAAAAAATGGGAGAAACCCCAAAGGTTTGGGGGGGTCCTAAAGAATTAGGGGGAACCCCAAGGTTGGGGGGACCCCAAAAAAAACTTGGGGGGGCTCCCAAAGACTGGGGGGACCCCAAAATTTTTGGGGTGCCCCCCAGGTGCTTCTGGAGCCCCCCCCCAAGCGTCGTCGCCCCCCACGTGAGCTCCTGAGGACCCCCAGCGTTGGTGAGGGGGGGGCAGGGGGGAGTTTGGGGGTTTTGGGGGGGGGCACCCCAAAAATTTGGGGGTTTTATCCTTTTTCCCCCCCCTCCCCCCATCCAGGTTGGGTCCCCCCCGAACTTGGGGGGCTGTGGGATCGCTGTGCCCGAGCCTGGAGCCCCCCCAGACCCTCAGAGCTCCCCAGTGAGCTGGAGGTGAGCACCCCAAAAATTAGGGGGGACCCCAAGAAATCGGGGGGGGGTCCAGAGATTGGGGGGAACCCCAAAACATTGGGGTTCTGGCCCCATAGATTTGGGGGTTTTGGAGGTTTTGGACCCACAGTTTTGGGGGTACCCCAAAAATTGGGGGGAGGGGACCCATAGATTGGGGTCTGGGGGTCCTGGCCCCACAGATTTGGGGGGGGTTTGGGGTTTTTGGGGGTCCTGGCCCCACAGATTTCTGCCCCACAGGTGCCCAGGGGGGTTCTGGAACCTTCTCTGCCCACCCTGCCCTCCTCAGGTCAGTGCTGGGGGAACTGGGGGGCACTTGGGGGTCTGGGGGGGTCACTTATGGGTTAGGGGGGGTCACTTGTTGGTCTGGGGGTCACTTGGGGGTCTGGGGGTCACTTAGGGGTCATTTATGGGGCTGGGGGTGTCACTTGGGGGTCTGGGGGTCACTTGGGGGTCTGGGGGTCACTTAGGGGTCATTTATGGGGCTGGGGGTGTCACTTGTGGGTCTGGGTGTCACTTGTGGGTCTGGGGTGTCACATGGGTCTGGGGGTCACTTGGGGGTCACTTATGGGGCAGGGTGTGTCACTTATGGGTCTGGGGTGTCACTAATAGGTCTGGGGGTCACTTGTGGGTCTGGGGGTCACTTAGGGGTCACTTATGGGTCTGGGGGTCACTTGTGGGTCTGAGGGTCGCTTGGGGGTCTGGGGGTTACTTATGGGTCTGGGGGTCACTTGTGGGTCTGGGGATGTCACTTATGGGTCTGGGGGCCACTTGGGGGTCAGAGCTGTCCCTGGAGGTGCTGGAGGAGGAAGAGCAGCCCCCTGCCCCACGTCCCCCCCTGGACATCCCTCGGTGCGTGTGGGGCAGAGGGGGGGAGGCTGGGGGGGCACTTATGGGGCAGAACCCCTGCCCCATAACCCCCCTGTGCCCCATTTCTGCCCCACAGCCCCCCCCCGATCCCCTCTCCCCCCCTGCCCATCCCTCAACTTCCGGAAGGCCCCGAACCCCCCCTCCCCCCCAGCCCCGCCTACAACATGGCCGCCGCCCGAAGGTGAGTGAACCCCCAGACCCATACTTGGGGGACAGACCTAAAAATGGGTGTTCTAGACCCAAAATGGGGGTCCCAGCCCCATAGATTGGGGTCGTGACCCCTAAGTGGGGGTCCCAGCCCCATAGATTGGGGTCCTGACCCCTTAATGGGGGTCCTGGCCCCATAGATTGGGGTCCTGACCCATAGATTGGGTCCCAGCCCCATAGATTGGGGTCCTGCCCCCCATCTTGGGGTCCTGCCCCCCATCTTGGGGTCCTGCCCCCCAGGTTGGTTCTGACGAGCGTCCGCCAGGGTCCGGTGCCCCTCGAGGGTCTGATCCCCCCCGGGACCCCCCGAGGAACCGTGGGGAGGATTTTTTCTGTCTGTCTGGGTGAGGACTTGGGGGGCAGCCCCACACTTGGGGGGCAGGAGGGAGAGGGGAAGTTTGGGGGCAGGTTTGGGGGATTCGGGGGGGTCCCTTTTGGGGCATTTTCGGGGCATTTTTGCAGTCACTTGGGAATTTTGGGGGCAATTTTGGGGCAGTTTTGGGGAATTTGTGGTGTCACTTATGGGGCAATTTGGGGGCATTTGGGGGTGGGCACTTATGGGGCAATTTTGGGGGTCCCTGAGGGTCACTTATGGGGCAATTTTGGGGAATCTTTGGGCATTTATGGGGCAATTTTTGGCAGTTTTGGGGAATTTATTGGGTCACTTATGGGGCAATTTTGGGGTCCCTGGGGTCACTTATGGGGCGTTTGGGGGAGCACTTTTGGGTCACTCTCGGGGCTCTTTATGGGGGTCACTTATGGGGCAATTTGGGGGGGTCCCTTTTGGGTCACTTCCGGGTCATTTTTGGGGTAATTTTGGGTCATTTTGGGGGTTCCCCCAGAGCTGTGTGGGGGGGGTTGGGTTCACCTGGAGCAGCTCTCGCCCTTCGGCCCCATCACCCTGGGGGCGGGGCGGAGATCAGCGATGACGTAATCGACCCCGCCCCTGTGATGTCATCGGCCCCGCCCCCGTGACGTCACAGACGCACCTAATAAAGTTTGGGTGCCTCCCAGTATGTTCCAGTAGCCCCCCAGTTGCCTCCCAGTTCCTCCCAGTCCCTGCCAGTTTCCCCCCCCAGTTTCCCCCCCCACTTCCTCCCCCCCAGTTCCCCCCCCCCCCAGTTCCCCCCCCCCCAGTTCCCCCTCCCCAGTTCCCTCCCCCCAGTTCCCCTCCAGTTCCCCCCCAGTTCCCCCCAGTATCTTCACACCTTGACTCTTTATTAATTCTCCATTATAATTAAAGCCCCGCCCCTCCCCCCTCCCCTGGGCCCCTCCCGTCCCCTCCCGTCCCACGGGGCCCCTCCCCCTTTATGACATCATCAAAACCACGACGAAAACGACCCCAGAAAAACCAAAAAAAGGGTAAAAAAACCCAAACAAACCAAACTCCTGTGCTTAGCTCCGCCCCCTCATTTGCATAGCGTAGAAGCCTCGCCCCCCCTCGCCGCTGATTGGCTGGAAGGAGAGGGGCTGAACTTTGACCTTTCCCAGCTGGTGAAAGGGGGATGGGGGTGGGCGTGGCCTAAATGGGTGTGCTCTGCATGGGCGTGGTCGGGCTGGGGGCCGTGGTCAGTTGGAGTGGACATGGTTGTGGCCGGTTATTGGGCGTGGCTCCATGTGGGCGTGGTTGCAATTGGTGTGGTCTGAGTGGGTGTGGCCGATGTGGGCGTTGTCCTATTTGGGCGTGGCCTCAAGAGGGTGTGGCCCGTGTGGGCGTGGTCAATGTGTGTGTGTGGTCAGTGAGTGGGCGTGTGCTTTTCCACTGTTTTTCCCGGGGGATGGGTGGGGTTTGAGTGGGCGTGGTCCTAATGAGTGTGGCCAGTGAGTGGGCGTGGCCAAAGGGGTGTGTTCTCCCCCTTCTTTTCCACTGCTCCCCATTGGGTGGGAGTGGGGTGGGTGGGAGTGGTCCTAAGTGGGTGTGGCCCACGTGGGTGTGGTCTGATGGGTGTGGTCAGTGCCAAAGTGGGTGTGTCCTTGTCCCCCACCCCCTCCTCCTGGTCATCATCCAAACATGCCCGCCCCAACATGGCCGCAATAGTATGGCCGTCCATCATGGCCGCCCCAATATGGCCACCTCCATTATGGTCGTTCCAATATATCCACCCAACCACAGACACCCCAACACAGCCGCCATAACATGGTACCCCCAACATGGCCACCCAAACATGGCTGCCCTATCATGGCCGCCCCATAATGGCTGCCCCGACATTGCTGCCCCTACACGGCTGCCATAACATGGCTGCCCTAACCAGCTGTTCTAACATCGCCGCCCCAATATGGCAGCCCAACATGGCATCCCTAATATGGCCGCCACAACTTGGCTTCCCCAACATGGCTGCATCTACGTGGCCGCCCCATCAATGCTGCCCCAGTGTGACCAAGACATCATGGCCAACTATAATCTCCACCCCAACATGGTTGCCCGATCATTGCTGCCCTAACATGGCCGCCTCCATCATAACCGCCCCATCATGGCAGCACCATCATGGCTGCCTCATTACGCTGCCCAAACATTGCCGCACCAAGATGGCCAACCCAGCATGACCGCTCCATCATGGCTGCCCCAACATGGCCGCCATACCATTGCCGCCAAAACATGGCCGCCCCTACCATTGCCGCCAAATCATGGCCATCTCAACATGGCCGCCCCAACATGGCTGCCCAGTCATGGCCACGCCAATATGGCTGCCCCAACATGGTCAACCCAACATGGCCACCCCACTGTAGCTGCCTCCATCATGGCCGCCCCAATAAGGCCACCCTGTCATTAGCCCCAGCGTGGCTGTCCCAATATGGCCTCCCTAACATGGCCACCCCGTCATGCCCGCCCCAACAGCTTTGTCCCAACGTGGCCGCCCCAACATGGCCACCTCGTCATGGGCACCTCAACATGGCTGCCCCAACATGGCTGCCCTATTATGGCCGCCCCAACATGGCTGCCCCATTATGGCCGCCCCTATCATGACCACCTGAACTTGGCTGCCCCAACACTGCCACCCCAACATGGCCACTGGAACATGGCCACCCCAACATGGCCACACCAATATGACTGCCTCCATCATGGCCACCCCAACATGGCCACACCAATATGACTGCCTCCATCATGGCCATCCCAACATGGCCGCTCCAAGTGGTTGGTTTTTGCATGTTTCCACTGATGTTTTTCTGGTGGTTTTCAGCACAAAGCGGTACAAAGAGGAGCAGGAAAAGAAAGTGAATGAGAGGCTCAGAGATTCCCTTTGGTACCAAGAGAATCGTTACGAAGGGAACTCCAGAGTTTCAGTGTCCTGTGCACAGTGATGGGGCTGGGAGTTAATTTCAAGACTAGAGAAAGCTCCGACACATTTCTGTCTTTGAGAACCTGGCACTTTACCCTTTCCTTACTTAAATTCTTCCTCTACCCAGATTTCTATCACTGCCTTGTAGAGAAACAAGATAAACCAGGTGCCTCGAGCTGCCAAGGATTGGGTGTGAGTCCACCTGTGCCTGGTTAGGGCAGGGCCCCTATTACCAGGGGCCAATAAAGGTGGGACACACACCCACAGAAGGCACCTCAGCTCACTCTGGTGCGAGGCATGTGGAGAGGCCAGCAGCTCCTCGAGCCTCTGGAGCAAGAAAGGCTCTTCCTGCTACACTTCTACCCTGGAAGCACTGTGTGGTGGCTGGAGTCCTGGAAGAGACCAGCAGCTCGTCGAGCTTCAGGAGCAAGAATGGCTCCTCCCACTACATTTGGTGGAGAATGCGGGCAGCATACAGACATCTAAAGAAGCAGCAGTGTGAGGAGCTGGCAACAGGAACATTAAAATGCCTGGGCTAACACTCTCCCTGACTCAAGTCGGAAAGGTAGAGGCTTTGTGAAAAAGTGCCTGGGCTGACATTGAATGGTTGCCTGAGAAGCTAGGGTTAAATCCCATAAGTTATAAGTGTTAAAATGTTTGTAAGCTAGGGCAAACCGGGAAAGCTTTGCTGTAAAACAACAAAAAAAAAAAAAAAAAAGGGGGGGGGGAAATGTAGAGAAACAAGATAAACCAGGTGCCTCGAGTTGCCAGTGAGTGGGTGTGAGTCCACCTGTGCCTGGTTAGGGCAGGCCCCTATTACCAGGGGGCCAATAAAGGTGGGACACACACCCACAGAGGAGAGCTCAGCTCACTCTGGTGTGAGGCATGGAGAGGCCAGCAGCTCGTCGAGCCTCTGGAGCAAGAAAGGCTCCTCCTGCTACATCCTTTGGTACCAAGAGAATCCTTACAAAGGGAACTTCAGGGTTTGTTTCAGTGTCCTGTGCACAGTGATGGGTCTGGGAATTCATTTCAAGACTAGAGAAAGCTCCGACACATTTCTGTCTTTGAGAACCTGGCACTTTACCCTTTCCTTACTTCAATTCTTCCTCTACCCAGATTTCTATCACTGCCTCAACTTCTGGACTTCCTGTGCTGTTAGTAGCTGTGAGCATGATTAAGATTTCCAGAGAGGATGATAACAATTAGAGCATTGCCATTTATAGATACGTATCATTTATTTGCCTAATGCCTCGATGTCAAGTTGGAGAAATGAAGTAGAGTCTGTTTCAGTACAAAATCTCACACAGTGATGATGTTTAGCAAGTCTAGACAGAAAGTCTTATCTTTCTTTTCTGGACTTTTCACAGTTGTTTCTTTTCCAGACTTGCAAGACACCATGTGCTTGATTTTTACAGGATTTGACAGTGAACACTGGAAGCAGCTTGACAGTCATTTGCTGCAAGCTCAGTGCCTTGTCACTGAGGTAACAAGGCTGTCTTTAACCTGAAGTATCAAAGGATATTTTGCAAGTATATGGTGAATAAAATCTCCTTAGTATGTTCTGATTTTTTTCCAATATTTAACCTAAAAATATATCTAATATTCATTTAATCTGTCATCTCTACCTTTTATGTGCACTAAATTAAAAAGTATTTTCAAACATTTTTGTAGAGATATCGTATGTGTCAAAAAAACTTGAATTTCATCCTCTAGTTTTCAAAAACAAACCTTCATTGCCTTGTCACTGCTTGTCATGGTGCCTGGGTTCTTGCAATTACCCATTGCAGCATACTCTAAAGTGTCATTTTAATGAAACAATGTAGTTTTCTTCTTATCAACAAAGGTCAATTAGCAAGAGAGATTTGTGTTGCTGAAGCTAAAATGGCTCTTCTGAGAGATCACCACTTTGTTGTTCTTTTGAATTCCCAGATAGTGAAACATTTAGTTTTGATTCTTTGTTTCCTTATTCAGCATCCTGACTTACACCTTGCGATGTGAACAAGCAGTTAGAAACACCAGAAAATGCTAAAATAAGAGCAGAGAGAAGCTGTTAGGGTTTAACCCCAGCTGGCAGCTAATCCCCACCCAGGTACTTGCTCACTCCCCTCACAGGTGGCTGGGGCAGAGTATCAGAAGGGTAACAGTGGGAAAACTCATGTTTTAAAGTGGGTTGAGATCATCATAGAATCCTTGGGGTTGGAAGGGACCTCGAAAGATCATCTAGTCCAACCCCCCCTGCCAGAGCAGGGCCACCTAGAGCACTTCGCATAGGAACGTGTCCAGGTGGGTTTTGAATGTCTCCAGTGAAGGAGACTCCACGACCCCCCTGGGCAGCCTGTTCCAGGGCTCTGTCACCCTTACAGGAAAAAAATGTTTCCAGATATTCAACTTGAACCTCCTGTGCTCCAATTTACACCCATTACCCCTTGTCCTATCACTGGTCACCACTGAGAAGAGCCTAACTCCATCTCCCTGACACTCACCCCTTACATATTTGAAAACATTGATGAGGTCACCCCTCAGTCTCCTTTTCTCCAAACTAAAGAGACCCAGCTCCCTCAGCCTTTCCTCATAAGGGAGATGTTCCACTCCCTTAATCAGATAAGGATGGATTAGTAAGAAGAACAAAAGCTGCTCACACAAGCAAAGCAAAATAAGGAATTCATTCACTCCTTCTCATGGGCTGGCAGGTCTTCAACCATCTCCAGAACATCAGGGCTCCATCAAGTGCATCTGTTACTTGGGAAGATAAGAGCCATCACTCTTCAGATCCCTCTCTTCCTTGCTTCCTCCAGCTTTATTTGCTGAGAATGGCTTCACAGGGTATGGGATATCCCTTCAGAATGTTGGGGTCAGCTGCCCCAACTGTGTCACTTCTCAGCTTCTTTTCAGAAGCTGAAAACTCCTCAACTCTGTGTAAGCACTGCTCTCTTATATCCTTTCACAACAGCAACAAACTTTTAAATTATCAAGACACATGAAATCAAGGGTTCCGATATTCCAGATGTTATGTAAGCCTTGCATCCAGATTTGAATTTTCTTTTTTAAATTAATGGTGTATTCATTAAAAAACATAGTCTGGTCTTTCAAATCCGGTAGTGAATTCACACTGAGCCTGCTGTTCCATGTGGAAGTCAATAGAATCAGGAAATAAAATCCTCAAAGTTGGTCCCATCAAGCTGCCAAGGTAGGAAATGTCATTTATCATCCCCGTGATTATCAATGCAGCCAGGGAGGACCCCGTGCCAGAGGAGGTGACTGCTCCTGAAGCAGCCCTGACCCTGTGTGCAGCCCAGGCTGGAGCAGTCGGTGCCTGAGGGACTGCACCTGTGGGAGGGATTCGTGTCCCAGGGGTTCCTGAAGGACTGTCCTGTGAGAGGAACCCCGTGTTGGAGCAGGGGAAGAACATGAGGAGCCCTCTGGTTGAGGAGGAAAGAGCAGCACACACAGCGTGTGGGGAATGGACCCTCAACCCCCACTGCCCGTTCCCTCTGCTGCTGGGGTGCAGAGGAAGGGAGAAGCGAGGGGTGGTGGGGAAGGTGTTAAGATCTGGCCATGTTTTCTCTTTCTCCTTGTAGATTAAATTAGATTCCTGGTTTTCTTCCTCACCAGTTGAACTTGTTACTGTCATCGGGGAATGAAAACTTCCCTCTCCTTGTCTCAGGTAAAAAACCTTGAGGTGGATTTTCTCCACCCTGTCCCATATTGAGCAAGAGGAGCATGGGTGATACCAGGTGGGCCAAAACTGTGAAATCCAGTGATAATTATGTTTGTTATGACATCTGCTGTGTCCGTTCCTCCCCAAAGGAAGGCTTCAGGTTCTCTCCTGGAGGGCAAAATATTCCTCAGAACTGAGCAGTGTCCTTGGCTCTGCACAACACTCTCTGGCCTCTGCTCTCTCCTCATGTAACGCTTGGCTGTGGCGAGAGCGCTGAAATCCGGTACTGAAACGCCTCGGAATAACAATCTCACCGTGCCTGCTGTCGGTTTTACTCGGTTTTCGTGCTAAACTTCATCACCCGGTTACCAAGTAGCTGAAATCGGAAGGGCCCTCTGGTGGTCGCCCAGTCCGACGGCTCTCCTCAGCGCCACGCCGGCTGGGACAAGCTCAGGCTCCCTCGGGGCCTCCTCGGGGCGGGCTTCCAGCCACCGTCCGGCCCCTCCGGGCCTTCCGCCCCCGGGGCCTCTGCGGGATTCATGGCGCTGGCGGCCGCTGAGCCTCGGTGCGCAGTAGCGAGGCCTCCTCGGCGGCGCACGGGGGCCAGGACTACAACTCCCGGCAGGCAGCGCGCCGACTGGCGCCTAATCCCGGCTTCCCTTGACTGAGCGCGGGAAGCAGTGGCGGTTAGGAGCAGCGGCAGCAGCACAGCGGCGGCGGCTCCGTTCGTGAGGGGACCCCCCCCTCCCCCGGTGTCACGGGCGTTGTGCTGCGTGAGCTGCTGGGCACGATGGCTTTCCGCTGGCATAAGGACCACTTGTGGCTCTACTTGCTGGCCCTGGGCTTCAAACGTCCTCCCCACGTCGAAGTGGGGCGGTGAGTTAAGAGGGAGAGCCGGGGGGCGAGGGGAAGGAAGATGGACGGGCGGCCCTTGTGCGGCAGCCATGTCCCGAGCGGGGCCCGGGGTTTCAGCACGGAGCGCAGGCTGCGGGAGGAGGGAGGGTCTCGCCCAGGGCTCTGGCACTCCCGGCAGTGCCTCACACAGAGGAAACGCCCGAATCTCTAGCGAGCTGTGTCTGCCACCTCAGATATAAGTCAGAAGTAGTAATATCTCTTGCTCCCCGCTGGATGCGTCCTACAGAGTCGCACGGAGAACGTGAACCGCGTGGCTCCGGACCTCTTGGTTTGGGAACTGCTTTGGGAGACAGCACGCTCGCCGAATTGATTTTAAAGTTAGTTAAATGTCTGGAGGTTGCATGTTTTTAACTCTGCAGAAAACAAAGCACTCGGAGCACTTTAATTTAAAGCAGTATTTTGCGGCCACTTAAAATGCTGTGTTAATTCTGCCCTTTAACTGCTTCTGACGAGACTGTTTATTTGTGTGTTAGGAACATGTTTGATAGGCCGAACAGGCAGGCTTTTCACCACGTCGTCCTCTTCTTATTTACTAAGCTGGACAAGGCCCGCACACATGGAACTTTCAGGTGAGCGGCTTCTGAGATTATCTGTAGCTTGGCGAGTTTCTTGGAACTTGTAACCCCTGCAAAGGACTCTGTGCTTCCTGTTCATTTCCCTCACCAAGCAGTGAGTAACATTTCCCAGCTGGGGATTGCCGCTGGGAGCTTCAGCGTGGCAAGAAGCCGTGTACTGCTGTGTGGTTTTAGCTTACATGTTAAAGGAGTAGCTGGAGTAGGGCTAGGGATATCAAAACCGTCTGCATTCTGACCCCTTAATTTTAATTCCCCTCTTCTCCTGTGTTAGAAAGAGCTGCAGGAAAATCTGGCTTTGCATGTCCTGTAATTAACACCTTATGGCAAGCAAACCTTGTAATGTTTTGTAATGAAACATTTTGTAATTAAAACCTTGTAATGAAACTTAGTTATTCTTCTATTCCTGGTCTAGGCTAAATCATTTCGTTTTCTGGCTCCTCTGGGAGGCATTGTTAAGAAATCTTTTAGTTTTGGTCTCACACTGATTAATTGGGCCATCATATTCAAACATGTTTTGAAATTGCCTTTTTTTTTTCTTTTTTCTTTTTACCCCTCCATTGCTTCTTAAATGGGAAGAGAGTGTGTTCGTGTAGGCCACTGCATCACAGATATTCGATTCAGGAAGCAGTGTGTGGCATGGCTAAAAGAGATCATAGTGAGTATTACAAGGAGTGGAAAATGATGCTTTACTGGTTTCTGTGACTTTGTTCTTTTTCTGAGGGAGTATGTAAAGCTTTTAAATGGTCTCACCAAATAATTCAGTTTTACCACTTGTCTTCTTTCACACAGTTTATCTTAGTCTTGTTTGAGGGAAAATTTGTGGCATAGTGGAGTTCAGATGGTGAGACATAGCCCAGTGTCTTAAAACTGCTGTGGCTTTTTCCTGAGTAACAGTATTTGATTCATCAGAAGTCTAAATGGTTCCTCAGCTCTGTGTGAGAGTACTTGAGTTTGAAAGATGCTTGAATCATCTTCCTGGCAACTTTTTTAGCATTGGCCTTTCTTTGTATCAGGGGAAAGGGAGTAAAGTTTAAAACAAGATTTCCAAAGGAAAAGAGACAAACTAATGTAGCAAGACAAACCTCTCTTAGGGAACAGCGCTTCAAGGTCCAACCAGGTGTTCCAGCAGAGACTCTCTAGCAATGCTCTAAGCCTATGGCTCTCAGAGCTGACTAGCCCAGATCGCTGCTGTTACTCCAAGATCAACTGGCCTCTCTGCTGGCTTGCTCAGGACTGAGCCCTGCCTGTGTCTCAGGCCTCACCTTTTATTGGCCCCTGGTCCTGCTCATGGGCAGTGGGGGCCCACCCTAATCAGGCACAGGTGGGCTTGACACAAGCTCATGCTCACTCCCTGGCAATTAGTGGCACCTGGTTGCCTCATTTCACTACAAACTAAAATTAATTGCTTCAAGCAGCATTGATTATTATCTTCTCATGCTGTCTTTTTTTAATGGTGGTTCTAGCAATCAGGTCCATGGAACCTGGAACACTTTTACTTTTTAGTAAAACAAGACTTTTTAAACAGTCTGTCTTGTACAGAGGTAGGCATAGTGCGTGGGAGTGAGCACTCAAAGAGTGTCTCTACAGCTCCTAGAGTAGATGTCACCTATAGTGCCACAGTAGTTTACCTGGGTGTAAGGCTTGCTCACAAGCAATCCGCAGTGTTCTCATAGTCATCTGAATGCTTGGCTGTTGCTAAGGCTTAGTATATCTTTGGTTTGTTTTGTATTTAAAACTGCTTTCACTTCTCTAGTATAAAGAAGGCGTCCGTATAACAGTCACGGAGTCTTTGCTTGTGGCTCCTGGAGGTCCTAAAATTATTCACCTGCTCTATCTGCTTGCAAGACATGTAATGCTTGAGGACATAAAAAGGAACTGCAGAGGTAAGCTGCAATGGTACAATAAGAGTGCTTGATTTGCATTGTTTGACAGTGAATCTGCCAAGTCCTTATGCCAAGAACTTTAGTTGTCAGTTGGCTGCTCAGTTCAAAATCTTTCAGAGGGTTCTCTTTAGCTGCAGAGATCTCTGGCTGATAGAGCAATGCAAATTGTTTTGCTTTCTCTTGCTATCCATGGGTCTTGCTCCGAGATTCATCTTTGTGTAATGCTGTACACTTAGCCACATAAGCAATGGTTTGATCCAAAAGTACTGAGCCCCTGTGCTATGTTTTCCTCACAAAGTGAGGAATTCTGAAGGACCAGTACTGTCTGCTCAAGCCATCTCGTGTTGTATTGGTGACCAGAAGAGCAGGGTAAGGGAGTGAGGGTGAGGGAATGAAGATATGCACAACAGAAAGAACTGGCAAAACAGACTGTGCACTGCACACTCTTGTTTGAGTCCAGACAGCTTTATTTGTGATTCTTTCAGATCATATTTTCTGTTTGCTAGAAGTGAATTGTAATCTCTGCATTTACTTCCATTCAGGCAATGACATACCTTTTGCAGAAGCTTTACAGTTGGTACCGAAGGACATGTCCATGGCAAAGGCAAGGCACAGAGTTGCATACCATAAGCTTCTGCAGATTCTTCAGAAGGTACCTTTTGTTATTCAAGAATATGAGAAGAAAGGACAGTAAGTATATAAAAAGAAATAGTCTTTTAATTAAAGCTTATATATGTGTGTTTTTAAAAGGACTTAGAGGGTCTGCGTCTGCTTACGTGATGAGTTTTGTTCAGATACCCATTTTTTCCCCTTTACCTCTCATTGACAGTTCTGGTATCTGTAGGGTCTTTTGTGTGGCCTGTTAGTTTACAGAACTTAGTTCTTCACTTAAGAGATGCACTGTTTTGGAAGATGTGGTTACTGAGACATTAAAAGTGACCAGGGAATTCTAACAGTGCCATGGTTTCTTAACATGTGAAGGATTGTATCTTGGAATATTAACTCTCAGGATGAAACATTCAGTCATGATTACCATGGAACATTTAATTTTGCATAATGCTTAATTATTTCACAAAAATTATGCTATTTTTGGTTTTACTTATGGAAAACATTCCTGGTTTTGGAAATGCAAATAACTGGAACTGCCTGTGCAGAGTTCTTCTTAATAGAATGTATAGGATTAGGTGAGGTAGTTGACATGACTGGAGTGCTGTCATGAGCAGTTAATAGCTATTCAGTAAATGGCAGAAGAGGAGGAGTCACAGGGGTATTAAAGGAGTAATTTCAGTGCACATGACCTAGCTTTGTATGAGAGGACTGATCTGTTACATGCCTTTGCATCAATATGAGAGGGTTTACATCCAGGGGGACCTCCTGGTAGGTATCTGCTATCCACCTCTCCCTCTGTAGCTGGGAGGGTGTATGAAGCCTTTTTCATACAAATGAAAGGCACATCAGACTTGCAGGCTGTGATTCCTGTAGAGGACTTCAGCTTACCCTGGTTTGTGTTGGGAAAGCAGTGCAGTGTTTCAGTAGCCATCTGGGAAAGAGCAGTGCCTTGGCAGACTGTAGAACTTAAGTTCTTCCTGAAGAACATGAGGAAGACAAGTGGAAAAATGATGCTGAACTGAAAAAAGCTGATTTCCACTTGCCCAGGGTGCTGCTAAGAGGTGTCCTGTGGAGGGCAGAAGGGGTCAGGAGTGCTAGAGTATTTTCAGATATCTTTGTTGAAGCTCAAAAGTGATCAAATCCCTTAAGGGGAAAAAGAAGCAGGCATGACAAGGAACCAGCCCTTTTAAAACAGTGACCTAGTGGTGACAGGCAGAAACCAAAGCAGCAGTGCTTAGGACATGGAAGGGGGGACTGATTCCCAGACATAAATATCAGTAAATGTTTCTCATGTGTCTAGTGATGTCATTATGAAGTACAAAGTTGAGCTAGAACTCCAAGAGCCTGATGAGAGCCTGAAGAAAGGTATGTTATTAGGAAGTGGAAGTATGTGGAGGATCCCTGTGCAATTCTGAAAGATGTGGGAAGCTCCAAGTGTCACAGGATGGAAAATAGTGCTTTGTTTGCCTCCTCATGGGCAAGGTCAGTAGCCTAGTGTCCATGCCAGGAAGCAGTGAGATGAAAGAAGTAACAAAGCACTTCTAATAGAAGAAGGGAGAGTGGAGGTTCATGTTTATGAACTGGGTGTAGAAAAACCCTGGTTACTGGTGGAATGCATTGGTTGGTGCAGAGGTACTTCCCAGGCATAATTTCAGAATTGCTCTGTCCTCATTGGAAAGACAGAAGGCAAGCTAAAGGGATGAACCCCAAGGGTGGCAGTGCCTCAAAATCTAACTGGTAGCTGATAATGGGTGGAGTTCCTTTGGGGTCAATACTGGATTCTGTGTATTCCTTGTATTCATAAGGGATATGGAGGACAGGATAGAATTGAAACTCACCAGGCTTCCAGGGGATGCCAAACTGTGAGGAAAGGTAGTTATGCTGGACTGAAGAGCCATTACACAGAGAAATCTTTCTAGGTTTGGAGATCTGCCCAGAAAGAATTGTCTGAGGTTTTGCAAAGATGTGTGAATTTCTGCACCTGGAATGGAATAATCCCCAGTGGCAGCACAGGCTTGGGGGTAACTGACTGGGGAACAGCTCTGCTAAGAAGAAATAGAGGTGAGAGTAGTGTTGGAGCACAAGCTGAGCACAGGTCAGCACTGTGTCGTGATAGCTAGAAAGAACATCGACGTTCTAGGCTGTATGAAGAGCAGCCAGCAGATCAAGAGATGGGATTCTAATGCCACACCTGGAGTACACAGCTTTGATCTGCTGAGTGGAGGAGAGAGGTTCTAGGAGAGGACCACAGTGGTTGGAGAACTTGACTGAGTAAAAGCTGTAGAAATTGGTTTATTTAGCCTGTGGAAGACAGAGCTCAAGGGGGTTAATCCCAATCTTCCAGTATCTAAAAATCAGTTGTAGAGAAGATGGAGGAACTATCTTCACAAAAATGTATGGTGGCAGGACAAGAGGCAGCAGGCCCAAGGTACTAAATGGAAAACTGGATTTTAAAAAATAATTGCCTAGGAAAGTGGTGGAATCCCTCTTGCTGTAAACATTCAACATACAGCTTGACAGGACCATGAGTAACTTAATCGAGGGCTCTGCTTTCAATGGGAAGCTCAATGATACAATTTACAGAGGTCAAAGTTTCAGTTTCTCTGATTCCTATAATTGTACCTCTTCTTGCACCCTGCTTGGGAAGTGTTGGTGCTCCTGCTTACCTTGAGTCACACCCTTCA
This sequence comes from Calypte anna, assembly GCF_003957555.1. NCBI lineage: Eukaryota > Metazoa > Chordata > Aves > Apodiformes > Trochilidae > Calypte > Calypte anna. The sequence continues at coordinate 16,257,781 of NC_044247.1, read as the reverse complement.
AAAATGTTATTCTCCATCAGAACTCGGGAGATCCTGTGCAACTCAAACATAATTGATGCACAATCACCTGAAATTCACACCTCTGTGGTTTTAGATGCTTAACAATGGAATAAAACCAGTTTGGCTTTGTCAGCAGAACTTCGGTGATCGAGCTGCTTTTATTTAATTCAGTGTTCTGTTCTTTTTTTTTTAATCTGTGTGGTTTGGGTACTGTACAATCTCTGATTATGTTTGGAGTTTTATGTTGCTAAAGTGCATTTCTTGTAACTTCATCTAATAAGTGCCATTCCATTGCAACAGAACAAGTAAAAGCTTAATTGCTTCAGTTACAAGTACCTTGGTGGCTTTCCTGGCTTGCTTTCTGCACAGTTATGGTAAGAAAGTCAAGGTTAAGTTTGGTGTATTTCATTATGCATAAAACTGCCTCAGTATGCAGATTTGGGAATAGTGAGCATGATGGGTTATTGATGGTCAGGAATTCTGAGGAAAACAGAGTAGGAACTTGGAATTTTAAAAAATCTGTGCTAACTGTTAACTCTTTTCCCAGGCTTTTAGTTAAAGAAATAAAACAGACAATGCATGAATATGCACTCCTGCAGATACAGTCTGAGAAGTAAGTGTTTTTCCTTGTAACTAAGTATATATGAAATTGATTTCTTACTCAGTTTTATGAAGTGTAAACTAATTTTATTTTAATCCACTTGCCCTTTTCTGTTTACATATAGGATGAAGCAAAATGACCAAAACAGAAATGACCTAACTGAAAAAATTCAAAAGGTGAGCATTTTTTTTCCTTTCTTCTGTAGTGGTGTGCTATTTCTTACCATGGCTCTGCAACACATACTCTCCTCTCCTGTTATTTCCACTTGGCTACCTGTGATTATGCTGACTCCTTCATCTTCCTGTAAGGAGTGTTGATACTGTTATTACAGGTGGCAAACAGTTCAACTTAGCATTTTTGTCCTTCTTGCCTCCTAAGGTCCGCAGCATGTGGGCACTTATAATGGAAACGTTTACGTCTCTGAGAAAGGAAAAGGAAGTTGTGGATTCTGTACTAAAAGATTCTGGTGGTCAGTGCATTTTGGATGGAGCTAATGTTAATATCAGGGTTCCACGACTGTTGGCTCACAGAGTTGAAAACGACAAGTACCAAGTATGTAGATTTTGTCTTTTGTGCTAAACTGTGGTTTTGGTCTCAAGGAGTGTACTCACTGCAGAAACCTTGTACTAGATTACTAGAACTGTTTTATGATTGTGCTACTGTTTTGTATTGATTATGTTTCAGCCACTAACTTTTTAAGTTCATTAGCTGTGTTGGTAATTGTTTGATTAGTACTTGATTTTTCTCTTGTTTTAACAATAAAACTAGTTTGACCATTTCTCAGATTCTGTAGCCTACCACATCTTTTGGGGCAGTAGTTAAACATGTTACCTCACTAGTTGAAGTTTTCTTAATTCATAGTGCTTTCTAGGCTTCATTCAAGCTGCTATTCCAGAAAACACTCCTGTGTTTTTTGAAAAATGAAAGAGTCAGGAATTGAACTAAAATACAAACGTGTATAATACAATACACTTTGTATCCCTGTTCTAGCAACAGAAGGCATCATTTTCTGATGATGCTGTTCACTAATTCTTTTTTTTTTTTCTTGCTGCACTTCAAGCGTTGTACAGGAAATGTATTTAAAGGTGTAAAACTGAATTTCTTGGTAGTCATTCAGTTACTAAATGAAACCCTGAGAACACTGAAAGATGAACAGTGTCCGTGCCAACCTGAATTTAACCTTGAGGACATTGAGTACAGGATTACACTCTGCAAGAGACAACTACGGGCTTTGCAAGCAATGAGGTAACTGACTGGAAGTTTTCTCAGGTTCTTTGCCTTTAGTTTAAGGATCAGGTTTTCCCACCTTGTAGCCTTTTTTTAAAATAATACTATTCATAGTGAGAACATGTCTGGTCTGTTCAGTTTTTTTCCTTTGCCTCTGAGAAACTCGCCAGTTTTTTTCTATTTTAACCTTTTTCTTACGTTAATCCATTCTGGGATTTTAAAACATCACCTGAAACTGGCTTAGGGCAAGCTTAAGGATGGATAGTTCTTCCAACTCTAATGCAAGAAAGATGAAGACTACCTAGCAGCTGTGTTTTAGGTTGTGAATTCCAGCTGGTTCTTGGTGCATGAAACAGTTGATACTTCCCAAAGACTTTGTGGGGGAAGGGTGCCATGCAATACGCTAAGCAGAGTTATCATCTCCACCAACAGATTTGCCAAGGTCATTCCATGCTTTTATGTTACAGGCTAAAGACAGAGAGAGAGCATCGTGTGTCAGCGAGTGAATCTATTTCTGTAAATGAGAAAAACTGGGAAGAGAAGTGGAAAAGCTTTCTTGGCGTGTCTCCTTTGAATTTAATCTTAAATCAGAATCCTGTAAGTAGTATTCAGTTTTTCTGATTCTGGTGAAGAGAAGGGGTGAAGGTAAGAGAGGTGTTCATCTAAGCTGGTGTGTTCTAATGCAGCAGGCAAGCTTTATACACAAGTTACAGGAATCAGCACTATGTAGCAGAAACTACTTTTTGAAATAGCCATTCTTTAAGAAGATAGACTTGATTTAATGGCAGCTGTGGACATCATTTCAGGTTGGGGATGGAACCATCTTGTCAAGGCATTAGGGCAGCGTAATTAGAGCGAGGTGATTGGTTTTGGCTTTGTCCGTGTTCACTGCTCTGTGGAAACTGAGCTTTCATGTGGTACCAGTCTGAACACTGGCCTAGTTCTGGTTTTCCCTTTTGAAGTCATCTGCTTGATGAAGGAATAATTATTTCCATTCTGGCACATTGCTGTAGGGATCTGAGGTTATATCCTTGCCTAGTTACCTTGCAGAGAGGGATGGTTTCATGCTGAGCCTGACAGACGGTTTGCAGAAAAGCTGTTGTAAATTATTATCTGTTGATAGCTGTTGATACAGAGTTGTTTGTTTGGGTTGTTTTTTTTTTCAGTCTGCTTGTGTAACCTTTCTTTCTTTCTTTTCTTTCCAAGGAACTTGATTGGGTAAGGCCTGTGCCACCCCAGTCTTCTAAACCTGCAGAAGAAGATAAGGAGAACTATGTCTTTTCTCAGCTTCTCGCAGATCTTTCAGGTGGGTGAACAGGAGAAGCTTCCCTTTCCTTACGCTCTGCTGCCACAGTTAAGTTACTTGGAACAGGAAAAGTATCCTGCTTGTGTTTGGAAGTATCTTCAGTCTTTGGTAATCTGGTTCTGAAAGATGCCTTGCAACAGTTTCTTTTATTTTTTCAGCCTTGTCTTATCTCTAAGATTCTCTGAAGCTTTTGATGTGGCAAGAAACAAATGCTGGAGTTGTTTGGTGTGTTTTGTTATGGCAGAGAGGATTTTGAGACAGATCTCCATGTATAAAAGTTTACTTGTGTGTTCTAGGGAACACATTCACTTTAAAAGTGAAAGTTGTGTCAGGCTGGAGGAGTAATTGGCCAGCTGAGTAGAGAAATGGACGGTCCTTCCAGTTAGGCATCTTCCTCTGCATTCTGAAATTGTGATTCCACAGAAACTGCAATTCAGTCAGGATCTTACCTGGTCTCTGAGTTGATTGCTTTCAATTGGTAGGCTATCAGTGCTGGTCAGAGCTCATTTTGGTGAGACATGGATGTTGCACCTGCTACTCAGCTGATGAACTGAGGTGTTTTACTAGGTAGTGCTTTATTGACAAGGTGTTGAGAGAGTTAAAGGTTAGAAGCTGCAAAGCAGAAATGGAAAATCAGGGGGAAGGCTGCTTTAACTGCATGGAACTGTAGTTGATTTTAGGAAAAATGATGTAACAGATATGTCTTGGAATTTCATGGTGAAAAGCAAAAGGGAGATCCATTTGTTTAGAAAGACAAAAGCAGTGCTTCAGCAGTCTCAGGAATGTAGGTATGAGGCTTGAAGCTGTAAAGTGAAGGCTATGGGGTTGCAAATGGAAGTTGATTTGCCTTAAAAATTTCAAAGATGAAAGTGCTGTTCAGTAATGCTGTGAGCTTCTGGCAATAGCAGAAAGTTTGAGATGAATGGTCAGGGCAATCTCAAGCCACAAATACAGGCTGCGTGGAGAAGGAATTGACAACAGCCCTTTGGAGAATGACTTGAGGGTGTTGATTGGTGGCTCAGCAGTAGCCAGAAATGTGTGTTTGTAGCCCATAAGGTCAGCTGTGTCCTGGGCTGCATCAAAAGAAGTGTGATCAGCAGGTTAATGAAGGTGATTCTCCCCCTCTCCTCCTTCACTCTTGTGAAACCCCACTGTATTGTGTCCAGTTCTGGAACCTCCAGCCACAAGAAGGCCAGGGAGCTGTTGGAGTAAGACCAGAGGAGATCCATGAAGATGGTGAGAGGGCTGGAACACCTTTCCTATGAGAACAGGCTGAGAGAGTTTGGGTTGTTAACCCTGGAGGAGGCTCCAGGAATACCTTAGAGTGGCTACCTCGTACCTGAAGGGGTCCAGGAGGGAAGCTGGGGAGGGATTTTTTTTAACAAGGAAATGCAGTGATAGAACAATGGGGAGTGGTTTCAAGCTGGAAGAAGGTAGATTTAGATTAGATATTAGAAATTGTTAACTGTTAGTGTGGTGAGGCACTGGAACAGGTTGCTCTGAGACTTGTGGATGCCTCATTCATGGAAGTGTTGAAGACCAGGTTGGATGGATCTTTGGGCATAGTGGTCTAATGGGAGGTGTATTTGCCCATTGCAAGGGACCTAGATAATCTTGAAGGTCCTTTCCAACCCAAATTGTTCTGTTGTTCTGTGAAACCAGCATGTGCTATTCTCTCAACTCTCTAGTTAAGATGCTTGATCTGAGTATCCAGACACAACTAAAACTATCTTCCTACCTGTTTAAATGGTGAGCCTTAAAAGTTAATCTCTCTGTCAGGGTTTAACACTGGCCCAGCGATTAAACTGAGTAACAGACGCTCTCTATTAATCTCTCTCTCCTTGATAAAGAAAGGAGAGAGAATAAGGGAGAGAGACTGATGGGTTGGAAACTAAACTACACAGCTTTAATGAAACAGTAATGATAAATAGGAAAAATTACTAAATATATACAAATATACAGGAAAATGGAAACCACATTCCTCCCCCTTCCCCCCAATAACTCTCACGTCACCACCGAGGCTGCAGGGCAGCCCTGGGAAAGTCCAGGCTGGACTCCTGGAGTCGGCAGCAGTCGGGAACTGGAGGCAGGAACACACAGATATGGGCTGGCACGGATCAGGAGCACAGGCAGAGGAAGGGATGGAATCCTTCCAGGATGCCGAGAAGGAAGGGAGGAAGGGAAATCAGGAAATTCAGAAGTCTGGAAATCTGGAAATCCGGAAAAGATCTGGCTCGGCCCTCGTGATGCCTCAAATTTATACTGAGTGTGACGTATATGGGATGGAATCCTCTGTTTGGTCAATTCTGGCATCTATCTTGTCTGTTCCTCCCCAAAGGAGGGCTCAGGTGGGACCTCTGTATCCTCCTGGATGGTAAAATGTTTTCCTCAGAGCTGAGCAGTGTCCTTGGCTCTGCACACCAGTCTCTAGCAGTAACTATAAACATCAAGTGTTATCAATCCTAGAAACACACTGTCTGAGAAACTTGCTGTTCATTTCAGCAAGTGCAACTGCTTACAAGAGACCTAGCTAAAAGTAAAAGTACAAGACAGAAAATCACCTTTATCCTGGCCCAAACCAGGACACTCTCCTAATTTCTTAAAGAGAGCTTGAATTTTGTAGGTGGTGTTGAGGTGAATTTTGGAGTCAGTAGAGAACTACTGCAGCCAAATGATGTGATGCAATTTGTACTGTACCTCTGAAGAGTCCTGAGATGAGATGTGTACCTCTGGTAATGTGCAAAACGTTTTCTTTGTGTCTCGCCTTGCTTGGACTGGGGCAGCATTGTTCAGAGGGATGAGTTTGTCCCCAGAGATATTTCTTGATAAGTGCAGGTGAAGATGGGGTGAAAAGATGGGAGGAATTTCACCTTGTGGAATTGATATGCCAGACAGCTGATGTGCACATGGAGAGGGGAGGATATTGCTGACATGTGGCTGGGATTGTGGTTTTGGGGGAAGGTGAAACCTATGATTGGTATGTGGAGGGCAGCAGATAGAATCATGCAGAGTGAATGTGTCTTCAGGGGCAGCACAAACAGGCGTTGGATGCTAGTGGTGTCTGTGGCTGCAGGTGGTACCTGAGCAAAAGGATTGATTCCAAGATCCTGCTTATGCATCAATTAATTTTTCTTGAAGTGGTCATAAAGCCCATCCTGCTAATAACGTACAGTGGTGCAGATTGTGTCACCCACTTGTGTCACCTAGGAAGCCTCAGGAAAAAAATGGAAATAATAATAAAATTTTCTGGCTTACTTCTCTAGAGGTTTGCAACTCTATGCAGAAAGAAGGTTGGGAGAAAGAGGATGAGACACTTGAAGCTGTGATGGATAAGGCAACACCAGTACAAAGAAGGTATGATGTTATTGAGCAATTGAGTTGATTATACTCTGTGTCTTGGTCCTTAGTGGAATATCTCAGTGACCCACTCCTTTACATGTTGCATCCACCTGACTGAGCAAGATAGTCATAAAGTAACTGCCCTTTCTCCAGCTGATGACCCATTGATCAACTGGTTGCATGAATTTCCTCACTTGTTAACTGCACTCCTTCAACTTTTAAGAGGCAGGTGGAGAAAACAGAATTCCACTTCTCAGGCTGGGTTGAGGTAGACATATATATTCAGTGAAGCATGAGAATGAAAGGACAGACATTCACAGGATCCTTTTGGTGTGTTTGGAAAAAAAAAATAAAAATTAACCCAAACAACTGAAACTGAACCACAAGAAAAAACTTTGATTCCCAAGCAGAACTAATGTGCTAAGCCTTCTCAACAAGGCTTTTCTCGCCAGCCTTGTAATGTCATTTAGTTGTGTAACTTCAGTTCCAGCAAAGGATGGAACATAAAAGAATGGTATTCTCAAGCTCTGGCCTGTTCCTCATTTACTTAGTCCGGGAAGGTTTAATGACCTTTTGAATAATGGTGTATTTCATGATGCAATTCCCAGAGAATCTTTAAAGTGTCCTACTAGGAGGAAAGGGGAGTTGCAAAGGAAGGGTGTCCTATACTCAGACATCAGTAGGCATTGTTGCATGTTAAGTCTCAAAGGTTGTCCAAGTAGCTGGCAATTCAAGACTGGCGTTCTCTGTGACTTCATACAGCGTGGACTTTTGTCTGCTTGTGATCTAAAGGCAGGTTACAGCAAGCATTAACATTTTAAGATGTGTTCTTCTGAGGAAGTGAGGACTGTACCTTACCAAGGGTTGGACTTGATGATCTCTGAGGTCCCTTCCAACCCAGCCAGTTCTATGATTCTGTGATTTTAGAGAGCCATGCACTTAGCACTGCTCTCATCAGAAGTGTTAAGACACAAGTTTTTGGTAGCCAGGTGACTGTAAAATATCATGAAGCTCATATAGGAACAGAGCTGTTGGTGCCAGAGACAGTTCAGTGGAAGAATATCCAGGGAAAAGAAGATTATCAAGTCTGCAGAAGACTTTCCAGTTACCTTTGACTGCAGAATGAAGGAGACCAGTTTACTAAATGTATCTCCAAATCCCATCTTTTTCTGATTGATAATCAAGGGGAAAATGTTACCATTTACTGCTAACTTTGGGAGGCTGATACACAACAAGAGCTCAATCTGCTCTGAGTGTCACATGTTCTCCCTAGAGTAAAATCTCCCTTTCATCTCCCTTCTGATGACCGGGACGAATTGAGAGGAATTGTAAGGGACAGATAGGGGGCACACAACACGTAATGGCCTTCTGAGTACTGCAAACCACTTGTTTGTTTGTCTCTCAAGGATTATTTTGTTTTTACCTCCTCCTCCCTTATTCCCCCAAGGATCTATTCAGTACCTTTGGAGCTGCTGGAAGAATCAGAAGAGGAAGATGTTTCAGTTGAAAAGGTGATTATTCCTGCTTGTAATTTCCTAGCTGTCAAAGAAGTTAACTCTGTATGTGCTTTTTATTCTGTGCTTTTTACAGTGATTGTAGTTCGTGGTATTTGGTATTTTTTATTTATATATATATGTGTTTAGTATATGTATCTTATTATTCTATTATCTTTATTTTATTATCTCCTTACCTAGGGAGGGTTGCAGTGTTCTAGTTTTGATGTCTTTGGTTGGTGGGGGTGTTGGTTTTTTATGAATTTTTTTACACATCTGAGACAGCCCTGTAAGTCTAAAAGCTGTCAGGGCCTTAAGCTTTAGGGAAGCACAGAAGGAAGCAGGCTCACTAGCACCTGGCTTCATTACAACATTCAGTGTGTCTCTTAATTCCTCACTTGCTGAAAAGCAAATAGTGGTCAGACTTAGAGAAGCAAAATTGTGTGTGAGCTTAATTAAGGCTAATGATGTTACATAAAGGCAACGTGGACGTACAGTTGTTCAGTGTAGTGTCTTCAGACTAGGTGCAGATGATATAGTAGGTTGAGAGAGGTTCTCCTCCCCCTCTGCTCTGCCCTGATGAGGCTGCATCTGGAATATTGTGTCCAGTTCTGGGCCCCTCACTTGAAGAAAGGCAGGGAACTGCTTGAGAGAGTCCAGTGCAGAACCACCAAGATGATGGGGTGGAACATCTCCCTTATGAAGAAAGATTGAGGGAGCTGGGGCTCTTCAGCTTGGAGGAGAATGAGGGGCAACCTCATTGATGTTTATAAATCTGTAAGGGGCAAGTGCCAGGAGGACAGGACAGAGTCAAGCTTTTCTCAGGGGTGACTAACAACAGGACAAGGGGCAATGGTTATAAACTGGAGCATAGGTGGTTCCATGTAAATATAAGGAAGAATTTTTTCACTTTGAGGGTGACAGAGCACTGGAACAGACTGCCCAGGGACGTTGTGGAGTCTCTTTCCTCAAAGCCCACCTGGAGGTGTCCCTGTGTCACCTCCTGTAGGTGACTCTGCTCTTGCAGGGGGGTTGGAATCGATGATCTTTCAGGTTCCTTCCTAACCCCTGACTTTTTGTGATTCTATGATATCTGTGTTCTTGGCAACACCCTATCCTAGCTACTACTTTACACAGTTGTAAAACTGTTTTCTGTTTAGTTAGACTTAAGAAGTATTTTTATTGACTAAAAGCAGGATTTCTGCAGCAGTTTCATCATGTTAATTTTCTAGTATGTCTTTTAAAAATTCTAATAATTTCTGTGTGTTCCTTTAGAACTTGCATGTTAAAACTTGCAAGAGCAAAATAAAGCCAGTGCCTCCAAAGATGATGAAAAGTGGAAAAGATGAGTCCACCATTTCAGAAGTGGGTGAGAATGAAGGTGATCATGTTACCCAGACAGAGTCTGCTTTCAAAAAAGACACTCTTGCTAAAGCCAGAGATGAACTGGCAGAAGAGGTTAGGAAAAAGTTTTTTTTCTTTGTTTACTTCTATTTAAATAAATTACAATTAATATCTTGTAATCTGCACGCATCCCAAGTTTTGTCTGCTGGATGTTAATCAGTGTCCCAGAGTTTTAGAGGTCACTGCTTGTGTGAGTATACCCTGAAAGAATGGAGCTTGTGGAGTCACTGTAAATCATAGTTAAGTGAATATCACTTTCAGGAGAAGGATGGCATGGTTTTTATCTCCTCTCCTGCTCCAATCTGTGAATCACTGTATATAATAAGAATTCAATAGTCCTTTTTATTTCTGAACCTAGGCAGGTTAACTGTTGAGCAGGGGCTTAGGAATTATAATCAGAAATTAGTGTTTCCTGTTTGTTTAAGATTTAACTGAGGAATTCCTTCACAGGAGTTAATGTAAAATGTGCTACAGTAAACTGGAAAGTAAACTGATGCTTCTGCTGAAATGGCACTGTTATTTTTCATGGCTAAAATGTTCTGCTTATGTAAATAAAAATCTAGTTGTGCTTTTGCAGTTCTAGCCTAGTGTCTTCCATTAATTCTGAGCACACTTTCTTACTTTAAGGATGTGTTCATAGATGATGAGGGAACTCAGAACTGAATTCTGATTTCAGTCCTCTACCTTCATTTTGAGTTCAGGCTACTATGGTCATTGTGAGCCTAAGCTGTAAATGACAGCAGAGTCAGAAGACTCTTCAGATCATTTGGAAAATGGGGTATGTTTTGATCCATAAGTGACAGAAATAGAGAGCTTTATAATATTTTTTCCTCAGGATTTATGCTTTTCTGACATCTTACAGGTTGCAAAAGCAGTGATGTCTGAGTCACCTCAGAGTGCTGATGGAAAAGGAATGGCATTAGATGATCTCATTAGCTCACTGGCTTTCAACCCATTTTTAACAAGGAAACAAATTCCTCGAACTCCAGAGAATCTACGTAAGTCAATACCTCTGTTCTGGTAGTACTCATTGATTAAAATTCATACTGCATGTCACACAAGAAAAATAATTACTTCAGGGAAGCAGGAAGTTATTGTAATGCCTCACTTACTCTGTAATATGACATAGTAGGCCTCTAAGATTTTAATACTGTTAGATTTAACATGGATTTTTTTTTCTATGTAGAATTCCCTTTATGTTGAGGAAGGAAACTTAAGGGAAACTTAAGGGAAACTTAAGGGAAAGCAGCCATATGAAGTTTCCTTCTTGGATTGTGTATGTTAATGAAGGTGCAGAAGAAAAACAGAACAATTGAGGCTGGTTATTAAAGTACTGAAATTTTATCTTGGTTTGTTCCATTTAGTTACTAAAACTCAAAGCTCGTGGAGAAAAGCTCTTCAGACTGGTGGCTCATCAGACACAGAGCTGGCCCCAGATGAGGTAACAACAGAAGCAGCTGCAATGGATGCTACACCAGACTCCAGACTTGTGTGTTCTGTCGCTGCAACTCCTGTACCTGACTTTGCTCCATTGCCAGAAAAGAAGTCTCTGTTACATACCACAGACCTTAGACATCCAGAGCAGATGAGGAGGCACATCACTGAATCTCCGGTTTTGGAAACATCTGGAATGTGGGAGAGTGAGAGGACAGAAGCACAGGAATTAAAATTTATTTTGAACAAAAGTCCTGTAGAAGATAAAAATGAACAGATCAGCATGGATACTCTGAGCATTTATTTGCAGGACAATGGTGGGAGAAGTGTTTCATCTCCAGGTGACTTTCAAGGTTCCTTAGTGGATCGGATACTGCACAGCAAGGTATCAGCCTTACTTGTCAATCAGATAATGGATGAGACACTTCCAGAAGGACTGGACTACACAGAGACTGACACATCTGCAGGCTCAGGGTCTGACTCCACCATCCTAAATAGCACAGATATAATAGATGACTCAGGAAAGGAGGGGGGTAGTGAAAACTCAAATGTAGAGCCACAGTCCCCATCCAGCTTGCATAAAGCACTTGAATGGGCTGCATCTGGTGGTGAAGAGGAGCTCCAGCAAAGACGTAAGGGTGGTGAATCTGAAAGCTGTGGAACAGGCCCAGGATTTCTTGCATCAAAAAGAAGAGGAGATGAATTGTGCAGTCCTGTGGAACGGTTGTGCTTGGATGAAGAGTTTACCAGGACACCATCGCCAGTATCTCTTTCTGAGAGAAAATACTCCCTGTCATCTCTGCTGGCATCCTATCAGCATCTGGGGGAAATGACAGCAATGATACATGACCTCCCAGTAGAGTTAATGGCTAAGTGGAAAAAGAAGGGTAAGTGTCGATGCACTTCAGCAACAAGATTTTGTCCATTCTGCCACTGGGTACACAATACCTTAAATAACCTTGCCTGCAAGTAGGAGGAAGGGTGCTCACCTGACTTGCTGAAGTAATTTGCAGGTATTAAAAATAAGGTGTGGTAGCAATGGAGGAGTCTGAAGTTAAATTGAGAGAATTCACAAAGTTAATTTGAAGTAGTGTGCTGACTCTGAACTAATTTGGTTATTTAGGAATGTGTTACAGGTACTGGTCATTTTAGTGAGGTCAGTGAGGTGTCCTTAGTCTATAAAACCTATTAAAAAGTATATTGATCAGTAGGCTGTCTTACAGCCTGTCCCCTCTCTTCATTTCCAACAGAAGTGTCTGCTTTCTTTGAGCAGTCAGACAGTATTTAGCTACATGGGAAGTCGTTTTTTGAAATGCAGTAATAAAAACGAGGCAGCAATGTTTCTAGAGAAGACTCTGAGCAAAGCAAATGGTACATAGTGGAGTACTAGGATTATAACAGGACAAGCTGGTCTCAAGGAGTACTGAGATGTATGCTTTGTGTGTAGGTGTGCTGTAGTTTAGCTTTTGCTTAAAACTGGCTGTAATCACAGATGACATTACGTGGAGCAGGTATACAAATCAGATACTATTTCCTCTGTGCTTTTTTCACAACGAGCAGATGCTTTTGGAGAAGTATTTCTGTTGATTAATTGAATGCTGTAGAGAGCTAACTAATACAATTTCTCTTGTAGATGATGAGCCAGCCACAAAGGAACCATCATCAGGATAGAATGTGTAAATAAGCAGTGTAACCACAGAACTCTTTTTTTTTTCCCTTACTTTTCTTGCTGCTCTACATAATTGGATTCCTCACTCTTCTTGAGACTTCTGGTCAATACTGCCATCAGTTCTACCTATTGGTGGGTCAGCTTATTTTTTTCAGACTTTTCCAATGAAGTGCCTCTTTCTACAGCCACAAAGTTCTACAGTCCAACTTTGACAGGTGGTAGTGTTAATGCCTCTCTGATTGCAGTCGATATACATTCATGACACCAGGATGTATGGATCTAATGCTAGAGCTAGTGGTGGGATGGGATTGTAGGAGTTGAGGTTCTGCCAGATGAACTTTTTTTTGTAAAAGTACTGATCACTAGCCTGATGTTTCAGGTTTTAAACCATTGCTAAATAAAGTTGTTTTCTGTTCTGCTATAGACTTCACCTCCTTTCTTCCAAAAGAGTTGTAAATGTGTTTTAATAAGAATCAACACTTGTGTTTTGATTTCTTCTGTGTAAAGCAGACTTTAATAAACTTTGGTACTTGTGTCTGATTGTGTAAGCTATGCAGAGGCTGCTAGCATGTTAACAGCTGATGGGGAGGTGCATCTGAGGAGGTGCACTTACATGTTGATGCAATCATACCCAACAGCTAGATAACTGGAACATACTGGCTGTCTGCAGCAAGCCCAGCTGTGTTCTTAGCAGAGCTGGGATCTAGAACTTGGTACTTGTCACATCACAAAGGTTCCCCAGCTGACTGTGAAGTCTGAAGGTCCTGTCTGGGATTCCACCAGAGGAACCTGGATGTGCTGCCCCAGAGAAACAATTGGTCAGCTGGGCAGTCTGGACCAGTGTTGTGCTCTGTCCCTGCTTCTGGAGATTCCTCTGTCATCTTCTGGTGGAGTTGTCTCTAGGGTCACCTACTGAAGAACAGTGGGTTTTTGCTTTTGCTTTCTGGAGGAGAGCATCTGCTGCAAAAGTTTAGAAAAGCAGAGTTGTTTTTCTTGGCAAAGATGTCTGCTGAATCACCTGTGGAGTTGCCTGTGATTGCATCCCTGAAGAAGTGCATTTGTATGTAAAGGTATGTAAAGGAGGGTGAAGTAGCAGGGACTTGGCTAGCAGGCTGTGCTGTTACCACTGCTAAGCCGGACACAAAAAAGAGTAAATAAAGGTGACTTAGAGTATTTTTAAAGCTTTCAAACAGGAAGCATCTTTCCCCCACTTGGCCCATCCAATCCCATGGTTCTTCTCTTGGTCGCAGGACTGAAGAAAGGGGCTACAGATCCACATCTACCTCTCTGTGGTCCTTGAACCCCTCCATGGGACGCAGGGGCACAGCTGCCACCTCACCACAGGGCTGTGGGAAAATCTCTGCTTGGGTACTTTCCCCCTCCTTCTTCACTGACCTTGGTGTCTTTTCTCTGGCCTTGCTCTCTCACCTCCTCCTCTCCTCTGCTCTGCAGGTCTCTTTTTTTATGCTTTCTGCATTTGTTTTTCCTTGTTCTTGACTATGTGTCCTGGTTTTGGCCAGGATAAAGGTAATTTTCTGCCTTGTACTTTTACTGTTAGCTAGGTCTCTTGTAACTACCTGGACTTGCTGAAATTAACAGCAAGTTTCTCAGACAGTGTCTGCCTCTAGGACTGATAACACTCGATGTTTACAGTTACAGCCAGAGACTGGTGTGCAGAGCCAAGGACACTACTTAGTTCTGATGTGAAATTTTGCCCTCTGGAAGGAGAGAGGAAGTAAAAAGATCACACCTGAAGCCTGTCTTTCGGGAGGAACGGACAAGGTAGATGGCCAAAACTGACCATTCAATTGAGTATTCCATCCCACACATGTGCTAGTATAAATTTGAGGGATCACAAGGGTCAAACCCTCTTCCCTTTCTGCTTCCCCTTCTTCACCTGTCCCTCTTTTTCTTCTGCACCCTGGGAGGATTCCATCCCTTCCTCTGCCTGTGCTCCTGATCCATGCCAGCCCATATCTGTGTGTTCCTGCCTCCAGCTCCCGACTGCTGCCGACTCCAGGAGTCCAGCCTGGACTTTCCCAGGGCTGCCCTGCAGCCTTGGTGGTGACGTGAGAGTTATTGGGGGGTACTGGAAAGGAACGTGGTATCAATTTTCTGGTATATTTGAACATATTTAGTAATTTTTCCTATCTATCATTACTGTTTTATTAAAATTATTAAAATTGTGTAGTTTCGTTTCCAACCTGTTAAAAATGACTGAGACTCAATATTCTGTTAAGGGTTTAATGTAATCAATAAAATTGAAATTGCCATGAGCAAAACAGCACTGGGTACATGAGAAGTCTCTGCTCCACTCACCCCTCAGGACCCCTCCATCCTCCCCCATGTCCCCACCATTCTCTCTCCTTCCCCCCCCCACCCCCCTCCATTCCCCCTCCAGCCCCCCCAGCCCCTTCCATCCCGCCCCCCATCCTCCCCATTCCCCTCCCCATCCCCCCCATACCCTTCTATCCCCCCCCACCCCCCTCATGTCCCCCCCCATCGACTCCCCACCCCCTCCCTTCCCCCCCCCTCACCCCCCCACTCCAATGGGCAGGCGGCAGCGAATGGGAGGGCAGGGAGCGAAGATTTGAAGGTTGTTAGAATGTTAGAAATGAGGGGATGTGCAATCATTTGCCAACCTGACATCAGGCAGGTGGTGGAAGCAGCCAGGAGATGAAAATGTTTCTTCTCTGGCTGCAGACAGAGGTGCTGGAAGATTAAAACGTTGCTGATGTTCCAGGCAGGTTTTTCCATAGTGCCAGACTGGCTGCTCAAACATCCTAATCCTGGCAGATTGTTGAAAGGAAGAGCTGGGAAGGGGCACAGAAACCAGACAAAGCCAGAGATAGTGAGAACATGCAGGATTTGTGGTCACACAGACTTCAACCTTCAGAGCAGAAGTCAGTTTGTGGGTGTACATCTTAATGGTTTTGCCTAATTTGTCCCTAAATTCCAATGCTCCTGCCTGGTAATGCTCACAGTCCAGTGAGTGTTTTACAACTGCACATGGAGACAGAGGCCCTGCCTGGGAGAAGTTTGCCAGCAGGTGACTCCACCCTTCATTTGGATAAAAAAGTGAAAGTTAACCTTGTGCCATCACACTGTAACAAATGCCTGGTGACTTCTCTAAGTCTTTGCTAATTCCACAGAGCCACAGTTGACTGATAATTTACAGAGTGCATAAAGAGTGCTGTAAAATGCTCTTATGCTTTAACTGTGGAATTAAAACCCTTGAGTGAAATATGTGATCATGTATAAAAGCCTTTTCATACAGATGGGCTTGCTCTAGAGTTATCCAGGGATGCTGCTTCTGAAATCTAGCTCATATGAGAGACAACATTTAAGAAAAAAAAAAAAAAAGATACTTCCCAGTGTCCTTACTGAATTTCTTCTGTGTCCCTCTCTCAGGACTGCTCTCTTACCTTTCCTACAAGATACCTGAGCTTGAATATTGCACTCCTGCAAGGAGAGAAGAAACCCTGGAACGTGTCTTGAAGCCTGTTTCTTTAAGAGGAAGCTTAAAAGGCAGAGGGTGGCTTTAGAAGCAGGAACTTCCTGAAGGCTGGATCAGGGGATGCTGATGGAAAAGATTGTTCTCCAAACCACAGCCCTTCAGTCTGATGCACACAACCACACAGCCCAGGGCACAGAGCCCAGGAGCTGCCTGAACCTGCCCCCACCCTATCCCTGCTGCCTGAGCCCCTGAACCAAGCAGGCAGGAGTCATGCAGGTGAGGACTGTCAGACTAAAGTACAACTTCTGTTTCTTTTTCCTGGGAATGGTTCCCTAGGATGGTTGCAGCTCTAACACCACATCCTTGGTGGTTGTTTTGTACTGGTCTGGGTTTTTTTTTGTCAACAGCCCTTTGCCCCCCTGGCTTTGTGGGGCTGGTTAGTGTAAAAGTACAGGTTTTGAACTGTTTGCATGGTCTTTTTTTCTTTAAATATTTGCAGAATATTCTAAATATTTCACAAGAGGAGGGGAGGACAGAAAGGTGACTCAAGAATGGAAATGAGCTTTGAGTCTGGAATACTTGTGTGAAAAACTTTCCCCTCTCTTTGTAACTTCTTTGTAACACAAACTCTGCTATCCTGGCCCTATCCCACCTGGAATTGCATTCTGCTACTGCAAGTTCTTGTGAGACTTTCTCCTTAGTCTCCTACCTCAAAAAAAAAAACCAAAAAAAAACAAACAAAAAAAAGAATTGAGAAAAAAGCAAGCAAGCATAAAACCAGAGTAGTTTCTAATTTCAAATTACTACAGGCTTACACAATACCCACTGGTTAGATGTAGGTAGCTGTAGAGGAGTTACAGTTGGTTTTATTTATGCATTTTTATTTATGGCTTGCTTAGTTCTTTATCCCTAAATGCCCTCTTCTTGCTGGGGATTAGTCAGTGTCCCCCTGTCCCCTCTCCTCAGTCAGCTGTGGTCTGTCATGGTGGGTGCTCAAGTTACTGTGTCCATGCCACCCTCTGTGACATTTCCCCTCTGGACTTCTTTGCCCCTGGGAGGTGGCATGCAAAGTCCTTTAAAATAAAGCCCTGGTACTGGTGACTTTACCCAGGGAAAGCAATAGGTGCTGCAAAGAGGTGGCTGAGGGCTGCAGCTGGAAGGAGCCTTCCTCCCTGAGTCCAAGCATCCAGGAATTTAACCCTTCCTGTGAAGAAAACAGCAGAGCAAAGTAGAACAGGAGAAGGAAATAGATGAAATTCAGAAGTTACAAAAAGTTACAGCTTTTGTGTGTCTGGAGTAAACTTCCTTATCTTCTTACCTTTAACCTGAGCATTTGTTCTCCTGCTGCTGGCTCTGCTTCAGGCTCTGCAGGTAAAAGAAGCTCTTGGCAGCTGTGCTGAGGCACTCCCCACTCTTGAGAGCTCTCTTTCAGAGCTAACCCTGGAGGAGGATCCCAAAATGGAGAGCTCCCAGGTGCTGGGAAGGCTGGACTGGGGACCAGTTCAGGATTTGACTCTTGGACCTTGGAGAATGTGGAATTAGCATTGATCCTTCCAGATGTCCCTGCCCATGGGGGACTCTTCAGGTGCCATCCAGGCCTATGGTTTACAGGGACCCTGAGGGCTCTTGAAGCCCATGACTGGTTTACTGGTTCACAGGAGGGACTCCAGAATACACTCCAGATTTAGCTTGCAGTTAATACAGAGACCATTGCTGGACCTGATTTAATTTGAACACCAATAGGGTTCATAGCTACATGTAATTCATAGCTATTCATAGCTACAGATAATAAACTATTAGTTTGTTTCCACCTGTGTTAGTTTCAGCTTTTATTGCTGTTGGGATTGCTGGATAACTTGGGTAAACGTCTTTAACATGTCTTCAAGGCTCATTCAGGCACTTCCCAGCCTTCTGACACATCTTTACAGCAGGAGGCTCCTGTTCCTTTGCTCCATAGCCTGTGCAGGCTGCGTGTTTTCCTCCGCTGCATCACTCTGCCCCTCTATCCACCTTCATATTTTGGTTCTTGTAAGTGCACGCTTGTTTCCCTCTGTTTTGCCTGCACTTTGCTTGGCTCTCATAGGCTGTTCCTCTAAATTTAGCCTTTCTGTCAGCAAAGAACCAATTTTTGCCAGGTGCTCAGCTTGCCATTGTGGTTTTCTCAGCGGTCTCTGTGTTCTCAATGTGTGGTGAAAAAATGAGCAGCAGAAAGGCTGGAATTGTACAGGTTTTGTGCAGTTTACAGTCTGTTACACTGCATTACAGACTACACGTGGGCCTGCACAGACATGGGGCAAATATTGTGCTGGTAATTTACCCCCAAACAAGACCCGTGACTGCCCATCTGGATGTCTAGAGACTGGAAATGATAGAGGATGCATTGCGGTGAAATCTGATCAAGTATTTAAAGAGGAAACAGAACAAACAGGTTATTATTATTTCCAAAAGCTGGAAGAATAATATCGCTCCAAGGCCAGGCAGGATAGCTGTGTGTTACCTGCAGGAACTGCTGGACTTCGTTACCCAGGAAAAGCAGTGTATGGGCTTTTTTTTATTTTAGTTCTCGTCAAATAGATGTATTTAAGACTGGTGGCCGGACCTCCAGGCCCGGGTCGGCGCTGAGGGGAGCGGTGCCCGCCCGGGGGGTTCCGGCAATGGCCACGACCGAGCCCGACTGCGTGCGGGACGTGACAGGAACCCCGGCGGGGGCGGGCAGGCGGCTGACGGACAGCCAGATTGACCAATAGCGAGGCGCGTTTGGCTGTGCGGCCCAATCGTAGGCGTCCGGGGGCGGGGCGACCCGTGCGGCGGCGGAGCGGGCGGGCGCTGCGGCAGAGCGCGGGTGGCGGCGGAGCTGAGCGGAGCGGAGCTTGAGACTACCCGGAGCAGCCATGTCCCTCTCCAACAAACTCACCCTCGACAAGTTGGACGTGAAGGGCAAGCGGGTTGTTATGAGGTGAGGAGCTGCGGTCCCCTCACGCTGTGAGGAGAGGAAGAGCCCGGCCCGACCCGCTCCTGGCGGTGCCCGGGGCCGCCGCCGCTGGTGCCCTTGTCCTGAGGCCCTGTGAGGAGGCGGGAGGCCGCGGGGTGTTCCTCCCGGCTGGGGAAGAGCGTGGGGAGCTGCCCGCGGCCTCCCCGGCGGGGCTGACTTGGCCCCTGCCCCCGCTGGGGGCTCCGTGGGTTTTTCCCGCACCTCTGCCCAGGCCGCAGCATCGTCTCTGTTCTCAGCGGCTTCTCGTTTGAGGCAAATTATTTTCTGTGTTTTCGGTGGGGAGGGGGTGTAAGGCCGGGGCTGGTTCAGCTGTGGTGAGGAGAAACGCAACCAGTAGCTACCCCGATGAAACAGTAATTCTGCTTTTTGCACCGAGTCAAATCTGAAGGGCCTGCTGTAGAACTGTAAAATAGGAATTCGTAGCGTGTTTATAAAATATCAAGGCCCGCTGAAAGGCTAACGTTGGGATTGTTGCCAAATATAATAAGGGCACGGAGGTGGGTCGTGATACACGCCCTGCTGGAAATGCTCTTATTGTGGGATTCTTTGCCCAAGGTCACCATAATGTGACTGCTGTTTGTTATCCTGCTGGCTGAGTAGGTAGGTGTAGCAAAATTGTAACTTCTCTTCCGTGCAGAGAGCTTTTTCTTTCAATCTTGCTTCTGTCGTCTTAGTTTGAAGTAGTTCCCCAGAAATTTGATTACTAGAAGCTCGTCTACATAATGAGTACTGAAGAAGCTGGGGTAGAAACCATGTGGACTTCCTGAATCTGGTACAAGAAAAGATCTTTTTATTCTGATAACCATGAGGCTTATTTTCTATCTGGATAGAGGTTTATTAGGTGTTTTTTTTTCTTTTTAGCATTGCCAGAGGAAGGGTTAGGCAGCTCATAGCCTGGACAGTTAATGCCCATACCTGTCTTAGCAGTTCTGTGGGGGGCTATCAGAACAGTGAAACAGCAGATGCCAATCTTTTCATTTCCTGCCTGCATCTCATTTCCCTGAAAAGAGGCACCATGTGCTTTCTCTCAGTACTACTGATAACTCTTTAACTGATAACCGATAACTCTTTTTTTGCCCCTCCTCTTCTTATATTCATCATAATTTTGGCATATTCATAACCTGCTTGTCTTCCAGTCCTAATTACAAAGTTTTAATGAGTAGGGAAAAGGGCACAAGAGGAGCTCAGATTTCAATTGTCTGCAGTGGGGAAGAAGGGTGAGCTGGGTCTTTCTTTTGTAGTCCTGGTAGCTTTGTAAAGCAAGCAATTCTTTTATTCTCTGATTTTAGAATAATAGCATAATAATGGTGTATTTCTTTCCCCTTTCTAGAATTAATCCACTGTGGGGATTAATACTGTGGGGCTGCCAGCTCAACTTTTTTCTGCTCAGCTACTCCTATTTTGCTGGCACCTCTTGTCCTTCATTCCATCTGTTTCTGGTGCTGAGCAGGCTGCAAGAGAATTGAAACAACTTCCTGAATTTTGTTGTTCTTTAATATAGATGTAGAATGACGAAAGTGTAGCCTTTAACGCCGTTGTTTCACTTTCCTCGTTCTGATACACTGTTATAGTCGGTCAAGTGTTCCCTTCGGTAGCTGTATGAGTAATTTCTGCCTCGGCTGTTACACAACGCAGCTTCCTGCTGCTCCTCCTCAGCACATGGGCACAGGGTAGGCCAGTCAGAAATGGCTGCTGAAACTCCTCCCTTCCATCCATCCCTTGTCTGGCAGGAGGAGGGAAATCACCTCTAGCTCTACATGAGGTCTTCAAAGAGAAGGGAAGGTTGAAGTTGTAGGCAATAACTGGACAGCTTCCTGCAGCCTGTCTGCTTGCTGTACTACTACAGCCAAGTGTTTTAGAGGCCTCATTAGGGAACACAATGTCACTTCTCATTATTCACTGCCTTTCCCTTGGGAGCTCCTAGCTGGTGATCTGAAGACACATTGTTTAAAAGAAAAAGATTGTGGGGAGCTTGTTTACTCTCAGCTTTATTTTCTGTGATGTAGCTTTACTAATTTACTCTAGCAGGTATTTGTTCTCCATTTGTGTTCTAATATTACAAGCAGAAATGGTTGATTTCAAAATAGAACTTGTGTACAAGGAACAGCTAAAAATCTTACTCTAATTGTAACATTGCTTTCTTTAGCAAGCAGTTTTCCCAGCAGGTTCTCTCACTCTTCATAAAAAATTTGAGTATTTAATTTTATTTTTTTTTCAGGGTTGACTTCAATGTTCCTATGAAGGATAACAAAATAACCAACAATCAAAGGTGAGCTATAATTTCTACCCCAGGTGGCAAGCCCCAAAGTCTGTTTTCTCTCTGATTTTAGCCCAATTCTATTAGCAGCACCTGTTATGCTGCTGTGGTTAAGCTGTCATTCATGCACCTGAATATTAAAGGTGTCTCAAAGAAGGTCCAACAATAGTTAATTGAACCTCTTGCAGCTGTTAGCAAACCACTGTAACTACAAGGCTGCTTCTCACTGTAGCTGCTGTGGGAAGCATATAGACAAAGTCTCTTAATTGTACAGAGCCTAAAATTCATGGAATCATAGAATGTCAGGTTGGAAGGGACCTCAAGGATCATCTGGTCCAACCCTTATAATATTATTGTTTATATGACTTGACTCAGCACCCCGCTGAGCTGAGACTTAAAACTTCCCAAGGTGGGGAATCCACCACATTAAAGAACTTAATTCTTTAATTACGGTTGAAGTGTTAGGACCATTCCACAACCACAGCCCTTGAGCTGTGTGTGAAAATTTGCTGTATTTGTTGTTAGTATCCAGAAGATGTTCTGCCTCCTGGTCACTCTGTGGCTGTGTTAACTTGTTGGCTTATGTAGAAGAATTGTTCTAGTGCAGCACACAAAGACACGGGGTTTAGAAATGGGGATATCAAAGGTCTTATTTATCTGTCACTTGCAGGCAGATGCCAGTTTTGTTCACCACAGTATTCTCTCTGTTCAACATCCCCATCATTTCTTTATTGGTTTAGGATTGCAGACTAAACCAGGAAGCCCAGCAGCATTCACATGTGTCCTGACATTTCTTCTCTACAAGCTATAAGCAGAATTGATATTGCAAAATGCATTTTACTTCTGTGTCCTATGTTGCATGGAGGAGAACAGTGAAACATACAAAAGCATGCAGAATTTTTTTGCTGCTTTCTGGCCTCCCCAGGAGAAGCATAGGCTGGGTTAATTGCCCAGGGAAAGCTGTGCTCTGGGGGGTGTGGTTAGTCTTGTAAGCATTCGTTCTTACAAGGACAGGTCGCTAAAAAGCCTCAGTGTTCCTTTTGGAGCTTTACTGGTGGTGATGCCCTGTTGTCTCGTGATGAGGGATAGGCTGAGCTGTGTAAACCCCAGGGGTAGTACAGGCTTAAATAACTGTTCTGCCCAGCTCCTGTGTTCTCTTTATTTTGCCACATTTGAGGGACAGCTCCCAGGACAGCTTTTGTGTCAAGTGGTCACTAGAGTAGTTTGCCAGATAAACTCTGTGAATCCTGTTTCATTTGTTGTTCTCTGCCCTTACAGAATTAAGGCTGCTGTTCCTACCATCAAGCACTGCTTGGATCATGGAGCTAAGTCAGTGGTTTTGATGAGTCACCTGGGACGCCCCGATGGTGTTCCCATGCCAGAGAAGTTCTCCTTGGCCCCAGTAGCTGTGGAACTTAAAGCACTCCTGGGCAGGTGAAGTAGAAGAGCATGCATCAGCCCCTCTCTGCCCGTGGACCTGGGTGCTTTCCTTCCTGAAAAGAAGAGTCACTGGTGGGATGACAGTGTGTATCTTGTGTTTGCAGGGAAGTCTTATTCCTGAAGGATTGTGTAGGTCCTGAGGTGGAGAAGGCCTGTGCTAATCCTGCAGCTGGCTCTGTCATCCTGCTGGAGAACCTCCGATTCCACGTAGAGGAAGAAGGGAAAGGGAAGGATGCTTCAGGGAACAAGGTGAAACTTCAAGCTTAGCTTTTGTGCATGCCTGCTCTGGTCTTACTACCTTGTTTGCTGCAGGTAGACAAGGAGCCAGCAGCCTGTCTAAAAATGCTGTTTAGGACTTTGCTCTCAGAAGGCTGTGACAAACGAGCGTGCCTGGTCATCTGCACCAGGCTATGCAAAAGTTTGAGTCAAATGCATTGAATTGAATTTCATCCAAGATGAAACAGCTGAAGTGAAAGGCTTAGTGATGACTCAGCTGAAGGTGGAGTAGTTTGTAAAAGAAGGCAAAAGGAGTTAAAGAGGGCTGTGCAGAAAATAAATTGCTTTAGACTATTTTTGGATATCAAACAAAAAGCAAGACCTGTTTGAGACAGTGTTATTACCCCAGCAGCAACAATCTACTTTCTTGATTATCTGGCTAATGATTTAATGTAATGTTTAAACAATTTGCAGCGTAGGGATTATCAAACCCTTTTATAAACCTGCCTGCTGTTTAGAGTACTCACTAAGAAGCAGGCTATCTTGCACCCTGACATTTGCTTGAAGGTCAGGAAGAATGCTTGCTCCAGACAGCTGCTGCTCTTGCTGGTGGTGACCCTGCTTACTTTACACAGGCCTTGGCTCCTCCCAGATCCAGTGTGTGGAGCAGAATGCTGGCATCCTGTGGTGCTCTTATGGGCTGGCACAAGACTCCAGTAGCTTTGAAAAGTTGCTCAGAGAACTAGTGAGTCTTTAGTGGCAGTGAGGAACAGAGCAAGTCTGGAATTATTCACACCCTGGACTCTGTGCCACTGAAAGCCAACATGGTGGCAAGGCAAAGAATTTATTGGTGTGGGGAAAGAGCCCCTTGGTTTTGCACATTCCTGTAATTCTCAGATTCATTAGCTGGGGTATGCATAGGGGAGTGTGCACTGCAGGAGAGGAGAGGTGCTGTTGACAGACCTGCTTCTTGTCCTAACAGAGCTAACACCAGTGCCATGGAGGTAGTGATGCAGTGCAAGGCTGCAGATACTGAGTGGTGCTTGGAAACTGTGGCAGCACATCAAGTGGTAGTAGTGCCTTCATTCAGAGCCTTTTATGTCTGCTAACAGATATTACTGGTTTTAACAGGAGCACTTAATCTTTTTGTGTAAAGCCAGACAATTTACCAAGTGAAGGAGCAGTTGACAGCATTGTTCTATAATCTGTGTAGTCCCTTCTGCTTGTCTTGTGCTCAAGCTGTTGGAAAAAAGGGTTCCCAAAGCTGTGCTGAACCCATCTGGCACACGTGAGAGTCCTTCCCTGCCATTGTCCCTGTGCTGTTAGGTCTGGGTGCTCACAGGAGTCTTGCCTGGGCTGGGGAGCTGGTAAAGCAGAGAGGCACTTGGGGAGGTGGTCACTTGACTCCCAGTCTGGTCTGTCCCTCAAGAGCAAGTGGCTGTGAACCAGGTCCGAGTAGTTACTTAGAAGCTGGAGAAAGTCTTTTAACAGAAATGCATCTGTTCTTGCTCACTACACACTAAGTCTATCTCCAGCTTTCACTGTGCTTGTTGTAGTGTGCAGGCTATTTATAAGTTAATCCTTGATGCAGTTGCTAAATAAGTCCTCCAGGAGCTCTCATCCTTTTACCTGTGGCACTTGGGACCACACTGTTCTTTAACCAAGCATGAGTTTGTTTATTCTTGTCTCTCACACCCTTGTGTTACCGGTGTTCACTGCACAAAACTGGAAATCTGTTGGAGAGGGACTGGAGAAAGCTGGTTGTGCTGCAATTCATACCTGCTCTGTCAGTGGGCTAGCAACTTGAGTCCTCAGGCCTGTAACAGCAGTCATGGGGAGTTTAAACCATTTAAACCTTTTTGTTGCTCCTACTGGTCTGAGAAAGAGCATATGAAATAAAACAATCCACACAATGAACTGCTCAGTTTCTCCAGCTGACCTTTCTTTGCTTTGGGTTTATGAGTCAAATTGCTGACTTTATTTTCAGAATCAACTCCACTAACTTATCATTCTTTCTCATTTTAGATCAAGGCTGATTCTGCAAAAGTGGAAGCTTTCAGAGCCTCTCTTTCTAAACTGGGAGATGTCTATGTCAATGATGCTTTTGGAACTGCCCACCGAGCTCACAGGTGTGTGTCCATTTTCCTTCCACAGGCAGAACTGCAGAATGATAACTGCTGGGGAAACACACACAGCTTTGCTCTCCATGAGTTCTAACTTCCTTTTGGGCTTATCCCACTATCCTTCTGCTGTGTTTGTTCCTGAACAATGGATTTAGTGGGAGTAGTTGTCAATAGTAGTGTGTGTTCTTTCAAGTTTGCCTCTGGGAACAGTAGACAGAAGAGTAGACAGACTCTTCAAGACTTGAATTGACTTTTTAGGCTTTGAAGACATAAAAATTACTTGCTTAGTACTTATTGTGCTGCAGTTACAGCAAGAATTCTTTTCCAAAAGATGAATAGGACCAGATTGATTATTCTCATGGAGTGTATTTAGATCTGTCTACTTGTAAACTCCAGTGGTCCTCTTTGAGCTTCATTTCATAATTCAGTGCAAGTGGAGGAAGACTCTTCTGCTCTTGCTACACTTGTTTGCCCCTCAGCATTTGGGATCACTAGTTACCACTAGAAATGTCTTGCATATCAATGTGTCTGTGCAAAAACAGTCTCAGAAAGTAAATGCATACAGGCATCTTATCAAACCAAGAAAACAAAACTCCTGTGTTTGTTTTCATGCAAATCAGAGCTATTCTCATTCATTGCTGCAGCTGACTGAAGGGGTGTTTGGATCTGAACAGACAGAATGTTTTTCCTTTCCTCACTCCTCCCTTATCTCTGCAGCTCCATGGTAGGTGTCAATCTGCCACAGAAGGCTGCTGGCTTCCTGATGAAGAAAGAACTGGATTATTTTGCTAAGGCCCTAGAGAGTCCAGAGAGACCCTTCCTAGCAATTCTTGGAGGGTAAGACTGAATAACATACTGACTCCATATTTCTCTTTAACTCCCAGTAAGAAATTAAAAGGTATTTTGGCTTGGATCAAACAGGTGCTTGCCTTTTAGCTGTCCCTACAGTTCAGATCTGTAGGTAAGTCCTGAGATCTCTAAGATATGGATTGGAGAGGAGCTAACTGACCATGTCTGCTTCTGTGATAATATCAGGGTCTGGTCATCAGATCTCCTGACCTCTTGTGTTCCCCACATTGAGACAGCTCACAGCAGTTTGTTGTACCAATGAACCAGAGGAGGTGTTAGATACAAACTGTGGCCCTGAAACATTGTCAGTGACCTTTCCTCCCCAGTTCAGAGTACAAGCAGAGTACAAGCACCCTGCAGGCTCAGCAATAAGGTGACATGATGCCATTATGCAATGGTCACCTGGGGCTGGATGCACCTCATGTGCAAAGGAACTCAAGGGTGCAAATGATTCCTTTTGTGTAGAAATAATTTCCCATTGCTGCTGATTTTTGTCATGTGTGTGCCCGGTTTGACACTGTAGTTTTATGATGGTGTATTTCAGTTCACCAGGTGAATTAAAATACTTAGCTAAGTAACACAGAGCTGGGACACTCTTAACATTCCTGTGTTCTTGATGGAAGTATGTGACTTTTTGCACCCATAAATCTAGTTTTTAAGAAGTTGTAGTCCTCACAAAGTTTTAAAATACTTCTCTGACCTTGGTTATACTGAAAAATGCTTTTTTTTTTTTTTTTTTTCCTTCTTTACCTGCCAAGGTTTACAGCTGCAGGTGGTACATCAATAAGTGCCAGCCTAGGTTTAGCTCAGGGTTGTTCCCCAAGATCTTCTATGAAAGCTTTCTTGTAGATAACAAAAATTCTGTATGTGGCATTCAAGAGGGAAGACAGGCAACTTGTGTCTTTGTACTGCCTCCTCTGCCATTCCTGTATGAAATTATTTGGGTCTTGCTGTTCCATTATTAATGGTACCTTGTACTAAAAGCAGTGAGTAGGTTTTGGGCAGGGCAGTTCTGTATCACAGATCATTCTCATGGTTTGAAGCTGGGCTGTGAATGTGGTGGGATGCTGGACCCAAACATGTTCTGGGAGCTGGGCCTATGGTGTTACTGGACAGTGACTGGCATAGCACTTGCCTCTGCTCTGCCTTGCTGGGCAGTCAGGGGAAATCAGGCTCTGAAGTGCCAAATGAAATTTATATTTAAATAAGAAAAAAATGCAGGGCTGAATAATGATCTTTCAAGTTGATGTTTAATGCTGGCCTGCTAAGTTGCCAAATTTTTATTGCATTACTGAATTAGAAGTTGATTAATTAAGCTTTGATTCAAAAAGTCCTTGTCAGGCTTTATGCTGCCTTGGCTAAAGTTTACTTGAGAGTAAATTCTGCCTGAGGCATTTTGGGCACTGGTGACGTTCACTCTTTCTCTCTCTCACCAGAGCCAAAGTTCAGGATAAGATCCAGCTGATCAATAACATGCTGGATAAGGTCAATGAGATGATCATTGGTGGTGGAATGGCCTTCACCTTCCTCAAAGTGATCAACAACATGGAGGTATGGAAAGAGCAATTCTGCATCTGCTCCTGGTTAAAAAAATAAAGTCAGAATGCCCTTTATGTGTTGTGGTATTGAGAACTGGCTCTCTCAACTCTGCAAGAGTAGGGAGCACTGAGAAGTTAATTGATAATCACTGTGCAAAAATCAGATGACTGCTGCTGTCTAGCTAGGTGCTTTAAGAAGAGGCTTTTCAGGATTGTTGTCTGAATAGTTTGGCTTGACTGCTGCTGTTCTCTTCTGTAATGACAAGTAATTAAACAAATGCCCCTTTCTTACTTTTCTCAAATAATTTCTCTAGATTGGCAACTCCCTGTTTGATGAAGAAGGATCGAAAATTGTCAAGGACCTGATGGCCAAGGCAGAGAAGAATGGTGTGAAGATCAGTCTGCCTGTTGACTTTGTCACTGCAGACAAATTTGATGAGAATGCAAAGACTGGGCAAGCCACAGTGGCTTCAGGCATTCCTGCTGGCTGGATGGTGGGTTTTAATGGGCAAGGAACTAAAAGAAGTAAGAGGCAGAAGTAGGGTGAAAAGGACACCTGAAAGGAGCAGAAAAGAGTAACTGTGTCCTCTGTAAATTTTTCTGAAGGCAGTCAAGCTGCAGAGTGTGTTGGTTTAATGAAATTGAAGCCCTGTGGTGTGTCTTGAATTTTGAAGTTTAAAGGAGCTTTTGTGAGATTTGGATTAATCCAGCAAAATTCCTCTAAAGCCTTTATATCTGAATGAAGTAGAAATGCCTTTTATTTGACTGGAATTTAAGCAAACTTGGCAGAAGTTTCGAACCAAAGCTTCAAGCATCTGACATTGATTTAAAAGTTACTTATTCATACTAGGAAAATAAATAACCCTGCTGATTCCCCCCCTATTGCCACAGCTGCTGGCAAATCCCTGCTCAGTATTGTGTGCACACAGAGAAACCCCTGCTTCAAATCCAGGGACAAGGGGGAAACTTCTGTCCATCCCAGATGGACATCAATGATTTGGGATGAGGGTCAGCAGTAAATACATCTGTGCCTTCTCTTGTTGTAGGGCTTGGACTGTGGCCCTGAAAGTGTGAAGAAGTTTGTTGAAGTTGTGGGAAGGGCCAAGCAAATTGTGTGGAATGGTCCAGTTGGTGTCTTTGAGTGGGACAAGTTTGCCAATGGAACCAAAGCCCTTATGGACAAAGTGGTGGAAGTAACTGGAAAGGGCTGCATCACCATTATTGGTAGGTAGATGTGTGTGCCCTTCTTTCTACATACAATAAGTTAGTTTCTGCTTGTCAGTACTGTATTAAAAATACCCGTCAAATTGTTTTGCTCTGCTCTTCAGCTTCAAGACAGGGCTTTAAAAACTGCTGTCTGTATTAATGCTGAGCATCTGCCTGGTTCTTGTGTGTCTCATCAATTTTGATTGTACTACAGGTGGTGGAGATACAGCTACTTGCTGTGCCAAGTGGAACACTGAGGACAAAGTTAGCCATGTGAGCACGGGAGGTGGTGCCAGCCTGGAACTGCTAGAGGGTAACTGTTCTTTCTACTTATCTGACCAAATCACATAGTTCTGGGTGCTCTGCCTATCCATGTAGATCATCAAGAAAACACAACAATAGAGTTAATGTCCTTTCTGTTCCACCACGTGGAGTTGCACTTAGCTTTTGAGCAGGTAGCTCCTCATTGCTGCTCTTTTGTAGCCCTCCAGGAGGAAGAGAGGAAAGAAAATGGGAGTATTCTTGCTAACAGCACAGTCTGCTACTCCCAGAAACCAAAAATGCTGGAACAGAAAATAAAACGGCCCATTTGTAGGTGATCCCCTGAGCCATGCAAACCCCAGACTGTCCAAAATGCTCAGTTTCTGTCAGGGAAATCTCCTTAGAACAGTCTGGAATTTTTGCCAGACCTCTCGTTTTCAGCTATTGTTTGAAATTCCCTGGTTTTGGGGGGCCCTCTAGTGATAACTTAAGAACCTGCACGAGGGTTCTTGGAATTCAAAATGGTGAGAATTTACAGGATTCTTCTAATGAGTTACATTGTACTCTAAATGAGTTTTCATTTCCTCTGGTAATTAGCTGTTTCCCAATATGTGTAAATTATCTAATGCTGTCAACTTCTCTGCAGAAGAGAAACTGCAATAAATTGCATTGCAGCTGTTGGTTTCCAGCAGTTCTGTGTGAGGCAAAGCTTTTGTTTCTGTTGCCTAGGGAGTGATGGTACAGGGAAAGAATGCAGATGGCTAGGAGGAAACCCTGTGCAACTGATTTATTCAGAAGGACAAACTTGTCTTAAGTTTTGGCCCAAAATGGGGGTTTATGTGTGTGATCTTTTCAATGTAACGGAAGTCTAGCTAATTAGAAAAGCTTCTGAAGATTTCAGAAAAAAAAAAAGAAAAAAAAAGGCAAAGAAAACCCACCCCTCTGAGACCCAGGAAACTAGCAAGTTGTGAACAGTGTTAAAATTCAGCACTGCCACACAGCTTGAACACTTAAAGGTAGGTTTTCTGGGGAAAAAAAAAAAGCACAACAGAATGGTCTTTTCATTGTTAAAGTAGGACAAAAATGCTTTAGAAAACATTGCACTGTAATAACAATCTAGGCCCTCATACTCAAAGATGAGGATACTCCTTGCTGCCATCAGTTGGAATGAAGCATGTAAAAGTATCTAGACTTGGGTGTTTAGGTCCCAGTAGAAGATTTTAGGAAGCTTTGTTTCTTAATTCTTAAAATTTCCACCTTACATCCAAAATTTTATTTACATGCCACTAGGGATTGGACCAAGATCCAATCAAAAGCCAGCCTGTTTGCTATCAAACTTAACAGAAAAATGTGTAAGGAGTTTGGATCTTTCCCCAGCAGAAATTTGGCTAGAAAGTCACCATTAATTGAGAATTGATGACTGTGGTACAGTAGGAATCCCTCTGCTATGCACTCACTACAGCCCTAAAAGTTATTTACTGCATGGAACAGTTTCAGTGTGACCCATATGCCTTAAGAGCCACACAGCAGGAGCGTATGTAGAGCCAAGCTGTAATTTCTGATTTATTTTTTATATGCTTAAATGTTGCCATTGGAAGTGTAACTCTTAGTTGTTGGAGGGAGGAGGTGTTTGGGTTTTTTTTAACTGTATTGTTTGTTTTTTTTAACCACTATCAGGCAAGGTTCTTCCTGGCGTGGATGCCTTGAGCAACGTGTAGAGACCAGAATATCACCCCACTTCCCAGTTCTGTGCACAGCCCCTGAGATTCAACACTTCAATGCTTCTGTATTTCAACTCTGCAACAGGCAGATCACAGAATGTAAACGGAAACTGGACAGGGTTTGAGGAAAAGACAGCAGAGAGATTTTTACGACTGCAGTTTACATGATGTGGATTTGTCCACTGTTCTCCCACTTGAATTAACGTAGTGAGTTTAAACTGTTGTTGTGAATTTAGAGTGTATATATTTATATTTTGCCTTTTCAAAGAGATTAATCCCTGTTAGACATGTCTGTTTCTCAGAAAGGAGTGCACTGTTTAGCTTCAATGTTCTTAGGCATTTCCATCACTTGACACGGTTCAGAAACAAGAGGCGACTCCAGTTTTTTGGAGGCTGATTGTGATAGCTGCTGAATAAACATATTTAAAGTGCTCCCAGTTGGTATATGCTCCTTCTTTCAGATTTTTAGAACAGTCTACATTGAACTGTCTTTCTCCTAGCATCAGGAGGTAAAGAGATTTGTCTTTTTCCCACTAGTGATAACATTCGTCAAGATCCTTTTATTTTTGTCCATTTATTTTTGGTTCATCATCAAGAAAAGTCTGGTAAGGAAGTAAATCATTACAGGTGTGCTGTTATGGTAAAACTTCCATGCCACCAGGTAATTAAGATGAAATTTTGAAAGTGCAAGTCTAGTAAAAAATTCCAATTGAAAAGTGTTTCTCATCTACAGAACCCACCTCACATTAGTTGCCTGCTCTATGGAACCTGAATACCTGGGAAACTTGGAAGACAGAGGGAGGTAAAAACCAAGTCACAGGCAAACAGAGCTGCAATGTGCCTTTGCTCAAGTTTGTGGGCCTAAAACCACAGAAACTAGCATAGTAAAACCACACAGTTGGACAATTAGGTTTGTGTGTGTGGCTTAAGTGTGTTGCAGAACCACAAGGGTTGTGAGTGGAGGACCACCAACAGTGCAAATGTAAAATAAAGTTGAAATTTCCATTTTGCCTGTCACACATTGGCTCCTGTGCTTGCTGCAGGACTCAGATGTGAGCACAGGGTGGCTCTAAACCAAACCAAAGACTAGTCCAAACTTCTGAGTATCCAAAAGTATGGTTTGAATTATGTTAGCAGTCACAGCCCTGCTCCTCCAAACTGTAAGAAGATGCAGAGCTCCAGCTGAACTGCTTGTGTATCTTTCCTGATGAATCAGAGAAAAGTCAGTGATGTAAAGCAGTGATTGCCTAGTGAATTCCCAGCTGTCGTGTTTGGGTACTTCCCAGGAGGTTTTTGCATGGCCTGAATAGTACAAAGCAGCCAGGATGAACCATGGAGAGCATCTTTGAGGTAAGCAGCAAACCACAACACAGAGGATGCTTTTAAGTTAATTTGTATGTATGTACATCACATTACCCAAACAAAATGAAAGCGTGTGTTGGAAGCAGCAGACACAACCTACTCCCCAGATTTTACTTGGTTGTGGTGGGATGCAAATGAAAAGCCAGTAACATGAAGTGTGTATAAAGCTGTGCACGGAACATACACTTGCTACATTTTTAAAGGTAAAAGTAACTACAGCAAAGAAAAACCGGAATTAATGCAAATGACTGCAGCGCTGTGGTTTTCTCCTCCCCTCCTTTGTAAATCTCCCAAGCATTGTCTGATTACACATGAATGATGCAGATTTTTGCTAGGACTGCTCTTGCTGTTGCTCATGTTTTCCAGGCAGGGGTGCAGACCTCCGACAGCTGCAGTAACGAGGCAAAGAAAGGACTGAGCTTGTCAGCCACAAAAAGACTATGGATTTTGGAAATCCAGTACTACAAAAACAAACATTCCACCATGTTTTATAACAGATCATGCTTGTCTGGCTCTGGCAAACAAGGCCTTGTGACAGCATGGCCCATTTTAGTGTCACTCTTATACCCCTGTTGCTGGATTACCATGGAGCAAACCATTTTCCCCCCATAGCTCCTTTCTTGGTGTTAACAGTGAAAAATTGGTGTATGGCTGCAACCTCTGCTGGGCTTTTTCCCCTCTTCACTCAAAGCAACAAACCAAAGCCATCTGTATTTAAATTTGGCAAGGAGTAGTAATGCTGCAGGAACACAAATATCTGCACTCAGAACTACTTTTCTACCTGACTTTGGATGGTTGCTGCTCACATCTTTAAAATGTCCTTTTGCTTCCATGGGGCTTTTTCAGCTGATGCCATGTTCAGGTCCATGTGCTCAAACATGTACAGCAAGGCCTGAGAAATCCTCAGCTGCAGGGCTGAATGAAAGAGAAATGAGAGAGAAAAATGATGAAATATCTCAACAGAAGACCGCAGGATTGTTACACTTGATGACTAGCATCTGATTACTTGAGACACTTTCCAGATATTTTTTTTTAAGCCTTGCCTGTTAATATTTTTAGTGCCTTGCTATTGCAGTGATAAAATAGTCTTAAAGCATCCAGAGATTCCTTATTTCACTAAATTTTACATCCTCTGGAGTCACACCAGCCTTCCTAGATGATTTGTGTGTGTGTTCTGACAACTTCTCTAGATGTAAATCTTTGAAGGTTCTTTCACATTTTTATTGCTTTTGTTGAAATTGGTTTGGGGGAAAGGGATGTTGCTAGTTAGAACCATTGTGGAAGAGACAGAAGGCAAAGCTACCACAGAGAGATCATGATATGATGAAAGTAACATCTTTAGCACCTAAGTGGGCTGATAATAAGAGCCAGGTGAAATAAAAAGGTGAAATAAAAACTTAAACCCCTATGGCTGAGATGATATAAAATTTAAACATGAAAGACTTGAAATTCGTTGTTAACAAAATAAGCTGAAATATATAGGCTCTTGTACTGGTATCTCCAAGGGTAATTTACAATCTACTGTTAACTGCAAGCGGCAGAGAAATCATTTCCATGCTGTAAAATATATAACCAATGGTCCTTTACTAACTCTTAAGAATGGCTGCCATCCACTAGACCATGCACATGTTAGTCCTGATGGCTAAGACGGAGCCTAGGACATCCTTAATATTTGCAGAAATAGCAGGCCGGGAGGCAAACTTACCTTCATAACGACTAAAAAGTCAAAACTTAGTGCCCTGACTCTGCCTGTCCAAGGAACGGGGCCTCCTGAGGGCAGCGGCCATTTTGTGAGCGACGCCATGACAGTGGGGAAGGCATCTCCCTCTCTTCGAGGGATTGAGCATCTTTGCCTCCTCTTTTTCTGCGTTTTCTCCCTCACACTCGCCTTCTTAGTGCTCTTCGCAGCTCAGGCGTTGTTTCACGAAGAACTTTTGCACCTTTAGCCCCTAGGTCCCTGTGTGTCCCAGCTGGTGAAGAGTGGGGCACCCTCCTGGACCACTTCTCCGTCCACCAAGACTCCCCAGCTCCTGCCTGCGCTCCCACCGCCAGCCTGAGGTAAATGCCGGACTCTCCCTGGCACTGCCCCCTCCTTAGATCTCCCGGGGTCGGACACCTCAAGGAGCCTATAGACCCAGCTCCATTCCCAGCCAGGGCCGCGCGGCGAGGGTTCTGTTCCCTCTGGGGGCGAGGCGGGCGGTGAGGCGGTGGAAGGCGGGAGAACTACACTTCCCGACCGCCATTGCAGGCGCTGCCTCAGCGAGAGACGCCGGGTGCCGTAGTTGCAGCCGCCTGGTGAAAGTTAATCACCGAATCTGCGGTCGGCACTTCCCAGAGCTCCTCGGTGTCTCTCTCATTGCCATGTTGGCTTTGTCACCTCGGAGGATAGAGGAGCAAGATGGATGAGCGGGTGGCCGCCGGGGCAGGCGCCCGCGGGGTAAGGAGCGGGTGTGGTAGGAGGGGAGGCTGGGGCCGCCGCTGCCGGGCCGGCTGCCTGAGGGAAGCAAGGATGGCTGCTGTCCCGCCGGCCCCCCGCGACCAGAAAAGGGGCTGCGGCCGCCCTGCCCGCCCGGGATGCCGTGCTGGAGGCAGGTGCAGCGCGGCGCGGCGCTGGGGTTCTCCGCCGGAGGGGCTGCTGAGGCGGGGGAAGGCGGCGCCAGCTCCCGCCTAACGGCCGCGGTGACCCCGGGGCCGCCCGGTCCTGCCCGCGCTCCCGCCTTCAGCCTGAGGTAAATGCCGGACCCTCCCCGGCTCAGACCTCCCGGGATGGGGCTGCACGACCCCGCGGCTCCCCCATGGCCCGGGTCCTCCCTCAGAGCCCGGAGAGGAGGAGGAGGCTTCCGTGTGTCTCTGACGGAGACCACCTGCTTCCCCGGGCTAGGTGGATGGGTGAGGGGCAGCTCTGTGGCTCAGCCCAAGAACTTCGGGACCACATCCAGTATTTGGGGGTCTGAGGGGAGTCTCATCGTGGGGAAGCGGCGAGGCGAGGAGAGGCTGTGAGGGGGAGCAGTGGGGACTGCTTGGTGTGCGTTGTATGGGGGGCGAAGGAGAGAGCAGAGCCGGCTTGTCCCTTCCCAGGTCCATTTTCAGTTCCCAAGTGATACAAGGGGCTATTTTGCTCCCAGCACTCCTGCAAAGGAGGTCCTGGGCCTCTGCCACAGCTGAAGAGACAGTGCCAGCGTTGCCCTTCTCTTCCCTCCCAAACATTCACAGGAGCTGATCTGCATCAGCCCAAGCTCTGAATTCAGCTGAAGTGACTCCAAAACCTCCTGCTTTGATCTCCATGTGGACAAAACGCCAGTCTGAGGGGGACAATCCACAAAGAGGTTTTGCATCTTTGCCTAGTAGGGAGTGGTGGGGATCCCACCAGCCCCCTGTATCTCTGGGTTCAGCCATCCCTGCCGCTACTTCATGGTCTGCCCTCAGGTTTTGCCTTTCATTAGCAGACTGATTCAGGTAGGCCCATAAATATTCACCATGACATTTACCACATGGTCGAAGCAGAAGCTCAAATCCCATCTGTTTCCGCTCCAGGGTACTTTTTGAGGAAGGTGAGAGCTGGAAGGCCAGATCTTAAGTGTGGAGGAGCTGTGGTGTACACAGGAACTGGGATGACTTTAGGCACCCATTGCTTTTGTTTGATGCTGTAGATAGCCAAGAACTGACTGAATTGCCAGTGGACAGCCCAGCACTTCCATAGCACAAAGTCCTAAGGAGCTCTTCTTGACTTCTCCCAACACCTGAGCTCAGGCTCTTTCCCTTGGTGTCCTCATGAGAAGATCCCCATTCAATTTTCAGTTTAAAATTTTTAGAGTGTTACCTCTGATAAATGTATCTCAATTCAGCCCTAATGGACTGTAAAATAGGAAATTCCATTTCAGTTCACCTTTCATTTTTATTCCACTTTTTAATAATAATTTTTCATTAAGCACCTAATCCTGTCCTTGCATTTCTCATCAGTAAGGCTCAAGGTACTTTACAAAAGAGGTAAAAATATGATTATTCTAATTATGCTTATTAAGACAGGTTTGAGGCAGCTTCTGCAGATAATATAGGTCATAAATAATTAAGAGTACAATCTAATTAAAATAAATCCCCACTCATAAACCAAAGTGCCACACTGAAGAAGCCAGTCCCCAGGGCATGGTCTTGTAACCTAATCTCCCTGATCAGGACAGGATCACATTAGTCCACAAATCTTTGCTCTCCTGAACTGTGTGTCCCAAGAGCAGGTAGATCTCTGTGGCCATGCAGGATCCAAGGGTGGGAGAGGGTCAGGGAGTTTCAGTGACCAAAAGCGGTTTGGAGAGTCTTCTATTGAATTCCCTTCTCATTTGAATAAAGGTCTCGTGTTCAGGGGCTTACCAAAATGTACAGCCTGAACACAGCAAGGTGAGGCATAGAAACTAATTTAGGGTTTTTTAGTAGAAATAGTTACTAGAAATTAGAAGCATTGCTTAAACTGGAGTCCAGAATATACAAGGAAGGTTGTGGCCTGGATCCAGCTCATATGTGACCTAAATAGAATTTTGACCCTGAAACTTACTCTGAGCACCTCGTCAAGTTTCAGCAAAGTTGGAAATGAACTTTGATGTTTGTAAAGTTAGGCTCTAGATTGCCACTGTTAAAATGGGTCTGTGTATCCTTACTCCTGCATGTCCCCACTGGAAGCTGACAATCTCAGGACTGCTGTTTATCTACATAATTCAGCAGTAGGGCTGCATGGATGAAATCCTTGTTCTTATTCCAAGTGCCTGCTGTCACATATTATTCTGGTCACATATTATTATGGTTTTGCTCTGATTTGTGGTTACATGGTGTTCAGTGGTGACCTAATTGCAACCTTCTTGTTAGACAGAAAACTTTCTGAATTTGCCTTTATAGTTCACCTTCTCAGCAAGTAAATCATTGCTCCATAACACTGATAACCATCGCTGTCACTTTAACTCCATGTTTTATGAGGGATCATAAGGCTGATGAAGGCACTTGAAAGTGTGTGTATCTACAGCAGCTTCTCACACGTTACCATTGTATTGTTTAACTTAGTTCAGAACACGTGTAGACCATTGTGTAGATGAAAATGCCTGAATCTGATGGCCTGTAGCAGCTTGATAACCACTAAAGAAACTGCTCCTGTGTTAGTGTTGAGTAATTTCCTTGAAGTTGGTGATACATGAGCAGCTACAAATAAAGCTGAAAAAGGCCAGAGAGCCTTTCTGACTGACTTGTGATGAGGCTTAATCTTAGCCAGGGAAAGCTGGTGTAATTTGCAAATGTAACTCAAAGGGATGTTGAGTGCAAGTTGCATTGAAATGAATCCCTAAATCCCTTAGGGTCTTGAAGAGACCTATATCTTGGTCTATCTGTGCCATAATTCCATCATTCATATGGAGTTAAAGTGCAATTCAGGCTCCGATGCTGGAATTTTGGGCTAGTGAGGCATGACTGGAACTCCAAGTAATGCTGGTGGTACTGGAAATGTACAGAAAATGACAGAAAAAAAGGAAGCAGGGAGTGCAGACATTTTGAGCAGCAGAAAGAGGGAGGGTAGGAACAGAAAAAAGGGGAAGGGGACAAAGGAAGGGAAAATATAACAGAAAAAACAGGAAGAGAA
Source organism: Calypte anna (assembly GCF_003957555.1). Classification (NCBI taxonomy): domain Eukaryota; kingdom Metazoa; phylum Chordata; class Aves; order Apodiformes; family Trochilidae; genus Calypte; species Calypte anna. The sequence continues at coordinate 16,220,272 of NC_044247.1, read as the reverse complement.
GTAAAACACCACCAGTCTAGGTGACGGTCAGTGTGGTGTGGGTGAAGCTTTGCAGTGGAACCAGATTTCCCTGAGAACATTATCATACGCTGCTGATGTGAGAGAGGAGAAGGAGAGGGGGTTCCTGGAGAAGTGCAGATCCACACAATGAAGCCTTTGGTTTCTTCCCTCACACATTTGTAGAGCGCTCACGTCTTTCCCTTACCCCAGGAGACATTCCCATTTCCTTTTATTTACCAGCCTCTGGAAGGCGGAAGGAGATGAGGCACTGTTGGGTTCCCTTATTAACTTAATCTGTGGGAAGCCCTACATAAATCATTGAATTTCCTAGGCTCAACAGAATGAGATATTTGTACAGTGAAGTCAAACAGCAGATCGAGGTTCCTGCACAGGGAGGTTTTGACTCTGTTCCAGTCCTGTGCTTGTGACTCTTACGCGTGCATTTCTTTGAAGTCTGAAGCTTAGGAGTCTGCATTAATGATCAAGGGACAGAGCTGAATGTGGAATTTGTGTGGTACGAAGGTAAAGGTGTGGGTATGAATGTGGGAAGAGAATATTTAAGAGCAGTCTGGCATATACAGTTCATAATATTTTTTAAAAAGGATTCGTTAATTTCCTATAGTTGCTCAAGCTCTCAAGACTTTCAGCATCTTCTCATTCCGTGTTGGTCAGTGATCTCTTCTGGGTCCTGTCGTGTCCAAAGTATTAAATTCCTTGAAAAGTAGGGGTTTGAAACCTTTTGTAGAATGGGAAACTTGCTCTAATCCCTTAGGAAGGAATCTCTCTTAAAACACAGTGCTTGGAATTTGGCTCTCACTCTGTCCCACTCAGCCAAGTGTTGGTGATCCCTGAATGCTTAAAAACTTCCCCGGGACTCTCTGCAGATATGAAGCTCTTCTGAAGTTGAGATTTGTCAGGAGCAGAATGCATTAGGGCAATTATTTCTGATTTTTACTTTAGACTATGTTAAAACTCATGTATTTTTAACACTATGTTTGTTCCTTTTAGGGCTTGTGGCAGTTTCTCTAACTCAGTAGCTGTTCTTCCCATTTTTTGCTTCATGAAGTAAAATAGTCAAAGTAAAATGCTCTATATCCTGCTACCCTGAAGATACAGGTATCTATTGACTGAAACAGTGAAACAGATGCTGGGTTTTGATTTCTGATCCACTATTTTAACTGCTTTTTCCAGAACTCCACCATTATTGCTGCTTTTCCTTGACTGGGCAGCAAATGACTTTCCCTTTAAGCCCCTGGATTGTCAGAAATCAGATTATTCTGAACATGCAAAGGTCAGATTTTCAAGACATTCCTTATATGCAGGAAATTTATGAAGCAGATTCTAAGGTGGTATTTTTGTCCTACCAGACATGGATCTGCTTTCAGAAGACTAGCCCCAGGTCCCAAGGGATCTGCAGTCTTGCTCTGGATGTCTCCCACGTGATGGAAGGGTATGGACCTCCCACAGGGCTGTGGGAGCACAAGTGAGGTGCTCCCACATCATTAATTCAGCTGTGGCTGCACATTCCACCTGATAAAAGAACTGATTGTGCTCCTCAAGTGGAAAACTGGACACCCCAGGCCTCCTTCCATGAATAACTGAGACCCTTTTCTCCAACCTAATGTCACTGCTGCAAAGTGAATCCTAGAATCTCTTCAGCATCCCATCTGAATCTCTTCAGCATCCCAAAAACTTTGGAGTGATCCTCAGTAAGAAGTTGCTGAGTGCCTTGTGGGCACAGGAAGGGGAAGGATGGCAGGGCCAGCCCCAGCCATGTGGAGCTGAGCAGGGGTAGCAGCTCAGGGCTTGGCTTGGTTCTCTAGGAATAGATTTACTCTGATTCAAATTGGTAGGGCTGCATTATGAAGTCTCATGTTTTACATAATACTACAGTGTAAATGAATATTTGTGAAGGTGTCAGAAGTCTTTTTTCAAGTATGTCATGGAAAGCTGTGATCCAGAGCCCACTGTAACCCAACAGAAAAGCCCCATCTCTGACACTGTTCTCCTCTCCTGTCCCCAGGGAATTAAAAAGACAAATTATTCCAAGGAGTTCAACATGTACCGAGCTTTAGTTCGTTAGCTAAGAAAGAGTATAATGTCTTTCCAGCTCTATGTTCAAAACTCCAAGAACAAAAAGCTACCTTGAAAAATGGCCGTTGGGAAGCAGAGCAGCAAAAGCCAAGAAACTTGAGCCCTTTGCTAATGAATACTCTGTCCTTAAATCACATTGTCTCTTTTGTTTCCCACACTTTTCCTGAGCTGCACATGGATTCAATTTGCCAGTCTTTAACCCTTCCTCCTTGCTCCCTGCATAGTTTGGAAACTGGGACAGCTGTCCTTTAGGTACTTGGCTTTGGGGTTTTTTTTTTTTAGTTTTTTTTTTTTTTTTACCTCCTGCTCTGTTTGTCCCTGTGCAGTCTGTGGCTCAGATGAGGCAAAGGGACCCACGCCGGGTGGGGACAAGGCTGGGGAGAGGGAGTCAAAGTGTTTCCAGCTTCCTGGCAGAGGGTGGAACAGGGACAGGGCTGGGAGCAGGTTTTGCTTGGATTAAAACGTAGTGGTAGCATTTTCACTGTGACTACAGTGAAAGATGTTGGTGCCACAGTCAGACTTTTTTAAGAAGAGCTGTTTTTCTTGGCATGGCTCTAAAATTGATGGAAAGTCAGGGAGGAGCCAAGGGATTTGGCATCATGGGAACTTCTCACACCAGCTTGTTGTGCTGCAGCAAAGCAGAAGTGCTTTCTGCAGAGTGAAGCATTAAACATCAGATGTTTATTTGTGGCAGTGAAATTTATTCCAGTGAATGATGACTGCCCATAGTAAATACACTTCTTAGTATTGTTTCCAAAAATGTTACTAGCTCCTAGAGTTGCTGTTTGCTAAATGGATAGAGATCTAATTAATCATCCATTTAAGGCAAAAATAGCATTCCATATCAGAAACATAATTCATTTTCATTCCTCATTTTTCCTCTAGATAACTATCAAACACAGATCACCAGCAGAGAGTGCTGGTGTTCTTCCAGTTCTGGCAACAGCATCTGAAATTGATTGTAAAATCTAATCAGAGTTTGTTCCATAATTCTATTTTTGGTTTTTCATTTCTGCGAAGATGAAATGTTTATCAATTACCTCTAACTTCGTGTCTTGCTGTCTCCAATTACCATCTTTCTGTAGGTTGCTACAGAAGAAAGATGGCTTTTAGGGACTCAACTATGTGCTCAAAAATTATAATTGCCATTAGTTTAAGCTTCTATGTAGTGGTGGAAGATGGCCCTACTCCTTCAGTTAGTAGAGGTCTAGCATCTCTCTGGCACTCATTGTTTCACTAAGACCATATTTTTAACCTCAGACAATGGAAGTTTGCTTCCAGCCAGTTTTGGTCTGGCCTCTTCCATTTCTCAGTTCTGAGTCTGATTCTGACATCACTATTAAAAATGAGTAAGCTTTGAATCAAAATTCACCTTCTCCCTGTCCCCACAGTATTTATCACTACAATTGCACATGTTTAAGTTCTGGGGAATTTGAAGAGGCTTTTTGCTTTCAAATCAGCTGTGGGTTTTCCCCTCTTAATCTTTATGGGCATTGAAATACCAGGATTATCAAAACTGTTTTTTGCTGCTGAACCTGCTATACGTTTTGCTCTCTCGTGGTTTCATACATTCTTCAGTCACCAAGAGCAAACAAAGACTGTGCTGAAGTGCAGAGCCTCTGTGCCTTTCTCTTACAGTTCACTCTGATCCAAATCCATTGAAGCTGAGGCAATCTTTCCAGCAGTTTTTGATGACTTTTTTTGAAGAGGCGTGAGGAACAAGAGTGCTGAGAAATGAGGGAGGTGGTCAACTTTTGTACATCAAGGTTAACATCTAATAGACATCAGTTGAAGGCTTACACATCCTTCTGTGGGAGAAGGTGTCTTGTAAGAAAATCCCTTTGCCCAGATTAACCCTGCTGCCCTTATTTTGCCAAACCTACGTTTTAGTCTAGGGGCCAGGAGAGTGTATATGTTTAGAGCAAAGCTGAAGCATTTCATTTGTTTTGCCATAAGTTGGCAGTTGTTTATCATTCTTCTCCTGTAGCTTGCTTCAGAAATTCTGCAAAAAAAGGGGCCAGGGTTCAGCAGTTAGAATAATTCTCTTTACAGGTGATACCTGATGAATCAACTCACAGGTGACACATCACTACTGACCTCTGTATTCTGTATCACTGTGGTAAGCTGTTCCTTTTCCCCCCTTTCCTGTGTAGCCCCTTTTTTCACCCAAGGAACCATGCTGAACTTGTGTTGCACCCCCCTGGAGGTACCATCCGGGCTGACAGACTTTTAAAAATCTTCACACACAGTAGCATACAAAACCTTAGATGAGCAGGAGCTCTGTTGCAGTGTAAATCACAAAACAGACAGGACATGAAGTTGGCTCTGCAAAAAGTCTCTGTAGCTATTACTTTCCTACCAGAAGATCATGGAAATTTTATTATATAGAATTATTATTAGTAAACAATAAACATGTAGAAAGACACAGCAGTTACTTAGTGAAGGACAGAGGAATACATAGTTCATAACTACTCCTGTTCTTGTGTTTCAAAAATTAGAATTTTTCTAGGGATTCTGAGCATGTCAGGTTTCATGATAGTAATTTTGGGTGTTGTTGGTCTGTTGAATACCTGTCATTACCATCTCTTGGGAAATGATAACTGGTTTTACATATTGTTCATGCCTCAAACTCATGCCTATCAGACTGATTTTGTTTCTCTTCAGAAATCATAGCTGGTCTCCAGCCATGCCCAATGGCAGGGCTCGAGGGAGGCTTTTAAGGCTTGTTGCAGGGCTTGATATAGCAGCAAATCCTCTCAGTAAAACTTTTACGGCCATGCCCATCCTGAGGGCCCTGGGTCCTGTCCACCCTGTTGGTAAATGGCAGCAAAAGCTGTAGTGGGGCTGAATGTCCAGGTTCACCACACGTGTGTGCAGTGGGACAGATCCTGTGAGCCTCACAGACTCCCCAGGTCTAGACTGAACTCCCAGCATGACAAACCCCTAAACCCTCCAGTGCCATCTTCAGTGCATTTCATCTCCATGCATTTCTTGTGATTCTTGCACCATTCTGAAATCATCTAATCTTGTTTTGCCCTGTGTCCCCTAATATATTTGGTCATTTACTTCATTTTCTTCCATGAATATGTCTGCCAAACTATATGGTTTCTGTGGCAAGAAAGATCAAGTAATCTGCCTTAGCAGAATTACCTACTGCTCCTGCTCACCTAATAGCAGGACCTCATCTCCTCATCTTAGTCTTTTGTTATTATTGCTTGTATTACTTTTTTGTTTACTGTAGGGCCATAATTTCACCTGACAGTGTGTTTATAGACTGGACAAGGACACCCACCCCCTACACACACACACACACACACACACACACACACACTCACACACTTTGGTGGTGGTGGGGATCTCCTGTCTGGTTCCAAGAGTTAAATGGCATTCTTGAGCTCTAACAGTTTATTTTTTATGTGCAAGAAGAAAAGCTCTGTTAAACTGGCCCGAGATCAGAGATCCACGGAAATTAATTTAAACCCCTCTCAGCTGCACTGAATGGACACAGGGTGAGCAGTGATTCCTCTCTGTACATGAGGGATAATATCAGCAGCTTCCTGAGCTCCAGCTGCTGTGGACAAAGGACAGCGGAGTTACAGAGATTCCTGGAGGGAGGAACTCTAAGATGGATGAATTTTAAAGAATGTGAAAGACAACTTCTTAAAAAAAAAAAAAAATTGTAGGTGGAGCAATTCCAGGTCATCCAAACACTTCATAAGCCCAAGATTTATTTTCCTACTTTGAACGTGTTGCCATTGTGGCATTTATCTTTTGTGCTTTTTAACACATTTACTGTGACCTTTCTATGATTGCATAAATTGGCCCGAGTATGCTGGAACAGTGAGTAGGAACCTCTTTCTTGTGTTGTTTCCTGAATTCCCACATTGTGGCGTGATGTGTGTATGGAACTGCTCGCTTCCTCCTCTGGCAGCTGTTCAGATGTGTGCTGGAGCTCCTGAGGACCGGGCTGGGCGGGGAGCTGAGTGAAGGGAGGATGTAGAGGGGAGAATATTTTAAGGAAGAGAATGTGGACTTCATGCATCTTTGTTCTTTTCCAGTTCTGATAAAGCTGTTATCTCCAATTGTGTGGGTTAAACACGCTCTGTAGAATAAACAGCAGCAGATGAGGGGAGGTTAGTAAGCCTCGAGCAAGAGTAGCTGCTTTTCAGTGTCTGCATTAAGCAATATTTTTGCTTTCCTGAGGACTCTACCTTCTCTCTTCACTCCCCACTATTTTCCTTTAGCATGTGGGAGGGAGACAGGATGTGTGACTGAAGCAGAGTTTAGGACTCTAACTGGCTGTAGCTGTCTTATTTCCCTAACAACTCCACCCCACAGCATCTAGCAAGTATGTGCTTCATTAGCTTCTTCTGCTTGGTCTTCTTTTGTGTTTGCAAACTGTAAGGTTATGGGATGTTAATGAACTGTTTACATGTATTTCTACATTTGTTCTGCTGAAATGTTCCAATGAATGAATGTCAGTTATGTGAGGGAAAAATGTTTAGATATGCTGCTTTTGGGATTTCTGAAGTTTGACTTCCTAGTTTTTTCTAGACATTTCAATGTGAGGAGCTGGGAATGTTGGAAAAGAGTTGTTTACTCAAAACAATTAAAAGGCAAACAGCTGAATCGTGTGACCTCTTCTCACATGAAGAGCCCTAATGAACTCTGTGGGCCAAGTTTCATCATGCAAGGATTAGACATATGGTCAATTTTGACCCATCTTGCACTTTTGGATACCAGCCACATCTAATGGCCAGACCTTACCAAACTGTATCTGTATGGTTAGGCCTTAGTGTGTGAAATCAGAACAGCTTCTCTCATTTTTTGTTCTGCTCTTCCTTGCAATGACACATCAGTGAACAGCAACTGGGAGATCTGTCTCTGCATTTATTCGAGTGCACTGTATGCAAATCTGTCCCTTTTGAAGGACCAGTTTGTTATCTCAGGCCTTGTTGAGGCTGGGGATTTGCCCTGCCATCACCAAGTGCTATTAGATCTTCCAGACCAGGGGGGCTGGCTTAGGCCTTTCTTTTTATCAACATTCTGGGGTCCTTTCATCAGCCACCTTTGAATGGGGAGACAGAGACAATGGGGATAGGTTCGTGTGCTTCTTTAAAGGTTGTTTCATCTTTAAAACCAAACTCTTTTTTACACTGAATTTTGACAGCCTGACTCCAGGTATTTACTGGTTTATAGCCTCGGAAGATTAGGGGGTGTATATTTTAGATTTAAGCAGAACATGATACACGGGGAACTCCTTCAGTATTCTGCCTCTGTGCTTCCAATTACTTTCAGCACTTGGCCAGCAAAAAGTGGGTGAGTCAGACCCTGGGCTGGGTACACTGGGACAAACCCAACCGGACTCCACTGACATCGCTGAATGCTTTGGAAACCTTGAGGCGACTCCGAGGCTTTTAGCCCCCCGGTACCGAGCTGCGGGCTGCTGCAGGGCCGAGTGGGCCGGATCGAACCCACATGCTCGCTAACGGGCAGCGAGCCTGGAGCCCCCCGGGCCCCGTTGCAGGGAATGGGGGGAGCTCGGTGCAGCCCCCCCGGTTCCGTCGAACCGGCACACAATAGCGGGCCAGCCCCATGCCGCCGCCGGAATACCGGGCGGGGCGGGGGTGGAGGCGGGGCCGGTGCCGGGGGCGGTCCCGGGCCCTTTCTGCCCGCCCCAGCGGAGCTTCGTCCCGCCGGGTGCCCGCGCCGCAGATCGAAGCGGAAGGAGGCGGAGGAGGGAGCGGAGCTGCCCGGCCCAACCTAACCCAGCCCAGCCCGGTGTGAGCCTCAGTACCGGAGGCCGCTAAACCCCAGCCCCGCGGCTCCTCCTCGCCTCGCCTCGCTGCGCACAGGTAACCGCGGAGAAGGAGGCGCGGAGCAGCGCGGAGCTCAGCAGCTCCCCCGGGCGCGATGCTGCGGGCCGCCCGTCCCTGCCGGGGCCGCGGACGCTGCCGCTGACAGCGGAGTCTGCGCCGGGTACCTCCACCGGGACACAGACTTTCCCTTTTTTTTTTTTTTTTAATGTTCTGCCGTTCTTGAGATAACCGCTATTCTCCTTCCAAGGGCTGCGGGCAGATTCTGTCTGAGCGTATTGGATTTTAAACCGTCTAGCTTGGTTGCCTGTCTGAAAGCATATTTATTTTTAATAAAAAAAAAAAAAAGTCGAGCCACAAATTCAGTCCGTATCACGTTCCCCTTTCTGTGGAGTCCGGTTTATTCCTGCCGTTAAAAAAGTTTGCTCCCCCACCCCTCCAGTTTTATTGACACTGAGGATGAAGAAGGATTTGCAAGTGAAAGCGCCTTGAAATACAACATCTTTTGGAGAGAGCTCTGCAGTTCGCCTGTTGAGTCTCGAATTCCACCCTTTGCCCCTGCTGAATCCACCGTTCTGCCCTTTACTCTCTGGGGTAAAAAAACCTAAACAACAACAAGAAAAACCCGAGCGGGAAAAAAAACAAAAAACCTTTGGCAGCAGGGAAGCTTTGTGTGACTGACCCAACAAGCTACAAGTGTCCAGTTTCTGAAGGGAAGAAAACGCTTTTGTCTTCAGCAGATCAGTAGGTAAGAGACGTGCTCATGGTGCAAGGGACTCTGCATTCATTCTCTCAGCCTAAACCTGGGGGTCAGACTGGCTCTCTTCTCTGTCAGCTTTTGCCCATCACTTTTCTATCCTGTAATGATTACTCTTCATCTTGCCAAAACCCAAAAAACCCACCACCAAAAAACCACTCGTCCACCCACTGGTGGCAAGTAGCAAAAATTAATAGTGATGTGCTTGTGTATAATGGGGTAAAGTACAATTCTGTGCATGTTGCTGAATGGGTTTGTGTCAGGCTGTGTTTGGAAGCAGCCACATTTTCTTGTGGTGCTCCTTTGAGAGAATAATCAGGCATTGTGTTTGTAATCCAACTTCTCAAGCTTGCCTTTCCTCGTCATGTTTCACAGGGAAGCACATATGTGTGCACGTGTGTGAGCAGGGCTCCCACAGTCACTGGAGAGTTCTTGTTTCACACTGGAATTTGTTTTACATGAAGTGCTTTCCTCCTGTGTCACAAGGTGTAGAAGTGTTGAACCTGTAATTAACACGCCTTGAAAGATTACTGAGCATGGGGAGGAACATGCTTGGTGCTGTGCAGAGCGAGTGTGAGGGGGATTTTTCTTTGTTTTGAGATATTTTTTTTTTTTAATTTTTTTTTTTAAAGTCAGACTGAAAGCGCAGCAGGGACGTGTGCACATAATAACTGGATGGAGGCCCAGTCTCTGTGCAGGGAAACATATTTTGTAGCATACTCCTTTCTCCAGGGGGCAAGTGCTGAATGTGTGCTGGTTTACAAGTGATAATACTGCTCTGAATTTCTCATTTTCCTTCTCTTCTGGCTCTCTACCCAAATAACCACTTCCTCCAGCCAGAGCTTCATTGCAAGCAGTCTTTTTTTGTGCTAGGGAAGGACCTGTGGAATTTTGTGTGGCTGGCAGTAGGACTCCTCTTAGCAGGGAAGATTATATTGTTTCTTCTGGAAACACACAGCATCCCCCAGCAGGAGGATCTGGCTGTTTATGTGGTGAAACCAGCCTTGACATCATGCTCTTCCCCAGTGCGTGGGTTTTTCCTGTAGATGATACAGGAAATGCTAAATATTGGTCTGTTGTGGAGCCTGTTCCTTTTTCTTCCTCCCTCCCCCCTTCCTCTAGACTGGAGGGATTGCTGTGGGGGGAAAAAATGGAAAAGGTGTCTTGTTTCTCCTGGAGAGGTGGGACAGCAAGTCAGTGTGCTTTGAGCTGATGGACCCTCAGAGAACCCCTCAGTTTCTGCTGGGGTGCAAGAGACAACTGGAGACCTTGCAGGGGTACTTGGGGCAGGTGACTGACCAGGATCCATCCTGAAGGGAGAGGACATGGCAGAGGTTTAGTTTGCTGTCCCACCTTTTTCTGCTACCTTGGTCATTTTCTGGGGACTGAGCCTTTCTACCAGATCAGGGGGAGAACACAAGAACCATCTTCTCAAGCTTGTCCTACAACCTCATGTTGCTCCTGTCTGGGTGATGGGCAGCACCACATTGATTTCAAAGGGCTGATATAAAAACATGAACCCTACTATGAAAAGCATTGACCCTGTTAAATCTTTGGGTCAGACTTTCTTACCTCAGTGACTGCTCCTTCTAGGAGCTGGGTCATGGGCTGACTCTGGAATTGTCCTACAGTTGAAGTCGTAGTCCTTAAAACATTCCTGAGAGCCACAAACACAACACAGAATGATTTTTTGCTGCTTTGGCACTTTCTTGAGGAAAGGATAGGATTTCCAGGAGGAGGGAAAGGGGTGCCTAGCCTTCCCCCAAGCTTGTTGTCTTTCTGATTCTGGAGATGTTTTGCAGGCAGCACTCCTGGAGTGGAGAATGGAACCTGGGCATGTGGATTAGGCAGGATGGGTTGTAATTTTGGTATTGTTTGGGGTGACATTTGGTCGGTGGTGGCAGGTTTGTGTGCTGCTAGCAGGGTGTTCATCAGTCTACCTGTTCATGGTGACATGTGACATCAGATTGTGCCAGAAACATGGGAGAATCAAGGCATTCCTCTTTCCTGAAGCATGCTTGAGCCACTTGGAACTAATGGGTGCTTTGTAGTACTCAGCTCTGTGGCTGGGCCACAAGGTTTTCATATGCCTGTAATACAAAAGTATAAAAATTCTCTGAAGTCTGTAACCCAGCTCAAAGGGCAGCTGATTTAGACGTGCTTGAGTGTTAAGGTCAGGAGATCACATTCCATAGGTTACTAGATGAAAGTGCTGGAAGAGGGGATAGCATAAATATTTGATTCATATAGAAGGGATTGGTGCAAATTCTTTTGTCCCTACTCCAAAGAAGTTCTGTAGGCAAAGCACCCTTAGGAGTAAAAAAACCAAACCAAAACAACAGAAAATTTGTAACTTCTTTGTGCTGGAGGAAGTGGGATGGTAACTCCAGTGTGTTAGTGTTGAATTCCACTAAAATTCTTCTCACGGGATACACCATCTTCAAGAACAGCTACGAGAACTAATGTTTTAAAATGTAAAATGAGTCATAATGCATGGGCTCTGGAAGTTGGGTTTAACATTGTATGCAAACATTGCCAGCTGGTGGGGATTTTTCTGGATAAATAAGAACTATATTTGTACAAGAAGGCTTGAATGATGTATTTCAGATGCATCCTGATTAGCATAAGCCATTCACTTTGCAAAAGAATAGCAAGAATCCCAGAAGTGTAGATAATTTAATAGTCCTCTTGTTCTTTTTATCCTGTCTTTCATCAGCAGACTGACCAATCTTTTTATTTATTTAGAATTAAGGTCCCATTGCTTTACTGCCACATTTTCCTAACCACGACAGTGAAACTGAGAATTTGCAACCCCCAAGTTCTCAAATTATGAGTGCTTCTCCCTCTTCTCCCCCTTCCTTTTGTCCCCAGTTGAGTGTAACCTGATTTTAATTTTTTAATTAATTTTTTAGCAGAGGGAATGGTGGTGTTGATGATGTTGGTTTTTTTGATGGAACAACTTGCACCATCTAATTCTGTTTAGCATCCAGCACAATGATGTTTTGGTCCATGGCTCCCATGACCATTTGTCCCATCACCACAGTGAGTTAACAGCCAAAGTAAAATTTCAGCTTGCTAAAGGCTTTATTTTCTTAATGTGGAGCAAACTCTTAAAGTGGGGGTTTAGGTTATTGCTCTATTAATGTAGTTGCAGCAATAAGTCTTTGATGTTAGAACAATCAACAGTCCAAGTGTATGTTCAAGTAGCTGTGAATGCATTCATCTGTTCATACCTTTTGGGGACACAACTCCATTCTGCACTTCTTGCTTCCTTCTCTTGCTTTTAAAGAGCTGCAGAACTGTAGCCCACTGGAAAGACAAAGCCCAATATAGGAAAGTTCTTACATGTTAAGGGTTTTATTAAATGAAAACCTGGCTGCAGACACCTGTAAATGATGAGAGTTTCTGTTCAGTGCAGAATATATACACACATATACACACATATGGTGTGTGTTGGGTTCTGTTCTGAGTTAGAAAGAAAACTCTGACCTTGTTCTTGGCACAAAGTTCCTGGATCATTAGATGTTCCCACTTTGGGTGAAGTGTAAAGGCTTTCAGAAGAAAGTAAGATTCCTGTTTTCCCCTCTCTAACTGCTGTTGCACATTCCAATATTCCAAGGTATTTTCAGCCACTCACTTTTGTAGAAGTCCTCTCAAAGGTTTCCTAATTGAAAAAGCCTTATAGATTATTTTTCTTCTTCCTTGCTATTGTGGAGGATATAGTGGGAGTGGAATGTCCTGGATTGCCAATGTTTGCTGCTAGGTATCCCCCTTCCATGGAGACCAAATGTTTATAATAGTGTGAGAACAGCCACTCTTGGTGATTGGCAATGAGGCTGAAGGCTCTTTTTCTCCTCTTCTATCCACTGAAATACAAGAGAGGACTTGGATCTCTTGGTTCCTCACAGAAGTGTTCCAAATTGCCTGTTGCTGGAGTTATAAAGTTTCAGGAAGCACTGGAGTATTTGCCAGAATGATTTAGTCCATTGTGTTGAATCTGGGCCACAACCGAGTTTTGTAAGCTCCTTTTCTGCTTTTAGGAATTCTTTGCTTGTCTTGCTTTCTGAGGAGCAGTCACTTTGCAGACCAGACTTCCATCTGCCTCTTGTGCTGGATCCTCTCTCTGAACGTGCCCTGTATGTGGCATCCTCATGTTGTAGGCTTTAAATCATTGTCTTTATGAAAGAACAGCCACGTAGCTGCCCTGTGAGTCCAGTCTGGCTGCAGGAGCTTCTCAGATGTTAAACCCTTTTAGCCAGGAGAGAGTGTATTCCCAAACAGCTCTGGAATGCTGTGCCAGCCACAGGAAGAACTGCATACTGCAGCCTCCACGCTTGGGCCCTACCTCCAGCTCTTGCAAAAGGGTTCAGTTCATGCTTTGAACAGATCTGATGCTGAAATTGTATCCATGTGAAAATACTGGACTGCACGGAGAACAGCAGATTCCAGCAGATATCCAAACCTTGCACATGACTTGGCTCTCCAGGGGAGCCTTGAAACGTAACCTTCAGGACAGAAAAAAAATACCTCAGCAACTTTGGGGAATAATAATAATGTAAAGGAGCTCCAAGGAGCAATTAATTTTTAGCTATACAATATAATATTTGTTTTACTTGCCTGCTATGCCTGCGAGTGAAGAGAGTTTCTCAGGGTTGATAAAACTCCTGTCTACCTAGAGACACTTGGATGTAATTTTCTAAGTTAAGAATATAAATGAAACTTCCCTGTTGTGTAAGGAATAGATTGGATAGATTGGTGACTGAGGAATGAAGAGGTGAAGGAATAGGAATGGAAAAGAAAGTCATGGAGAAACAAACAAACAAACAAACAAACAAACAAAAAGAGAGAACAAAATAAAAAAGCCTGTGGAAACAGAGTTCCTAAAGCCTTCAAATCAAAACTCAAGTGAGGTGCTTGGCTGAAAGGAAGGAAGAATGTGTGTTTGGATTTTCTGTGATGATCCTGGGGATCCTGAGTTGGGGTCACTCTGGGTGCTGGTTGCTGTGAGCTGAGCAGTGAGTGCTCTCTCTCCTCTTTCTGGGAGCTGAATCCTCTCATATTTTACTGGCATGCAGTCTGCATTCTTGGTCCTGCAGAAGGGGTTCAGAGATAAATACTGCCATTCATGCTTGTTGCTTTTTTATTTCTCATCCTTTCTCAGAGTGACTCTTGTCTAGGCTGAATCCCAGTTTAAAATAACCTTTTGTGTTTTTAAATACTGGATATTTGAAAATCTTTGGTAGTTTGGAGAGGTCTTTGGTTGTTTTCCTGTTGGACTCTGTAAGGTTCATCAGTATTGATTAGAATATAGAACCAGGACTGTTTAAACCATAAAAAAGTGCAGTAAACAAATAAAATTTTAAAAGGCCTTGCTGTTATTTGTATTAGCAAAGCACTTGCAGTGTAATTGCAGACCACGATGTTGAGCAGTTCTTACATGATTGTCTATGAATTAAGCCAATTTAAGTTTTTGTTTAATGAATTAATTAGCATTTGTAAGACCTTCTCTAAGAGTTGTATCACAGTAATGTTTGTTTGCTTTAAAATGCTTTGTGTCTCTACACAACTTGTTTTTTAAAAGAATTACTTAATCTCTTAGGATTATTTACTGTTGCCCTCAAGGAAGGTAATTCCACATTTCAGTGACTTTGTTCACTTCAGGGGTTGGTGGACTCTTCCTGGTGTTCTAATTTGTGTGGTTCTGTGTCCAGCTGAAACAAATTTTGTTGCTTCATCTTAGGGCTAGCCCATGGAAAAACAGGGTGGGAAAACAGATCTTCCCAGTTGTCTTTTTGAGAGGAAACAAAGCTGCAACCTCCACCATGTTTCTGGAGTCATGGACCATAAAATCAGTGTGAGATAACCTGTGGAGGTGCAGAGGGAATTGGTAGGTTACTGAAATCAGCACATTCTGAATGCTGATATTCATAAGTGGGAAAACCAAATTTGAAACAGTTTTTACTGCAGGATGCTGAAGGTTGAAGAGGCTGAGAGCAATTCTGTAGTCTGTTCCACCCTTCCTTTGGGTAAGAACAGGGAAACACAGAGAGCGTGCAGAAAAGTGTACTCCAAAGTTACAGGGAAGAAAAAAACCAAACAACTTTTGCTGTTGCTGAGTTGGGACCAGATGTGGAGCACTTGGATATTCTCTAAGAAAAAAAAAAAAAAAGAAGTTGATTAAAAAATCTTGGAACCTGTGGGAGGAGTGTGGATTTACCCCCAGTGAAAGACCAGTGCCTGCTGATTAGGGGAAGCAGGGAGAACAAGGGAAAATCTGTATGGGAGGCAACTGGCCCATCCCAGACTGCTCAGGTGGCATTTTGAAGGGATATTGCCATGGAGCAATCCCAAGATGGTCACTGTGGGAGGCTCTGCAGGAGCACTCGAGCTGTGTGGTGCCTGGTGGGACATGGGACAGCAGATTTTCCTGGAGCTGGCACTGCACCATCAAAATCCAGATTGATTTCCTTCATTCAGGGAATACTGCAGAGCTCCAGCTTTTTGCTGCTGCAGCTGCGGGGGGTACCTTGTATCTTCTCCAGATATAGGAAATACTCAGAAAGTTTCCCTGCTTTATTGCTTGCACAAGGTCTGGGATGCAAGCACCCTCAATCAATGCTTAAAATTCTTGCTGCTCCAGCTGCTGGGGAAAAATCTCTCTGGTAGTGATGAGGTTTATGTTAGCAAGGAAGAAGTTTTGTTGGAAATGGTTTACACAAGGTTTCCAAAGTAATACACCTAAAAACAATTATTTCGCAGTGTAACTGCGTCTGCTTTAGAGTGGTTGCTGGAAGAGTTACATTGGAAGAAATCAATTCCCAGAGTGACATAATTGTGGCAACAAAAACCTAAATGTAGGCCAGGACTTAGCCAATCACTGCTGTGTGAAAATGAACCTCGTAATATCTTCCTCCCAATGTGGTGGTGAGGCTTAATTAATCATCTTACAACTAATTAAAGGTTTTTACAAGGTGCACAGGAAAAACCCAGGTGGTTATGATAAAAGTGGTTTTGGTGGTGTTCTTTTATAACATCCTTGCTTTCTGAAAATCTGGTGGTCCGGGGGATCTGTTGAGTTTTTACTTTTAAAGAAAAATGCAAAGCAGTCTTTTTATTTATTTATTTATTTTTAATCCAACACTGCCCATTGAGATCACAAAATGGGGTTGTGATTGTTGGGTTGTCTTGGTACTGCATTAGGTTTTTTCTCCTTCCTTCCACACCTCCCCAGAATGAGCACTGCCAGCTCTGAGAGGTAACAGGCAATGGGTAAGTTAGCTGTATTTTAACTTTTTCTTTTCACGAAGAAAAAGGAAAAAAACAGCCCTTTGAAAAAAGCAGGGCCCATGCCTGCTGGCATTCTGGAGTCTCTGACAAGTCCTGTTAGATTCTGTAAAACTGCTTTGTGAAAGAAGAGGAGCTCCTCCATATGGGGGCTTAAAATAGTTTAAGTTGTGGAATTCTAGAAAAAAAGCCAGAAAATTCCATGTAAAGTTAGACTGTAGTGATTGTTTTCTTCTCTACACCCTTCTGCACCTGTGGTTTTCCTTGGTGTCACCTTAAGATGCAAATATTCAGGACATCAGGAGTGACACCCGAGGAGAAACTACCTAAAGGTAGCATGAAAGTGATGTATCTGCTTGGGAAGTGTATTTCCATTGTTTTCAGGATTTCAACTTTTAGGTTGAAATTTTGACTTTATTTTTAACGTAGGTGGTGATTCTAATCTTTTTTATTATTATTATTTTGTTATCTCACTGGCAATTAAAACAGCCTGATCCCATCAGCCGGGACAAATGGTGCACTGTCAACGTTTTGCTCCCTTCTGATAATGCACATGAAACTGGTTTGCATGTTTGAAGATTACATTTTACTCTCACATGGTTTTCATTATCTGAGAGCCCTGAGGAGAGGCCTGGACTAAATCAGTGAAGGAATGGAGAAACCACACAATGCAATGAAAATGGTGCTGAGGCATACTTGGGATACTTGTGGGACAGGGGCTGCTGACGACAGAAGCAGGGTGCTGCCTGAGTGCTAGCAGCAGCCAGAAGTGGAGCATTCTTAAAAAGACAAAACAAAACTTGATGCTGAATTCAACTTGCAGCTTGGGTTTGCAGCAGTTCCCCAGTTCCTCAAGGAGCATTACTGGAAATCTGTGAAGCTTGAAGCAGATGCTGGGTGCCTGCCGGGAGGTAGTCCTTTGAAATGGGACTTGATGTGACTAAACCTGTGTAAGCTTGGTCTGGTTTGCTCAAGAAGGCATCTAAAAGGTGAGATCTTGGCCTTCAGGAGGTTAGCAGCAGAGCTCCTGTGCTGGAATTAGTGTTTCATTAAATAAGCAGAATTGCAGAACAACTCTGCACTTGTGTGAGCTGTGCTGGGGTAGTGCTGCAGAGTGGTTTAGGTAACTGAATGATGTGCTGTATTCACATAGAAGTATTCCCAATTAAAACAACTGTATTAATAGACCTAGACTGGTTTTGCTGTGAAGCTGGTATATTCAGAATAAATCCTCGTGCCCCTCTGACTTTTGACAGTTTATGGAGGAGTTTGAAATTCCATAGCGTTCTTATCACAATGCTTAAAAGCCATGAAGCATTCCTATTTATACCAGCTCTCTAAGTGTTTACTCTTCTCTCTCCTTTTTTTTTTCCCTTTGTAATATAAAACCTAAATTATGTTGGTTAAGATTATAGGTAGTTGCCTGTGAAGAAATTGATACTTTGTAGTGAGGGAGCAGCAATTCAAAGGTCAAGTAAGGTCTTTTCAGTTTTTTCCTTAGAGATGTTGTTTAGAGGAGTTCTTCCTACCCTGATTTCTTGGCTTATTTATCTCAAGCTAGACTAAGCTGCTTTTCCTTCAGGTCTGCCAGACTTTCTTATGTTGTTCTGTGTCTATGAGCATTTGAGGTGGATGATTCCTGGCTTTTGGTGAGGCAGTCTGGTCCTTGCTGAAGGTGGACTTTTGGAGAATTGTTAGCACCATGCTCAATCCTTGGATGTTCTGGTGGCCTTTCACTGCAATTGCCTGATGATCTAATCCAATGGGTATGCCTAATTTTTGCACCCCTTCAGGTGACAATGTTCTTGTTTTTTAGTTAAAAAGAAGGAAGTTTTTCTTGTTTGCCAAGTGACTCTGTCCTTTTGGTATGAAGATGAGTAATGTTGGCACTGCTCCACACACCTGCTCAGTGCCACCCTCCAGGATCACCTGAGCCAGAGTCAGCAGATGGAGGCAAACAGAGAAGGGGTGGTTGAGTGAAAGCTGGGGAGGGATTTATGGTTGGAGTCTGAAAGCCAGTGCTGGTTAGGAGCAGGAGCTAAAATGGTATCCCAACCCTGGGATTTGTTGTGTGCCACCTTGCAGGTTTGGGTGGTGGTGCCAGGCACGGGGAACCTTGATTCTCAAAGCCTCTCCTCGTATCTCTTCTCTCCCTTCCTCCTCCTTGGGTAGGGCTGAAATGAAATGAAGAGCATTCAGTGATAACCTGCACTAATCATTAAATAATTTTGGACCTCGCCCTTGTGCTCCTCACCACTTCAAAGTGAGTGTGTGTGTGGAACAGCCGTGTCTCCAGTGGTCTCACAGGGTAGGCACAGTTTGCAGGATCAGGTAGTCACCCTGCTGGGTTTTGCCTGGGCCATGTAGCAAAGGCACATTGCAATGAAACAAGGGGTGGCTCAGCAGGAGAGGCAGCCCCTGCCATTGCCTGGGGACTTCACTGCCAGTCCTTCCTATGCTGCTATCTCTGTTTTGTGTTCCCCTCCTCTCCTACAGAGTGCAGGGATGCCTGAAGATAACTCTGCACCTACAAAAACCAACCTAAGACTTCATCTGACTGATAACATCCCATCACCTCTTGCCAACCAGGCTCAGCAGCTATCCCATGCACACCTTTTCAGAAAAACACAGAACTGGCAAAATTTACTGCTTGGGTTTGAAGTCTGGGTCGTTTTGTGTCACACAATTTAGTAGTAAAACTGTAAGTGCTTAACTGTACTCCAGCCTTTTTAAGGTGGTGAACCTGTTCCCATCCCACCTGATGTGTAAGATAATTAGCTTCTTGGCTAAGCAGTAATTCTGGGCAAGTATGTACAGGCTGTCCTCACAGGGACTCTTGCATTCCTCTTAGTTTCACAAGCTGAAGATGCTTCTCTTTGCTTATGAGGTTATTATTGCTCCATGCAGGTTAATTGAGCTATAGCATTATAGCCACTCATCAAACAGGGGTGAGTAGCTCACTTGTCTAAGCTTGTTTATTTTTATAATGCTGAAAAATATTTGCATGCTGTACAGAAATGTGCTGCCTGGCCCTCTTATAACTTCAAATTCTTCAATAATCTTGCTTCCTCACAAGGGACTGGCAAGGTTCTTGTGCATAATGACATGATGTGTAAGACAGCAGCCTCAGTAACTGGGTTTTTATGCAGTGCACTGCAAACATGGGTCTTTTCTTCCTCTTCTGCCTCTCTCTACCCCCATTCTTAATCTCAGTGTGGTTGCATGCAACACTACTTGCAATCCCTGTATTAGTTCTGCCAGTTTCAGAATGCTGTTTCACTCAAGAACATACAGATATAAAGTTAAGATGAATAATTTCAGGAACAAACTGCACAGTTGGTTCAGCCTGGGAAATCTACCTCACAGTGGTTCCTTGGAACAGAATTGTTCTAAACCTGAATTTGCCCTTTGAAAAGTGGGGTGGTTTGGGGCTTTATGGTTTTAAATAGTGCACCATCCAATCCATAAACCAATAAGAGTTTTGCAGAGTTGTTGGTAGTCTGAATTCAGCCCTGTCCATCTTAATATTAAGCTAACCCCCCAAATATGTCTTTTTAAAACGTGTACAGAAACTATTCCAATTTCCTTCCAGCTCTATCATAACAACTTTTCCAGTGCACCTCACTAATTTCCATCTTTGGCACACTGGAAGCTGAAATTGCTGGAAGAGCCTAACACAAATAGAAGTTGGTGTCCAAATAAATAACACATGGGCTTCAGTACCAATCGTGCTATTCATTTTTTTGTGTTTCATTACATCAAAAAAGTTAACTCACTGGTTCTGCCATAAGCTTCTAGCACACTCAGAAAACAGATTCCAGAAATGCTGCCACCCGAGTTAGTTGCACAAGATCTTTCTTAATTAAAAAAAAAAAAATGGGATGGAACTGGAATAAATGGCCTTAATGCTAACAGTTGGTATTTAAAGAAAGTGAGTTTGTTGGCCAAAATGTCTTCATATTTGTTTTGGATTTCCAGGCTGATTCCTACTTTGCATCCACACTAAAATTAGCAGTATTCAGGCCCGGCAAATACTTAAATCCTTTCAGTGTAAACTGTGCCCTCCCTTCATCAGATCAGCAGAATAAGCTTGTATTGCTGTGGAATGAAACTCTGTGTGTGAAATGGTTGCATACCAAACTACTTCCTTGAATGTCTGAAGGAGTTAAACAGGCACAGATTGAATTTGTCTGTTGAGAAAATCTTGAAGGCAGAGAGGCAGAATCTCAAGCTGGGTTGTATCTTTGCATTAAAAAATAAACACATACACCCCCCCCAGCCCCCCTTAGATTTTTCCAGTTGAGACAAAAGAAATCTTTGGGTGGAAAGGCAGCATCATATTGCATAATAAAAGCCTTTTTATGCTCTAATAAAAAGGGTTGCTTAGGGCAACTTTGCTTAAAAAAAAAAAAAGGGGGGGCGGGGGGGGAAGAAATAAGAAGATACTGGTATGAGAGGGACAAGAAGTCCTTAACTTCTGTTGTGCAACACTGAGAAAAGAGGCTAGAAATTGCTTTAGTTATCTGCTATCTTAATGCCTGGTTTAAAGGTTCTTTACTGCATATTTGCTGGCAGCTGTTTTCAATATATCCCTCTCAAGCTAAGTCACCAGTTAAGAATTTGACATTAGATGTTTTTTTCAACCACCATCTTGAAGTACCATACCACACAACACAGCCTTGTTCCCGAGTTAGATATTGTTCATGTGCCTTGAAATTGCTGTTGACACCTCAAGTATTTAACTTGCAGATCTGAGAATTTTTGTTGGGTGTGGATGTGTGCCATAATAAGACAGAGACAGAAGTATCCACGGCTGCGTTCCTTCACTACATCTGTTGACTTTTATTTTTTGCAACATTCCAGGAAATTAAGTTAAATTACACATCTCAGTGAGTATTTTTAATTTCACTGGTTCTATTTTAATTGCCTGCCTGCAAAGTTTTTGCATTGTTTGCCTTTTTCAGGCCTTTTTACAGGACATCATCAGTAGCAGATTTAACTGCATCTTGAGAAATGTTGCCTAAGAGCACATTTGTCTGTGTTCTCCTGATTCTCCCCTCAATGGTTAAAGTTTCTGTAGTGCTTTACATTCTGCAGGGGAAAAGTAATGTAATTAAAGAATGTTTTGGGAATTAGGGCTGTGCTCTGCAATATATTTCTGGCATATACTTTGTCAGTGTCCTTTTCTTCCCCTCACTTTCCCAGTCTGTAAAATAAAGCTGATATTCGTACACTGGTCATTCTCCCAGGCATTTCTGAGGCATAATTTGTTGAGGTTTATAAAGCATTTAACCCTATCACCTTTCATCAAAGGCTTTCTGCTGATAGAGCTTGAAATATGCAGCACTGCTGGAAAAGGAGCCATAAGCACAGGGTATCATCATCTGTGCTGCAGCTTTCCTTCTTAGCAAAAAATAAAACAATGGAGTTAAAGAATTAGTGGGTTTTAATCACTGTTTCACTTGGAGGCACAGATGGGACAGAGCATTACTTGGCAACATTTAATCTTGGAGCATAAATTGTCATGATTAAAACAGCAGCTGGAGTAGATTGCTAGGGACAAGGGTGGTGGTGGTGGTGGGGTGTCATTCATCTTAAAGGGATCAAAATTGTTGGGCTCTGGATGAGAACAAGAAGCTACAAAAGAAAAATCTGAAATATGGCCCAAGGTTTATTATTTCTAGGCTTTCATATGCTGATTAAAATGATGTTTTCAATGCTTTCCTCAGAATTATTTTGGAAGTGAGGGGAGTATCAAGTGATCTGGCCAACTGAAGAGGAGACTGAAGCCATCTCTGAGTGGAGATTTTGGACTTGCAAGAGGAAGGCTCAGTGTGTCCCCTCCATGTGGCAGAACTCCTTAACAAGGAAGTCAAAGTGAAGGAAATAGGTATGTGCCACTTCAAATAGGATTTCAGAAGTCATCTTCTGGCCTCTGTTCCTGGCTTGAAGGAAGCCTGGAATGAAGGGGGTTTTAACTTTCTCTTCATGAACTTTTGCAGAAGGGTTCTGTCTGCCTGATGTGTTCAGGCCTTGTGTTTATAGGAGGAGACTCCTGCAGCTGGGTGGTTGTGGAGATGTAGAACAAAGCAGACCCTTGAGGTCTGCTGACTGCTTGCAGCCCATCCCTGGTCCTGCCATGGAGCAGGCTGTTGTGAGCAAGTTACCTTTTGCTAAGGGACAGAGCTATATGGAAAAAAGATGTCAAAATAAAGTGCTGGAATACCAGTGTGTCTTCTGCTGTCAGGACAGAGCCACAGCTTAGCCAAGAAGTAAAACATACTCTCTATCTCTAACTATTCTATCTCTAAAGTAGCTCTGCTTTTAGTGAAATGTCCCAAAAGTGTAATTAATTTTGGATAATTCATCTCACGCAAGGACAAATGGGCTTAAGTTTCCATGACAAATTCCAAACTCCACTAGGAGACCAAGCAAAGTGTAATCACTGTTGGTCACTGACTGGAGCTGGATTTCGGATATGTTTGACACTGGCTCTTTGTGTTTCCCCCATTGGTACACAGTGGTTTTTCCTGCCACTTAGAGGTCTTTTTCTGTTCCTCAGATCAGACAACTCTTTTTCCTCCTCTTGCATTTGCATGCATTCAGCTGACAATATTAAGATGTGTGAGGATTTGGTTGCCTTTGTGTAGCAGGAAGTCACAGAGTCCCTGCTTGCAGCAGGACAGAGAGATTTCTGCAGCAGGGAGCCTGGGGTGCTGATCTCACTCTGGATATTTCATAATTCTAAAAACCTGCTGGCTAACGAGGCATTCATTAATTGCTTTAAACGATCTAAGCTAAGAGTTTGCTTTTTTTTTTTTTTTTTTACTTCCTTTGATCCATGTGCTATCTCAACGGGCCTCTCTTTTTTCTTTTTCTTTTTTTTTTTTCCTTAAAACTGACAAATTGCTGATTTCACCCTTTAATCCTTGTCTGCCTGGAGATATGGAAAGCTTATGTCACTGTTGGTAGCCCTGAGTGTAAAGCAAACAGGTTTTAGGCATTTTTACCATCATCCTGTGAATTACTGGTCTCCTTTCTGCCTGAAAGCAGCCTGGCTGTCTGAGGTATTCTGCATGCATCTCTACAGCTTCCAGTCCATTGATATTCCTATAAACTTGCAAGTCACCTTTCATCACCTTTCCAGGCTTTGCCCCCTGGCACTAAAGTCCTTCTTAGGTCAAGGGCCTTAATGACCCCTATTGTTATGGGAACCTTTGGTAATCTAACCTGCTGGGTTTTTTTCTGTATTTCAAGCTATTGCTCTTAAATGCCCCCTTGCTTGATCCGCTCAGGCGCTAACAACCGTGTCTCCTTTCCTTAGGTCAAGGGCACATTTTACATTCCACCCAAAAGGCACCACAGTTTGAGATGAGGAATTCAGAAGAGCAAGCAGCTACGACAGTTTTACAGCGCCTGCTGCAGGAGCAGCTCAGATACGGAAACCCAAATGACAACCGTAACCTCCTTGCCTTACACCAGCAAGCCACAGGAAATGCCCCCTCGTTCACCACCACCGGCGGTCCGGCACCTCAGAACGAAGGGCTGAGCTCCCAGGACCACCAGCTCGTGACTCATGCTGCCCGCCAGGAGCCCCAGGGCCAGGAGATACAGGTGGACAACAGCATCATGGAGAAACAGCTCTCCCCCAGGCTTCAGAACAGCGAGGATCTCCCCACCTACGAGGAAGCCAAAGTTCAGTCACAGTATTTCAGGGGCCAGCCGCACGCCAGCGTCGGGGCCGCCTTCTACGTCACGGGGGTCACCAACCAAAAGATGAGGACTGAAGGGAGGCCCACGGTGCAGAGGGTCAGCCCGGGGAAGGTCCATCAGGATGAAGGACTCAAGGACCTCAAGCAAGGCCACGTCCGCTCCCTGAGCGAGAGGCTGATGCAGCTGTCCCTGGCCACCAGCGGGGTCAAGGCCCACGCGCCGGTCACCAGCGCCCCGCTCTCCCCCCTCTCTCCACTTTCTCCTCAGCAGTCCAGCGACCCTTATAAAAATTCCGGCTCCAATGAGTTCTACAAGAACTCAGTGCAGCCCCCTTCCCAGCCCAACATGAAAGGAATGGAGCAGCGGGGTCCTCCTCCAGAGTATCCTTACAAAAACGTGTCCACCCCGGCCATGAACTGCAAACCTCAGGACTCGGGACATTTCTACAGCGATCATCGCATGAGCCAGCAGGGGAGGTCTGATGGGCCTATGATGAGGTATCAGCATCCTCCTGAGTATGGGTCAGTCAGGTAAGCAAGATCTTAAAGCAAAGTCCATGATAGACACCTAAGAGAAGACAAAATCAAACTCAGTCCTTTGCCCTCTCTCCTGAGACACGTTTCCCATCTTTCTCGTGTGAGATGTCATACTGTGTTCAACTACAGGCTGTGTCTGGAAGGACTGGAACCTGTTTTGGTAGCTCACCTACAGAGGCCTGACTCTTTTTTTAAAAAATACACAAATAAAAAAAACCCTGCTTGATTTTTATGGCATGGGGAAGTTTAATGCTGAGACTCCAGAGCCTTACACAAGGTTTGCCACCAAAGCCAAACTTACGGTGTGATTCATTGTAGAAACTTGCAGTTACTTACTGCAAGACTTAAGCTGTTTCTTAATTGCATCTGCCCAGACAAAAGATTGTTGTGTTTTTTTTTTTTTAGACTTAAACTGCATCTAAAGGCTGCATAGTTAAGGAGAAAGTAATGGTGCAGGTAATAAAAATCACCTGAGCTTCCTTTAGAGTTTTTCAGATTTTATTTTCGGTGGAACAGAGTGTAGGGATGGAAAATGGAGTGCTTTGTGCCTCATCCCAGGCTTCCTTGTTTAGCTTGTGCTGATTTTCCTCACATCATTTGAAATCCCAGGCTCTTCTGGTTTCCTCTAGATAAGGAGCTAGATTTGGCTTGAGCCAAACGCTCGTGTCTGCGTGGGTGAAGATGAAGTTTTATTTAGGTGGGCTAAAAATATGCCTTTACTTCACCTTTTACCATCTCATCTCTGTCCAAGACCAGGTGGGATCTGGTTTTAAGGATTTTTGGCCTCACTTGGAAACTATAAAGGTCATAGTACAAAGAAGCAACAGGAGAGTGTTGCTACTCAAGTGAATGGTGAGGTCTCTGTGGGTTTATGTTTGCACATCTTGTGTTGGGCTTTGAGGGGACATGAAGAAGAAACTGGTTGGTGGTGGGGAACAGGGGCTGAGCTTTGGGGAATTTGAATCTGCTCAGAACCTTCCTAGTCCTATGTGGAGCTATTTTCAGAGTTTGTCCACCATTGTTTGTGATCTGAAATGACTTCAGCAGCATACAAGCCTGATGAAAAGGCCCTTTGATCTGGCTAAATAAATAATAAAGAGGCCAGGAAAAGGGGAAGCAAAGGGTTTAGGGGGCGTAATGATTGTAGGAGCTCGTTGCAACTTTTTGGGGGAAATTCAAAGGCCTCCAATCTCTGTGCACACAGGAAAGGGAAACAGATCCTTGATGGTTATGCTGCATCAGAAATACTCATAATATAATAGGGAATCTGAGACGTAGCCTGCTTGCTGTTTAAGGGAGAGGTATTTGAAAACACGCCAAGAGGCAGCTCCTCTAGACAGGGTGATTTTTGTCTGTATTGGATGGATCCTGGCTGCTTTGAAAGAACGTGGAGGGGGAGAAAGGGGGGGGTGAGGAGAAAGGTTCAGCTGGCAAGGTTTCCAGTAGGGGAAGCAACTGAAAATTGTCTTCAAAGCATTGGGAATCTAATGAGGTTACTTTTTAACCTAAATAGCTGCACAGAGGAGAGGTTTCCTTTGCAAGCAAATGCTGAAGCAGTAGAACAATTGCGAGGCTAATCCATAAATTACAGAGCAGCGTTGCAAAGGAAAGGAGCGAGTCCTCTGCTCCCCTCCCTCTCCCACACGCTTTAAGAGAAACTGTCATTTAGACAAGAAACCTTCTGTGTTACTAAAGGTGCAGCTGGGGAACGGCGTGAGGATTTTAAAGGCGTACAACTCCTGGGGAGTGCATTCCTCTCCTTGCTCCAGGCAGTGCTAACGAACCTCCCTGCAGCAGCCTCGCCGGAGCGATAAAGTCTTTGCAGAGCCTCCAGTTCTCCCGTGCTGCAGCTCCGTGCGTTTGTGGGGATTCATTTGGGTTGGTAAATATGTGCATTTTTTGAACCCTGCGTCAAGGAAACAAAGCCCCTTCTCTCTGCTGCTGAAGCCACACCCTTTGCTGCGGGTTTTTCCCCTCATTGTTCGGGGGAATTTGAGGGTGACCTAACGATGCGGTTAAATAAAACTCGTTGAGCAAGATAAACATTGGGGAATTCACAGCATTCTCATGCTTCACCCTCCCCAGTCTGGGAAAGGAATGGGCTGTGTGGTAAGTTTAAACCAGTCTGCAAACAGTTTGCCTCACCTGCTCTTGGGCGGTGTTAAGTTTGGGAACACGTATGTGTTCCTAATGATTTTGGTTTAATGTAAATACTGGGCATGCCAGAGGCAGCTGTGGTGTTATTTGGGAATTTTAAAGAAAGTTCAGAAGGGGGCTGGCTGCATGTGAAGCAGCAAAATCCCATTTTGACCCTAATGCATCAACTGCACTTCAGCATTGGTGGTGGAAGTAGACTTTCAGGTCTAAAAGAAGATGAGTGCCTCAGACTCAGTGTCCTGTGGGGTTTCAGGGTCTCCTGTGGGGTTTCAGGATCTCCTGTGTCCAGAGATGGGGGAGAGGAGCTCTTGTGGATGCAGTTTTGGGTACAGAGGATGCTTGCTCCCTGTCTGATCCAAGCACCATCCTCTGGAAGCCCAAATGCCTGAGCTCCTGCTGGGATGATTAATCCCATTGACTTCACAGAAACTTTTTTGAGAAGGAGGCCTGCAGAATTTGTCCAATAATTAGTAAATCACTCCTGTGCACTGCGTTCCCCTGAACAGCATCAAAGTGGGGGCTAATCAGGTATGACTAGGAAGCAGAACAAAAATGCCTGGGTTTGATTGCAGCTGGATGATCAAGTGGAGTCTGCACCCTCCTGCAGTCAGCACTGCCCAGTTTGGGCAAGGAGGGCTGTGGAAGAGAGGGGAACTGGAGCTTCTCGCCCACAAAACAGGCAGGAGAAGCTGGGAAAGCAGAAAAAAAATTTAATGGGCCAGAGACCTTTCCTGATCTCTTCATTTTTCTGCCCTCCCCAATTTGTTGCTCTACCCGCTGATCTTCTGCGTGACTTGATGCCTGCAATCCTGGCAGGCTCAGGACTCCTGGTGGCTCCACTGGCTTGCAGGGCTGCCCTTACTCCATATCTCTGTCTTCATGACTTAAAAGCTAACGTGACCCTTGTAGTTGCAGAACCATAAATCCAGGTTTGGACTTGGCCCGTGTGGTGTGTGCCTCCAATATGTGCCAGGGACTGCAAGGGAAGCAGAGATTCTTGTCTCCAAAATGAAGTGGCCCTTAAAAGTTATGCTTTCAAACCTACAGGCTTCTGGGAATCCCTGCTCTGCGTGTTCTTCCTGCCTTTGGGGTTTTCAGGTCTTTGTGACACTGAGGCAAATGGAAAGAGATTGTGTAATTTTGTTTTCCCTGTAGTTTGAAGGGTTTTTTCTGCATTTCTGCATGAGGTGGTTCATGCTGACGTAGTTTTATTAAGACTTGGGTTATCTGAGGACTGGGTCTCCCATGGAGAGAAGTTTCTCCTACCACCCTATCAGCAATTCTATTAGGTGGCTGACCCCAGTAGTGATTTGTACCTTCAAATTTTGCAGTTTGGCTTCAAAATCTTGAAAAGCCCTGTTGTGTTCATTTACCTTTCTGAAGCTCTCTATCCAAAATTGGCTGACCAGAGAAACGAATTCTGCATGAATTCTCATGTTAATCTGAGGGATCTCAGAGCCAGGTATTTTGAACCCAAAGAGTATATACAGGTATTTTATAAGACAAAACTGAAAGCAGTGTGGATAATAAAAAGTTCTTTAAATGTATATGTAGAAGAACACAAGATCTTAAAAGGTCTAATTGTCACTGTGAGGTTACTGTGATGTTCTAATTTATACTGTTTTTAAAGATAAGATGTATTACCCTGGTTTTGTTACCTCATTTTCTGGGACTAATAAACACATTTGTGACATTTTGGAAGCCCTTAATGCAACAGAAATAGAGGCTCCCAGCTCTCATGTTGTAGCTTGAACCCACAAGATTGGTATGATTTCAAGATCATGAGAGGCTCTGGATATGAGAGCCAGCATGCTGGAAATCTTGGAAATGTATCTGGTTTAGAAATGCTCAGCCATGATTTCCTAGAGTTGTTCTTTATTATAGGTTTAAAAAAAAAAAGTCATTACCAGGCATCTCAGCACAAAGGCTGTCCCTTCAGAACTCAGCTGCTGCTGTTGTTTTCCTTTGGCCATCTTTGTGTTCCTTCTGTGTTTCTTTCATTAGTGCTCAGGTCCTGCAGAAATGGCAAGATTCTGCCTCTGTCTCTGATGACAGAATAATGAGATGTTCTTGGTCAAACAGCTCAAACTGTTTTGGCATCAAAATAGTCCTCATTAGGCTTATAATATTAACACCCTGAGATCAGCAGAGTCAGGATCTGCTTCAGGTTTTCAGGCTGGAAGTCAGTAAGTTCTGGAGGTTCAGAATTAGAAAGGTGAGGGTTTTTTCTTGCATCTGTGAGGCAGACAGGCCAAGGTATCTCTTTTGATCCAACCTCTATGGATCATCACAGAGTAAATGTTGCAGTGAGGTTGTTCCCTGATTGACTATAACATCAAACCAGAGGGGTGGTGTTAGGTAAAGAAGCAGCTGAAGGAGATGAATGATTTCTAAAGATGCAAAGTTTGAACTCTGCAAGTAACTGGGTGAGCTAAGAAAGGACCTGGAAGCCACCTGAGAGAAAAGAGATGACCTTGAGGGTGGCTTGTGTTGGTTTTGCCTCATTTTTCATTGTAAGAAGTGGCAAATAAAGGTTATGAAATAAATGACAATGATAAGTAGAGCTGACCTCCTGGGAGGGAAAGATCCAAATTGCTGCTACTAAACTGAACATTCCTGAGGAAATTAATTGCACGTCCCTATTCTGCATGGCCCCTGAGAGCCTCACACTGAATATGATAATTTCTGGAAAAATTCAGCTCCTGAAATGATGTTGCTGGCAGGGACCACAGCCACTTGAGTGTGAGAAAGAGAGTGAAATGGTAACTGTAGCAATAGTTATTTGGGTTTTTTTTTCCCCTAAGTGACAAGGGCTAGGTTTGTTTCTCAGTTAAGGAATTAGGTATCAGCTTGAAGGTTTCTGTGCCCCTCTTTGGTGAAAAGCAGGGAAAAGGAGAGAGAAGATGCAGGGTACTGAAATAGCAAAGCCTAAGAATGTCGGAACTCCTCCAGGCACTGCCAGCCAGATGTGAGTAATGCAGACATTTCCTCTTTGCCCCGGTAAGAAGAGTGGATTGGTTCTTTCAGCAGAGAACAGGAAGGATGATGCTGAGTGTTTGCACATCTGAGAAGCTCTTGGTGTAACCCTTTAGCTCCTAGTGCAGCTTCATGGGTGCTGTTGGCAGCAGACATGGCATTAACCTCCTGGTGTGGTGGGAGAGCCATGCTGGGGGCTGGCTGGAACATACCCTCTGCAGAGCAGGTGTGCAGGGTCCTTCCTGGGAACACAGAGAACCACAGGGGTATGGCCAGGTAGAACAACAGTCTGTGGTTTTCCAGCTGCAGGGTTGAACTGCTTCCCAAAGGGTGGGAAATTGTATCAGAGGAACAGGAGTGTTTCAGAACACGTTGAGCTGCCAGACTTGGTCCACACTGAAAAAGATTCAGGTTACAGCATAGAGAGGGAGTGACTTCTTCAAGTGCTAGAATAAAGAACATCAGAGAAGTTAAAGGTTGGAGGAGGAAGCTAAACCTTTCTCCTGAGGTCATCCAAGCACAATGAATCCACACAATCTTCTAAGAGAGTTTTTACTTGACCAATGCAGCAGAAGTTGAGTTAGGGGTCTCCAGTGCCTGGGAACTGTGAGCTGGTGTAGCTTGGAGATAGTTCTGTGAGGGACTTGAGCAAGTTACAGATTACTACCTCATTTAAAGGCATTCTTTTCTCCATGCAAGATGGCACATTTCAGGACAGAACCAAAGAGCCCATGCCTAAGAGTCCTCAGTTTTCAGCCTTTTTGTCCATCATGTGTGGAGAAAAGTTAGAAAAATAATTTTGGCCAGTAGTTGTTGATGGACTTTCTGTTTGTGTTTCTGCATGAAATAGACTCAAGAAGGAAGACTTTTGTGCACTCAGAATGTGTTTTTGGAGGAGGATTTGATTTGGAAGCATTTTTTTCAAGCTCCAAACTTACAAAAATGAGGGAAACCTCACAAAGGAGTCTCTGGTGTAGGAAGACCCGTGCATAGGAGCTATGCGGGTCATCCCCCACCTTGTGACTGGGTTTGTGCTGGTTTTGTGACTGGGTTTTGATGGAGCTTCTGCTCTCTTCTTTTCCAGGCAGAACCCAGACGTGCAGCTGCAGTTACAACAGAGGCCTCCTCACCACCACAGCCCAACTTCCTCCTTGACATCCCTGGGATCTTTGACCTTGCTTCAGTCTCCACCACCATCCAGGCTGTCCCCTTCCCAGCATCAGCAACCTCTGACTCCAAACCAGGGAGATCCTGGCATTCTGCCAAGGACCCAGCAGCCATTCTTACCCAACCAAGTCCATCAGGGAGATTTGTACCGACTATGCCAGCCTTTCCTAGGCCCCCAGCAGCAACAGGGAGATTCCTACTCAGTAATGTCCCGGGCTCAGCAGATACCTTCCCCATATCAACAGATGCAAGTAGATCCTTTTGCTATAGTTTCCAGGGCCCAGCAGATGGTGGAAATCCTCTCAGAGGAGAACAGGTCTCTACGACAGGAGCTGGATGGGTGTTATGAGAAAGTAGCCAGGCTGCAGAAGGTGGGTGGTTTCTTTAGGTATCACTCTCCTGAGTCTAATACCATCCATAATTGAATCATCTAATCTGTAGCTGTTACATTCCTTGCTTAAGGGATTGTCTGCTCTAGAGTCTTTTATATGCAGATTGATTAGCCTGTATCCTGCCCCTTTGGGCAGCAGTTTAACTTTGTCAGAAGACAGAATCAAAGCCTTCAGTTTTATTCTAACAGCTTATTGACTCTGCTCAAATGAGCATCCTCATCAGCTCTCTTGAAGAGGCTGACTTGATAGTCTTCTCATGTCCAGGATAGCAGCAGGCTTCATTTTCCCATCAGTCTAAAAGGTTTTAGGGACTGCAGGAACAGCCTGTTAGGAGACCATAGTCACTCAAGAAGACAGCAAGACAGTGCTGCAAAGCACTGTCCAAGACACATGATGCTGCTGTGGCCATATTAAAGCCATTCAGGCTGCAAGACTGAAACTACCACTTCTTTTGTCACTCTTTCAATGCCATGCAACTGCCCTGAAAACGTAGTATCTTGTGTTAGATCAAGCTATTTGCCACCTCTGGCTTTGTGAAAGGAGTAAGTGATGCTAAAATGTTTGTTTTAAATAATAACATCCCAGTGAGAGCCATCATTAGCTGGCATGTGCAGAGGTGTTTTCATTGCAGCCTCGTAGAAATAACTTCTTCATGAGCAATGGTTTAAAGCTGTGCAGAAGGTCAGCTTTGCCCCTGTGGAAAGGCTGATGTGACATGAAATTTTGGACTTTGTGGGCCTTGCAGTGCTTCTTGCACTGAGCAGTCTCCAGGGCCATAAAAAGATGTGGCTGCTTAAAACACTTATTTAAGTTCAGATGACTGCTGTGGCTTCTCACACTCATTTATTCCCTATATTATCTCTATCCAGGGACATATATTTGTTTTGTTGTATTTTTTTTTTGAAGGTTCCTGGCCAGGAAATGCTTCAGAGAAATGTTTAGCAGCTTCCTGATAATGAAAGAAGGATAAAAATGCACTTCCTTCCAGCCCTCTGTTGATGTCTTGCTGTAGACTGTGCTGGTGGGGTTTGCAATGATGTTGATCCATACTTTCATAAAAATGCAAAGCCACACCTGGTTGGGGGAATGAGAAGTGAAGCTCCTTCTGCACTGGGTGATCAGAGAAGCTTTACACTGAAGGCTAGAACAAAACAAAATTTACTGCACATGTCCTCCTACCCCCCTCTTTTTAGTAAACTGAATATGTAAAGGCACAATGAAGTAGCCAAAGTGTAAATATTAGAACATCAGGAGGTTTTATCATGAATTTTGAGAAGAATTACAGATCTGCAGAATTCATCAGTAATGCAAAATCTGCCTCTTGCATTTTTTCAACATAATTTTGTCTGCCTTTCTTGTTTTATTTTACTTACACAAGTAGAAAGTACCTTGGCTACTTACATGAGTGCTTTTCCCTCAAACTAACAGTAGTTCCAAACTACCTCAGTCTTTAAAAAAAAAAAAAACAAAACACATTTTCACTGCTTCTTCTGTGCTCTGATGGTATTTGGGAAGCAGAGCTGAAGTCTGGAAGGAGAATCCAGATCTTCATTTCACCACTGGTATTCTTATGCAAAAGGACCCATCACAAACACAAGACTCTGTCATTTTACTTTATGTATGGGTGTTGACCTTTCAATGAAGAAAACTTGAGAGAAAGTGATCTCCTCTCTGAGGCAAAAAGAATTGTTAATGATAAAATAACAAGTGCATGTTTTCATGTTTCCACTGCAGCTGGAAACAGAAATTCAGCAAGTTTCAGAGGCATACAAAAACCTGGAGAAATCCTCCTCCAAGCGGGATGCCCTGGAAAAGGCCATGAGAAACAAGCTGGAAGGAGAAATTCGTAGGCTTCATGATTTCAACAGGGATCTAAGAGGTGAATGCAGTAAAACTTCTGTTCCTCAGTGCTGTGGGGTTTTATTGTTATACTTGGCAGGACAGTGTTTTGCTGCAGAATTCTCTGTTGTCACAACTCAAGTAGGACAGGATACTCAGGTATGTTCAGTAGTCTGAGTTCTGGGAGTACAGAAAAGACAGGTTTAGGAGAGGGCTGTAGTCTCTCATTTCCAGCCTGTTTCTCATTCAGAAGAAACATGTGATAGGCCAAGTACCATAAACCAGATGTAAGCCTGGAATTCTCTCCTCTTATATCCTAGACACAATTTGTACAATTTGTTCAGTTTATACAAATGGAAAGACATTTTGCTGACTGGCTAATCCCACACCAGGCATGTTCACTTTCTTTCCTGTCCAGTGACCCTTTTGCACTGACATACAAACTGCAGACTGTCTGTTCTTCCTGAAGGTCTTGTCATTCCTTATCGACGTAGGCATCTGGTTTTTTGGATCTCCCTTCCTTTTCCAGAGTGCGATGTTATTAGTGTCTGGTTTTTGCTAAGAGGCTGGCAGTGGAGAGTGCTGCTGAATGGTATTTGACCCTAACATGGGTCAAAGTTTAAGCATTAGTTTGAAAAGCAAAAAAACCATCTGTGATTTGAGATGTTTATGGGTGCACCATCAATCTCTTAAACTGCGAGTTTAATTTTTTTGATGAAAGCCACCTGATTGTCCTACATCTCAGCTGCTTTCACTGCTCCTACTCTCTTATTAAGGCTGTGTTCCCAGAAATTGTTTTGCATCCAAGAAGTAAGGCCACACAGTGCCCAGTGCTATTGAGAAGGACAGAACCCAAAGGCCTGCATTAAATAATCTTATTCATAATAAACCACACCATAAATGGTTCATTCTTATTTTCATAGGCTGATATAAATTCCTGACAGCCTGCAGCAGCAGAACTGTTAAGATGTCGTTAGGGTTTAACACTTTTCCCTGAAGTCAGGTAATTGGACAAGAATTTAATCTTCCAGCTCTTAAAATTTAGTGGAGAATTAAAAGGGAATTTTTAATTGCATGGTAGGGTTCATTCCAGTGGAAAAAATAAGGTGTCTTCACATTTGTAAAAAGTGAAAAAATAAACTTCTTGTGTGATATAATTCTTTTAAGTGATTTGTTTTTTTGAACTTTATTTAACCTGTTTTGTGTCACTGTATTTGCTCAAGAACACAATGAGAAATGTTACAAAAGTGACTGCCAGCTTCTGGTAGGTTTTTTATTTTTGGCTGTGTAGAATTCTGTGGGCCATTCCCCTGGTTTGCATTAGAAATGTCCTGAGCAAATGGGAGTTAAGGCTTGAAATGTTTAATTATTTAATGTTCCTTTTATTGAAAACCTTTGCAGAACGGATGGAGACAGCCAACAAGCAGCTTGCAGAGAAGGAATTTGAGGGCTCTGAAGACAATCGCAAAACCATCTCTCAGCTCTTTGCACAAAGTGAGTTTTGCAATCATTATTATGGGTCACTAGAAATGCTCCCATCATCCTGGGCAGGAGAACAGTGCAGCAGGTTAGAGTAGTTTAGATCCTGCAATTTCTCTACTGAGATGTCAGGGCAGCGATGGTCCAAAACCGGCAGCGGAGAAAGGAGAAGGAATTAAAGAATTCCTTTGCTGTCAGTATGTAAATTCCATTTGATGGTGTTTCTTAGAGAGTTTTGGAGCAAATGGAGTTTGCAGTTAAACTGTAAAATAACTGTTTACTCCATAATGTATAGGATAATTTGTCTACTTGCTTTGTCCCCTGAAGTCTCTGGAATTAAATCTTTCCAGGCTGACAAGAGTCTTGGCATGAGTTAAGGCCAGTGGGACTGGCACTTGGTAGGCCTCCTATCTCTTTAGTTTGCCACTGCCCCATTTCAGCAAAAATGCAGGGGATAAACACTGCCTGCAGCCCCCTGGGCTGGCTAAGGGGTCATGAAGCCTGTGCAGAGCAGTGAATTTATCACAAGGCAGACCAAAATGAGGGCTGTGAAATGCTGCTTTTCCTCTGTACTGGGATGTCTTGAGGCTGATGGCAGTGGGCCAGTTTTTCTGTCACCCCACAGCATACTCCACCCGTCTGACAATGGTCACTTTTCTCCCATTGTTACAGAAAAAGGTAATGCAATGAAATTGCAAAATGGAGATTTTCTGTGATGTAACACACACTGCTGCTGCTCTGCCAGCTGCTGGTATCCTTCCCTTGGGTTGTCTTTAGCTTATTCCTGGTGGCTGATGTTGCAAGCAGGTGGCTGTCAGGGTGTGAATTCAGAACTCCTGGTGGCAGTGGAAAGTCTGGGAGTTCAGTCTCACACTCAGACTGGTTGGGTGGACTTTGAGGTTTACAGGTTCACCCAGAGAGGTGGGAAGGCCAAAGCTGTGAGGCCTCACACTCAGTTTCTCCTTTTGGATAAACATGGAAACCCCAGTGTTATGTTTTGCTGGTCCCAGCATTTCTAGTGCTGCTGTTGTCAAGTGTAGCAGCACTGATATGGGGAAGAGTCTGGAACAGAACCTCCAAAAGCCTCTCTGGAAGCACTTACAGATTAACAACCAGTCCTCTGGCAGCAGTTGATACCTGCTGGAGTAATCCACCCTCTCCCATCTCTACCCCTTTTGTCTGGTACCTTGCAGTGTGCTGACACTGCCAGCTGCTCACTGCCTGCCTGGAGGAGGATGGGAGAGATGGGGAGAAGAATAGGCAAGTGGTGACATTAGCCTTTGTCCTCCTGTCTAATGCCAGCTGCAGTCAGGGTTTGCTCTGCAGAGTTCTGGGTGCTGAAGGACAGGTTTTGTTTTGCAACCTGTGTGTGGGCTGTGTTGATTCCCCAGCAGAAGGGAATCTTCAGCTACTCAGGGTTGCTAAAGCTTTGCTCCTGGCTCTCAGATGGCAGAAGAAAGGGAATGATTGTGGTCCTGTAAATATAGTTCTGCACATGCTTGCACAAATGGGTCTGTGTACTCCATATGTAGTCTGTCCTAACACCCAGGATCTAGTTCCTGTTTTTCAAGCCTTCCACTCCTTGTCCTCATTCCTTTGTCGTGGGATATTGGTTTCTGGAATGCAGTTTCTCTGGTGTCATCAGTGCTGGGTGTAGATCACTCCAGGGAGTATTCTGTGGTTATGTACCCAGCAAGCTTATTAATGTTATCATTGTAGCTGGTTGGCATGAGCTGGGAATGACAACATACACAGAGGGCAGCAGCTCTGTGTTGTGGCTTTGCTTTACCACCCTTGTGTGATAATTTTTCCAGTCCCCAGTTATTTTATCCCATTTATTGTTTTATTTTATGAAGGCCCTGTTCCTGAGACACACAACCAAGCTGTTCCCACCAAGTCCAGCTCCTTCTGGAGAGCAGCAACTGAGCAGCAGCTGCTGTGCTGGGATTGGCTTTAGAGCATCAGACATGAGTTCTGAGTGCTGGACTTTCTTTGAACAGTACCCGAACAGCTCCATGAGCCCCAGTTCTGGCCCAGGGAGCTGTTTTTGAGGGCAGCAGAGGACAACTGGAAGTTCTCATTGCTCATTTGTTTTCTGTCTCTGATGGTACTGCCAGCAAAGTGGGACAACTGAGTGTTACTTAGAGAAGAAGGGCAGCTGTGCCAGACAAAACAGCCTTCCTGTTAGTGGGGTGAGTGTGAAAAAAAAGGAGCACAAGTTTTCCAGGCACAGAAGTCTGCCATCTTCTCTCTCCAACCTGGAATATTAAAATTACTGAGTTTGTTTTCCACCACTGAAAGCTCAGAGGTGAAGAGGTGCCAAGTTTCAGCAACCATCTGCA
Source organism: Calypte anna (assembly GCF_003957555.1). Taxonomy (NCBI): domain Eukaryota; kingdom Metazoa; phylum Chordata; class Aves; order Apodiformes; family Trochilidae; genus Calypte; species Calypte anna. The sequence goes on along the minus strand of NC_044247.1, from coordinate 16,183,720 downwards.
TAATCAGAGCAAATTACCTAACTGTACTGAGTGATGCACCTTCAGTTTCTCCTTCTTAGCATTGTGGCACATTGTTACTTGAGGGTACCATGCTTGTTTTTCAGGGTTACAAGTCCTTCTCTTCCTTGAAAGCCATGGACTTTTTTTTTTCCCCTTTAGCTCTAGATTTGCATTCTCTCTCTTGTGAGAAATCCCAGTACAATCTTTCTTTCACCTCTGGAGTAAAAGACTGCTAAAAGCTGGGTAGAGACAAGTGCTGTCCATTGCTAAGTCTCACTTTGTTTTGATAGACAAGGAAACACAGAGGGAAAAAGAGAAACTGGAAATAGAACTGGCTGCTGCACGCTCCACCAACGAGGACCAACGAAGACACATTGAGATCAGAGACCAGGCCTTGAACAATGCTCAGGCTAAGGTGGTGAAGCTGGAGGAGGAGGTAAGGATGCTGGGAGAGAGAAATGAAGGTAGCTTGGGTTCCAGTGACTGTGGGAATGGACTTGGGACAAATTATAAGGAAATCTGCTTGCTTCAAAGCTGTTGATATCTGCTTAGCTTTGGGTTGGTTTGCTAAACCACTGAGCTGTGCACAGATAAGCCACAAATCTGTATTTCCTTGGAAGTGCTTTTGTCTAAGCAGCCATGTTTCGTTTTCTTTGTGTTTCAACTGATAAAAGTGAGCTGGGACTGAAATCCCAGCCCTGGCAACATCCTGAAATTGGCAGAAATTCAGATCTGGATGGACTGGTAACTAATATCAAATGAATGCAGCTTGTCCCCTTGCCAGGTGTTCCAGTTACACTAGGGCATCGTGGTGCACAGTGCAGATCATCATATGTGCCCAGTGTTTGTAATAAGCTGGGCATGACCTTGGTTGTTTTCTCTCCCTTCCCTCCCAAGAGGGAAAAACACATCTGAGCTGCTTAGCCAGGCAGCTTTCAGAGCACTTTCTCCTGTAACCTTGGCCCTGCAGCTCATGCATGGCTCTCACCTTGCTGCCCTCCTGTGTCACAGTGTCTGTCCTCTCCCTCCTGCCTACTCCTTTCCTCTCAAAGGCTCCATTTCCACTCCCAGCCTCTGCTTCCTTTACTCCTATTCTTCCTCCATAGAGAGCCTGGGGAGGAAATCTCATGACCAAGCAGGCTTCCTCCACTGTGGATTTGTTCTCTCCTCCTTCAGATCTGACACCTTCCTGCCTCCTGGCACTCACCCTCAGCACTGTGCCTGTATCCACCTGTGTCTTGGTGTCTTCCTCAAACCTTCCCCTTGTCTCCTACTCTTCTCTCCATTCAGGACCCCATTGTGTCAGGAGAGGAGGAATGGCCAAATACAAAGTGAACCTCTTCCAATCTTATCTCTTCCTCCTCTCCAAGGTACAGATGTAGCTGCCTTGTTAATTTTAGACTTCTCTTCTCTAAGCTCTGTATTTGCCTCAGTAGACCTTCTCCTGAACCTTCCTTTGTTTCTTTCCCTGGTGTCCTTAATTTTTGCCCCTTGCAGTATCTTTGTTCCAATCTCTTCAGCTTCATGGAAGCTCTCCCTCAATCTGTCCCCTCCTGGATCTGTTCTGCTCATCCATCTGGGGTCCATTACTGGAGAACCAGGTTCTGTGCAATGCAAATAACAACAACAATAGCAACAACATCAATAATAATATTAATAATAATAATAATAAAGAAAGGAGACAGAGGAATGTTTAAATATCCCTCGCCACATTCAGCCTTCCCCACAGCTGACAAGTCCATTGATTTCACTAAAATTGCAGCAGCTCCTGGCAGGGCTGACTTGCACCTTTGTTGCCTGGGGGGGCAGGGAGCATTAGGTTAGAGGGTAACTTAAACAGGACATGACACTCTTTGGCTCTAAAACAATTCTTGTTTGATCCTGCAATGTATTGGAGCTCTCTGGCTTCCATTCAACTTCAGCACCAAATTACTCTAAAAGTCTGATATGTGACTGACTTGAAGAACAGGGGACTTCCCTGGAACTGTTCACATGGTTGGAGTCAATGTCTCTAGAGGTGCTGTGATCAGCCAGCACACACAGCTCTGGGCTAGGTTCAGCCTCCATGCAGACACTAATATTGGCTCCCTCACTGTAAAGTTGTAGCTTTTAGAGGTAATAATAATTTTATGTCTTCTTCTCAAAAGCCCTCTCTCATCTTACTAGAAAAATTGGCTTCAGTGCAAAATACCTCTGCTTAGGTAAAGGAATGAAGTTGGTGAGTAACTCTGGGCTGGATTGCAGGATGGTTTTTAAAAACACACACAGGCTGATACAGGGGGAAATGCCCTGGTCTGGATTGCAGGAGGGTTTGTGGTCATTAGCATCCAACCTTTGCTCGAATCCCAGAGTGCTCAGGAAGTGCCACCCTTCCTGTTGTAGATAAATATGGAAGTGTCTCAGTGAGGGGGCAGGAATTAACTCTGCTTCTTCCTAGAGGTGAGAAGGAGTAAGGGGAAACAGAAGGGGTAAAGAGTCACTTTTGCAGGTTTCCCAAATCACTTCTTAATGAAATACTTAGGATTATAAAGCATTTGTTGCCTCATTAGTATTACATTGTGGGGAGCTCTTAAATCCCCAAGCTGTTTGGGAACTTTTGGAAAGAGAGCCAAGCAAACTGCTCCGTGCTCAGGGCACCATTTAGAAGGGACTGTAAATGTCAGCCTGAGTTAGTGACATTCAGGGACCAAGATATACGAACAATTTGTCAATTATTTCTTTTATTCCTGCCAGCTTGATCAGCATTACTAGTCCCTGTAATTGTCAGGAGTTTCCAAACTAGTCCTGCAGAAGAGGGTGGAGTTTCTTACACTAAGGTTTGGCAGCCACTCTGGCTCAGGGCCTGAGGGAGACATGCATATTTCAGTTGTTGCATCCTGTAATGTAACTTTTCAGCTTTTTTTTTTTCTCCCCCTTCCATTTTGATTTCCTACTAAGCAGTTACTCTGCCTCATATTCACCAAATCCTTTTATAAAAGAGAATATTTCCTTTCTCATGAGAGCTATAAGCCATATATCATTATAGCCACATTTAAATGTTGTACTGGAATTGGAATTTCTAGTTTCTTTTTGAAAATCCTTTGCCTGAATTGCCAGCTTGGACAAAACCCCCCCCAATTTGTAGGATGTAGATACTTGTCTATTCCTATGGAGCCTTGAGAGCTTTTAGATATATTCCATTTTAGCATCCATGTCAGAGGGAGGGAAGAGATAAAGGGGTGCTAAATGTGATGGAGAAAGGAACGATCTTGGAGATACCCAGATATAGTGTGAAGCAGTTGGAAGCAAAAGGAGACATTCACAGAATACTTTCCCTGGGCTGTTAGCAAGGGTGAAATGACTCCTCAAATTTAGAACAAGCTGCCATTAAATTTTAGGAAGTGTGGAGTTTATTTCTGCAAAGTGCTAAAAAAGGGTGAGCGATCATGGGAATATAAAACAAACTTCACTGTGTCTGTGAACAGACTTGCAAAGTATGTATGTGCTTTATATATAATATTGAAACTTTACTGCTTCTCTGCTATGCATGAAGATACCTTATAATTAACCCCTATTTTCACTTCTCCATTTTCATTCTTCCCTTTAGTAGGTGTCCCACAGTTATGCATAAGTCAGAGCTCATTAAAATGGTTTCTAATGAAGTATTTGTTTTTTTAAACTGCAGGGTGTTTGCATTACATGCAATGAATTTGAGATAAGTCAGGTCCATTGGAGGTAAAACACATTGGCTTAAGAACATACATCACAGGCAGAAATTGTTAAGGATAATATTTGCAGGTAAAGCAGTGAAAAATTCTCATTTTGGAGCATGGATTGTCAGGATGGTCTCAACTTTTATGCAAACAGTTGAGTGGCTGCAGTGTGCAGCAGGTGGGTAGCTGGTCACACATTGCCTCTGTGTGTGAGCTTGTAAAATAGTGATGTTACTGTGCTTTCACCAACATCTGCTAGCAAACACCTTGAGAACCTTTAGCAAACAGAGCAGATGGTTAAACTTTGCTCTGGGCCACAAGCAGGATTGCTGGGTTTACAAAAAAGGGACCATCCTGAGGCTCTGGATAAAGGCTGGTTTATTGGGAGTCCTTACCAGGAGTTTGGTGCCAAAGATTTGGTTTAACCACAACTGCTGGATGTAGAGGGCACAATTGCTACTGTTTTTACACTTTAAAAAAACAAAAGGAATTTCCAGACCTTTTATTGATTGGTCATTTCTGCTCACCTTGGGTAATCCATAGCATGGAAAATATTACTTCAATGTAAAAAAAAAGTGGGTTGATTTTTTTATAGTAGTGTAACTTTTACTCCTTTGCCTCCACCACTTTACAAGCCCCTGTCTTAATGAATGCCTTAAGGAGACAGCTTTGAAAATAGGGCTACCATTAAGAAGATATAAATACCTGCTCTTTGCCATCCTCATTCACACACCTTGTGGTGGGAAGAGAAGTCAGACATCCTCTAATGGGTGGAAACTGGGGGCTGGGGAGAGGGAAGAAGTTTGACTGGAATATCTTTTGTAAAAGGGGCTTGTATTTAGAAGCTGTAAGATCTTTCATCCATCAGAATTCAACACAAACCAAATATCAGAGCTAATGTATTATATTCATTTCTTCCTCAGCTGTTGTGGAGAGAAACAGCGTTTTAATTCTGGTAACACTGAGGGTTCTGTCTGTAGGGAAATGAAGAAATGTTCCTTTCCTAGTGACATCTATTGTATTTTATATGCTGGGTCTGAGATACTTTCAAAACAGAGCTCTGGCATGTGGAGAAGACACCCAAAGGAGAGTTTGTGTACTTCAAGGCTTGTCTGGTTTTTTCCAGTCACTTCTCTGGCTCTATAAAAAGATACTCCTAGTCTCCACAGCTTTGTCTTACTCAAATTCTTCAGACCCCAGAGCTACATACCTGCCCCTTTCAGGACAGATCTTCTAAAGGGGATGATTTCTGGGTGGCTTATGGATGAGTGTGGTGATTCATGGGTGGGTAGGGTAAGGTGGGGAGAAAACTCTATTCTTTTTGAGCTGTGTGTGTGCTTGTCATTGAGGACCTGCATTCTTGTAACAACACACAACTGGATTCTTACTGCTGTGTCTCTACCTCTCATATTCCACCTGTTAATAATTTTCCAGAGGTGGCTTTTAGAGTTATAGCTTATTTCAACACAGAGAGATGAGATTATGACATTCCCATGATATACCCTAGCAAGAAGATGGTCTTACCAAATACCATGAGTTCTTGCTGAGACCAATGGCACCTTATTGGGCCTGAATTCAAGCAAACTGAGGGATCAAAGGAATTCTGGAGGAATATATTCCAACTGCAAGAGGGAGAGGTGGTTAAAATGTGTTTGCTGTCTGGGTTGGTTGTTTTTTTTCTTTACTACATTTCTGCCATAGCAGGCAAATTCTTGTGGGGAAATGCATTTTCAGCTGCATCTGAATGGATTCAGCTTTAGGATAAACCCAGAATGTAATGAAAACACACTGAATATATTAAACAAAAAGACTTTGAAGACCTCAGAAATGGTGGGTGGGAGACAAGCAGATGCTGACGAGTGTTACCAATTTGCTGAAACAGGAGCTGTCCAAGATGAGGAGGGTAATGGCTGGGTTTGTCAAAATGCCTGGGAGGGTTTCTGAATCATTGCTAGCTATGCAGGAAGTCTTGTCTTCTTCCCCAGAAAATCTCTTTGCTGAGTAACCCATCTGGGAGCAATGAATCTCTTTACAAAAGAAGATTCTTCTTTCCCCCTCACCTGCCACATGCAGGACTGCATTTGTCCAGCAGAGACAGCTCCAGTCCTGAGGATGCTGAAGCCTTTGCCTTTCCTTCCTTCTAGCAACTTGACAGTGAAGATTTCTCATTCCTGTTTGTCCTGGCTCCCTGTGCTGTGGGCATGAAACCTCCATGCTCTCCAGATCCTTCCTTCTGCAAAGACCTGGGATCCCTGAAAGGGATTGCGTGGTTTGTCACAGGCTCTGCTGAGAAGCCTAAATCAGACAAAGGAGCAGGATCTGTCTGGCTTTTAGGCTGTTAATCTCTCTTCTGCCAGGCAGTTGCAGCAGTGGAATCTAATGTCCTCATTTCTGACAGGAACACCTTGTCCTTGGCCATTGCTTCTACACCACACAAATGCTCTCAAGTGGCAGAGAAGCCTGCAGGTTGCCTGCTGCCAGGCATCACGATGTCTTAGCAAGTCTTTTCTTCTGCAAAAAGGTTCTATAGACTAGTTTAAATTTTCTAAATTTTTCCTGAGTGATTCGTTTTCCATTGCTGGAAGCCCTGTGGTTCAGAGCGATGGCTGTGCAGGCATTTTCAGGCAGTGTATCTTTCAGATTAACTTGGAAAGAGATTGCACTTCAGGTCAGCCAGACTGTAGTGAGCAACGAAGCCTCTGAACCCCAAGAATATCCTGCTTCTCCCACCTGGCTCACAGCTGCAGAAGGCAATCCTGACAAAACACAGAGGACAACAAATGGAAACAGGAATACTTGATGGAGAGGCCAGGGAATCTTTCAGGGGTATTCCCTGCATTATCCCTTGTGGATTTAGTAGATTCCCAAGCCAGTCCGTGTCTGCTTTATTTTTCTTGTCCTCAGTCTTCTTGCAGAAAATACATAAAGATTATAGTGGATGTGATGTGACTGCTCCTCTTTAAAATGGTTTCATTAGAAAAATCTTGTTGATAGAGTTAAAGGCTGACCTCTGATACCTGGTTAGGACATTTTCCCAAGCAGCCAGGGATTGACTTGGAGAAGATAAGCACATGGTTAAAGTTGTACTGTAGGAAGTGCTGAGCAGGGACACAGCTGGGCTGAAGTGCTCTGCTGTGCTTCTAGAGGTGCACTGAGGTTATTTGAGATCTTACTGTCTCAAAGGGGTGTTACAACAGAGATAGGAGTGTGAGTAAAACACTCTGCATTTTCAGAGCAGCCTTCAAGGCAAAACACTTTCAATACATTATGTGAGCATGAGCCTGCTTCCTAGTTAAATGCAGGACCATCAAAAGGAAAATTACTATCTTGTCAGATTTATTTAAAATTCTATTCCAAAGGGCGTGACTGGATCCGTGTAAAGCTTCAGGAATGAACTCTTATCTAGAGCACGTGTTCACTGCAAGGCTTGTTGCAGAGGAGAAAATTCCAGTGTCCTTTGATGCCATCTCTCCTGTGGTAGATGGTTCTGTGGCCCTTGGCACTGAGCAGCCACTTTTGGTTCATTGCTGGAAGATAGAGGGCGGGGAATCCGTGGCAGATGACCAAGAACAAGCCTCAGCATGCTGCCTTTTTTATTTCCTCCCATCTCACTTCTGTCTGCAGCACCCTGGCAGTACTTGGGAAACTCTGTTTCCAATTCCTGTCTTAGGAAAACATGATCACACTCTCAGTTTCTGGGTAATGAAATCCCTCTGTTCTTGGAAGAATTATTTCTGATCGTCTTTACATTGAGACCACAAATCAAGTCAGAAAGTTGGTTTGGTTTTTGGGTTTTGTTTTTTTTTTTTTTCTCATTACTACCACTCCTGGAGAATCCTGGTTCACAGAAAGGTAAATTATTCCTTACAAATACAGGAGCAGAGATGGCAGTGCTGGAAATAAATGAACACACAGTGGGCTGACTGAGTGCAGCGAGTGCATGAGATGAAACAATCTCATGCATAAAGAAGAATTGTGTCACAAGACACCTTAGGAAAGCTGAGTTGTCTGTACCACAGACATGCCTTTAAAGCTTATTCAACATCTGTGTTCCAAATTATTTCAGGGATTCCTGAATTAATTCTGGTTTTAAGCCATTAAAAAAAATACACCCACGAATCCCAAATTATTTTTTGACATTCCTATTTCTTCCTGATGCTGGAAGATGAAGTGTTTTCTGTGAACAGGAAAAAAATAAATGAAGCTGCCTTTCTGAAAAGCCACTGAACAAGCCATGCTTGTACTTTAGGTCTGGTGCATGTGTTAGGCATGTGCAGGCAGTGCTGGTAAGTTGGGCAACAGCTTGTGTTGCAAGGCTTCACCTGCAGGTTCAGCTGATGGGAGCACTTTCAAAGTGAATATTTTGGTGGAATTTTTGTGTCCTAATTCCTTTCTGGATGGGCTTGTGGTATTCTCTGAACTCAGGCCAAAATGTTCATCTGCATACTCAGGTTTATGAAGTATGAAACTAGGCAAATGTTGCCAGTGGCTTTCTCTGCAAGGAGAATTCTGTCTGCATGCTAAAAAACTTCTCAGAAATGTAAATGCTTCATGATAGGTAATAAGAGACCAAATATCCATCTTCCTTCCATATTTTTTTTCATGTAGAAGAATGGGGGAAGAGGGCTGATTTTCAAGAGGTTATTATTCAGCTGCATGCATGATATTTCACTGTTAGCATGTTTATTGGGTTCTTATTCTTGTCCAGGTCAGTAAGCTCCTAGGCAAAACCGTGATACTGGATGCTCCTCATTTCTTGGTCCTGCTGCCTCATAGCTTATCATTTTTGGCTAGTTACAGAGCTGCTGTGAGCTGCCACTAACCTCAGTGTAAAATTAGGGCATTAATATAGACTTTATTTGAGCCTGAGAAAGCTTAAATCAGTGTTATTAAGCACCACTCTCTGGAACCAAGAGGTCTATTAACTATAACATCATTATTGATTTTCTGCGGAGCAGCAGTGGAATATCAAAATGTTCTTGTCCCTCCTGTTCCAAATAATGTTGAAACCTTGAGCAACCAAAGAATAAGAATACCTTTCTACTGTGCATGCACTGGTGGGAAAGCCTTTGGTTGTTGGATTACTCACTATTTATTGTAGCTTCTACTATAAAATACTTTTTTGGGGCAAAATCCTCTAGGGCAGCAACATTGATGCTGTGTGATTTGATGCCTTCTGACTCAATGAAGAAAAGGATACCCTGTCTGGGGTTGTCTGGAGATTTTTCTCTCTCTGCTGTTTACATTGTAGTCTTGAGACAGTGTAAAAAGGGACAGTTTTGAAGGAACACACAATAGGACCTTTGCAGAAGGAAGGTGTGTGGTGTCAGAGCAGCTCAGGTTCTTCAGATCAAAGCCCAGTATCCCATCTCTGCCAAAACTCACAGCACCTTGCCAGGGAACACTATCAGAACAGGGCCAACAAACAGCAATGCTTTCCCAGCATATTTTGCACTTCCAAGAAGGTCTCCCTGAGTCCAAAGTGGTGTCTTTTGTCTTTGATGTCCCTCAGTGGACTTTTCTTCCATGGAGCTATAGAGTGGCTCTGGGAACTCACGTAAGGGAGTCTGTGTTTTGTATCATGGTGCTTCCTTAGGCTTTAGCTGGGGCTGTTGGGATAAATTGCCTCCTTCCTGCTATTTTTGTATTTCAGGGATTATGACAATCCTAGCTAATAAAGCAGTGCCCCAGGTTTGCAGCAGAAGGCCAGATAATTGTGATTGTCTATTTTAACAGAAATTTATGTGCAGAATTCCGTATATTAGAATAGAGATGGGCCCTGGGTGTGTTGTATTCTGCTGTGGTTTGTATTTTTTTTTTAATTCACATTTTAGTTTGGTTTTATTCTGCCTGATGTATGGATTAACCTTGCTAGGATAGTTATTTGGGATCTTAGCAGAGTAGTCTTTATTCCTTATTGTGAGGCTGGGTAGCAGCTTGGTTTGCAGGATGAATGATGGAGGGAGACAGAAGGGCAAGGGGCAAGGAGTGGAGTGGGACCTCTTGGGTTACATTGGGCCAAGATGACCAAAATCAGTGTACAGACTGCTGGAATAAACCTGGTTGCAATGTGGAGAGAACACAGCCATCTCTCCTATATGCTTTGATCCTATTATTTTATTGTCATGGGACTAGAATAGGATCCTGCAGTTTTTGATTCAGTTTCTGCTTAAGCTCATAAAAACACTGCCAGCAATTTTCAGAATTGCTCTGAAAAGTCTTCCCAGTTTGTGGACCATCCCTGAGCTCTGTCTTTGCTACAGTTACCTTGGGAACATGTCAGGTCACTTAAAACACTGTGTTATGAGCACAGATGCCCTTTCCAACCCATTGATGCTCTCAGTCATTACCATGGGGTCACTGAGAACAAAAAGAACAACAATACCTGACAGGAAAGCAGAGATGGGAAAGACCTGTAACATCCCAAGTGTTGAGTCCAGAGGAGGAGTCTGAGGCACACTGTGAGCAGCCTTCTGGATGGCCTACAAAGCCAGAACTTCACAACTTAGGTTGTAATTTCTCCTTTTGTTTCAGCTCAAAAAGAAGCAGGTTTATGTTGAGAAGGTGGAGAAGATGCAGCAAGCCTTGGTTCAGCTGCAGGCAGCATGTGAGAAACGGGAGCAGCTGGAGCACAGACTGAGGACCCGGCTGGAGAGGGAACTGGAGTCACTCCGGATGCAGCAGGTACCCACTGCTGCCCTGGCCCACACCAGGTTTCTTGTAGGAGCCTTTTTTCTGTTATATGAGCTTGTTTCCTGGTTTTGCCCCAGCAAGGTTGAAGTGCCCCTATAGATGTTTCAGATTAAGCTCCAAAGGAGACCACTACCATCACCTTGTCTGCCCAAGGTGGTGTAGGCCACTGCAATTCCCCCTTGGGGGGGGTTCTCGTGGCTCCTCTGGACCAACCTCTGTCCTTCAGGCAAAATGCAGGCCCTGAGTTTTACAAATCCATCCTGATTTTTTAATTATTTTAATTTTGGGTGTTTCTTTTTGCCTTTGGAAACCAGCGTCAGGGCACATCTCAGGCTGCCAACGTCTCCGAGTACAACGCCACAGCCCTGATGGAGCTGCTGCGTGAGAAGGAAGAAAGAATTCTTGCTCTGGAAGCTGACATGACCAAATGGGAACAGAAATACCTGGAGGAGAGTGTCATGAGGCAGTTTGCTTTGGATGCAGCTGCAACTGTGGCTGCTCAGAGGTAAATGGAACTTTTCATAGAACAGGGGTGGTTTTCTTCTTCCAGTTGAATGTCATGTTTCCCACTGAGGAATGTTGTCATACCACCTTCCCATGATACCTCTCCCTGCAGGCTGAACAGCTTCCCAGGCTTCTGCAGTCAAGTGGAGCTTGGCTGCTTTTCCTGGGAACTGTGCAATTGCCAACAATTAGAAACTTTTATTCCAGGGGAAGATTCCCCCACATGCAGAAGCCATTTTCCAGATGAGAATTGTTCCGAGCCATTCCTAGAAGCTCTGGATTAAAAAAATAGATATATGAGGAATGTTTTGGCTTTTTATTTTTATGAAGCAAGCATCAGTCCTTGCTGAAGTCATGTGAGAGGGGGCAAACGTGGTGATTCACATCGTTCACCCTGAATGGCTTGCTTGTTCTCCAGAATGTTTTTGCAGATTACTTTGTGGTATTGTCCTCTACATTCTCACTAACCAGAACCATTTACTAGGAAATTCTGCTCAGAACATTCTGCTGCATATAGAGAGCACTGCTTGTGGGGGTAGAAAGGGAAGGGGGTCTGAAATTTGGTAACAACCTCACATTGCAAGACATCCTGTACAGAAACATGTATTATGGCTGCAAATAGGCCCAAGTACTTCAGTTACTTGGTAAGCAAAAGCTGTTATTGGAGTGCAACTCTTTTGAGTCAGCTATTGCTTACACATAATGTCATTGCTCATTGCTCACTGGTTTTTGGCTCTTGACTGTAGATTTTTATTTTAGATTGTTTCATCAACCAGATTCAAGTAGGGATGTCATTGCAGCTGCCTTCCTAGCCTGTAAGATCATACTGGACTTGCAGGGGTGAAGTTGCAGATCTGCTGTAGTAGTGTTTAAAGACTTTTATCTTATCTTGCTCCAGAAGCAGGCTGTTATTTTAGGGTATTGATGCTTCTTGTACACTGTTTTCTGCCTCCCCAGAGATTCTCTAAAGGCTTTTGCCACTGCTTGTCCTTAGAGGCCATGTTATATTTTCAGTGTGCACTGATAAGCAGAGGTCTGCTCTATTGTTTATTGTGGAATGAACAGGGATGTGTTAGGCCTGGTCAGGTTTTGTTAATGAACAAGAATGCTTTCCAGTCAGGCAAGAGCCAACCTCTGTTTTCCCATTTCCTTCTAGCTGCTTGTCCCCTAGAAGACAGCATTCCATTGGTGTCACCACCTCTGCATGTTTGTGTGCACCTCTGGTATCTCCTTCAGAAACTGAGGCTGGGGGGTGCCACTAATTACAATTACAACCTCATCTACTGGGCAAAAATTTCTTTCCCTTTTCTTTGATGGTGAAAAATAGCGTCCCTTAGGAAGCTGAGGTTGCAGGAAGGATGCTTTACAGCACAGGAATCTGGGTCAGGTTGGGCTTATTTGGGGAATGACCTTCACATTGGTCCTTTGTCATTCCTCTTCTGAACTTTTGCAGAGTTAGAGGTCCATTTACTCAATAGTTCTTAGACGTGCTGGATCAGGGAGAACAGATTTCTTACTCCAATGAATTGCAGCTCTTGGTTACTCCAGTTTTTTCTGTGTGTTTGTTTCTTTCTAATGCTTTTCATGCCTGGCTGTGTCAGTAACGTGCTCTTAATGTTATGGGTCAGTGATGGAGAGCACAGCAGAGTGACTCTGTTCTGCCTGAACAGCAGCAGGTAGAACAAAACCCATTGTGTTTTGGTTACTGAACTGAACAGCTACCCTGGTGTTAGCAGCAGGTACTATGTGGAGTCAATCTAAAACAGTTTTCAGCCTACTCCAAGTTTTTTTTTGGATGTAGGGTTGCTTAAGAAGCTTCCATGCCTGGTTGCCTTTGGTGGCCACATCCCCTGTGTGAAGGGAAAAAGCTTTAGATCTGGAGCAAAGTTTGCACGATCTCAGTCAAAGAAAAGCTCCTGGTGTTCTGTACCATCCTTGCCCCTCCCTGTCTTCTTGGATTTGCCACATCCATCAGTTTACAGTAGTAGAGTGAATCAGCTATGGACTGGCCTGGGATGGACAGAAGATTGACTGTTGTCATGATTTCCCTATTTTTATAATCCTCCTTTCATTAGGATGGGAAGTCGGATTTTTGGAGGACGCTGAGGCAGCCTAAGCTCAGAAATAGTGGTGTTTGTGTTTGTTACTTCCAAGCAGGAATTTTGTGCTGCTAGGAGGAAAGCAGCAGCAAACTCAGCTGCTCCTTCATCTGCTCTTGTTCTCAGGGACACGACAGGGATCAGCCACTCACCAAACCCAAGCTATGACACCTCGCTGGAAGCTCGCATTCAGAAGGAGGAGGAAGAGATCCTGCTTGCCAACAGGAGGTGTCTCGACATGGAGGGAAGGTAAAATGCAGTTTGGTCCCAGCTGCCTTCTCTGGGACAGGGATTTTAAATTAATTGTCTGGGTAGACGCCTCAGAACCAGAAATTCTTGTGTCTTCACAAACAGCAACAATGGAGGATGCCAGACACTCATTTGGCCAAGGAAGTGTCTGCACAGCAATCCAGAACCTGTCTTGATACTGAGGGCTAATGCAAAAAAGTCTTTTCTTAGATTTTTTTTTTTGCATCTGGTTTGTTCCCCTTCCCTCTCCAGGGCATCTTCATCAGACCCCAGGCTCCAGCCACAGTCTCACAAATGTATTTTCCCTGTGGTTAGGTCCTGGACAGACTCCCCAGTGTGTGTTAATCCTTTCTGTTGGTCTGATGTCCTATCCATAACTCCCAGCTTTGTCAAAGCCCCTTCCATGGCTTTTTTGAGCAGCTTCCAGTAGCCAAAGGCTGGTGGGCATCTCAGGGCCTTTCTTTCATACACGGTGGGCCAGCAAGCAGCCGATATTCAGGGCATTAAGCTCCCTGGCATCCCTCTTTCTCCCTCCCAAAATGCCTGAGGGAATCCTGGTCACGGCCCCGAGGGCCCTGAGGCCTCAATCCAAGGAGAGGGGACTACAAATCATTGTTCTTCTTTGTACTTTCTCCACAAGGATCAAGACTCTGCACGCTCAGATCATTGAGAAGGATGCCATGATCAAAGTCCTGCAGCAGCGCTCCCGAAAGGAGCCTGGTAAGACAGAGCAGCTCTCCTCCATGAGACCTGCAAAGTCCCTCATGTCAATATCAAACGCTGGCTCAGGCTTGCTGTCCCACTCCTCAACACTGAGCAGCACTCCCATCCTGGAGGAGAAGAGGGAGGACAAGAGCTGGAAAGGCAGCCTAGGTAATTTTTAAATAACAGGGGTGATTCAGATCTGCGAATCACTGCTTAAAGGGGAGGGAGGGGCAGCAGAAGTATCTGAAGGGGCCCACAGGAAGGCTGGAGAGGGACTGTTGGCAAGGGCTTGGAGTGATAGGTGAGGGGCAATGGTTTTTAATTAGAGGAGATTTAGACTGCACGTTAGGAACAAGTTTTTTACCATGAGGGGAGTGGCAAAATGGAACAGGTTGCCCAGGAAGGTCATTGAGGCGTCATCCCTGGAGATGTTCAAGGTGAGGCTTGAGGAGGCTCTGAGCCACCTGATCTAGGTGAGGGGCCCCTGCTTACTGCACGGGGGTGGCACTAGATGACCTTTAGAGGTCTCTTCCAACCCCAATTATTCTATGATCCTATGAATAAAGTGTGTGGGACACTGCCTGGAATGCAGTACAGCTGACTGCAAGGAAGGCGGGGACACATTGGGAACAACTGTTGGGAAATAGTGACTGCTGGTGCCCAGGTTCCATCATTAAAATATGTAAGACTTTATTTGATACCTGGCTTTAGGGATGTTTGAGTTCTGGTTTTCAGAGTTCCCAAGTGCTTGCTTGCATCTTTTTCAGGATTGCTGTCCTGTGGTGGTGTGCCTGCACTGGAATAACTTTAGTGTAGAATGGCTCATCACCCCTGTTCAGAGAAAATGAGTTGTAACAAAGCAAATCATAGCTTTTTTTTTCTCCTGTGGGGAAGTTTGACCCAAAGACCCACCCCATGAGACTGGAAGACCCTGAAATGTAAATGAGAATCTGCTGCATCTGATTTCACAGTGTGCAGATTTACACTGCTTAGAGACAAAGAGCTAAGGTTGGGTTGGTGGTCACTTGTGTGTCTTGGCATGCAGCAGTGTGAAGATCCTGCTGTTCTTCAGCTGCTGCAGCACCTGGTGGTGAAAGGTGCTGTAGAAGGGGACATCAGCACTGTCTGCTGAAGCACAAAGTGCTTTCCAGGTCCTAGAGCAAGTACTGCAGAGGGGTGCAGAACTGACAGCAGTTAGTTTGCTGGGATTGTGAAATTTCCTTCCCTTTTTCCCCACACAGGTGTTCTGCTGGGAACAGAATATCGCTCCGAATCCATCCCCTCCACCCCATCTCCTGTCCTCCCTTCCACACCCTTGCTGTCAGCACACTCCAAAACAGGCAGCAGGGACTGCAGCACCCAGACTGACAGAGGGAATGAGCAAAACAAAACTTCTGCCACTCCAGCTCCCACACCAGGACGACTCCCCAGCACCAGCCTGGTCTTCAGTGCAGACAAAACAGGTAAGAGAGCTCAGCCTGACACTGACTCCCCATCAGTTCTGCTCTGTGGAGCAGAGCAGGCCCTTGCCATCCTTTTTTCCATTCAGGAAGACTGGGTTTGGGTTTTGTGAGGGCAGGGGGGTTTCAGAGTCAAGCTTGACGATGTTCTGAGGGGTCTTAAAGGCTCTGAAGGAAAAAAAAAACCCTAACAACCTGTAAAGAGTGGTGGTAGAAATATGGACACACGAGGTAGAAAAGTGTAGTAGTGCACTGGGTGGAGAGGTATAGTGAGATTTAAGAATTGGAGACAGTACAGGCAAATCCCAGGATAAGTCTCTGACTCAGTGTTTACTCTGGAGTAAATTCTGAGTGGGATGGGAGGTTTAAAGATCTGAAAACGGGCTGACCATTGCATTTTCCTGGGTATTCAAAGCCAAGTGGGCTCAGGTAAAGGGGAGAGAGAAGAAGGAAAGGTATCATGGTGAAGCTCTCATTATTGTGCTCTCCCAGTCCAGGCCCAGTGTCAGTGTTGGCACAAGTAGATTCAGTTGACAGTGACTGTCACAGGGGCTGAATTTGCTTCCCACAGAGCTCCGAGCTGGCAGGAGCTGCTCATTTTCCAGCCCACTCTGCCAAATCAATGCAGATTACACAACCTTGCCTCTTCTACTTACAGACACATTACAATTATGTTGTTCTTTATGGAAGAGTGGATTTGGCTGGGCTGCTGTGCCTCTTGCCCTTGCTTTGCTGTTTAATGGGTATCGAGGGAGAGAGTGGAACAGGTTTTGTGGTGTGAGTCTGCACTGACACCGTTGGTTTAAATGCAGTCACTCCAGTTTTATATGCCCTGTGTATCAGGGGGAGATACCCAGAGGGAATTTGATAAAATATCTTTATTTGCCTGGCTACGTATGTGAAGAATTTACTTTTTTTAAATGAGTAATGGGTTGGTAGCTGTCTTTTGGACTGTGACAGAAGATGACTTTTAAAATGCTAACCTAATTTTTCTAACCTCATTGAAGTAACAGCTTTGAATTGTCTGTCTCTTGTGTTTTTTTCCCTTCATCATGTAGATGGGCCGCTCTTCCACTCCAGCACCCTTGAAAGAAAAGCCCCTGTTCAGACCATGGGGCAGGACCTCCCAGATGGAGAGATGGTGGAATACCTCATCTGAAAGGCTGTGCCAGGATCTGAGCTGGGATACAGTAGCAAGAAAAATTTTAAAAGACATTTTTATTGGGAAAAAAATTGTAGTACCTGAGTAATAAAAGAACACTCAGCTATTTGCTCTTGTATATTATGTCTCAAAAGTATGGACAGGTTAATTTATAATTTGTTCTAAATTATAAAAAACCCATAACACTTGTTCTTTGAAAGTTTCCCCCTTATTGTTTAAATAGTGGATCTGGTAACATCTTAGGTGCATTAGATCTGATTATTTCATTTCAGTATTTCTGAAGTCTCTTCAACAGAAGTACCTGCTCTCACAGCTCTTGGTTAATGTGCAGCTGGAACACAGTAAGATGGATATAAGGGTCAGCACCAGGGAGCATCACTGAATGGATTTAGCATCCAGGTGTTCTGAGAAGCTTCTATAAAGAAGCTTTTAAAAGTCTGAGCTGTGATCAAGGGAGATTTCTCTTTACCTTTTGGGTGTAAGAACTCAGAATAGGTATCTCACATTATTAGGTTGGAAAGTTTTCCATTTTTTTTATTTCCTCTTTTTTACTTCCCAAATTGTGTTATTTCTTTATTAAAAAAAAAAAAAAAAAGACTCCGGTGATTAATGTCGCATTTCACATCTTTTAGTTTCCTTGAAAGATTTGTCTCACTTTTATACTGAAGTACTTTTTCAATAATTTATACAGTGGATAGTAAATAATATATTGCATTCATGTTTTATGTAAATTGAAAAAAGGGGAGTTTACAGGCTCAGTCCTGATCTGTTAGATCAGATTTCTGCCATTGCAGTTCCATTGGCTTTAGTGCAACTACTTCAAATTTACCATTGTGTTAGCAACTTAATCTACTGCATCTGTGGAGAGCTTTCTCTGTGGCAGGTTATATATTTCAAATGTCCTTCTACTTTGTATGTCCCTCCTTCTTGGAGGGTCTAGATTATTTTTTTTTCATATAGCAAAGCCTCAGAGGTAGAGTTTTAAAGAGAAGCTCCCTGTAAAGTTTCAGATGGCAAATTCTCTCCTTCCAAAATAAATTTCTGTCTTCATCTAACAGGAGAGAGGAGCTTAAAGAAAGTCCCAGAGGCATGACAGAAGGAAGTTACATGTTTAAGTCATCAGGTTCACTTTCAGATTTTTGGGAACTAGCACAGATGCAGTTGCTATAAGGACCAATAGAAGTAAGTGAGTATTTTTTGTTACTATCTTTGCATTTTATTAAAACACTTCAATTTTAATTTCTGTTAGAAACTACTTTTTTTAAGAAAACTGAATGTTAACATACCTAATTAGCCAACAGGCACACGCTGGGGACCTGGCAGGTCTCAACTTTTCTGTGCAGCATTAGAGTAGCCAGATTCTCATTTCAGATCGTTTCACCCCAGAAATAAGGAAAATCAGCAATTATTCATCAAGCAGTTAATGAATGTCCTTAGTGGACACCACTGATGTGTTGTCCAACTGAAATGGCCTTACCAGATCAACAGACACAATGGGAATTCCCAACAGAGGGTTGGAAGGTGGAAGGAGGTGCCTTCTGTCTGCTGCACAGGTGACTCAGCAGTGCCTAAAGATCAGTGGTGAGTTGGATTCTGTTTGTCTTCTGGTGATAATGACTTAAAAAAACCCAAGGAAAGCACTTCCTATCATATCTAGGTGATTTAGTGCTCATTAGACAGTACTTCAGATAATTAAGAGCTGCATTTTAAGGCTTTGACTGTCTCTGCCATATGGGACAATGTCTTTCTGGACAGTGTGGCAGACCTGAGTGTAGTTAATACTCTGTCTGAATTAGTTCTCCACCCTTGTCCAGACAAACTCTTCACAGCCTCTTCTTTCTTATCCTTAAGAATGTCTTACATTTATTTCTCTTGGCTTTATTCCATCCTGTACATGAAGTAATGCCCACTCTGGATGATCTGGAGTGATTTATCTTCCTCCTCCACAGTTGAAAATGCAGGAGAAGCTTCTCTCAGTAGCTCAACTTGTCCATCTTTCTGCCATTTCAGCATCATTTTCTATGTTTTGGTGGTATTTTTGTGGTTGGTTATGTTTGGGGTTTTTTTTTGTGGTTTGAGCTTTGTAAGGGAGATCAAATGCCACTGAGTGTCTGTGTGAGAGAGAGGGAGAGATGTTTGAGTGCTTTTCTGTTCTTTCAAAGCCAGGAAAAATAATAATTCCATTTTTACAAGTACTACCCATCAGTAGGAAAGAAGTTTTGCAAATGTAAGGCTCTGAATAAACAGTTCCAACTTGCTTGGTTCACATTAATCCTAAAATGTCTAAGAAAATTTTAACTCTTTGCAGATAAAATCTGTTCTAGAAAACAGATTTTCCCCAATCAATATATTGGCTGTTCAGCTTGACCAGGTAAAAAGAATTTGTTTATCCTCTTTGCAGCTGATTGTTTTTTCAAACTGAATGCCTCTGTATTTTAATTTTACAGAGGGAAAAAAAAAAAAAAAAAAAAAAAAAAAGATTTCTGTGAATAAATTACAGGTTATGGGCAGCAACTGTCTCCTCCAATAATGGAAGCCAAGCAGTCTATGAGGACTGCTCCAGTCCAAGGATTGGAGGAGCCTGAGCAGTTTTGTGCCTGTGGAAGTAAATTTGGGAGGAGATGGTGCAGTTTTGCACTGTTCAGGTCAGGTCCTTTGCCTTGTTTTCCAGTTTAGATTTCTTCCAAAAGCAAAACCCCCCAAAACTTTTGACATAGAAGTTGGAGGTCACCTTCCTGTGCTGGCAAACGGGGAGCCATCAGGAATGTATTCTTGCCCTTGAGCTTCCTCAGAGCCATCCTGATGTGAATGTAAAAGAGCTGCTTGCTTTGAGGAAGGTGTGTACAGTCTTCAGTCTCTCTGTACAGATTTTTTATTTTTTGTTTTTAAACAGAAACTGCTTTGAGGAAACAAACTGCACACCTAGTTCCTTTTCCTTCTGTAAAGCTTGTTTCTAGTAGAAAGTAATTTTTTTTTTTTTTAACACAGAGTTGCAATGACCTTCTTTGCAAACCAAATTTTTAGACTAAGAGTTTTTTTCTTAAACTCGGGTATTAGAAGCAGAATTGTAGCTTTTATAAAGAAAGCCACATATTCTTCTTTGTAGAGCAAAACCAAGAAAATCAAATTTAGTTATTTTCTTCTCTTTCCTTTCACTGCTTACAGAATGGCCCAAATCCTCAAGTCTTTCCCTTGGGCAGTTCCTTTGGGATTTGATAGCTCAGGGAACTGCCAGAAGCTTTTGTTCCCATCTGGCCTCATGTCATTATTAACTTCAAACAGCTCCTACCTGGCAGCTCCTGTGGGCTCTGGAGCAGCAATTTTGGTGTCAGGACTCAGGGAGATCTGGAAGTTGCTCCCAAGGAGTCTGCAGAGGGTGAGGAGTCTGCAGGGGGGGTTGAATTCAGCACAAACCATCAGGGGCTGAAATTCTGCTGTGGTCCCTACCTCTGGTGACAAGTTTGTAGAATGAGAGGCTGAAAAGTGGTCTTGGCTTTGTTTTTGAGGCTGCCTGAGCCAGGGGGCTTGTGGAGTTTTAGGCCAGAACCATTTCCAAGGACACCTCCTGCTCCAGGAGCCCACACTGATGACCAACAACACCCACACGACACCCGTACAGTGAATCCCAACCCTTTGGCTGTTGCCTGTAAAACGGTGGCCATGCAAACTCGGTGCAATCAGGACAAGCAAAATCCCAGAGGGTATTTGGTTTCCTTTCCCTCCTGGCACTCGTGGGCCCAGGATTCACTCTGCTTCCTTACACCAGGGCCAGTGGGTTCTGCTCGGTGGCAAGGGTGGGGGGGCTGTGGGTACAGGGTGTGGGGGTTCTCTTTTCATGTATTTGTATAGGAACTCTTTTTTCTAAAAGCTAGCATTTGTATGTCTAGAAAGTAAAAAGACATTGTAAAATGTAATTGTACTGTATTTATGAAGAAAATACATTTCTTTTCAAAAAGATGTTATTCTAAGTTGGTTTTAGAGTCTGACTTCCAACATCATCTCTCTGGTTTTCAGCAGCATTGAAACCCACCTGGTTTGCACTGTGCTGTCTGACTGCACCCCTAGGGCTGTGCTGAACTATTGAGATTTAAGGAAAAAGCAACCCCCTGCCCTCCTAAACCAGAGCAGAGCCTGTGTGGTTCTGAGCTCTGAAGTATTTGAACACTCAGATACATTCAGCTTGGGCTCATCAGAAGTGGAGATGCAGAAATAACTGGAGAGCAGGTTGGAACCATGTAGGTTCCAACCTTTGGCTCTGGGAGAGCTGGGAAATAGCTGCCCTTCAGCTTGGGCTGTGGAACAGGTTTCTCCCTGGGAAAAGCATCCCTCAGGACTCCTGTCTCATCATTTAAATCTCCTCCATTTGTAGAGGAGCTCTGGGGGGCAAACAACTTCAACCCTGTTGCCCTTTCAGCAGGGTTGTGGTGTAAAAGGTGAGAAATGAATGACCAGCTAGCTGCTTCTCTTTAAGATCCAGAGTATTAAAGCATAAATTACATTAAAATACTAAAAAAATCCAGAAGTTTGCCATTTCACAGCCTTAGAAAATGTTGGGAGAATGGCCTTTCCTGTATAAACCTGTACTGAAGTGAATCATGTGGATTATTTTTTCCTCTTTACTTAAACCATCAAGTTTATTTTGTAATTTGTGACCAAGCTGTTTTGTAATTCAGCTGTTGAAACAGCCCTAAAACCTTTGAAGATTATGGCAGCTTTAATTCGAGGAAGGAAAACAAAAAAGTAAGTGTAAATAAGCACTAAGAGATCTTGTAAATATCTATTGTTGTGTTTCTAGTTAGCTATAAAAATATTTTGTGCATTTTTGAAGAATGGATCCTGTGTTTCCAATTCTTTCCCCACTGATTTGCCTGTTTTGCAGTAAATTTTCATGGTATGAAAACCTTACTGATTGTAGAACCAAACCCACCTTCACCCCACCTAGTCCTCACTCTACCTTTGAGTTTTCATCTCCTAGTTGGAGATCTTGCAGCATAAAATAGTTGTTCATTCCAGGCCCTTACCTTAAGCATCTCTTTTTACTATTTTTTTTTTAATTTTATTTCCTCCTGACCTCTCCTGTGGCAGCTGGGCCATTTTTCAGCTATTGAAGGGTAACAGCCCATGAGTAACCTGTAGCCACGTGAGTATTTTCTACACCACAGCCCTCCATGGACTGCTGGGCTTTTGGTTCATATATTTTTGGTCCAGTTTATCTGTCTCCTCTCTTCATGCTGTTGGAGGGAAGGAGCAGGGGTTTTTGGGAGGCTGGTTGGAAGTGGTCAGCCACTGTAGACAATTGAAGTGGATCTTAACATGGTTGTTGCCTCCCCTGGTTGCCAGTGCTGTAATAAAAACCAGGTTGACAAATCCAGGGGCCATTGGTCAGTTCAGCACACCCATCCCTTGTGCTTTCAGGCCTTTTGATGTTGTTTCTGTAAATCTCTCTGGCATGCCAGAGTAGAAACAAGAAACAAGAAAAAAAAAAAAAAGCCCCAACCAGACAAAAAAAAAAAAAAAGCTACAAAAGTTTGCTAATAGAAGGCTTATTTAAGAAAACAACTGCAGCCCATCTGCAAAAGGGTGTCAGCAAAGTGTTTGGACATTGCACAATGCCCCTGGTAGCCACTGCCTGGCACAGGAGGCTGGAGGCAGCCTGGGAAGGTCTGGCTGTGGCTGTGTGGGGAGCAATGGGATGTGGGATGTCACACTGGGGTGATTTGGCTCTTCTTATCCTCTCACCTTCCTTGGAAGCTGTTGAGCAGCCCAGTTGGATAAAACCATCTTGCTGTCCTTCGTCCTGTGCTGGAAGCATCTGTTGGAGGTGGGTGTGGTGAAGTCATCTCCTTCAGTCCCATCTTCTGCTACTCAGTGTGCCAAGGTTTGGGGCTTAAAAGGGGAGAAAAGCATTCATGGAATGGTTTTGGGTTGGTAGGGACCTTACTGATCATTTATTTTGTTCCAACCCCCCTGCCATGGGCAGGGACACCTCCCACTAGACCAGGTTACTCCAAACCCCATCCAGCCTGGCCCTGAACACTTCAGCTCTGTACCTCTCTTTCCTGCTTCCTGAGACAAACAAAACTGGAGCATTTTTTTATATTTTGGAACTTTTCTCTGAATTTCATAAGGAAGAGAAATAATAAAACAGCATCAAGAGACCAGCCTAGGAAAAGGTGCCTTTAAAGTGGTATTTACATCTAGTGACATGTTTGAATGAGATAATATTTGCTTTGTATTTTGGATGTAAACTTCGGAGGAAACTTTTCATAGTTCCCTTGCCAAGGGCAGTACTGACCATTTAAGTCTAAGGCCTTTATTTATATATATAAATATAATATATGGCAGCTGGTCACTTGAAGAGCCTCACTGGACAAGAGGGTATTTTCTGTTTGGCCTGAGACATTTTTTAAATGTAAATGCTCAGTTCAAGAACTTCATTAGTTCTTACCCATTCCGTTTTCTCTTGCTGCTTTTTAAAAAACAAACAAACAAACAAACAACAAAGAAACTCCCACCTGCAGCATTTCAGGTCCTGGGCTCTGTCCTCATGGGGCTGCAGTGCCCAGAGCAAGGGGCTCAGCAGCACACAGATTGTTCCCTCACTGAGTTTCAGTGTTAATAGGGCTCACCCCAGGGCTCCTTTAAATGGCATCACCTTCAGCTCCTGGGAACTAACATCAATTTTTATGAAATTACCATTTTTGGGGGTTGAAAGCCCTGCTGGGGCTGAGTCAGAGCCCCCCCAGCTGGCACTGATGCTCCATGGCAGCACCCCCAAAGCACCCAGCCCTTTCCTCACCTCCCAACACCCCAGGCTTTTGTTTTCTTTCTTTGAAAGGATTTCTGCTTTGGGGAGAGGAACCCTTCTGCCCATTTCTCTCCTTGCAGAAGCTCTCAGTGTGATTCCCAGCAGCTCCTAAGCTGGGTTTCTGTTCACTGCCTGCCCAGCCCTCAGCCCTCAGCCCCAGCTTTGGTTGCAGCAGAAGGAAGAGGAAACCACAAACCTTTTCTTCCTGGAGCCAACCAGAACCAAAGGGGCAACCTTCAGGGAGGACTGTGTGACTGCTGGCCTCCAGCATCCTGCCTGCTACAGGAATGCATCTCTGCAGCACTTCCTGCTCTGGGAAAACCTGTAGAAATGGGGTAGGTCAACTGATGTTTTTTCCCCAAATAAACATCTTCATTCAACTGAGTCCCATGCCTTTCCCTTCCCCACACAAGGCTGAGAGCAGTCAAGACCCTTTTGCAGCCTTTCCTAGAGGGAAATATTTACCCTTCCCATTCAGCTCCATGATTAAGTCCTGACCTGATGGAGAGAGCCCAGAGCTGAGCAGTTGGTGTTGGGAGCATCTAAGCTGCTTTCCAACTTACAGAAATGCATTCAGAGCTGGTGGAGGCTGCTGGGTCTCCTTCCAGGGGGGTTAATCAGGCAGTGAAACGAAGATTTCTCATCAGAAGTCATTGGCAGAGTGCAGGATGGTGGGGGTTGGCCTCTTCTCCCAAGTAAATGGCAACAGGACTAGAGGAAATGGGCTGACATTACACCAGGGGAGGTTTAGACTGGATATTAGGAAGAATTTGTCTGCTGAAAGAGTTGAAAGGGGCTGGAATGGGCTGATCAGGGAGGTGGTGGAGTCTCCATGCCTGGAGATAATAAAAAACCCCATGTAGATGTGGCACTTTGGAACATATTCTAGAGGGCATAGTAGTTTTTTTCTGGGTTGATTGTTGGACTCCATGATCTTAGAGGTCTTTTCCAACTGTGACAGTTCTGTGATACTGTGACAGTTCTGTGATTCTGTGATTGTGCTTTGCACAGGCTCTGGTTTCCTTAATGATGGAGACTTCAAGGAATGTCCCTTCTTGGAAGGAAGGGAAAAGCAGTTGCTGCCCCTCCATGCATCCCATCTTTGCAGCCAGCCAAGCCCCACACCAGGACAGCCAAGAGAGCACAGGAGGCTTAAAAAAAGAGAAAACAGAAGGATTGAGAATTGCTTAATTAAAAACAGGGTTTTTTTCCTTTAATGTGCTGCAATTAATTTGAGGTCAGTAGAATTATTAGTATTATTAATAACTGATTTTCCAGAGAACTAAAGTTAATAGGAGCATAATTGGGGCACACCAAGCAGCAGTAATTGCTAGGTGCCAGCAGACAGCTAATTAAGTCTTCCAGCCCTTCTCTCTAGGCAGATCTCCTCAGTCTGCATCATGGATAACTTGACTGCAGAGGGTTAAAAGTTGGGATAAATGCATGGATCAGCAAGGCTGAGGCTTTTGAAGACTCTGCCCATGTTGTCAGCAGTGCCACCACACTCAGGAGGCTTCAGTGCCCAAGGTGGGCAAGGAGAGGGGCTTTCTGCCTGAGCTCCTCCAGCTGTAGCCAGGTCAAGGTGCTTTGGTTCTGAACAGGCTGGGAGGAAGATTTCTGTCCAGGTTTGGGGTTTGCTGAGGTTGGTGTCACTCTATCTGCAGGGAGTGAAAGGGGATTTGGAAGGTGAGTACTGCCACACTCTAGTGAGGAAGGCAGAAAGCACCTTTCAGCCACAAGGAGTTCAGTGTAG
Organism: Calypte anna; assembly: GCF_003957555.1. NCBI lineage: Eukaryota > Metazoa > Chordata > Aves > Apodiformes > Trochilidae > Calypte > Calypte anna. The sequence continues at coordinate 16,158,595 of NC_044247.1, read as the reverse complement.
GGGCTGAAGGGAGAGATTTTGCAGTCCTTCAGCTGAAGAGGGAGTTTCTTCTGGATTTGATAACCCTCAGCAAGTCTCTTAGAAGCAGGAGAGAGCCTCAGCTTTGTCCCTGTGCAAACAGACAGCTCAGCACCCACTGTGGAGGCTGCAGCCCAGCCCACCGTGGCTCTGGGATCTCTTGGGGTGCTTCAGATCCAAGAACCAAAAGAAAGGACAAAGGAGAGTAGAAGGCAGCTGGTAACTTAGCTTGTCCAGCTCCCTGACTCAGGCAACACAGTGAGCTCAGGGTTGAGATGAAGGCTGAGCACTCACAGAGTGGTGTCTCACAAGTGGCACCAGTGTTTCCAAAACCTGATGTTACCAAAAATCAAAGATCAGGTGAAACGTTTGCATCCCAACTCTCTAAGGAAATAATAATTGCCATATAATTGCAGCAGTGCCAACTGCAAATTACCCAGGAGTGGAAAATGAGGAGGTTGAAGGTGACTAAGTAAACAATACAAATTAAAGATGCAGCAGGCAGCAGAGATAACCTGGGGTGTGTGCTCCTGTCCTGCTCAGTCTGAAGGTGGCAGTGACAAGGACTTCACTTTGACCTCCTGCTATTTGGACTTCACTGGGTAAGTGCCTTCAAATTGCTGACTTTCCTAGACTTTAGTGCTTTAAGAAGTATTTCATGCTTCAGAAACATGGTGAATGAGAGGCACATCATGTTTATCACCTAAATAACACTATCAGTGTCCAGTCCATGCTGCAGGCTGGATTCTGGAGCTGGTGATAGACACTGCTGTCAGCAGAGGAGATAAACAGGTCGATAAGAAAATGCAGCCCTGGGGAGCTGGAAGGGTGACAAGGCAACTGGGATTTCAAAAACTTGCTGAGATCCTTATGAAATTAATTTGTGCTTCTGAAAACAACTGGTGCCTTGTAGGGCTACATGTGGCTGCAAAATACTGGTCTGAAGTAGGCATGAAAGGAGATGCTGCCCCTGGATAGCAGCGTGAGGCTCTGCTGGAAGTCCAAGAGGGAGGGAAATCTGAAGTGTGATGAACTTTAAAAAATCAAAATTTAAAGCAATTTCCCCCACCCTTCTCTCCCTGAGCACACCAAAGCCTGAGACCAGGCACAGAGGCAGACTGCAGGAGGATGAATGCAGGTTTGCCCCAGTGTTGCAAAAATCCCTTTTCCAAGTGCTGCAATGCTGCAGTGACCAACTGGTGGGGAATGCATCTTTCCAATCTCATCTTTTTTGGAGCATCTTTGCACTTTGCCATCTCACAAAGCAGAGCCCACAAGCCATCCCTGGGCAGAGCTGTTAAGCTACACTTGGCTGTCCATGGCTCAGGTACAGGTGCAAAATCAGGGGCTGCAGCCTGACCCAGTTTCCCTCTTCTCCCTTCAGCCCCTGGGGGCCCATCCTGGGGCTGCCAAACCCAGCCCTAATCATTCCTTTCTTTTCCCCCTCTGACCCAAAGTCAGCATCCTTGCTGCAGCCATCCTGGAGTCACGGGGCTCAGGTCTAGAGATCATCAGCTGAGGTGTGGGTGTCCTGGGGCATCAAGGTCACCTCCAGCCACCCGATGTCACTCACCTCGGCTGGGTGCTGCCCGGCTCGGGCTGTGTTTGGGGGTTGAGGCACTCGGTTTTTCATTTTTTCAGAAGCCTCTAGGTGGCAATCGCTTGCAGCACTGCAGAGGAGCCTCTTCCCAGGGAGCTGGGAGGGAAAACCGTGCCTTGTAGAGCCATCAGCTTCCTCACCAGGGCCCTTTTGCTGCCCTGTCCTGCCTGGGAAGAAAGAATGCTTTGAACCTGATGTTATTTTCCCCTTTTGGTGGTGTTAGCAGGGTGGGTATGACACCTCCCCTCTGCTGCAGCCTCTCTCCCAGGACCCAAGAAGGGTGCCAAAGGGGAGACCACGTCCTAGGCACAGCCCCAGCAGCTGCAGGAGCCCAGCATTTCCAGAGAAAAAAAAGAATTACATTCCCTATTTCATTCCCAGATGGTTAGAAAAGGCTTTTCCTGTTGCATCTGAACTTAAGTGCAAGTCTCTAAGTGCTGGCCAGGCAAGGAGGCCCCTGGCAGCAGAGGGTATCAAGGTAGGATGAACCCAGGGTACCCCACATTTGGATTCTTCCCCCCTATTCCACTCCAGGGAGACACCCCCCCCCCCCCCCACCACCACTGCAGTGCTGGGTCCAGTTCTGGGACCCACAAGACAAGAAGGACATGGAGCTATTGGAGCAAGTTCAGAGGAGGCCACAAAGGTGATCAGAGGGCTGGAGCAGCTCTGCTCTGGAGCCAGGCTGAGAGAATTGGGGGTGTTCAGCTTAGAGAGACCTTAGAGCACCTTCCAGTGCCTGAAGGGGCTCCAGGAAAGCTGGGGAAGGACTTTGGACAAGGGCCTGGGGGGATGAACCAAGTGGGAACGGTTTCCAGGTTGGAGAAGGGAGATTGAGATGAGATCTTTTGGGGAAATTCTCTGCTGTGAGGGTGGTGAGACCCTGGCCCAGGCTGCCCAGAGAAGCTGTGGCTGCCCTATCCCTGGAAAAGGCCAAGGCCAGGTTGGATGGGGCTTGGAGCAACCTGGTCTAGTGAGAGGTGTCCTTGCCCATGCAGGGGGCTTGGAACAAGGTGATCTTTAAGGTTCCTTCCAATACAAACCATTCTGGGGTTCCATGATTGATCACAGCACCAAGAGCAGTGACATGTTCAGAGCACTGCAGCCACCCTTGGCAGCCCCTGATGAGGGATGCAGTAAACTGGATTTGTTGTGTTAGAAAGGAGAGTGCTTCCAGCCCAGGGCACTGCTCACAGTACCTGCCAGACAGATAATTTGGCAAATATCACCAGTTTTCTCTGATAAAATATAATCCCAGGTTATTTCAGCCTCAGTGATGGGAGATGAGGAAAAGCAAGCACAGCCTTCCAGCTTTGCTTCTGCACACTCACACGTAGCACACAGGTACTTTTCACTCTCATAATTTCCATCTCTACTTTCTGCAGGTTACTGAGCTGCTGCGGGAGCTGGCAACAAGACAGTGGCTTTTCAGATGAAGGCTCTCCATTTGCTGTAACTGCTGCATCCTGCTTCCAGCAAAGGACAAGGCTCAGCTCATCCCACAGCCTCTGCTCATCCCGCTGCCTACCCTCCACCTTCAGTTTCCCAGGTAACAACTTTTCTGTAAGTAAGGGTTTAGGTTTGTCAAGGCAGCATCCCCTGCATGCTGCCCAGCACTGCTGGGCACCATCCCCACTTACCCCTCCAAAAAAAGGTGCTGTTCCTTCACCCTGGGTCAGAAATGGGGTGACCTGCTGGCATGCTGGGCACCAAAGTGCTTTCCCAGCCTCTTGGGAGGACTCGTTTTCCCTCATGAGGTGTTTGCTCAGGGCTGGAAGTTCGACAAGGATGAAGAGCTGCAAAAAGAAAGTAGAAAATGATAAACCATGATAGAAAAATGGCAGATCATTAGAATAATAAATAATGCAGCAAGAGGAAATCAATTATCTCTGTTTATGCTGTGCTGCCTGGTTATTGATGTAGGTGTGTTTTCTCCCTCAGCAGCACTGATTCCTGCAGGATTTCATCTGGGGTTTTTTCCATCTCCCAATTGTTGAGGTCCCTGTGCTGCAGATCTGTGCAAGAATTAGTCTTGTACTTCCCTGGCTCTGCCTGTCGTACACCAGTGCTGGGCAGTGCTCTGGCATTTGGCACAGATGTGGTCACCCACGTGTTAAGATCAGAATACAGGGACAGAAAAATAACCCGTGGCTGAACCCTGGGAATAACAGAAGAGCCGTGGTTGCATCCCATCCCAGTGATGTCAGAGACACCAGATGTCTCTGTTACTGCCCAATTTAACGGGGCCTAATGAGGTCACTTCCATAAAAGAGGCAATTATTTCCTGGGAGCCATTTGCTAACGTAATTAAGTCTGCTTTGATGCCTGGTTTTAGTGAGTGCCTGAGAGCAGGGCTCTTGTGAAAAGCAAAGCAAGGAGGGACTGACTCAGCAGTCACCACTGTGACATGTGTCACTCCAACCAAACCAGGAGCTTTTTGGCTTCTTTTTCCCAGAAACAGGTTGGGTTGGCTGGATCTGGGCAGCCTTCTGTGCATCAGGAGATGAGTTCCCCAGTAGCTGCTATTTTGTGCTGGAGGTCCAGGTTCCTGGTGGCCTAGGCTGGGCCGTACTTGGGCTGCTGGGAGTGGGGCTTAGGGCAGCCCAAAAAATTCCATCCTCAGATTTGTGTCCTGGGATGGTTTTTCATCCTCTTTCCCCTCAGAAGCAAGAGAGAGGGTGTTCCAGGAGTACACCACATGCAAAGGGATTTGTAAGTGGGAAAGATGGGGTTTAGCAAGTTGTATCTTGGAGACAGTGGAGCCTAAAGGAGTTTGTTCACTTCTTTTTTTCTTTAAAAATTGAGTTTATAGGGATATCACTCTGAGTATTTTTTATATCAATGAGGAGGAAAGGGCTGTGCTCCCAGAGGCCACCCTGCTCCTTTTCCCAAACCTGTTGGGTGAAATACAACCACGAGCATCTGCTGGGGCAGAGCAGCCATAGAAACAACAGTTCCATTCCTTCCTGCTCAAGAGAAGCTTTAATTAAAAAACAGATTGTCAGAAACCATAAAAAATTAAAACTTCAATGCCTTTAACATCCATCCACAAGATGACTGTGCAAGCCTGGTGAGTCAGCGTGGTTGCCGCTCCCTGACTGCCCTTGAAAGGCAGGTGGCACTGAGGTGGCACTGCCAGCACCTGATGTTGTCCCCTGGTGGGGTGGCACGCAGGGAGTGTGTCCACCTCCTGATGTGTCTGCCAGCAAGGAACAGGGGAGCCTGAACCACTCCTACAAGCTCCCAGAAATGCTTTCAGTGCTTTCATTTAATTTTACAAGGATTTTTCAACTCCCTCGTGGACCAGGCGGTTGTCACCCAGGTAGGGACACTCTGGTTTGTGGGTCACAGGGCTAGGGACAGCCAGCAGTGCCACAGGGGAATACTTCACCTGCCTAATCTCACTCTTAGTGCTCCTTTCCCCACCCCAATAATCAGGGAAGGTTTTTGCTGCTCTGCAAGGGGAAAGGTTTAGAAAATTACAGAGCTGCTGTCCTGCCAGTTCTCTGCTGAATTATTTAATCTCTTCTGCAAAATCAGCCTGGTGTCTGTTGTGGAGGGAAAGTCCCCAGGTTCTGTCTGGAGCCTCAGCCTCTCCTTTTAGAGGCTTTTTTTCCCCCATTCATCTGCTTTTTGATAGTGAAGGCAGACATCCCCATCCAGCATTCTGGGGTTGATAAAACTTGCTCTGCTCCCAAGTGCGCTGCTGCTCTTCTGTGATTATTCCTGTTAATTACTTCCTTGGTAGCAGAAGCCAGATGCAAACCTGCCAGCTCTGAGTGCTGCTTGGCTTTTCTCCTGGCATCCGCTGGCTCGGGAGACTCCTCTTGGAGCAGTGGCTCTCAGTGCCATTGGCCAGGAGGACAAACGTCAGCACTGCCAGGTCCTTGAGCTGTGGCTGTATTCCCACTGCACTCACCCAGCAATGCCCCAAACCTTCCCCTACTGCTAGTTCCAAAATCTCATTCCAAAATGTCTCCTTTCCCAGTGTTTTTTTCTGCATAGTGGGGTGTTGGATGGGATGCCTTGGTCTGAGCAGGGGATGCAGGAGTGGAGGCTGTGCCTGGGTACCAAACCCATTGTGTCTGCCCTGAGCTGGGTTGCTCTGCACCCAGACAGGGACACTTGCCCAATCCATGGTGTTCCCAGCCACCAACCGGCACGTGGTGCTGGCACCTGGGCAAGGAATGGGATTTGCAATGGGGTTTGCAATGGGGTGGATGGTCCTGGGCAGAGGGTGCATTGGCCCAGGGGCTGCAGGGGGTGAGCGATTATTCTGAGGTCAGAGCAATCTCAGCATGGCTGAGAAAACAGGGCCATTAAACCCCAGACCTAATTGAGTTTCCTCTCCCTCTGGATCGATTTGCAGAGTGTTTATTGACCAGCAAGAGCGAGAGGCTGTGTCAGGCACATCAGCTCTTGCTGCTTCTCCATCCTTCATCCTTAGGCTTGCTGAGCTCTTGCTGTTCTCTTTGCCACAGCTTCCACCTGGGAAAAGCCCAGCTCAGGACGATGGAGAGGGAAGATGGTGCCCAGCAGGAGCATCACCACCCTGTTTACTCCCTGCTCATCCCTAGGACCACACGTGCTGCAGCCCACAGGCTGTACCATGGATCTGTTCCAGGAGAATCACAGAATGGTTTGGCTTGGAAGGGACCTTAAAGATCATCTTGTTCCAACCTCCCTATAACCCAGGTTGCTCCAAGCCCTATCCAGCCTGGCCTTGAACTCTTCCAGGGATGAGGCAGCCACAATTTCTCTGGGCAACCTGTGCCAGGGTCTCACCACCTTCAAATTAAATAATTTCTTCCTCATGTCTAACCTAAATCTCCTCTCTTGAAGTCTTAAACCATTTCCCCTTGTCCTCTCAAAAAGAGAAAGCTGATTGATAAGCTCCCTGGTGGGGCTGTGAATCCACAGAGGATTTTATACCACAGCTCCCCTGCAAAGCCACAGAACCCCCTGTGGGTTTGCTCGTGGGAGGTCCTCAGAGGGACAAAAGAGAGTAGATCCCTCACAGGCAGGGATGTCTGCTGTGAAGAACATCACCGGGACAACGTGTGTGCAAAGTACTGGCACAAAATGGTGGCCTGGAAAGCACTCACACAAAATGGCGGCTTGGAAAGCGCTCAGACAAAATGGCGGCCTGGAAAGCGCTCAGACAAAATGGTGGCCTGGAAAGTGCTCGGACAAAATGGCGGCCTGGAAAGCGCTCGGACAAGATGGTGGCCTGGAAAGGGCTCACAAAATGGTGGCCTGAAAATCTCTCACACGAAATGGTGGCCTGGAAAGCACTGGCACAAAATGGCAGCAAGCAAAGCGTTGCACAAAATGGACGGCTTTCCAGGCTCAGGTCAGGGATGCTACAGAAATAGCTCTCAGTTGCCTTTTTGACTCTTTTGACAGATTTGTTTTTTGTTTCATTTGTTTTCTGGAGCGGGAAAAAAAAAAAAAAAAAAGGTGGGCTTTTTGGTTTTGGAAAAAAAAGAGTGCCACAGTCTGACGAGGCAGGAGCAGGCACGGGGGCTGTGGGTAAGCAGCTTCTGAGGGTCTCTCTGGTGCTCCAAGACCTCCTGAAAAATGTGGGTTTTGAAAAAGTTATCAGGTGGGTTGTTGTGGTTTTTCTTTTTTTTCTTTTGGCTTTTTCCAAGAGAAAAAAGGGCAATGTGGCCCTTCCCCAGCAAGGCTGGCTGTGGGGGATCCATCCCACCCTCACCACAACCAGCAGCCAGCCAGGCTGGAGGGATGCTGGGACACATTCCAGAACTTTCCAGCTCTGGGGAAGAAACTTCTTGTGGGATCTGTGCTCTGTCTGCTGGAGCCCAGGAATCAGGGATTTAGGGCAAAACCTAGAAATGGTGAGTAAAGAGCTGAAAGCAGAGGGAGGGCAGCACAGCTTCCCTGCCAGCTCCACCAAACCCTTTTCTAGTGGTTTCCAGGGAGGAATATTTGTGATTATGCAGTGAAAGCTGTGAATTCACTGCTGTATTTTCTGAAAATCCATTTTCCAGCAGCACAGGCAGCCCCCATGCCCCGGGGTGTTGGCCCACATGGCCTTTGCTGGCAGAGCAGTGTTTGGAGTGCTCTCTTTACTTTTCTTTTCTTTTTTCTTTTTTTTTTCTCGTTACAGCACTTTGAGCTGCATTTTATTCTGCATTTTCTGGAAGCAGCCCTGAAGAGCATCTGCCCAGAAACACCTCCTATGGCCACCAGGGCAGCAGCTGAGCTGAGGCACTATCCAGACCTGGATGGCTTCCAATGCCTCATCCATCCTTCCTTCCTTCCTTCCTTCCTTCCTTCCTTCCTTCCTTCCTTCCTTCCTTCCTTCCTTCCTTCCTTCCTTCCTTCCTTCCTTCCTTCCTTCCTTCCTTCCTTCCTTCCTTCCTTCCTTCCTTCCTTCCTTCCTTCCTTCCTTCCTTCCTTCGCCCTCGCTGAGCAAGGAGAAGGGAAAATGGGGTAGAGCGTGTGACTGCATCTCTTCAAATCCTTCTCCATCACAGAGAGACATAAATCACCACCAGCCAGGGTCCCTCAGAGCCTGCTGCTGAATTCTGCATCTTGACGGTGCCGGAAAGAATTTAAAATATGAATTTCATTGCTAGAGTTTGGCACCTCCCTCTTGGGCTGCTTAATGCTTAATGTCTCCCTGCAGAATGAGCTTTCATGAGGCCACCCCAAGTTCTTATGTTGCCTGAAGGGAGAAGTAACCCCTCTAATTCATTACAGTGACCTAGAGGAGGAGCACGAGGACCTCAGAGGAGATGAAGATACACATTGAAGCCTTGCTGCCATGGGGGAAGGCAAAAACTGAGTGCCAGCCTGGAACTGAGGTGCTCTGAGAAGCACAGGGAACCAGGCTGAGGACAAAGTGCTGTTCAGATGGATGTAGATGCTCCTGCTTCTGCTCATGGGCCCAACACCACATCCCAGGGCCAGTCTGCCAAGGCAGAGTTGTGGACAGATGGACAAGACTGCTCAATCTGCACCAACACCTGAGGATTTTCAGCACTCTCAAAGGGCAATAATCCTTCACATCCACAGAAAATCCATCTTTTCTTGGAGGCTGAATGACTGTCAAAGGCTTCTTGGCAATTGCTCTGTGCCAGGAAAAAAAACCCAACAAAAAAACACCAAAGCAAAGCCTGACTATTCTGGAGATGTCAGTCAGCTCCAGACTGTCAGTGGGAACTGAGCTCCCTTCCCAGAAAAATTGTCTCATGAGCTCCTTGTGCACAAATCCAGCTCTTGTGTATGGCTGTGACCATTTTAGTGCCTGGTAGATCCCCATGCAGGCATCCAGCAGGATCCAGAGCAGCTTCTGTGCTACAGTAAAGTGGTAAGGACAGGAAGATTTCCAGCAAATGACTTAGTTTTTGCTTTTTCACACTCCTTTTTGCTCCAGGGGTGAAATATTCAGCTCTGATCCAGCATCAGAGACAAGGGACATGAACAGCTGGGACATGAGGGGACCTGCCACTTCCACCTTTTTGTCCCTTTTTTCTCTCCCTGCAGGATCCTGTCCCCAGGGCTGGCAAGGGCCCTGTGCCAGAGGCACTGGAGATGGTTGCAAGCCCTGGTGTTGCTGGAGGCACAGACACAACCTGAGTGACTCAAGTCCTTCCCAAGTTGGGCTGAACCCCAGCACCTCTTGGAATGACTGGGTGAGTACATTTTGAGTGGAGGCCCAAGCTGTCTTCTCCTCAAGGCAACCCCTTCCCCAGGGCGCTGAGGGTTAATAATTCCCTTTTTCTGTAGCCTGGGAGCTGTTTGCAGTGATTTTTCAGTGTGTGCATCAGTCTGATGCTGTTGTGCTGGTGGGCACCAGCTGCAGGACAGAGTTGAAGAGAAGAAACTCATTAAAACCCAGGGTCTCGGCTGCATCCTCAGAAACAAAATTAGGCCCTGCTAATTTGCTCAAAATGTTGCAGGGGCATAGTCAGGATCATATTTAAAGCTGAGCTCTGGTCTCATTTTCCTTTCCTAGTGACACTGGTGGCTGAAGTCCCTTCTCTCAACTGCCCCACGCTCTGTCCTACCCCACCTTGCTGGTGGCTCCTGGAAGACCACTGTTGAGCTAACCTTTGCCTTACTTTTTCCAGCCTTGTGGCCAGGACACAAGGAAAAAGTCTTTAAATGGTTATTTAATAAATATCAAAGTCCTGGTATCTAAAACTTCAGCAGGGACAAGGGCAGTCCCTGTCCCAGAGAGGGGATGCAGAGGAAAGCTAACAGGGGCAGAGTAGGGACAGAGGCAGAGCAGGGGCCAGCCATGAGCCTGCCCCCTTACCCTCCAGCAGCATTTTTCCTCCACTTTAAGGTGCCCAGAAGAGAAGGCTTTCCAAAACATCAGGATTTCCTCTGAAATCTGCCTCTCCTTGTCTTTAGGGTGCAGTTGTTTAGCTGGGTTTCTGCTGCAGAGCTAACTCTGCCTTCCAGGCACTTAGGTATAAATAATCTTTCACTATATTAATTACTTTGCACAGAAGGATAAGACATAAATTATAACCCAATGGGCTATAATTGCATGTTCTTCACATGTGTGCCTCGTGCCTAATTATCCCCAAGCAGCTTAAAAAGCAGAAGCACTGAATTGTGGCTTCCAGGGAATAAAGCTGCAGAGGTAGCAGAGCCTCTTCCTGCCATTGAATGGGGGGGAGGGGAGTTGAAATACTGCTGCATGTACAGAAATAGCCCCTTTTTCCCCCAAATTGCAATTCTGGGAGGTTGGTGCCTGCAGCTGTCCCATGGGACAGTGATGCCTGCAGCAGCCACATGATCTTCCAGCCCACGGGGTTTGGCTTCTGCAAAGCAGCTTCTCAAAAAACAAAAATAAAACAAACAAACAAACAAGAAAACCCCCAAAACTTTTGGACTTACCTCTGCTGGTACCATCATGGCTTTCCAGCAAGCAGCTTTTGGGGCAGGTGGGTGATCACTGAAGTAAAGGAAGAGGCAAAACCCATGATTGTCATGCCTATGAAGTGACCTATAAGGCAACCTGCCACCTACACTGGGTTTGCTCCAGGTATTAGCTACCCAAACACCATGCATCAGACATCACTGCAGGTTTTGTGTTCCTCACAGCTCATGTGACACCAGCAGAGGTGGCCTGGGGATCCCAAAGAGCTTCCAGGTTCAGACTGTTTCTGCTTAGGGTCTTGAATCTCCCTGGGGGGGATAAAGGGCAGGGAGGAGCCTGTGGGATCAGGGCAATGTCCTTCCCAAAGCCACCATCTGAGCAGCCAGCCAGGGACTTTCACAAACCCAGCCTGGATCCTACTATAAAGATAGTTGCAAGTGTTAATTGCAGGCAGTGACAATTCAGCAAACTCCAACTGAAACCTCAGCTGAACCTGGAAATGAGGAGAGAAAACCTGATCCTTGCACAGCCTGTGGGAAACCTTGGATTTTTTTTGAGCGGGAGGAATAGGGGAGAGAACAGGGAGCACCTCATTTCTCTTCTTTTCACAGCAGGAACACAGCCTATTTGCAAGGTTACAATTTTCTGAATGGCAAATTTCTACTCTTCTCCTGACTCCTTTGTTGAAAACAGCTTTATCATATGGCTTTCTCTGACAGATTTTATTTTTAAGGACTTATTCCATCCATTAGACACCATATCACAGAGATGCTTGGACTTTCTGTATGTGAGTGGCACCTCCCTGCTTTTGCTGAACTTGGTACAAAGAAGTTGAGGGATTTTTTTTCCCTTTTTATTTGAATTTTTGCACAGATGAGGACTAGGAGACAGCCCCAGCCCTGGCCTTCTGCACTTCCTGAAGAAACATTGCTAGAAGTAGGCCTAAAAATGATGATATCGTATGTTGCAGATTTTATGACATGGTTAAAACACACCTAAGCTCATAAAGATTTTATTGTGGCACTGCTGTAATTTCATAGGCAAAATTCTGTGGATGGAGCTGTTGATGGCTCCTCCATCCTTGGTGCCATTTCCCAGAGGAAAATGCTGCTCCAGAGGTGGGTCTTCCCTTGGGATAATGGTGAGCAGAGCCTGGCTCAGCCCCGATGGGGATGTTTGTCCTTCTTCATCAGCTACAGAGGGGCAAAAGTGAACATCAGGGTGGCTGTGGGGTGCCAGGGATAACCCATGGTGCTCAGCACCCTCCCCCATGGACAGGATTTTGGAGATGTCTGTGTCTCACCAAGCACATAATTACTGTTTCAAATAATTATGCCTGGGATCAAAATAGCTCCCAAGCTGCCTGCAAGGCATTTCATCTTTAGTGTCTCAATACCTCAGCAGGGATAAACTGTGCAGGTCAGAGCTGACACTAGGCTGGGAGGCAAAAATCCCACCTGAGACAGGACACAGGGGCTGCAGCTCCCCCAGCCCATGGGCTTTCTGTGCCCATTGCTATTGCAGAGAGAGACAAGGGGCTGGGGGCATTTTGGTGGATTTCTGAGTTTTCTGGGTATTTCTGAAAGGCTGTTGCCAGCATCCCATCCCTTTCATGTTGTAAATGGAAAAGCATCAGCAGATGCCTCATTTGCTGCTTTGAATGTGCAGTAAACCAGCATCATTTGCCATGGCTGATAAAATTATAAAATTCTCTTTCCATTCTGTGATTTTTTAATTTTTTTTTTTATATTTATGTCCTGATATTTGAGGAGAAAACAAGGCAAAGAGTCAGTGATGTCCTGTACTGATAGCAACCAGCTTCCAGCCAGTAAAGCTGCTGTTCTGCTTTGGCCTTATGAAAAAAAAAGGAAATAAAAAAGAAAGACATTAGCATGCCTGGATTCATTACAAATTTAGTAAAAACCTTCAGGATGAAGGGAAGCTTTATCATTTAACTTAGAGAATTACCCAAGAAGAGAATAACTAACCTATGAGTGATTTACACTCTCTATAGGTATCCTTTTGAAAATGAGCCCAAATTTTATGTGGCTCTCACCTCTCCAGAGGAACATGATATACATTTTTCATAGCTTGGTAATTTAATAAAGCAACTTTTCCTCTTGGAAAGTGCAGATGAGGTGATTTTTGCTGGCCTCCAGGCTGGCAGAATTGCCACTGATGGCAGCTGGAGCTATGATCCTGATGGACGTCCCAAGCAGGCATGGGGACATGTTAAACGTGTTGTGGGGAGAACTCCTTACCCCTAATGACTCAGGGGTTCTGTGCACACCAGCCTTGAATATTTTGGCTCCTTTTCTCACCTCTTCCCCCTCTCCCCACCTCCAGCCTTGACCTTCCCTCCCTTCTGCACGTGGCGTTGCTGGTGTGGTTGTACCAAGTCACTGAGCTCTGGTTGCCACTTCACCTTGACAAATAGTGCCTCCTAGATAAAGATGATAATTCAGATTGAGTTAATTATTTTAATTAAAAAGAGTTTTTTTGGCTTGTCTTTGAAACCAGGAGAGCAGCAGGTATCTGTGTCCCTGCAGCAGACTATGAGCATCCTTGGTTTGGGAGTGCCCAGTTCTGAGCATCCCCAGGAGTGTCTTGGCCTGAGACACAACTGATTTTCCTCAACCACTTTTCACAGACCTGGGAAGCAACAAAAAGCAACACCAAGTCCTGTCACTGAGAGCATGTGTTAAAAGTGAGTATTTCAAAATCACTATTTACACATGAAAATGCCTCAAAACCCATTTGAGGAAGTGGTGTGTGCATAGCTGCCTCCCAAACAGAGTAAAAAGGGATAAAACCCATCAAAGAAATTATTCCCTGAGGGTCTTTCATTGTTTAAAGCTTTGCAAGAGCCAGGGGAATGGTTCCAATCTCTCTCCTTGTTCCTCTGCAGCAAATGATCCATGTCTCCCTTTTTTATACCTGTCTTTGGGACAAGCTGCCCAGTTACCCTCACTTAACCCCCTGCCCTTTCCACCCAGAAAATGCTGTGGCAATTTTATTTGACCTCAGCTTCCAGTATCACTCCAACAAGTGGATTTGGTTCAGTTCAGTGTTTTCCTGGCCCCCAGCAGGATTTGTGGCAGCTCACCTCCTCCTGCCTGCCATCCCTCAGACCTGCCCAGATGCAGTGTTGGCTCCACAGAAACCCACCCACAGCTCTGCAGAAGTTCCATGGGAAGAAGATGTCCCAGGCCATGGGGTCTGCTCCTCCAGGACTTGTCAACCTCTGCATCCCCAGGAACAGACAGATGAGATGAGGCATCCAAGCAGCTGAGGTGGGAGAAATACACATCTTGCTGCAGGGAAAAATGTTACTGTATAGTGTCATCATTTCCCAGGTCCTGTCTCACTGCTCATCCCCAGATTTCTCACCTCATGCTGACCGGCAGCTCTATCCCTTCACCTGCTCCTCTGGGGATTTATCTTCCATCCATCCTCACACACTGAAGCTGCCGAGGCTCTCCCTGCTTTCTGCTGATGGGACCATGACATGTCTGGGGACATTGTCCTGGTGAAACCCAGGGTACAAAAATCATCACCAGGACGAAGGGGAAATGGTTTCAAACTGGAAGAGGGGAGATTCAGATTGGATCTTAGGAAAAAATTCTTTGCTGTGAGGGTGGTGAGACCCTGGCCCAGAGAAGCTGTGGCTGACCTCTCCCTGGAAGAATTCCAGCCCAGGTTGGATGGGGCTTGGAGCCTGGTGGGAAGTGTCCCTGCCCATGGCAGCAGGGTTGGATTGAGATGATCTTTAAGGTCCTTCCACCCCAAACCAGTCTGAGATTGTGTGATTTTTTTACCATGCCACCCCACAAAGAGGAGACCCCCAAGAACCACAAGTTCTCCCAAGTTCTGGATGGGCCATTCCCAGGAGCCCTCGGGTGCCTTTCTGTGATGACAGCAGACACGGGGAGCTTCGGGCCACGCTTTTTGGGAGTGATGGGGCAAGGGTGCTGCCAGGAGCTGGTGCTGTCATTATTCCAGTGGCTGCAGTTTTTAAGGGCCCTGTTACTCACCTCTCTCACAGAGATCCTTGTAATTCATCTCTTGTGCAGACAGGATTTCTCAGGTGTGAGATCCATTAAAGCTGCGTTGTGCAGGTTAATTAATTTTTAATGTTAACAACCTTTTCTTTGTATCACACGGCCATTCATCAAGTTCTGGAGGGGAGCAATAGCCCACCTTCCCCCAGCAGCACCTCAGCTCTGTGCTGAGAACATCTTTCAGCAATTATATATATGAATATATATATGAATGTCATTTCTTTATAGTCCTACCCTGTAAGCCAGGGAAATCTGCACACTGTGGATGATGCTTTCCTTCTGATGATGTTGCCTTTGCCAGTAGTTTTAGTTTGGGTTTTTTTTCCCAGTGGCATATGGCATGTAATGTCACATCTGCTCCCCTTTCCAAGAGATCCTCTACCCTTTGTTGAATTTTTACAAATGATATCAGTCTAAATAATCCAGGAGGCTGCTATGGCAACAAAACAAGACCTCCATTCGTTTCTCGTTCTTCCTTTTTTTTTTTTTTCCTTTTTCCCTCTTTTTTATTTTCTTTTTTAACCTTGGAATACAAGGGAGAAGCATGCTGAGTGTTCCTGCAGCCAGCAATGGTGGTTTTGGTGTCTTGGGATGGAGTTTGGGTCCTGATCAAACCCCACTGCTCTCCCACATCTGTTGGTATTATCCAATAATCTCTTTGTATTGGTTGAGTCACTTGAGTTCTGGTGCTGGATGTGACCTTTTCAGCACTGAATGTGCCTGAATGAGTAAGTGGAAAGCTGCTCGCTGCAGGCAGCAGGAAAATCTCTTTATCCCACCCGAGCATCCTGCCCAATCCCACTGCAGGATAGCAGTTGGGCCATCAGAGGAGCAGCTCCCACCTGTCTGGGGAGAGAAAAAAATAATCTGAATTTCTGCAGACATCATAACTTCTCTAAAAAAGTCCACCAGGAATCTCTGAGACTGAAATCCCTTTGGACAGCTTGCCCTCTCCTGCTCCTCTGGGTGCTCTAATTGCCTTGTTAACCAGCCCATGCTCCCTCCACAGCACTGCCCTCACAGCCTTGCTCTTTTGATCATTTTTATCCACATTTCTGAGATGCTTCCATGGGTTTTGCTATCAACAGCAATAGGAGTGTGGTCTAATCATCTCATCCTCCAGGACTAAAGGTGTGGATGTTGTGCAAAAACTTGATCCAGAAGCTTGAATGGGGAGCTGCTCTGTGTTGTCTGGAGGTAAAAATCACAGAATGAATGAAAGCCCCAATGTTGTCTTGCATTAGGCAGCAGCACACGTAAGAATTAAAAAGCAGTGAGGTGAAGACCAGATAAGGTGTGCAAGGCACTTTTCCAGACTCTCTCCCTTCATCAAAAGCTACTTCCAGGGCATGATCTCCTGAGATTTCAGAAATACATTTTTTTTTTTTTAATTTTGGCTACAAAAAGCATCCCTCATTAGCCAGACCCTGGGTACCAGCACCTGTGCAAGGGAGGCTGTTCAAGGAGACTCCCAATGCTGTGACCCAAACACATCTTGTAAGCACTTGACCTTAGTCATGGGGTCCTGAACCTCTCAAAAAACCCATTTTAAATAAAACCCCAGCCCACATCACAGGGCAAGGACCAGCTCAGGTGGTGACACAGAGCACAAATAAATCAGATACAGATATTCTTTAATGAAGTGACTAAAATGATCTTTAAGGTCCCTTCCAACCCAAACTGTTCTATGATTTTCCCCCTTCCCATGGCCAGGGCTGTAGTAGAAGGTGCCCAGTACTTATGTCCTTTTTTTTTTTTTGGCAGCATTCTTTGGGATGCTTGGGATGGGTACTTGGGTACTGCTGATTAGGGCTTGAAATGAAATTTGTTAGCAAACGATTTCTAATTGCTGGCACTCTTGGGTGCCAGCTGTCCCACAGGCCTGATGCCAGGTCTTGCCAGGGGCTGGCTGGCAGCCAGGGATGGTGGAGCAGCCCTTGCTTGGCATGGTCCCTCTCCCTCAGCTCCACCCTGGCCCTGAAGGATGGGTTTGCAGGGGGTTTGTGATCTCCTGCTATTGGGCACTAAATATTTCTGATCCTCTTGGATCAGAAAAAGACATGGAGATGTTGGAGTGAGTCCAGAGGAGGCCACAAGGATGATCCAAAGGCTGGAGCAGCTCTGCTCTGGAGAGAGAATTGGGGTTGTTCACCCTGGAGAAGGTTGTGGGGAGATCTTAAAGTACCTTCTAGTAGCTGAAGGGGCTCCAGGAAAGCTGGGGAGAGACTTTGGACAAGGGCCTGGAGTGATAGAACAAGTGGGAATGGTTTCAAGCTCATAGAGGGGAGATTGAGATGAGATCTTTGAAAGAAATTCTCTGCTGTGAGGGTGCTGAGGCTGTGGCTGCCCCATCCCTGGCAGTGTCTCAGGCCAGGTTGGATGGGGCTTGGAGCAGCCTGGGCTGGTGGGAGGTGTCCCTGCCCATGCAGGGGGTTGGAACTGGATGGTCCCTTCCAACCCAACCCAGTCTGGGATTCTGAGATTCTCTCTGAAGCACACATGCTTGCTCAGCTGTAAGTAACCTGTCAGACCTTTCTGGTACAAAGGTACTGAGTGAATCAAAATTGCCTATAACACCAGGCATGAGATATTGCAGTTCTATTAAGATCTAAACTGTGCAGCCTGTTTTATTACTGTCCTTTATAAATTATCCTCCCAAACCTCTTTGTTAGGTCTGTAATGAGAAGACAGCCCATAACCAAATTTATTTTGTTTCAGAGACAGGGAATTGCCTGGACTGCTGGAGGGGATGGCTCCCCTGAGAGAGGGAAGATTTGGATTAGATGTTGGGGAGAAATTCTTGATGGTGAGATTGGTGAGACCTTGGCTCAGGTTGCCCAGGGAGGTTATGGCTTCCCCATCCCTGGAAGAATTCAAGGCCAGGCTGGATGGGGCTTGGAGCAAATCAGACTGGTTTGGGCTGGAAGGGACCTTAAGGATCACCTAATCTCAAGCCCCTGCCATGGGCAGGGACACCTCCCACCAGACCAGGTTGCTCCAAGTTGCCCCACTCAGTCTGAAAATTACCATGAAAATTCCATAGGTGAAAACTGCTGCATTGGACATTTCTGAAAATGTCTCTGAATTAATTCCTCAGAGCAAAAGCATCAGGGTGAGCACTAGTTTTTCTGAATCTCCTATAAATAATAATTGCAATAGCTAGGAGAGAATTATTAATATTCATCATTTTGTAGGTGTGGTCACTATGTGCATATTGTGTGCAAGCAGGGTAGTGATATTGTGGAAAACCAGAGGCTGTGTTGCTGCTGAAATCATCACCTTCACCTCATGGGGCTCAGCTCTGCTGCTTTCCATCACTCTTTCCCAGTCAAGGGGGTCCTGTGGCTTCCTGGAGAACTCAGGAATGTTTGGTGGGATTATTCAGGCAACAGCAGAGAGCTGTGACGGTTCTGTATTGCCTCCAGAAGATGCTCCTGGCCACTTCTGTCCATGGGATCAATGACATGAGTTGAAACCAGACCTTCAGACAATATTTAAGGTCATTATAAAGGTGTGGAGAAGACCTGACATTTGGAGGCACTTGTCTGAGAGCACCTCACCCCATCAGCAAACCTTTGGAGGTCTTCAAATGCTCATTTCTTCCTCTGTTTGGGAAAGAGAAGTGCCAGTGTCATGGCAAGTCCTGGTCTTGCATGGCTTGCTGGTACTATAAATATTTTACAACCTCTTGTAGTACTGCTGGAGGAGCTGTTTTCCATATCCTGACCCTTTGCCACGTGGCAACTTGCCCGGGCAGCAAACAGAGTGGCCAAACATCCCCATAAAAGAGAAGAGGCACTAAAACCTGCTGCAGCTTCAGCAGATGTTACTGCAGCACCTTCCCTGCCCAGGCCCAACCTCCACAGGGGAGAAGCTACAGAGAGCTGGGGTACAACCTACCTCACTCCCATCACCATGAGGAGCACCCAGATGGTTTTCAGGTAGCTGAGAACAGAAGAATCACCTTAGAGAATGCAACATGAGATGGATTTATCATTAAGAGCAAACCTCTTGTAATGGATTGGCACTTGCTTCTCCGAGAGGTTCTTGACCACAGAGTTGTCCAGAGAACATCTTTCACTGCCACAGACAGATGTGATCTGCCCCAAATTAATCATTTTTTTCTCACCAAAAAGCAGCTTTCTGCTATTTAATTTAATCCTGGGCCTTTTCCCCTCCAAGAAGGTGCAGCTAATGGGTATGGAGGTGGCAGCAAAGCTCCTGGTTGGACCCATCTCCTTGTAGGGGTGTTTTTTGGGGTGACCTTGGACTTGGCATGAACAGAGTGGGGCATAGTGTGGGTCCTTACCTCCCATGGACACCCAGAGGAGTGTTAGAGGGTTTTGGGGAAGGAATGTGGCTCTCCTAAAAGTATCCTAAGTGCTGTTTTTATGGATGATTCCTGGGGACTCCAGTCACAAATCTCATCTGCGTGCAAAGGAAAAAAGGCATCAATGCTGAAATCCCACGAAGGGGAGAGAGGTGGGGTTCAGCCCTGGCTGATTTCCCCTCTCCAAGCTCTGCCTCCCCCTGCCAAATTTCCACTCACTGTGAGATCCAAATATATAAATGTCCTCCTGTGAACTTTGGCACAAAACATTTGACAAACTGCTTGTTGTGTGCAAAACCCAGGCTGATAACACTGATTCCCTACAGGGACAAAACCAATAGAGTTCTCACAGCCCCGTGCTAGCATTGAGTCCTCCTCCAGCCTCTGGAGCTGCTCAGGATCCCACAGCAGCAGCAAGAAAGGAAATTCATGAGTAGCACCTCCAGAACCTGTGTAAATAGGGAGCAGAGATGCCACACCACCTCAGTGACATGTTGTGTCAATGGTTGCCAATAACCAATGTGGTGCCAGGAGATGGAGCATGATGGAGATGGAGCATGATGGAGATGGAGCCCTCCCCTGGGCTTTTTAGAAAGGGCTCCCAGAAACCATCCCTATAAATGAACCTGAGGAGGCTGCTTAGGTGGCAGTGAGGTTTGCACTGGGGGATGCTTTTACCTGAGGGATAAAATCTTCCCCTATTCCATGAGCAGGCACGGTTGCTTCCTACATCTCTTGAGAATATTTAAGCTTTTAGACTCTGTAGAACTTGTTTTCAGAGAAAGTAGGTCATGAAGCCCCAAAATGTGCTTACTCCCTGACCCACAAACTCTGGTTTCACCTCATCATTAGTCCTTACCCTGTTGCATATTCACAGTTGTGTGGGGCTGGGCACATAATCTCCTCCTCACTTCCCCCCCTCCCTCAGCTCCTGCTGGGGCTGCTGAAATCTTTTCCAGGGCTGTAATTTGGAAATAATGTTTGTCAAGAGACTAAAGAACTGGGAGATGAAATTGGTGCCATTCTCCCAGCAGGCTGAGAGGGAGACGAGAGCTTGGGGTGGTGAGGGCTGCTGGGAGGGCTGACTGAGCTGTGCCAGCAGGTCCTGAGAGAGATGGAATGAAAATATTACAAATTACATTTGGTTTTTAATGGGCTGGTTTGTAATGCATCCCTTGCAGGGCACCCTGCAGCTCAGCAAGTGGGAGAGAGAGGTTGGGGGCACTCGCCTGGCTCCATCCCACCTTATCCTGACCCAGAAATTGTGACTGGGAATATTTTCACAACCTGAAGGAGAGCTGAGCCTCCCCTGACATGCTGATTGCCGGGCAGCTCAGCCCTGGTTCATCTTAACCAGCCCAATAGCTCATCTAGAGAATTCCCACAGGAATAAGTGTTTGTGCTGCAGTCCTCATGCAATTGCCAGAGTGACAAATCAAAGCTTTTCTCCCCAACAGACTGAGCCCTGAATCCAAGAATGGTGTTTTCCAGCATTGGTCCCCAGCCCAAACCACCCAGCAACCAGCACAGGCTGAGAGCTGGAGTATGGCCACCCTGATGCTTTCTCTCCTGAGTGCTGTTGCTGCCTTCATACAAAGCCAACAAAGGGAACCTGCAAGGAAGGTGAGGAGGGACTTTTTGCAAAGGTCTGAAGCAAGAGGACAAGGTAATGGTTTAAAATTGGAAGAGGGGGAGATTTAGCTTAAACATTAGGAGGAAATTCTTCACTGTGAGGGTGGTGAGACCCTGGCCCAGGTTGCTTAGAGAAGCTGTGGCTGTCCCATCCCTGGAATTGTTCAAGGCCAGGTTGGCTTTTTTCATGGAAAGAGTGGTGAGGCATTGCAACAGGCTGCCCAGGGATGTAGTGGAGTCAGCATCCCTGGAGATGTTCACAAAATGTGTGAAAGTAGCACCTGAGGATGGGGGTTAGTAGGCTGGTGGTGCTGAGTTGATGTTTGGACTTGGTGATCTTAGAGATTTTTTCCAACCTTAATGATTCTAAGGCTCCACATCCTGACCTGGGGAGATCAGCTACCTGGAGGTGAACAAAAAAGAGAGGAACTTCTGTGGCAAGGGGGTTCTGGTTTCCTGGACAAGAGTCACAGCTCTGCTCCTCAGTGCTGAGAAACAGCAAAGGAGAAGTGCTGGTCTGTACTCAAATACAGGGGAGAGGGAGAAGGGAACATCCAGGAGGAGATGGCACTTTACACACTTGTCACTCAGCAGTTATTGACAAGACTAATTTGTTCCTAAATGCTGCAATAAAAGGATTCCCAGAATAGTGCAGCTGTATCATTACAGGGAAAGTAATAATTAAATCTTCTTTATTGGGTTTTCCTTATATATATATGCTTGTTGATTTGTGTCTGTGCAATGTTAAATATTGTTGAAGCAGGAAGGTGAAGCACCTGGAAATCTTGAAAACCATCTCCAGGCCCCAGCTCTGCTGCTGTTGTCATTGGGAATGGGATCCAGCTCTAAATAATCCTTCCTGCAGTGCTGCTTCTCACCAGAGCTCCAAGTGCTTTACAGATGCCCAGACATCATCTCACAAGACAAGGTGATGGGGATGCTCTATTAGCAGAGCATGGGTAGGGGAGACAATACCTGGTACAAGGCTTTGGTCTGATTTTCTGTGTCTTGTCAAGTGATGGTGGGATTCAAGTCTCCATAGAAACATCTGTCATTTTATAAATGTTTGCCCATAAAAAAAAATCGGTGATTGATGCCTTGTGGACCACATTTCTCCTGCCAAACTGATTAAAATAGCACTGGGGGGAGATAAAAAAGAGACAAGAAAAAGATTTTGCTTTTCTTCTCTGAACAATTTAATCTTACCAGCTGTCAGAGAACTCCAACCATGCTCCAGGCTGCTTTTGGGTACCTGAGCTCTTCTGCTGCCCTTCTGACCTCTGGTTTTTCATAGTGTCTCCTTAGAGATCTCTCTTGTTTGTGCTGAGCTGGTTTAGAGGCTGTACCACCCATTAATATCAAATTACTGTTCATGCCACAAAAAAGACATCTCCTCCACAAGGTGCCTTGTGGGGAACTTCATGGTGATTTTTATATATATATATAAAAGCAAATAAAAGGAAAAAGGGAGAAATTCCCTGCCTGGGAGAAGGGCCAGGTAGCAGCAGAAGTTTCCCAGTGGGATCACTCCTGCCTCTCCAGACCCCCTGTAAACTTGCTGGATTTCCTTGTTTCCAAGACAGAGGGTTTGGGTACATTTTAAAGCTGAACCATTGAAAAGAGGACACCTGTTTTAGTTGAAGAAGCCCACTGGGTGAGACTGCCCTGTGGTTACAACACTGGACAGGTTGGAAACATATCTCATTTGCCATGAAATAATAGGTTTTGCTCTGAAAAATATTTTTCCTGTCACTTTACCAAAGCTTTGCTTTCCCTAACTTCTTGCTCCATCCCACATTCCTCTCCCAGTGACTCTAGATCCCAATTTAGATGCTTAAAAATCACACAGGACAAAAACCCCAAGCCATGTAGTGCCTAAACAGTTTCTAGCATATAGATAATAATTTCATTAAGGAAAAAACCTTCTTGATTATAACTGTCTCAAAGTGAGAGAGTAAGTTACCTGACCAACCTTTTCAGGCTCACTGCAGGACTAAACTGTTAAAAACAAGAAAGAAAATGAAATGAACTCACAGTCTTCAGATGGTTTGGTTCTTTTTTTTTTTTTCCTGACCCAGAATAAATGATATCTCCAACTAAATGACATAATGCTTCATGACTTATTGTGCTTTAAAAAATCATTAAGTCAACAACTGTTAGTGCAGCCTCCTGGGAGCCAGCTTGGGAATGCCATTAATATTAAAGTCTAGGACATCTGTCAGTGTAAATGCCTTCTCTTTCCAACTCCTTACTTGCAGGTTGAAACTAGTTTCTGAAAATAATACATATTTGAGTCACACTTGTAGACAAGTGAAAAATATCTCTGGTTTTATGGGTGTCAGATTCTCTGCTGGAGACCTGTGCACCAAAATAAAGAATATTTGACTTTGAAGAAAAATTAAATTCTATTCAATGTGCCCCATGGGCAGTTACTTTTAAAGAAATTAGGGTACCAGTGGTTGTAATTTAAAGTCTCCTACATGCCTAATACAAAGCAATAAAAATAAGATGTGCTCAAGTCTGCTCAATGCCTTGAGAAAATGTACTTTAAATTATTTAGAGGCAGTTTGTTGCACGTGGGATGCACA
Organism: Calypte anna; assembly: GCF_003957555.1. Taxonomy (NCBI): domain Eukaryota; kingdom Metazoa; phylum Chordata; class Aves; order Apodiformes; family Trochilidae; genus Calypte; species Calypte anna. The sequence goes on along the minus strand of NC_044247.1, from coordinate 16,135,506 downwards.
CCATCCCCACATTAATCCCCAGCTCCCAGGAGGTAAAGACAGGGAAGGAGCTGTGGGAAGGAGGGGAGCTGGGAGCACACCCTGGAAACCTCTGCCCTCTCTGGGATGTTACACTGGAATCCCTCTCCTTGTCTCCCAGAGCACGGGTTTGGAAAAGTGGCTCCCTCAGGAGCAGACAAATGTGAGTGACTTAGAGCTTAAAGCATGCAGAGTGGTAAAAATCCTTTCTTTTTCCTTTTTTTTTCCCCTGGAAAGCCAAAGCCTGTGGACAGCCACACGCTGGTCCCTGAGGCTGTGACACAGGACCATCCTCCTCTCTGCTGGCATCTCCCAGCTCTCAGCTTTCCCAACAGAGAAGGATTACCTCTGCAGATGGCACCAGGAATGGAAAAAGCTTTGGAAGCATCAGCAAAGGGCCCTGGGATGCAAAACTTTGATGGAGGAGTACAAGCAAAGAAGAAACTCAGGTATGGAACCAGTTGTGAGCACCCCCCTGGCTCAGGGCTCTGCTCAGCACCTAAGAATGCCAACAAAAATTTTACTTTTATTTTTAGTAGTTCCCAACCTGGGGCTACTACAAAGCTTTTTCATTGCAAGATTTGGTTGTGAATTTGCTCTGCCAGCCCTTAATTATATAGCAGGGTATAGATAGGTGGCTAAACCTCCCTGTTCTGTGGAGCAGAGGACAATGTCAAAGCACTATGATTTCTGATGGACAGGGCAAAAATCTCTCATGTGGCCAAGGAAGTCCTACAGTAATTCCCTCCAGGAGCTGGCTTATCCTGCTCCAAATGGCATGGAATAAAATCTGGCCAAGAAAAAGGGAGAGGTTCTGAAGGCTTCTGAATGAAGCACAAGAGCTGAGCTCTGCCCTGCTGCTGCCCTGTTTGCATCCAAAGCAGGGAACAAGAAGTCTGAAAATTAGACCTGGTGTTAACATCAGGCTTAGAATTTTCAAAAGTGATGGGAAAAAATGCTCAGCTTCAACCTGGTGGGTGGGAGCAGTTCTGGTTTAGTGCCTTGTTTTCCCCAGAGAGAGCCTGTGGGAGCAGCAGGGCTGCCCTTCCCTTCAGGGACAGAGCATCCATCACCTCTCAGATCCCAGCTGGAGGCCTGGAGGAAGGCACAAGTGGTGGCCATAAGCAGCATCCTGTCACCACTTCCCAAGGATGTGGCCTCCAGCAGTCCCTGAGGCTGTCCCCATGCAGGGACATGAGCCATGGTGTCCCAGCAGGAGAGCATGTGCTTGGCACCCTGGAGAATACAGCACCCAAAAGCTGACAATTGCTTCCTGCCTTTTAGTTGCAGAAATGACCCAGAGAATCAGAACTATTTATTGAACCAGAAAAGACAGTCAGATGGCTGATGCTATTTCAGCAAGGCTGAGGTTCCTCCTTTACATTTTTTTCAGGGACTTCAGTAGCACCTGGATTGGGAGCTGGCTCTGTTTTTATTTTTCCCATTTCTATTTTATCAAGATGCCTTTGAGATGAGAGCTGGGGCCCTCTGAGTAACCCACCCAGCTTTTTGCACTAAATTTGAGCATGCAGACAGGACATTTTATAAACAAGGTGGCCTTGAAAAGAGGCTGAGTGCAAAGATGGGGCAAGGGAATATTTGGACATTTCATACAAAATGTGCTCCAATGGAAATCTCCCTCTTGCAGAGGAATCCAGAGACTCCTCAGCATCAAGGAACCTTTCCTGGGGAGGACAGGATGCTGCTGCTGCCATCCAGGCGTGGGCTCTGGGTAATTCTGGTTGTTTAGAGGCTGAGAAGACATAAATAAATATTCTCCTCCTGATGAAATCAATTTCATTGGCTTGACTCAGATAAAAGTAACAGCAATCTTCCATCTCCTCTCTGGGTGTTTTTCAGACTACGTACAGGAGCTGTAAAAGCAGGTTTTATGATCTTCCTTCGATGAAATAATGAAATGAAATCCCCAACCAGTGATACACCTGGTGCTATAATTCATGGGTGAAACAAGAGTGTGTGTTTGGGACACAGCTCAGGACAGAAGGCAGGTTTTATTTATCAGGTTTGGGGTTGGGTTTTGGTTGTTTCTTGGTTTTTTTTTTTTGCTACTGCTCTTTATTTTGCTCTGTATCCTCTCATACTATATTCAGCATTAATTCATGGGGCATTCACTGGGGATGGCTGCTTGCCTTCCCAGGGCACAGTGGAAGTGGGACAAAAGCATTCAGCACTGAGCTAACATTTCCAGCAATAAAAATGAAGTTGTTGCAGTTCTAAAAGCAGCAAAATTACCTGTCTAGGTTGCTGCCTGTAACACTGTCAAAGAGTGGGAGTTTTGGCTATTGCCTCTTCCAAACCTTCTTGTTAGTTGTTCAACAATTTGTCCATTCTTCTCTTCATTTAGGGAGGGTTTCTCATGCTGTGCCCTGTTTACACCTACTCTGATAAACCTGTCCTGAGCAGGATGGGGGTTGCAAGAGCTATGAACCCTCTGAGCTCTGTACTTATTGTGCCTTTGGGGCAGTGGGGCTGAAAATGAGCAGTGAGGGGGGAAGGGTGGTTTAGGGAGCTTGGTTTTGATGTCAGTTATTAATTGAAGTAAGTGAAATTTTGGGCAAAAATCACAGAAAAGAGAACAAAAGAGACACACAGGATAAAACCAGAGCTTACATAACACTGAAACAGCAAGAATTCAGGGGAAAAAAAACAACAAACCACATCCCAAATAGTCAACAATCTGTCCTTGAGACAGAAGCCTGTAAGACAGATGAAAGGGATGGGAGGGACTTCTGCCCACAACTTCTCTTGGCTATAGGCTTGAGCATGAGGTAGAAAGCACTGACTAATTGGACTCATTGTATTAACATCTCATTAGCATATTAATGTGCTATTAGCATACTAAAATACCCACCAATAGGTTAGAGGGACCCTTCCTGACAAAAAGCCCCCTGCTTTCTGAGCATGTGTGGTGCCAGTTTTAAGGACTCTCACTTCAAGTGGAAGCAAAGAACTGGTTAATGACTCACGTACAGGAGGGAGAGAATGTAATTAGAGAGAAAAAAAATGAGTTGTTTCTGTGTATAAAAGCAACCTTTTAGTTTTGAATGCCACCTTGCTCCCTTTTCTGCTCAGGACTGGCACTTATCCCTGCTCCTCTGACCTCCCTGGGATCCAGGTGCATCCTCACACCAAGCACCAGTACTGACCCCAACACACACATGGGTTCTTTTTGCCATATTTTGCCTCCTTCATCCTACAAAGTCCCTGTGTGTCCCAGGCAGCAGGGACAGTGCAAAATGGCTTTGTGATGGATGAAGCAATCTGAGTGTCTTCACGCTGATGGGCTCATTAAATTAACCCTTAAACCACTCCAGCATCTCTCCCTTCCACCCTGCCAGAGGCATCTGAGGGACAAACACTGGGGAAGAGCCCTGCTTGCTCCATTAAACACTAAACTGCTGCAATGAGGTGTGATGGCAGTGATAAATCCTGACATTAGCTCCTGCCTTTGGGCAACCAGTCTGTGCTGGGTGGCTGGGACCCTTGGCAGCCCCTGCCAGCCAGTAGGATGGGCACAGTGAAGCTCTCCAACCCAGGTAATTAATCTGGCATCAGGATGGGCTTGATGTTTCTGTGGGGCATTTCAACCTGCCAGGTTACTCCTGCTCCTCTCATCTTTAGATGCTGCTGCCTCATGTACTTGACATCATCTGTCAGCTTGTAAAAACTTCCCAGAATATGATTTGCTCTTGCTTTACTTGTTATTAGTTCATTTGGGTTTTTTGTGCTGTTTTGTGTCTGCTCGTAATGCTTTGGAAATGACTGTATATTATTAACTTGTTCTGGATTTCCTGCATCTTCATCTGTACAGACTGGAGATGCTGTAGTTCAGTGGTGAGGCAGTAATTTTCAAGACACACCCCCCACACACAAAATATACAGGAAATATGAATGCAAGAGCTCAAACCTGGAATTTCACATGGACAAGACAAGGTGCAATAGGCACAAGTTGCTCCTGGGGAGATTCCCATTGGACACAAGAGGAGGATTTTTGACTCAGAGGACAGTCAGACACTGGAATGATCTCCCAGGGGGTTGTGGTGGATTCCCCACTTTGGAAAGTTTTAAGTCTCATCTCAACAGGGTGCTGAGACATTTCACATGAACAAAAATATTAGAAGGGCTGGACCAGATGATCCTTGATGTCCCTTCCAACCTGACATTCTAGGATTCTATGACATTATTTTAATGGGGTGTATTATTTTGTCTCCAGGAAACGGACTGAACAGAGAAAACCATGAAACCATGGCCTTCTGATCAGGAGATGAACAGGTTGTGTACTTGGACAGACAAACAACTGGAACCTGGGAAATACAGACACATTTGAGGAATCTGCCTGATGATCACAGCAGTGGAATTCAAGTGGCCATCATGATACAAGGCAGGTATCAGCCAGATTGGGCAGATGAGGACAGAGGTGACTCTTGGAGACAGTGAGATGACAGTGGCATCTGGTACTCAGCCTTCCTTCCCCCTCACAGGGCTTCATCCATGTTAGAGGGAACACAAACATCTTAAAAGCCACCAAATGAGTTTAAAGTCCCAGTTTGGCAAAGCCTGTGTGCTCATGAGATGATCATGGAGTCCTTAATCCACTCTGTAGTTTTATTTCTCCATGAGCAGAACCACAGTCACAGGGTGTGGGAGATGGGATCTGTGTCCCTACACCCAAACGTGTGCTCAGTGCTTTGCTGAGCAAGATGCTGAGAAGCTGGAATTGCATCAGAGATCTGCACCATCCAGGAGCAGGATCAGGCCCTCTGTTTTTATTGACTAAGCTGATTTAAACTGTGGCAACCCCACTCTTTTATGTTATACCAACCCCCCCTCCCATTTCCATCAGATTTTTCAGCTGTGGCACCAAACCCAAAAGGATGCCTGGATTGTCAGCTGAATGTTTGCCTATTAAAAATAGATGTCTACAAGAAAAGCACATTTGTGGGTTGTGTGGCTCAGGACAGGAAGAGCAAGCACCAGCTCCCAGGATTTTGAGTCACAGAGCCCAGCACTTATGCCCAGGGGTAAGTGAGGGTCTTGGGGACATGAGCTGTGGCACTGGCCCTGCCTCTGGGGACTCAAGCTCAGAGATGTACCCCAAAGGGTGCTACACAGGGTGCAGAAAAATACAAGGTATAATCTGGCCTGCTGTGTAAGCAGGGGATTTTCTTCCTTTCCATATAAATCATCTCAATTTCTGTGCTTTCTGCCCATGCACGATGGGCTGCTTTGAAGACAGGAGAAAAATAAGTGATGGATGCATGTGGCTGCAGAGGGCAAATGTCAGAGTGGAAAGTTTTGATAGATACTGAAAGCCCATCCAGGTTTGAAGCCAACTCTCAATTCATTTTCTGGCAGACAGATCATTAGAGGATGGGAAAGGAACAAAAAAAGCCCAAACCCCTTTTCTGGTGCAGAGGGGGGAATTTTTCACAACCCTTGGAAAGACCTGGGTATGGTGCAGGATGTTTCACAGGGTCCCTGAGATTTCCAGTGGCTGTGTGTGATGTGGGGAATACATTTCCCATGGCAAATGCATCCAGCAGGGCAGCTAAGCCCCATTAATCTTTATTTAACTTGCTAAGCACATCATCAGACCTTACACCAATAATAAAAATTGTTCATGTTTTACTTTACATTGGACCCTTCCTGCACCCTGGGGTTGGTGGAGCTGCATTTAGCTGAGCTGAATTATAGAATGGCTTAGTTTGGAAGGGACCTTAGAGAACATCTGCTCCAACCTCTGTCATGGGCAGGGATGCCTCTCAACTAAACAAGGTTGCTCAAAGCCTCAGCCAACCTCCTTGTCTCCTTGGACACCTCCAGGGACAGGGCATCCACAACTTCTCTGTTCCAGAGTCTTGCCACCCTCAATACTGAAGAACTTCTTCCCAAGATACAGTCTAAACCTTTTCTCCTTCAGTTTAAAACCATTTCCCCTTGTCCTATTGTTGGCCACTCTTATGAAAAGTCCCTCTTCAGCCTTCCTGTAGGTTCCCTTCACGTATTGGAAGGCAGCTCTAAGGTCCCCCTGGAATCTTCTCTTCTTGAGGCTGAACAATCCCAGCTCCTCAGCCTCTCCTTGCAGCAGAGGTCCCTCAGCCCCTGGATCATCTTCATGGCCCTAAATGGGAAGCCACATTCTGGTGGAGCTGAGGATGCTCCTTGTTTGGGGTCAACCACTTTGCACACCCCTTGAGCTCAGCCATACCCTCCCAGCAGCACTCCTTGCTCTTCCTGCATTCAGAGATCAGTGAGGCCTTTAAATAACTCCACTGTCAGTCAATTACCAAATACACCACCCTGAGCCAGGTGTAGCATGAAGTCTGCTCCAAATCCATAGAGGCCCAGTCAAAACTCAGTGCTACAGCATTTATCCTCCCCTTGGTTATTCTTTCTGGGTTGCCTTTGACCATATATCTCATTTAGGGCAAACCAAGTCCCAGCTCAATTTGATTAGCAAGGAAACAGGATTATTTTAAGTAGATAATATAAACCATAGATAATATAAAACCTCCATGCTAATTGCATTATCTTTGGTACATTGTGAGAGAATTATCTGTATTGTATTAGGGGGTGGAAACATGCCAAAGTGCTATTTAAAATGTGAGTGGGTGATAGCCACGAGTCAGTCATTTGGTAGCAAATAAATTAAAAGGCAGGAGAGGTTTGTGTTCATAATTCCCAACTTCCATTTTTTCCCCCCCAAGTCCCAAGGTTGTGGTTGTTGGAGAGCAACCACATGTTGACACTTTCAAGGGGGAGGTGAAGCTCTTGTGATCCTATCTGCCATCAGACAGCCCTTGCAAGTCCAAGAACTCCAATAACTGCTGGAGAACATCAGAGACTCCTCTGAAGAGCAGGGAGAGCAAGTGCCTCTTGCAGTCAATGATGCTGTTTTCATGAAACATTAAAATTTCCATCACAATTTGTCTGATCTGGACAAAACAACAGTGACAAAATTTGTAATGATTTTTGGGTTGGTTTTTTTTTTTCTTTTTTTCCTCCTGCTGACAACTGGCTGGGAATAAGAGAGGTGGCTGTCAGCAGCCTTGTGGTGTGCTTGGAGCTGGAGCCCACCCAAGTGTCATCAGTGGGATCAGAGGTAATTTATTTGACAGGCTACTAATGAACCTAAATATGACAACAAAAATGACTTTCTAATCTACCCGAAAATTTAGAAACTAAAAAAAAAACCCAATTAGCCTCTGGGGGTCACACTGCCCTTAGCCCGAGAGCTCACATTTTGCTGAAGATTCAGAAGAAATGGAAAAAATTCCTGACTTGCCAGCAATTTGGCAGAGACAGCCAAGAATCAGGCTGTGGACCTGGCAGCCCAGGTCCCTCATCTGCTGCCGTCTCTGCCAAGTCTCACCATGCAGTCCTGGACAACTGACCTCCAGTTCCTGCTGAAGGTGGATAGCAGCTATTTCCTCCTTGAAAAAAGCTCCATTTGAACACAAAAATCATACTATTGCTACAGCAGCAGCCTGTACATTGCAGTAGTGGTGGGGAAGTGAAGGTCCCACCTCAGTCTTCCAGGCAATGATGTCTTGCTCATAAAGTGCATTTTCCCCCCCCCATCTCCTTTGGCATCATAATTGCTCAGGGAGAACTTGTCTGGTTGTCTTTTCTCTGCATCTTTGGGACTGTAGTTATCACAGGTACTCATTTTAATATAGTATCATGTCAACAGTGGTGTAACTATCAAAATAATATTTGTATCAGCTCTCTTGATATCTTCCTACAGTCTCACCTAGAGCCAGGAGAGTTTTGAAGGTGAATTTATTCATTAGAAATCCTAGATCAGGGGACTGATGCTGGGGAATCTCATTTGAGCGCATCTAATAACTTTGCCTCAGAGGAAGGGAGATGGGGAATTTAATTTTTTTAAGGTATTTCAAAACCTTCAAGATTTTCATTAACAAAATCACATTGCTCTACAGAAAACCAACACTGTGTACTTTCAAAAAAGGCCAAAGAAAGCCACCTCAGCATTTTTTCTTTAAGCCTGTGGAAATACCTCGAGTCATTATTTTCTTCATTCTTTAAAGCTTTGGATTGGTCTGGGTTCACCCCACACAGCTGCTGCCCCCTATCTCACCCCAGTTTTTTTGGCTCAGCTGCTGAGGTAGAGAAGCTGAAGCTTTCTGGGAAAAGAAACCCACCCAATGCTCTCCAGGGCAGCCTGACAAAGCCCAGAACATCAAAGCAGTTCAGCACACCATCCTTTTTTCCTCCAAAGCACTTGGTGCAGCAGTGGTTTCCTGGCAGACACCTAGCAGGCACAATTAAACCTGACTTTCAATGAAATTTTTTGTAATTGCTACCTATCCTGCTCTCAGGGCTCATGTATTAATTATTCCTCTTTCCAGGCTCTGCAGCAAACCTGTTACAAAAAGAAAAAAGGCAAAATTAAAAGCACGTTGCCCTGATTAAATCCCTGATCTGATTCTTCTGCTTGCAGCCACCTCCCTGGGGCTGAAACCCCAAATCTTCCTTAACTCTGCTGCTGAGCTGCTACCCTCTGTGTCAGGAGGGTGTTTGGTGCCTGAGCTCACCTGGACCCATGTCACCCCCCTGGAAAAGCAGCAGCCCCAGCACCCAGCAAGCCAAGAGGGTCCAGTAAGAAAAAATCTGAGAGAGAGATGATTTAACAGACTCTTATTCCTGGCCATGAAGATGATCAGATAGAACCAGCCCAGCATGTAGCTCATGAAAGACACTTTTTTTTCCAGAAATCTGCTTTTCTTCCCACCCGTGGGTAAATTTTTGTATCACAATTACATTCTATTGAAATCCAGCTTGGGCAATATTCTGCCTGTAGTCAGTTTCAGGTCTCATTTTGTAGCTCGTTAGATCTGGGAGTAGGAACCTCCACCATTTGATACAGAACCAGTGTCCTTGAGGTCCATAAAGATTTCATCTAGTTTTGGATGACAATGAAAGATGAGTTTTGATGATAATGACACTCCATGGCAGCTGCTTGTAGAAGTTTTCTGCTTTTTAATGTCAATCTGCAGTTCTTGTCAATGCTTTATTCAGCAGGATTGGCTGTGATGCCCTTGCCTTCTAGGAGAAATGAGGAAAGAAATAGCCCTTAACTCAGCAAAACAGTTCTGAGGAAGAGATTTTTGGTAGGATAACTAACTGCAAATTAAATACTTCTCCTTTTGTGTGTGTGTGTGTGTGTGTGTGAGAAGCTTGTTGTTTTGAAGATAAACTTTCAAAGAAAATTTTCCATTAGAAATGCTGCATGAAAGAATGTCTCCCTTTCCTCTGCCATAATTAACAACACTGCTCTTTGGGCAGTGGAATTGAGATATTCATGAAATACCTTAATATCTAGATACCACATCCCCTGTTTCAAATCTGATGGCAAAATAATTCTTTTAAATCTTTGGTTTTCTATGAGATGTCATTCTTGGTAAATGAGGATAAAGTCCATTATTTTCCTTCAGCTGTACGTGTGGTGTAAAACATTAAAAGCATTTTCAAAATGCTATTGATTTTCCCATAAATGTGACAATTCCAACAAATGGTACCTTCAGAATCTAGGATATATCATTCCAGGCAGTCCAGATAGTGACCTGATTAAAAATACCTGTTGCCAGCATGCATAGAAAGCATTATCAAACCCATATTTCACCTCCCAAAAACCATTTTAGGGACCAGTGATGTGCATTTGCTGAGCCAGAACATCTTTGGCCTTCTTCCAGGGAATTCAGTGGTGTGGGATGATGAAGATTTCATCTTGACAAACTGCAGCATCAGCCACTGGATAAATGGTGTGTTTTGCTCTGCCCACAGCTCCATCCTTGCCAGAACATCCACCCCCTGACCTTGCCAGGCTTTCCCTGCCCTCCTCTGGCTCCCAAAACATTTCTCTATTTCCAAGTCTCCTGTCCCTGGCTGTGGGTGTCATCGTGGGGGATTCTCCCATCCCCATGTCCCTGGCTGCTCTGCATACGGAGCTGGTTCCTTTCTGACTTTATCCTCAGGGCTCATGGGGTGTTCTGCAAATTTCCCATCCCTGGAAATGCTGGAGGCCAGGTTGGATGGAGCTTGGAGCAGCCTGGTCTGGTGGAAGGTGTCCCTGCTCATGGCAGGGGGGTTGGAAGGAGATGACCTTTAAGGTCCCTTCCAACCCAATCCAGTCTGGGATTCTGTGGTTTTATCTAGGACCACAAGCAAATTAAAAATTGCAGCATGGCTGCAGCAAGCTCTGCTGTAGAAGTCTTCCAGTTCTCCACACCAGCTCTTCACCTTTTCCTGCCTCAGAAGCAGAGAACTCTTCCTGAGGATTTCTGATGATGATTAATGCACAGCAGGAGCATCTGGAAAGCCTCAGCTGAAACAGACTGTGGTAAATGGATCCCTTCTGTAAGTGACAGTGAAAATGCCATTTTGTCTGTCATGAACACACCAGCTGGCTCTGCACCCACAGGCAAAAGTGGGGCCACTTTTATTTGAAGCCACTTTTGGTAGAGATATCTGGGGCTTTCAGGCAACACAGCTGCACCCAACACACAGGGTATCCCATGGCTGACTTCTTATATTGTGCTGGGAGATCCTTGGACACTGGACACTGGAGTCATCCTCTTTTCTCTGACTTATTCCACTCTCAGTGCTTCCTTGCAATCCCTGGGATGGCAGCTGGACACATCTACAGAGTGCAGGTGGGCTGGGAGAGCAAAGATAAAGAATGTGCTTTACACTCAGGTTTTAAGCAAGAGTGATAACTCTGCTTTTCAAAGGCTGTCTACCAAGAAGCTGGGCTGTTCTCTGTGCTTAATTAATTTGAAAAATGGTCTTTTGCTTTCCTGTGGTATTATTCTCTTAATAGCATTTTGCCTTTTCCCAGTTAAATGTGTGTCAAGAGCTGCAGCTATTCTGCTTTGGAACAAAAAATCCTCTTTCCTTCCCTGTTTCTTTTGTTCTCCCTGTGACACAGAGAACATGAGGCACCAGAATGATACAGTTCTGGGTCAGAATTTGTTCTCTACATGCTGACAGGCCTAAGTGTGTGTGTATATTGTGTATATTGTATACACAATACTGGTGTGTGTATATACACGTGGATTCATACACTGCTGACACTGGAATTGGGTGGGATTTACCACAGGCACCCCAGAGACCCCCTGGGGTCCCAGGCTTATTACAGGGATGCTTCCCAAGTCCTGTCTCTGGAAGACAGCAGTCTCCAGGCAGAAGGAGGGAATAAGTCAGCAGCAGCTAATAACATTATTTATCTCCTCCTGTGCCTGTTTTTTAATTACTTCAAACTCTGCACAGGAAACAGGATTCACACTTGGCACAAGAGAGTGCAACCACCAGCCCTGAGCCAGGTGTCTGGCTGCTTTAAGCCTCACTCCCCTTCTTCTGGCAACCTTTAGGCTCAAGAGCACACATCTTCTCCTGATCTCTCAAAAATACCTCCTGCACTCATCCCAGGCTATCAGCTGCACTTTCTTGTTCTTGTTCTTGTTCTGGCAGCAGTTACAGAGCTGCTTTCACTTGAAAGGCTGAGAAACTGATTTAGGGGAAGTTTCTGGTGCCATTTACATTTTGCATGACATTCTCCACGATTTCACATGAATGAAGTGAGAAATAAATCCTCCTTTCTTTTCACCAGTAAATCAACTTCTTCCTTCAGTTTACACACATCCCTAGCTTTGATGCTTTTAATTCCATGGAGCATTCTTGGTTGTAGCTCATGTTACGTGTGCCACAGAAACAAGAGCCCAGCTACAGCAGGAGATTTTCTGCTGTAGGCACAGACACTGCTCTGGTGGGTACACCGGGGCTGACAGACTGTCAGGATGCCAACCAGGATGGTTTGCTCTTTGTCTGACTTGGGGCTGGAGGCACATTGTGCTCCAGTCTCATAGCAGGGCTGAGTACCAGTTGCAGGATGAATGAATACATGGGTACAGAATTCACTGAGAAGTTTTTTAGCATGCAGTATGTCTGAAATGCAGTTACAGAGAAGAGATCCTACACTTGGGAAATGCACAGAATATCAGCACCCTCTGTTCTGCCAAGCCAGAAGTCTCAGGAATATGTCAGATGCAGATAATGCCATTCAAAGACAGGACTGGATGATCTTTGCAGATCCTTTCCAACTCAAATTGTTCTGTGTGGTTCTGTCATCTAAATCTGGAATTTTTTCCCTGCTTCTTTCACGTTTACTAGGTGAGGAACTACTTTCCCAGATCGCAGCAAAAATCTCTGGTCTGATTTTGTCAAAGTGTCTGTCACTACCTTATCACTGGAGCCTGGGAACAGCACTAATGTGATAATGATTCCTTTACATCCCTGGCTGATTAGGTGTGAACAATGACTGATGATGACTCCTGTATCATTAGGGATTTCCTTTCCCTCCCCTCTCCTCTCCCCATTTGGGAACATCAGAAAAAATGTTTGCTAAACAAGAGGTGGTGCCCTGCCTTTTCCTTGATAAAAAGTCATCGTCCTGCTCCCCCACTTCCCCCCAAAAAAGAGGAGGATCTAAATTTGGAATTGATATATAAAGAACTGATGCCACAGGAGTCTTAACCATAACTCTCCACCCCTCAAGGCTCAGAGTTTGCCAGCAGGGAACGTGCCAGCACCAAACACCCACCACTTGTCACTCTCCTGCTGCGCACGAATGATGCAACCAAGACACTTCTCTCCTCTTATCTCCAGGGGTTACGTTGACATATTTTAGGTCCTTTAATAGCACCTGCTGTTAAATAGAACATGACAGCAATATGTTGTAGAATTTATAAAAAAAAAAACCAAACCAAAACTCACTGAGGGTTCTCGGATCAGGAGGCAGCTCTAAGGCTGGCTGTGGGCTTTACACACGCACAGGAAATGTGTGTGAAGGCAAAGTGCTTTTTATTTTTCTTCTGAAATGAACTTTGCTTTTCAGAGACACTCAAAAAAAGAGAAGAAGGGAATGTCTTGATGCCAGTGTGGAATCCAAGATGTGATGAACAACGGCATCACTATATGTCAAAAGTGAAGTTCATTTCAAAAGGGTGAAACTTCTCATTAAAAGCTAAAAAAATATATGGATGGCACTCACATCAAGTGTGCTCTTGGAAGAAAAAAATGAGCTCTAAGTATCTGCTTGTCTTCTGATATTGCCACCCCCAATGCTGAAATGTTTGCTCAAACTGATCTGAGACTTTTTTTAATAAAATGTGTGCTCATTACGGATTATTTTCCAATGTGTTGCAAAGCCAATGGACATTAGACTCCCTCCTGAGGGCTCAAGGACTTTTTTGTGCCACTTTGAAAAGAGGGGTGCATCTGGTAAAGTCTGATCTAGTGAGGAATAGTACTGAAACACACATTTTGGGGGCTATTGCTATTTTCATGTCAAATTGTACTAAGTTCTCCCCAGCACAGCTGGTGACAAGGGACACTGCAAGGTCACCCTGAACCAGACTTTCTCACTGGCTTCTGGGCTTCAAACTCCAGAGAACTGTGTATCTGAAGCCAAATGATGCTCCAAGAGGAGAAGCAGCTGCCCAGTGCATCAGCTCAATGCTTCAAATTAAGGTGCTTGACAAGGACTTTTGACCAGTGAGGGGCTGACAGGGCAAATAAATCGCTTGTTTGCATAGTGCAGGAACAAAGAGGTGACTGAGCAGCACAGCCATTTGTTATTCAGACTAATTCCCCCAGTTAGGTGCCAAAAATCTTGCACTTGTGAAGGATGATATTTACTGGAGGAGAGGAGCTGTCACAGCACTATTTGGGTCTTAAATTAGGGCCACCAACTTCCACTGCTTGGGTGTGCTGGGGTGGGAGGGGGTCACAGGCAATGTCAAAGCTCCCCTTGGTCTTCAGTCTCCTATCAGGGTTGCTGCCAGCCTGGAAAGGGAGTTGGAAAGCTGTGGTCCTGATCAGTACTACTAACAAGGCTGAAAGCAGACATAACAATGCTGAAAAATGAGATTTTGTGTGGTGATTCTTCACGTTTCTGGCTGAATTTGAAGTGGCTCTACAGCAGGGGAGACTTTGGGTGAGTGAAATTTCCTGACAAAGCTCAAGGAGACCCTGCAATTTCCCCAGGCTTATCCCAGGACAGGGAGCACTTTGGCATCAGCAAACATTCCCTGTGTTTCCTGAGGCTCTGGGCACCAAACGAAGCATTAAACTCAAACCTTCAACTCCTGCCTGGCTGCAGGGAGCAGAACCTCCCCAGGGCAGAGCTGCAGCCACTCTTCCTGCTGCTCCCAAGGACTAAGAGGAGCATTACAATCAGTGAACAGAATTAATTCATTCTTCAGTCAGTCTTTAATTTCCATGTTCTCCGAGGGGAACCTTCCTGACACTTAAGATTTGAAAGTGAGAGCACAATGCAAGAAAAAGAGAACATGTTCACTATAACTAACGATGCAGACAACTTCCTCCCCCAGAAATTATATTACATAGGGGAGAGCTCATTTCATCTCTTTTGCTCTGGGGGAACAAATTATAAATTCTGTTTACTAGAGCAGCCTGAGACAAAATGTTCACATTTCCCAACATGGAGGAGCCTGACAGATTCCCTGGCATTGTTCACAGCTCCCTTTTCTGCTTTCCTGGGTGTTTCTGGTAGCATCAGAGTGACTGCAGAGCCTTGAGAAGAGGGAGAAGTGCTGGACTCTGAGGAGTCCCAATAGAAATTTGCTTCAGTGAGAAGAAAACCATCATCTTCCCTCATTTTGGTTCATGTACAGAACTAAATGAATCAGATAATAGAAATCAGAGGCTGAAAGAAGGCAGTGATTTGCAGGAAGATTTGTTTCCACTGCTTGCAAGCAGCACAGGCTTTGAGAAAAAAAAAAAAAAAAAAAAAAAAAAAGGATCAGATCAAGAGACACTGGCCCAGAAAGGATCAAAACTTTTTGAGGATTAATTTTCTCTTAAGCTGCCTATTTTAAGAAATGCAGTTGTGTAACAACGTAGTTTCATATAAAGAATGATGGGCTGAAGAAAAAGAAAGCTGAAAGCTCAGTTGGATCAGTTAATTATCTCTAAATTTTTTTTTTTTTTTTTGAGGAAATCACATCTTTCCCAAATGATGCTAACCTTTGGTCACAGCTCCCTGGTTGTACTGGGAAGTATCATGCATACAGATAAAATTAGGCTGAGTAGAAGTGGCAAAAAAAGAAAGAAGCAGCATATCTTTTCCTTCTCCACTAATAATTGGCTCCAGAAAACTATAAAAACAGCAAAAACATCCCAGTCAGACTAATTACTTTCTTTGCTGTGGGCAAACTGGCTGCAGCTGCAGGTGTCTGGGATGTGATGGTGCATATTCCCCACCTGGAGCAGAAATAACTACCCAAAACTTCCCAAAGTGGGTCTTGGAGACCGTGCCCCATTGCACAGCTCCCTGGGTATGGAAGAGATTTAAAGCACTGTCTTTACCTATTTACTGCTTCTAATTGTTTTTCCAACTTGAATTGGTTTTGTAGCACATGAGCTATCAGAGTCTGTGCTGGGAGGCAAAGCCTGTGCTAATCTGCAGGATGAGTCTCATCTCTCCATGTTCCTCATGCTAATCCCTCAGTCAAGTGACTGCAGAGTGAGACCCTACAGAGAGCACATCTGCAGAGAAAATGGTTACAGCAGCATCCCTGGGAAAGCTCTCTGCATGGATGGAGGCAAAGGGAGGGAATAAGTCACAGGGAGAAGGGAGCTGAGGAGGTGGGCTCTCTCCAAGGCTCACAAACAACAGGATTTCGACCCCTCTCTGCATGTTCTGATGACATTATTTTCCCTTGGGCTGACAGAACAGGTTGTGCTGTACACAAGAGATGTGTTTGCTGTGGTGTCACTACTGGTCCTACAGCAGAGCATGTTTTGTGCTTACCAGAACTGGGGGTCATTCTCCTTCTCTATTTATTTCTAAATACACAGCGTTGGAGAAACACACATCTCATCTCTTAGAAAGGCTGTGACAGGTAAAACATGATGCCTTAGCTCTGTAAAGGTCTGGCTTGCCCAAGTCTCATCCTGTCTCTGCTCTGCCAAAGTCCTTTAGATGTTGGAAAGCACTGTGAGAACACAAAAGTGTTGATAATGTCTGTTAGGCCCAATACAAATAAATTTTAGGGGCTTTCAGGCTTTGCATTTCCCAGCACAGCTACCAAAGGCTTTGGAAAGGAGCTCTGTGCTGTTTGTTTTTCTCAGCCTCAGTGCCACATGTCCTGCTCAGCCAGGTTTGCTCCTCAGGGAACTCTCCTGCAGGCACACGGGGTCACACCATCTTCTGGCTTATTGGAGTGGCTGTGTCAATCCTGGCCAAACTACATTAAACTGTCTCCTTGTTTCCATAGTGACATTTCTGCCTTTATGAGTAATTTTGGGCTTCTCCTTGTTACACTTGAAAACACAAAGCAAAAAGGAGATGTAACAGGCACTGGAAGTACCGTGCATCAAACAGATGTCCCAGTGTCCCAGCTGGGACCAGTGGAGCTGCATCCATAGGGGACAGCACTGGACAGACCTCAGACCTTCCTGGGGCCATGAGGTGCCCCACACAGATTTATTTCTCCCATTTTCTGGTGTACAAACATTCCAAGGAGGAAATTGTCTTCAGCTGGTGGTACCTGGACAGGCAGTGTCCTCTTTTGAGAGCATCAAATATCCAAAGGAACCCCAGTGTCCAGTGCCAGGTAGCCTGGATGTGGACCAGCATGAGTGCAGTGCTGGTGCTCTGGAGTCCCTCCAGATGTGGCTCTGAACCTTGGTGATTCCCAGTCCTTCACATGGGAAAGATCTCAGAAAAAAACACTGCAACTCTTCTGTCCTCTGCTCTTGCTGCTCTTTGGGTCAGGTCCTTGCTGCTAAGATGAAGTTTGGGGTCACCAGTAGAGGTGGTGAAGTCTCCAGCACTGGTCTGTGTGGTGGGTGCTGTGCTCCTCTGATCTTCCCAGTTCCAGGGAGAGTTGCAGCTCCTTCATTACTCTGATCTTGAGGAAGTTAGTAAAAACCCCACAACTTATGATTAGCAGTGTTTTAGCAAATCCACATTCTCTAATTGCAAAGAAAAAAAACACCAACAACAACAAACAAACAAAAAAAAACAAACAAAAACCTGCACAGTCTGAAGAACAAAAGAGCAGGGTCTGGTGATCAACATGATACATCCAGCCACGTGGGCTCAGTTTGCTCAGTGGAGTATGGTTGTCAAATAATATGCTTCCAGGCTCTGGGAAGCAAATTAATTTTGTATCCTTTAATCAAAAAACTCTTACATTTTTCAAAACAATACCCTCTTTGCCTTCCCTGAGGGCCCTACAGAGCATAAAGAAAGGAGAGAAATAGATGGAGAAAATAAACACAGTGACAACAAGACAAATCTTTATAATCTGGTAGAAATTTTTTTATTTTTTCTTGCTGCATGAATCTAAGCCTGGAGTTCTGCTATCTGCTGTGGTAAATAAGGATGAATTAATGTGGAAAAAAAAAAAAAAAAAGGTATTTATAGCATAAATATACTGCTGAGTAATGCAGTGGGTTTTGCTGCTTGGGAACAGAGAGCCCAAGTCTTATCCCAGTGAAACACTTTTGTAACCCTGCCAAGTCCATCCTGCTTGAACATCCTAAATCCATGAACAACCAGGGCCATGGCCTGACTCTATCAGGGAGTCAACCAAGATTCCAGGACTGGAAGATAGCAAGTCAATAATTAAGTAAACAAAATAATTGTTTGGTTTTGGGTTTTTTGTTTTTAGACAATGTGTGGAACTCCTAGCCACAGGATGCTGTGTGTTCTAGAAGATTACAAAGTTCAAAAGGGAACAGGAAAAAAATAAATAAAGAAAACCTCACTGAGGTATCTCAAGTACAAAGACATCATACAAAGACTGTGTTTTTATATTTACTGTCTGTGATGAAATTTTCCTCGGGCTCAGCCAGGTAAAAATTTGGGTTTTAATGACCTTGATGTCTCAGCAATCTCATCTGGGTGCATAAGAAAACTGAACACCTCTCCCCTTTTCTCTCATTCAGGAGTGTCAGAAGAGAATGAAAATGTGTTGAATGGCCTCCCCATCTATTCCAAGCAAATGTAAGTGTGGTTGAAAGGAGCTTTTGTTCAGGCTAGTGTCTGCCTCAAAGAACTCACTAACAAGTAGGGCAAGAAGGGGGAAAATTGTTGCAAACTATCATTTTAGAATTACTATTTTCCTGTGTCTCAAAATGATGAGCAAGGCTGGGAAACCTCCCTCTTGCCCCAGTGGGAGCAGACTCACCACTGGGTGACACTGCTCTGTGTCATTAATGTTCCCAACCACTCATCTCATGGCCAATGAACAGAGTTCACATCTTCAGCTGGGAACCACAGCAACATTTGGGCACTCCTGTTCCTTCAGACCTTAATTCTGATGTGGGGGATGCACTCCAGTAAAACACCTGATTTTCAGCAAGTGCAATACGTACAGTGGGGCTTTTCCACGTGCTGATCATCAGGCACACACCTCAGCATCTCAGTGAATCAGGATCTGCAGTTTTCCCTTTGTGGAGGGAACTTGCAGAGGGAGGAAACACGTGCAGTTAACAGTGGTGCAGCACTTCACATGCACTGGAATTGGGGTTCAGCCTTTTATCAGGAAAGATGGCTATCTCTGCCTGCTGCCTGAAAGGAAGAGATTGAGCAGAAAGAAATTTACAAGCTTACATTTCAAGCACCCTGTGAATCTGCAAGGTACTTCAAGGTTGTTGAACACCTCATCTGTTGCCACCAAGGAACACTTAATATCAAGCAGCTGTAATAATCCTTGCAGAAACACCAGTCTTGTTTGTGAATATATTTGAAGATACACCAGGGAAGCTTTGCCAAAAGCTTCTCAACCAACCACCTGCAAGGTCAAACAAGGCTGAGATCCCTCTGCCCATGAAGGCTTGGGATCAGGTCTCCCAACAACAAATGGTATGGGGAGCAGGACTGGGGATGCCAGTCAGTGCCAGGTCACTTCCCACTGGGAAAATCACCTTAGTGTGGAGAGGGTTTCATTTTGAGAGGAGTGAGGAAGTCCTTGCTGCTTGGGAGCAAGGAAGATGTCAGAGCACCAGGTTCTCACTGAGTACAATTACATTTATGCTTAAAAACTACAATTACATTTATGCTTTTTATGGATTAAAACCTTGTGTGTACAAGGTCTACGAAGAATAAGAGAGAAATTTCATCGATGCTTTGCATTAATTTTTTTCAGATGACTATTTCCTTTTATACCCAGCATATGGTGCACTAGATTTCGTCTCATTGATAAAGACTCTAATCTCTGTAGTCTCTTCATTATATTTTTCCATTTTCTGCTGAGTTGGGAAAAGGCATAGCATGCCATCTGTCAGCAGGATGGCAGTGCAATTTGCAGAAGTTTCAGCCCGGTACAGCTCAGTGTTCTCCTCCAGGCTTGGGTTCCTATGGAATCAAGAGAGCCCCATTGAACAGTTACTTCACAAACAAAACCTCATTTGTGCAGCATGCTAATGACAGTAATGCAAATGAATCTGTCATGTCTGTAGCTGGTATCCCTAACCACCCTATTCATGCATATATGGTAATTAAGCTATTACTGCAAATGTAAGTGTGTCAGCACTACTAAATTAAGGGCTGTACTGTAAATAAAAATGGGGTCATAAAAAGGAAAGAAGGCAGTAAAAGATAATGGGTAGAAATACTCAGGGCAAGGTAGCAGAGGCTTTGCATAAGTAAAGGAATTTACTTTAAAGGCTCCTACTAAAGGACCTACTTTGATGCTGTGGATGGAAATTTCCAATAGTTGCTGGTATGTAAAAAAATTGTTCTCTGTCCTTAAATGCAAGACTAAATCCCATGACACTGGCAGGTTTGCAATAAAACTTGTAGAGAAACAAGATAAACCAGGTGCCTCGAGTTGCCAAAGAGTGGATGTGAGTCCACCTGTGCCTGGTTAGGGCAGGCCCCCTATTACCAGGGGGCCAATAAAGGTGGGACACACACCCACAGAAGGCAGCTCAGCTCACTCTGGTGTGAGGAATGGAGAGGCCAGCAGCTCCTCGAGCCTCTGGAGCAAGAAAGGCTCCTCCTGCTACACTTCTACCCTGGAAGTGCTGTGTGGTGGCTGGAGTCCTGGAAGAGACCAGCAGCTCGTCGAGCTTCAGGAGCAAGAATGGCTCCTCCCGCTACAAAAACTGATAAGGGATCATCAACACATTAACCCTCCACTGTGGCTCCATCTCTGAGCTCATTTATAACAGTGTAAGGCACAGGAGGATGACTAACAGGCCCCCTTTGTAAAAGTTTGCAACAGAAAAATGAGAGGTTCCTATTCCCAAAGAGTAATTCATAGCCTAAACTCTGCAAAGTCAGGTTTGTTTGTGGGTTGGTTTGGTTTTTTTTCATTTGATAAACTCAATCCCACTGTACACTTCCTGCTTTCTTGTATTGTCCCCAGTGCATCCATTTTTAAGGACCAAACAAAAATTCCCATGTGAAGAACCCTAGTTCCATTAAGCAGAAGAGAAAATGGATATTTGTAGCAGAAAAAATTCTGTTACACAAATGTAAATCATGAGAAGCACCCTTGGAATCAATATTTTGCTTAGGTTCAGCCTTCATATAAATGAAATTGGAGTCTGGCTGTAGGTGACCCAACTGCCACTCTTGCTGGTGGGACCTGCACAACCACTATCATGCTTCAGTTTGAAAGGCTTGAGGTTGAAAGAGATGAAAACAAAAATTCCTGAATCAAAATACATGTCCTTACTGAGGGGGAGAGAGGAAAGTTGGGAATGGTTCAGTCTGGAGAGGTGATACACAGATGCACAGAAAGAAGGACTGACAATGGGGAGCCATATATTGCATATTCTGCATTTACAGCTCCTCCTGAGTCCCAGATTTTCATGGAACATGAACCCAAAGAGCACAATGATCAAAACAGCAGAACTCTGCATGCAGAGAAAGCCACTGTCTGTAATTAGTCTGAGAAATGCAGAGCAGATAAACACCACTGAAGACTGCACATCCTGAGATTTTTCTCTGGAGAGTTTTCTCCACTGTATCAGAGAGAGGAAGTTTATATTTTTCTATGGGATAACTTCCAGCTTCAGCACAGCAGCTGACTGCCTTTTCTCCGGGCTGTTTATTCCACTTGCATCCACAATGTGCTTTACTGCCTTTTTTTTTTTTCTTTTTTTCTCTAACTCAGCTAGAGCAGAGCCCCGACAGGGCTAGGGCAATGCAAATCCTGATTAAACCCAGTCAAGGATATGCTGCAGCAGTTTGCTGGGAATCTCCCTAGAGATGGATTTGTATAGGCATAGGCACAATATAGAGCTAAGTGGTTAAACAGCATTTTGAGATATTGTCTGGGAAGACAAGAGCTGACTGGACTCTCCAATCTGCATCAGCTGGCAGCCACCTCCTGGAGCTGATCCCCTGGAAAATATCTTTGCTTTGACAGCACCAAGAGGCTGAACTGGAGCCAACTGTGGACTTTGCTAATGGCCCCTCTGTTTCTGAACCCTCCATGACAGGAGCACTCACCTTCCAGTTTGGCATTTCAAGCAGTTTTCCCCCCAGATCCTCTCTCCCTTCTTGCCTCTAAGCAAACCCTTCCCATCTCCCTCTCAAGTAAGGATTTGACAGCACTTGCTTTTGCTTGGCTGGCATGGGATGAAAGAAATGACTTGACCAATGAGTGTGTCCAGTTCTATCTAGAGACTCAGTGGTTTTCTTGAAATGCAGGTTTTCCTCAGAGCTGCTGAGGAAAGGAAGCTTGTGAAACAAGGATAAAACATAACAATAATAATGTAAGGGAGAAATGGAATGTAGAATAGTTTCAGCCACTTAGGATCATAGAATCATCAAAGTTGGAAAAGATCTTCAAGATCATCAAGCCCAGTCCACTTAATACCAAGTAGACCATGATGAGCTCAAGAGTAATTATTATTTTTTAAAACTCTCTCTTTTTTTTTTTTTTAAAGATTTGAGAATTGCATACTAAGGAGAAGAAGAGGTTTGAAGACAGCCAAACCAGAGCAAGAGAGCATAAAGGCAACATATCCAAGGTATTCATGCTAAAGGCTAAGATTAGAGGTGATCTGTGGCAAGATGGAAATCAAAGTCCTTTGGTCTTGTACAAGTATCCACAAATAGTCACACAAACCTGTGTGCCCCTGGCTGCCCAGCCCTCTGCAGTTCCCCAGGGCTCTGTGTAGTTACACCACACTCTTCCCAAGATATTTATTGCCAGGTCAAAGCCTTTGCTTCCTTTCTGAGAAACCAAGTATGCCCTAAACCACTGGTTTAGGGGAGGGGAATGGCCAGGGCATTTCTGAGAACAGACTGTCAGATGCAGGAGCCCTGCCAGGGGATGCAGAATCATAGAATCATAGAGGTCACACAGGAATGTTCCAGGTGGGTTTTGAATGTCTCCAGGGAAGCAGACTCCACAACCTCCCTGGGCAGCCTGTGCCAGTGCTCTGTCCCCCTCACAGTGAAAAAATTCTTCCTAATATTTATACAGAAACACCTATGCTGCAGTTTATAACCATTGCCTGAGTCCATCCTGATGAGAGCAGCCAAAGGGGCTGGTGATGTGTCTGCAGACAAAACTGCAAATTCTGTGCTAGCAAAAGGGAAAAAAGGACCATGACCTTAACAAGCAGATTGAGACAAACTGTCCTTGGGCTAAGACAGCCATTGAAGGATGGAGGGGATACTGTGACACTGGGAATTCAACTCATTTTTCCATCTGGTTTAGTGGGAGCCTGATCTCCCCATGATCCTCTGCCACTAATGTGAACCAAGTTGTCCTGACCATGCACCAGCAAGGCAGCTGGAGTGTTTGCTTAAGTATGTGTTTGCTGGAGCTAAAAAGATGGAATTCAAAATAATGATTGTAGAGAAACAAGATAAACCAGGTGCCTCGAGTTGCCAAAGAGTGGGTGTGAGTCCACCTGTGCCTGGTTAGGGCAGGCTCCCTATTACCAGGGGGCCAATAAAGGTGGGACACACACCCACAGAAGGCACCTCAGCTCACTCTGGTGTGAGGCATGGAGAGGCCAGCAGCTTGTTGAGCCTCTGGAGCAAGAAAGGCTCTTCCTGCTACACTTCTACCCTGGAAGTGCTGTGTGGTGGCTGGAGTCCTGGAAGATGCCAGCAGCTCGTCGAGCTTCAGGAGCAAGAATGGCTCCTCCTGCTACAAATGATGATAAAGACAATTTAGAGAAAAATTAAAACTACTGAAGAGGAGGCATGAAAATCTCCTGCTCGTGTCTGCACCACCAGCTGTAGCCCTGCATGTCTTGTCAAGCTGTATTTCATCAAGCTGCACAACTTCTGGCAAATACAAGATTCCCGGTTTTCTAGATTAATATACATGTTCTGATGACCTGAAGTCATCTAAGACAGTGATAAAAAAAAAGGGGGGAAAAAAAATCTGTGGCACTTTTTTAAGGGATGAATTATTTTTACCTGTGGAGATTTAAAGCTCCCTCCACTTCCTGAACTTTCAGCGCATTTCTGTGCTAAGGAGCTTGATAGGAAAGCAGGTTCTCTTTTTCCCAGCTTTTCAACTGATCAAATGAAAATATGCAAAACCTCTCTTTCTGCAAGTTTAAGGAAGACCTTTTTTTTTCTTCTTCTCAGTGAGATAAAAGGCATTTTCCAGAGGCTTTGTTTCTAAGAATAATTAATTACTCCTCCTCTTTGGTTTTAGGGCTCAGCTACTGTCCTGCTTTGCTTATGGTAAAGAAATGGGAAATAATCCTCTCCATTTCACTCCTTTTTGTTTTCAAGATTACTGGCACCAGATGCCTTTTGTGAGACCAAATTGGTTGTCAGTGCACCACTGGGCCTGATTCTGGTTGACACTGGTACCACTGCACACTGCCCGGGCTTGGTGCAAGTGGAAATCTGGTTCTTTGTGCTTTAATTTAGTGCAGGTGGCTCCAGTGGAATGACTTCCCAAACAAGGTTTAAATATATATACTTTAAAAATGGAGTTTGGACTAGTAGAGCTTTTCAACAATGACAAACTGTTAATCACCTGCATTAATGGGATTATTTGGGAGTGTTTTTTGAGCAAATCTCCTCTCTGCCCAGCACCCCATCGTGGCTAGGGACAGAAGTAGCTCTGGCTGCCCCATTTCCCTGCTCACACAGCAGCTCTGCCACCAGCAGCCAACAAAGAATTTCAACACCTTTTCCTATTGTCCCCGGGGGTGGCATTGTACCCTTTTCATATGTGCAAAAATCAGCTCTGCTCTTTTCCAGGCAGTGGTCACCTTGTAAAAGGCCCTGGGTGGGCAGAACCCACAAGAAGGTAAAATGTAGGAGGACAAAAATTTTATGGAGAATATACAGAGGAAATTAATGAAACCAATCATAAGAGATTGCTAGAGAAGCACTGACCTGGGTTGTCACTCTGTCATGGTTGCAAATTCTTTTTCTTTCTCACTAAAACTGTTTTCCATCCATAATCTGAAGGCTGAAGGGACAGCCTCCTTGTGCTCAAGGCCATTCCCTGGCAATAAATTCAGTTCATCCCCCTGGAACAGGGACAAATGGATGTAATTCACAGAGCCAACTGCACCCACTTACCATGTACACCTAAACAAGGTACAGCAAAACCCCTGCAGCAAACCACCACGTGTCCCAGCCCTTGCATTTAAAACCCAAACTCTTTAGCATGGGTTGACTGAATCTAAGGAGGAAGAAAAATCGTTTTGTGTTCTTGGACTGACACAAAAATGCAGGCAGAAGTTTTGAATAAATGATTTGCTCTGAATCATTTACTCAGCACTACTCAGGACCTCAGAGGACGAGGAGGGCTTCTAAACATTTGCAGTGATAAAATATTGAGTGGAGTCTAGTACTGGTTTGCAGGGGAAGAAGTGTTTGTCTGATGCTCCGTCCAATTTAGTTTGTGTGTTCCTGGTGTGGCTGACTGCAGGCTCCAGCACTTTGAGCTGTGGAGTGGTTGTTGTTGGTGGTGTAACGTTGTTGTGCCCCGGTGAGGCTGTTGTTGCATTTCACCTGATAAGTGGGTGCATCTCTCTGACAGATAAAGTGGTCCCTGTTCACCAACTGTAGAGAGTAAAGTGCTTTCTTACAGAAAGTGCCAGCAAAGTGCAGTGAGTTCAGAGTGTTAGGACGTATTATTCATCTTTAAAAAATATTGGAGCAAAATTTAGGGGAGCACAGCATCAGTTTCAATTGTTAAAGAAGACAGAATGTGGGCTTAACATGTCTGGAAGGCCTATTACAAACCCCCCTTGAGTGTCAAGTCTTGGTTTCAAGAATAAAGTGGTAAGAAAGGCTCATTTTAGCAATTATGGTGCTTACAAAGGAACAGCAATTTAATCTGGAGGTTTTGAGCCCATGACAGAACCGCATGGGGGAGCAGAGGAAGAAACTTGACCCGTTTCTGCTCCAGTGCTGTTGGGATCATGAAATCTGTCCTGTGATAAGTCTGGCCACAGGCAGATTCCCAGCATGAGGGTGAAGGCAGAATTGGTGCAAATGCTGTTGGAGTTCTGCCTCTTCCTAGCATAAATAAAATGCTATGCTTGGCTTAAAAGTGTGGAAAGGGGGGAAGTGAACCCCAGAATAGCCAGTGATGCCTGGGGAAGTGAGTGGGAAAGTGGGAAATACAGCAAAAGGCCCTCCCAGTCAGAGGGAAGCTGTTCTGGTGAGGGAAAAGGCAGAAAATGGATTTCATTGGGTTCAGTCTGTCAATGGATTTCATTGGGTTCTGTAAATGAGTTACAAGACTTTCTCAGTTATCCAATAGATTTAGACACCAATGTGTCAAAGTGTCTTGGGAAACAAAGAGATGATACGAACTCCAAGCCCTGAGATGGCTGGAAGATTGAATTCAAGAGCCAGTCGCTGATCTGGGTGTCTCTTTATGGTGTGCTGACAGGAATGGATGGTCTGGCAGGATATTGGGATGGTCACAGCTGAGGCGGGCTGTTAGGTTTGTCCCATGCCAGCAGGGCTCAGACCGGGGGTCCCGAGGTGCCCCTCCAATGGTCGTCACCACCCCAGGAGGGAGGGTCACCCCTCAGCCTCCCTGCACCCAGCACCAGGACAGGCCCTGAGGGGTGCAGGGGAGTGTGGGTGTCTGGGGTGGGAATTTGTGTGTGTGAGTACATGGGAAGGTGTGGATGTCAGGGGGGGTCCTGGGGTGTCTGAGTGTGAGGGTGACTGAGTGGGAGTCTGACTGTGTGAGTGTGAGTGTGTGTGAGAGGCGGCTGTATCCCTGTGAGTGTGTGAGGGGTGGTTGTGTATCCCGATGTGTTTGTGTGTCTCTGAAGGGCGGCTGTATCCCTGTGAGTGTGTGAGGGGTGGCTGTATCTCTCTGTGTGTGAGGGGTGGCTGTACCCCAGTGTGTGTGCCTGTATCTGTGAGAGGTGTCTGTGCCTGTGAGGGGTGTCTGTATCCCTGTGTGCGTCTGAGAGACGGCTGCCTCCCTGTCTGTGCGTCTGTGTATCTGTGAGGGCTGGTTGTATCCCTGTGTGTGTATGTGTGTGTGTGTGAGGGGCGGGTGTACCCATGCGTGCGAGGGGTGGTGGGTGCCCATGAGGGAGTGTGAGGGGCGCTGCGTGTTCCAGGGCGCGACGCTTCTCTTCGGCTCGGGCCCGGCTGCCTCCGAGGGGCGGTCGGAGGCGGCGGGGGCGGCAGGGAGCACCACCCAGACCCAGCTTTTTTGGAGGCTGGTCGCAGCCCTGCCCGGCGCCTGCCCGCTGCCGGGGCGATGCTGCTCCCTCCCTGCCTTCCTTGCCGGCGGCCCCGCGGCTCCCCGCCGCCGGCCGCGGCGTAGCCCGCCCGCCTCGGGCGCACCGGCTGGGCAGCGCGGGCGGAGCGGCAATGGGGGCTCCTGCCTGCCGCGGCGCTCGGCGCGGAGCGGATTACAAATGAGCGGCTCGGCCCGGCATCCCGGGCCCCCCGGCACCCCGGCATGTAGAGCCTGACGGAGCGGCACGGAGGTGAGCCACCCCCCGGGGCCGAAAGGAGGACGGGGCAGGCGGGCGGGCGGGCGCGCACCTTGCGCGGGGAGCAGTCCCTCTGGGCCGTGAGGCGAGGCGGGCGGGAAGACGGGGTTCAGATACCCCCCTGCCCCCGGTCCCTTCTTGGCGCTGCTCGAACTTGGAGCCGAGGCTGTTAAATGCCCCGCGTCTTAGGGCACCGCACACCAGGCGTCTGTGACCGGGACCGGTCCTTTCCATTACCCCCCTCAGGCACCAGCACCCGCTCGCCCCGGCTGGGAGGGTTTTTCCCGCCGAAGTTGGCGGCTGCGGTGCCTCAGGGCCGGGGCTGCGCTTCCTTCCCCTCCGGAGTTAGCGGCACCGCCGGGACCGGCAGCCTGAGGGGACGGTGCTGGGTTTGAGCTGTCCTTGTGCTAAAAGACAGCAGATACGGCGCGGAGTGCATCGGCCACCTGCGTCCTCACACGTACGGTTAAACACAGATGGGAATTGTTAATAATTAGGGCATCTTTTGACCTGGTTGTGAGTCGTCTCGCTGACCTGTGAGCCCTCAAAATGGGAAAGGTAACAGCGGTACCTGAGGGGTTTGTGTTGGGCTGCGATGCTCGCAGAAGAAATGCCTCGTTTTATCTTTCCCTCAGCCCACTGGTTATGGGGCATCTTGCAGTTTATAGCTTCTCAAATAATGCAAGCTAAAAAAAAAAAAAAAAAAATCAGTGCTGATCTTCAAGACTCTGTGTAAGTTCATTTGTTTACTATGGAGCCATGAGTTCAGTGGTCTCTTTGGTATAAAATCGTTCTGCTTGTGTGATATTTTTGGTGGCATTGACAACAGATTTGTTAGTCATGATTATGAATATGGTAATGCAAAAAAAGTCTCCCATGCTCTGGGTAACATGGTGGAACACTCACATATGAAGTCTCACATTCTCGCTGCTGCTGCAAAGGGAGCAAAGGTGCTTTGAACTTCCAGTCCATTTGATCACTTCCACTTAACTTTTCCACTGTATTAGGAAAAAAAAATACTTTTGTCTTCTGCTGGTCAAATGCAAACCCTAAGTTTTGTGCCAGGTGCACCTCCTTGCAAGCAGGATTATGTAATCCGGCACCCTGTGCAGAATCCAAGATGAGGGGAAAGGAAGGATTTTTTTGGAAAGAGGATGGTCAAGGGGGGTACAGTGCCTGTGTGTGTCTGTGTCTGTCTGTGCCCGTGTGAGAGGAATTGAGGAGGATTATTTATTTCTCTTCTGTGGACATCCTGCCTGACCCTGGGCAAGTCTCAGTCTTTTTCAGTGTTGCTTGTCTTCTCTGTAGAATATGGCTTATCCTGTGTTACTGCTTCTCAAGGCTGTGTCAAGCTGATCAGAAGCCCTTGAAAACACTTTTCAGCCAGAGAGGTACTGTGTAAATGCAAATTAGCATATTGCTGTTTTAAAAATGCTTTTCAGAAGTTAAAGCGGTATCTTTAGGCAGTCCACTGAAACTGCAGCCAAATGTCTTTTCACGTATCTCCAAAGCAAACTATAGGAACTATTTTCTTGAATAATACTTCACTCTAAAGAGATCTAGTGTCATTTCTCACAAAAAAAGAAAAAAAAATGTATCACATTTGGGTGTTATCAGGCATGCCATTCCTTGTTCTGTACATGAATATTTATCCCCAGTTTCTCCGCATGCAACTTGGCAGTAATTATCAGCTGAAGAAACACTTCAGCCATAGACCCGTTTAAGATGTAAGTGGTAGATGAAGCCATGAAGAGCTTATCCTGACCGTAACATCCTGGATGTCCACCATGATCCTGCTGGTCTGTGTGGTGTGGCTTTGCTGTTTGTTCCACCTGGTTGTACTTTTATTCTGAGACACAGCAATGATCAAGACGCTATCAGATAGGAGCAAGACTTCCCAGGCAAGAGCTATGTCTCAGATGCTGCTGCAGGGCACATTTCTAGTCTTCAAAGTATAGAAAAAGGTCCAGGAGATGGCTTTTTTGTTTGTTTGTTGTTTTTTTTTTAACCTGTGAAGAGAAATTAGATGGGCAAGGACTTGAGTTTGAGAATGATTTCTGATCAGCTTTAAATTATCTTGCAAGTACATGGAACATAACAGAATTCCTTATTTTATTACTGGGATGCCAGGAGAATTCTTTATGCTTTGATGTGCATTGCTGTCATTCTAGCATACTGAAAGCTCATTGGGTTTGTAATAGATTTTTTAAAAGGTATTGTTATTTTTCTTGACCACCTTCTACTTTGCTAGAACCTCTGAATAGCTACTAATCAGAATTTCATTTAGGTGATGCAAGATACAAAATTCTTTGCTTAGCTTGTCTTTTGTGAAGATTTATTGCCAGACAACCTTAAAGAATTCTTCGAATGTCAGTTCTGAAGTCTTCTTATCTTGTGGGTTTAATAGGCAAGGTACTGTCAGCTGACTTCTCAGTCTTCCTAATAATGCAATTAAGTTGTTTTTTGAGAGAGAGAGTTCTTGAAAACATACCTCAGAGGGGAAAATTTCACAAAAGCTATGTACAAATAATTTTTTTCCACAACAGATGGAGGAGCTTGATAATCACCACTCACAGGTGGCTAAAATTAGTTTGAAAGAAATAAAGATTTTTTTTTTCCCTACAAGTACAGTAGTATAATTTGTAAGCAATGAGCCAAATCCTACTGATTGTTACACTGGTGTAAATATAGAGTAATTATTTTGCCTGGAGTTTCTCTTTCTTCATGAAGTGAAGTAGAACACAGGGGATTATGATGCTGTTGAATTTTGACATGTTCATAGCAAAGGACAGTATTTTTTCAAAGCTAGTGACAGGTTATGGCCCAGAATTTAGCCCTCTGTTCTCATCTCCACCACGGCACAATATTCACTCCCTGAGACTCCAATTCAAAATTTGCTGTAATATGATTGTGGGTAGAGGGTTGCTGGATGACTCAGATGAATGTATCTCAGAGTAAACAAACATGTAAATCATTTCTGGCTGGAGAGAGAGAATGGAAAACACGAGAGAGCAGAGAAAAGCCAACCTCAAGGATGAGATGTTTGTAATGACATGATCAGCAAGAACCTGAAGTTCAGCAGGATTCAACCATCAAAAACTCCTGTCTTTTATTTTTAGTAATCAGAGGAAGTGAAGTGTCTAAATGCTGTAATACAAGCAGGCAGAGTTTTCCAGTTGCTTGGGCTGACACAAAAATGAGCAGGCTCGTGTCAAAAGCTTCACACTCAAGTGGCCCATGATGAGGGCTGGGAACCAGGTGTACTGCCTGTCTCAGAGAGGCAGGGTGCTGCTAAGTGACTGGTTGGTGGCCTCTGCAGTGTCCACCTGGGAGTAAATACAAGCTGGCCAGTGATGCCTGAAAGTTTCTGAACCTAAAATCCAGGATATCGGAGTCGTGTTGGTATAAGTAACTGCAGAAGGATCCAGGCTGAGCTTCTGGTTCAGTTAAGAAGTATCAGAGCAAGTCAGTGGCTCTGAAACAACTGTAGGTTTTTTCTTAGGTAGGTGAGTCTCTAGCACAAAATCAGAGCAAGGCAAAGGCTGTTGTCATTTGTTTTTCCTGCCAAGGGAGAGGACCAGTAAGCACAAATCATTGCAGCAGAGCATCTTGCCAGTCAGATCCTCCTTTGAGTGCCCAGGCCCAGTGCACTTAAAAGGCATAGAAAGATGGAGCTGCCTCTGTGTGTGGGAGACTGCAGACACTGGAAAGCTGGGGCAGAATTTTTATCTCTTTCAGCTGTCTGAGCTCTTATGCTTCAGTGTGTTTTCAGGGTAAGTTAGGTTAAGTTCCCTCTTGGGGAAGCAAGAAATGTGCTGGCATCCAGGGTTGAAATGAGGAGAGCTGGGGCTGCTGCAGTGATCTGTTTCCCAGAGCTCTAACTCCCTGCTGGCTAACCTGCCTCCTGTTTGGGCCACTTACACCATCAGAGTAAAGAGAGGATGCTGTGTTGTTGTGTGGAGTTGATGAATATAAAACCCGTGCTTTTCCTGAGCTTTCCTGCCTTGGAAAGCCATGGGAGGTCCTTAGGGTGAAATGTGGGTGTAGGTATGGCATCCTTGTGGTGTTTTCTGTGAGATGATGGCTGTGAAAGGAAGGATATAGAGGGAAAAACTTTGTTTCTCTTTGAGTAGCAGGTAGACCTCAGTCCTCATTTCTCCATTTTTTGTTTCCTTTGGAGTATTTCAGGTTTTGTGTAGTGTTGGTCGCAGTGGCTGTGACAGGAGACTTGACTTAGGCAGCAGGACAGCCTTTGCTAGAGGGAATTACAGGTGTTTCTGTTAGATTGTTAGACACACACTGTTATTTGTTCCAAGCTCAGTCTCTTCATTCAGGCCAGGAAGCTGTTTTGTCCTCATTACCTTCTCTCAAGCCTCCCTCCCTCTTCACGTGCAGTGAACATGTTCCAGTGAAAACTGAAGCAGTTTCCTGGCCCCTCTCACGTGTCCTGCATCCCTTTTGCATCCCCAGACAGGAATCTGGATCAGTGTTTGGGAAAGACTGACTTAAGCACCTGAATAGAGTTAGATATGTTTCCTGTCATGTCTGCTAATTAAGTTGTAATGCTGATTACCACAGGATGCTGTAGAGGGCAAAAGCATAAAGGGGGTGAAGAAGATAAGGTGAGTTCACAACGAACAGAGAGGGGATGGGAGACACAATGGTCTGGGCGCAGCCTCTGGGTCTCTCTGCACTGTGAATTGCTGCATGCAGGGAGAGTGCAGGAGGGGACAGTCACTGCAGATGCAGTGGGCACAGACTGCTGCCCACTTCCAGAGATAACATCCTGGGACAGAAGGACTGTGGGTCTAATCTGTTCCTCTGTTCTACCAGCACCAACACACAGAGCTTGCTAAAACAGCAGTGCACCTTCTTTTTCTCAGCAAAATAAAGAGGGAAGAACAGTACTTATGGAATAGTGTTAATTGGGCATTTTGGTTCCAGAATGGTGACCAGAATAGAGATTTCATCTTGCTCACACAGGCATTAATGGATTAACATATAAAGCTGCAATAATTTCATTGTGTTAAACCTTACTGGCAAATCACTGTGAGAGGATGAAGCCATTTGGGGCTCAGGGCTGTGGCTGGGACAAGAAGATGAAATAATTCCACTCTTTCATTCAGTCTTTGTATCCTGTTGGTTCTGGTTTGTGCTGTTATATGAAATGGAGGTGCTGACCTCTCACTTAGCCTGAAGCTGCAGTTAATGGAAATATCTGTATTATGTGGATTGGGGTATCTGAAAGTTGCCAGGTGGAAAGGCCTCCAGGTTCCTAAAATTGCCCTAATGCCCTAAAATTGTTTTTAATGGGAAAAAGAGGAATAGAGATTCCCAGGATGGCAGAACCTGACCTCTGACTCTTCACCCAAGGTTGTTAGATGCAGGGACATGGTCACTGGATAAATGGACAGGGGGCTGTGAGACAGGTCCCTAAGGTACAGCTAGTGAGGCTGTTTCACAGGGAATCACCTGCTGCAGGAGAGGAGAGGTTACACTGGTGGAGGAAGCAAAGCTTAATCTAGGAAAGAGGAAGCAGGCAGGAGAGCACAGAAAATGTTGGAACAAAAGATGTGATGTCCCTGCAGTGTATATAAGGCTACAGTGAAAATCCTTCACCTAGATCTGGCTGTATAACACCATCAGGGGATTCTCATTTGGGAAGAGCAGACCGAGACTCCAAAGAATCCTGAAAGTTTGCTTCTCCAACAATATAGTTTTTCTTCAGCAAGAGAGAAAACCAACCTCCCTCTTGGCAAAGTCCATGAGGACCAGATCTGGAGCTGCCCCTGCCCAAGGACTCCACAGGAGCTGCTGGAAGGAACAGGGCTGCCCTGCCAGAGCCCTCTTCTCCAGCAGCTCCTGGTTTCCCCAGAGAGAGCAGCTCCCATAGGCTGACCCCCATTGCCAGCTGAATAGATACAACATGGCCACATCTCTGTGCCTGACACTGAGTGCCAGAGATGCCAGGGGAACAAGCCAAGCCCAGACCAGGAGGATCAGAAAAGGCTTTCTCAGACTCGAGGTCTAAAAGAAGTGTCTACCTTAAAATGCACATCTGTGTTTAAGCCCAGAGCTCTGTGTTTATGGAGTGTTAGGGCAAACCTTCTGACATTTGTCTGGGGGTTTCTATTGATCTTGAAACCACGCCAAGTTCCAAGTGATACCTTTCCAGCTCTCCTTACTCCTTCACCACACACAGAGACTGCTGAGCACACATGCAGGCTGCTCAGGTGACACCAGGAGCTGGTGATGAGGAGCAGTGTCTTAACAGTCCTGCAAGCATCCACACAAAATGGCTTCACTGCCACTTTATATCCTGCAGTTTTCCCTGCACCCTGTCTGTAACCTAATCAAACAGGCTGAGCAGCTGGTGAGTGGGAGCCCTGCCTGTCAAAGACATGGGTATGAATATCAGCAGTCAGCAAGCCATCACATTAGCTATTGGCACGAAATGTAATCAGGGAGGGTAGACACCCCTCCCAAAAATAAATCCATTGCTGGCCACAGAACCCCTGGTTGACTGAAATAGTTTGGGATAAGAAAGAAGTTGAAGAGTCACTTGGCTGAAAGTAATATATGCAGAATGCTGCAATGGATGAAAGGAAGTGGTGCTTCTTCATACAAGGGGTTTTGACTGATCTCCAGTCAAAAATAGTTCATCTGCACTGGCCATACATCTGTGGTCTGGATCAGGTAGCACAAATACTACCAGATCTTTTTGGCTTGTCTTCTGATTTTGCCAAAGAGTTGAATGTCCTCATGAACAAGACGAGATGGAAAATAGGGGGGTTCTTCCTATAAAAATCTTACAGATTCCCAGAATGTCACTCCAGCCTACAACAGTTGCCAAGCCCCAAAAGTCTGTAAATCATTTATGCAAAATGGAGCATCTAGAGAAGCCAAGAGCCTGGTTCTTAAATCACTCATCAGAGGGCAGGGGAAAGAAAAGGAAAAGAAAGACTGGATTCAGGCCACCAGCACAAGGGTGAGGCTGACCCGAAGTCTTTTTGGTCTTTCATAAGATCAGATTTGTCACAGCTGTTAGCTCTGTTTGGTCCCTGCTCAGAGACATTTCCAGTCCAAGGCTAAGCTGAATTCTCAGAGTTCCCAATTCTTGCCTGGCTGAAGAGAAATTTGGGCTCTAATCAACCTGTCCTCAACCTGGGACTGGCTGGGGGCTGAGTTGCCGCTAAAATCTGGAAACGCTCTCTGGACGTATAAGGTGAGACCAGGAGCAACAGTGGGAAATGGAAGAATTCCCACCAACTTTACTGAGCTTTGGGCTTGAAGAGCAATGTTTTATTGCAGTTGTTTTCACTGTCCTCTGAACAGCTTATTTGTATTCTTTTTTAAGCCCCGAGACCTGATGGCACCAAAATTTAGGGTGAAGGATTTGGGGTGTAATGAAGGAGCAGGGTCTGCCACGACCTTCCTCTGCATGTCTGCATTAATTTTTCTCTCTTACAAGAATGAACTGAAAAACAAAACTCCCTGCCTGTGGCATTGCCCCATGCAGAGCAGGACAGCTGGGGGCTGGTGTGTGTGTGTGTTCACTTTTTTAGGATCAGAGCCTTTCTTTTTTTCCTCGAGCTGCATGCAGAGCTTCCCCTCAGCCACCGGAGGTGTGGATGTGGAGCAGGTGTCCTGCCTTCACCAGCATGGCAGGTGACTTGGGAAGGTGACTTCTTCAGCAGCATCTTTCTCTCTCGCAGAATGGGGGTTTGCTCAGCCCAGGAGTTTGGGTTTGTGTGTAGCAGTCTGTGTGTGTGTGCTGACTCTGCATGGAGCTACGTACAGCCGGCTCAAAGCCGAGTGCCTTGTTTTGCACTGAGGTGAAGGCAGCTGAGGAGTAGCTGCAAACAGACTGCATATCACAGACATGTGATTCCTTCAGTCCTGCTACATAGCTCCCTTCATGGCAGTGCTCTTTTAGAGTCCTCTGATCTGGTTATTCTGCTTGGCTGAAGTCCCTTGGCCACCAAGCCAAGCACTGGAGCTGCAGTGCTGGGAGAGGATCCTATGCCTGAGGTTTCCTACATTTGAACCAGGATAAGACCACAAGCACCTGTGAAATCTCCACTGCTGTCAGATTATTCACAGCAACTACATTATTAGATTTTAGTTTTGTTTATGGACATTTCAGAACCTTACCTACAAATAGCTCTGGTATTCCTGGATGGCTAAACACATTTTTCCTGACAATGGTTTGTAAACTGGTTTCTCTTTCTTGATGCCTGTAGGAAAATTTGGGCAGACACTGATGCTAGAGCCTGGGAGCCTGCTCTGTTCAGTTGCCAAATGTTCAAACACTGTCCAGCTGGGTGCTTTTGCACACATTGCAGCGTGGAGTTTCCTCCCATCTCAAGTGATAACCACCACGGGTGGGCACGTCCTGGGGTGTGCAGCACTGTGCAGTCACAAAGCACTGATGTCCAGTCTGTAGTGTGGTCCTGTGCTTAAATGTTGAGGTGTTACAAAGAGAATGCAGAGTTCAAAAGAAATCAAATGAGGCTTTTAGTTCTTGTTCATTTCTGGAAAATCTGCAGAGTATGTTAAATGGCATTAATACTGTGCCCATATTGCAGTTGCTGTTTAAATTGGCTTTATATGGGTTAAGCCTCTTAGCGTGGAGTTAGGATAGATTAGCAGCACCATCATCCATTTTACAGGGAAGGAAAGAGAAACACAGCAGCATGCTCATGATCATGCAGGATGGGAGCAGTCAAAGCCAGGTCTTTTCCTTCCTTGATGCCATGCCACACAAAGCTGTCACTGAGTTCAGCTGCTTGATTCAGAAGCAGAAGAGCAGTGTGCTTGTAGTAATGCAGTTACAAGAGGGATACCAACATATTGTGTAGGTCTTGTGATGGATGGATTCCTGTTTTAATCATCTTGCATAGCTCCAACATACACAATATGCCTTTGTGAGTACTAAATGGGGAATGAAGTCATAAAGAATTGAGACTTTGGGCAGGGGGGCATAAGTGATTATGAAGCATTCTTAGATGGAGGAGCTTGTAGAGAAGCTTCTGTAGAAGTTTTCAGAAGTGGGCAGGTTGAAGCTGTGTTCCTGTCTTGCATGCCTGGTGGGGAATAGATCAAACTGTGGGGCAGTCTTTTTTTTTTTTTTTTCTCCATTTTTTTTCCCAAAAGAGGGGTAAATTACTCAATTTTAATCTGAAAATACAAGAAGTTGAAGGATATGGGCAGGTCTTCTCTTCAGAGGAAGTATTTTATAGAGAAGATCATTTATAAATATCATGGATAACTGATGCTATTCAAAAGTACTGGCTTGTTTCCAAATGAACCAATGCATAAGTAGACCTACTCTTTTCTCATTTAAATGCATTCTTTTTTTGTCTTGGTTTGGATCCAGAGGCCTGATCTACTGTTTTTTATCCAACACTCCTGTTGAATCCATGTGGATCAGTTACCATTATTGAGAGCATCAGGTTGGTCCTAAAGAGAACCTCTCACACCTGAAAAATGAACCTTGGAAAGAGCCTCTTCAGACTGCTGAATTTTCTAGTCTAGATGGACCACTTCTGTGCATTGGGGGTGCTGGAGACACAGAGGGGTGTTTGAAAATGAAAAAATCATTTAATTTGACAGTCTGTTTTCATAGATGTTTGGAGAACAACTCCAATTAACAGGAGTGCCCGAGTCCATGGGAACTGATGAAAACTACAAAATAATGGACTGTTCATGGTGGAAACCCAGTTCTCTGTTCCCATTAGACCAGCCTAGTCTGTGTTAGTAGCACTGCTGGCAGGGGCTTTCGTTCTGGGCAGCTGAGGAGACCTTATGGGGCAGGAAAGCATGGATTTAACCCTTAGGAAATACTGGAAACCAACTGCATGGAACTGTTCCAAGAAAGAATCTTATTTGTGTGTGTTACAGCCCAGGAACATACCCTGACCATGACTTGAACATCATCCTCTCTCCTGCATGTCAGTATAATCTTGCTGAGCACCCTCCAATGTTTCCTATAAGCAAGACACTGAAATTCCTGCATACAGATACATGGTCCTGCAAATCTGTGCTTTATTTGGCCCTAAGGCTCCCTTGCCACACACATCCAAACCCAGCAAAGCAGCAGTGATGCATGGTTAGAGAACCTGCACCTCCTAAACTGGTGCTTCTTCTCTTCTCTTTTTTTGGGGGTGCTGAGCAGGGAAGACAGAGCCCAAAAGTGAGTGTGACAATAGCCTGACTCCAACCTTAGGAGGATTTGGGGCTGCAGACTGAAGAAGTTCAGTAACAGCATGAGATAGACCACATCAGTGGTACATGAAAGGAGAAGCAAAACCTGGAGATACTTTGATGTGCTACCAAAGCTTTGCAGTACCTTCCCTGCTGAGTTAGAGGGGAGTTTTCATGTGGGGAGTCCAGAAAATGGCATCAGCCCCAGGTAAGGAAGCAGGAAGGAGTCCTGAAGAGTGGCTACTCTTTTCAGCTTTACCTTTGCAAGTAGGAATTGTGTCACTGAAGTCATCAAGAAAGGTGAATCTGCATGAGCAAAATGAAATTCAGAGTGGGTAAGATGCATTGGGCTGGAGTAATGAAAAGGAAGAGCACAGTAAATTGATAACTAACACTGGAAAGGAGAATAGGAAGGAAGTTGAAGGAGTGCTCGAAGTATTTTCTTGCACTAAGATGACATATAAATATAGAGAGATTTAATTAGGAGAAGGTTACTTGAAATCTCAAAGCCAGCTATCAGCTTCTCACTTTCTCACAATATTTTGTTAGAGCCTACTATAAAAAAAGGCATTTAATTAAAACAGATTTATTCATCCAATCACGCAGGCGTTACAGTGAGACTCTCTTTCTGGAACGTGGGTCTTTTTTGTTCAGCTGAAGGGAAATGAATAGTAGGATGGAAAAGGTATCTCCCCTTATATAGCAGGCAGTACTCATCCCCTGTACCTTAGCATTGGGTTGTCCTCTGTCTTTGCCCCGAGCCTGGCAGGCTGCTAACACACCATGAGCTTTTGTCCAGCATTTTATGTGTGTGAAAGGAGGATTTTCCCAGAGATGTTTTCACTTGCAATGCTGTAGTTGCTTCCATTGCTTACTGAGCCTCCATTGTGTGCCCTAAGGATTTGCAGTCCTATGCTAATGCAATACAGAAAGTAGAGTCACCTTGACTTCACATTTATCAGCTTATGCAAGTGCTAACCTTTTACTGCACTGCAACAGAAATGTCATTCCCATGCAGCCTGGAGATGACAAACAAAACAGCTTCATTGTCAATAAGGGGTTTGGGAGGCTGGCTGGCTCCCTGGCTGGTGCAGTGGCTTTGGGAGGGCAGCTCTTGTCAAACACCATGCAGAACAGAGTGAGCAGTCTTGGTTGTCTTGTGTTTTTCTTTGTTTGTTTTTGGTTTTGTTTTGTTTTTGATCCAGGGAGGGCTGCTGTGTGTTTGCTTATTTGTTTCTTGGAGTGGTCTCACCTTTTTCAGGCTTTAAAGAGGGCATACTTGAGATGTGCTGAATGTTCCATGTGGCATTATCTGGAGTGGTATAAGCAGCTCAAACTGGGGGATCCGTGGCAGGAGTGCAGCATCCCTAGAGCTATCACTGCCCCATGTTTTCTTTTATAAAATGTTGGAAGTCCCCAGAATGAAACTGGGGAAGCATATTTGCCTTTGACTTTTTCAACCTGAAATGTCAGCCAAGTAACATTTCTGGAACCAGGGTAGCCAGGCAGGAGGCAACAGTCACCCTAGAGCAGCGTGGAGCATCCTGCTGAGGATTTACAAGGAGACTCAGTAGCTTGCCTGAAACATATGGGAGTTGTTGGAGGATTCCAGTCTCTTTCACCCAGACCTTTGACTCCTTCAGCTCCCCTTGAAGGCAGTGCATGGAGTCTTGGCTAAGTCAGCAGAGGTTTGGGGTTGGTGTTAGTATGAGCATGATGTGTTGGGCAGGTTTGTTGCCTTCAGAAGGTTTCTCACTGAGGGGGACACCTGACATAGCACATGCAGAGTGAGCTTTGAGTGCTGCTGTCATTAAAAGTACTACAAAAAACCTCAAAACCCAAATAAAGGGAAACCAGGCAATAATCCTCATGGGGAAAAAAAGAAACTCTTTCAAGGCCCAGATATACCCTTAGCAAAATATTTTGATTTTGCCAAGGAAAGAAAGTCATCCATGACTGGGCAAGGATGGACTGTTCTGTGACATCCTAGGAATAAAAGAAAATCCAAAGTACTAGGAAAAAGAAAGACTTGAGGCTGAAAAGCACCTGCAACTTGGAATCCCTCCAGTTTGCAAATGCTGAGTAAATGCCACTTGGAGCCTCAAGGCCTGGCTGTGGGGAAAGGTGCAGGGACTCTGGTGCCTTCCTTCCCACTGCAAGAGCTGATGGGCTGGAGGCAAGTAGGCATCATGGGGATAAAGAGAACACCAGTGACAGGGCCAGCACAGGGTGGGGTGCACAAGAGTGAGCTGGGGGTGATTGGGTCAGCAGCAAGCATTACCTTTAATTATTTTAAGGTAGAGCATGGAGCAAAAGCTGTAGTCACCATAATAATATGGGCAGAGCCCTGGGCTTCCAGCTCTCCTCTCCCTCATCATGCATCCTCCCCATGGAAATACAGAGGCAACTAGTAGGAAAAAAAACCCCATACCAACAACCAAACAATCTGTGTGTTCAAGTAACTACTTTCTAACACACAGAGAAGTGCTTGGATTCATCCAGAGGGGACACTTACTGAGCTGGCATGAAATGAATTAATTGTAGAAGATAGTGTGATTGTCTTTTAGGAGACATTCCTGAGTGCATAGGATTGAGCAGAGACATTTAAGAGATGTATCAACTCTCACTCCAGCTGAAAACACCCCTCTTGCAGCATGAGAGGCTGACAAAGGAGGAGGTGAGTCTCTTCCACAAGGAACTGTAGGGCTGAGTGGCAGCAGCAGCATCCCTTGCTCTTTGAGGGGAGAAGAGTAGTACTTGTGCTCAGGTGGACAAAGCCAAATAGGTAAATAATTAAATTTGCCACTACCTAACATCAAGGAACCCTTTGTGGGAATGGCTGTTGCCCTACAGTTTTCCATGCCTGTGTGTTAGCTGTGTGAAAGCTGGAGAGCTGTATGTGGCTGCTTGGCTCAGGTTCTGCAGGCTGCTGTTCAGGGTGGAGATGCTGCACAGAACTGTGTTTGTGGTTGACAGGAGTGCTTTCTGGTAGTAAGTTCTGCACTGCTGTGTTTTGATCAGAAATCAGTAAGGTTGGACTTGAACTGTAGCTCTGAAAATAGCTCTGGAAGGAAGGAGCCAGACCTGCTGGGCCAAAGGTATGCAAAGAAGAAAGCAAATAGCAAGCAACTGGGTTGGTGCAGTTTTGACAAAATGGAATTGTCTTCACTGACAGCAAAATCAAGCCCAAAAAGAGACTGCAAGGGCTCCTCAGAGTGCTGGAGGGCATGGGGAGGTCTGTGCTGAATCTGCCTTCCCACCTGAGAGCTGTGTCTTGCAAAGGTTTCTGATGGGGAGAGGATGAAAATCTCAGAGAAGCAGGGACTGAAGAAGTTGAGGAAAGGCAGTGAAGCCACAAATACAATCAGATTAACCCAAAAGATACTTCTGGTCCATTGTGGCACTCCAGAACACAAGCACTAGGAAATGTAAGCTCAAGAATTTGGCCTTAGTTCATCAGTGTAAGTAATACATTGTTTTATGTATTTATCATGCATCTACTAGCTGAAGCCAGCTACTAAATACAAAAGCTTCATCATAGTAACAGAAACGAACCTGAAAAATGAGAAGGTCTTGAGAAGATTGTGGACCTGAATGTTTTGGTAAAGCCAAACTAAGTCCTATATGTAATTAAGTCATTAGGAACACAGGGTTATCCCAGAGAGTCAAAGAATTAATTTTAGCTGTATGGCAACAAACCCCCAAGCAAAATCAGGCTCAGGATTGTAATCTAGGACATATCCCATCTGGGGATAGCTCAGAATTTGAGGAAAATCCCCATTTTCCATCGCAGTGATGCATGGAACAGATCATGTCTCCCATCAATACTCTTTTTGCAGTCATTTTTTTTGCTGTTCTGTTATGAAAACTTGATTGTGGGTAATAAAATTTAATGGCCAGTGTTCCAAGAATGCTAACAGCTAATTAGATGAACAAAAAAACATGTAAATTGTAATTTTTACTAACCATAGAGCTTGAAATTATAGAACTGTCTGTGGTCGTTTGGCCATGCCTGTTGAAAGTGTGAGTGAAAAAAATCCCCAGGTCTTCATTTAATCTCTTTATACAATCTGGATTTTGCCTTTTGGGTCTGTTTTTCAATCAGACACTTTATCTGCTTTATGTGGCTGGGAGGAACAGCACTGACAGGATCTTGCAAATGAGAGCTGTGCAGAGAGAGAAAGTTATCAAAGCTGGGAAGAAGGCAAAAAATAAATCCCAGGAACAGAAGATATTCCTGTTGCAGCTACCAAGACCTGGGCCTCTGGGTGTCCTTACCTGTAGCCACCTGTGATGCCACATGCATTAAATCCAAATGAGAGAAGCAATGAGAAGTGTGGATATAACAAAGCTCCCCTGAAGCCTTCCACACGTAGTTGAGTGGCTGAGGTGTGAGATGGAGTGGAGCGAGGTTCTTCTTCTTCTCTTCTTGGTCAAGAGTTGGTAGTGTCTCTTGATTTTCTTTCCTTAGAAAATGGGGGTGCAGGGACCCCGTAACCAGACAGATTTGCAGGAGGAGGGTTCTTAGGCCCAGGGCCTTAAAGAAAAAGGAAAGAAACTTGAAAGTAGTGCAGGTCTGGTAACAGAGATGCTGTTTGCATTTCTTTCTATAGCCACAGT
This sequence comes from Calypte anna, assembly GCF_003957555.1. NCBI lineage: Eukaryota > Metazoa > Chordata > Aves > Apodiformes > Trochilidae > Calypte > Calypte anna. The sequence continues at coordinate 16,093,668 of NC_044247.1, read as the reverse complement.
TGTGACTGTGCTTAAATAAGGTTGTCTAGTGTGTAACATGTTTTTGCAGCTGATTTTAAGCTCTGCATGGCAGTAGTAGAGGTGTCTCAGAGTTGAGAAGCTCTAGCAGGCCTTGGCTGTGAGTAAGGAAATGCATTTCTCCTCTGCCAAAAGTGGTGTTAAAGCTGTGTCTGTTTTAGCTGGTGGAGTCAAACGCATCTTCTCCTGCTCCATGTGAACAGGAGTGTGTGATATCTGGCTGGAGTGATTTAACAGAATTACAAAACTGTCTTCATGAAGAATACCCAGTGATGGTTCTGCACTGTATTGACTGATAACACTCTTTTATGAATAGCAGAGCAAACAATCCTTAAAAGTGTGTGTGGGAGTCAGTGTACAAAATGCCCTGACCTGCCTGGTACCAGAGCAGAGCACAAAGACATCCCTTGCTGCATGGACCATGCTGAGTCTTTTTTTTCCAGGCAGAAAAGGGCTTACAGAGGAGGTGGTACCATGCCCTGCAGAGAAGGTTTGGCATGCCTCAAATCAAGCAGTCTTGGTATTGCCATGTCCATGGGCTCCAAAGCCCCATTTCTCCCTGCTGTGCCCCATACCTTAGATCTACAAACTTTGGCTTAATGAGATTTTTAAACTTAGATAATCTGGGACACTTTTGGTCTGGTTTGAACATCAATGAAGTTCACTTGGTGAGTCACACTCTATTTCACACCCTAGAGGCTAGATTTTTTTCTTTTCCCCCCAGAAGAAGACATTCTCATGCAATTATTGAACTCCCAAAGCTCAGGGCTGAAAATAAACCCCAGCAAATGTGTCTAGACTCCCAAGGAAGTGACAAGCATGGCATGACTGTCATCTAGAGTAGTCTAGCCATGCAGGCTGTAAACAGTTATGGAGAGCACACAGCCCTGGGGAAAAGTGCTCTCCTGGAGTGAAACAGCTCCTCAGTACCCAGCTGAGAGGGATGCTGCTCACAGGGCCTTCTCAAGACCTGCTCAGCCCTGGCTGCTGGTGGGGTTTATCAGCCTCAGTCTTAGTGCTAAACCAGTTCCTTTCCCTCACTTTACAGATAGTGCATCACTGCTCCATTGGCAGAGATCAGTATCTTGTAAGCCATCTGTAGTGTAAGAAACAATGCTGTCTTGTCAGGGAGATGGTGAGAATGATATCCTACATGTTGTGTATCTGTGATTTAGCAGCTCTGCACAGACATCCAGGAAAATCAGGCACAGAAAAAGCACAGCGAAAGGTACATCAGGATGCACATATAGGAAGAAATCCCAAGAAGGCAATAACAAAGACATCCTGCAGGTAGATGTTGTTCAGTTAAATTAAGCAATTCCTCACCCTTCTCTTTTGCAGCCATCAGTGCTCACTATTCCTTTCATGTGCAATAAATCACAATTTTTGATGTATGTCTGCCATGATCTGACCTGTATGTTTTGTAGAAGCTACTGCCTTGGAGGGACCACACACTGTCTCATGCCTCATTCCTTTGCCTGACAGAGATGTCTGAGAGATGCCCAAAGGACAGGAGGGGGACAGGGGTCTGTGGCACCCCAGTAACTCCTGGCAGATTTCCAGACACCAGGGCTAGCTGGAAGCTAAGAGAGGCAAAGAGCCCTTCCAGAGCCTTGGGGGGGAGAGATCAACATCAAGAGAGGAAGAGAAAACTAGGAGAGACAGCCGTGGTAATTAACACTTCAGGGGTGAGTTTTATTAACCCACAAGATCATCCCCTCAGCAGAGATCAGACAGGGGAAAGTGAGAAGATGTATCAGAAGAGACTTGAAAGGAACGAGGAGGGAGGAAGGGAGGACAAGGACATCAACTTGGGAGGGAAAAAAATAATGCCCTGGACAGTGAAGACAGACCCAGGGGCAAGGTATTTCTTAACTGTTTTCTTTTGAAAGTTTGCAAAACATTAATATTTGAAATAGTTTATTCTTCATTAGCATAATTAAGAATACACACGTCTAAACTCCCTGCAAACAGAATTAACAAATTAGCAGGTGCAGGAGTTGGGAAGCGAGAGGTTTGGGAAAACAGAGCTTGCAAATGTCGGCATTAAGTAGAGCAGTGAAATCGTGCCAAGCCCTATTTATGGATTTGTGCATTTCCTTTGCAGAGGCCACTCCTGCAGGCAGGGGGATACAGCTCAATTTAAACACGAGCCCCCTGCAGTTAGGCTGCTGCTGAGCCTAAAACTGAGAGCATACCAAATAAATCTCTTTTGAAGAAAAACTGAGGAGCCTCACCTCAGCTGTCTCTTGAAAGCTGAGATATCTTGAATGAACACTTAGCTGAACAGGGAAGCAAACTGCAAAATTAAACCCAAGAGAAAATTTTAGAACAGTATCTTGAAGAAATAAAAAAAAAAAAAAAAAAGAATGATTAAGTTAGACTGTAGAAAGAACTTGTGAAGGAAGAAGAAAAAGCATCCTATGCCCATGGGAGAAATTCCCCTTAGACCACTGACTGATTTCCGAGACAGCATCCTGCAAATTTTTTCAGTGTGGGACAGAGTAGCCCTGTAGAATATTTAAAATAAGTTGTTTCCCTAGTAAAGAAGGACATTTTTTTATCATCAGCCTTTCAAGGGATAGAACTGCTGCCCCCCCATCAAGGCATGGACTCCAGGAGAAGGGAAGTTAGTGAGACTGGAAAGGGGTGCCAGAGGCTTTTGCTTGCTGTCCTTTAAAAAGTACTTTTATATCTGTGGCAGCTGAAAAGCCATATAAGAGATGGGTCTTATTATTGCTGGTAGCCAAAGGGCACAATCTAAGTATGAAAAGATTAAAAAAATAACATGGTTATTCCTAAAAATCTCTGACCCAAATCTCTGACTTTATAAGAACAATCTAGTAGTTGAATAGGCAAGTTTTATACTGGAGAGATTATTCAGGAGCCCTACTGGGGCATTAACAGAAGCAGATCTATGTATCCTATGCATTTCTTTACTTGCCAGCAGTAGAACAGTGTTAGTCCTTTTCCATTCTGCTTTATGTCTGTGCAGCATTTTTTGGTATCAGAGTCGCATGCTCAGTACTGTTGAGAACATTTTTCCATTTTAAATAAATATGGTTTTATCTCCTCCAACCTTTCTGTAGGTTTTCAAAAACTGTCCAGCTTGCAGTTCTAGGATCTTTCCTGAGCTATCTTAATGAAGTAGGATTTGGCTTTACTTCTTAATTTTATCTGCAGATTACTCTGCTTATTATCATTGTCAGGGGATGCTCCCTCCCATTTTCTTTCTATGATGATTTCTCTTTTTATTTTTTTTTTTTTTCCTTTTTTTTTTTTTTCCTTTTTTTTTTTTTTTCCTGTATGCCATTTCTGCCTCCCCATAAAATAATCTGCTTTACTGCACAGCTGAGGCAGTCATTTTGTCAGGAGACTTTCTCAAGAGAAGTGGCAGTGAAGGATGGTAGGACCAGGCCTGTCTGGTGCAAAATCACGACTGAGATAAATTGTGAGTGCACAACCATTGCAATCTGTAATGCTTCACCTCCATCATTTTAAAACGGTGCATTCATCAAGAACTTTTGCTTGTACAAATCTGTCTTTTTCTCAGCCACCATCCAGGTGACTCAGGCTGCAGGATTTGGTGGTGAGATGTGCCTCAACCACCTGAGCTGCATTCAAACCCATCACCTGCTCAAAGTTCTTCAAATATTTTCATTTTTCAGAATTTCCTTCCCCTCTCTGGAAGCCACTCAGAAATTCTTCTTTCTCCTGTGAAGGTTTTAGAAACAACAGATGCCTGAGAGCTTCTTCCCTTTCCACAGAGGATGGGCACACAATCAGCACTGCCAGGCACTGGCCCTCCCCTGGGAGCAGGGCCGGGGTTCCCGAGCTCTCTTTTTGGTCTTCTCAGTTGACTGCGAAATGCAAATGATGTGCTCAGTGCCCTCGGGGCACAGATTTCTCGTGTTCCTGTCCCCAGTGCTCTGTAGCTGCAGGGAATTTGGCTCCTGATCACTCCGTTTTTGCCACAGTTTGGAAACACCCAGGGAAACAATATTCATAGCTCTTGCACTTTTTCGTCTCCTAAGTGCTGCAGTGAGCTGTTGTTTAAAGCAGCCATTCTTTGTGATTGGGAAACATTTACGTGAAGAACGTGATTTTTTTTTTTTTTTCTTCTCATCCTTCCAAGAGCCTCCAGGCTGGTTTGAGTGACAAAATTAAGAACAAAACCAAAATGGAGCCAGATCTGGAGTGAGTACTCTACAGTAACTCTGGAGACTGTCAGGGTAGGGGGCTGCAGGTGATGGCTCTTGGGGCCTGACTCCAGTTTTAGATAGAACAGTTCCAGCTGAGCTTGTTTAGAAATGGTAACTGATAACCACTAATAAATCCACTCAATACTGGGCCAAGAAACAGAGCCTCAACAGCTGTCACTGTTACTTGCTTATAGCTTGCTGCAATTGCCCTTTCCTCATCCCAACAACTGTGCCACAATCTTGGGATTTTCCTTTTCTGTCTGGGTGGGTTATTTGCAGTTTCAGCCAGGCTGAGGCAGGTCCAACCCTCCCTCCTGCCATCAGCTCTCCTTCAGACAGTCTTCACAGATTATCTTGTTGATTGAAGAAATGATTACAACGCTTGTTTTGCAGAGTGAGAACAGGGGAAAAAAAAAAAAAGCAACAAACCTCTCCTCACTGGCAACAGCAGCCAGAGAGGACAAGCAGCAGGCACAGAACCAGTGGACAAGGAGCAGGGAGCTGATAATGATGCCATGGCAAGTTAGTGCTGCATTAGCAGATAAGGCAACAGGGCAGCTTGCTTGACAGTGTTTCTCAGTTTGGTTGACATCTCTTTTTTATTATTATTTGGTGGAAAATGAATAGATAGCCCATCTCAAAAGAGTAGGGGACAGAGCAGTGATGTCAGGCAGATAGAAGCAGCTTTTCTGTGCTGTCTGCATTTGCAAAGATACATACTATGAATATATTACAGGGCTTTTTTTTTTTTTTTAAGCTCCTCACAATGGTTTTTGTTTATTCACACCTGCAGGATGGGTGTGTGAAGAGAAGTAGAATTGCAAACTGTAAATACTTCATAGTAAGAGTAGCTAAAAGTATATGCTGCAGCCCTTCCATCACAGGAAGTAATATGAGGCATTTCAGTAGCTCAGACTGATTTTTGTGGAGGTAATACTGAAATATTTCAGGGATAGGTCAATACTTCCCCCCATTTGCCTCCCACATTGGAGCTTTGCCATGGGCTCTATACCAGAGGATCTTTCTGTCATCCTTTGTGTTGACTTGCTGGAAGCTGTGTGTTGCTTTCAGGACAGATGAAACCAAATCTGGGCTACCTAGACCCTGGGAAAACCACACTGACAGAGCTGGAGACCCAGAAGGATGTTGCCTGTGAACCCAGGAGTAGATGTCCTGTTTATTTTTGTCCAGAGCACCTGAAGTCAAACATCCCAGCAAATTTCCTGGCATACAAACACTGTGCATGTGTGCACAGAGCAAATTCACTCAGATAAATTCAGGCAAGCTTGGTATTTGTTTTAGCTGTCATCTCCCTAGAAAAGTTCTGTTTGGTGTTTGAATTCACTTGCAGAGGCTGAGCAGCCTCATCCCAGGTTGCTCACAGGCTGTAATGGGTTCTGAGTTAAGCCCCTAGGTCTAGGATTGAACAGATTCACATGAAACACTGCAACAAAGCTATAATGAAGGTTATAACACAAACCAGGGGCTGATTTTTACCCCTAAATGATGTCAGTACCTCCTGGTCAGGCAAGAGGCCTCAAAAGTCATGTGTGGTGGAGGGGCAGGTAGCAGAACTATGCTGGGCTGAGCCAGACAAGGACAAATCTTTTCCCATCATGGCAGAGCAGGTTCATCCAGAGGAGTGTTTTCCCATGCACAGTTAAAACTCAGAGCATTAACACACCTGGATGAATTAAGCAGCCTTCCCACAAAATGTAGTGAATCTGTATCTATTGAAATGTTCTTACACTTTTTGTTTTAAAATACAGCTAAAATAGAAATTTAAGAAGGTTCCCATTGAGGAAGAACAAGTCACAGATGTACAAAATTTAAATCTCTGGACAACACCTTTTTGAAATACCTTTCTGCTGAAGAGGACATCAAGTTCAGTAGGTGAAGAAGGAGTACAGAGTATCACTAGGAGCAAAACAGAGAATAACAACTTCTCAGGGTTGCTACAGGTGATCATTGCTAGCAGTGAATCAGCAAGTACAGAATAAAATCCATAGCTGGCTTGCAGAAGAGAACAAGGAGCATCAAATGTTTCATCCTTTTTAAATGGTTAGGCTTATGATGTTCTTTTCTATGGTCAGGTCAGTCCAGATGTGAGGAGGGCTTGTGAGCTGACAAATGTGTCAGTTTTGTTTCCAACTACAGCAGTTAGAGACAGCAAAAATCTTTTCCCTGCAAATTTTCCTTACTCGGGACTGCAGACGAGTGTGGTTATAATGGAACTTTGCACCTCTCCAAAATGACATCTTCCTTTTCCATCCTTAATGCCAGCCTTGGCTACCAGCTGGCTTGGATTCTGCAGAGACATGGTGAGGTGGAGCTTTGCATCCAGAGACCCCCCTGAGAAACCCATGGGATGTATCAGGCCAGTAGAGCTCAGCCTGACACCAGGCCAGTTTCATGGTGTTCTTCTCTCCTGGTTCTCTGCTGCAGTCAGCACTACAGCATGGGAGAGCCTTTCAGCTCCTCACCAAGACAACATGATTCATGTCTGCTGCATGCTGGCTTCCAGGCACTCCCCATGTCTTGAAGCATATGTGCTAGAGTCCTGGAGTGCCATGCTATGTAATGACACTTTCTGAATTCCTCTGAAATCCATCCATAGCTGTGCTTCTCGACTTGGAAGGCAAGTCAAACCAAGTGCTTCGCACATCGAGTGGAAAGTGGTGAATTTTGCAATGCTCCTGGCTTCCTGGGCAGGTTGGTGCTACAGAGTCATCCTGGCTCTCAGTAAGACTGTGTCCTGCAGAGAGAGCTTATTCATCTAGCAGAGAATTCAGCTGTGCCAGGATTCCCATCCTCCAGCGTTAGGCGGTCTCGTACATGTCCTGAGCTGACATGACTGAGACTACAGCCTGACTGAGAAGTGAGTTGGAATCCTAAGTTCTAGTTAGGACCACTGATTGCTCAGAGGAATAAGCTCTTTCTGAGGCCCAACAGCAAACTACGTGTATGATATTTTTTGTAATAATACCTTACTATATACACACACATACATATACACACACAGCCATATGCAGTTGGTCATGACTCATCAATTGATCTTGCAGCAGAAGAGAATTATACCCAAGAGATGGCCTTTCCAAATCAAACATATATATCTTAGATAATTGTCAGCCTCTCCAGGAAGTTAAGAATTGCAGCTGGGACTTGAGTCAAATTATGACATTTTGAGTTACTGGCAAAATTTTTCTTTTGCCTTCTGTAGATTTATAATCTGAAGTTTGAGGTTGTCTTTCTGTAGATGTATAATCTAAAGTTTGATGCTGTCATCTTTTACAAACACTTCTCAGATGAGGTTACATGCAGTACCCCAGTGACTGTGTATTCTTAATTACTCCTGAAGTGATGATGAGTGATAAATGTTCTAAGAATTTTTCTCTGCATCTTCTCAGGACGGATCCTCCAATGTGAATCACAAATGACTGCAGCCTTGCATTTTTATCACCCACTCTTATTAGTGCTCTCCTTTTTTACTCATCATGGGCAGCAAAACCAGATTACTCATCTTCAATTTTATTAGCTGTCGGTTTCTCATTCTCATGTTGTACTGCAAGCCTGCAAGTTTTGGAAAGCACTTATTCCAGGGGAATGATTTACCTTATACAATTTATGAGCTGAATGTAAACTTCCTGAAGCCATGGGACCTTTACAGAAGGGAATTTACACAGCCATATATACAGAAGGTCATTGCAATTTTATCATTTTAAAATCCTTCTGAGGTTGTACATTTATTCAGCAGTGGCTGTTTTTGCATTTAAAAGCATCAGGAAAAAATTCTGCTTCTTCAGAGCAAAAAGGTGGAGACTGATGCAGAGACATCCTAAGAAGTGGTGAGACTTAGGGTTGCAATCTGATCTCCGTGAAAAAAGCAATTTTCTGGAGCAAGAGAGGCTCTTTGCAGAAGAGCAGGAATTGCAGAATCTTGCAAAGTCAGTTTTATTTCCTCAAACTGTGGGAGGTATAAGCTCAGTCAGGCATTGTTAGTAAATAAGATCTAGAGCACTTAAAAGAAGGATCCAATCACAAATTCAGTTGGTCCATGAACTACATGTAATATTATTTACCTAAGTGGCCCTTCTGGACTATTTAATAACTTGGGTTTATAACCTTTTTAAAAAAGATCAATATTACTGAGCACACAGCTTCTGAGCATGATGAAAAGACTCAGCCTTTTTTTGCAGTTATGGGCCACTGTTCCCAGACCTGAAATCCAGATTAGAAATACAACATGAGGAAAACACCGTTCCTGAAATACTAAGAATTAAAAAAAAAAAAAAAAAAAGCCTTGGAGAGAAGGTTGGAAGGAAGCAGTGAAGCAGTCAAGCGTTGTGCAAGAGATCAGTTCTGTTATTGGGGTGATACAACTGGAAAACACAGGTTTCCAGCACACAAACCCTTCTGCAGACTGGAGAGAGCAGTGGCAGTGATGTCTGAAGCCACACACATGGTTTTGCCAATGCCTCAGAATGATTCTCCAGTGGCAGAGAACACCCATCTGCCCTCTCTGCAGCTTGGCAGATGGGGTGGTTTTGTTGTCTACTCCAAGGTGTCACACTGAGTCCCATCAAGTGGGAAAGAAATGTCCCTCTTGCCTGCTGGGCTGGGGTGCAGGATCTGCTGTTTGGTTTGCTCCTCAGGTGCTTGTTTCAGCTGGGAGCACTGAGCTCTGACAGCCAAATTCAGTGTCCCTACCAATCTCAGCTGCTTCCATGACACAGGATGCTCAGCAGCAGTGCTGCTTTCCCACCTCTTCATCAGCATTGTGAGAAGCTGAATGATGATAAAAGCAAATCAAAGCCAGGAAGAGATGGTTTTATAACGGGCCAAGTGACAGCAGGGATGTAAACTGGCACTGGTTCACACCCTTTCAGTTCCATTCCTCTCTCTTTGTTCTGGTCATTGTGATTCCCCTGAGACAGTGGCACGAGGAGTGTGTTGTGTGTGTGAAGTTGGAAGTGAGGGATGGGGTTCAAATGCTTGCAGATCCTAAAAACATTTGTAGTGAAAACTAATGAAATGTTTAGGAGCAGAAGGTAGTGCTGCTGGGTGACCTTTGCCTGTCTCTCCATTAACCACCTCTCTAACCAGGGGATGCCATTCAGTGCTGCTTTTCTTTCTCCTGGCCATCTCCTCACTGCCTTGCACATCACTCTAACCTATGTGCAGTTTTCGTGATGCTTTGTCTCCAAGATGACACATAAGAAAAGAGAGTTAGTTTTCCTTTCCTAGGGCCCAGTCCAGCAGCAGGAGATCCCAGCTAACCCAGATGTGGCTGTTGTAATGCCATTTCACTCTCCAGAATGAAGAAAAGTGACCTTGTTGATGCAGGGGATATAGATAGGCCTGAACTAAGTGTTGGAAGATGCAGAGAAATTTTTTTTGCAGGGTTGGAAAAAACATTTTGTGTTATTAGACAAAGTAATGTGGCTGGAAACCTTCCTTCCCCAAACCAGACAAGCTGTTCCTGCCAGTTATGGCTGCTTTTCAGGGGGTAAGGCTCTCATTTCTGTGCCAGGCAACACAGAAGTGCTGTCAGGCTGAAATGGCTTGAAGTTTTGGTCTAATAGTTCAGGGAGAAGGGTGACCCACCTGGAGAGAGTTGTCAGAGTTCAAATTGTGTGGTAAGTTCTCTTCCCCTGGTGTCATATTTTTATGTCATTCTTTGGGTTTTTCTACACCTGTTTGTGCTTTAGGTATCACCAGTGTGTTACCCAGTCACCCGATATTGTCAGATGTGTTTGCAATCTGGCATTGGCTGGAAAAAAATTCCTTGCCCTAAATATTAACCCAAATAGGAGAAAATGCCTCTCTGGGAAGAGAATTCATATAGAAATTGTGTGTTTTCAGGCACAGATTCCAAAATTTTACAGTGACTGGTTTTGTTTCCTCTGCCTTTCAAGTGCTTCAGTTGCCTACCCCTTTTCTTACCTGGATGTTCATCAATATTTTTGTCATGTTTTCACTGTTAAGTGTGTGATGATGTGCAGATGGATAGGATGAGAAGAATTCAGGGCAAATAATTCATTTTGTGAGTCTATCTTGTTTGCTTTTTTGTTGCAGCTTCTTATGTGCTTGAAGTATTAACAAAATGCTTTCTGGAAGATGAGGTCTCACTGTGAAGTTAAGATCTCTGAAGCTTTCTTTTCTTCCCACAAAACTGTTGGAAAGGAAAGGGATCCAATTCTGGCATGATGCTTCATAAGGTGACATTTGTTATAACTCATTGCAAATGTTACTCACCATCTACAAAACATTCAATTAAACTAAAGAGCAATGAAAAATATCCAGTCCCACTTTAGCAGCTGCAGTTGTCACCAGAATCCCTCAGGTCTTTTAGAGCTAATAGATTTCCCCCTGGAGACCTCCAAATGGGCACCCAAGGACAAAATTTCCCTTCCCATTTGGGCTTCTCTTTACTTTCCCAAAGATCTCTTTGGTCCTTCCTTGTTACCAGACCTGGTCTGCATCCTTCTGTGTCTTGTCAATATTTCAGGAATTGGCTGGACCCCTCAGGGGTGACATTTTTGGAAAATAATATTTGAAAAGAATATGAATGTTTGGAAAATGACCTGTGATCCTTAGTCCTTTTGAAATTCACAGCAGTTGGTTATACATGTAGTTAATTGAGACGTGAACTCCTAAATCACACGAAGTTGTTCCTGAGTTCTAAAAGCTTTAGGGGAGTAATGTTTCTTTAGAAAATGAGCCAATAAATTTACAAAGGTTTCTTAATCAGATCCTAGGCCCTTCTGCCTCCAACACCTTTGTGTGTGTCTCCAGGTTTGAAGCATATGAGCTGTAACCTGGGAAATGTAACAAACAAAAACTTTTATTTCTAGGAAACCAGGATACTAAGAGAGGGGGTTTTTTGTTTTTGTTTTTTTCTCCTAAGAGATGCCAAAACTCATTGTTACAGATCTCTGGCTCCTCAGGAAATTCACAGATGTAGCTTTGCTGTATGCTCCAACCACCCACTGTTCTGCAGTGTCACCTGGGCTGGAGCTCAGATCCACCCACACCAGCAGTACCGGGCCCAGTACCCTGGAGCTGGAGGCAAAATGTGGATGGGCTCTGCCCAACACTTCAGCACCTGAACCACAAGATCCTCTGTCTTATTATTTTTGTATAAAGCCTCCTCTTTCCCCTGGATAGGGCACTAAATTGGAACAAAACTCTGGGTAATTTGCTGCAGGAAAACACTGAGCCTTGGGCAAGGAAATGGAGTAAGTCATCCAATTAGAGCTGCTGGTGTCTCCTGGTCCTGATCTGCTGTGGTTTATGGATGCCAAACAGAGGTAGATAGCCATAGCTCCTTTTTTCCTTACAGTGAATACCTGTCCAGCTGATTTTCCTATGGCTTCAGTCACTTGCAGTGACTGAAGGAGCAGTCATTCATCCAGTTTGCTGCACTTATTCCAGGGCAGGATTCACTTCTCATTTTCCTCGGCCACAAACAGCAGCACTGCCTCTGGACAGCAAGGGTGGTGGCTTAAGACAGGCATCAGCCTGTCTTAAGGTCCTATGTGTAAGTGAGGAGAGTGAGAAAATACTTAAAAACATGAAAGCTCTAAAAATAAAAGCATGACCCAGTCAAAGAGTAAACGTTAGAGAAAAATGAAAACTTGTTCTATGAGATGGAAGCAGAGAAGCATCAGCAAAAATAATCACAATAAATCTTACTACTGCAAACAGGAGGGTGTAAACCAGCAGTTCCCATCACTGAAAGGTCAGAGATGCTGAGGACCTGGCTCAGTGGGTAAAAAGGAAGGGAATGAAAAAAAAAAACCCATCAAGTGGGAAATAACAGCAAAGATGAGAAATCCACCTATTTACACATGCGATAGATTATCCACATCATGCTTCTGACCAGATAAAAGAAATCAATGGCATAAGTGTTTAAAACACTTAAAAATCTATCAAGAGGGTGTCATTCTCTGTACCTCTGCTGAGCAGCAGTGTAACCTTTATTTTTTCAGACAGCCTTTTAATGTGGGGTTGCTCAGGAGGCTGTGTTACAGTCACTGTGCTGAGAATCAAACATCTTAAAAAGCGACCGAAAGCTTTTCCCTGCGGCAGTTTGTCCCCCGGGAGGGACAGATAGGGACTGCTTGTCTGTTTTGTCACTGAGGTGTGCTTCTTCTTCTTCCTCCTCCTCCCCAGGTTGCCTGGTCACTATGAACAATGGCCCAGCTATACTACAAAAAGGTCAACTTCTCCCCGTACAGAGATCGGATCCCACTGCAGATCGTGCGGGCGGAGGCAGAGCTCTCAGCAGAGGAGAAGGCATACCTGAGTGCTGTGGAGAAGGGGGACTATGCCACTGTCAAACATGCCTTGCAAGAGGCAGAGATCTACTACAACATCAACATTAACTGTATGGATCCTCTTGGTCGCAGTGCCCTTTTAATAGCCATAGAGAATGAAAACCTGGAGATCATGGAGCTGCTCCTGAGCCACAGCGTGTACGTGGGGGATGCTCTGCTCTACGCAATACGGAAAGAGGTGGTGGGAGCTGTGGAGCTGCTGCTGAATTACAGGAAGCCAAGTGGTGAAAAACAGGTGAGTTGAGTGTTCCAGTTCAGTTTCAAGCTGTTGTCCTGTGTTAGGGACTGCAGAAAGATGTGCTGTGCAGGAGCCATAGTGTAGCTGTGCAAAGTCCTCAGTGTGGATCATTTAAAGCGATGGAGTCAATGTGGGCAGTCCTGTTTGGATCCTAACTTACCACTCTGAGCAAGCACTGCAGTACTCAGTGTTTTCCATTTCACTCAGTCTTCTTTTCAGTCCTACAGTGCTTGTGGACATAGCAATTCATAGGTTGGTTTATGGATGTAAAGGATTTTGGGGCTGTCTGAATTGCATTACAGTCTGTAAATCCAAACTAGTGTCATGCTCTTGTGCTGATATGAAGTGGAATAGCTTTTCATAAGGAAATCCTGAAAATACACAAGTTTATAAATGACTGTAAGCAAGCATACAGTCTGCTAGATTCAGTACTTAGCCAGAGTGCAGATGTATCATCTTGATCTCCATCTCCAGAGAGCTCTGGTTCAGAAATGCTGAGGCAGGGCATAACATTACAGCATGAGCTAAGCTGCTGTATATCTGACAGTGAACACCTACAACTTGTAGGAAGGATCCTTTGTTACAAAGCCATCAGAGGGTTACATACAAATCTTTGTGAAAGTCTGAATCCTGTCACTGCAACTGACATGCATCACACTGTCCCTAACTTTTTTTTTTCTTGCTTCTTTTCATTTGCAAATACTACTGCCAATAACTAGAGCAGTGTATAGACATTACTGACCACTCAGGTGTTTTGCATGTTCACTGCTTAGAAAAGAACATAGAAAACTTGGATGATCCTTATCCATCAGGCCTCATTTTGAAGTCTACTTGAACACTTCCTCTACGTTGAAAGAAGAAAATTCTTTCTACCAGTCATTCATCCTAGAAAATATTTTCAATGGATAGACCCCCTTAATACACAGATTTTCACTAGTAATTTTATGTAGCCAAAGCAAAAAATATGGATGGACTTTGACAACGTTCATAGCATATATCATCCATAATGGGTGGTTTTAGCACTGAAGAGATGAATCTGTTCTGTCAGACATAAAAATGGAATTGATAACATTAGGTTTTAGTCTGACAAAATGTAAGAAGCAAAATACAGACCATTCCTGGAGAATGAGCTGGTTTTTTCTTGGTGTTTGGGAAAGTCTGAACATCCTTTAGGCCAACAGGACAGAAAGTAGAATAGAAGAGAACTTTTTTTCAGTAGCATGAGGAACTACCAGTAATTATTGCAGATTAATGACAAGTTTCTCCTGAAATGTCATGGAAAGCACGTGATGGGAGTCATGTGGATTTCTGCAAGATCTCTTGAATACCAAAACTTGTTCACTCAAATTCACAGCCTTGCAGACTTAACTGGACAGAGTTCCCTGAAAAAAAGGTCAGTTTATTGCCACTGAATTTCAGGTCCAACATCTCTAGCTCAGTGATATTTGGTAGTGGATCTGTTTCATTTTTCATTGTCTCTGTGCCAGCGTGCAGCTCTCCTTCTGTAGCCAGGTTTGTATCTGCTGTGAAGTTTACAACTTGAAGGAGGACATGTGTGTGGGAGAAGAGATGCAGTGCCAATTTCAGCTTTATTTACAAGGTTTGTTACAAGAGCAGATTTCACCAGCATGTTTTAGACTAGTACTGACTTGATGCAAAATCCTATGTACAAACCATGATTAACTTCTCTGGCTGTGGTTCAGGTTATTCTGTAGGCTGCAGGAAGTATTTCTCAGCAAGAGGGCTGTGGGACTGGACTTCATCTCAGCAGTTTAGCTGCTTGTTCATGCAGCAATGATTATTAACATTTATTTCATGTATGGTGATATAATATCAATTGGAAAGAAGTGCTTATTTAAGCAAATTTGGTTAGATTCTGAACCAAGTTCCTGATGCTAATTCCACACCAGAACTGATACACTCTTTCTCAGGAAGTCCTTTGGGAATCCCATACCTAATTGCTTTCACAAAAAGCACTTGATAAATCTGATTAGCACAGCTTTGTCCTGATCAGCTGCTTCCATGTTCTAAGACATAGAGAACACCTGCTTTTTTGGTAGAGCCATAACAAAAATTCACACTTCATAGAACAGTTTCTGTCTGGCTGAGAAATTTGTAAGGCAGTGTTGCAGCACTTACAGGTGAGCTTTAGGATAATGTATTCATTAAATGTGCACAAGGTTCAGTTTGCCTGAACAAACCTGAGTGAAAGCAGCTTCCTCTTTGTCTGTGCTGTGCCCTGACCAGAAGTCCAGCAGCAGCATCTTCTCTCTCAATACACCACCTTCATCCATCTGAGCCTGGGCACTGTGAAAACCTCCTGGTTCTCATTTTCCTGCTGCCTGCCTCTGATTTGACTCTGTACCAAAGTCTTGTTTCTCTGGCTGCCAGGCATGAAGAGCTGTTCCTATTTGTGTCTGTTCACGTCAGCTCAGTTAATTGTTGTCTTTGCATCTCAGAAGCAGCTGCCTAGCATCACTCAGGATGAGCCATTTGCTGAGCATGTCTCTGCTCCTTCCCACAACCTTATCATCCAGCCACAGCCCTGACTGAAAATGTTAGAGGTTGCTTTATGCCAGAATCTTTTGGGATCCCAATGACTGGATCAAGTTAGCAAAAGATAACCCCAAAACAAAGTGGAAACCTGACCTGCACAGCAGCTTCTGTCCCTTGTGAAAGAGTCTCTAAAAGGTGATGTGTCCTGGGTGCTCCACACTTGAGAGGAAGAGCTCTGCTTTTCCCATCCATAGTGACCTTTCCAGAGAGCAGAAGTAAATAAACTTTCAAACAGAAGTGACCTTTGGTGTGTTCCTTATGTAAGGAGGCTCGGGGTCTCGTTCATGATGTAAGGGACAGGGAGGCACAGATGAAGGGAGCAGGCAGCAGAGATGTTTGTGTCCTGTTATTAAGTGAGCACAGGCAGTCATTATTCTGCAAACCTTTGCCAGACTGCTGCTAAAGTGCCATTTACTGAAAATACCCTGACAATGGCAGGGGTAAATCATAGGCAGTAACTATAACAACACTGCAGCCCTGAGCATAAGGGGGGGGGGTCTCAGGAGAGGAAGAAATTGCTCTGTTTACATGTGAAGCACATGAGAGCCAGGAGCATGAACCACTTCTCTCTAAAGGCTGCTACAAAGCACATGATAGATGAGTGTGCAGAACAGTGATGTGTTCAAGTTGATCTGGTTCCTTTTAGGTTTATCTCCAAACAAGGCTTGTGGGCTTTTTTAAGAACTTAAAATTTCCCCTGCAATCTATTCTTCCCGGTCTTGACATCTTCCAACCATGCTTTTGTGCACTGCTCTGGGAGTCTCTTGCTAAAAAGCTGAGGTTCTCAGAAAGCTTCACCAGTCACAGCCAGGGTAGCTCTGTCAGTGTGTGAAGTGTTGTCCGGAATGGGATGGGAGATGCCTTGGTGCAGAGGAAGTGGAGCCCCAGGCTGGGACACTGCAGTGTAGGTGGGAGCTTTGCTGACCTCAGCGGGATGTGCTCTGGACTTGGCACAGTACTAAGAGCTGAATTATCAGGGAAATAAAGGAAAATTTAATTACCTACTCAAAATAGATTTAAGTAACAAAAGAGCTTTCCTCGTTCTGTAGTTTTTCCAAGTTCACTTGTTATTTTCAAATGTTACATAATTTACTCCAACTAATCCTCCAAGCTTTTTTTAAAAAACATAATTCACTTGGGCTGGTCACTTTATATTGCTGATTGCTCACTTTGATCACAGGACAGTTTGTTTTTTTCCCTCAATAGATGACAGACATTTGAGAAGCAAGAATATTTGTTTGCAAATATTAAGAGGAAGGGACAAAACTAACATTGATGGCATCTGGATGGTATGCAGGCATTGCCTTTCCTGCAGAGATTTTTAGTCAGGAAAGAAAAAGTGGGCATGATCTGATGCTCTGATAGTGATTGTTTGCTTTTCAGGACAGTGAAGAGGCTGATACTGTACTGCATAGTGTCAGGAGAGAAGGCTACACGTGTGGCAGACTGCTTGGCATGGCAGTCCATGCTCAGGGCTGCCACATGATGCCTGTCATGTTATTTAAGTAAGACAACAAACCAGTGAATAATCATCAAAGAGGAGGGCTAGGTTAGAATTAGTAACAAGCAGCACTCCCAGATGCTTATTGCCTTTAGGTTTATTGAGTCAGGAGGCTCATCTCTGCTGGGGTTAAACTGCAAAATCATCTGTGCACAGGACGGGTCCAATACACACAATGACAGAACAACATTTTGTTCTGTTCTGTGGGTACACACCAAGACCAGAGATCTGGCTGGGGTCCTACAGGATTGCACTTAACAGGGAACTTGCCATTATTTATTTTTTTGATCCATTACTACCCCAGGAGCAAGGTTTTGTATATAAGAAGCCCGTTGAACAAAATCTCTTACTGGATAAGGTTTCCTGCGTACCAAACTATTCAGTCTTTAAGCATATTTTTTCCTACAAGTCATAGCAGATTTATTTTCTTTTACTGTACAAACATCAGTCCAGTGGGTTATGTTTTCAGCCAGGCTGGAGCCTGCTCCTCAGCTGCATTAGTGGAAAGCAGGACATGTATATTTGACAGCTCACATTTTCCTACATATTCACTTCACTTTCTATTTATCATTAGTAACAGTTGTGCCTTCCTGAAGTGGTTTCTGCAGCACAGCAGACACAGTTTGTGCTGACTGCTGAGCCTTCATCCTGTTCTTTAAGAAGCTGTAGTCAGTCAGCTGAACTCCTCCACCTTCACAGTGTACCCAGAAGCACCTTTACAGGGAGCTGTTTTCTTCACAGCAATCAAGAGCTGACATCAAATGTTTACAAAGGGATGGTACCAGCATCTCTCTGGTATCTGCCAAAATTAGTGATTTGCTTATGGCAGATGGCTCCAAATTAATCTGATTCACAGATGGGACTACAAATGCAATTCCTCAATAGTGAGAATAAAAAGAGAAGGGATCTCTGTATTTATGGCTGTGATTGTTTTTTTAAATGGTCCAAAGGCCTTCATGAGAACTGATGAGGTACCTGTCCATATATCTTCCAAAAGGAGCTTTAAAAGCTTTATAGAAAGAAACCCTGGAAGGATGTGCTTGTGAAGAGGAAACTAGAGAGAAAAAAGGGAAGTTTTCAGTCTTAGTTGCTAATCCTCAGGCACTGCTGCTGAAAGGTTGCTGCACTCAATAGCATTAACAAATATAAAATTTCACCTCAAAAATCCTCTTTCAGATGAGCTGAGTGAGAATCTGCTTTAGTCTTTATGTAAATATTATAGATGAGCTTTTAACTTTATTTTACGAACTTTTATGGATGAGTCTTTTGTGAGCCAGAAATTATTTGTTGCATTAAACCATTTATTCTTGCCCAAATCCAGTAACTTTCTTGATACAATGAGGTTTAGCTTCCTTTTTCCTCCTCACACTTTGTTCTGTATGCAGTCTGGTACAAAGTTGAGCTCTTACCACCAAACAGCCCTTGATTTCTGCACACTTGCTGGTACTTATTAGATGTTCAAGCTCATTGCTAGCATTTCCAGCCCTGTGCTCTCACTGCCAGGACTTTTTGGGGAAGTCAGATGTCTCAGGACATACAAGCCAGATTCTGCAGGCAATTAGAGGGGAGTCTTAGAAGCAGCTGATGGACCTCAAGCCCTGGCTGCAGTGGTTCCTGTGGATCTGTCTCAGCTGTAGGTAAAGCCCACAGAGGTACCTTGCAGCAGGTCCAGAGGAACTGGGGTTTGTAGCTGTGAGAATTGTTATTCTGTCTCCTTCAGCAAAAGGTTTATTTTTCCTCTGGAGCTGAAGGAGAGATTTGTAGACTTGCCAGCTGAAATGCTAAGCCTTGCAGCAAGCACTACCTCCTCACTTACAAGTTAAGGATTGGTGTGGAGAGATCACTCACAATGCAGGCTGTCCAAACTCTTGCTGATGTGGTGATTGTAGGTGTTATCTTTTTTCTGGAATATCAGGGATGAGGTGGTGCCAGCAAACTTCACACAGAGGTGTGAAGTACAACAGAGTGATCAAAGCAAGCTCAAAGAGCAAGGCTCTGCACAGCCCTTCTGCAGTGTTAACCATGGCATAGCAGCAGTATTGGTGTTCTTCCTGGAGTTAAACAAGTTCAGCTGACTCAGGAAGGTGCTGCTGAAACCAGGGCATCTGGAACAAGGACAGGCATGACCTGTTCTTACTGAGTTCTTGCTATTGAGCACTGTGACAGAGAGGGTAACAGGCTGGTGGGTCTGACAGTACAGGTGCTGTGTCCTTTGGTAGGAGTCAAAGCATTCATTTCCATGTTGGAATGAGAGGTTCAAAGTGACAAGGGAAGGCTGAACCTGGTTAGATACACTCAGAGCAAGAGCAGGCTCTGAAGAAGAGAAGCAGCTGAGAAAACCTGGTCACAAGTTCTCAGGATGAGAATATTTGAAAGGCACAACAAGGAAGAAAGAGTGTGTCTGAAAACAGAAAACTGCTCCAAAGGCTCTGCTAGCATCCAAGCTTTTCATTATTTTTATTGATGCAGTAATAATTCACAGCTATAGTTAACATGCCTTTGACACTGGTGGCTGCCTTCAAAATGAATTCCATCTAATTAAACTAAACAACAGAGAAATCAAAGACCACTTCAGTTAATGATTGCATTTAACCAGGAGCTTCTCCCCCAACCCCTTTCCCCAAATAAGCTGAAATCTATGAAAAGGAGGCATGAGGCAAAACCTGGGTGATATCTCATAGACCTAATGAGTAGGATCAGGGTGAGGGCTGCTCTGCCAGCTACCAGACGTCTGACAGAGGCAAATAAGTCCCTGGCTCCTTCTCCTTGGGCCAACAGAAATTCTGTTCTTAGTTCCGAGGAGAGGTGGTGGGGCTCAGGCCAAGAATTGCATCACAGCATGCACAAACATGTCATGCTTGTAATTTAACATATAAATAGGTGGAGAAGTCAGGAACGTGCTGTTCCATGAAGTGCTTCCCCAGGAATGATCATCATTCATTTGTGGGAGGGATCTGAGCTCTTGCCTGTGTTCAGTGCATTTTCAGGCTGGAGTGATGGGCACATGGGATCCAGCTGGGTGGACTGCCAGTAACCAAATTTTGTAAGGGGGGGATGTGAAATCCTGTTTGTGTTCCTTTTGGTGACTCTATGGTGTCTCTTAAGGTGTTAAGTTTCAAAAAAAAAAAGCATAATTGATTTCATTACCTACCCATCCCCATGAATGGGCACAACAGCTGCAATGCATTTTCCGAGGGAAATTTCTTTGTGTGGGGAGATTGAACATAACAAATCAGACTCCTCTGAAACAAAGCTTTGGGATACATTAAAAAGTGTAGGAGTCCCCTAATCCTTTTCTGGGCTGCTGAAAAAAAACCACAACCCAAAGCCTGTCGTTGGGTTTGCAAAGTAGAATGGCAGCTTCCCAGCTTTGTCCCTGTGGTGGGCAGTCTGGTGGTGAAAACAGGGCAGGGAGGTGGATCCAAAAGGCACTGCCCAAGATCAAGGTGCTCCCTGCTCCCCTCTGCATTGTTACAGGAAGAAAAGGCTGTAATCCAAGGTCTGTGCTCTGACATTGCCTTGGGAAAACTCTTTGGGAAGCTGCCCAAGCCTGGGAGAAGCTCAGGATCACTCACATGCATCATTGGTACTTAACTCATGGGAGTGCAGAGGGCTTGTGTGCCCCACTTAGACACTCTTCAGGCAGACAGATGATGAGTTAGAGACAGCCTCTGAAGCATGAGGAGCAGATCATTAGAGAGATGTTTTGAGCTATTCAGGATTAGAAATAAAGGAAGTCACTGGCTAAGTGATAATAAAAGAAAGATGACAGCCACACTCATTTTACTCATGTGAGACGCTGCCACCTGTCTATATTGTCAGTTCTTCACTACTGCAAACTCTGGGGCCTTAACCAAGCAGACACTGAGGCTTCTGAAATGTGTTAAGAACGATGCCAAAAGCACAACTTAGTAGTCAAAAAGGGGAGAAACCACAGCCTCCTGCTTTGTGAGCACCAAGATAGGTTTTGTGCAACATCTCCCAGCACTGGGCTGGCACCAGCTGCAGTCATGCTCCTCTCTGTGATGGTGTCTGAGCATCCAATCTGATTATTTTCTTTTTTGTTTGTTTTGAAGGAATGTGATTGAATAGGAACACAACTCCACCTCTCCCAAGCAAAAAGCCCTCCCTCTTCAGACCCTGTTAGCAATGTATTGCCTCACCTAAACTTAATGAAGCATCTCTCACCCGCACGCAGTCATAAATTACAGGAAATGGGGACATTTTGTGTACAAAGATGACATAAAAGGCTATAGATAGCATGATTATTAGCCTATATTAGCACATCTTGTCCTTGTTGCCACTAAGAATAGAAAATACAGATACCAGATAAACTGAATCAAAAAGATGGACAGCTCTTCCCTCCCAGAATAAATCCTGGAAGTCATTAGAAAAACAATAGCCATAATTTAAAAAAGATTACCTTGAAGACAGAGCCTGAAATTTCCAGCTAACCACAAGCTTTATTTCAACAGGACTGGGGGCTGGGGAAAGCTTCTCCATAAAATGAAAAAGTATCTAAGGTTCAGTGATAGTTAAGGAATTTATAGGAACGGATTAAGCTCTTTAACAAGAGCACATTTCCAAACTTAAAAGCAACACTAATAATTGGTAGGGCTTAGTCTTTATTTTTACCCAATGAGCAGCTCCTATCACAGATTAACTCTGAAAATGGTAGTGAGGGTGGAAAAATGTCCCAACAGCATTTTAGGTTTGCAGAGGGGGAAAACCCCCAACTTCAGGCATACATAAACTCATCTGCCTGTCCACACTGGAGGAGACAATTGTGTCACTGGTGTCAGCAACACAGGACTGACACCTGAGCTGGTATCAGAAGGTCTCAGGGTACAGATCCAGCAAGCAGCCAGGGGATGTGCATTTTGGCAAGGCTTTGGTAGATCCATAGCGTGCTGTGAGCCAGGTTCTGATGTCATTTGTGCCACTCTTGCAGCTTTCTTAATATCTAATCTGTAACAAGCCCAAATTTTTGTGTGACTGGACAAGTCTGATCAGTCAGTTTAGCCCCAGGCTGTGTAAGCATGTGATAAAACCATGATGTGATAAACCCAAGATGACCACTTGATAGCTGGTCATATCAGAGAGGTGATGTGACAGGACATGCCAGTTGTGACTGCAGGGAGCTTCCCAACCATTCTGACAGATGAGAAGTCATAACCAGGAGAGGGTGCAATTGCTTATGGTACAACACTGGTCTGACATCTCCAGACACCACCAGGCACTCTCACCCCTCTTCCTGCTGCATTCATAGGTCTTAGCTAAAGCAAGGCACAGGAATTCAGGGCAAAGCAGACCTCTAGAGTGCACTTCATTTAAATACAGGCAGTTCAAAAACAAGCTAAAACAGCATCCCCCTGTGACCTGGAGAACAAACTCCACAGTGACTGCTCTCTTGCTTCATTTCATCATCAAATGTCTCATCTTATTTCCTCCACCCACATCAGAAAGGGAGCCAGGCTGAGAGGAGAGGGTGCTCTGTCTGCAATAAGCTGCCATAGGCCATTTAAATGCGTATCTGCAAACCCCTTTCCTTCTGAAGGCTTCGCTCCCAATTCTTTTTTTAATCTCCAACAAAAGAAGTTATTATGTAGCAGCAGCCACAAATGGTGACATCTTTTGACAGTCTTTCTGGCTGTGCTGCATTTCCTCAACACATGGCTGAGCACAACAAGCTCTGATGCAGTTCTGCCACTGTCAAACACAGCAGGCTTCAGGTTAGCTCTGAAAACTAATCCCTTGGGTCTACCTCTATTTTTAAATACAGATAAGAAGCCAAAATAAAACTTGGTGGAATCTAGAGCAGATACATCTATTTTGTCTTTGTTTATTGGTTACAGAGAAAAAGGCTTGGTTATAGAGGTATCAAATCTAATTTTCTACATTATTTCAGTAGTAATGCATTATATCATGCAATTTTTTTCTTCAAAGATACCTATTTCAGTGCTAACACATGCCATCTGGTAACCTTGCATCAGCATTTGGCTTTCTAAAAGGCACTAAAAGGTACTAATTTTCACTGTTTTGCAGTATCAATCTGATGGGCAGAGACATTATTTGCCTTTACAGGCATGTAAGTCCCTAAGCAGATTTTAGACCAGAAGGAGCCTTTCCTTCAGCTGGATGCTCTGGGACAGCTGCATTGAAATCTCTGGGATACTTCAGTAACAGCAGAGCTTGCCCAAAGGTACATCAATAACCAGGTGTGCTTATACCAGAGTTACCAGTTTGTTCATAACCTGTACAAAAGCCCTTAAAGCACAATTTTTCCTTCTCCATTTCTGTTGTTCATTCAGTTTCATTAACCAAATTACATCTTTCATTCAATGAACTGCTCAGAGAATAACCAACCTCCCTATTAATATCTCTACTGTCATCACACTCATACAAGATGTCTCAAGGAATCTCTGATTAAGATACTCAGTTACTGAAATCCCTTGAAAAGAATTTTTAAATTTATAGAAGCATGGAACAATTTTTTCTAGCAAAAGCAAACAAGTGCCCACTTGAGAGAGATTGTTTATGGGGTTAGGCAAGGAGCAGGATTCAATTGGTCAAGCCAGTCACAATATGGAATTTTTTTCAAGACCCTTGCACTGGTAAGGTGGCTGATGTGCAGAGTAGCAACACTGACTGTCCCTCATGCACTATTTATAGAGCTGCAGCAAAAAGTACCACAGGACTGTGACTCTGAACAAAAATCAGTCACTACTAAAGCAGCTCCTGACCACCAAGCCTCACACTAAATTATTGTAGGACAAAATCATCTTTGTAAAGTGACAGAAATGGGCTATGCCCTTTGCCACACAGCAAAAAAACCTAGAACTAGGAAATCTTTGCTCAGTGAGTTGCCCAGGCTTCCATTTCTGCAAGTGTCACATCTGAGATTTTCCAGTGAAGTTGCAGGAGTTTGTTTTGTTGAGTAAAACGTTGTTTTGGCAAATCAAAACTCTTTTCTAACATAGAGTTGTATCAAAAGGTTATACAAGCTGAAAATACTGCACGTTAATATATTAATATGGTTATACTTGCAATTTATTACACTGATCCAGGTGAGGTGCTGGTTTATGGAAGAGAGATAGCTTGGCAATGGGGCAGTTCCACCTGTAACTGGTAAAAATATGTTATTTTCAAGAAAAAGTGGTGGCATTCTCAGTGCCAGACAGGAGGCGTATGCAGACTGCCTCTGGCCCTAGAAGGTTACAGTAAGAGGTTAGCAAAATTAAGCAGGTAAAGGATTTTGTATTTAGACTTTTCTTCACTTTCTTGAGTGTCTCTTTTCAGTTCAGGACTGAAGCCCTGCAGGGTGATCTGGGGAGACTGCAGCTGTGAGACCCAGGAGAGACCTGAACATGAAAGGAGACTTAATGTCTGGTAGGGTTCCCAGACCATAAGCAGGAGAACTGTCAGTACAGAGGAGCAGAAGAATATAAGAGTGAGACAGAAACAGAAAACCACCCCCAAATAGTCATTAGAGCCAAACTCCTTTCTGCAGAGCTGCACTTGACTGGCAGGTTCCTTTGCTGCAGAACAGCTCCTTTCACCTACTTGTCCTTTTTTCTCTGCATAAAGATACTGTAGAAACACCATAGCTTGCTTGGAAATCTTGCAGTGCTTAAACCTGGATATTATCTTCCATGGTCCAAAAAGGCAAAAGATGCATTAGTGTTGGTTTTTCAGTTTGGTTGAGGAGCATGGTTTGGGGCTGAATCTCCTTAACGCCCCTGTCTGCTGCACTTCAGTCCCCATTGCTGCGCAGCCTTGGAGCACTTGAGCAGGGGTTGATTTTATGCATTACTAAACCAGAGCATGAGCTCCAGGGGCTCTGATAAACCAGACTAGATGAAGTCTAATGTAAAACTCCTGGGAGACCTGCAAGAAAACCACTGGGTCTTCCGTGCCAGGTTTTTTTTGCTCTGTAGCCCTGCTCTCCTTCAGGTGCACTAGTTAGTAACATAAGCAGAGATTCCTGCTCTTTCTATCCAGAGCTTCTTCCCAGCAGTGCACTATTTACTGAAAAACTTGTTTTGCCATTCAGAGCAGAGCTTAGCTGCACTAAGGAGTGTTCTTTTTTGTGAGCTAATCCTCCAGTTCCTTCTTCTTTAAAAAAAAAAAATCAAGCTTTTTTCTGCCCCCTGCCTCCTTTTTAAATAGCAGAGATTTTTCATTCACTGCAGTATCATTCGAGAAGCAGCAGCACAGTGCTAAGAAGCCTCCCTCTGTAAGGACTGGGTCTAGAAAGATGGTAACAAGCATTCAGTCACTTCTTGTTAATGGTAGCCTTAATTTCTTAAGTTAATTTCTTGCCAAGATGAAATACAAGCAAGGCACGTGCTCCTATGCAAGTGGTGACAATAAGGTTCTGAAGGACTCGGCTTAACAGCTTGTGTCAGGTGATGAGGTTAATGGAAAAGAATTTGTTATTCAGGTCACTTAATGAAAATAACTTTGGAAGAGCTTAGCAGAGCCCTTGGGGTGGAATAATTTATTCCTCTTCTGCTTCCATCACTGTAAATTAACCCAAGATATAGAAGAAGCTGATCTAAAACAGAAACTCAACCTGTCAAAGCGATGCAGGAGGAACATCAGCAATTACAGCGCGTTGTTGTCATCTCTGCTGCCCCTCCAGTGCTCCTCTGTAGAGCACAGCCTTCACAGCAAAGGCTTGCTGTGCACAGCCCCATCTCTAAAACAAGGCTGTTTACCAAGATGTAGGTTATCACAACACTGTACAAGGAGACAACAAAAATACTCATCACAACACAGAATCTTGAGGCAACGCAGGGTCCTCGGGTCGGTCAGGCAGAGCAGAGAGAAGCCACAGCAGCCACCATTTGCATGCTTCCTGCTCTCTGTTTTGCTGGTTTGTTTTGCTGCTCAGCTATAACCAGAAATAAGCTTTAGCTCCTGTGATGTGAGGCCTTATGCTGATCCCCAGGGAGCCTCTGTCTTTGCAGCACCATTTCTCTCTTTCCTTAGCCCTTAATGAAAGCTCTGCCCAAGAAAACAGTGTCAACATACCACCTGCCTGAGTCCTAGCAAAGTAATGCTCCATTTCTGGAGCTTGTGATACAAGCCAGAGTAAGGGATACCCTCACTTTGATCCCAAACCTTGAGACAACCATTTTGACAATCCCAGATCTAGATCCTAGATCCAGATTAGAAACCCTCTGGAGCAGACAAGATGAGCCCTGTCCCCACCTGTAACATTACTACCTTGTCTGCAAGTGTTCATTTCATATTCTGAGCAACATGAATGCCTCATCTGTGTAAAGCTGAAAATCCTTTTCACACCCCAGGTACAATAACTTCCATACAGAAAAACAAGATTAAACTTGACAGCAATTGGAGTGATAGAGGGGGAAAGCGTTCTTCCTTTGAGGCAGAGACTCTGAATACAGCAGTGACTGACTGAAAAAGGAGGAGAAGAAAGATCAATGCAGTTTCTGAAGCAGCAGGGCTTAAAAAGAAAAAAAAGCCTCTAAGAAAGAAAAAAGAAAAACAAGCACCTTTCTCCTGACATTTAACAAACTACCTCGACAAGCTAAGCAAAGGAAAAGAAAGTCAATGATCTTACAAAGAGAGCTGAGTTTGGCTGTTTGTTAATAGATACCTTAAAATACATTCACCCAACCTTGCTAAGAGGCACCAAGCCCTCCATGACCCTCTGCAGATCCTCAGGACCATTCCCTCTGCTTCCCAAGAGCTGTATTTATAGGCTCCCTCCCAGCTGCCTCTGTAGGGCCTATCCTTGTTGGCAAACCCTGGTTCCACCTCTGGGGGTGCAGGCTGGAGGGGTTTAACTCCCTGTGTGCCACATGCAGGGTATCAGGCTTGTATAATTCCCCAAAATCCCTCCAGCCAGCCAGTGAGCCCTGCTCCAGTATTGACCCTCCATCTCCAGGTGGTGCCAACCTTTGGGAGAGTGTTGTGTGTTGAGCAAGCTGCAGGTGGGTCCTGTAGAGGTTTATTCATCAACTATAACCCAGGAATTGAGCTCTTGAGGTCTGTTAAGGCATTTAACTCCCAAGGAACTCAGCTCCAGTGCTTGGAGGGGTCTCACAACCACCCTCAGGTCTGTCCTGCAGAAGGATTTCTATCTAACCCATTACCTCACACTACTTTATCACTGCTTTACTTTGGGCTTTTTGCAGACTGAGTAATGTTTCCTGTCATTAGGACCCGGTGCCAATAGTTTTCTCCGAAACACCCCTGACATTTGCAAGGGGAAGCAGGCCCACTGTTCACCAAAACCAGCAATCACCCCTGGAGCAGCAGGATGGCAGCTGCCAGGGCAGGAGTGGTGGGCACAGAGAGTGCAGTGTGCCTGAGTCATGATTAACACACAACAAAGAGAGCTGCCCGCCCTGCAGATGGAAACACACTGTGTGCTTGGGATGTAAGAGCATTTTGGTCTAATTTTGCACTCTGCATATAGTAATAAGACACACCAGGGTGTGCATTAAGCTCATCTTTTGAGAAGTGCAACAGTAGCCGAATAATGCACACCCTGGAGTGTCTTATTTGTAGTGGACGATGGCTCATTAATTTTACATTTAATTTTTTTTGAAAGCCATTAAAAAAAAAAAAGCAAAAAACAAACCAGAAAACAAATCTATTCTGAGGGCAGTTATGTAATGTATCCTTCCACTCAAAAGTATTTTCAAATAAAAACAAGCTTTACTCAACTGCTGACCAGCGTTTGGTTTGGTTTGGTTTGGTTTGGTTTGTGTAGGGTGTACTATAAGCAGGTTCTTGACCTGCTAATGCAGATCTACAATTCACGTAATGATAGTTATGGAATTTATCCAGTGCTCACTCTTCTCTAGACTTTCTTTTCTTTTTCTGTACTCACACGGCCCTTCTTGTGGCCTTTTTTTCCTACAAAAGTTTGCCTTTTGCTGTATGAACCAATACCCACTTTAGAATAAAGCGTTCAGTTGGGGATGTGACTGACTTTTACACCAGACTGATGACAGAATGGTCAGAGGCAAGTGGCTCCAGAGGCAAAGAGGGATAATTTGGGGGGAAATGGTTTTGCTAGAAGAGCAATTTGTGTGCAGGGATGGATACAGCAGGATTTAAAGAACAGAGGGTGTGATAAAAACTCCGTTTTGTTATGCCATCACTTCAAAAGCAGGAAGGAGGGACATGTGAATTCTGCTGTTCCACATGAAATATGACCATGGTTTGTCCCTTCATGTAGGTTCCAACGTTGATGATGGACACCCAGTTTTCAGAATTCACTCCAGACATCACCCCGATAATGCTGGCGGCTCATACCAACAACTATGAAATCATCAAACTGCTTGTCCAAAGACGGGTTACAATTCCACGCCCACACCAGATCAGGTGCAACTGTGTGGAATGTGTCTCCAGTTCAGAGGTGGACAGCCTGAGGCATTCCAGGTCAAGGCTGAACATCTACAAAGCCTTAGCCAGCCCTTCCTTGATTGCCTTATCAAGTGAGGACCCCATCTTGACGGCTTTCCGGCTGGGCTGGGAGCTGAAGGAGCTCAGCAAAGTGGAAAATGAGTTCAAGGCAGAGTATGAAGAGCTCTCACAGCAGTGCAAACGTTTTGCTAAGGACCTTCTGGACCAAGCACGGAGTTCCCGGGAACTGGAGATCATTCTCAATCACAGAGATGATCAAAGTGAAGAACTGGATCCCCAGAAATGTCATGATTTGGCAAAGCTAAAGGTAGCAATAAAGTATCACCAGAAAGAGGTAAGAGTCATCTGAATGGGAAGGTGTGTGAAGGCTTTGTGTGGGGGGTAAAATGATTAATTTCTGTTGTCTCTGGTTTTGTTCAGGGTTGGAATGAGTGGAGAAGCATGTGCAGATGGGTTGGTCACCAAGCAGGAGGTTCAGTGCCCTTTGGTGGCAATGTGAATCTGATGATATTTGAGGGCAACAGGACTGGGATTTGCTGCACTGGGTTGTGGCTTCTAAAGCACCAATACTTCCAGTTTCAAAGATGCTTGAACCACATTGCATTGCAACTCATTCCCCTGCATAAAACAGAGCTCAGAGATCTCCAGGCTTGTTAGCTCTGAAAGCTTTTCCCATCAGCTGCTTTAGCACAGGAATAGAAAGCTAGAAGGTGTTGCTTGGCTCAGGAAGGTCTTGACTGCAGGAAATAATATAATACACAATTTACTTTCTCCAGCCATCAAACACCCATTCAACACTAACTCATCAGGGTCAGAGAAACAGCAGCAGCAAAAGAAAGCAGGAGGGATCAATAGCACTCTCCCTGTCCCAGGGCTCCACATTATCACAGTCTGGTTAGATGAAAATGCTCATGTGATGCTAGCAAAGTATATCATGTCATGTGAGTATTTCTTCACACCTGAGACACCTCAGGTCATTTCTTGCTCCTTGATTCATCCATGCTTTAGGAAAAGAGAAGCAGTTTGCAGAATATCACAGTCCTGCCCATAGTATCCAAAAGGAAGGACTCACTTCAGGTGAAGGGCACAGAGCCTTTGAGAAGCCCTGCAAATCCAGAGATTTATAAGTTGATTCAGTAAAGGCCATGAACCCAAGGAGAATGCTGACAACAGTTTCATTAGTTGGCTCTGGATTTTCTTTCTCTTTCCAAACCTGGACAGAATTTAGTACATTACATATACTGTTGGCCAATCATGTTCTGGGTTATCTGAAGGAGGAATTTAGCTTGCTTGAGGAACTGAATTGCAATGTCTCTTATATTTTTCTGTGTCTAGAGGGTGACAGGAGTGGTGGAGTAGCCACATTACTCTGTTCCCTGTCTGCACCATATTTGATGCTTTGTTTTTTCCACTGACCCAGATGAGGACAACCTAAAAGGACACATTCCACCTCCCTTAATGGCTGCTGACAGTGTCATCTGAGATACAGGAGTCCAGAACTGAAAGGTGCAGATTTTCCTTTCTGCCCCGTGGTCTGTTCCACCTCTGGGGTATCAGCCCCATGATGCAATAAGCTGGAGCCTCAAACTTCTGGGATCAGGCACATGGCCCCTTACTGCTCTTGCTGGGCTACTCCACTGCCTTCATGCCAGGTTGTGGTTTTTATATGGCAGAGTTAGGTAACACCCAAAGTGAACTTTAGGGACATGAACAAGTAGTGAAGAATTAATCTGGAGAAGAGTACATCAGGTCAAATATTCTTGAATCTAAGAAACTCTCCTTCTGTGGGTTTTTTTACTGGCCTGATCACCACAGGCTCAGCACCCACATCCCCCCCTCAGGATGCTGCTGGCACTGCTGACTTCAGTGGCTGGGCAGAGCTCAGATGGTGCAATCCAGCATCAACCCATGGCTGCCCTTAGCTTGAGTTCACATCCAGAGACTGCAAAGCTGAAGGAGTTAATTTGAAATATAGTGCTAACAGTCCTGAAGCTCTTCTATTTTAAAGTAACAATTTTTTAATCTTTGCTTGCTTGCTTGCCAGTTTTTCTCTCTCTCTTTTTTTTTTTTTTGAGGCATATTTGACTGAATTCCAAGCATATGAACCAGTTCCATGTTTTGTGACATACTCATGACAGCTCCAGCATATAAATGATAGCAAATATCCTCCCTGCTGCCAGCTAAAGTCAGTGCTGTTTCCAGGTAGAATATGGGTGGGCAGGGATGGAATGAATGAGCTTGGGGAAACAGCTCTACTGAACCCCCTCATCCTACCTGGTTCTGCACAGATACCTGATGCCTCCTGAAGGACAGTGTTTATGTGCAACAAAATGCTGCGGGGATTTTCTTATCCAGGTAACTAGGCCAAAACATGACACCAAGCAAGATTCAAATGTCACTGCCAGCTTCTGAAAACAAACAAAAAAAAGAGTAGGAATGTTTGTCAGGGAGACACTGAGAAATGGCTTTTAATCATTAATGAACATCAGACTTGAGAAAATTTTTGTGGGGACAGGAAGGAAAAGAGGAATACATTTGGTTTCATGAAAGTTCTGCAGAGAGAAAGAGCAGGCTTTTTAAAAGTAGATCATCTTGTTCTGCAGAAGCTTTTTATGTCTTAACATTAAATGGGTTGGATGGAGAAGCTTTTTACATCTTCATGTTGATAAAGTTACAAGTCAAATCTCTAGTAGCCTAAGATGAAAATCCAAAGTGGATCTTAGTTATTTTCTGTAAATTGTTACCACAGTTATTAATTTTTTATATTCAGCATAAAGAGTCACAGAATCATAGAATTTTCAGGGTTGGAAGGTACCTTTATTTATTTCCAACCCCCCTGCCATGTTCAGGGTCACCTCCCACCAGCTCAGGTTGCTCAGAGCCCCATCCAGCCTGGACTTCAAAACTTCCAGGGATGGGGCTTCCACCACCCCTCTGGGCAGCCTGTGCCAGGGTCTCACCACCCTCATGGGCAACAACTTCTTCCTAACATCCAATCTAAATCTCCCCCCCTCCACTTTGAATCCATTCCCCCACTCCTAGAATGTGTAAGCCAAAATTTTAGACTAAACTGCTAGATAAACTTCCTGCATTTATGTTTTCTTTTGTAATGAAATAAACCTCAAATTTTTCACCCCCAAATGTAAAAAGATTCCATTCAGGTTAACCCTGCAGGTAAATTCAAGGTTCTTTCTAGAGAAATTAAGAGGGAATTGGTAAAGAGAGCATTGCTTTAGGGTGTCAGGGTGGCCCTTCTTGTGGGGAGTAGATCTCAAAGTTACTTTTTCTTTGTACCAGCATAAGTGATCTAGAAATTCAAGAATCCTCTTCACCAGACACATAATTGGGTGTTTTTTTCTCCAAGACATTTCTGATGAACCCACCATCCCTTTTTTTTACCCTTCCTCATTGTACTCCCATAATGAGGAGCAGGTTCTGGTTTGTCCCTGCTACAGAGAAGTAACAGCCTCAGATTTCTAGTGCAGGTCAATGATCTTCAGTGTGGAACAAACAGGACTGGAAGGAATCTTGATGGGAAAAGCTAGACAGCTGTGGGCAGTTCTTGCTCCAAAAGCTTGTTAAAGCTGGTTAGGCTGCTAAATACACAAGTAAGTAGTACAGAGAATAATCTGGTTAACTGCCTGAATCCTGTTGGAGATAGACACTCATCTTCCTGAGACATTCT
The DNA here is from genome assembly GCF_003957555.1 of Calypte anna. Lineage (NCBI taxonomy): Eukaryota > Metazoa > Chordata > Aves > Apodiformes > Trochilidae > Calypte > Calypte anna. The sequence continues at coordinate 16,061,720 of NC_044247.1, read as the reverse complement.
GAAATGCCACTGCTGAATGAGCTGCATTGGCACCTATCTGCTGGAGAAAAATCTCATCTTGCATGTCCAGTTTTATCAAAAAATTGGCAACCATCCCTGCCACAGACACCAACCCCTGTTCTCTGCACTGAGCCCAGTAAATATACTCATGGTATACACAGCTTCATCTTTTGAGCTGTCCTGAGAGTCTCAGCCTTCACCCTTTCAACTGGAGGAGGGCTGGATGAGCAAGGGGAAACACCTCAGTCCTACCTCCCAGCCTCATCACAAAGGCTCCACCTCACCCTGTGTCCCCAGGTAAATCCCCTCCCAGTGTATTTCTGCCTCAGGTGGTTTTGTCTTTACAAGGGTAGAAAAATCTCCCTTTTTTTTTTTTTTTTTTTTTTTTTAAGCTTGTTTTGGTTTTTTGTTCCAACAAAAAAGCCTGGGGGCACAAGTTTTGATTTCTCCCAAACATTACACATGTAAAGCATGTTACAAACTGACAAATGTCTTGCTCATGAGGGGGAAAACCTTTTTCCTTTGGAGGCGGGCCAAGACTATGGAAAAGAAATTTCTTGCTTTTCAAGTTTGTTTTTAATAAGCCCGTATATCCTAGAAGGTAAATTACTGTTTATGCAGAAGGAAAAAAAATTCAATTATACAGGAAAGATTCAAATGTTCCCTAAGGTAGCTTTGTACTATATTTTACAGTAGCAAATGTTAAAACCATACTGTGCAATGTTCACAAACTCCCTCTCCATCTCATCTGAAGTGCAGAACAGTTGTGTCCTCAGTTTACAAAAGGGCCCTGGTGATTTCTTCAGTGGATGGGAAGGATTTAACAGTTGTGATTGCAGTTTGCATGGCAGTCACAAAAAAATACTGGGAAACAATGAGGGCAGCTCCAGTACACTGCAAAATATGTGAGTTTGATCCAGCACAGACTTACCAGCTTTCTCCAAGTCCACTTTCAGAGGAATTATTTTTGTAGGATCACAAGAATTCATGGTCTAAGGGACAAGCAGGCTTTTCAGAAATGCTCTGCAGTACATGGCATTTGTCTCCATATTATTACTTTTCAAGTTCTTCATGACTAATTCTGGAAGGAGAAAGGTGCTGAAAACTTTCTACAAAAAGGCAGAGCTCAGCTGTTGAGAATCAGTTTTCCCCTGTGCTCTTCTGGCACCAGGTTAGCTCTGAATTTGTTAATTTGCTTGCATTTGGGGGCTGACCTGCTGGAGAGCAGTGTAGGTGAAAGAGACCTGGGGGTCCTGGTAGACGAGAGGATGACCATGAGCCAGCAATGTGCCCTTGTGGCCAAGAAGGCCAATGGCATCCTGGGGTGCATTAGAAAGGGGGTGGTTAGTAGGTCAAGAGAGGTTCTCCTCCCCCTCTATTCTGCATTGGTGAGGCCACACCTGGAGTATTGTGTCCAGTTCTGGGCCCCTCAGTTCAAGAAGGACAGGGAAGTTCTTGAAAGAGTCCAGCGCAGAGCTACTAAGATGATGAAGGGAGTGGAACATCTCCCTTATGAGGAAAGGCTGAGGGAGCTGGGTCTCTTTAGTTTGGAGAAAAGGAGACTGAGGGGTGACCTCATCAATGTGTTCAAATATGTAAGGGGTGAGTGTCAGGGAGATGGAGTTAGGCTCTTCTCAGTGGTGACCAGTGATAGGACAAGGGGTAATGGGTGTAAATTGGAGCACAGGAGGTTCAAGTTGAATATTCAAGGGAATTTTTTTCCTGTAAGGGTGACAGAGCCCTGGAACAGGCTGCCCAGGGGGGTCGTGGAGTCTCCTTCACTGGAGACATTCAAAACCCGCCTGGACACGTTCCTATGCGAAGTGCTCTAGGTGGCCCTGCTCTGGCAGGGGGGGTTGGACTAGATGATCTTTCGAGGTCCCTTCCAACCCCTAGGATTCTGTGATTCTATGATTCTATGTCTATGAAAAGATTGGGGAAAGTATTCTGTTAGGATCTTGTAAAGCACAGCTGGGAGCACAGTGCATCATCACTGTAGCAGAGGTGTGTGCAGCTACAACGTTTGTGTCCTGTAAGGTTTTTTTGACATTGCCAAACTCCTGTAAAGCAGCTGTAGTGAATCAGGTCTGAAAGGGCAGATTCTTCCTTGTGTCCAACATTCTGCTAAGCCACAAGAATAGCAAATACTCATTCAGCCTCCACCTGCTTCCCTGCCCTCCATCACAGGCCACTCACATCTTCAGAATGAAGGGAAGCATCCCAGGGATGGGTTTTCTGCTTTTTCCTGGGACTGGTGGTGGCAGGTGGCTGTGCAGGTTTAGACTGTAAGTCTGTATGAAGCACAGAGAGTGCAAGCCACTCAGAAAATAATGTAATTTATCTGTGACTTTATTGCTTAACACTTCCACTGAATTAGATCAAGTGAATGCATGAAATTCCCTCTCAGAAGCCTTAGCCTTAGTTTCTTATCACTGTATTCTGAATTAATTATGGGAAAGAGGTAGAACTGTTTGCTTTTCTAATTTAAAAGCAGTGCTCTGTGCTGTTTTCTCTTTATCATGAAGCTTCAGAAGTTTTAGGTCTTTTTTTTCTGAGACATTTACATATATATCTCCTGAGTTACAGTACTGGAGAGGATAAACAATCATTCCTCCCATGCCAGGTATTTTTTAGCTGCATCTTGACCCTCATCAACTGTGTGGCTGCAGTTAGAAGGACAGGGAGTGGGCATAAACCTGGCAAATTTCTAAGGGCACATCAGTTAGTGTATAAAGAGGGCTTTAAAAAATACCAGAGATTTATGAAAAATGAAGAGTGAGGTTTGTGAAAATCAGAGTTCATCTACTGTACCTTGTTTACCTGTTTTGGAAGCTGTTCAGGTACCTTGGTGCGTAGCCACAGATCCTTCTTTGCTTGCCCACAGTCCTAAAGTCTTCTCCTGTGGTTTTGTCTGTTTTCTTGCCACACTACCTGGAGGTGTAATGGTACAGGGCTGAATATTTTTATTGTGCTGTTTAAAGGCACCATAAAAAGTCAGCTTTTTGGTGAGCCTGCACAGTTCAGAAGATTAATAAACAGGCTTTTACTCTCAAGTTTCTAGAGTAAAATCATACCATGTCATGAAAAAATAGAAGTAGAAGGTTTTTTTTCTTTCTATTGACTTGGAACGTCTGTATCCTGTATGGTATTAGATGGTGAGGATTATGTGGTTACCCTATTTCTGTGCTCCACCACAAACCTGAATGTAAATTTAGGGAATTTCTAAAGGGCCCAAATGTCACCTTTTCTTTCCCAGCAGCATTAATTCACTCAGTACTGGATGCAGCAGAGTTACCATGGGATGTGTGAGCAGTGGTTGGTGCTTTCCTCTCAGACTGCAGCCCAGCAGGCAGATGACCACATTACAAACCCTTCCCTGCAAGCAGCACTTGTGCTCAGCATCTCAGCAGCAAGACCTTGGGGTGACAGCTGGGGACACTTGTCTGCACTTGCACCCTTAAAAGAATCCTTCCTGCTGCTGGTTGTGGGGCAGATCTTGGAGCCCCTGCTCTGTGAGTTTGTGCAGTTGCCAGATGTGTTTCTTCAGTTTTGGACATGACATGGAAATTTAACCCCTAAAGTTGCCAGGATGTTACAAAAATTAGAATAAGTGGTCTTTAAGTGTGACTTATCTCCAAACTTGGAAAAACAAGAAGAAAGAGCCAGAGAACTGATGCTTCATCAGTTTGACAAAGTGGACTGGAATGTTTATTTGTGGAAACAGGATTATTTGGTATATTATTCACGTAGCACCAAAATGTTTTAACTTGATGAAGGTTAGCCACATATTGCTGCTGTCACAGAAAGAACTGCAGAAGACTTATCTTTTGACAGCAAAATAATCACTGACTAATCTGGCCATGCACAAATTTGAAACAACAACCTAAGACCAGTGTGTCAGTCAAGGACAAGGACTCTGGGTTAGTGTCATGTGCAGCAGGCAGTAAATGCCTGGATCATTCTTCAAGGCATTTTCAGTGCCTCATGAGTCCAACTTAAATGATCTCAGGCACAAAGACAGGAAATATGTTGAAATCTGATGGGATTGCTGCTTATGTAAGAATATTCAAGAATGATTTATTGAGTTTGTCAGGTCCCTTAACTTCATGTATGCCATCAGTCTTCTTTCCAGCAAGAGAAGAGGCTTGGGAAGCCAGAGTGGAAGTACAGGACATGACTGATGGCTTTCTGCAAATAACAGAAACTGGAAAGAAGTGATCCCCTTTATACTGGATAAGCCAAGTGTTCAGTGTTACCACATCTGGTGGTCTAGAGTGCCTTTCAGAATCAGCTTCATGCCAGCAGAGAAGAGTAGATCCATGCTTCACTTTGAGTCTTACCCTGAAATAACAATCTCTGTGGAAAAAATAGTGCTGTGGATTATCCCTGTTGGATACAGAAGTGGTCGTTGTTTTATTCATCTGATTTCTGTAAATTTCAGCTTCGTGTTTGTTGCTTTGTAAGCAATGTTAGGAAAATCTCTAGAGGACAGAACTGAGATTCTAATCCCTTCACACCTCTTATGTGTACATCAGATCCAGCACCATCCAGATGAGCCATTCATGTGTCCATGGTTGAGAACACAGTTATCTCATAGGAAAAAAGGAAAGTGAGATGGATAGCTTAATAACAACCACTGCCAAACTGGGATCCTGTGCAGAGTGGCATTTAAAAGCTCTGACTGCAGGTTTTGTGTTCTTATTCTTTATCTACAACCCCCAGCTGGCTAAGCAAACATCCTTCAGCAAAGAGCATGTCCACCCCTCCATGCCATGCTGGTACAAGAAGCAGAGGTAGAGCTTCCAAAGAATGTGACCAGTGGTTATGGTATGCTGGTCTGTTCTTTCCTGGATGTTGGAGTCAATCTACTCATTCAGGAGAAGGTAAGGTAGAAAGAAAAACCAAAATTAAATAGTTCCAGCATAGATATTTCTCAGGTCGAAAAGGAAGCAAATGTAAAGTATTTTTAGAACCTTTTGTCACCACTAATAGGGTAAAGCAGGTATGTATTTTAAAATACTTTTGAATGACTTTTAAAATTCTTATGTTTGCTTGAATTATCACTTGTTTAATGTAAATGTTAGCAATTCACTGGGGAGAATAAACCCAGTCTTTTACTTAAAAGTCAATACCTTCTCCACTTCACCTAAAGCCTGTGAGAGCTTCAACTATTCCATTCCAAGATCTGTAACTCTTCAGGTGCTGCCCACAAGAGGCCTTTGGAAACTCTGCAGGGTTTGTCTTGCAACACTTTTTATCCTGAGTGTTTGTTCAGTGCTTCTGTAGGATGTGTCTGATACCCTTCTCCAGCTCTTGGTTGGTGTGGTGTGAATTAACTGAGCATCTCTCTTGGGTCAGTGGTTCCTGTTCAGCACTCACTGGTACCACCACACTCTACCTTTGGAAACCCAGCCAGGCCTACTTAAGCTTTGCAGCAGAACTGTATCCTGAAGTGTTAGCTGAAATACTTCCTCCAGGAATTGATTCCCCAGCTGTCCTCTGCTCTCTGCTAAAATAAATGCTGAAAAGTTTTGCTTAGGGCTGGACTCCTGCTCAGGGTGTGACCCAGAAGAACCACATTCTGGTGGGGTGTTTGCCAGCAGAGCTTGGCCTCCAGAAGCACCTTCCAGCAGCTTGCCCTTCCTCAGCTGTAGAGTGTGTGTCTGCACTTAAATCTTACTGACCCAGGCCATGGACACAAACCTAGAGCTAAACACAGGATGGATTTAATTTCAAGCTTAAATATTTTGTTAATTCCTTCTTCCATGGGGAGGTACTGAGGATTTGAAAGCCTCTGCTTTTATTCTAGAATATGTAGGGCCTCTTTTATTTTAATATTTGAACTAATCCAACATACATTTGTGAAAACTGTGATTTTTACTGGAACTGCTGCAGGCTGTAAGAGTCTTTCCTTTTGCCAGCATTCACATCACTGATGAACTTCCAGTTGCTGCTGCTTAAGCTGAATTCATGCCTGCTACCATCAAGACATGATGGAAAGGAGACCTTTAGTTAAGATTCATGTGTCATCATCCTTTAAAATACTTTAAGAGCAGTTGAGACAAAATTTGGTATCATTTGAGGCCATGTGTTCATCTGTGCAGGTTCTGGAATTTGGTTTATTTACCAGCAGAGAGACCAATTTGGGTACCACCTGCTTTTCTTGAAGGACTCTTCCAGCACTGCTAGGAATCTTCTCAGTGGCAGAAAGAGCTGCCATATGGATCTGCATCAGTGCAGCAGGCATGTGAGTAGCAGGTGTGGTTTGGGTAGGATATTCATCCTAGATTTTCCTGAGAAGACAAAACGTGTGATTTGTTGGAAGTGGTTGATGAGGAAGGTAGCATTGTAGTCCCTTTTCCCAGAGTTACACAGTCTCCCCTCCAACTTCTTTGTTTCAGTTCTTCCTTTTTTTCCCCTCCTGTTGCAGAAAGTAGTAATTAACAGGATGAACAACCATTAGGTGTTTACCCTCTGCAGCTCACACTTCAGCAGCAGAATGTAAATAACTTTGCAGCCACTAGCAGGGTTGAACTTTAAAAAGAAATGCGTGACAAAAGAGGATTTTCTTACTGCCCACTGGAATTCTGCTTTAAGAACAAGCAAACTGATACCACAACCACCTTGCCTTTCTTCCTCAGAAGCTCCCGTCCTTGGCTGGCAGTGAAGACACAGTGCACTCTTTCTTGCCCTGGAAGTATGGTCTGTGTGCTGCTTAGTTTTTCTGGAGTATCTGCAGGATTTGGGAATCCAGGAAGAAAATGGAATTTAAAAGTACCACTGCAAGGTGGGACAGGGCTTTCTAGTGGCATTGAGAGAAAGATTCAGAGGAAATCCACCTTCTCAGAGCTAGCAAAGATACATCCTTGCACTGCTCCATCAGACACTGCAGTTGCCTGATTGTCACACAGACTGCAAAATCTAGCAAGGTTTCTGTGAAAATCTGCTTTTACAAAGCTAAAATAGCTTTAATTGTAGAGGGCAGCAGCATATGCTAACACCCTGCAACACAGTAACCTTGCAGATACTCAGCTGCTGAGTGATCCAGTGCTGGGGCTGAGCTCTAACCTATGGAAATGAGTGTCAGGCAGGGGAACGAAAGTTAATTTCATGGCTCCCATGGCACATTTGGCTCTCAGTGGTAACCTCACTGGGAGCTGATGTAGCTGACTGATAAAACTCAGTCCTGCTTATTAACACAGGGCTCTGCAGTTATAAATTAGTGCTTATTCATCTATGAAGAGCATTCACCATCCGCAGCGAGAGGACAGAAAAGAACTCCAACAAATTCCAAACAGAAGAGCCTGTTGGCAGCCTTCATGATAATCAGAATAAATGCAGAAGAGTTCCTGTGCTCAGCCCCTGTGATGTCTATCGGGGAGCTATTTCACTTGCCAGCCCATCTGTGTCTGATCCTGAATTACTTCTGACCATGGGAGATAAGGGATTTCCCCGTAGATAAAGGGAGAGGGCTGGGGCATCATTTCTGTGTTTGATATTTGTATTAATGGCACAGCAAGCAGAATGCATTTAATTCCCAAGCTGTAGAATTTAGGTGACATAAAAATATCAGTAAAGATTAAATATTAGGAAAAGATACTTCATTCAGCAGCTGCTTTTTTTTTTTTTTCCCCCCTGAAAAATTTTCCCCTTGGTAGAGCATCAGATGACAATGAGTGTGATAAACATTGAAAATTAAATTCTCTAATAGCACAATCCAGCTGCAAGCCAAATGTTACACAAAAATTCTGGCAAGACTGAAAGAAGAAAAAGAGAACATAAAAGACTTTGTACTGCAGTAGTTTCCCCCCCCATCAGAGTGCTTCCCAACTAGGACTGAAGTTGCTGAGCTCACTTCTTGGGAAGGCAAAGATATTTATCCCTGTTTTCTGAAGCCAGGAGAATGAGCAGCTTGTCCACAGTGGTGATGTCCTCACGAGGAGGTACTCATCTCCTACTCATTAAGTGAACTCCATCTTCACCTAGGGACAGGTTCTGCTCAACAGGCAATGGAAAAGGAGCTTCTTGCTCTTCAGATTTCCTCCTCCAGGAATACATCTCCAGGCTTTGTCCAGAGGTAGGGACAACCATGGGAGAAGTGATGCCAGCACAGCACTGCCACAGGCTTTGTAGCATTGAATGTTTAGATCATGTGTTGGCCAAACTGAGTCCAAATGCCACCTTTAGGAAGCATTTCTTGTCACTGGGCTGTCAGAACCTTCTCCATCATGTCTCTGGGATGATGGGTCCATTTGTAATGGAGATTGGAGGCTATGATAGTGCAGCAATCCTTGGAAAAAAAAAAATCTCAATACTGTGCTTGTTCTGTATTGGAGAAACACAGTGTTTGCAAGTCATATGCTCATCTTCTTACACAAATAGAGAGCTTCTGGTACAGTACATCTGTCTCTGATTCTGGACCATCTACAAAACTGGGACAATATGCAGTTTATTAAATAATCATGATCTCTCCTTTTCACTGTGCAGAAACTTTTAACTGATACCAAGTCCTGTCACATACAGTATGTTTGTGTGAAATGATCAAAGACTCAGGATATGCACATGCTCTGTTTCTATCCATGGCAAATGAAAGGCTTTGCAAAAAGATAAAAAAACACATTTGGGACTCTACTTATGTGGAAATTGAGCTTCTATTCAGGAAACACCTTGGCATAAGTAGTATTGGGGAAGTCAGCTTGCTTTGCCTGATCTCAGTTCTGTTTGCACAGTAGAAATAAAATTGTTCCCTTAACTTCATGAAGAAATTTGGAATTATGGAAGATAACAAAAGTTCCATGATATTATTACCATTCCAGGCAACTTCACACCTAGGAGGGCTAAAGCTGAGCTTTTTCTTGGTTTGCTATTTGATGTGCATTGATTTAGCAGTATGAATCCTAGACAATCTCTATGAGTTGAGCATTCAGTGATGCAGTCTGGTCAATGAATTCAATGGTTTAGTTGAGGTAACAACACCCAGAAACAAAAATGAGGCTGACATTCACAGGACTCCTTAGGGAAATAGCTCATTGCTGTATTTTTTCAAAATAACCCACACTTACTGAAAAGCAATTGGTACTTTGGGCAGAACAGTGAGGGCTTGGTTGAATTCTCTGTCATAATTCAGAATTCCACTGTTCCTGCACAATGGAAATTTTGTGAAGTGCTTAGCTTTACCTTTAGTAAAGACAGCACTTGATGGTTTGTGACATTAAGGAGACTTTCTTTGTGCTTAGATTTCCCTTAGGCCATATTCAGTGAGGCTGGGATGGGCTTGATTGGAAAATTTAATGGCTTTTTCCATTTGCATTCCCTTTTGCCAAGCTGGTCTTTAAAGCTGCTCTTTCATGATGTGTGAATTTATCTTCATTTGAAGAACTAACATCAGATACAACACAGAAAGCAGATTTTAGAAATGAGCTATTAGGCAGAGAAGAGGCACTTTTAAGATGCTTGCAAGTTGCACAGCAACCAGAGGAACATACAGTCATTTGATTTCTCAAATGACTCTGACTTGGACTCAAGGGAAAAACAGTTTCATTCTCCCCCTAGAGCTTTCTATCATATGTGATAAAGAGAAAATGTGCTTATATATTTTCACCCTCAAAAAAAAAAAGCAAAAAGCTGTACCTTGTCTCAAGGAAACAGCAGCATCTATTACCATGTGAATTGCCACAGAACACATCCAGTCACAAGCCCCTGTTTGTGATCTTAAATGAGAAACTACAGCAGGGTAACTTTCTGTTCCTGCCAGCTTTTAGCCATGAGATGCTGACCCTTCTGAAATCAGAGATTAAAATCCAACCAACCAACCAACAATCGATGCTCGATGGGGTGGTTTTTTTTCTGTTTCTGTAGAATTGTTTGTTAGGGTTTTTTTTTCATCCCTGTCCCCAAGCCTGGAGTTTTACAATAACATTTTTTGATAGTTACAGGCAGCAGGTCTTTGGTTTTTCTGGAGATCAGCACTCTATCAACTGTCATCCAGTTTCTGCTGCATCCATGTGCAGGTTGATTCCAAATCAAAAATGCTTTCAATTTTCTGATGCCCTCTGGAGCACTGTGTCACTCATATGTTAGATGCAGCAGTTGTGTTTATTACATTAGTAAAACAAACATTCAGCTTCATAAATTGCAGATATTCCTTTTGGAGATCTTATTTTCAATACTAATTTTTCTTAGTTCATGGATTTGAACTTCCCAGTCTAAAAATGGTCTGATTCTACTACAGACAGCCTGATAGAGCATATAAAATACATTCAAAAAAATCTAAAAATACCTGCAGAAATAAATGACTTTAGCAACTGTTTTTTCCTTTTGCTGGAGCTTAGGGCAGTCATTTTGAGCATGACAGGGGTAGTGCTCTGTTTGTGTAGAGCACTCTGAGTTGAAATTCCAAAGGCTGTTAGGTATTAGAACAGTCTGAACTAGCTGCAACCTGAGCATGTGTGGCAGGGAGTCACTGAGGTGCAATAAATCTCCACCATAACACTGGGTTTTTTTTACGGAGTGAAAGTCAAACTTTCAAGTGTCACTTTTGGTGCTGTGATCAAACATTTCTTTTTGCCTCTGCCTAATCTCTTACGTTTTCTAGCTGCTCTCTTCCTTGATCATCAGGCAGGTTTACAAATGTGCTGTCCTGCTTCCCAGCAGATGTCACCTGGCTGAACTTCACACCACTGCACACTGTCTCATGCCCAGCCCAACCCACACACACACACACACAGTGCCCTCCTTGCACAACACCACATGCAGCACCCCACACCCTCCTGGAGATCTTCTCTCTGTCACACACACACAGTCTCAGAGCTTTAAACCTTTTCCCTCCTGTCTCATCTTTTAGTCACTTCTGAAAGATGCTCAGAGTGGTTTTTTTGAGGCAGTCAAAACCTGAAACGTTCCGTAAAGAAACGTGCTGAAAGAGAAACACAGGGGCAGGGAAAAAGCTTGTAGTAATTTTTGTTGTATCACTTTTGCTTGAGGCTTCATGTGTGCTGAGTGACTGATCTACATATGGATGCTTCAACTAGAAAACAACTCATAGAGTAAATCTTAAATCACATGTAGAAAAGTAAGAGCAAAATCTCCCTCCTTTCTTCCTTCTGTGTCCAAAACATGCTTCTCATGGTTTTAAGCCCCAAACTTAATATGAGGGTCTGTGTGAGCTCTAACATGTGAAGAGGGGTGCACATGAAGTCAGTAATAATCTCTTTTTTTTTTTTATCTCCTCAGTTTGTTGCTCAGCCCAACTGCCAGCAGCTACTAGCAACTCTTTGGTACGATGGCTTTCCAGGATGGAGGCGGAAACACTGGGTAGTCAAACTCTTGACCTGTGTCACCATTGGACTGCTATTTCCTGTGCTCTCCGTGGCATACCTGATTGCACCCAAGAGCAGGCTGGGACTGTTCATTAAAAAGCCATTTATAAAATTTATTTGCCACACTGGCTCTTACCTAACCTTCCTCTTCATGCTCCTGCTGGCGTCGCAGCACATCGTCAGGACTGACCTTCACATGCAGGGACCACCTCCCACCATCGTGGAGTGGATGATCCTGCCCTGGGTTCTAGGTAAATCAGAAACACACACACACACACACAAAAACCAACCCACAGTCACCCATGGCAACTGTGTGGAGACTCATTCCTGATCTCAGCATCCTCAGTGTGTAAAGAGATTTGGCAGCTTCAGTAACTGCTTGAAACAGCTGCGCTCCTTCTGGAACAACAGATCCTGTTGGCCCAGGGCTCTTCTGCTCTTCCTCTTGCCATCTGACATGCCTTCAGACATGACCCTGAGTAAACCACAGCAGGCACTGCTCTCTCCTGGCCTCCCTCATGCTCTGTGCAAGGAAGGGGGTTAGGAATGAGCTCCTGGGGCATGCCAGGAACAAAGTGTCACTTCTCATGCTGGCTTTGTTCTGCCAGCTGGTACGTGGCACAGAGCTCGTCTCTGATCTGCTCCCACAGTCAGTGTGTGGCTACCAACCTGCTGACTCCTGGCCTCCCAGATGAAGCCTAATGGGAAGGCAGAAAAGGGAGGAAAAACCTCACTCTGCTGTGTGGCTCTGGGGTGGTAAACACCAAGCAAACCAACATCGAGCACTTCAAAACAAGCAGGAGAAGGAGGGGTTGTTTGGTATCAGAAAGTTAAGTGTGAGGCTCTTATTTTGCTCAGAGAAGAAAAGGAGGTGTCCATGTTCTCCAGGGCAGAATGTGCAGGTAGTGAGATGGGATGGGAGAAAGCAGAGTGAGACCCTGAGGGAGAAGAGCAGAGGAGCACAGTTGGATATAATTTTTTATGAGAGTGTATTTACTCTTTCAAACTGAGCTCCAAGACAACAGTGAGTGAAAAACCTGTGGCCTCCACTAGAAGCATGATCTGTCCTCTAATGAAGCTGCCATCTCCCTTGCTGTGCCATTAACATGGAGCACCTGCTAGGAGGCCTGTTCCTGGACAATGGTTTCCACACCTCCTGTAGCCTTTCTCCATACAGCCCAGGCCAGTGCAGTGCAAAACCCCAGAGGTCAGGTAACAGGGAACTGTGACTGTCTAGCAGGTGTCAGCAGCCTGGAAAACTATGCTGGTGCTTTCTGAGGACACCTCTCACAGACCTCAATCTCTGGAGCTTTCCTTACAGCTCCTCAAGGCTTTTCACAGGTCCATTTCTGTTTTCCTGTGCCTGCTGGCTCGCCTCTCCTCCTCAGTTTTGTGGTAGCTGTGGCTCAGACTGGTTCTGTGCTGAGCAAACCCAGCTGTTCCCCGTGCCAAACCTAAAACTGAGGATGGAAAAGGAGGAAAGAAAAATCAGAGCTACAGATGTTCACAAATCACTTTCCATCATGACCCAGGGCACTTTGCTCCTTGCAAACTTAAAAATGGCAACTCAAGCTTTGTTATCTTATTAAACTGATTTATGGCCCTGAAATATTCACGTTGGTAAGAACTTCAGAATCAGCTGAGGATGTTAAATGTCTTTTCTGAGCTTAGGTGATCTCTTCACTTTATCCTTAACTTCATGGTTAAAATCGAAGGAACTGGTAAGCAAAATTGATTTCAGCAAAATTGATGTCAGCAAAATTGATTTGCAGATGAAAGAAGGGTAATCTATAAACAAACCCTTTTCAGAATCACCTTGTACAGCTGTCTGCTCCTGTTTTTTAATTCCTTTGTTTTAGATTTATAGATATATTGTGAAACTGTTAAATAGAGAAATCAGAAGTCTCACCAGATTAAAAGTTATTATTTAAGAAATATTTTCCACTATAAGAGGAGAGAGAGAGCAGGCACTCACAGCATTGATGTAACTATAGTAACCAGCAATGATAACTCACCATAAATACAGTGTATGAGTTCCTCAACAGGCTGCTTGCCATGGATTTATCTCATTTTACATTTCTGTGCACATGCAAAGATTTGGAGGCAGCTGTAATAAAATTACCTCCTTGGCCTTGACATTATGTTTGCCAGACCACTGACCTGCTGGCAGGCAGCTGAAGAGCTAAAATTAATATTTGGGTGTTTGCAGGAGTTCATTTTGGCATTATCTGCTCTTCAGATCCAACCTTCAGGTCATAAAACTTGAGATGCAAGAAGCATTTCAGTGACCACTGAAATGTGGTGAGGGGTGGGGAGCAATGTGGGTACCTACATTGGTAATGCACCTGGAGGTGTATTTTGTGGTGGGTTTTTTTTTTTCCTTTTCACACATTTCAGGTTTTCTTTCAAGGATAATGTTGTAAACTAGGTAATTCAAAATATCTGGGGGCTCTAAAGACAGGCTTAGAAGCATCTGGGTAATGAAGGAGCCTGGCTGCCATTTGCTTTTTAATGAGACTCAGAAAGCTCTCAAAAATACTTAAGCATTTCTACAATGAAGGGCATACAAGTTACTTAAAATCAGAATTGTATACCAGATGAGTTTAGCAGTCTGGTAATGAACTTCAGAAGCTGCCCCTCACCCTTCCTGCTGCAAGGGGTTAAAGTGAAGGTTAGCAAGTGGCACAAATTACCAGAAGGCATTTCAGAATGGAGATGATGGGCTCTGGCCATCTCAGGAACAAATATTTGCCTGACAAAGCCCACAGCCACATCTGACATTAGGTGAGTCACTGCTGAGGGATGGGATGCCAGGCTGCAGTGCTCTTTGTCATGCTGAGTCCTGCCTTTTTGTCACAGATAATCCCTGTGGGGACAGTGGCTGAGCACCAGGAATGAGTTCACTTCTTCCTTCTTTGGTGTGACATTTCCTGGTCAGGGAGGAAATGTCCTGGTGTGCAGAAGCTGGTTCTACTGTTGCATGTTCTGCAGAGGAAGTCAAGAAAAATCAGTACTGGCCACCTGAGCAAGGAGTAAGTTAGAGTTTCTGTGAGAGCAGACAATCTGTTAGAAACTATACCAAATGCAGTTGCTTAACTAGGGTATTCCTGGACAACAGAATTCATACAGGACAGTTTACTCCTAATAATTAACAAATGTTTCAAGCCATCTCCTTGTGCCTGTATCTGGAGCCCTGGACAGGAAACCCAGGTCTCTTTCTTATCTCTTTAGACTACATTCCCCACAGAGTTGTAAAACATCTCATTATCAGCAGTATCATACTTTGTAGAAGACACGAGGGATGAGACATTTTTTCCAAGCTGTAAATTTAGAATTGCCTCTCATTACATCACTCTATCCAGTGCTTTTAATGGCAAATAATACTTCATCATGACACTGAACTCTCCTTCTTTCTACAGGTTTTATCTGGGGAGAAATCAAGGAAATGTGGGATGGTGGATTCAATGAGTACGTACATGACTGGTGGAATCTGATGGACTTTGCAATGAACTCCCTCTATCTTGCAACCATCTCCCTTAAAATTGTTGCCTACGTCAAGGTACAGTAACTTGGGAGAGAGAATTTGTAACTTGCTTGTGAGAACTGTAGCACACAATGTAGAAACTGTCAAAATCAAAATTACAATCAAAGAGAGCAGCTGCTTTTCAAGCAGTCCAGTTTTAAAAACTCACCTGGAAAGGTTATTAATTTGTTTGGAGAATTATTGTCCTCCTCATCCTGACTCCTTGAGTAAGACTGAAGAAAATTGCTTGAGCATTGGGTAGAAGTTTCCCCACTTTCTGTCTGCTTTGTAGCTCTCAGTTGCCAAATTCCATACTGACACTGGACCTCTCATCAAAGTTAGACATAGTGAAAACATGATTTTTAAATAAAATAGTAAATTAAAAGCAAGAATAGGGTTCCCTGAATACAGCCAGGATTTATAATATGTAGTCTTACAGATCTGTAGATACTAATCAGAAATTTGAAAAGTCTCCTAAAAAAACCCAAGCCTGCTGGTAGGGACTCTTCCATCTGCTGTCAGCTTATCCTCTTCAATAAACAGTTTTAAACTACAGGTGAGGAGATGACAAAGGAGCTTTAACATCATGGAGATTGTTGACTGTCATGTTCCATTTCTGGTGAGAATGCATGGCAGAGCTTGTCCTCAAAAGCTCCTTCCAGGTTCAGAAGCAGCTGATGCTTCCCAACTTAGTGTGTGCTCATGTTTTGAAGCCAGGGGATGGCCTGAAGCACTTTCCTTCTGTCTCTTTTTCAAAGACAAAGAGACAAACAGCCTTCTGCAAACCTCCTTATGCAGTGGCTCACTTTGACTGCAGCTGGGGCTGTGTGTTTGGCTCGATGCTTTTCTTGGTATGAGCCAGCAGTAACCTCTACATTTCATGTAATTACAGAGGTGTAGATGAAGTAACTGGGGTCTGCTCCTTGGCCACTTGGGTGCTTGCTCCTTTTGCAGTGCTGCTGGGTTGGTTTTGCCCTGGCAGAAGGGCACTGCTTCTTTTAGCCCAGATCTCAGCTCCCAAGACAAGCACTTCCCCAGCCTTGTTCATCCTTGCACATATGCAGGCAAAGAGGAAAAGATAAAATTTCACAATTGACTCAAAAATGACAAAGCTCTTACAAAAATCCCTTTAGCAAGCAGTCCTGCTACGGGGCTGCTGGAAAATCCAGAAAGCTGCAGAGTGCTGAGTTGGTTTTTCAAAGGGAAAAGATTTAAGAGAGTTGCTGCTCCCCAAAGAGGCAGCTCTGTAACAGCATCAAAGCAAGAACAGATTACATCTTTTTTTCTAAGATTCAGAACCAGTGAGGAAATTACTGACTTGAAAGGTCGGTCTTTAAACCATAAGCAATACAAAAAAAAACCATGCTGGAAATTGCAAGATTCATGAACATATCTTTAAATGTTAACAATCTTGTTCTTTCTCACATGCCATCTCCTAGAAGAGCTCTGCATCCACAGATTTAGACAGTCACATACTGAGGTTTAAACTCACAGCCAAACCATGTGTATGAAGGAAGTGCAGCTTTGTTCATACACTCTGTAAAAGCTACAGACACTTCCAGGCTCAAAACACAAAGACCTCCATGGAAGTCTTACAGGAACAGATCTGTTTCTGTTTCAAACCTACTTGGATTAAACCTGGCTGATCTAAGGCCTGCTTCAGACAATTCTGAGAGGTGCATCAAATCTTATCTAGGAGTAGCTGTGAAGCAGCACCCTCAGAGTTCAGCTTCTGATCTGTGTCACTTTGAGGCTCAGAGTGCTCTGAAATGTGAGGATTGATGACGTTGATAATGACTTCAAAACCTTTTGCAACATGACTTGGAAAGGTTTTCATTATTTATAGAATAGCCCAAGCTGGAAGAGGCTGGTTGGTGTATAAGCCAGTATACCATATTCTGACACTTCTTAGAACTTCAAAGGATTACATGGACATTTAACTTTCTGCCAAGTATCAGAAAAATAAATTGCAATCTGACACTAATGTTTTCCATCTTTGTTTTTATGTGGAGATTTTTTTTTTCTTGGACTGGTTCCAAGACCTGGCCCTCACATTGCCCAATACCAGTGAAATCTTGAGGCCAATTATAGGGTAAAAATACTTTTGAAACAGTTTTCATTTGTTGCACTGAATTATCACATAATGAGGAAGGGTAGTGTGACTGCCTTATTTCTGCTATTCTGTACACTTCTCTGCTATGTTTCACCTCCATCTTCTGGTCTCTAACCCGAGGAACTTCCCAGACACCCAGATTCATTAGATACCTCTGAAATCCTCTGTTTCTGTGATGCTACAGACTCTGCTTTCCAAGAGTCTTTCCAAGAAAGACTTTCCAAGCAACAATATATCATCAGTTCATAAAGGGCCCAAACATGACCCTTTCAAGTAGCTTTATAAATAGATGTGAGATGAAGAAGACCTTTTCACATATCTTCACATGCAGCCTATGCTGAACCCTAGCAGAGAGCCCCTGGGCTGCTGTGTCCAGCCAGCAGGTGGAAGAGAATTGCCAAGAACTGAGCAAAGCTGCTCTGTGGGCTGGGGAGGCTTCCTGCTCACAGCCATCCACCCCCACTGCTGGATGCTGGCAAGGAGTTCACATGTCTGCCTGTCTGTAAACATTTTAAGATCCATCTTCAAATCAAGTGAACGGGCACAGGCCATGATGTTCATGTAATAAATAAACAGTTTGGAAATGTCAGAAGCAATCAGAGGTCATGCTGAAATGCCTTTGTATCGTGTCTCAGCTCCTTCATCCAGAGAAATAGTTTGAAATATCAACTTGCTTTTAGCTGTGTCCTTGAAAAAATTGTGAGCTTGTGTATTGGACCTTCAGATTTCAAGGAAAGTCCCTGAGAACTCATCCATCAGCATGATATTGATACCATTTCTTGTTAAGAGCTACAGAAATTATTTTAAGAGTCCCAAGCAGGCTGGCTATGCTATTAGTCATATTATTGTAAGTACATTTTTTGCTTTTTATACATGTTAAATGAGCAGAGACAAATGTGAAGAGGACAATTATTCTTTGATGTTAAATGTCTTCGACTCCATTCTGTTGTGCCAGTGTAGTTAAGCCAGAGCAGTTACATTTATACAACCATCTCTTTTGTGTTACCTACTTACATCTGGCTGCACTTTGCTCAGACAGTGCTTTTGCTTCTCCAGTTACATTATGAACCAAGTTAATGTTATAATTGATGCACTCAAATGTTGTAATTGATGCACTCAAATGTATCCAGGGTTTCACTTGTGATTATGACCTCTGCTTTAGCAACACTCCTAAAATTGCCATGACAAATTAACTAATAAGAAAATTAATATGAAGGAAGCATCTTGGTTCTGGGCTGTTAGCACTCTTTTTTTTTTTTAAATTACTAGGGAGGGAAAGCATCCACCTCTTAAACTCAGTAGTTCATTGCTTTCCTTCTTCCCTCCCTTCCTCTCCCTCACATCCTGCCTGGGATGTGCAGTGCTTTAACATCCAGTCAGTCATATTTAGGAGGAAAAGGAAGAAAAGGTAATTGGAAACTTCTGATCTGAACCAGCTAAAGGGCAGCCTGAACCCCTTTAAATATTGAAAGAGAAGGAGACTGTGTATGAACCCATGGACCTGACAAACCTGCAAACAGTGAACTCAATATTCAAAAGACCTGTTTTCTAAATTTAGGCTCAGAACAGCCAAGGTACCAGAAGCCTCTAAAGAGTAGCTGGTCCCACAGCTATCCACATCAGGGGATGATAATCTAGTCGGGAGAGTTCGTAAGAGGCACCATTACACCAAGGGCTCTTCACTGCTCAAGTCAGCTTCAATCCTGAATCCTAACGTTAGTCTGACAGTACCTGAGGCTTTAAGAGTTCAACAATATTTTTGTGTCCCCAGTACCTGCTTAACATTTACCTGTGAAGCATTAATATGAGCAGGAGTGATCTTCTTACAGGGTTATTCACTTTTATACCTTTGTTGTTTCTTTCAGTACAATGGTTCTCGTCCAAGGGAGGAGTGGGAGATGTGGCACCCGACTCTCATTGCAGAAGCTCTCTTTGCAATATCCAACATTTTAAGTTCCCTGCGTCTCATATCCCTGTTTACAGCAAATTCACACCTGGGACCCTTGCAGATTTCTCTGGGACGCATGCTGCTAGACATCCTTAAATTCCTTTTTATCTACTGTCTGGTGCTTCTGGCCTTTGCCAATGGACTGAACCAGCTTTATTTTTATTATGAGACCAGTGCCTCGGAGGAACCCAACAACTGCAAGGGGATCCGATGTGAGAAACAGAACAATGCCTTCTCCACGTAAGCTTTCCTTTCCTTTCTGTTCCTAAGGTTGCCTTCCACTGTCCCCTCTCCTGCCTGCTTTTGCCTCTTACCTGTCACTGCACTGGAAGTGTCTTTATTTATTGCAAACACCAGGTGAGCTGGGTGACTCTGCAGGGAAGGTGTGAGTTAACTGGGGCAGACATTCTGCTGAACCTTGGTGTCAAAAAGACTCTTACTCAGGTCTGGAAGTGGGAGACAGTCATTTAGTTATGGACCAAAGAAAGAGTCTCCCTACATCATCCTGCAGCTTAAATGTTATTATGGCCATGGACAATTTTAGGATGTTTGAGAAAGCAAGTGCCCTTTTGCTATAAGAATTGCTTTGTCTGATTCCAGAGGAAAGGAAGGGAAGAAAAAAAAAGTAGAAAACAAGAGGTAAACCTATGAAAAAAAGCTATTAATAAATAATGTGATACAGCAACAACAACAGTCTCACCTAGGCCGTTTTTATACATCCACAGGCTCCTCTGATTTCCTTGCAGTGGGCTGAGACTAAAATCCCAGCAAAATCCTTTTTTCTGGAAATGCTGGTACTTTTTACTGAGATGTTGGCGTGGAAGTTGCTGTGGTGACAGCTGGCAGGGCTGAAAGAGATAGCACATGCTGAAAAATAACATGAATTGTCTTTCTGATGTATTTGTTTTAATTGCTAATAGTGGAAATAATTATAATAATCAGGCCCCACCCAATTGTTCTTGCTGCTTGCACAGTACTTAAAACACAATGGAAAGAGAAATAAATAAAGCACGGCCTAGAAAAAGGCTTACACCCTGCAAACAAGCAAAACAAAACTGTTGTCCACCACGTTATGCTAAATTAAATAAAACTTCTCATAATGCCCCTATAATTCTCCAAGCTGAAGGCTTGAGGTTAAGAAAGGATTTGTGGCATACTTGCACCTGAATCAAAAGCAGATGATGGCTGAGGCCTCTCTTCCTCAAGTTGGAAGAGGAAAAGCTCCAACATGGTCCTGTGGGTTCCCTCCTTGTAAGAAGTGGGGGATTTTCATGGGATGGGGTCCAGCCTCACAAGGGAATTAAATAACAAGTAGTATTCCTTGATCTATGTCCACATGGATACAGCAGCCAGGACAAGCAGAGTGTTTGCTAAGTGGCAACTTCCAACTCACCAGTGGTGAAAGCCACCAAGTCCAAGGGTAGGGTCTAACCTCTTCCTGGAGCTCTGGGGAGCAGATGTATTCAGCCCTTCTGTCTGCCTTGGACCTGTCTCCATTGCAAACCAGTGGTTTTACAGATCTTGCTGTCAGCAGGTTAGTGCAGAAAACAACAGCAGGATTTGAATTAACAAAAAGAGCCTTGGGTCAGCAAGGAAAAAAAATAAAAAGGCTGTAAGAAGGTGTAATAGCTTGGGAACTAGAAATGACACAGGAGCACTTAACAGAAAGTGTGCAGATCAGCTTAAATACAGACCACAGTTTCTCCCACCCTAACGTTCAGCTGAAACCCCCTGCCAAGGAGAAGGCTCACAGGAAGGAAATTGAGGGGGCTCAGCCTTTGTGGCAAAGATTTGTTTAAAACAAAATCACAGTGGGAGGGGATCCATTAGGACTGAGGTCTCCTGGCAGGGGACAGAATGCTCTGCAGTTACTTTTTGTTTGAGACTTGCTTAAGAAATTTATTTAACGTGTTCTTCAAAGTTTAAATAGTCATTATTAACTCCCCCAGAGCAAGCTGACATTTGGCCCTTGAGCTGATGCACAGCATGGGTGACTGGAAAAGAACGAGCTACCTGCGAAACAGAAAATTATATTGTTGGGCTGGGGAGGGCAAGCATGGCTGGAGCAAATTCAAGGCAGAGCTGGTGTTACCTCCAGTTTGCTCATAGTTCATCCCTAATGAAAGAATAAATCTAAAAAGCTTTCAATCAGCACCCTTTGATTCCCACCAGCATTTCCAGGCAATCACACAATAAGATCTAATTTTGTAAAGGAAGGAAAAGCAGGAGGCCACTCGTGTTTGTACAGCTTGTTTAAAATGTGACACCTATTTACTGGTGCATTATTTCCTATGACTCCCAGAGGACAGGCTTAATATTTTCTTGGTGGGGAAATTTTCTGCATTGCAAACACAGATCATGGAAAAGTAATATTCCTTTGTGATAGCAGTGAGGTGAAGTCATGAATAATGTAAGGCTTTATGCTTTGGCCTCCCCATCCCTTAGAAAGCTGAGTGTCTGCTGCTTAGGCAGAAGATTTGAAAAGATGTTTATTGCTGTGATTCTGGCAACTGAAGGAGGCAGAAGAAAGAGAGGAAGAGGAGGAAGGGCTGGAGGAATTCACTCCTTGCTGTGGCATTCTCACCAGAGGGTCACACTCATCCCTGAGCCATTCCTCCAGGGACTGCAAGAAGTCTGGGGAGGATCCTGTGGCAGAGTGGTGGTGTTTTAAGATTTCTCCTGTTTGTTTAAGATGTAAAAATATACTGGGCAGGAGGGAAAGTTTCACAATCATGATTTCCAAATTGTTTTTTTAAAGCTGCTTCTCTGAACTAGAGTGAGCCCCACCTGAAACACTCCCTGTGAAGAGAGACCACTCACTGTGGTTCTGGCCTGTCCATAAACACTTAGTATATTCCTGGTTAATCCTGGGAATGCAGAGCAATGCACTGATCACTTCTAACACTGATTTCAGTTTCATGACAGTTCCCTGAGCCTCAATCAGTATATTGACTGCTAAAAGTTAAAAATGAGTTAAAAGATAGCTGGCACTTCACCATTTTAGTAGAGAGATGCTCAGCATTCTTTGGTTAATCTTTATTTGGCCACTTCACTTATTCAATAAACCTAACAAACAGCCTAACTTTGGGGAGGAAAGATTTTGCTTTAAAGCATTTTAGCCAGTGGAAAGCATTAAGTATGTCCACAGAAGATAAAGAAGCTAAATCCCCATATAAAGCACAGGTGCCTGTGGAACAGATTCCTGGAGAAGACAGAACAGATTCTTGGTATGTCAAGTGAAGTATCTGAACTATTTGTGTTGATTTTTCTACTAGGAGCATTTGAAAATCTCTACTGACCTGATGCCAAAATGGAAACTCTTAAACAGGCATATAAATGTCCTTTTTTTTCCTTGATGATATAAATGCCATCTTTTGGAAAGCCGAAAAAAAAAAAAAAAGATGCCCAAACAGAGCAATTATTTAGATTGCTGATTATGTATCTGACGTGGTTGTGAAAGGTCACTTGTCTCTGGCTGGAGCAAATAAAGACCTGGGATGATCTCATCAGCTGTAAAGCACAGTGAGGTCAGGTCGAGTTCATCTCTGGAAGGAAGACTTCAAAAGAAGAAAACCTCTGGAGCTGAATTAATGTGATGATTTTTTTTTTTTTTTTTCATCTGAGTCACTACTGATCAATTGTTGCAGCATGCTCTGGAGTGCACTGCACTGTGGTGGGTGGGAGCTGCTGCAGAAACAAGCTGGAGGCACCAGCTTTTTTGGCCATGGGCATTGGTAACAGAGGAGGCAGCATCCTGGCCTGGGTCACTTGCAGCCAAGCTCTCAGCCTCTGTTAGAGCAAAAGGTGCCTGGTGGTGTACTTGAGGTTGGGTTCCCTGAACATTCAGTCTGCAGACATGTTCATGGTGCAGGCAGGGATTGAACAGGGCTGTGGGACAAGTGGCAAATGCTGCTGATGTGACACAGCTGTCACAGGCATTGGCCAGTGGGTGGGAGTGCAGGCTGCCTCCTGGGGAGAATAAAGAGCTGCACTGAGCAGCTGCTCTGCAGTGTCCCAGGCTCCCACAGGTTCCCCCCCTGAGCCAGGCACTGGTTTTTCACTCCCCAGAGTCAGGTAGCCAAGTCAAAAATCTGTTTTTATTTGCAGACTTTTCGAGACCCTCCAGTCACTCTTCTGGTCTGTGTTTGGTCTGCTGAACCTCTACGTCACCAACGTGAAAGCCAGACATGAGTTCACAGAATTTGTTGGGGCCACGATGTTTGGGACCTACAATGTCATCTCCCTTGTCGTGCTGTTGAACATGCTCATAGCCATGATGAACAACTCCTACCAGCTCATTGCTGTAAGTTACCTCAGTCTTTTTCTCGTTTTGCTTTTCTTTTTCTCCCCGTGCCTCATCTGTTCAGCAAGGGTGTCTCTTCTGGGGTGCTGGAGACTGCTGCCCCCAGGTTTTGACAGCAGGTAGTTGGGATTTCTGCTCACTTGCCTGAATCATGCTTGTGGAGGAGGTTTTGCTCCGTTTTTAATGCTGCATAGCTGGAAAAGGCTTATCAGCTGTGAGCTGCCCTTGTCTTCTCCTGTAGAGGAACCTCACTGATCAGCTTGTCCTTAGCAGCAGAGAGGGTAAGGTAAGGGGAGGTTTCCCACTGCTTCTTCATGTTTGGTTTTAAGGTGGGGGGTGTGGTATTGTTGGTTGGTTTTTTCCCACTCTCCTACTACTGTTTTCTCATTTGAAACTGTGTGTGTCAGGAGCCCAGCCCTATAATTTCTTACTCTGCAGTCTTCCCACTGAAATGAGATCATTTCCACCTGTAAGACCAGGCAGGCTCCTGCCAGCTGACTCTGTAGCCCCATAATCTCCTATTCCTGATTAACCTCAGTGCAGGATGGATTTGAGCTGAGACAGCTCGGGGCTGCCAGTTGGCTGCAGAGCCACTTCCAAACTTCAGTTGCTCTTCATTTGTATGTTCCAAACTGGTCTCTCTGCTGTAATCTCATTCTGTGTACCTAAAAACCAATCTGCACATCGATGATTAAATTTGTCAACAGATTGAAAACTAAAGCAGCATGGCTCTGCATTTTAAGGCACTTTGGGTAAACTACACAGAAAGAGCAGGGAAGGAACCTGAACCTTGTGTGCATAGTGTTTAAGGTAAAGCAGTGGGCACTTAGTTTCCAGTTCTGATGATTAACATGAGAGGTTTAGAAGTAAGGAGTTAGGAAAGTCATTTGTGTCCTGAGCTGGTCACTCAGAGGTATGGACTTCCTTCTCTGCTTTGGGTGACTCTTGAATTTACTCTAGAAGATAAAAGAGAGGGGAACCAAGTAAAGTCCCAGTAGCAGCAGTCCTCAGTGCTATTCCCTCAGGTTTCTATTCCCAACCTCCTGGACAAATCACTAGGAAGTATATGGGTGAGCTTCTTCCCTGGCTAAAGCAGACATTTGAATTCTTAAATAGGTTGCAAAACTGCCCTTCATCATCTGCTGATTTAAGCAACTCCTTGTTATCTACTATAAACGTAGTCACCTACTCAAACTGACCCCAGACCCAGTCAAACCAGTGATACTTTTGGGCAGCTGATCTTTATCACGTTAAAAAGTATGAGAAAAACTGTACTGTGGACCTTCTAAATGAGCAGAAAAGCAGCTTATCTCAAAGGCATCACTGCTTTATCAGTCTGTCTCAGTGCTTTAAGTTCTTTCTCTTTGTACAGTGCTACTCCTCACATTCCAGGGATACTGGAATGAGGGGCAGAAAACAAAGGTAACTCTCCTTGGCCATTTTCTCCCATTCCCCTTCCTTTATTGTCATCAGATTGGCTTGTCACTGACACAAAGCCCAAACCTAAGATTGACATAAGAATAGCAGCTGTATTTGCTATTCACAGGGGTACAAACCACTCATCCTTCTTTTCCCTGAATAATTTGGGTGATGAGATGACACATTACATAAAATCCCACATGACTGAGACCCATCATGACAATGGACTGAAGTGAATGGTTCAGAGCAGACTGTTATAAAAAATGTTTTTTGTGTATGGGGCTGGTTGGAACAGTGAATTGCACCATCAGAAATGATTCTTGGGAGAGACCTGAGGGTAAAGGACAGAACTCACCAGATAACCTTGGTACACAATTCAGCATGCAGCCTGAGCCCCCTGCTCAGAAGAATGACAGTGAAGATGCTGTAGGACACTTTTTGTCACTCCAGCTGTCAGACTGCACTTGCTGAGAGCAGTGACATTCCTTGGGAAGGCAAGAGGCAGTTTCTCTTGCAGTTTCCTCTCGTGCAGTGCATGCAGTGTGGTTTCCAAAGCCAATATTTCTTCATTCTCTCAGGGATGAGTTTTCTTCATGTATTGTCAGGACAAACATCAATTAATCTCTCCCCCAAAGAACACAACTCATTAATAAACGTTGAGCTTTACAGCTGGGGGTCATTTTTAACCTCCTGTAATTAGGTCTACCCCTTTCTGCTTCACAGCAGACTGGTTGCTAGCCTGAGCATTCCTTCCTCTAGGTATGTGGCTAACATTGGATGCACTGGGAATGACAGCACCAGAGAGGGAGGAGGGGAAAGGACCAAGAAGACCTTGGAGCAGGGTGGAGATTTTCTTCTCAGTTACATCGGGAGGAAATCTTGTGCCATGTGCAGTACTCTGCAGAGAAATGAAATGAGCAAGTCATCAGGGCTGAGAGAGCAGCTCTGCCTGGTGATTTCCCTGCTGTGGAGTGATCAGGACATCTTAATTAATTCCACTTGTTAACAAGCCAGTGGCACTGCTGCAGTGCAGTCTTCCTCCCCTCTTTTCTTCCAGGGACAAATTGTTAATGTGTTTGTAGCAGTTATTTTCAGGTTAGCTTTTCTCCACTGCCTCCCTCATGTACACATTAATTTCTGCCACGAGGTTAGAGAAAGGAGGGTCTGAGCTACTCACTCTTTGCTCTAGGTTTTGTCTCCCTGTATGGGGGTGAGGGCTTTGTAGTTCATTAAGCACTGCAGGCACTCAGCATGAAACCACAGGCTACCTGTGGAAGACAGGGCAAGGCAAGCAGAGTAAAACCTCACACAGCTTTGAGTGATTCCTGACTCACAGAAGAAAGAATTTTTCTGCCATAATTTTGTTGTGGTTTTTTTACTAACGTATTTCAGACCTCAGTAAATACATTTTTCTAGGGGTTTCCTGAGGCAGTTTCAATATTGATTTTTTTTCATACAGCCGATTTTTCTTTTTTGCCAAACCACTGTCAAGAACTGGTTATGGGAGACTCTATTTCACTGCCAAAGCAAACAAAATGCAAAGTGCACCCCAGGATTTCCATATTCTTGGTGCAGCTTCAGTATGTGAAGTTCAGAATGTTCTATGCAATTGGATGTCAGGCATGGCCAGGTCTCTCATCTCCAAACCTTCCCAGACGTGACAGAAATACCATCACCTGATGAACAGGAATATGTTCATGATGACAAGAGGAAGGACAAGGTGAGAGTAGCCAGGTGGCTCCAGCATCCCTGAGAGGCAGAAAGCACCAGGGTGGGCAGTGAGGACCCTCTGGGTGCTGGGCTGTTTCTTCACAGCATTGCTGCTTGGCTGCAGCTAAAGTTCCACCATCCTTCTGCCAGTTTGTAATTATTTCAGAACAATGAGAAGCAGAAAGTGTTACTGGGGGTCCCTTTCTGCTGCCCTAGTCTGCAGGTACATTTTGCAAGGACTTAGCAATCCCTGCCAGTTTTTTGAAAGCATATTCCTTATGGACACATCTCTGATATTCTGAAAAGTCCTGCAGGAATTAGTCATTGGAACTGTACCAACAGTTCTGACTCTGCAGCCACAGGAGCAATGGGGAGCAAGACTGATGGCAGAGAGGTAACTAAGATCTTCTGCAGGAGGAAAGCTGTAGGGCTGTGAACTCAAAATTGGGAGTTCCATGTGAGTTAAAGCAACAAGTGCTGCACAACAGCACAGGGCATCCCCCCAACTTGTTAAGGAGAGCTCCAAGCACTTGAAGCTTTCAGATGTTTTAGGAATGTACGATACGTGATAGCTCAGGGTATGAGGAGAATCACCTCCAACTACTCTGCAGGAAAGCTGAAGGTGTGACAGCTTCAGGTGTGTAAAACACCACGTGCACATGATGCTGGAACAATGACTTCACTCTAGCAGTATGTATGAAGTTACAAAATTGGTTTGTGGTTTGGGTTTTGCATCCTCCCATTGGTTTGCATGTCTGTTACTTCGAGTCAGTTCATCTCAGGCAGCTGCTGCTGCAGCAGCCAGCTGTGGGCTTCACTTTTTAGGTGTATCTCTGCCAGTAGAGGGTACACCCAAGTGGAAATGCCAGTGTTCAGATTGGAGAAATCAGGGCAGTGGACACCAAAACAGGGGTGGAGTTGTAAATGATGGCATGAAACAGAGTGAATTGGCATGTACTGTGGAGGACAAGAATGAAAATTATAAGCATGCTGTGTAGCAAAACAAAAGCTTTACAGTAAACAAACAGTTGGTATGTGCAGCTAAAAATAAATGATCCCTCTCAGGAAATTCTGACTGTAAGTGTAAAGATGTTGCACGTGGGGTTTTCTCAATTTTTTGCAAAGTAGAGAGCTTAAAAATTAAAGCACAGAGAAACGTAAAGACATTTTGGCTCCCTATTACATTGTTTCTGAAATGACTTTGGATTTCCCCCAGCAAGCAGTCCCAAACTTTTCTTGATCAACAAAGAACAAGAGTTCCTCCAGTTCTCTGCACCAACTGAAGTCCAGCAGTAACTGCTACCCAGTGTCAACCACAACAGCAGCAGAAAATCTCTTCCCCACTGTGACCTATGACCCTTAGGACTGTCAAAGAAAAAACCTCTGCACCTCCTCTGCTTGCATAACCTGCACAGTTATTAAGGGAGAAGTTACTAAGGAAGAACTTTATGAATCAATCAACTTAGTTCAAGCAGGACAGTCCCTGCATATGGGACTGTAAGGACAGCTCCAAATCTAAGCAGTTGTTAAGCATCAGGAAGCATTCATCTCACAAGCCCCATTTCAGCACCATTAATTTGAATTTCTTGGAAGAAAATGAGATGTATTTGTTTTTTAACTCTATAATGCAGAGGAAATGAAATTATGCTCTTGCTGTACTTTTACTGCCAGTATGAGCTGGGATTAATATCTCTTGAAGCTTTTCAGGGTGTAGCAAAACAACTAGGTTCTAGGAAGGTGATTAACTGGCTCTTTGGTTTGCTGGCTGAATGAATTGTCAATGTTTGTGCCTCAGTTCTGTGTCCCTCAGGGGCTCCAGCTGACCCACAGACACATCCTGCAGTCAGCGCCCAGGGGCAGCCCCCGTGTTCTGGGTGCAGGTAAAACACTCCGGTCTTTTCTACAGCACAACTGTAATGATCCAAATCTCAATTACCACACTCCCCAAACTCATCTCTGTGTCCTCAGTAAGCATTCATTGAAATTGCAAATTCTCCTGAACTTGCTGGGTGCCTTTTGTGACATTTGTGCAGGCAGATTCTGTTACCTTTCCCCATGGAGTGTGAGAGGTGTGAGGAAACGCGGGACCCCTGCTCTCCAGCTCCCTCCTGGGTACCTGTAGCACAGCTTGAGGGGATTGGGATTGATTCCCAAGGCTGGGTGCTCTCTGTAGAGCTTGTGGCTGGCTGTGGGAGGCTCCCAGCAGGTTATTATTTGTCAGTGAAGGGAAACAGTCTGCAGCAGTGGTGTGCTGCAGTGCTGCCATGCAGCCAGAGGTCTGCGTGTGAAATTAGCCCTGGAGCCTCGTGCTAGACTGGCAGGAGGCTTAATTACTTTTTTTTAGCAAGCTGAAGTATTCATTTGAAGGTGTAGAACTGTTTGTCTTTTTGCTGGCTCTGGCCTAATTACATATAACCCATGGACTTGATTCAAGTTGTTAATATTCATCTGGTGTTTGCAGAGCCTCTAAATGGAAGCACTCGATGTGCTCTGACTTCATATTCTTCATCTTTCTTCTGGTGTTAGAACAGACAAAGCTAATTCTGCCTCCTAGAACACAGTCCTGCAAACCCCTGCTCATAGGAGCATCATCAGCAGGACCTGGAGGTGAATCCTTTCTGTTGTTTTTAATCTTTGAAAGCCCAGATACTTCTCAGACCCCAGGTACCACCATGGCCAAACCACTTCTCCTTCAGAGGAGAAGAAACATTGCGTTTAAGTAAAAAAACAGGACGAACTTGCTGTCTGTAGGTGACCCCTGGCTGCTTGAAGGTATTAAAGGGAATTTGCTGGCATTTCATGGGTGGGTTCTGCTTTTTTGGCACAGTTAACAGAGCAGCAGAGCCACAGCTGCCAGGTCAATAATTCTCTGCCCGTTACGTGCGAAGCAGCTCAGCGAGGTTTGCTCTTGGTACATGATAGAAGTTGAAGTATCCAGATGGAGCTACATAGGCTGCAGCCCCCTGCTTTATCCCATCTTTTATTTAGGCCTGACAACCTCAATTAGCATTATCTTGTGCCTCTGCATCAAGGGGACTTGTGTTAGAAAGGCAGAGGAAGAAAAGGGAAAGATAAAGGAAGAAGAACACTGAGGGAAGAACAGGGAAAACCTGAAAGGGATTTATCTGGGAAGAGCTTTCACCTGATACTGAGCAAAGGGAACATCTATATTAACAATCCTCCAGAACTGACTGGTTAGATGCCAGTGCTTCACAGATTGCCTTTTCATCAGGCTGCAGTCCAGCAGATAAGTTGATACTGATTAAATAGCTGAAAGAGGACACCTACAACTCCATCCAGCTCAACAGGGAGATGTCTAACAACCCCTGTTAGGTAAAATGGTGTGGCTCCTACTCTGTGTTTCTCTTCCCTGCCCTCGTCCCCTGCAGCTCAGAATCTGGGGAGAATCTGTTCAGAATCTGGGGAGGAAGAAGCAGGAGGAGCTTTCATCTCCTGAAGCCCTAAGCCCTGCTAGGTGCACAGCTGAAGGTTCACTGAGAGACTTGAGCAATCTCATCCATTTATAACGGTTCCCTTAAACCCTGAGGATGTTTAGCTAGGATTTTTTTCATTTTTGAGCAATTTTTCAGGTTTTTTTTGGCAGCTAACTTCTTGCACTGCATTTAAGTGACCCTGTAGGCAGGCTGACTTCAGAGGTGTCAGGGACCTACTTCTCCCACTGCTCCTATGACCTCTACAGACTCAGTAAAAGCCATAATCCAGCTCCCCTCCTTTGCTGAGGAAATGCAGCTTATGACCAGTCCTAAAAGAGCAAAATACCAAAGAATCTGAATATGGAGGTTTGGGAATGATCATTTCATTCTTTTGGTTACCTGAGGAAGGGAGGTAAGGGCTGTGTCTGTGTGGGTATAAAAAGGTTGCAAAGCTGAAGGAGTCAGAGTGAGGCTCAGAGTTTTGTCTAAGGGAAGTTCCAGCAACACGTGAAAAAAGCTCCCAGGGGCAGCCCAGTAATGAGTTTACTGAGTTGTTACCTGGTCAGCTGGAAGTGACCAGATCTGCTGGTAGCATACAAGGCAGTGCCAAAGACCATCAGAAGTGCTTTGTGATTATTCATAATCAGAGCTGAGATCTAAAATTTACCAATGGCCTTAAATAATATGAGATAACCTGTTAGAACTTTATATACCTTTGTTGCAGTTGACATCACTTTTCCCAGCAGAAATCACATTCTTATAATGGCATGGACTGGATCCTGGGATCTGAAATTCACACATAGATCCAAACTGGGATTCTTCTTGGGACAAATTTCTCCAGGGAAAAAAAAAAAAAAAAAAAAGAAAAACCATAAATAGAGAGTACAGAAGTACCTGATTCTCTTCCTTTCTATCAAGGTCCAACCAATCCAGCAATGACATTTCTGCTCCTTTTGTAGACTCAGGAAAAAAAAAACCAAAAAGAAACAAAGATAATATTCTGGAAGTAGTGCAGATAGAAATGAGGTGAATTTCTTTTATCTGCCATGGTACTGACAGTCATCAACACTTTGGGTTAGACATACCTCATACCTTCTCAGCCCACCATTTCTCTGTGAGCATGTGTGAATTACTTGGTTTTGACCTGGCTGGAGGCAGTTAATATGATCAGCACAGAGGCACCTTATCTCTCTGACTTTCAGCATGAAATGAGGCTCTCACCAGGCAGTGATAAAGGAGAGAGAATGGATGGCAGGAAGAACAAAGCCTTAGTGATATCTTCCTCATTGTTTCCTCCTGCTGAGGGTTCTTTAGTGAACTATTTGTCTGCATGACCTTCCTACTGCTCTGATTTATTTGACTATTAAAATGAAAATTGAACTTTGCTGGAATATGATTGAAGAACAAAAAAAAAAAAGGAAAAAAAAAAAAGTGTCATTGAAGTAATCTTAACTGCACTAAATCCAGCTAAATCCCCAGTTCTCCATTTTTTCTCAAATATATATTCCCTGGCCTTCTCATTAGCTCTCATTGTTGCCATCAAGTGTGCTGGTGGGAGACACAAGGTAACTGATATATCTACAACCCAAACACATGGTGGAGTGCAGTGCCTTGCCAGATATAATAAAATTTTTAATTATGAATGCATTCTGTGCACGGAAGATATAAATAGCAGAGATGCTAAAGCATGTAATTTCCAAGTACAAACAAACTGATTCCCTAGAGCTGGGAAAACCAGCCTGCTGGCAGGATGGAGGGGCTGTTCTGGGGAAGCAGTGGCTGAAGCAGCTGCTCTGCTGTCCCCCAGGAGGGAATGCCCCTGGCTCTGCTCTTGGCCTTGGGTACTCAGAAGCCAGGAGTGGTTTTCTTTCCCGTTGCAATCAGTCACCTTCCCCACTTCCCCAATTCCCAAGCCTCTTTGGCTATGGAGCCCTTTATCCATCTTGCTCTAACAGGCAGTCACCATGCTCTGGGTGTCTCTGACACTGAACTGGCCATACCCTTGATCTGGTTGAAGTGATGGACCTCAGACATTGCAAAATTAAGAAAGCTTTTCCTGACTTCCTCTATGACAGTGTGTTCTATGGGCTTTACTGTCACTTCATCCAGTTTTAAGCTTTTAATGCTTACAATTCCATGAAGGGCTTATCTGAAATGTCTGCTAGGTAAAAATCTAGACTTTGTGTTTTGGTTCTTTTCATTTGTGCTCAGTTTGATTTCCTCACCTAAGGGCCCTGCTGCCTTCTGCCTGTTCCCAGGTAAGGTTTTGCTCTTCTCTGAAATCAGGTCTGTACCTGTATCCTGGCCCAACAATTCACTTCTCTTGTATCCCAGTGCTGGTATTTATTTATGAGTGTTCCTCCAGAACCTGCCTCAGCTTCACAAACACCCTTTTCTCTGCTGGAGCCAGAAAACACCCAGCATCCCAGCTCTCTCTTTCCTCCCGTTTGCCTCAGTTGTGTGCCTGTGGATTGCTTTGCAGCTCTCTGGGCATCTTTTTCCCTCAGACCTGGGCTCTCCCTGGCTTTGTCCATCCTGGTTTGTGTCTGCCATGGGTTTGTTCTCTGCAGGGCATTGCCAAAGCCATGAGAGGTTGGTGTGGGAGCACTGCAGGTCCCCTGTGGCAGGGTCTGGTTGCTGGTCAGGGCTCTGCTTGCTCTGTTTGTCCCATGTGGGTTTGTGCTTGACAGTACTTCCAGCTCTTCTCTGGCTGCTCATTCCCCAGCTGCTCTGATTGCTTTTTCTCATGCTAGCTTGTCCTCCTTTTGTAGTTTTTCTTGTATTATTTCTGAGGTTGATCCTATTAAGATCTCATCCTTCTGTACATCACTCCAGGCTTTGAAAGAGAAGTCATTTGTTGTCAGCTGCAGCTGAATTACCTGTGCATTAATTGCCTTTGTAGGTCCCTGATTTTCTCATTGACTTGTTGAGGTTTTTTCCTTACTGTGACATATTTTCCTTTGAAAAACATTAAACATCACATTTACGTCAAACAGCCTGCATGGATTTTTGCTGCCTGCTTCTCTGAGCTTGTCATTAAAGCCCCAAGCTCTTGCTGATGTTATTACCAGTGTGTTCAACACACATTACAAAATTAACAGCTTTGAAACTGCACAGGAGTTGTCTGGGTCAGCTTCTGTACAGATTAAGTTTCTCCTGACCCTCTTTCTGCAATGTTTTCTGTTTAAGACACATCAGGGCATATTTTTTGTGCTAGCCTGCCTGAAAGCCATTGCTGAAAGATTTTCTGTGCTCTTTTCCTGCTCCGGGTTTAGCAAAGAGCAATAAAGAGGCACATGAGGTAGAAATATAGTAAAGAGATTTTAATAACTTCTCCCCCACTTTGCAGCACAGCAAAAAAGCACCACTGAAGATCCTGTGCCTCTCAGGCACTGAGCCTCCCTCACTCAGTAAGTTGCTATAAATAAGAGATGTCAGCCAGCACCTCTGAAAGGTGAACATTGCTTCTCCTCCTTCCTCCCTAAAGTACTGCACCTTGGGCACTTCCTAATCTTGTGGGGCTGCTGCTGGCACCTCCTGGGACAGCAGCAGAGAGCAGTCCTCCTACTCCTGATGCAGAAATCACACCAGCTTCTGCCAGCATTCCTGGCACAACTGGAAAACTTCCCATACCTCCTTCCCAGGCACTCAGCCCTGGCCAGGCAGCTTGGTCCTGGGGGGATTATCACAGCCATCTATATCTGCAGCTGACAGGGAGCAGCCTGATCTCCAGCTTAGCCCACTGACTTGTGTAATAAAACACAAGGAAGGCACAGACAGCCCTTTTTGAGCCAGGTAGGAAGACACTGAAGATCTTTATGCATTATTCTGTCCTCGTGGGTGGGGAGGATTTGCATCTCAGGGACACACAGCTTTGAGGAGGGGACCTACACCTCAGTGTAGCACAGAGGAGTTTGAGTAACTGATTATCTTGGACTGTTTTACAGCTTGCAGAGCTGAGTGCCTGGTGGTACCACCACCTCAGTGCTAGGTTTTAGCTGAGTTTGTGTACCATGGCTTTGCACCAGCCCAACCCAGAACTAACCTCACACCTACTCTCAGGACTTCCCATATGGCTCAGCCAGAAGATGGTGATGGAAATCTTTATAGAACACATTTCACACAATGTAAAAAACAGATTTCCTACACAGGTACAAAGATGGAGATTAATGTTTGATTTATCCTGGATAATTAGGGTAGCAGGTAATTATTTAAAATCTGGCACATCTGTGAATACATCACTGACTGAATTAGCAAATCCTCACAACTGCTACAGTGAGATGGCTTCAGCCATCCCACGGGGAAATCTTTCAGGGAGATTAATTCTCACTTCAAATGGCAGAGATTTGCAAGAGGATTATGTGGCCAGTGTGACACATTCACATTGTGATAGTAAGTTATACTCTCAAGCTGGTTTCTTTGAGTTCATATATTCTTTGAGCTTGAGGCCTCAGCCCTCTTCAGAAGTAGAGTGTTTTATAGCTGAAATGATGAGCAGTGCTTGAAAGAAAATGGTGACAGGAACAAGAGAAGCTCAAAGAGCAGACAGTGAAATCCAAATGTGGAGTTAAACTCCTAGAGCAGCAAGGTCACACTTGCAAAGCTCATAGATATGTTTTTTAGCTTATTATAAGTGTTACCAAAAAGATGTCATCTAAGAACATCAAATGAGTCAACACAAGTCAGTGAGGACCCTGTTCCACTGCACTGGCTCTGCCTGCAGCTCCTCACTGCTGGCTGGCCACAGGCTCCAACATGCCAGCTCCTGGGACACATCTCTAATCAGTGGCTAGTGCAGCTCCACTGCAGGTAGCCCCAAACCTTCTGGCAGGTCCAGGCTTGCCCATCACTCTGTGGCTTTGCAGGTGTAGTGGGGGCTGTGCCCAGGCTGAGCAAGGGAAGGGCCCTTGGGTTGGATTTCCAGTGTATTGGTGTTCAGGAGCTTGCTTTAAGGGGTCACCTATGTGAAATTTTGCAGCAGCTCTGATGCAAAGCAGCCCTCAAAAGTCACTTGCCCAGTGGCCTGCAGTCACTGGGGAGATGTGCCAAAAACCTGGAGCCCATCCAGTGGTCCATTGGCCATGCCCACAGCCAAAACAATGGCTGTAAATCCTGAGGGCCTCAGGTTTGGATTGGGTATGGAATGATGGCTGGTATTGCTGGTGCTCACACCACAGGGAAAGCTGTAGCTTTATGTGCAGCTCTCACAGCTTGCAGCCCTGAGGAGAGCTCTGACCAAGGAAATGGTGCTTTGCTGGAGCACAAAGGCACTCGCAGTAAAATTGAAATGTCTCTCTGCTATATATTGCCAACACAAAACTGCTGCCAGCAGCTCTCATCTGATTTGCTCAAGATCTTAAAACATCAGGGTGAATAATTGAGACGGGCTGACTTTGTAAACCCTGGTGGATTCACAGCAGCAGCAGAGAGAGAGACAGGAAAGATACTTTGAGCCTTGTACAGAGGGTCTGTCTTTTACCAGAGGTTATATTGCAGACTGAGAATGCACAGGAGGAACTACAGGTGGGGCTGAGGCCAGCAGCACCCACAGCACATTTAGACCAACAGGGATTTGTTCAGACCAACCACAAAACCTCCCTGATGAGCAGCCCCCAGTCAAAGCTGTGCACTCCCCTCAAGTGATGATTTTTTTTTTCTTTTTTTTTTTTTTTTTTTTTTTCTTTTTTGGTGGCAATTATTTCTACTGCTGCAAACTGCATTTTTTTGCTACCCAAAACTTCACTTCCACCAGCACCAGCTTCTAGTCTCTAGTACTTCATGGTGATGCTGCAGTTTCCCTGCTTCCTGATACTCTAAGAGGCAAAAAGGGCCATGGCAGGCTGCTTCTCCAGCTCTCCCTACATCTTGAATCCCTCCCTTCTGGTCAGCTGGCAGGGGACTGCAGTGTTCTGGGCTGACCCTGACCATCTGTAGAGACTGATGTGCTCCTGCTCTGCTGAGGCAGTGGTTTCAAATGGAGAGCTGCACGTAGCTTGACTACACCACTAAAATGGAGGCCAGCTGCACCTCCCTGACAAAAAGTGAGCATATTTCACCCATGTCAGAGCACTGGAGTGTAGCCAGAAAGCCAGTGTAGTAATTTTGGGGCATGATGTTCAGCCATATTTTATTAAATTCCCTGTCCTACACATCACTGCTTGTTTCTGAGAGCTGCAGCCCAGCATCCCTCACTCAGGAGGGCTGCTTGTTCCAACCTGGTTGAAATCCCAGGAGCTTAACATCTGGGCATTGTCCTTTTCTCCCACCCTGTGCTGTTATACAGCCTGGATCATCAGGGCTCTGGTTTAATCTCACGTCAGATGCCGTTAACATAAATGCTGAACAGCTAAAATGCCACAAT
Organism: Calypte anna; assembly: GCF_003957555.1. Taxonomy (NCBI): domain Eukaryota; kingdom Metazoa; phylum Chordata; class Aves; order Apodiformes; family Trochilidae; genus Calypte; species Calypte anna. The sequence continues at coordinate 16,025,591 of NC_044247.1, read as the reverse complement.
CATCAGCTTAGCACTATGCTTTGGGACCATAACAAAACACAGATTTACCATTTAAACGCAGTGCACTGTTGTGAGCTGTGCTCAGCACTGCCTGGCTTGCAGGCTTCAAACCGTTTCCCCTTTCTTTTCTGTCTCCTGTCAGAATTTCTGCAGAACACACAAATCAGTGGCATTTCTTCAACTTTGAAACTAGCACGAAACAGCATGAAGCCCATTTTGAATAGCTGCAGAGCCTCTCTGAATCCAGGCTGTGGGTAGGTCTGTGCCTGGCCTCGTGGTGACAGGAAAATACAGTTTGTTACTGGGCAGAACAGCTTGTTTACTCTGTGGAGTAGATTGTGAGGAGCTTGATTTTAGGGAGCATCACTTTGCAGCCTGTGAGGTCGGTGTCTTTTCCAGGCTCCATGTTCCTTTCCTGGACCCTGTGTTTATCTGTGCAGCTGCAAAATGCTGCTGTTACCTCTCCACCTCTACTTTGTTGGGATGGGAAATGGCAGAGCACAGCAAGCTAGTGTGGTGATAATATAAATGAAAGAAAAACAACAAGCAAACAATAAAACATCTCCTGTTTTGTGTAGGGATAATGCAGAGGCGAGGTTTAAAATATGGCACTCATAAAATTGTCAGTTCTTTATCAGAGCTGAATTAATGGGTGCTATTAAAAAAACTACAAATAAAACCACTATGAAGGTTTTATTCCCAGGGAAGAATGTGAGAATTCATTGGATTTGGACATGAAAAAACAATGGCTTGTGAAAATAAAAGCGCTAGCAAAAAGCAAAATGAGAAATGTGTTTCTTGCAGCTTGTACTGGCACTAATAAGCACAGCCTCTAAAGGATGAAGCCAGGCTTTACCCAGTGAAATTCTTTTTGCTGAACACTGCTATCATCTCCTTTCTCAGTGCTTGGTGTTTTTACACTCCAGCTGCATTTCCCACTGATCTTTCCTAACTACACCCCAGCAAGGGAACCGGCAGCAGCGCTACCGCTTCGCCTGCAGCCCGAGGAATCCTTCCCTGCTCACAAGTCACCTCCTCACCTGCAGGCATTTGCTCCAGGAAAGCTCTTGCCTGAAGCTGCTGAGAATCTCTTTTCCTTCTCTCACAGGACCACGCGGATATCGAGTGGAAGTTTGCCCGGACGAAGCTCTGGATGAGTTATTTCGATGAAGGCGCCACTCTGCCCCCTCCTTTTAACATCGTCCCAAGCCCCAAGTCCTTCTGGTACCTCTGCAAGTGGATTCACAACCAGTTGTGTCCAGGCAACGACTCTGACAACGAACAGAAGAGGCACGAAAACCTCAAAACATTCACAGTAAGGAGCTGCCTGGTTTTTTAATGCGTTTTTGGAGGGCGTTGGTGCATGTTCAGGATCAGGAGGGCTCTGCTGATGCTGTAGGAGGTTGCTGGTCCCCAAGCTGCTAAGAGCCACCAGGAGCTCTGAAGAGAGGAGTGAGCAGGTAACAGATCTGTGCCTCTCTCTCTCTTTCCAGGAACGCCACGCTGACAACCTGATTCAGAATCAACATTACCAGGTAAGCTCTTGAGCACATCAAGTTTTTACTCAGTGTTTCTTCTTCCTGCTTATTTTCTAATACCTCAGTTTTTCCTGGCTTCTGGAATACATTTGATAAGGGTGGGCCCTCTAAAAGGATTTTGCTTATCGTAGATTAAAACATTTCCTCATTAGAGGCAGGATTGTTCACTGAATCACTCCTTGCCTTTCACCTCCACTGAAGCAGGGGAAAACTTGCCCTGCATCAGTCTGGCTGCTGAAGTCAGAGGGACCAAGCTGTCACACCATCCTGATTACAACTGTTTCTGCAGCATTTTTGCACACTCCTGAATTGTTCCTCTCCTTCTCTTTTTTGTCAGTACCACTAACTCAAAGAATGGTTGTGATTTTCTTTTGTTCTGGACAGCTCAGGAAGGAGAACTGATTCCTTTGTTGAATTTTGCTGGTTTTGTTTATTCTCAGCCTGCCTGTCATCAAGTGCTCATTAAAGTCAACCTACAAAAGGATGAAAGTGTATGAAAAACACCAGCTTCACTACTTGAATTCAGTGTGATGCCAGCATGCTGGAAAGAAAAAGAATTCTCCAGAATGTTAGGTGGTACATTACACTATACTGTCAAAAGCCATGAGTAATTTGTCAAGCTTAAGACATCTCCTGCTTTTTGAAGAGTATTTTTATCTGAAATTAGTATTTAAACATCCTTAGTCACCTTGACCACAGACACTTGCTACTTTCTGACTTCACAGCACAGCTTATGGGTACCAGCAGTGGGATGTCTTAAAAAATCTCCCAGTAGAACCTTGGTGTGGAGCCCACCTTCACTTTTAGTGTGACTTAGGCTTGTTCTCTCTATTTATGAAATGAGGGAAATGAAGGGAAGGTTTGGAGCAGCCTTTTCTGTAGACAGAGATCAACCTCTGTGTCTGCAGATAAACATACAAATGGAGAGTTGTGGATCCAGCAGGGATGTTCAGGATCACAGACCAAAATGGACCTCATCCTACCAAAAATCTGTACTATAATAAACAGCCCCCCAGTCCCAGAGGAGTAAGAGTCCTTGGAGGAGTCCCAGGGTGTGATTCAATCCCTCCAGCTCTGCCCACAGACCCTGCAGCAGCACTGGGGGGAGTTTCTGACCTCCCTGTGGGGAATACCCTGCAGGTGTGTGGTGTGATGGGAATGTGCATTGCCCCATGGGCAATAACCTGTTCCTCAGGTTATTTGTTGTCAGCACACCCTCCTTGCCTTTCAGATGCTTAATAAACACCTTCACATGGCAAGCTCAGCCATCCAGCATATACACACGAGATTGGCAATCTTGAAAACTTGCAGCAGCTGAGATTAAATGGCTTGGGGACATTTAACAACAAGAATTCTTTTTTTCTCAATGACTTTTACCTCTGCAAAACACCTGCTGGCTGTAGCTAACAGGATGCACTCAGGATGGAAGGAATACAGCCCTTTCCAAAGGTTTGCTCTACATCTAATGGTAAATCACTTACTGTTCCTCTTTGGCCAGCAGAGTCAGGAGAGCCACTCTTGGTAAGAACTCAGGGAAATACAGTAAGAACAGTTCAGTCTGAGCCAGCAGCTGAATCACTCCTCTTTCCTATTCCAGGAAGTGATAAGAAATCTGGTTAAAAGATACGTCGCAGCAATGATAAGAACTTCCAAAACCAATGAGGGTTTAACTGAGGAAAATTTCAAGGTAATCTATTGTTCCTTAATACTACTTTATTACATTAATTCAAGTAGCCACTTGCAGAGTTTGAACTAACTTGGTAAGATTATTTATAGCCTGCTGTGGAAATAGGAGCTGGGAATATCCATGATGTGCAGGTGGGGTTTTTCTCAGCAGAGAACATTATTTTGAGTGTCTTATTATATGCTTACTTCTCAGATTTTAATACATTATAAATTATGTAGACAAAAGCTTTGGGAAATGGTAGGAATAAAGTATATGTATCAATGTCACATTCCTAATCCTAACCCAGACAGAGCAATAGGAGGAGTCTTGGTTAATGAATACAAAGGATACACTTGCCAACAGAATTAAAGTTGGACCATTTCAACTGTTTCCCCTCTTCTACAACTGTCTTTGACTTCTATTTTGAGAGGGAGGTGGGAGAGGGTGGACAGACAGGGTCCCACAGCCTTTGAAGACAAAGATCTCAGGTCTTCAGTTCTCAGGATTACTGGGGCTTTTTTTTTTTTGGTTTTTCACTGAACAGTGAAGATGTCTGTGGTATTCTTGGAAGTGTGATGTGGTGTCATCCATTTGCACTAACTCTGAATAGTTCTCCCAAGGAAACTCCCAAGGGATTGTTCTTTCCTGTCACAGATAAAGCTGCTCAATGTAACTGGTTTCTTCTCCTGCCCTAGGAATTAAAACAGGACATCTCAAGCTTTCGCTATGAAGTTCTTGACCTCTTGGGGAACAGGAAGCCCCAGAGAAGAAGTTACTCTACCAGCAGCACAGAGGTGTCCCAAAAGGATGAAACAAATGAGGATGGTGCTGGTGAAAAATCCAAAGCCAAGAGTGTGTCTTTCAATGTAGCCAACAAAAAAAAGGACTTCAATGTTTCTGCTCTAATTAAAACCATGTCTGGGATCAACATGGTGGAAGAGAAGCCAAAAAGCAACGGGATCAGCAAGCGCTCCTTCGTCCGGAACGGGAACAGAGTCCAGAGACTTTCCAGCTCCAAGAAGGAATCCTTCAAGAGACTGGGTCTGCTTTTCTCCAAGATGAATGGACACGTACCCGAACCAAATTCAGAACCCATGTACACTATTTCAGATGGAATTATTCAGCCACACTACATGTGGAAAGACATTAAATATTCTCAGATTGATAAAGAGAGAGAAGAGAATTGTTCCAGAAGTGAAATTAACCTCAATGAGGTCGGCTACAGTGGGAACACAAGACTTACAGGACAGAGCAAGGAATGCCCTGTGGTTTGTACCAGCTCCCTTCACTGTGCTTCCGGGATCTGTTCCTCTAATTCCAAACTCATAGACTCATCAGAGGATGTGTTTGATTCATGGGGAGAGGCTTGTGACTTGTTTATGAACCAGTGGAAAGATGGGCAGGAGGATCATGTTACCACTCGGCTATAAGTAAATCTATCTTAACACCCACTGGCAAACTTAGCCCATTATTTGTAATTGTTTGCTGTCTGATTCAGCATTACTATCTCCTTTCTGTCCCCAGGTGAAAAAAAAAAGGGTATAACTACTTATGTTAGTCTATTTTTCTGCCACCTACACCTTTTTTTAATTTCCTTTTATTTTTTTTTTTTACCCTCATAAACACTGAAGGTTTTACCATTTCTAAGGTCACTATAAGCCACAGGAATCCCTTTGGATGCAGTACCAGTCTTCAAACCCCACTGACTTCAGACATGCTGGTGGCCCAGTGAAGGATTTCTCCAGTGCCATCATCATCATCCTCATCCCACTGCTGCTGAGTTATCACTGCTGCCATCCAGCACCACCAGCTCTGCCTCCTGCTCCATTCCTCTCATCAACACAACCAGCTGGTGAGCAGCAGCTTCACAAGAGGCTGAGAATCATATTTAAAGTCTTTTTAGAATGAGTTTCAGGTTATAACTGGCTTTTGTTTTCTTTAAGCAATACAGCCTCTGATTCTTTTGGTTGTGTGTATTTTTTCAGGTTATTATATTAATATTGTAAGTTGTTACTGAATAAGAGACCCCTTTGATCATCCCAGCTAGAACACTCTATATGATTTGCTTATTTATCTTATTCCTGTATGAAATTCCCCCCTGTAGGGACCAGAATGACCTTCCAAGTTGGGCTGAGAGTTGAAGCCAGCAGCTGGCCCTGCTACCAACTTCTGTGTAGATGAACTGACCCAAAACCAGTGGTGGCTGCTTGAAACACAAACCACAGTGTGGTTCTCCTGTTCCTAACAGGCTGAACCCAGCCAAGCTCACCCCTCAAACTGAGTCTGGTTTTGGAAATTCCTCATTACTTCTACTGCTGCATTTGCTCTTTGCTGCCTCTCTGATGGATGTCAAGCTTGAGGAGGACAACCATCCTCCTGGTATATCTGACAAGAGCTAAGAGAGATCATTTTCATAGGCCTGGGAGCTGCATTTCTGAAAAGCAACTTAAGCAATAGCAGCTTGAACTGCATCTAGCAGCCTACAGAGTCTCTGCAGTTCCTTTTGTAAGGTGCAACAAAAAGCAGTGCAGCAGTAGATGTTATCTTTTATATCCCCAGCTCTGGTAGTGTCTGGACAAGACCTAGCAATGCCTGTGTTCTGAGGGGCATCAGGGAGGGGAGAAGAGAACCTCAGCAAGGGCAAAATGGTTGAATTTTTAACAGTGGTTGGCTTGTGGTTTGGTTTTTTTTTTTTTAAACAATGTGATACTTGAACTTTCTTCTGCAGTGTTGCTAAGAAACACAGATGATTGGCACTTACTTACCACCACTTCAGAGCTGTTATTAGCTGCTTCCTTGGAGGAAGCGAGTCCTGATGGAGCTTAGAGATGCCCTTCCTGGCAGACAGAGCATCGTTACTGTCCCTGCAGTCACACTTCAGGCTCAGCTCCCAGGAGAGGTTACAGGAGCTGGAGTATATTCCATGTGTAATGGAGTTCCATTCCATATATTCCATGTGTAAAAGCATAATGCTAGAAAATCTGCATCTCTCACTGGCACTGCTCAGGTTTTGCCAGCAAGGGGCAGGAGCAGCTCTCCTGGCAGGATGGAGGATGAGGAGAAGAGGGATTTCTCACTCAGCAGTGCCCCACAGAAGAGATGCTGAGACACCTGCAGCTGAATACTTTGCCTGAGTTTTAAACTTGCCTCCGTTCTCTTGGTAAGGAAAAGCACCTTGTTGGCTTTGCCCTCTCTAGAGCATTACCTGATGGGTGTGGTGGAGCACATCTACATCAGAGAGATCAATGTGCAGAGCTGCAGATGCCAACACACTGGACTGATGGGAAGTTTTCAATACCTCAAGGTGGAGACCAAGGCTCTAGGCCAGCTCTGGGGCCAAGAAAAATTAGTAAGTTGGAGCAGAGATCCCACAATTTTCTTGTAATGACACTGGCCTTGTCACCAGCATGCAGGACAAAGCCCAGAATATTTAAGCCTCTGGGTGTGTTGGTTAAGGCAGAATGAAAGCATTTTTGTATTAGCAGATTTCAGACCTTCATAGCAATGGCAGGGTTAGAGTTCTCTTTGAAAACTTCATCTCCTCTTCCTTTCTCACAGCAAAGTGATGTTAGCATGACACAGGACTTCCAAAATCTGAGGCAACAGCTCCCTGACCATTCCTGAAGAAATCCAGCACCTGTCTTTTAAGAGGCAAATCCATTGCTAGGTGAGAGCTGCAGACAGAACCAACTGAGCCAATCCTCAGAGCAGCTCACAACAAAAGCCCCCCAAGGTTAATAAACCAACCTGAGCATTCCTCTGGAAGGATGAACATGAGCAAGAAAGAGCTGCTGCAGGGGGATGAAGGAAAAGGTTTGAATCATTTGGTACCTCACCACACTGCAGTTTATGAACTCTACTTGACATGGGGCCAGCAGCTCTGAAAGATGTTTTCTGTGTCATGAGGAAGAATGAGAACAATTCAAGTGTGGTTATACCAGCTGAGTTTCAGGCTGGGACTAATGCAGGGTTCACATCCTTGGACAGTAGAAAGGCTTTGAAGTTTTCCTGGAGAGCGAAGCAGACTGCTGCTGGTGAGGGTTCTGCTGTGTCACTCAAATGCAGCACTGTATTAACAGGTAAAAAAATCAAACTCTGCAGTGCTGCCCCAAAACCATGCAAAAGTGACACCAAGCAGCACAAATCCCTTCTGTGCAAATTGTGGGAGTCAGGCTCCCCTGCTGCATCCTGAAAGGACAGGGGTAGGGACTGCCACCTTGGAATGGCACAGTGGGGAATGCAGCCTGCAAAAATCTCTTGATTTCTTGTTATGCTGAAGAACATGTGGCTGCTCAGCTGGGGCTCCCCTGGGGTTTGCTTTATGACTGGGATACTTCCCAGCTATGAGATAGTTTGAGCTGACTTTGGAATTTTAACCAAATTATTTGATTTGCCTGGGATTAATACACATGTCCAGGAGTTTGCAGAACTGTCAGATTGGTCCCCAAAAGGCAAAATTCCGTTTGACTGCATCTATGCATCCCCTTTGGTAGCAATAGACTTTATAGCAGCTGGTGAATTATTATTACTCTAAAACAGGAGTTTCACAGGAGGGAAATTAAAGCATCTTGTGAAAAATACATTTGATAAACCTGTTAAATTTTAATTTCACTTAATTATGCTCACACTATCTGGGATATCAGTAGCAATTTTCCATTTTCTGTTGCTCAAAAAGAAAACATGTTTCAGTGAAAGTTATGCTGTGTGTCAGAGAAAGGAGTAAACTACCCCTGTGCTATCTGCCCAGGCAACCAGGGCAGGAGCTGACAGGACACTTGGAGAAGTCAGAACGTTTCCTTCCTTGAAGTTAGAACTTTTCCCTGGCTTGGGTTCAAGATGCTCAGCTGTGCTCCAGCTGGGGCATGCCCAGCCTTATTCTGTGGGCTGCAGTAATAATCCTTATCCATGTGCAAAGTATTTGGAATTAGGGATAACAGATGTTGACCACTTGCCTTTCAGTTTCTTGCTCTTCAAGTTGCTTTATTTCTCACTTCCCATTCCTGGCATCATTTTCACCTGGCTTTTTAAAGCAGCACACCTGCAGCACCATCACTAATGAAGTAATTAGCAAATAACATCCAGGGTCCGGAATTTCAGACAGAGCTACGAGGTGTCTGTACTCAGGGCAGAGATTAAAGTTGTTGCAGAAACAAGAAGTTAACCAAGGTTCCTCTGCAGCTCATTTGGGGTGATGGCTTTTATGTATTCTTCACCAAGTGGTAGAGATGTAAATACTCCAGGATTTGCACCCGTGGTCCCTCTGGAGGAAGCATGCACAGGGGCTGGAGCACGGGAATAGGGAACAGGGCTGCTGAGGGCCAGTCCCAGCTCTGCCACTGGCTCACCAGTGACCTTGGGCAAGTCACTGCAACCTCTCTAATGCCTCAGTTTCCCCATCTGTAAAATAGGGATAATAATCCTTACCTACCTCGCAGGGGGGGTTAGTTAATTATTTATAAGCACTTTGAGATCTTCAAATTAAAGGCGCTATATACAGTAACCTAGGTAACAGCTGTAGCAGCAGTGTGGACTTTTATTTTCCTACAACTAATTCAGGTTAGGATTTAACTCTAGGTCTGTGAAGATGGTTTTCCCTATAGAAAACTAGCATGGTTTCCCACAAAGGGAATTTAGGGAACTTCTGCAGCAGACAGAGAGCAGGAGCAGCACACCCTGGAAGCCTAAACTCTTAACTCCCTTGCTTTTGTGATTTATGTCTCACTCTTAACACCACCTTACTGTATTTGTGTTTCATCCCTTTTCTGATGGTTCATGTAACGTAATTTTTAGCAGAAACAGCCACTGTAAATATTAAGAGTATTTAAATAAATATATTCAAGTATAACTACAAAACCTTACCTTCTGAAGAGGTTAAAATGGGTTGATGCAACAGACTCCTCAGCATGGGGAGGTCCCACTGACACACACAGGACAGGATAACTCGAGTAGGGCTGTAGGAAAACATCACCACATGGCATCACCTCCCTAGGATTCACTTTTCCCCCATCACAGGTGACAAGGTGACACAAGAGGGTTCGTGGGGACAAAGGGAGGCCCTGGTGGGAGCAAAATCACTCTGCTGCCTCTTTTGCCCCAGAGAGCCGGAGCAGGAAGCTCCCAGACCCATGCTGTGTCCTGACAAGTGATGGCTGCTGGAGGAACCTCTCTTGGACAGTGGGAGATGTCACCTGTGTCCCACCCTCACCTTCCAGCTTCTCTTTAGGTTTTTCTTCAGTGCTCACTCTGGATAAAAGTCTCCAGTTGGAGTGACAGATCTCTAAGATTTGACTTGCACAGTAAGGGCACGACAAACATTCCAAGTTCCCTTCCAGGAATGTGAGCAGTTCCAGGGAATCTACACTGAGAATCTGGACAGTCACTAATGGTGTAAGCAAGGGTCTGATCTGCTGCTGGGTTTTCTAACAGAAAACCACATGAGCACTTGCTGAGCTCACACCATCAACTCCCACTTCCCTTGGGACTCCTCACCTTTGCTTTGATACTTCTACCTTCTCTTTTGAAAGGCCAAAATCCCAAAGAAAGGCATATTGCAATTAGCCAGGGAGAGATGGGATTTTGGTTTCATTTCTGGCTGAGTTCTCCCTCAAGCTGTTAACTTGTCCTGCAGGATACTAAGTGTCCCACAGCCATGTCCATGAGAAAGCCTCAGGCTCATTCCCACAGAAATGGGATCACCTCCCACCTCCACTGCAATGCCACAGTCCAACAGAATTGCAAAAACCAATAAGCAAAAGTATCCAAACCACTAGGATCTGCCTACAATTAATAAAAGTTGTTCCTGAACTAACAACTCTTGAGCTGTTTTTGGGATGGATGCACTGTGAGGACCTCTTCCTCCCAAGAGGACACCACAGCCCCAGCTGGCTGCTGCCTGCCCCTGGAACCGTCAGTGACTCTCATTCATGTAATGGTAAAATTAATTGGAATCAGTGAGACTGCAGTGAATAATAAAATCAGCTCACTGGAAGAGCATCTAAAATAAACTGTTACCAAAATAATCTGCAGTTTTCAGTCAATGTGTAATTTGAAACCTAACAGCTATGAAGCCAGTCCCTTGGTTGGCTGGCTTGGTGCTTTGCAGGAGGCAGGGAGCACTCTGGGCCAGCCACATTAGCATATTTGCTAAGGGTTTGTAATTTAATTTGATTTAATTTTCACACGACTTCTTTTCCCCATTTCAGGCCATTAGGTTTTTGCAAACAAGTTTATTTATATAATATTCACATAATTGCCTCCACTCAGAACAACCACTGCTCTGCAGTACATATGTGACACCAAGAATGACTGGGTTTTTTTAAAAAGAAGACATGCTTTACCTAAAGAATATTCAGAAGGCAGAGGTGGTTGATCCTTAGCTTTCAAATGTTTGGTAGTATTTCATGCTTCAGGGAAACACTTTTACCTGCTGTGAAAACAAATTAAAAAAAAACAAAACTAAATGAAAAACCCAACCATAACAAAACCCTTCACCTAGCTCAAACCATCCCCAGCTTTTTAAAAGCCAAACTGATCTCAGTTTTTACACACAGCCCCTCCTTTACACACTGCCCACCAGTGCAGCCCATTCCTCCTGGCTGCACCCCCCCTCCTTCAGTGGGGCAGATTTGGGTTATTTCAAGGATTTTTTTTTTTGAGGATTATTTTTTTTCCCTTTCCTAGTTCATGCATTTCCATGTCAGCAGTAACTCCTAAGCCAGAAGAAAAAAGTGGGCTTAGGATATGTGTGAGCTACCAGAACACTGTGATACCTTTATCCAACAGAGTGAAAAGCCTTTGGAGTATAAATAGCTGGTTTTGAGCAAAGGGGCAGTTTTGGTTTAGCTATTTCTGGGGCAGAGTCCTATTTAAAAAGTACTGAATGTGTTTATAAAGTGTGTCTGGGACAAACAGGGCTTGGGATCTTCTGAGAAGGAAAGGATTGTAGCAGATGCTTCACTATTTTCTATATGGCAAGCCCTAGAGGCCAGGGACAACTCCGCAAGCAATTTGGTTTGGTTTATAGTAGTCAAGTTTTAATATCAAATTAAAATCTTCATTAAAAAAGCTCTCTCAGAAACAGCTTCACACCTGAGCACGATTTTTAAATGCCATTTGACTAGGGATAGAATAAAAAAAAAAAAAAAAAGTGAGGCTTTTCTCCCTTCCTCCTTCTTTATTTTAGTATTAGTCAAAACCTTAATGGCTTTTTTCCAGGGGCAAAGAGTTTTTAGATGTAAAAATTCTGCATATGGGAAGACAGAGTGGGGACCTCAGCATTTGCCAGTTATAGCCACCCCTTGAGAAAGGGAGGGAGAAAAGAGAAGAGCAAAAATCAAAAATAAATGCTTAGTTTTATGTACTTTTCTACTTGCATCTTTTCTGTCCATAGTGCAGAGTCCATGTCATTCCCTTGCAGAACATGTAAAAATTAAATTATGTACATAGTAAATAAAATTATTTATTTTATGTGTATTTTTAGCTTAATTGTAAACTGAAAAAAAAAAAAGCATTTAATTTTTTCCCAAAAATGTAAGCCTACTGAAATTCAAGGTGTTTCTACCTTTTCAGATGTAACATTTCCAGCAGCCTATTGATAATAAACATTTACGAACAGCAACAGATCTGACATTTTAGAGTTTTTAAAAATCATGTTCAGTACAGGCTCCCAAGGGCTGTCAGAGGAACACTCCAGGTGTACAAAAGACTGATATTTAAAGAAAAAAAAGGACATGGAACTTGCCTGCAATGAAATTGGCCACCCAGATGTAGAATCATAGAATCACTTAGTGTGTCCCAGTCCAGAAACAGGAACTGAACTGCAGGTGAAAATTATTTATTTTGGCTCCTCTTATCTGTGCAAGCAGTGCAGATCATGCATTTGCACAATCCCCACAAACATTTAAGCCTTTTTTTTTTGCTTTTGACTATGAAAAAATCTTTTTAAGGGATTGGTTTAGAAAGAGTCAGAAGCCACAGTTTTGTAACTTGGATTATAAAATGCAAATTACCAGGGTAGGGAATAGGAAAACAACATAAAAGAGAGGTTAGAGGAAGTTAAATGGTCCATCAGTTTTGTCATTAGAAGATACCTGACTTTCCCATAACCATTTTCCCTGACACAAAAAAGTGAAGCAGTCATCACAGCTACGGGAACCAAACAGCACTTTGGGGAGAACCCCAGAACATTCCCCTGCTCCAGGGAAGGCAAGATTTAGCACCTGGAATAAAAGTATTGCCATAAACTGAGCCCAACACATAAAAGAAAAAAAAACCCCAAACTTGTGAGGACTCAGGCACGCATTCCTGTAGATCACCACCTGGCAGGGATGACAAATGTGCAGGACCTGCCTGTGAATGAGCTCTCTGCCCCTGCTCATCCTGGCTGAACCATTTCATATTTGCCACAGCTCAGCTGACTGGAATCTGGTAAAAGCAGCAGAGATTTCATCATGTGAAGGAGTTTCTATTCACAGGCCTGCCCTGCAGAATTTAACCTCTGATCTTACTGAAAAGCTATTAAGTCCAAGGGGTTTATCTTCCTCCTGTATGTAAAAAAACACTTAGGTAGAAGTCTGGGTCTGGATTTCTATGTTGAGTATTTTCTACATATACTGCAGTCTTTGATGGGGTAATTTTTTTAAAAGAGAAAGGTATCTGGCAGCACTGCAAGCAGAACTGGAAGCTAAAACAAAAACAGTTGAGCTAGAAAAAATTCACTATAGGAATTGATGTGGTGTTCTTATGTGACCAAGGGGAAAAGAAGAGCACAGGAGGGACAGGCAGCCACAGTCCAGTAGGTTAATGCTGTGCAGGCAGCACCTGCATGGAATTCCTCTGCTGTATTTCCAATAATTACCTCAAATAATGGATGGATTTTACATTTCAAAAGACTCCAGTGAGAGATTCTGTGCCTCCAGATGTCAGGGGGAAGCAGGACCCTGGTTCTGTGTGGCTGCAGGACCAGCACTCACAGCCTGGCTGCAGCAGGGAGTGGGCTCTGGGAATCCTTTGGTGGAACCCCCAAGCACAATCAGCCAAAACCCCACACTTTTTCCTGGCCACTTTTACACTTTTTACTTTTACTCTGGCGGTGCTCAGAGCAGGAGCCCATGCTGGAGGAGCCCACTCCTAAAGGCAGAAAGTCTGGCAGCAGTTTAGAGGAGCCTGACCTGCTTGCTGGCCCAAAGCACCAGAACTGCAGCTGCTCACTGCTCCTTTCCTCCTGTGGTGTCAGAAGAACCTACAGAGGATTTTCTCTTTAAGGGCAAACAAAAAACCCCAAGAGCTTTAAGAAAATAGGATCAACACCAAAGTGCTGCATGTTAAGACAAAACTGTAAGGAGTGACTTATTCCAACTATATTTTTGCTTTGACATTTACTGGAAAGGGATACTGAAGGAAATATATGTTTCCCTGCCACCAGATTCTGCAGCCCTGCCACCATTTTTACCACCACTTAGCTATGTACAAAGCAAAAGCAAAAAAAAAGTTTTAAAGAACAGAGTGCCACCTTATCTACAACCCCACAGAAAGACTGCTATAAGGCAAGTCTAAGACAGGGAACTTGCTCCTTTTCTGTAGCAGAAGAAACTGTTTCAGGCACAACACCCTACCCCCAAACATCCCAACTATCAATTCAGAGCAACAAGCCAGGCTATCACTATACACTCGCTCAATCTAGTTACACAAATGATAAATTACAGTGTGGCAAACAAGTGAAAAGCTTTCTCCTACGGTATTTACAGCTACACAGACATCCCCAGGGGAAAGGCATTGGGGTTGTTTTCAGGCTGCACGGGAAGGCAGAAATGTGACTCTGCTTTTATGAAAAGAGACTTGAGAGAAAACAAGTGCTGCCCATGAGGGGAGGGAGAAAGAAGGAGAACATTGAGAAAAATGCAAAGCTTAAGCAGGTTTCACAGGTTCCAGGCTCCTTTCAGCCTCCCCTTCTCCAAAAGTCATTCACTGCTCAACTTTACTCCAAGAGGAAAAACAACCATCCAGATGTTGCATAGCAGGCACAAGAAGTGCTGCACATCCATACAGCTTCCCCCACCCCCTCCGCTCTCCTGCAGAGTTCTGAGCATCCCCTTTGGTCAGGACTTACTGGTAAAGCAGGGAAAGCAGTGGCATCCTCTCCCTCAACCTCATAGAAATTTATAGTTTCTTCTGGGGCTTGAGGCTCTTCTCCACTCCCTGTTACAAACCCAAACTGACATTCCTTATTCACACACTGCATCTGACGGCGGCTGCGGCTGTAGGAGCTTCAAAAACAAAACAGGAGGGGCCAAATCACCACTATCTCCAGCTTCACCTGGGCTGCCAGGCTCCCTTTGAACTCCCTTCTTTTGGGAGAGGCACAATAAATCCCCATTGTGTCATCTCCTGCCACCCACATCCCTCCAGCCTCCCCAACTCTCTAACTCTCCCCTCACTACTTTGCAGCAAGAATGAACAGAAAACACTGGGGAGCTGGGACAGCTTTTCAGGGCTTCCTACCCTGGCATCCCAAATCCACGGTTATGTCTTTGAGGAGGACTCTGAGGATGACAGGGCTCATGAGGTGCCAGGTTCCCATCACCTCACACTCCTGATAAATGCAGCTTCCCCCCAGCACTCCCTGCCAGAGAAGCCAGACCTTGCTGAGGCTGCTGCAGATGATGTAACCATCAGGTAACCATTAACTCCAACTGCTATCCAGAGCACTCCTGCTCCTCTCTGAGCATGGTGCATTAGGACAAGCTCCATCTTGGTTTAAAGGAGGTAACTGGGCTGAATAAACAAGTTTAAATCCCTAACCAACGTCTCACCTCATGAGGAAAATCAACTGTAGGGAGAAGGAAGTGGACCTTCTCAAAAGAATTTTATAGCAAAACACTTGTAAATTATGCTAAAGGTGAGAAGGGGGGAAAACCTCCAGTTTCCCATGGAAATTCAGGGACAACTGTCCCCTTCAAAACATGAAACTACTACTAACTCATTACTGCTAAAGTGAGTGACTGTTTCTGTTTGAAAAGCCTTTCAATATTTGCTTTAGATGGGCAAGGGGAGGAAGCCAAGAAAGAGAGAGGAGAAGATGTAACCAAAAACTTGGGCACCCAAGCCCCCAGCTGTGGGATGTGCACACTACCTGGCCTCCCTATGGAAAGGGAAGAGACTATGAGTGGCTGCACTGCTGCTTGTGGGGCAGCTGCTGGGGTGGCACTGGCTGGAGAGGAGGCAGCAGAATGGGAGGAGAAGCCTGGAGCTGGAGCAGCATAAACACCTGCTGAGGCTGAGAGTGCTGCAGAGTTCACCACCACCTGGAAAAAGAGTCAGAGTGTTCAGTACACTGTCTCTACAAAGCAGGAAAAGATTTAAGTGTCTCTGCTGGTTTTCTGGGCCTCCAGCACTGAGCCAGTACAACCCTCACTTGAGCCCTTGCTCATCACCCCAAGGCAGAGCTGTGCCACCACCCTGGCCTCGGGGCTGCAGCCCAAATTTGCACACACTTGCTGATTTTGCATGCACAGTGCAAGTTTCTGTCCAGGGTAGAGCCTGTGGAGACAGACAGTTCACAGGCACAGGCTCTTCAGTTTTCTTCCTGAATTTATCAACAAAAACACAGCTACAGCTTTCCACTGCACTTCCTTCTCCTGCTGAAAGCTTTTGCTATTTTCTCACAGAAGGCTGGAGGAGCCTTATCCCACATAAGACAACTGCATTTCTTCAGTCCAGGCTGCTGGATGCCAAACTGCCAGGAAACCAACCTGCCAGTGATAAATGACCACTCATTTTCAGGTGTTCAATGCTTTTATTTTGTGCTGTCAGTGCAAATTAAACACCATGACTAACACCATTTGTGCAACAGCTTTCACAAAACAAATCTTACAGAAGTCAAACAGTAATATACAACAGCTCAAAACAGTGTTCTTACACGTTCAAGAGTCATGAAACCTCTGCAAGGTGAAGACAGAACACAGGTTTTACAAATATGTGACCACAAGTGGCAAAGAAGTTTTGTTTTGCGAAATCTGAGAAAGCCAACCTAGTTCTAACATCTTCATCCTCCAATCACCTTGTGCCCAATTTTTATCTGCAGTTGTGCTAGCAGCCTAATTCAGTGCTTAAACAAGAATCAGGTGCTTAAGTGTTTGAGTGCAACCTCTCACAGCTGTACCTGATGCAACACTGCTTTAGTGACACAGTTTTTACACATCATTTATGTAGTCAAATTCAAGCTTTGTGTTCCCTGCACTGCAGTTGCTCTACACTCTTCTGTTTTCTTAAGTTACAGACTAAAACATCTTGTCAGGTCAACTATTACTAGCATAAACCAAAGGAGAAACATGGAATTTTAATGCAGTTTACCAAGTGACACAGCCCACTGTGTAACATTTACAAATCAATATTAACATAGAGTTGAAAAACAACAAACAAGAGAAACCAAAAGGCAGGAAGTGAGTTTCTAGCTCCCAAATTTACATTCCTTGAGGCACGTCATGAGGTGCAGGGTTAGGTGAGGCAATGTAGTTGACTTGGTGCAGTGGTCCAGAACTTACAGCATTAGCAATCTGTGGAGAATTTCCATAGGGAGGATTTCCTGGATGCCAGGCACTGACACAGCGATAGGCAGGGACTAAAGGATCAAAGGCAGGGAGGGGCTGCTGGCTGAAGGGCTCCAACACCACTGGGTAATAATACACAGGCCCATAGGACAGAGGTGGAGGTTCTGCATTGTGAAAGTTACCTTAAAAAAGACAGAACAAAATACAAACACTGTATTTTACCAGATCTGTGCCATTTTGATGCAGACTCTCACTGCCATGAACACAACGTTAATTTTGTGGACAAAAGGGAGAATCCCTTTAGGTGACAATTTTAACCCTATGCACATCCCTCCTAATGGAGGGCTCAAAAATCACTTTGGGTCCTAAGTTAGGCAACTTGCTCATCTTCCCATGGATCCCTGTTCAAGAGCTGCACAGCAGCATTCTACACTGCAGTGGCAGCTTTTTCAAAAGCTTCCAGATACAGAGCTGATTTATTCTCCCCTCCCTCATCTCTGACATGACACCTCGATGGAAAAGAACCACCCCAGCTGATCAGGCTGAAGCAGCATCAGAGCCTCTGAGCAACACTGCTCTAATGAAATGCTCCTTTCCAATGCTGACTGTTTGCCACTCTCCAGAGATTTTAATGAGCTTGGCATCTGACCTTTTTGGCATTTTTCCCTCATTTAATGCAATCCTCCTACTTGCTGCCAGGCCTGTCTACAAGCTTGTTACAGAGCTGCTGGGTGAAGCTTAAGTTTTGCTGTGAATGTTACATGCAGCAAGAGATGCAGCCAGCAGCAAAGGCTGCTCAGGAGATTAAAGTTCAGGATGCTGAGTCTAAAGGCAAGGTTTGCAACATCCTCCTTTTAAAAATTCCTGTGGAGTTGAATGCTCAGTGCTTGACAGAACTCAACTGCCTCCTTTAAGTACAGGCATGCTGTTTTGATATCAGGACTGCTTGCTGATCAGTAAGCAAAGAAACTCCTTAACAGTTTCAGAAAGCTCTCCCAGGCCTAGAAAGTACCACTAGTTCCTGTGTGGGGCTTTAGAAATCTCTTGATATGGCTACACCAGTGACTGACAGACCATGAGCAGTACCAAGAGGAACTTGGGGTAACTCTTTGTATATCTTTATGGCCTCCCAACCTCATGCTTCCTGAGGCACAGGCAAAATTGCAGGCAGCAGCTCCTAGGGAGCAGTCATGCTCTGAAAACCTATTTATTCTCTCAGTTCTCACTAACTGTGGATGTGGTCTTAGCTACCAACCATTTGCAGGTGCTTCCAAGGGAACCCGGGGGACTTCAGCTCGGCCAGCATCAGTGTAGAGCTGAGGCAGTGACTGATCCAGGAGAGGAGAGGGCTCAGCATATGCTGGATAAACTTCCACGGGTGAGGGTGGCAGCACTGGCTGTACATACACCATGGGAGGCCAATAGCTCTGGTGACAATACTTTCAGAAAAGAAAAAAAAAAAAAATAAAAATAAAAGGTCATGCATGCAACCAGACTCTCCGTTCCTCTGCCAAATCTCTACTAGAGATCCCTCTACTGTGGATCTCCTTCAGGGAGGAAGAAGTGCTTTTTTAATCTTCCTAGCCTCTTAGGATACTACATCATCAAAAAGCCCACACACAGCCTATCAGAGAAGATGCTGCAACAGCTGCAGCAACAACCACCTCAATTCCACATTACTGTAGTGCCAGAAATCTTTACAGAGCAAGACAATTCCTACCTATCAACTCTGTCACATACTAAGAGATTTTTTTTCCTATTTCTTTAGTTGAAGAAGGCAACATTACTTCTTTTACTTCCCCAAACTATGGCTCTGACACTGCTTATGACAACTGATGCACAGACAACTATTCAGGAGAGCAAGAGTTCCCAGAACAGAGAAATGGTGTAACCAGACTGTACAAGTCCTAGAAGACTTACACCACACATCTCTAAATGGTCTTTGATGTCTTGTCTAAGTACAGACATTTTCTTAAGAATCGCTCAGGTTCTTCCCCTTACCTTCACAGAAAGAACAGAATTTATCCACCATCTTCTGCAAAAACAAACAAAAACACCACCACCACCACAACCCGAAATAAAGCAACTAAACATACATAGCAGTGCACTGAGTGAGAAATTCACTTCCTATAATCTGCACCAAGGAAGCCTGGATGCATTAATAGTTCACTGAACCTGATGCACATTGAGCACACTTGGAAGTCTTAAATACATCAGTACATTTGTCAAAAAGAAAAAAAAAAAAAAAAAAAAAAAGATTAAAAAAAAAGCTCCAGCAGTTTTTACAGACAATTTATTATACTCATTTTGAAAGCACTTACTTGCAATCCCAGATTAAAATAATACCGCAAGACTTTTGTATCTGAAAGAAATGGCATCAAAGAGTATAAACAGAGAAGCAAAATAAATTTACACACATTAAGAGCATTTCAAGGAAATAATATCTTGAACATAATGTTAAATCTAGTTTATGTTTTTAAGTTAATCCAGCCAGATATTTGTGCAACAGTAAAGCATCTGTCTGACCAACTTATTCTCAAACTCCAGCAATCACAGCAGCTTTAATTTTGTTTCATTCATCTGGATTACTGACAAGTGTCAGTGCTGTTACAAGTCTCCACTGTCTAAGCAACTAGGATTTAAGCAATTCTGCCTTGCTACTAAGGCTGGGTTTTTAGAGGAAAAAAAAATTTTAAATAATGATTTGATGTTGAGCCCCTAAATTACACCGAGCACTAAAAGTACTCGGTCCCTCACTACAGAAGTGAGGAAAGGTTTGGAAGCAGGCAGAGAGGCAGGAGCAGCCTTCTCAGACACCAGTGACAATTCACACATGACACACACTCTGTGGATGCTCAGACTGGACTGGCACACAGGCAGCTCCAGAGATCCCAGCTTCTGGTCAGTGGTAAGAGTGGCTCTGCCACCACCGCCAGAGCTTCATAAAGCACTGACTGCAGAGCTGTGTCAATGGGGACAACATATTCAGCAATCCTAAAGCCTTCTGACTGAGGTTTGGGAGTCCCTCCAATTTTCGTTTTAAGCCAGAAAATGGAGGGGGAAGGAATGAGGAGTTTGTTCCTTCCCCTTCCTCACAATGGTACTCAGTTTCCTGCTTTCCTGTAAGGAGTCTTTCACTTCCAGCTTCCAAACACTGAATGATTTGCCCTGGGCAACCACACAGTACACTGAGAAGCAACCTAGATCTGTGGAGGAACTTTGAAACCACCCTACAAGAAAAAGAGAGGTTTGAACTTGGAAGTGGATTTCCAAGTGTCCAGAAACAGTGAAGAAGTTTTAAACCTTTAAAGCTGCCCACTGAAAGGAAAAAGATCCTGTGTTTTAATCCTGGAGTGCAGTTCTGGAACCATGCACGGGTTAAACTGTTCATTCCTCCCATCCAAAACCAGATTTGTTTTAAAGGCTCAGATAGAGCAAGTACCTAATGCACAGCCCAAGGTTTGTGTGTGTCTGAGCATGAACAGACTTTGCTTTAGTGCCGATGGGAACTGAACATCAAAGCAGAAAACTTCTCCAAAAGAACAAGCTGAGTTGAAGCACTCAGGGGCAACACCTCCAGAGTTACCACACCAGCTCTTCAACTCCCTCCAAGCCCAGGGCCTGGGCTCCACATCACTTCCCTGTCCATCCCATCCAGCACCTCTGTGTATTTCCCCAACCCTGCAGATAGGTACAGTCAGAAACACCAATCCCAGTGTTGAAACACCTGAGGATTTTGTTCCTCTGATGCTGTTGCCAATTCTCAACTCTTTTCCTGTTCAGTATATTTGATCCATGCAGCTATTTTAGGAAATGCACACAGATCCTTCCTTACATCTATCAGCTGTGAGCTTCCTCCTGGAAGTGCTGGTGATCCAGCTGTGACAGTGACCACAGGCAGTAAAATATGAAAAATATCCCAAAGGCCCCACAAATGCCAACTTTTCAGTATCTAGCTGAGACAACATCTACATTTGAAACAAATTATTTTTTTTTAATCTGATTTTTTTTTTCTACAATTGCTTATGCAAATCTATGCAAAAGAAGCACATGAGCTGAATCAAACAGCTGCTTCATAGCAGTGATAACAGCACAAAGAAAGAGCTGGGAGACTGAAGTGACAAACTGATCCTGGAAACACTGACACCTGCAGAGTGCTGGAACAGGAGCCAGTACAGTAGGAGACCACTTTTTATGTTCCTCTTTTAGACGTCTAGAAACCCATTCAATCTTCAGTACAGCTTGATTACCTTATAAAGCAACAGCTATGATAAAAAAGTTAACCGCCTTGACATGAAAATATAAAGACCATGTTGGCTACTGATAAAGATCTCTTCTTACTATGCAGCAGGACAAAAATTGTGATAATTTTTTATTGAGCTGATAGAAGGCTCTGATCAAACCTCAACACTGCTGCATTGTCTGGAGCACAGTAATATCCAGCAGCCTTTGAATCAACTTCAAACACAAAGGAGCAGGCCAGGGGATAACACCTGAGGTCACCATGTTAATAAATATCTTTCACATGCCCTGAGCTCTATTTAAAAAGATCCAAGAAACACTGAAAACTGCAACAAATGCAGAGGTACCACTAAGGCACATGGCAGGTTTTCCTCCCAAGTCTGGATCCTCTGTTGACAATTGACACTTCCAATCCATACCAGTCCTGTGGGTATCTCTAGCCAAGTGTAAAGAACTTTAGGTCAAGTGTATCCACATACTTTACCCTGCACAACTCCAAAGCTTCTGCCTTTACCTTAAGGGCTGTATAGATTACACTACAGCAGAGTGACAATAGAAATGCTGCATGCAATGCCTTATTCACTACAGACCTTAAAACCCTGAAAAAAATTCTAGAGCCTACACCAAGGAGGACACAGCCAATAATATGTGGGCTGACTCAGCTGAAGAGCTACAGGCAGGGTAGGAAGAGGTTATTAATCCACATCCACTCCAGATACTTGTCAGTACACTTAGCACTCAATTCTCTTAAGTGCTGGAAGCCTCAGTTAAGGGCATTCAACTATGCAGATTTTCTTTTTTAAAATATCAGTTATCAGAAAAAATACTACTCCACCAAGCATGATACAGGCCAAGCATTCTCTCCCTTAGTAGGAATTTCTTTCAGATACTGTCTACAGCTGCAGTAATCACATATTTGAGTCAGATATTAACTTGCTAATCCCAAAATGAGAATTAAATGATTCTTAGCATGAGCATCCATGATATTATCTCTCACTGCCTGTGAGTTGCAAAGAGCCATTGCTCCTCACTGCAGGCATCCTCTGAAGTTTGCACAGAGAACCCAAGTCAGAAGGGTGCTGAAGAGCAGCAGGAGTAAAAGCACAAAATGCTGGAGTTACCTCGAGGGAGATCACTGCCACTGGGATCACAAGAGTAAGGTGGAAGAATGGCACCAGCTTCTGCCCCCTCACTGGCTGGAGGAAGAGGAGCTGAATAAATTGGAAACGGCACTGAAGAAACTGCTACAATCAGAAGGAAACAAAAGTCAAGTCAAAATTGCAGTGGCACATCCAATGAGCAAGACATTAAGGTATACAATTAAGCAGGCACTGCCTTGTCACCTCAGTACCCCTAAATACAAGCTTTGGGGAAGTCCTCTTTAGTTATCACTTTAAAAGAAGTCCAGAAGAAGTTTTAAAAGCAGATGGGAAGGTTCCAATCTCTCTATCTGCAAGCTTCATATTCCAGTTAAGAATAAATGTCTTTTTCAACAATTTCTCAGGCCAGACATTCCTTACACAACTGCCTGTCCTAGAACAACAGGGAACAACCAC
Source organism: Calypte anna (assembly GCF_003957555.1). NCBI lineage: Eukaryota > Metazoa > Chordata > Aves > Apodiformes > Trochilidae > Calypte > Calypte anna. The sequence continues at coordinate 16,003,042 of NC_044247.1, read as the reverse complement.
TTCAAGTCATCAGAAAGCTGACAATAAGCCTAAATAAAATTAGGAGAAGGTTCAAGACACGTCAGGGCAGAAGAATCAAAAATATTTTGGACACACTGCTGCTGAATATTCATTAGGTAGCTTACACCTCTAACCCACCAGCAGGTTATTTGAAAAGGCATCAGCAAGCAGACAGCTCAGATAATTGCACTGACAAAATTTACACAGAGTGGAAAAAAACAAACCACAGAGAAAAATTGAGAGAAGGGATTAAAAATTGAAGATGGAAGGTTCTTTGACATGAAAAGGCCTCTTTATAAGAAGGGAAAAGTAATTTTTTTCATTTCACAAGAACAAAGCAGATACAGCATCCTGGGTGGTTAAGTGCACCCAGTGAATAACAAAACACAGATTTCATCTCCTTGCATTGTAAAAACTGAGCACAGGCACTAAGGGCCACAAAACATTTGCATGGATGCTGAGCCATCACAGCCAGTGGCTCTTCTGGAAGGAAGAGTAAAGCCTCAGGACCAATGGCTCAAGCAGGAAATCAGCTGTGGAAGGAAGAATGCAATTGCCATGAACTTCTGCCTTCTCAAAAGAATTTTCCATCAAAACACTTGGCAGCGATGGCTACAGGTGATGAGGGGGGAAGTAAACCACAGAGACAACCTCCAGCTCCCATGGAAATTCAGGGACAACTGTCCCCTTCAAAACATGAAAACAAGAAAGCAAGAAGGCAGCAGTGAAGTTACAACTACTACTGAGTCATTACTGCTGAAGTGACTGTTTCTATTTGAAAAGCCTTTCAGTATTTGCTTTAGATGGGCAAGGAGAGGAAGCCAAGAAAGAGAGAGGAGAAGATGTAACCAAAAACTTGGGCACCCAAGCCCCCAGCTGTGGGATGTGCACACTACCTGGCCTCCCTATGGAAAGGGAAGAGACTATGAGTGGCTGCACTGCTGCTTGTGGGGCAGCTGCTGGGGTGGCACTGGCTGGAGAGGAGGCAGCAGAATGGGAGGAGAAGCCTGGAGCTGGAGCAGCATAAACACCTGCTGAGGCTGAGAGTGCTGCAGAGTTCACCACCACCTGGAAAAAGAGTCAGAGTGTTCAGTACACTGTCTCTACCACTGCCTTTGACAGTGGCTGTGGAAATACCACACAGTGCAAAAATTCTCACCTCACATCACTGCATTTTGGAAGTCCAAGCTGTAAAGGCAGATAACTATCCCAGATCCCTAAAAGCTGTCTTGAAAATATTAGAGTTGCAGACACCTGCAAGGCATCTTCTGTTTTGCTTTTATTTATAGGGAATTGTATTCTTTGCTACAAAATGCTGTAAGAGGCAGGCAGAGGACCCCACAAATTGACACTCATCGTCATTCCCTCTCCACACAGCTACCCCAGTAAAGCACTAGGATCCTACCTTCTGGGGATAGCTGTAGGCAGCCACTCCTTCTTGAGGTGTGACAGGGACTGGCCCTTCTTCCTGAAAGGATTCCAAAGCTGATCAAGGTCTATTCAAGTGGCAAAGAAGTCACAAGAGCCACCACCCCCCTATTTTTTTTTATTAACTATACAGAGATTCAGATGAACTTTTGTAACTCAAATAAAAGCAGTTCTATTCTGACATGCTCAGGACCACCTTTCACACCCAGTATAGACCAGTAAGTGAAGATTTAGTTTCAGACTAAAAAAACTGCCAAAGTCAGTTCTATGAGAGAAGATGAGAGATCTTTCCAGTCCCACAATGGAGGAGTCAGACTAACTTTAGGGGAAGCACAATAAAAGCAAGTGCAATCTGCAGCAGTAGAAGTAGTGATCTCTATAATAAGTTATAATATAAGTGTATATATATATAATAACTCTATAAGCTCTAATATACTTTCACTTTGCAGAGGGGAAGGTGGAAAATCATTCCTGTATCTAGTACAGCTCAGACTGTATTTGCAGACTCAAAATGTCACCATTTAGAGTGGAAAAGGGGAGTGAATATATACATGAAACCATCATTCCCTTCTTCCAAAAGAGGTATCTGACCCACTCTGTATCCAAGGACAGTTTATATGAGGAATGCCACAGACTTCAAGGATTCCTCATCTGAACATTGACTAAAACTCACCAGGTTTGCTGCAGGTTCTGCTGAGCTGAATACCACTGCAGTTTCACAGTCAGGATCTGGAAGGCATAGGCAAAATTAATTGAAAAAAGCTGCACAAAATCTAATCCTTCAGAAACTTATAAAAAGGTAACAATGACTGCATTCCATTCACCCTGGTGTTCTATCAGTAAAGAGAACAGTCTTACTTACCTGGAGATGCATAGATGTATTCTTCATGAAATTTACCTACAGAGAGAATAGGAAGCTTTGATTCAGGAAAAAAAAAGCTTAAAGCTGAAGTTACAGTAACTACATATCAATGCATTCAGGAATAACCTGCTTTAAGCATCATCTTGTTTTGAGCAGAAAAGGTAAATAACCACCATTTTTTACAGGATATATACTACAGGATAAAGGATACATTCATTTTGTTATTCCACCAAGTCCTAAGGCTGCTATTACCAAATTTACACCATGTATTTTTTAAGCAGCAACTTGACTTGCTACAAACCCATGCTATCACAAGGGTGATGGCACAGCAAGCTTCAACAGAAGTGACAGCAAAAAATACCATGCCCACATGCATGTTCAAAGCTCACAACAAACAAATATCTAGGAGATGTAAGGAACCTGCTTTGATAACCAAAAGCACACTGAAAATCTTCTCAACCTGTCTTTTCTCTTTGCCCACTAACCCTTGCAGAACTCACCATTTTCACTTGTTTCTTCTTCCTCCTCTGAGGAATTCAGGATCTGCTTGTTAGGTGGAACTGAACTTGGGGCCCTCCTTGCTACCCAAAATTGTGATGCAGCATGGTAATTGGGAGCAGGGCTGCCCTGGCTCTAAAAAACAGTCAGAAGGCAGCATTTAGAAGCAGTTTAAAGCCTTTACATGGGCTACACACAGTAAAAGCAGGCTGGCAGACTAAGCTTGGCAGAACAAAACTTATTAGAATTATCATCTGTGTGCCCATTCCTATGCACCTTGCTTGCAACAAAAGACATTTCAATTCTCTACCTTTTGTTCTGCCTAGCACACCTAAGGTAATTTATTTTTTAAAACCTACCAATGTCCAATGCAGCAATGTAAAGCTACTCCCTCCCACAACTTCACCAGCTTCACCTCAAACTCAAAAAAAGAGGGGAGCTGACCCAAAAAACTAGGCCAGATAGCTACCTGCCACCCGTACTGCTGCATTGCTCATCCCACCACAGCACCAGCAGGTCAGTTCATCCAAACACTGATTACGATTGAAAAAAGTTCTATTTCATCACAAATAGTGAAATCCATGGGTGGCTGCTGGCACAGGCACCATGAACAGACCCACACATGCAAGGCTGACTCTGAAAGAGCAGCACCCATCAAGGTCTCCCACTGGATTCCTTTAACACTTCACATGCACTTTGCCTTGGTACAAAACTCAGTCCTTAGCTGCACCACAGTATATAATTCTCTGAGGAAGGAATAGAGGGCTGAGATGCTAGAGTAAAAGATGATTCACTCTTTTTTGGATGACTAAGGTGACAGTCAAAATTCTTCCCAGAAGACATGGTGACTATGAGCTCAGTAAAGTGCTGAGAGAGGCTTGGAAGATTTCCAAGGTTGAAGCAGAGGTGGTAAGTCAGAAGATTCTCCCACCAGGCCTCTAGCAGGATGGCAGAGTTTTCTGTGAGATGCATCTTTCCCCAGGAAATGTTAGATTCCTTTACTAAACAAGACAAGGAAGAGACAGAGAAAAGGCTTTGGCATTGACAATAACAAAGACACTGAATGAACACAAAAAATGATTTGTTAGGAGCTGCAGGTACATAGGCTTAGCAGTGGGGAGGAAAACCTAGTAAGAAATATTGATTTCATGTTAAAATGAAAAAATATTGCAGGATCATTTGTCCGTATTCTTTGGCACTGCTGGAGGAAAATAAGAGCAAACATCACAGATTTAGTACATGAGGACAAATTAAAAAATGGCTGCTGCTGAAACAGCCCTCAACAGATTTCCTCTCTTTTAACTGCAGTTCTAATCTTTAAGGTCACAGCTTCAACACAGTAAGAAAATTCAAATCTAGAAGCGTGTTATTTTTTTTTATTTTTAAAGAGAACTGTGTTCCTATTCAAATACCTCAAACTCAAAATATTTTTAGTAGCATATCTAGCTTTGTACTAAGCTTGGACTACAAAATAAGATGTGTTCAATGTTTAAAGGACACAGTGTGCCACCTTATCTACAACCCCACAGAAAGACTGCTATAAGGCAAGTCTAAGACAGGGAACTTGCTCCTTTTCTGTAGCAGAAGAAACTGTTTCAGGCACAACACCCTACCCCCAAACATCCCAACTATCAATTCAGAGCAACAAGCCAGGCTATCACTATACACTCGCTCAATCTAGTTACACAAATGATAAATTACAGTGTGGCAAACAAGTGAAAAGCTTTCTCCTACGGTATTTACAGCTACACAGACATCCCCAGGGGAAAGGCATTGGGGTTGTTTTCAGGCTGCACGGGAAGGCAGAAATGTGACTCTGCTTTTATGAAAAGAGACTTGAGAGAAAACAAGTGCTGCCCATGAGGGGAGGGAGAAAGAAGGAGAACATTGAGAAAAATGCAAAGCTTAAGCAGGTTTCACAGGTTCCAGGCTCCTTTCAGCCTCCCCTTCTCCAAAAGTCATTCACTGCTCAACTTTACTCCAAGAGGAAAAACAACCATCCAGATGTTGCATAGCAGGCACAAGAAGTGCTGCACATCCATACAGCTTCCCCCACCCCCTCCGCTCTCCTGCAGAGTTCTGAGCATCCCCTTTGGTCAGGACTTACTGGTAAAGCAGGGAAAGCAGTGGCATCCTCTCCCTCAACCTCATAGAAATTTATAGTTTCTTCTGGGGCTTGAGGCTCTTCTCCACTCCCTGTTACAAACCCAAACTGACATTCCTTATTCACACACTGCATCTGACGGCGGCTGCGGCTGTAGGAGCTTCAAAAACAAAACAGGAGGGGCCAAATCACCACTATCTCCAGCTTCACCTGGGCTGCCAGGCTCCCTTTGAACTCCCTTCTTTTGGGAGAGGCACAATAAATCCCCATTGTGTCATCTCCTGCCACCCACAGCCAAGGTCAGCCCCCCACATCCCTCCAGCCTCCCCAGGAATGGTTGGGAAAGAGGTTTCCAGTCACTTACCAGGGCCTGCAGGAGAAATTGTCATAGCTCTGGCAGCATCTCTTTCCTGGCCTGGGGCAGAATGCTACCTGAGAGCCAACCAGGTTGTGCCTGTTTATAAATCTGGCAGATCCCCTAAGTTTAAAGGGGAAAAGGTGCAATTACCAGGAAGGGCCTCTCAGGTGGAACTCATCTGTACTTCTACCCATTCAGCTGCACAAACTCTCCCCTCACTACTCTGCAGCAAGAATGAACACAAAACACTGGGGAGCTGCGACAGCTGATCAGGGCTTCCTACCTTGGCATCCCAAATCCACGGTTATGTCTTTGAGGAGGATTCTGAGGATGATAGGGCTCATAAGGTGCCATGTTCCCATCACCCTGCGAGCAGGGAACTGGAGGAGGGTGCCCCAAAGGAACACTCTGCTGCAGCCGGGGTGGGAGACCTGGCTGACCCCTGCTGTAAGCCAGGGACATCATAGCATCCTTCCCACGAACCTTCTTAAACATTCTCTTCCTTGTTTTTATATCCATTTCTGCAGTTTCAGTTGAGGACAGAAAAGACAGATTTTCACATTGGCGAGCTGATGCTGGAGTTATCTTCTTTATCATTGCTAAGAGTCAGTATTTGAAAAAATGGTAAAGAAAGAGCCAATGGCTAATCCCTGAGAAAGTGCATTTGATATATGCAAGCTTCGTGCCCTTATGTACAAGTCTCATGTGGGCATTCTCAATCAGAAGCAGAATACAACCATCCTGCCTGTGAATACCTTCCCAGATGCAGCTGATAAGGACAGTACTCTCTGTTACCATCTCTTTGGGAAGACTGCATTTATTTATGAAAAAGACAAACACCATCCATATTTAAACAGCTGGGGAAGCCCTAGTCCATCCATGCATTTTGGCCAAGGCCAAATCAGACAAGCTTTTTGGTTGTCTTTATAAACCTTGCTCTCAGGTACAAATTTCTTGTTGGTGATTATGAGCACTACCAATTTTGCTTTATATTTTCAATGGAGTTGCTCTCCTTTGCAAAAGAATATTCATCCCTCTGTCTGAAGGATCACTACATCAAACCCCTGCAGTGGCCAAGATTTGTATCACTTCCCATATCCAAAAAATGCTACTGTTAAAAACATCACCAATGTCTCCCCCACCACCTCCCTGGCCCCAAGGAAAGGAATGATTGTGGAAACCTTGTACAAACCTATTCCTGTGAAGTATCCACCTGTTATTTTCTGATAGCTTCCTCCTTTTCGGCTGGGAACCATACTCCAAGCAAGGACAGGCGCCACTTGTGTCACTGGCTTCAAGTTATCCAAGGGAACAGTGTGCCTGCACAAGGAGCACTGGTGTTAGCAGTACCACGAGGATAAATAAATGCACAACAACATAAGCTGAAGCAACACAAAGAAGAAAACAGAAAAACCTACAAACCTAACAGCAGAGAGCCTGCAGAAATAAATAAAAAACCCCTCTTTGTCTGGTACCAAGCACACAACTGGTACTTGTTCATTAAAAAAGGGAAGCTGGGATTCAGTCCCAACATTATTAACTGCCTGGGTTGTCTTTCTTTCCTGCATTTGTACACTTCAAAGCACTTGACAATTGAATTTTTTTGCCATATGCCACTAAGTTGAATCCAAGGTTTGGAAAAGGGTGAATGGTTTGAACAATGAGGTGAAGTGATTTGACTCACCAGAATTGCCAATTATTTACCTGTTTTGCTACAACACAAAAAGTCCAAAGAAACCATCAGCTAAAGGTAATTTGCTATCTGTGAATTAAGCCCAAACTGCAAAGATCAGTTTCATATTCTAGAGAAGAAAGAGCAGCAAGATCTCACAGAAAGCATTGGAATAATGATTTTATTAGAAATCCAAGAGAAAAAAAATTCCTGCAACATTCTACTTGCAGAGTGGCAGTATCTTTAGAAGCCTGGGTTCTCTTTTCCTAACAGTCCTACTTTAAACAAGTGTAAATACACAAATCCAACCAGAAAGGAGTGCAAACATCAAGTAGTCAGCAGACTGCTTACTTTTCTGCCAGCTCCTCAACGAATACAGTCAATGTGTTGCCATCCTGTCCAACCTCCTGGATATGAGCATTGTAATACTTACCTCCAGGCTCCAGCCGTACCTGGAGAGAGAAGAAGGGAAGTTCTAAAACAGGTCAATATATCAGGGCATTCAGAATACTCTCAACCAAACACTAACAGCAAAGGCTGCTCCTAGCTGATCTTACATGGCTGAGCTGGCCCAGGAGTCTCAAGTATTTCTTCAAACAGAAACTAAATAAAGAGCACTTACTAACTTCAGTGAGGAAGGAAAAGCATCAGCCTTGTGAGTGACTGAGAGGTAAGGAGATACCTGCTTTCTGACTTATTTTCATACACTGTACCAAGCAGCTAAGTACCAAGGCAGATCACTACTTGAGAACTTGAGAAGAACAAAAGATAAAGCAGCAAATTGGAAACAAGAGCTCTGCTCAGCTAGAAACAAGTCACTGAGACAATCAGCACTACCTCAAACAGTGATAAGAATAAGGCCTCATTATATACAACATTGGAATACAAAGAAAGCTGACCTTCCTTTCAGCATCTCCTGGCCAGATCATCCTACTCCTCCCTTTTTACCTCCTTATTTTATAAAAATATTTGCTACATTACTGTTGGGAAGCCAAAGACAGTCCAGGATTTGTTCCTGACCCGCAGTGAAAATCTAATGAACATCTAATGAGCTCTGGATCTGGAATGTCTACAGCCACAAAACTTATATTACTGGTTCATGATGAATTTCCAAGCAGCTCTTCCTTCACACTACCCAATGTTTAAAGGTAGATTTTAGAAAGAAATTAAATTGAAAAGAAAGTCAGATTAATAGCTACAAGGAAGAGAACAAGAAAAACCTTGGAAAATTCTACAAAGTCAAATGATTTTATGGCTTACCATACTCAATTTAAAGCAGTTTTAACAGTTTATGGTAACTGAGTCTCCTTTGAGTACTAACCTGACACTTGTCTCCTAAATAGTACTGTCTCCCAGCAAACACCATGTAGTCAGTTTTTTGAAGCTCTAAAAATAAATGAATAAATAAATAAAAAGGAAAAAAGCCTTTAAGCCACTATTATCCTACACCTATCCTACAAGTACTTCATGAGAGGATCCAACTACAAACTGTAGGCCAATACAGGTAGCTAGTTACTATATACTGTTCCAAGAATTGCAATGACCATCATTATTGCTTATGTACTTGTAAACTGCTGGAGTTCTTTAGTATGCAAAGCACTTCATGTCAGACATCACACACCACTTCAAAACTTTTCTTGGCAACTTCTTGCTTTACAGATCTGCCAGAATGTAATGACAAAAAGGAGCAACCTATCCCAAGCAACGAAGACCACAAAATTTCTCCAGAAAGTTCAAGCCCAGAAGAGCTGGGAAACAAGACAAAAACTCATCTGTCAGATCTCAAGGCTAAATTTGAGATCTTCATTATTATACAACTTCAAAGCCAGAATCATGCTTTTAAAAGCAGAAGTCTTGAAAACATGCTGCAACAAAAAACACTTCTCAAATCTGAATATTTCAAATACACCAGAATGGTAGCAGAGTTCCACACTCTGTGTCATTTCATTTCCTATACTCCAGTCAGTAAGTAGGAGAGGTCAGATTTGTAGCAACCTTACCACCAGCATGCAGTGTCAGAAGCAGTGTATTTCACTCTGAAATGAAGCCAAGAAAGCAGCTACTAACAAGATGATGTACTACCTACAAGTACCTGCTGGCTTCACCAGTATCCTTCACATTTCAGCTGTGAAGAAGCAGGTGACCTCGGTCTCAGATTCATAAATTTAATACTGAGCCTAAGCCAGGAAGAGTTGTCTGCTTTTTCCCTTTTTAAAGATACCTTTTCTGCTGTCCAGCCAAACATCAAACTCCACATTCCGATAGATCTCGGGGTCCAGTGCCTTCAGCACTTTATAAGGAACAGGCACCTTTGAGGGATTTTCTGGAGGCTACAAACAGATTTGAAATGGAGCATTACAAAGTGATGTACAGTACAGTGTCCATCCTGCCAGCCTCTGCAGACCATTTTAAGATGTACACAGTTTTCCAAAATTTCTACTTCCAATATGTTTGCCTAAACAAAAGCTCAAGAATATTTAGGCATTCAGAAGCTGAGCAAACAGACTTTAGAAAGGTTAGGAACAGGCTCAAGAGTAACATTTGACATGTTCTTTAGTCAAAAAGAAGGAACCCAAACCAGACCAATGAAGCCATGGCTTCAGAAGGTGATGGGAATTTGTTATTATACCTGAAAACACATTTCTGTAGAGTTTCTAAAGTGGTTTCAAAGTGATTCATATTGTATTCAAAACAAAAATAAGCAGACTTAAACCATTTCTGGGAAAAACAAATAGAACAGCAAAAGATACCTGCTAGGCTCCATCTCTAAGGAAAAAAATAAATAAACAGCTAGAGAAGAACAAGAGAATCTCAGAAAGGTAAAAGGCTTATTCAATTTAATACAATCTTCAGGGCAAAACCAAAGATAAGCAGATGGTAAAAACAAGCCATCCACTGTCCAGAAAGTGCAAAAGCCCCAAGAAGGGTACAAAAAACAAATCACCATGAGGAATTATTCCTTAGCTGACAAACCTTTTCTTCTTCAGTGCCTGGTTTGAATTTATCTTCCTGTGGATTGTCAGTATCATTGCCTTCCCAGTCGTCCACTCTACGTAATTGAAAATAAGATTACAAAAAAATACAACGTGTAATTCCAGTCAGGATTGAGACCAACCAAGTATTCACAGTCTGAAAAAGCACCATAGTGCCATCAAGTGGCACATCTTGCCTTAAACACCCAGCGATGGCTGCGTTGCAGTACAGGACAACCCTTTTCCTAATGGAAAGGGATCCCTTTCCTGTATTAGGAGAGGATAAAGATGATCCCACTGACTGATTAAACTCTTGTACTGTCAAGTACAAGGTGAGAGCCTGTTCTACCAAACCAACATCATCTGCAAGTGTTCAGTAATGGTCAGGGGCATCTCCCCCTCAATCCTCTCCAGTGACCCATCCACCACAGGATGTTTCTATAGGTACATTCTGGCTGTTCCCCTCATCCCCAGTGACTCAGACCTGAATTATGTCACCATTTAACTGTCCATCTGGGGTAAAACTCCATTAAAACGTGTGTAAACAGGAAAATAAAGCAGAGTTTGTTTTCTCAATACACTATTGCTCCTGCAGAGCTACAAAGGCTTTGAACAGTAGTAATAGTTGCTCACTAAAAAAAAAAAAAAATCCTGATGATATAGGAAAATTGTATTCAGAAGTAAGCTGTCATTTACAGAGCAACACAGCCAGCAGCAGAGGATGTTCAGTTACAGGACACCTCCCAGCACATTATCTTCTCATACTTCAGCTTTGGGTTTGTCATGAGCTAGTAAAAAAAGTTAATACCCCATGAACATTCAAAGAAACTTGAAGAAGTTGAAAAAAAAAAAAAAGAATTAAAAACCTTGTAAAGGGTTTATCACTTACCACAACCCTTTCCCAAAATAATACCTCTTTTCTGATGGATTTCGGGACACTTTCTCATGAAGACAATCAAAGTTTGCATCCTCATTTCCTACAGAGACACTGTTCCTGTTCTTCTTGGATCCACTTCGAAACACCTCAACTGCAGACCTTAATTCTTCCTCATCCATGCCAAACACATTTTTGTACAGGATCTCATACAACACAGCTGAACAAATCAACACAAAGCTCAAACCAAATTAAGGTACTACCAGATCCATAAAAACTGCTGCAATTTACAAGGTATATCTGCAATTTTCAAATATTATCTACTGTTACAAGGCACTAGTTAAAATTAAGTAAATTAAGGAGAGAATCGTGAAATCATTCAGGTGGAAAGAAGTGACCTCTGGAAGGCATTTGGTTCAATACCCCACTTAACAGATAAAATAATGAGTTTCTGTATAAATCAATAGACAATAAATGGACTTCTATTTCTCCCCACCCCTAAAAAACAAAAAACAAACACTGCCTATAAACATAATGTCCTGGTTTGAGCTAGGACAGAAAGGATTTTTTTTCCAGTAGTTTTACTTTTCAGTTAAGACTCTTCTATATAAAAATTATTTTAAGTTTACCCTGGCAAATAGCAGCATTTTCTTGAAATTGTTTTGTATACACAGAGTCATAATGGCCATTGCTGGAACAACACAGTAAAATCTGGGGAGATAAAAAAAAAAAAAGGCTCTAAGGCTGGCATGATATAACAAGTAACTCATTTTATAACCTAGCTCAAGACTACACTATTATTTCATTCTACAGCCAGCATCAACTCACGGGGAAAAAACCCTCAATCTGAACAGGAAAAAAGCTGTAGAATCACAAATGGAATCTTTGGTAATATCTCTGACCAAGTTTGTCTATTATACAAATAAGACTTACCAATTTGGACACCATGCCACAGTAAACATGATATGAGCTTGTTCCCAGCTTACCCCACATACCACCAATTGCTCAAAAGGCAAAATAAATACAAGTCATTAAGTGCAGTATCCCTGAGACACACAGTCCAAATATCAATGGCACATCTCACCCCTCCCTACCTGAGGGACTAGAAGAGCATCAACTTCTCTGGCCTTCAACAAAGCCTTGCTTTTAATAAGCAACATTATGCTGCCTGTTGAAAAGATGCACACTTTCTGCAATATTGACACAAGTACTTGATGCAAGTATTGATGCAATATTGATACATCAAACTCCATCTTGACAGGTGACCACAGGCAGCTGCCAGCAAGGATGCTCCCCAGGGATCCAGCAGGAGCTGGGATGCCAGGGCACTTGATTCAGTCTGCATGATGGTTTCTGCTCTCCTCATGAGGAGGGTGAGCAAGAGCAGAAAGAGCTGCTGCCTGTACATGCAGCCTAAGGACAGAGAGCTGCCAACACTTAGTGAGAGCCTTCCAGGACAAGCACACATTTAGGCCACACTGCTTGGGATTTGAGAATTAGACTGAACTACACAGGGAACTATACAAAAAGAAAAAGAGAGAAGCAGATGTAAACAAAGAGTGACACTAACCAGCAGAGAACAGCTGCAGTACCACGGATTTCAGAGCAGACTAGCCACTTTCACAAATATAGTAGCCCACAATGAAATTCATACCACAGCAACTCCACTGGCATCATGCCTGAGTTAGCCATGTAGAAAATAGGGGTCAGATGGGAGGTAATTCAGAAAATTCCTGCTTTATGTTTCTCCTTTTAGCCCCCAGCAGTATTTCTTATGTAGGTTAGCTGTTCCATTAGCTCCCATCATTAATTGGACTCAATTTGTGTGTCACAGAAATGAATCAGTTTGTCAGATTAATCCATTCCCACTGGTGTCTTTTTCAGGAAGAAAAACCGCACAACTCTTCTGAACTGAGGAAGAGGGGTATGAGGGGTAGATGAGAACACCTTCACCAATACAGTAAATACACCTGCTTGTCAATTCAACCCTGATGTGTCATTCTGCCCTGCCAGATCAGCCAAATTCCCACTGGTAAGTTTTTACCCAGAGATTTCAGAAACATGAAAGGATATTCTGGAATTGTGATGTTAACTCTTCCTAACAAAATTAAACTTCTTTCCAACTATGAGCTGCAGTAGCAGCTCAATAACCAAAAAGATTGGCAAAGGAACACAATACAATCTATCCCTCAGATGTGAAGCAAAACTCATATAATTCAATGAACTATCATGCAAATAAACATGCTTTTGGGTTTTGTGCAAGAGCACTGGAATTACTGGAGCTCAATTCCAGTGGCAGGTTTGTACAACTAAGCAGGACTGAAGGTAAGGAGGATTCAGGGGTAGAAAACTGCCTCACTTCTCACCTTGCCTTCAAAGCCATTGTCTGTAGCATAAGTGGGTGGCTTCCCTGGGTACCGGTACAGGATGAAGTCCCGCCTGGGTCAGAAGAGGAAAGAAAAGGCTTGAACGAGCAAACTTCTAGAACCATGTTGTCAAGAAGTTTGCAGGGAGCTGGGGAGAAAACTCAGTGTGTTTTATTGAAAAGAATCAAGTAGAATATTTTTCCTAATAATTTTATGTTACCACACAGCGACAGCCAGATGAGCAAACACCCATCTTGGTGGGGGAAAAGAAAAAATATCTGGGGAAGCCCATACTACTTAGTCACAGATTAAGTCGAGTCGTTATGCTTATGGCAGGGTGCTCAGACTCCCAGCCAATTAAGTGCAAGTGATTTAGTCACCCTGCAAAAGGATTAAAGCCTCAGCACAAGAACTGGTAATTCTTTCAAAACTCCAGTTTGTTCCTTAAGTACTGGAGCAGAATGAGCATGCAAAGGGAGGGTTCTTCCTTCTACTCCTGGAGAGCCAGACTGCTTGTCCCAGGGTAGCAGCATTTTTAGCAAGACAGCAGCACTTGTACAGGCTTACAAGACTTTTGCAATAAATACCAGGGTTTATGCTCCACGCAGGACAGGTACTCCTCACACTCTGGTGCTTTCACCACCCAGGTGAGTTTTAGTCATGCTTTTAACTAGCACAGTGTTTCCACTACCCACAGCTTGGGTTTTTTCCCCATTTTCCATCCTGAAGCCACTAGAAGGAAACACCCGACTTCAAAGTTTAGCATTAGCAAAGGAAAGATAAATAAACATTAGGGGTAACCGACTCCCCTCTTAATCCATGCTGCATGAACAGAGGCTGTACCGTTTCTCACCATGTTTCACACATCAGTAGCTCAGCAAGAAAGAAATAAAAGGTTCTGGGGCCAGAATCTAACTACAATAAAGTCCAAACCAAAGTGAAGCTTAAAGACACTTACTTGTACATCACTGATAAAGCACTCATTTCCAGCTGGCCAGCACTTTCCTGTGCAAGATTATGAGATGATATGAAATAGCAGAGCATTTTTAACACTCTCTGTAGTATTGCAATACCTAAACAAACTTGTCAGTTTGTTAAATAATCAATGGACTGAGAGCTGAGTGATTAGGACTTCCAGGTGTGTGTGTGGGGGAAGTGGTCTGCAACATGGGATAGCCAGGATTAACAACCAGACTGAGGACCATGGAGCTAGTTCTGGCAGCAACTTTAAAACACAACACTCAAGATACTTTTTAATTTTTTTTTTTTAATCAAACTCACTACATTTTTTTTGTAGACTGCTGCAGTCACCATACTTACTGGTTAAAGTCTAAAGAAAAAAAAAATAAAGCTTGACCTCTAATATTTGAACCTGGGGGTAAAGGAAGAAGGTTTTGCAAAGCCTGATAAATATTTGACATGAGGTACATTCCACATATTTTGCTTTTTCCTTCTTAGAAAAGAATTGTAATTATGAAGATGGCCTCACTGTCCAGCCTGCTCCTCTGCACCAACATAAATCCCCCACTAAAACTAGTATGTTTATACATGTTTATATAATTTATATTTTATTATTCAGGACAAACACATATTATCAATGCAAATCAGACACCAGAACTGGGCGGTCTCCTAAAAAAAAACCCAAACAAACTGCAACACCCCAAACCACCCCATTTTAAGCCACCAACTCATGGCTTTCCTGTTCTAGCCTCCTCAAATTCCAATCTATTCAGTATTACATGGGTCTTACCTTTGGATCTGCTAGTCGTTCGAGGTATTTCTCAAATGAGCCTTCCACATACTTTCAACAAATCCAAGAAGAAAACAAATATAAAAACTTAGCAAAGCTGGAAAGCAAAGTTAAACTGGAACACTGTGCCATGTGTTACTAGGTGTTGAATGGGAGAGAGCAGGGCAGGGACTGGGGGCATAAACACCAAAATTGGGATGTCTGCCAATTCTAGATATTTTGGGGCTCTGAAGTGGTCCGACTCAGGGGATGATTTAAGATGCTCCCTGCCATAGAGCATGGGAATAATCTGGGTACTGATGTGGAAATAACAAGAGATAGTAAAAAAATTACACTCACAGAAAAAACAAACAAACAAACTGAAGAACATCCCAGTGCCACACAAGCCACCACCCACAAAACCAACCAAAGACCTTGTTTTGCCTTTATGCAATGATTAAACACGCAGTGGAGTTTTCCACCATCTTTTGATGTTTCTTTCTCCAAAATCCTGCATGTTTCCTACCAACTAAATCCTGCCAGGGGTTGCTACACAAAGAATCTATTAGACAAGTAACCATTGGGCACTTGGGTATTCATAGTTTTATTGATTTTAGGAACTCTGGAAATAAAAGGATTTAATATTATCATACATAATTATAATAAATGGTGTGACTTTGACTCAAATAAGATAAGCCAGCAGTCATCCTGCCATTTTTCTTCTCTGGCATGCATCAAGCCTGGCAAATACGTGGGTGTATTTATGGCTAAACCCTCCTCACACCCCATTACTTCCTAACCCTGTGTGCAGGACTGCCTAACACACACATTACTTACAGATTCAAACTTATGCTGGTGTTGCCTCATAAACAAGACACAAGCTTTCCTAACTTCCGTATGATGAATTTGAGATGAAAACAGCTGAAAAAATAAGAGTTATGAAAGAATGCAGGAGAAAGCTGCAGAGTTTATGTTTCACGTTATAAACTCTGCAGCTTAAAAAAAAAAAACAAAAAACAAAACAAAAAAAAACGAAAAAAAACAAAAAACAAACCAAAAAAAAAAAAAAAAAAAAAAACGAAAAAAGAAAAAAAAGCGCCTAAAGGCCGACCCATAACGAAAAGCTCCAGAAAACAGGGAGACGCTGCGGAGGTGCACTGGTACGGGGGAGAAGAAGTTGAGGAAAACCTCAGTGAGCAGGGAGCTGATCCCATCCCTGTCCCCACGCACATCCCCACCCGTGACACCTCACTTCGAGCACCCAGGAGCAGCCCTGCCCACCCGGACTGCGGGCCTGCAGCGGACACCCTCGGCGAACGCCTGAGGCACCTCAGATCCCCCCTCCAAGAGTGTTCCAGGTGCCCACCTGTTCCGAGACGGCTCGGAAGAGGCATGAGGCATCCTTAGCCGTCATCTTGCGGTACAGCCCCAAGCTGCCCAGGTACTCGTCCATGGCCACCTCGCTGAAGGATTTCTGCCCGAAGTATTTCTTCCAGCCCTTCTGCATCCTGCCGGGATGAGCTGGGGCCGAACCGGACCGGGCTGAGGGGACAGACGACGGCTCCGCGCGGGGCTCCGTGGCGCGGCGCGTGGCGAGCGGGGCGCGCGGGTGCTGCTAATGAGGGGCCGCGCCCACCTGAGCGGCTCCGCCCCGACCGGACCGGAACCGAACCCACCCCACAGCCTGGCATCTCCATACCCGTCGGACACCGTCGCTTAACGGAGCGTTCTCCTAATCTTGACTCGCTCCCGTCCCGGTCCAGCTGTGGTCCGATTCCCTTTGCCCGCGGGCGGTGCCGTCTCGGTGAGCCCGCCCGCAACAGCCATTTCGGGATGCCCACCAAGAGCCCCCCAGATCTATCCCGCTCTCCCGTCCAAGGACTGCGGGGCACGTCCGAGAGTCGGTGCCGGAGGGAGAATCCTTCTTCTCCGGCTCTCGGACCGTCAAACCGCGGGAAGACCCCGGAGCCGCCGTCTCGTCTGCCCTGGGGACAGAACCGAACCTTGGCTCAGTGAACCCCTTCCAGTTCCGTGGCTCTGATGTGTCCCTCAACTACAAGAAGCGAGCGGAAAAAACAGCCAAAGGGTGAACTCAAAATTCACTGGGATTTTCCTGCGCGCTCAAGCTGCTTCGTGGTAACCCTCAAATAAGAGCTCCAGAAAAATCGAAAGGTGAAAATCTTAGCTTCTCGTCATGAAGAATTTGGGGGGAACTTTTGGGGGAAAAGAAATCACTCCACAGCTGTGCAGCATTATTGGTTCCACATGCAGCTCTGGTGCTTGATTTGCTCAGAATGCCTCTGCCTGCATTTACCTTGCTAATAAAATGGCATTAGGACACCAGGTGCACACAATCGGGATTTTTTCTTGTTTTAAGCAACAATAACAAACAAAAAAAAACACCAAATAATGTATTTGCCAGAAGGGTACAAACCATGTACCTAAAGATACCAAACAGCCTGTATCAACAGCTTGAAGTTTAAACCCCCTTTATTTTTCAAAATATTAAAGAAATTGATGGTATCATCAACACAGTTAACAATTTTGATACATTAAATGGAGAGCTTCAGTTAGCATCAAAAAATAAACATTGCACTTAAGTAAATGATGGGATTTCACCTTGAAAAATTGTTTGATTGTATTGTCAACCCCATTCCTCTCCTACAGGCCATGTTTTATGTTTAAACCATCTCAAACCAGGCTAGTCAGCTGGTGGCAGCAGGTTGCAGCTCTTGACTTTTCCTATCCAGATTCACCACATGCTCCTTCATCCTTAAAGAGGCTCAAATATCTCATTTTTAAATTCTCTTTTTAGTGCTTCTGTAAACAGATGAAATGAGAGCTGAAGGCATTTGGTTTTTTTGCAGAACCTCACAGGAACACCAAGGACAACTTACTTCCCCTAGCACTGGGCAAATATGGTCAAGACACTACTATATATATGCCATCTGTGCTGAAAAGTAATTTAGGTTGTCCTCCTCACTGGAATTACCAACTCAGTGCAGATTTGTGATTTAATTACTTGTCTGTCCAAGAAACCAGGCAGTTCATACTCCCTTCCCAGCACCACCCTTGTTGGCACTGTGTTCTTTTATGCCTAAAACTAGAAGACTTTAAATTGGCACAGAACAGAAAAAATAGGAAAACAAAAAAAATCATTTAATGTCAGTTAATACTAAAGGACAATTTTTTAGGACTTTGTCCCAGTTGGTGGGCTCTTCACTATGAAAGGCCTCACTAGGAGAGGAGAAAGGACTTCTGACATTTTTATTCCTCTGAATTGTTTATTGAAACCCAAAAACATTGTCCAAAAACAAAGCAAACTTCTCTGGATGTCCAGGAGGAAAAGGTTTCAAAGTTGACAAGTCCATTGACTGCAGTGTCTCCACAAGAGTGCTGTAAAAACAGAGCAAACCCAAAATTAACAAAAAGTAAATTCATTCCAAAGGAATTTTTTTCTTTCATTCTATTTATGCATATATAATTCTTTAGTGTGGAAACAAAATAAGCAGACATGGTGAAAGGAAGAAAAGACCCTACAAACCAGTGAGCTCCAACCATCAGTGGCTCATAGGCAGCATTGCTGAGAACACACCTTGACCTGTAACCACAGCTTGTGCACCCAACCTCAGCTCTGAACTTTTTCATCTTCTGTGGTTGCAACGTTGAGAAACTGAACGTAAACCTTCAGATTAAACAGAACTAGGAAATTAATCTCTGAACACGACATAGTTCTCCACTTGTCACATAGAAAAGTACAGCTAAATCAATCTGTTAGTATTGTCACACTAAAAACCAGGCTCAACTGCTAGGCCCTGTTCAAAAGAAGTGAAAATTCCTTCCTCTCTCACAAGCTGTCAGAAGCACTGAGGTAATAAGTTTAAGCAGCTTGCCCAATACTAATGAAGGACATTAGTCTTTTCATAAGGCTCTTCTTAAACATCCAAAATCCTATCTGCAGGGCAAAGAAACAAGATGCTGACTAAATAATTTGAGTTGCATTTCCTCTGCTTTAATTTAGAGGTTGTCTGAGTGGAAGCAATTATAAATAATCACAAATAAAGAGAAAAAATATAAGCAAAGTAAGAAAGCAAATGAAAACAACAGGTGCCAGGATGAACACAAACAAAAGCTCAGATTTTTGGTGGTGGGTAATTTTTTTTGAGTTTGTTTCTTTAGCAGCTTGTTGGGGTTTTTGTTTGTTGTTTTTGTCTGAAGTGACAGATGTGGAACTACTTGACAGAGGATGTAATGGATTTAGGAAGTCTGGTTAAAAGGGCAGCTAGAGTAAGAACTTGGAAGACAGAGGTATTAAAAATTACTAACTAAACAGCATCTGATTTAGGAATCCAACTGAATTGAAGTACCTAAGAACATTATATAGAAAGTAATACAACGATGTACCACAACTTCTTCTCCTGTTTCTACTTTTGGATGAGCATCTGCATTTTTGGCTGGCCATTGTGAAGAGGATACTGAGCCACCTGGATTCCTGGTCAGTACCAGAAAGGCCATTCTTAAGGTTTGCTCTAAATATTCCAGATGCTTTCAATTTTATTGTGTCTATACATCTACACTATCAACTTCACCACCCTTTACAAGGAAAGCCCACATAGCAAAATTATGAAATTGACCCCTAAGTCTGTATGGAGCAATTTATTCCTCATGGCTCATCAGTACAAATTGATAGTTGGGGTTACATTATTTTTAGACTTTGAAAAAGAATTCAACAACTACTGAGCAAGAGTAGAGAAAGAGAAAAGCTGTGAGGTGCCTTCTGCCTAGTTTGTATCACTTAAATCTGAATACATGTACCCTCAAAAAGGGAAAAAAAAAGACTTAGAAGGAGTCACAGGTTTGATAAATTGAATAATTAGCACATGTTTATCTATCCACTATGGAAAATCTACCATAGAAACAAATGGTTGTAATGTTACAGAGAAGGCTGTGATCTTCCTCATTACATTCTCAACAGAATGCTAACACACAGAAGAGCCACTGCACCAGCTTCATACCTGCAATTACAATACAGGACATGCCCATCTCTGTGGAGCTGTTTTGCCAGTTCAAGCTGATGGTTGTTCATCAGCTTTTCGTTTATTACTACTATCAGTGGTTTCCCTTCTTCTAGAGTCTCCAGACAGCTACCTGCACCTATGGGAGAAACATAAAGGACAGTGAGTTTTGTGCCCTGACTCACGAAGTATCATCAGACTTACTCTTGAAATGGGAGGCCCCTGAAGGTGAAGATTCCATCACTCAGCTCTGCCTGTGGACCTGAACACTCACTTGCAGCTCATCGAGACACCAGCTCCATCCACCCTCTCTCCACAGTACTCTCCAGAGTAACCAAAGGGCATTTTCACAGATCAGCCTTAATCTTAAATCTCAGCAGACTGGGAACTCAGTGCTGTAGTGCCAAGATTTTTTAACTTGAAAGGCATCAAAAGAGCAGTTTCTAGCAGCATTTTGGTGAGTAACTTCCAGTTAATGGAGGATTTAAGTGTAACCATGCAGACTGCCATTGAATTGAGCGTTTGTTAATTTTGACAGAGCCCCCAGGACAGGCTCTGCAGACACCCGGGGCTCTACCTGCGTGGCTGATCACCAGGTCCGCCCTCCGCAGCTCCTCGGCCACCGAATCCTTGAAGCGGAAAACTTCCACCGCCAGGGCCTGGATGCTTCCCGGTACCGGCTCCAGAGCACCCCGTCCCACCTGCAGCACCAGCTTCTGGTACCCGCGGTTCTGCAGCACCTGCGGCGGGAGGAGGGCAGGGAGGGTGACACGGGTGGGGATGCGCCTACTGAAGTCGCACCCCGGGACGCCTGACCCTGCTCTCGGTGACCCCCACCCCGGAGCCGCTGTCCCTCCGTGAACCCCTTCTCCCAGCTTGGAACCATCCTTCCTTCCTTCCTTCCCTCCTTCTCCACCCTCTTCACACCCCTGGCCATAGCGGACCCGCTCCCGGCCGTCACCCGCGGGACTGGAAGCGAGGGAGGGCGGGGCAGCTTCCCGCGCGCAGGCGCCCGGTTGAGGCGCTGCGGCTCAGCCGGAAAAGGGAAGCGAGGGACGGCAGCCCGCGGGCTTTCCTCCGCCGCACCTGCAGGGTCTCCGGGGAGCAGACGGTCTCGATCAGGTCATCGAAGCTGGTGGTGCCTACGGTGACAAAAACGGAGCCCATGGCCGCCGCTCCCCCCCCTCACAGCGCATCCGCGGAGCCGACAGAGGGCGCCAAGCGCCGCCCGCCTGCCCGCCGCAGCGCTGCCCAAAATGGCTGCCGGGCTGAGGGGAGGGCCCCGGGGGGAACACGCCCCCTTCTCACAGCGCCCGAAGGCTCTTGCGGTCCCGCTGTCCCCGCCCAAGAGAGCAAATGAACCGGGACGGGCAGGTGACCGGTGCTGCCGGACTCGCTGCTGGGGTTCTGGGCGACGTCTGTCGTGGTGGAGCGGCAGGGATGGCGCCTGCTCTGTCAGACGAACCCCCTCGCCAGCAGCCTTCAGTCTCACCTCGGCGTGATAGCTCGGTTTTGATGTATCAATTATTTAGACTTCAAAAGAGAGTAGAAGCAAACAGAAACAACCTAAATTTGGAAAAGCGACTCGGGAGGTTTTGACATCCCCACGTTATTCCAGCACTTTGAGGCACAGATCACCTCCAAATGGCTGAAGGCGGGAAAAGGCTGCGGCCGTTTCTGTCAGTCAGGCTGGGTGGCTCTGCCCTGAGGGTGTCCTTGCACTGATCCCACAGGGACTGCTGAAGATGGGAGACAGAAGGCAAAGAGCTTTTTGTAGAGGTGATTATATTAAGTGACAGAGAATCGAGGTTTCAAAAACCTTCATTTAGCAGTCTTTTTCAAGACCTGTGTCACAGTTTAACACTAGCCTGGCCCAGACCAAGACAACCTGGAATAGTTCTTTGCCTACACGGCTTCCCTTGGCCTTTGGAAAGATACAGTCTCACTGTCATTGAATACAGGCTTCCCCTCCTCCCTATTGCTCTCTAAGGCCATGTCTTTCTGATGATGTTTCAGGCTTGTCTTTCTACTCTCTTACAAGGACTGAGGAAAAATACTCACTTGAGCAAAAGGCTGTCAGCTCCTGTGGGATGTCATCCTCAGAGCCCAGGGACAGCAGCCATGGAGGAGGTGAGGCTGGAGAAGAAAGCCCTTCTTTAAAAAATAAAAATGCTGTTCAGTGCTAAATGACACTAAATCAATGAAAAAGATGAAGTCACCCGTAGATTTATTATTTTGGGTACATTTTGCTTCTGTGATGGAACCCAGGGGAGAAAGGAATAACATCTGTATATGCTTCTTAGAGTTCCAAGAAAGATACAGAAAACATGTAGCTATCTTGAGAATACCTCTGATTGCCATGTTAATGGCTCATTCACCATGCTCATTAGCCCCCTATTGCTTTCATTTAGCATAATGAGCCACACTGATATGTATGAATTTTTTGATTAAAGCAAATTGTGCTGACAGAAGACATGGCCAGGGGAGAGTGGCACTTTTATCCTGGGAAGCATACAAACAGTGCTAGAGTTCTGAGTCCACAGGGCCTTCTTGACCCTGGCTGTCCTCATCCATCTCTTACTGCTTTCCAGGAAGTCAGGTGCTGAGGGTGACCACAAGACAGGCAAAGACCTCAACAACAGGTCACAGTCTAACCAGAGAAAAGCAAGCAGAGCAGTTGTCAACACCAGCAGTCCAATGACCATCAGGCAATGACAAGGTAATAAGCCATTTCCAAGGTCAATCCAAGAAACTCAAATAGTAATTCAGGAGTAGAACTAGCAGCGAGGACACCTCCAACTTCCCTCTGTCATCCCAGTGCAAGTAGGTCTAGAGGAGGGCCATGAAGATGATCAGAGCACTGTGAGGAGAGTCAGAGAGAGTTGGGATTGTTTAACCTAGAGGAGAAAATGCTCTGGGGACACCTTATGGCAGCCTTCCAGCACTGAAAGGTGGCCTACAGGAAAAATGGAAAGGAACACTTTATCAGGGGATTTAGTGGTAGCACAAGGGGTAACAGTCTTAAACTGAAAGAAGGTATGTTGAGATTAGATATTGAGAAGAAATCTTTTACTCTGAGTATCATGAGACACTGGAACAGGCTGGCCAAGTAAGATGTGTATACTCCCTCCCTAGAAGTGTTCAAGGCCATGTTGGATGAGGCTTGAAGAAATATGTTCTAGTGGGAGGTGTCCCTGCCCATGGCAGGGGGTTGGGAACTAGATGATCTTTAAAGTTCCTTCCAACCCATTCTATGATCCTAATTAGAGCTTGAGCTTAAATGAAGTCTCCATCAGATGGTGTGGGTGAAAGACCCAGTTGAGGCTGGTCAGGGCAATTAAGACCTATTAGTGCAGTCACCCCTGACAACTGATAGACTTTGGGATGAAAGGAAGGATGCTAAATTGTTCAGGTGTGCCAGCATGTGTATAAATCTTTCTGACAAAAGGTAAGGTCTGTGTTTTCCTGTTTATGTCATTATTTTATATTAATATAATTGCAGTACTGTGGGAAATTATTGTTCATTATTAATTAAAGCTTAACTCACACACGCATACCCTTTGCCAAAATTGTAACTTGCTGTCATGCTGAGTCCACACTATTCACTCTGCAGTTTTAATTAGCAGTGTAGGGCATAAGTAGATTTTTATCCATCAATACTTATGCTCTGGTCCATAAGTTCTACAGATCATTTGCAGAATGAGACAGTGGGAGATGATCCCTTGCAGCTTTAAGGCAGTTAATGTATTCCAGACTTGGGTGTTTGAGTGCCCATTGCCTTTTGGCCAAACCTTGAGTGAACCTGTGCCTGCTGGGGCTGGAGAGTCTCTCTTTGCAGTTGTTTTTCTCCAGGGTATTTGTGGAGGATATAATGAAGGATATTTAAGAAACATGTGCTTAATCTGACATGATGTATTCCAAGGCCAGAGAGAGGCCAGGATAGAGCTAAAATGGAAGTTTTTGTGAGAGCTTGATCACATCTGTGCTTTATATGGCATAATTTATATTCTGATATTTTCTTCCCATGGCAGCATCTGGGCAAGAAAGTCAAGATGGCATGAGCACAAGCTGGTTTTTCATAAGTGAGAAATTATGTATGCCTCCTGCCTTCTCCTTAGCCTTTTCTAGATGGCTCAGTTTTGAGCACTGTCACTTTGTATTCAGCTCAGCTTGTCACAGTTTGCCCTGAAAGCTCCATAATTTTATTATTCAGGAATAAGTAAATCCATAGAAACAAACTAGTCAGTTCACATCTTGGTTTCTGAAAACTGGATACTGCCCTGGGTTTGCTTTTGAAGTCCAAAGACTAACTCTTTAAAAATGCTACAATAAAACTCTGACTTCCCTAAAATGAGTGGGAGGGACACATTCAAAATAATGAAGGAGTAATTGAAAAGGCCACCTAAACCTGTAAGCCTACAAAGTGTGCCTTTTTTTAAAGAAAAAAATAAAACCATCCAGTGACTAGCTAGTTAAAAATTGCAGCCCTGTCTTTCCTCTAACTTGTATTTTTTTGCACAGATTGATTCTCCATTTGGCTTGTGATATAATGGTGCAATGGGTAACATGTGACAGAAAAGAGCAATTAGATGTTTTCACACTAGAGTTACCTTGTGCTTTAGTACTTTTGTGTGTTTATGGATGTGCAAAATGAGTAAAAAGAGTCTTCCTTCTGTCTCTAGTTGGCTTTGTATAAATTTGAACTGAAAATATGTTCACTTCCTTTTGCTTTCTTGTTTAGATGTAGTACTGTACCTACATGGGATGATATTTCTGTTGGGAACTGTGAAAATTAGATGGAGAGTATTTTGGAGAATGATTTCTTCATATTTTGCAGTTGTTTGGTCTGGGAAAATAACAGGAACATTCTTCAGGCAAATTTAAATTGTGTACTTTGAAATATTTCATCACAACAGCCTTTAGATTGTCTCTTTGTGGGCTTGTTATTTGGCAGTGGGGATTGTCAGGGAGCTACAGGTACAGAAAGGCTGGGACTGGCTGGAGACAGCAGGGGGGATGGATGTTGAATCACCTCCTCCTCAGAAGCAGAAGAGGGGTGCTGGAGCAGGACAGAGGAACTGTGTCCATTGACTAAATATTTCACATTTGAAGGGGAAGAGGAGGCTGTGGCTTGGCTAGAATGAGTGGTGTATCAGTCTGTGATCTGACAACTCCAAAGGATTTTTCTGAATTTTGAAATATTTGATGGCATTCCTCAAAGCCCCGGATTCTGAAATAACATACTCATGATTTTTAAGGCCTTACGCTTTTGAAGAGGAGACTGAGAAAACTCATGGCATCTTAAGGCCCTGAAGACTAGCACATCAATAATATTGATTATATAACTGTATCTTTTTGTTACTCCTGTTTTGTTTTGAATTTAAACCATGACCTGACTCTTTGAGATTTGAATTCTGGAAGCTCAGAACTTACCAGTTTATGAAAGCAAAGTGCTGCTGCTCTTTGCTCTGCCCATGAAGCAGGAGGTCACCTCTGCACATGATGTGTTTCAGTCCTTGTTTCAAGAAGTCTGGCTCCACTGGTTTGTACTGGGTAGAACTGGGTCTTCCCTGATGCTTGATGCCTTTGCTAGATCTCTGCCCAGGGTAAAATGGTTGCATTAAAGAACCAGAAAGTGGGCAAATTTCTCAAAGCTGGTAATTTCCAGTAAATGCTGGGGAGATTTGGGAGATTGTAAAGGAAATAATTTGAAGAATGGTTGTGAAACAGAGCTGGTATGCAGACACAGGAGGGAGTCTGGGGTCTGTTGCAGGGAATGTTATCCTGGTGTGCAGGCTCCATGTGCTGATATCTCCTGGCAACTGGTCCCTTCAGCTCCCCAGGGAACCTGCTCTGCCTGTGACAGCCTGGCACCACCCTGCCTGCCTGTGGAAAACATGAACACTGCTTGCTATACCTACTTGCTAGCCATCAGCAAACACCTGCAAACAAACCACTGTGTGAGTGCCCTGCCATTTCACATTCCTGAAGAATCCCTCTGACAACCAAGTCTATTAAAAATTCATTTTCATCCAGGCAAATCAGACCCCCTGAAATCAACTGAGCTTTGTTCTCTGAAGGCAGCTCGTGCTGGTGCACATGTAAGCAAATCCTGGGGTGCCTCGTGTGTGTTTATACAAGCACTGAGTTCAGTTCCATGTTTCAGTTATTCTTTTTGATGTGCACTTTTGAAGGAAATTAGAATGTTATACTCAAGTGAACCAACAGTTTTAGATCTTTAGGAAGAAGCTCCAAGTGAGCAGAGTTCCTCCTGTTTCTCAACTATACAACCACAAATTCATATCTCTTTTTGCCATGCAGAATAAAAATAGGTAAGGAGGTGAACTGTGAACCCAGTGTAAATTTCACCTCTGTCCATCTCCCTTTTTTTCCCCAGTAGATGGATCTCAGAAGCTGTAGTTAAAGTAAGCATTTTGAATTGCTCTTCAGAAGTCTTTGGAGACTTCTAAGTCATGCACTGATGAAGAAAATTAATTTTGGAGATATGTAGAGTAGCTGAATATACCCTACAGTTAATGAAAAACTGCTCTAAGTCTGCCTGGAAAGAGGGCAGAAGCACAGGGGCATTGGGCAGATGTGGTCAGTGGTGTTCACACAAGCTGAGGGCTGCTCACATCCACTGCATCCAGGGGATCAGAAGACATGGACACACAGGCTCCTTTTTGCTCAGACTTTTCAGTATAGTGTTACCATCTTTACACTTACAGTGCCTGTTTTTTCTTCTCAATCTGTCTCTCAGAACCAAAGAGTGGAAGTGTATGAGATTCTCTTCTCAGCCAGGCAGCAGAGATGGTTGACATAGATCTGCTCAAAATCAGTGTTTCAAGCATTGAGCATCCCTGTTTCCAGCAGGTCTCATTCAGTGGAACTCCACCCTCTGCATCATTCCCAAGCCTTAGCATCCCAGCTGCTGTTGCAGAGAGCAGTGACAAGAGTTGTAATTGATTTATTTCTCCTTTTTGTTTGTGCTAATAAGATGATAGCTTATTAACAGGCAGTGTGGTTGCCATTAGACATTAGGAATCAAAGCAACAACTTGATATTAGTGGAAACCATGAACCTCAACTTGGAGATTCTTTAACAGCTCTGTCTGGGCCACTCTTTTTTTGCTTGCATGTTTATATAGCAGTGAATCATACTGAGAAGAATCAATACCAGAAACATCTTTGTTTGCACGTGTTTCCAGTTTATGACCTTTTTATCACCAAAAAAGCTAGAGATATTTTACACAGAGGCACACCAGAAGGTTAATGTTATGTGGTGAATTTCACAAAGATACAAAGATAAAAAATTGTTGTGGTCATTTTTTTGTGTTCTAAGGACTTGGTGTTCTGAGGACGTATGCAGAGAGACATGAAAAAGGGGGATACAATCAATGCTGTAACTGGAAAATTGTTTGGAGTGTGTACAGCTGTGCATTTTACAAATATATACTGTTATTTAGGTAACAAATATAATGGTGAATCTTCTCTCAGGATTTCTTGCATCATAATGCCAGGATAACATTCAGCTGTTTAAAATAAATCATCTTACTAGAACTCGCTCAAAAACATTGGACCAGATTCATCCCAGGTGTAACTTAACTGATTTAGAGCTAAAACAGAGCTCAGTGTTACATTTGGGGTAGTCACTGCTGGTGCAGGGACTAATGCCAAAATAAGACTGGTTTAAATTATCTTGGCCCTGGAGAAAACTTTGCTGAAGTCACAGCAGACCTGTTTGCTTCGTGCTGTAGCATCCTAATGCATGGCCACCTGTACTTTCATCTACTGTAATGCTGCCTTTCTGTTTCCCCAATGAAACTAAGAGAGATTCAGATACTAAATGTGACTGTTCATTTACATAAGGCTCTGTGTGCCAATGCTTCCCGTTAGTGGCACACCACAAAGCTGTTCTTGTCACTGTGCCACATTCAAATTGTGATTCACAGTTAAATCAGTCCAAATGAAGGGCCTTGGGTTTGGTTTGTCTGATTTTTGAGTGTAGCATAGAATGGGCTGACAGCCAAGGGCAGACTGAGGTCTTTAATTAATCCAAAAGTGAGGTGAAACACTCTTGGCAGCTGTAGACAGGTCAGCTTTCCCTTGCTTGTTTGAGAGATGGAACCATGAAGGCTGAGCATATTCTTCAAAACATGCTTCACAGGATGGTCCATTTCTGATCCTTTTGGTTATGGCTCTGAACTTTCAGTGGAGGGCAGGCATTTGGCCATCAGAAATTGCACTGAGAATACTTGCAGCCTGCTGAGCAACCCTTGTATAGAACAGCATCAAGTTGCTATTGGTGTTGAGCTTGACCCAGTGCCTTTGCCTTTTCTGTCCCTTATCAAAAGGATTTAATTGGCAGAACCCACAGTTGTTACGATGACACTTCTGGCATAACTGGTAAAATAAGTTAATTTTTGTGAATGTAATGTTTAAGATCAAATGTCTTCTGAAGCTGACAGTGTCCCATTTCCCTCCAGGGCCTTGGACTTCTGTCATACAGGCAAAGTCATTCCCTTTGGTTTTTCTGAACCTGGAATTTTATTTTTCATTTTGTGAGGCAGTGACTTGGTGAGGATTCAAGTGAAATCCTCATTGATTCTGAGATGAGTATTACACAAGGTACTGCTGAGATATATTGCAGGTCCCTTACTGCCTTCTGTTTATGAACAACCTACCCCAAGGTGCTAATTAGCTGGAAGAACTGCATACACACAGAGTTTTGTTTTGTTCCTCCATAAAAATACATTTGTGGTTGAGGTGAATTTAACTGCTTGGCTTAATTGTGAACATCTTGGGTGTCTGAAATCAGCAAGGTAATAACAAAAATTTGTGGCTGGTATTTTTCATCTAAAAACTAATAAAAATATTTGATTTATTCTTAATAATACTTGTATTTGCTAGATGCAATGAGTGTATTTAAATACATTTTTTTTTTAATTTTCCACAAAGTCTGGCCACATATTGCTTGTACTGAATGAGATCTGGTTTTGGTGGTTGGTACCTCTATTCTGTGATTCTAATCAGCTATTTTCTTGGCCTGTGTAGGGTTGTAGAAATTCTGTGCTTCTTAGTTTGACATCCAGATCTGATTTGTGCCACACTAAGTGTTTCTTTCCTGACACAAGTTCAAGAATACCTGAACAAGGGACATGAGGCAAAGCATGACTGGCTTCATCTGCTGCTTCTGAGACCAAGCAATGCAAATGCCACTGAACTTCAATTTTCTTTTGGGAATTTTATTTTTCTCAGGGGAAGAGTGTTCACACCAGACTTCTTAGATGGGTAAAGTTTTGAGGATACTTGAGAGTACTGAATAATAATGATACATCAGTTTTAAATTGAGTACCATGTTTCAGAAGTGGCTGCACTAAGAGGGAATCAACATGATCTCCATGGGTTTGTGTAACAAAAATGAACACCAATTACAGAGCATTTCTTCCATAGGACTTAGCCCATCATTTTGTCTAATTATGGTCTGAATCCCACAATGAAGAAAGCCCTTCTTCTGTAAAGAACTAATTCCCTCTAGAAATGCCAACAATCTTAAAGAACTCTAATTATAATGCATTTTTCAATAGATAAGAGAATTAGAGAGACCCTGTGCCAGTCACTTACCACAGGAAAACAAAACAAAAATCTGAAGGATTATCCTGGGAGACAAAGAGGGGATGTGAAGTAGCTTGTGTAAACTCCTCTCATCCTGCATCTAGGCTTGCTCTAAATATAAAAACTGATCTGTGCCTAAAAGCATTCCTGTCAGCTGAGAGCTGATAGATTTATGGGCACATACTCAAGGAATAATGTTGGCTAGAAAAAAACTGGGAAGAAAATGGCTGAAAACAAGTTCATCTGTACTCTTAAGAAGTTCTGAGACACTCCAAACTAGCATGGGTACCCAGAGTAGCCAGGCACACAGTTAGCTTTCTGTGTTGTAGTTTTTGTCACCAGGCATGAAATGGGCTACCTGGGGTCAAACAGGGGAAAACCTCTGATGTCCTCACTCCCAGTGCAGTTCTTCAGATCAAGTTCCAACATGGACTTGATTGGATTTCTGCAAGCCTGAGATAGTTCATTAAGCTGCCAAGCTCAACTGAGGGCTGTTCAAAAGACTGCTAAATGGCAAAAAAAGGAAGCAGAGAGAATTGGTGCAAGGTTTCATCAGCACAACAGAGGATGGTTGTGATAGGAACCACAAAGATTCAGCTGTGGCCACCAGGGGATGAGGTAGCCATGCACACATGTGTTGCTAGGCATGAGTTTATCTTGCCTGATGTTCTACTATGAGCCTTAAACCTCCAGTATTAATTAAGGAAGCAGTGTTTTAACACTGAAATTGCCTAAAAATTGAGACCAGAGTCTTTATTTTCATTTGTTGGAATGGTCTCACATGCTTTATAACACTTTATAACACATAAAGATCTTTTATGAAAGATCTTTCAGACTCAGGAAAGAATAAACAGCTTTCCCAAAAGGGAATGTTGTATTTATTAACAGATTGTGAACTAAAAACCCAAACCCAAATGGTGACTACTACTGAAAGATGATACCTGGGGAACTGAAAACCTGGTATAGCCCTTTGAGATCCTCACCATTCTCAGGCTTCTAAAGGAATTATTCTAGCACAAATAAGAGCAGCTTTCAATCTTGATGTTCATCCTGTGAGCACAGATATTAAAGCAAAGCTTGAAAACAAACCAAAATTTGTTCCTTGGATGCTTGCTCTCTAGAGAGCAGTATCTGAAAATCTCCTCCTTGGTCCTTTCATAAGAGTTAAAGTATCACCTAGGACAGCTGATGCTATATCTGAAAAATAATCCTAAACTGCATCTGAATTTTAGTGGATTGGATTTTTCACTGGTATTGTAGGCTGAAGGCAAAAAAAGAAGTTGTCCAGGTGTAAGCAGTGCTAACCTGTGAAAGCACATCTGGATTAAAAGAAAGAAAGAAAGGTCTACCCAGTTCATATGTAATTAATAAAGAACCCACTCCATATGCTCCCAACTGAATTTCATGTCTATGTTTCTGTATGTTTTATATCTTCTCTTGTGGCTTTAGCATTTGTTTATAGAATTATGCATTAGGATGGGTTTTGCTTAACATTCTGGGTAGCTGTTTTTAAGCCCAGTGCATCTATCAAACAGACTTCACCATCTTTAGGTTTATTTTTCTATCAAAATGACAACAACTACCATGACAACTCATATATCAAGAAAATACCATTTGGGATTTTTTCCCCTTTTCAGATATATCTGCATCTGAATTTTTAGTCATGCCTTTGTAAGACTGCACATTTTTTGCAGGGCACAGGAATAAACAGAACTCTGAACAAACTTCCCATGCCTTCCAGAATTAAGCAGAAGCACAGACATACCACAATGGAGATCTTAATTTTTTTTTTAAAAAAAGCAAACTACAGTCATTCCAGTCTTGCTGAGCTTGCTACCTAATCTGTAGCAACACCCTGACTTGTAGCATTTACTGTTAGCAGAGGGAAAGTGGCCAGAGGAGCTGTCTGCAATTTTCCTGGTCCTGCTTTAAAGCTCTAGCTGTCTGTCTGCACTAGTTTGTTACCTCCTAAGTAGTTACAACATTAGTTACTGCAGGGTAAGGACATTTATTTATTTTCCTAGTGAAGACAAGGCATGCAAGAAGGTTTTCATAACTGGTGCCAGTTAAATAGATGTGTGACCTCACAATACTTGGGTTTCAAACATTTTTTATATCTATTCCAAGTAAAATCAAAAAATATCCTCAAAGTTGATCCTCTTGTTTGCAAAATTACGTTCTTTTCTGCTGCCCTGTAAGGATATGAAAATATAGGTTTATGTTTCTATATTGTCACAGAGGTTGGACATATTCTATGTATTAACCCTTTCTGCTCAATAATTAAGGGTTTGTTAATGCAAAAAATTGATAATCGTGGATGGAATTAGTGTAGATGAGCTCACCCAGGCATAAATCCAGTAGGATGTGTATGGGCTGAGGAGTCCTGACACCTTCCAAACTAAATACCCAGGGAGTGGGGTTTGGATGACTGTAGATTTACTCTGACCTCCCAGTCCCACCCACAAGGAACAGCAATGCAGTATTGCTTTTGCTGTTCCTTCAGAAGAACAGGAGGCTGTCTGCCCCACAGGCAGGGGACAGAGGAGGTGATGGATTTACCCAAGGGTCATATTTGTTTCCCTTGTCCAAGATGTGAGCAAACTGTCCTGGTTCAAATAATACTTACACAGACTGAGAGGGGTCTTCTTGGACAGATGAATTTGAAATGAGTGGCACCGCTTGAGCCTATTTCTGCATCTGAGCTGGTGTCTCAGATCCACACCTGGGAACAGTACAGAGCAGTCAGTGACTCACCACTGGTAGTGGTTATGTCTCTTTATTTTTGTAAAAACCACCCAGTTTGCTGTGGCAGATGGACAAGTGGGAAGTGCTGGAGGGGAAGGGTACGGATGTGACACCTGCAGTTCTCAAAGATCCAGCAAATCCATGCAAAAGTTCCAGTTACCACTCCTTAGCAAAAAAAAAAAAGCCAAATTCCACTAAAGCCCACTCAGCAAACAGGTCAACACATCCCCACAGGCTTTTTCCCCAGAAACATCAGGTGTTGGACATCACAAATGAAGATGAAAAGGGTTAAAAGGCATTTTTCTTTTTCTCAGTGGGAAAGGCTTTGAAATTTGCTGACACCGTACAGCCATATTGTGGCACTCCCAGTGCCTCTTGGACTGTAATGTATCATCTGGGACAGAGACTTGGTGTGAAATGAAGCTTCAGAAAGAAAACTTGTAATTTTTGTGCTAGAAGATAGGGCTGCCTTCCTTAGCAGAACTATATGGAAATACACACTCTGCCCAAAGAGAGAATGTAATACAATGTAAGGAACTGCTCTGTTATTTACAGTGTATTTGCAGAAAACATTTTAAAGGATTGTGAGACTCTCCTGAATTAACATTTTTTAGTGGTAAGGAAAGAAATGCAGTCTTGACACCTACCTCTGGGAGGCTTTTCAGCTGAGGTCAGAGCACTCCAGACTTAGATCCCAACTCAGATTCTGATACTGACACTTTGCATTAGCAGGGCTGCTATTTTATGTCACTATTTTAAGCTATCCTGCAGCTTCTTGGAAATAATGCCTTTCCTCAGATACTTGTGCTGGAAGGCTGCGATGGTTTAGTTGCTGACTTAGTATGTTAGAACTTTTGTGGTCTAAGTTGTAGCTTTCAAAAGGCACATCAAGAAAACTGTGAGGCTGTACAGGCAGATGATGAGCCTGGGCTAACCTCCCTCATGGTGGCTGAATGAATGACACATCCCAAGCCAACTTCATCTGCCTAAATATTTGTTAAATGGAAATAACATTGCCCAAATGAGAAGCCTTTTGTCTTAGCTGGATTACTGTCCAAATTGTCACACAGAATTTGGGCTCTTGTGCAGAGTGCTGAGGGTAGCACTCCTTGAGGAGCCACCATCCTGTCTGGTGACACCTGTGCTGTCCCCACAGCAGAAAGCTTGAGGGCAACCTGCCTTCTGCCTCCTTTTTTTTCCAGGTTATGGAGATACTGCTGAGAGCCTATTGTTTGCTGCATTTCTTACACAGTCTTCACAGATTAAACCTGTTTATGTGGGGGTTAATGGAGTATAAAAGGTGCACTATAAGGAAGCAGAGTTTGAATTGTTTCATACTAAATGTGCCAGTGAGAAAAAATGTGAGTCCTGCTCATGGACCAACTGTATCCCCTATGGACATTGCTCATCACTCTGCTGCCCCCCAGCCCCCAGTCAATCAGATATAAGTGCCAGATGCCAAACAGCTCCCCCATTTGCAAATCTTTAGAGGTAAATAAGGGACCTGTTACACACAAGGCATTTGAGAAACAGCTTCTTGTTACTATCATGACTCCATGGAGTTAGTGTCTTCTCTAATTTTAGCAGTTCCAAGCCCTTGGAGAGAGGAGAACTCTTATGCTTATATGGCAAATAAGCATCTAGAGATGTGAAGAGCACATGGGGCTTTTATCACAGAGCCAGAATTAGACTGCAATGAAGAAGCTAAGCTGGGTAAAATTCATGCACTTTAGAGATACAACTGAGACAATCTCACTCAAGGGTTTTCTGTAAAAGGCAGTGGCTCTCCCAGAAGTGATACACCATATCTGATTCCATCTTTCCCATCCACAGAAGCACAGTCTATCTCTGTACATCATTTATAGATAAGAGGATTGGGTCAGATTATATTTCATAAATTTCAGTAAACATTTTTTTCCTTGCTGTTCCAAATAATCCACCAGGATATTTGAATCCAGCCTTATCTTTCAGTGTTCAGTGAGTTTACTTTCCATCTGTATCTCCCCTACTATTCTATGTCCAAAAGTGCTCACACTATTCATTATTGCAGTGCCAGGTCCTGGCATTTTTTCAGCTTTGGAGAAAAACAAATGAAAAAGCTTTGGAAGATCTGGTTTGTCTGTTGAGAAAGAAAACCCAACATGAAGATGAGAGGAGAGGTTATTGTGAGTTTCAGTCTGCTAGGAGAACAATGTCCATTTGGCTGACAAACATTACACTGCATTTTAATTACTGAGTGATAGTGGGGAGGCTGAAACACAGGAATATGTCTGGATTCAGCTCAGTTAATGTAATGGGGAACAAAGGAAGAGAGGTAGAGTGTCTTTTAACATTTTTTCTCTCCTGCTGCTCATTTCCTGCTGATGCTTTTTTTGTTGTGAGCCTTTGTTAATTTTTATCTTCATTTTTTATTATCTTGTGAAAGTTTTGTCTCTTTCTAATGCCTGGAATGGAACTATTCATTCTGTGGTTTTTAATGGCAGAAACCAAGCAGGTGATGAAACATCTGTGTACTTCTCAAACTCTACTCTGTAAATCTGCCATTCAAGTGGAAGAAAAGCAGTTTAGGGTTTTCATTCCTGAACGGGAGAATTCCCAAACCACTGAGAATTTCTGTATGTGCCCCCTGGCTCTCTCTTTAGCCACTTGACTTTGTTGATTCAACTCTTCACAAACAAGGACTTTAAGGGCAGAGAGGCAGGTCAGCAAATACAGACTCCAGGATACATTCTGCCAAGTGTCTCTTTGGGGTTTTGGCTGCCATTACTGTCACTTTTACCATTTTCTGCAGGAGCTTTTAGAAGCATAGAAGTCTCTCCTGGCAGCAGTGGGTTTCTGTAATATAAATGTTACTGAGGGTGTTGCACGCATGTTGCCTGTACAGTCAAGAGCCAGTGGTCCCAGCCCATCAGTCTGGGCTGTGTCACAGTCTTCAGATGCTCTGTGCTGCTGTTGATGGTTGTGCAGGAAGCTGAAGGACTCAACAGGCAGGCAGACAGTCTTTCCATCACCATTTTGCTGTTAAAAAGGTGTATCAGAACCAACAAAGCACTCTTTGCTTTGGGGTCTCTACGTGGTAGGAATCCTGCTCTGCATTTCCACATCTGTGAACTGCTGGATGTTCTCAGTGCTCTCAGGAGAGGTGGTGATTGGGGATACAACATGCTTCAGGCGTAAGAGCATGGAGAAAAGCAAAATCAGAAGGAGAGCCAGAAGTGTTAGGAACAATCCCACATACAGGTAGAGGCTGGAATATTTATCTGCTCTTGTGTCTACTTCTGTAGCCAGAGTTGGAAAGTGGACACGGCCAGTCAGGTTTCCACGGAATTTGAAAGAGATCTCAGTCATTGCTCTCTGTCAGCTTTGGTCCATTTCCCCTATTTACCTTCAGGTTTCCTGTCTTCCCTCACCAGACTCACAAAGGAAGTCAGGAGACAAAACTTAGGACAGATGGCACGATGGCTTCAGCAAGAAATGCTCCATCCTCTTGGTCTCTGAATTGCTGGTTCACACAGGTAAGCAGCCTGCATCAAGCAGGCCTCCTTTGCAAATAATTTTGCAAGTTGCTGTTACAATGCCAACAAGCATTAGACTTGTGTTTTACAATGCCATCTGGCTCTTATTTTGTCCTGAAAATGCTTTGATCCTTCTTTTGGCAAGTCACCTCCTTCAGCTGGTGAAAAGCTTTGGTTCTCTCAAACTGAGCTGCCAAGTTTTGCACAGCTTTGGTCTTTGCAAGGGTTGTTTTACAAACAGTCAGAGCCAGGTTTCTGCCAGCCTCTCCCACAGCAGGTGGTTTATCCTTGTAGGAACTGGGGAAGATTGTTTTCTGCTTTGCCAGACTGCTGGGGGATCTCTTCTCTCCTAATCCAGGGCTACTGATACTTGCTTAAGGAGTATGGTGGAGGTTTGAGTTTCTAATTAGGAACAGTCAAAAAGTCAGCTTTCTAAAAGGAAAAGAAATGAGAGAAATTAAACCAGGTACCCTGACAGCCTTAGCTATGTGTGTTATCTAGAAGAAATAGATAAGAAAACCTTTCATGCTCCTGTCAGACACCTTGAGATCAAGAGAAGCCCACTTAGAGAAAAAACATGCAAAGCTAATTGGTAGAGTCTCCTCTGTTATCACTCTCAACTGCATGGAAGAGAAAGCCCCACAATCTATGGAATTAGGTGTCACAGAGGAAGGTAAGGTATGAATCCAGCCACTGCCTCCCACCATGTATCTCTCATCTATGGTTTATCAGGAGCCTCTGGTGCTGAGGCAGGGTGCTGAGGCAGCAAGAGCCCTACCTTGGTGAAGAGCTGATACTTCACTCCCCTCCTGGGAGCAGGACTTACTACAGCTGGGGCGAGGATCTTACCATTTTAGCATTTTCAATTCTTCTGGCTGGAAACAGAAAACAGAAATGTCTAAATTTCCCTGTAAATGGCACATACAAAAGCATCATGTTTTGCTTTGGTAAGACCAGAGTTTTATTTATAGCTGAAGCAAAAATGATAGCTCTGAAACCAAGTGGTGCAGCCATTTATAATCTTCACTCCATATGCACCTACATGAGATGTAAATAGAGTAATATTAATACACTAACATACTGTGGTAGTCAGATTAAAATGAAATATTTGGTCAAGATGATAAAAGCTCTGATGCTTTTAGATATAGCTTTCACCTAAAAGACATATTGCTGCAAAACATTTTGACTTTGTGAGCCTTCAGTTTGTAAAATGTAGCTGGTTTATTGCCAATGTTTGGTTATGTTCTCCCCGTGCACCAATGGGAACAACACTTGGCTGTTCTTCAGAGAGAGGTGGTTGAAATCTGGAGGCTTCAGTC
The DNA here is from genome assembly GCF_003957555.1 of Calypte anna. NCBI lineage: Eukaryota > Metazoa > Chordata > Aves > Apodiformes > Trochilidae > Calypte > Calypte anna. The sequence goes on along the minus strand of NC_044247.1, from coordinate 15,965,971 downwards.
ATCCAGGAGCTGATGAGCTGATATTCAGGCTCTCACTACAAGTAAGACAGATCTGCTTCAGTTCACAGGATGGGGAAACATCTGATGTGCTGATTTTTGGGGCATCATTTATACTTTACCTTCCAGCTCCTGCAACACCTTCTTCAGTATCATAACATCTGAGATAACAGCCATGCAGGTCAGGGAATACTGGCCCAGACTCTGCTTACTAATTGGCTGGAAAAGCTGAGCCAAATTGCTGATGGAAAATATTACCTGGAGATTTGACTGCTGCAGTCCTTGTGTGGGGTAGTGGGTTCTGTGCTGTGCTTTGCATAGGAGAGTGTGGGTGAGCATGATGGAAAAGGGCTGCTCAGGATCCTTCCAGGGGCTGACCCAACAACCCCTTTGGAGGCAGCTCTGGCCCCAGGCTTGGTGCTGCAGCAGGAGCATGGGAGCTTGCAGTGAAGGTTGTGTTGCAGACAGGCACTTCTGCTGGCAATTATAGGGCTGTAGCTCTGAGTTTCACACTTCAAACTTATAAATGGAAATCCTTCCCCCATGAAGGATATTCTTATGTCACAGAGAAGGTGGGAAATAGAGGGTGTGAAAACTGCTGTCCATATTAAACCTCTGTTCTTAAAATGTGATTTCTCTGTTGATAGTGAAATGCTGATAATGAAAATGGCATCTGACACATCAGTGAGTTAAAGTACAATGTCTGTGCCCATCTCATCTGCTGTCTGACTGAGAGCAAAAGCCAGAGCTACTCTCTCCTTAAGGAGCAGGGAGCCTAATGGCTTTACATACTTCATAGAATTAGACTGCAGGATGCTGAGGACATTACTCTGAAGTTCAGTAATTAGCTACAAACCAAAATGTTGAATTAACAAAGCTTTTCTGTGTATTTATTGATAAAAGGAACAGATTAATAGTAAAAGATATTAGCAGTAGGGAGCCGGCACAGCTTTTGGTTAAGTTTCAACTATAGAATTGCCTGGAACTACTACTCAGACTATTGAAAGCTGTGAAATTAACAACATCTTTTCCAGAAATAATTCAGTAGCTCCAGACAACTCTAAAAGATTTTTGCTTTTCAATCTATTAATTATCTTACTGAACACAGCTTTTGGATATTAGTAGGTTTAGCTTTGCACACTCCCCTCTAAGGAGCAGAAGCTTGAAGACTGGAGATACCAAGGTCATGTGAAAATAACTGGTACACAAAAATTCTGGAAAAAAGGGGTATAAAGCAGGTCAGCATTACAGCTTTGGGAGACTCAGATTACAGGAGGCAAAACCTCAGTGGTTACCCTGAGAAGCCCTCAAGTCCATGGACCCAGTAAGAAGTTTATTACAGATCAGAGCAGCACAAGGAGAGCCCATGTTCCCTGGGATCTAAATTGCTGTAATTCCTCTCTGGCTGGACATTGCTCCCATTTCTAGGGGGTGCCAAGCACCTTTACTGTTCAGTGATGCTTAGTGGGTAGAGGTTGACTCCAACCAGACACTTCCATTTTCTCAGTTTGTGGCTGGTTTAAAGCAAGGATTTAAAATAAAAATAAAATTTGAAAAAAAAAAAAAAAAAAGGAAAAATAAAAGAAACCCAACCTCTAATAAAAATCACTAATGAAGTAATGAAAATAGAAGCTTCATGCAAACCAACAAAACAGAAAGGTTTCTTCTCAGCATGTCACTGAGGGGAAATTCATGAGCCCAAACTTCATGGGTGCTAAAATTATCATCCTCCCAGTGCAACTATCAGGGCTTGGGGAGCTTCAGGGAGTTTTTATGAAGCTTGCATGGCCCTACTCTGCACTTGTGTAGAACACAGAGGAGCAGAGAGCAAAAAAGATTTTCCCCCAAACAGTGCAGACAGACAGTACCAATTGATCTTAGAACTGCAGTGAATGTCTTGTCTTGCCTACTCTTTTTATTCCCATATTCAGTTGAAGTGCCACTTGCCAGCAAGGTATCTCTGAAAGTGCAAGCAACTTTTTTGAGTTCTTTTTTGCTTTTCCACCCCATACTATAACTGCTACAAAGAGGGAAGTGGGACAAAACAGAACAGTTATGTGTATGGCTTCTCCAAAAGCTGTTGCTTTTGCACTGAACTGGCTGGCAAGCACAGGAAGGTTTGGGTTTGAATGCAGACAGTAGCAGGTATATTGTGTCCAGGTGACCTTTAGAGAAAAAATCAGCATTGAAAAAATGCAAACAAAGCATGAAAGTATCAATTCAGTCCCTTGCATTTTCTCCGGGGAGGATCTGAGAGAGAGGAAAGAGGGGGGTGTCCCTTCTTTTAGTGACAGACTATATATTTTATTCTCATGCTGAAGTGCCAGATAGTATGTCAGTGTCTCAGCCGTGGCAGTGCATAGGAAGAGAACAGAATGAAGCATAATTACCTTTCAGAGCAGGGAAGGGGTGTTGGGTCTGGGTGCTAGAGCAGCTGGTTCAGCCCATGAGCTTGCTGGTGATTTATCTGTGAGCATCTTCTCCCAGGTAGCAGGGTTTGTGCAGAAAAAAATTGTTGTCTTAATCGCAAAAAATAAATTAAAAAAAAATCAATAAATATTGCTGGAGTCAGGATGTTTCATCAACAGACATGCACTTGCTTCTCCTCTGTTTTGAATTCACATGGTTCGTTGGCAGGGATGGATGGCTCTTACCCCTTCCTGCTCTTGAGGTGTCCACTGAAGGTCTGACAGAACAGCATCGCTGCCGGTGCTCTGCCCTCCCAGGCAATAGGCACCTTCCCTTCAGGAGCTGGGATGGGAACAGCGTGATCCAGGCAGCCCCTCCCGCAGCAGCAGGAGTTAGAGCAGAGGGATCCCTGGTGCTCCGGAGCTGCTGAGTCTCTCTGAGCAGCAGGAAGGGAGGGAGGCTGTGAGCTCAGCTCGCAGCAAAGTTTGTGCAAGGTTCCTTTTAACCCTTTCATGCTTGCAAGTGGTAAACAAGACTGAGCTGCTTGCTAATTGTGGAGCAAGACCTGAGCCAGGAGGACAAGCTATCAGTTTCTCTCCCTCTCTTTCTGCAAGGTGCAAATGTTTTGTGTTTTGGGCCTCTTACCTGGTGAGGGTTCCTGTCTGGAATGATGGACACGTGTCACTTTTCAGCTGAGCCCCTCAGATTAGTCCTCAAGCATTGCTCTCTAATGCCAGAGCTTTTGATGTATTTTTGTCCCCGTGCTTACTAGGTGGTGGCTTGGGAAGGGTTGTGTGGTTGACATTAGTTTAGTGGTCCCATCTCCCCTAAGTAGTTTGAAACTCTGCCTGAATAAGCATAACCCCAACTTTGTAGTGTCCTGGGCAAAAATTATTTTCAACAGTTTGTGAATGTGTAAAGCACAGATTTACCTACAAGGTGCCACAGAAATAAGGGAGAAGAAGCCAAGGCTGGCATGAGAACCCAAATCACCCCGTTCCCTCTGATTACCACATCCTCGGACCTCTTCTTAGCTCCCACCTGGTTGACAAAGTAAGGACTTTTTGTGATCCTGTTCCAGTTATGCCAAAAATTAGGGTAAACCATTACCAGCGAATCACTGTAATGTTAATTGTGTGCATGTTGCAGAAGGGTGATGGGGAACAAGAGTTCCTTGGCTTTACTGAGGGTTGCTGAGTCTCCTGGGGACAGATGTCAGTTTGGGATGCATTGCAGCAAGCCCCAGGGTTTCCCCAGCAGTGGATGGGGCATGGCTGGAGGTGAGCAGCACACAGAGTAGCTGCAGCTTGCAGTTCTCAGCACTGAGCTGCATAGAGCTGTGTGCAGCTGTATTCCATGTCTGTGTCCCTTGTGCCTCACCAGTGGGTTGCCTGGAGGCACCTCTTGGAGCAAACCTGACCCACAGGCTGACACTGGCCACTTGGCTTGTGGTAGTTCCCAGGGCCTACAGGGTTGTCTTTCATGGGCCATGTGGGGTGCTCTGGGAGCAAGGTTCACCTCTGGAAAGTGGGTCTAATATAGTGGTTTGGAAAGACTTAATTCTCTTTCTGCAGCTTCCTTTGTGGCAAAATAGAGACATTTAATTTCAAAACTGCCTCCTCAGAATAGCTCTCCCTCTCTGGTCCCCAAGTGGCCACAGCCTGAGCAGAGGTGCCAAAGGGTAATGAAACCCAGAGCCACACAACTCTTTCATCCTCCTGGGGTGGAGGCCTCTATTATAAATCCATCTCTCTAAGGGCTTCAATCTCTGGAGTTCCCAAGCACAGTGTGTGATTGCAGTGCAGCACTATTTAGATAAATACAACATAGTCCCTGGACAAAAAACCGTTTCTTCCACACTTCTGCAGTGGGATGAACCCTCTGAAAACCAAAACTGAGAAGGAAGCTTTGAATACTGATTTTATTTCACATTTCCTTTGTTATAATATCATGTGCAGTGCCCAGTATGGGAGTCTATGCCACGAATCTCTGCCAGGCACATAGGGATGAAAGTACAATCAGAAACCAGAAGGAAGGCTACAGGTATTTGCTCCTGGCCTCTGCAATTACTGCTATACCAACAGACTGCCCCACAGTACCTCCAGACCCTGCATGTTCTCTTCTTTAGGAATAAACAACTGAGTGCTCTGTTTAATGAGAAATTATATTGCCAGTTGAGTTATGAGACCAGAAGAGACAGTAATGTGTTGAAATCCTGTGCCCCTGCTTTCTATAGACTGCTAATGAGCAGTGCTGAAATGAAAGGGTCTCTCTCCCTGTATATGCAACCCAGCTTCTCTGCTCAGCTTTTTTTCCCCTTTGTTGATTTTGCAGTAAATTATCTCTCCCTTTTATAGGACCAAGCTGCTGTTTGCTGGATGGGTACACTTGCAGTTCTTGTTTCCTTTGTAGCAGGGTATAATAAAGACAGGTGAATTTTAAATAATGCCACAATTTATACCAGCTGAGGCTGATGAATGCTTGACTGACTGCTGAATTCCTGAATTGTTGAGTAGTATGTAAGGCATTCTCTCTATGTAAATTTTTGGGCCAATCAGTGACAAATTTGTGCTACTTAAATCAAAGGTGTATAAATTCCCTTGGAAGTACATGGAGATATCAACCCAGTGAAAGTAAGTTTTCAAGCAGTCATTAAGAATTCAGGGGCAGAAGAGCAGGGAGTGTGTTAGGTTCTTTCCTTTGCATTATTTGACTTGTGTCTCCAGCTTTGTACCAGCTCATTTTACACATCTTTCCCATTGTGGTCCCACACCAGTCTTAGACTGAAATTTGGATTTAACAGAGCAAATAAGATCTCTGAATGATTGGTAGTGAGTACAATCTCTGTGTTCCTGTAAGGAGTTTTCTCCAAAATTTTGAATTCTGTAAATGCATGCTTTGGGTCTCTACAAATTGCTTTCAGTGCAGCTGCAGTGAGTGGAGAAAGATGTGGATGCCTCTCCCCCATGTCCCTCTCACAGCAGACACATCCCAGAATGGTTTCTGTAAGCCCTCAGCTGCAAAGCCCTTCCATCCTTTGGGGCTGTTTGTGTGGGGAAGGGCCGGGCCAAGCAGAGGTCTCTTGTTGAGGCAGATGCTGTATCCTGGTCTCAGGAAAGAGCCCCAACTTGTCAGGTTCCTGTGCACGTGTCAAAGATGACAGAGAAAACAGAAGCAGGGGCTGAGTTTTTAGTCTTAAGGGCAGAAAGTGTGTTGAATTAGAGCAGATTTTTAGCTCAAAGCTGTTACCTCTGAAGCCTGTTCTGTGTTAGGATGTATTTTCCACCTGTTGTTTCAAGGTTACAGTGAATACCAGCTTACCATTTCTCCATGACCATCCTTCTCTGTCATCCTACTAAAACAATTTCTTTTCTTGGCCTGCATGGTTAATCCCTGCCTGGCTGGGCTGTTGTTAGCTCAGCTTGCCTGGGCTTTCACCAGCTTTCCAAGGGCTTAGGGAGAGTTCACCCACTCATCCTGAGGGCACTGCTGGAAACCTGGATCAGATGGCTGAGAAATCAGCTGAGCCCTGTGAACTTCTAGGATTCATTACTTATGGCAATAATAATCACCCACAGCACTTCCATGTCTCAAGACACCACACAGTTACACAGCTCCTTGGTGAGGTGCAGTCAGATGGTGCTGAAGAAGACTGCCAAGTGCCTGATTTTTAACAGCTTTTTTTTACAGGCTTTGTAGCTGCACAATAGCTGCCCATGGAACACCTACTTGAAGAGGTGCTCAGCCCCTTTCTATCCTCAGGGGCCACAAGGTCCAACTCCTGAGGTGTCCAGCTAATATTAGGCATGTTGCATAGAGAAATGTCTGTCCTTTACTGTCCCTGCCCTGGCCATCCCCAGAGGTACTCAGAGGCATCTTGGTCTGGGAGTTGTTCTTCCAAGGTCAGGAGGTTTCCTAGATTCCTCCTACAGCTGTACAGGTTCTGTGAACAAGAGGGCAGGTCACCATGGAAGAGATGCTGAAGCAACTGACAGCACTTTGGCTTGGCAGGATGGAATCTGTTGTAAATCTGTTTTTTTTTTTATAATATGTTTTGGTTTGGTAGCCATGGCACTGGGGGGTAGATGATCTGTACCACAAACAGGCCTGTGGAACACGTGCAAGATCACATTACAGTAGGTTTTGGGTTTCTAATTGAACGGACTTTCAAATATTTATTGCTCATCCATCTTTTGTGAACTGGGTCTAGCTGCCTGCAGCTGTAAGGGAGAAACACCACAGTCTACAGGATGGCAACCTTGAAAGCTTGCCTGGAGCTTGTTTCTGGCTACTAAGAGCCCCAAAAGGATGTACTGACTTCTCTCTGCTCATTTCTTTGTCATGAAAAGAGAAAAATTATTAATGCCTCCCCTAAACCATCTGTCCATACTTAGTGCTGCACAAATGCACGTGGCCATCCACTCACTGCTCCAGCAGAGCTGAGTGCCTTTTCCTCTGTGAATTCCCACATAATCTTGTTTTGTCCCATACAGCCTGTCTGAAAATGCTCATGTGTTTGGACTAAAAAGGCTTTGAAAGGCTTTGGGCTGTTTTGACAATTTGGCTTTGTTTTGAACTCCCTTCATCAAAAATCTTGCAAGGCTTCAGTTTATTTATAGACACTTACTCTCCCACAGATACATGAGGAAATTCAGCCCAGGCTGATGTTACTGCTAATTTTTAGGACCATTTCTCATTTGATTTACTGGTGTCAGTGAAGGGTTACATTGTCCTGAATTCTGTCTGAAACAGTCCTAAGCTCCATTTTCATGAGTGAGCTTGTGAAGAAGGCATTGCAGGTCCCCAAAATCGAGTTAAAAGCACTTACAGAGAGAATTCCAGTGCTCTAAGGAAGCTGATGAGAGTCAGCTCAGGTAGGGGCCAGCTGGCAGTCAGCATGGCCAACCCTTGGAGCAAGGGATATCTAAAGAGCAGCTTCCACCTCGATCCGAACTGCAAGTCCTCCCTCCATCAAAATCCCACACAGGTCCTTGTAGGCCTTGGCAAAAATTAGTTGAACAATGAGTCAGGAATAGGATTTAAAACAGATCCTGTGTTCTCCAGCTCATGGTCTGGAATGCTATTATTTCCTCTGCAGCAGGACAGGTCTTGCAGCAGTGCTTATTTTTAGGGAGTTCACCACAATTTCTAGACCCAAGAGCTTCAGATGAGTCTGGAGAAGCTTTTAGATGAGCCTGTTGTCTGGTTTTGCCTGGTCAGTTGCTAAGATACAGCCTGAGAGGTGCTTGCGTGACAGTCTGACAGTCAGCCACTGCTGTAGTCACTTCCAGGGGGTCCTTGTCTACAACATTCAGTCAAGCTTCTCTTACAGCCCATCTGCTCTGCTTCCCAGATGCTCGTAAGGTGTCTGATGACAATACATGATAAATACTAACTGGGCCTTATTTTAGCAACAAGTTAGCAGACTGGCTTCCAGGAGATCAGTTTGTCTGCATGGGACAAATAATCCATGTGGACAGTGCAGCATTTACTGGGAGGTGGGAGGTGGGTTACTCAAGGGATTTTCTTTTTCCTGCCTGCATGGAGAGTCTTGGTATGGACCTCAGTATCAAAACCAACACCTGAAGTGTGTATACATGTGAAATGTGCATGGTTTATGCTTTGATGATACTTTTTTTTTTTTTTTTTTTTTTTTTAAATCCTCCTGAAGCTCTGGGCTTTCTTGATGGAGCTTGAAAACCTTCTTGTGTTTTCATCCCACCTCCTTTCCATACTGCCTGGCTCCATGCTCTGGCTGTGGACAGCATTGCATTCAGTGTTACTTAATACTGGTCCAGGGGCAAGTGAGTCCCTCTGAAGGCACTGGACACATTGTCACCACAAAAGCCATCTCAGTCTCCCCAGAGCTGGGGCCTCTGACTCCTGTGGGTTTCACACAGATTTCTGCCTGCAGGAACAGCTTGTAGGGTTAAGGCTTAGATGTGATTCTCACAGCACGGGTGATGTGAGGTGTGAGGAAGGTCTTAGATACAATTACACATTAAAACATGTGTCTCTCCTCCTGTTACAGTCAGAGGTACCACCTGAGTGTGCCCCACAGTGCTGTGCTTACAATGCTGAGCAGTAAAAGGCCTTTTTCCTTATCCTGAGCAGAACCATCCTAAAGCCAGAGTTGACTGTTAGGCACTATGGTGTTTTAGTCTGAGCCCAGAGCTCATAAACTCCAATATTCACTAACTCATTACTGGAGGAGTCCTGTGAGGCATAACTTCCAGAATTTAAAAAATATGAACAGATACTCCCTGAATTCCACCCAAATCCTCCCAACCAGACCATAAAGCTGAATGCAGTGGGTGAAGTATGGGAGTGCTAACTGCAAACCAGTTCAGCCCTCCTCTGAAGTCTCCACTGTCACATTATTTGTATGATTCACAGTTAACAGATGGGTTCATGCCTCTATTGAGGAGGGACTGGTTCTACAATTGCTCTCATTAAATAATTACTATGGCAGTTTATACTGAAAGGAAAACAATTTTGTGATGACCCCACTGCATAACTTTTTATTTCTTTGGTTTGTTTGTTCTAATTCCAGACTTAAAGAAGAAAATCCCTTTTCTCAGTTCTCATTTACAAAATATGCAACAGGGAGAATCTGCCCACCCACGTACTTCACCATTTCAGGTATCAGCATTTCCATGCAGGGTTGGATGAACTCTTTCTAAACCCATTTGGAGTGTGGTTGAAATCTTTACAGCAGGAGAGTGAAAAACAGTCACAGATGCAAACACTGCCATCTCTGCTCTGCCAACAGTTTTCCCTGCAGTTTTAAAGAAACCTTCCCTTTGGATGTATCTGTTCTACTCAGGAGAGCACAGCACAGGAATCCTGAGCTGCTGCCAGGTGTAGTAAGAGAATTGTCATGGTTTAAGCTAAAAAAATTCCATACTGCTATACCTGACCAGCGTGGCATCCAATGAAATGTTCCAATGGTTCAGATTATCCTGCATCCATCTGCTCCAGAGCTTCTGACTCCTTCCTTACCATGGCCTTGCTCAAGCAAGGTACTTGATATGCCATGGACCTGAGTGTGCTGAATCAGTTCTGCTCAGCCCCACTGTTTCTGGGTGGCTCTCTGTGTTTACCTGTGTAACAGGAAAATTCATCTAACAGCTAAGATGTTCATGATGGCCTCTGTCTGCATGGGGATCCTGGTGCAGAGGGATGTAGTGCCTCCTGGATCAACCACCACATTGCAGACTTCTCTGGGAATCCCTTTTCCTTCATCCTTAACATGTGGGCACAGGAACCCATTGGTGCTTAGCACTGAAATAGTCAGGGACACCAGAGTGGGAAAAATAACTGCACTTTCTTCCTTTGCATCATAAAACAGTCACTGGTATTTCTTTTTAATCCATTTTACAGGAGTGACTCTTTCCAATAGCAGGGATCCCTTTCTTGCCAGAGTTCCCTAAGCACTGCTCTTGTTTCTACTCCAATGCCTTAACACCTGCCACTGACTGCCCAAGGGCCCCATAGTTCTGTGCTGTGACACAGACACAGACATTGCTCTGACCCTGTGCAGTGCTGCCCCTCTTTGTTCTACTGCAGTGAGGGAGTCCTGTCACATAAAAGTGTTGGAATCCTTAAGGACTCCATGGATGGATGCTACACTATTCTCACTCATCTCAGGTTCAATAACAAACCAACATTACCCTGAATTCAGAGTAGAGATGGTTCTTAAGCCCTAATTCCACAATTTAATCCTCAGTTGGTGCTCTTAGAGTGCTGAAGAGGAGGAGAGCAGACAGCATGACCACAAATGAAGAACAACTGTGTAGTGTCTGTGTTTGAATTCCTACTGTGCTTCACTGGAGGCTTCTTTATGAGATTATTTTTAGCATCTTCTGCTTTCCACCAACAGTGGAGACAGGATTTCAGCCTAGACAACTCAGTCTGAGTCGCAACAGCAGTTGCTGTACAGTTCTGGTAAAGCCAGGGGGGTTCCATTCAGTGCCTTTGTTTATCAAATAGCAGTCAGTCACAAGTTCCCTCTTCCCCAGCCTCTGGGTCAGTCAGAGAACAAGCTGACTGGCCACTTCCACTTAATTATTGTTCACTTTTGGTGAAGAAAAGACTAAATGTCACTGTGTGACTGTGCTTAACTAATGTGTCTGATTATTAATAGCAAGTTTTGGTCCCCTTCCCAGCCTATGTGCCAAAAAATACATTTCTCAAGATCAGGTTGTCTGGGAAGTCACTGAAGACAGGACAAAAAGCTTATTGACCATCCCTTCTTTTTTATCAGAAGAGTGATCTCTCATTTTATTTTTAGCATGTTATCAACAGAAGTTGCTTTGTTGCTTCACTTTGCAGAGATGAAGAAATGTTCTTAGTACTAACAAAGAGCTCTACCCAGAAAAATTCACCACATGGTTCTCCTGCATGACACACAGAAGTCCACTGCTTGCTTGGCCCTTTTTTTTTCAGACCTCAAATGCACACCATACTCTGCCTTGCTCTCTGCACAACTTTGCTTCATTCTCACTGAAAGCAGGGAGTTTTATCTGACTTTGCAAGCTTCTCTCTGCTTCTTACACCCCAGACTTCTCTGGTGCTTTGGCATCAGCTCCAAACACTGACCATTCAGTCTGTACTGAAATCAAGGGATATATTTTTGAAGAGAAAAGGTTTTTTGTCCTGTGAAGCAGTAGAAAGGCTCTTTGCTGGGTGGTCATGGCTAAATGAGATGTGCATTACTTCAAGGGAGGATACTGAGAAGAAACACCTTAGAAATGTTATGCTGTTGCTTTAGAACAGCCTTCTCTGTGACAGGTCCCTGTTGTTACTTCAACAGCAGTTCCATGGACCCAAATTAAAGGACATTTAAACATTCTGGGCCAGGTCTGCTCCCCATATGTCCCCATTTGTCCCTTTCCTGGCAGTGACTTTAGGAAATGTTAAGTCTGTGTCAGTGTCCGTTCAGTGCTAGTTCTTCTCTCTGTAAAGCTTTCCAATGCTCTATTTCCACTTCTGGAAGATGTAGTAATTTGTTATCTTAACCACTAATGCCAACAAAACCCCTTTTTCCATTTCCTAGGATTTTAGTCCTGAGCAGTAGAGAGGAGAAGGCACATTGCCTGTTTCTACACACAGTTTAGTATCAATATTTATTCCTGCTTCAGCTCTACTTTTAATGGTAGGATCAAAATAATCAAGAAAATGAGTAGCAAGTGTAGGAATGATGCAATGAGCTGCTGGTCTTTTTCTCAAGCTGTAAGAGGGGCAGGTCCAGTGTCTGTGTGACATTCTGTCACTCTCTGCAGGTCAATCCTGCAAAGCTTATCCTGGGAGTAAGTATATGCCTTTAAATGGGCTAAGAGATGGCTTGCAGCACCTAAAGGGGGTTCAGTTGGCACCCTGGGTGCTGAATTAGCCTCTGTAATGTCATGTAGGTGACAGGCCCTCTGGAAACCACCATATCAGTGTTGGGTTTCACTGCCAAAGCTCTGAGCCTGCAGCCAGGGGTGAGCTGGTGCTCACTGCCAAATTCTTGTTGCTCAGCACAAGCAGAGATTTGCCTGTTGCACTTCACAGGACCTGGATTAGAAGATAAGAATATAGCAGCCCATGCTTGTGACACTGAAGAAGCCTTGTCCAAAACCTCCTGGCAGTGAAGATAAATGCCCTCACAAGAGTGGACAGACCTTTCCTTTCACAAGGTCTGGAATTTGGTTTTTGCTCAGGGCTGAGCTGTCCCTCGTTGCTTTAGCAGCATGTGTTGCTGCAGATACAGTCACCCACCTACTCACTCCAACTTCTTTCTGTACACTCTCCATCCTTGTCCTTCCCAAGCTGTCCTCCCCCACCCCAGCCTACCTCAAGCTCCCCCAAATCTTGTGGGAGCAAAGCCAATTCATTGTGGTGTTCATGTTTCAGTGAGTGGGACATCTTGGACAGGCCTGCAGTGGAAAAGCAGCAGTGGGCAGCTGTTTCCCATTTATTCACATGTAACCTCCACAGCACTGTCAGCAGAATATTAAACAAGGTTTTAGCATTTGCTTTTTTTGGTTGGTTGGGTATCAGCCAGCTGCTCCTGAATTCTGAGACTGCCTAAGTGTCTGCATATCTCATTAGCAGGGTTAGCTAATCTTTATCACTCACTGCCACAGCAAAACCTCAGCAGCTCTCAGCTCCTTTGCTGAACATAATTATTGCCTGCAAGTGTTTGATTCTGGTGACTTCTGTTGCCAAAGCACAGCATGGTCCCTCCTCTGTTTCACAGGGACTGTTGGAAAGCTCCAGGCTGTACTGATGGAAAAGAGCTGGTCACTTTTAAGATGAATGAATGTGTGAAAAAAAAAATTTAAGCTTGCCTCTCTGCTAGGTTTTAAACTGCAGCACAGAACTGAGGGCAGTACAGAAATTTTTGGGCTGATTCACTCTTGCTGGGCCATGGGACCACTCAGGTTTGTATTCTAGGCAAAACCCCAAGGACATCCCAAGAAGTTACCATTTGTGGTAAGGTGCAGCTTCCTGAAGCTCCCTCACACCAGTCAGTTCATTCTCAGCTGTCCCAGTCCCTATCTCTTCTGGTGAGCAGAGGATATTCCAAGAGCAGTGAGGAAAAGCAGGTGGAAAAAAATACAGATGGGAAAGATGGAGTCTTACAAGTCCCACAGTTATACTGTCACCTTCTTGCTGCATCTGGTTTTGTGTCCACCCAGCAGTGACTTGGGTGAATGTTTTCCCTTCTCACCAAATGCAGAGCTATTAGGAAAGGAAACAGCTCTTCTCCTGCCCCACTGAAGGTTCTTCCTGCTGTACATTTACAAATACTTCACCTTGTCTGCTTTTAGATAATGCACTTGTCACCAGTTCAGAGGAAATTGCATAAGTTAAGTGCATTGTGTATGTGGCAGTGGCTTTGCCTTGGGAGGTTCCTCTGCCCAGTCCTGCTGTTCTTCTCAGTGCTGTGGCTTAAATTCCACTGGGAGTGAGGAAAGTCCAGGCACTGAGGAACATCTGAACATCCTGAAGTGTCATCAACTCTGCTAGATTAAATGTAAGTTCTCCGAAGGGAATTTAAATGTCTGAATCATCCTGAACCAGCTGATCTTCTTTAAAGTAGCAGGAATATTTATACCACTGCTTTTTCTAGCCATAAAATTTCTTTTGCCCTTTCATATTTTGAGATATTTCATTTTCAGTGGCTATAATGCCACAAACTACTTCAATGTTGTTTAAAATGTACAGTTTGCAATGCAGTGCCTGAGATATAGGAGCTGTCTTGTCCTATCAAATGTTTCCTGCAGGCAGGAAAACATTTTTTAAAAGAAATGACAACATTAGAGAGTTCTTTCTTGCTCTTTGATACAGGAAAGCACAATCTCAGACCTAATGGTGAGACAAAGTCCCCAAATGAAGAACTCTTTTCAAAGGAAAACTGCACTAATAGAACTTTGCACATCACTCTCTACATTCCTGTATGCAGAAACCAGGACTGTCACTTTGGGAGACACCTCCTGTTCTTTCTGGCAGTGGGACATGGAGGTGTTTCTCAGATCAGCTGAAATGGAATGATCCTCATTGCCCTGCTTGTGTCTGTCACAGCAGATAGGATTCATTGCCAGCTGAGGTAAGACTTCTGAGTCTGACAAGAAACCTTGAAGTGTCTGTGGTACTTGGGATAATTCATCTGAGAACAAGGGTAAGTTCCTTGCAGAGGAACCATGCTAACCTGCTGGAAAGAACTACAGAGAAGCAATAGAAGAGAGTGCACATGGAAAGAATTCCAGTGCCACTCATCCAAGCAGCAAGAGCAGCATTTCAGTTGCCTCAGCCTGATCTTGCTCAGGTCTCAATACATCAAAATGAATCCCAATGTTCCCAATGACATGAGTGTCATTTTAATTTCCTGATGTGCTGCTGAGGCTTCCTTGCCTTCTGCTGCAATCCTGAAGTGAACCAGTAGGCCAGAGAGGACAAAGGAGTCAGATCAGTGTCCCCACTGACAGTGCCTGGCAGTAAGAACAGAAACCCATTTAAATGCCTTTCTGTTTGTGTCCAGACTCAAAGAGTTTAACTTAGAGGTTTTATGGTTTATTCTGCTCCTGACTTGCACCCACAACACTTCAGCAGCCCAGAGTGGTGCCAGACCAAGCCAAAGCCTTTTCAGAAGAAATGTTTGTCTAAAATGATGCAACAGCCCTCAGCTCATTGGGATAAAATGGAGATAAACTGGGATTAAATGTAAGTGGAGTGCTGATTGTTGTCCCCTAAAGCTAATGATGTGGGAGGTGGGTGCTGTCTGGTTTGACTGGTACAAGAACTGAACTCAGTTCCTGATTTAATAGCTGCATAGCAGGCCTGGAGCTAGTTCCATGAGCAGGTAATAGCAGTAGTAACAAATGCAGAGAGTAAGAGCTGAGCTTCTGATGCCTTGGAAATGTGACTGGGTGTAACAAGGTTTCTGTGTAGCATAAAAAAACACGAGGCTGAAAATCTCTGGGCATGGGTGAAAGGGGATGTCCCCCTTTCAGCTGTCCCCAGAAGCACCATAGAGCTGGCCAACAGGTATGAAAGGTCTGGCTGATGGTTCATGAGCCATTTCCCTATAATGGGATGAAGGAGGCTGGGGCATGTGCTAAGACTGAAAGGTAATGTTGGGGTATCCATAATTTTCATCTTTTATTAATTAGCACTACAGTTTCTCCTAGAAATTGGTGGGATGCTGCCGATTTCCATGCTGTGCTTAAAAGGTTTTTTGTATTTTTTGATCCCACTGGTTATGGATTCTGTAGTGCTGCTATTCTGGTGCAGACCAGCTTGTCTGCAGTAGTCTTCAGTACCATTCATCTTCCCATGATGCTTTCACCTGGAAGTTTGGCTGCCTTCTACCTAATCTCACAAATATCCAGTAGTGGCATCAGATTTTTTCCTATAAATGGCTCCTGTACTGGGTGGTGTGTTGAAGATGAGGCCCATTTTTGGATGCAGCTCTGAGCATTGTCCTGGATTTCTTTCCTAGCACTCAGTTTTCTGTGATTCAGTTAACCACTTGTGAAACTGGCTTAATTCTCTGCTTTCCCATCTTCATATCTGATGTGGCTTGGATACACATGACAGTGGCTGATTCTCTGTTCTGGGGACAAAAGTGGCTTTCAGTGGTTTTCTTTCACTTGAATACTTTGTTTACTTTATTTACACATTAATTTCTACATGGCAATGTAGATACACTTCATGGAGAAGTTGGTGCTCAGCAGCACAGAGCATCTCAAATGATCACAACTTGTCACCTGCCCTTAATGTCCTTGGCCTGGCTCCTTCAGGTGAGGGATACAACTGGCAAACTGACATTTCCCTCAGGAAATGCTCTGTCCCTCCTCCCTTCATTTGGAAAATCTTTGATAATTAAATCACAGCAAAGGCAAGTGATCTGTTGTTATAATTCATTTGATAATTCAGCCCAAGCTCCACGTTTCTCTTTGCATAAATGAAATTTGCTCTGACCATAAAAGATTGGCTCCCGAGCTCCCTCCTTACTCACACAACCCATTTTCTAATTAGACTAGGGAAGTATGGCCTTCTTCTCAGCACAGCTGACCATAGGGGAAAAGAAAAGGTTCTTTTCATTAGAGAAATCCTGAAGATTCTGCTGTAAAGAAGAGAGAGAGATTAATTTCTGGGAGAAGATATAAAGGTACAAGTCTTCTGTGGTCACTTCTTGTGGGCAGCACCTCCTATTCTCAGGCAGGGACAGCAGGGAGAGAGGAAAGGGGCTCAGCTGTTAAGCTGGGGACTCCTCTTGGCTTCTTAATTTTGTTTTCCATCACTCAGCTATGCTTCCTTTTGCTTTAGTGGGCTTTGCCTGAAAGAACTGGGTGAAGTTTTAATAAATGTCTTTTGGAACAAGAAGAGCATGTGACTTCTGTCACTGAACAAGGATGGATTGACACACTGGAAGCCAAAAATATCAACCACATCTTCACTACATATCCCATTATGTTGCTTTATTTGGTGTCAATGCTCATTTGAAAACAGCAATAGTCATCAACAGGCAGCAACAAACAGGAGTATCCCATGACAACCACTTGGTATAGTAGATGCTAGTTGAAAGTTTCTCAGTAACCTCTACAAGTCATTGTTTATAAAAGAGTAAAAAAATGTATTTTTTGTAGCTGACACAGTGCAGATTCACTGAGACTCTTCAGCAGAAAGTGCAAGTAAAAAGCAAGACCCCAAAAGCTGGCAGCTGCTATAAAAGGGACCAGCTGCAGCATCAGCAACTACCAAAACTTTACAGCATGGAGCAACCACCAACCATCTAGGGCTGAAGAACAACCTGTGGATAGGTTATTGCCCAAGTGTTACTGCTCAGATTTTACAGCAGCTTCAGAAGCAGCTCTCTTGTTTTGTCTTTGACAAAAAACCCCAAACTCATAAACCCTGATCTGACCTAGCCTCCTAATTTGTGGCTGGCTAAATCAGTGTTGGCTGCTGGCTCCTGATCATCTGGTGACAGAACATTAGAAATAGCCCAAAGTAGCACATTTTAATCGGGGGGGAGGGGAGGGCAAAACTTTTTGTCATGTTTCACTTAAAAAACATCTTGCCTGCCCTTTACAGGGAAAGCTTTGTTCTCCCTGCTTCCAGAGAAAGAGATCCCAGTTCTGCAGCACAGCAACATCCCATTAGCTCTCTGCAGGCATGACTCTCACATGCAGTTTCCTCAACAGTACAATAATTTTCTTTAAGGAGCCTGGGGGACCAGGGAGGAAAAAGTGGGGGAGGCACTCACTAGAGGCCTTGACTGTTCAAGAAGAGAGTACCACGGGCTGATTGATACCCCCCAGCAACAGGAGGTAAACACAGCTGCCCCAACTTCTCTGTGCAGATTTTGACAGTAACCCTTTGAAGCTCAAAATGGACAGACTTTACAGCCCCTAATGGCAGAACAGAGAAATAGATTTCTTGTCTAGTAGGCTGCTACAACACTTATGTACTGTTGAAGTGTTGCAATTTCTCTACCATAGCCCTACCATGTGAGTATCAGTAAGTACTAGGAGATGAACCAGAAAATCATTCTACCTCATTTTCTTGAACAAATCCTTGCCAGCAAACCTCCACTGAAAAGGTATGGAAACCCTTGCTAGAGAGCAGGCTGGTTGGGAAGTTCTGATGGTTGCTTTCTGCTGTGTTACAGTTAGTGGAATTTAATACTTCCAAGCATCTTTCTCTTTTTGGTATGGAGGGTTTCTCTTGGGTGGGTTTTTTTGGGCAGTGGGGGGGGAAGTGTTGTTTGGCTTTGTGAGGGTTTTCTTGCACTCATGTTTATGGAAAGTGTGGTTGGACAGCAGCTGGTTTTTGTTGCTGACAAACTAGTCCATGGTAATCTCAGATACTTTCAGGTTAAAACCTGAAAAGGAAAATAATGCTTTGGACTGTGCAAAAGACTGGTTTGAGCTTTTTGTGTTATAGGATCAGAAGAAGGCAGGGCAAACCTGTGGGGTGGCTTCTGCCAAAGCCACCAAGCAGAGTCCACAGGCAGTCTGGGTGCAAGTGTTACAGACCCTGGGGCTCCCTGAGCCAGGGACACAGACTTTGTGTCTGTAAGTGTGGCAGAGAACTGAGCTGTGATGTTCCTGATGTGGTTTTGATGTTCAGGTTGTGGTATTTCCAGAGTTCTAGGATTTCCTGACTCAGTGTAGTGAATTAAGCACTTTTCTAAATGGCTTTTTTCTTTTATCCCAATTTTGCTCTCAGGTTACCTGACCTTCTCCCCTATCTCATGCTAGTAAACACGCTGGAAATTGTTTCCAACATCTACCTGCTCTTAGACATCAATTGCAGGCTCTTTTAGAATAGTTCTCTCTTCTTTAGTGTCTTTTTCTTATATATTCCCCCCCTTGTTCTCCCTTCTGCCTCTGCTCTCTCCCTGCTCTACCTCCCCCTTCTCCCCACCCCTTCCCCAGCATGGGAGCTGTGCTGGCAAGGGGCCACCTCACACTCCAGATGGCTGCCACTTGCTGCTTCTGCCACAGGCTGAGGTAATGAGCTACTTATTCCAGAAACAAATCCAATGCTCCATACTACCTCAGGGAATAGTTCTAGCAGAATGAGTTACTGCTTGCTTCAGTTCTGAAGGATGTGTTCCCTGCTACTTAAGACATCTTTAACATCACTCTGAAGCTCCTTGGGGGCTGCTGGCTGAGGCAGGGAGCAGGTGGGTTTCTAACAAAGGTGTAGTAGCACCTCTCCTCCTTGGTGTGGTGTCAGGCTGCTGGTGACTGGCACTACAGGACTGCTCAGCCTTCCTTTCATTCACCCCATGGCTCTTTTCCAGCTGGTGTGCAGAACATAAAGGAACTACAAGATCTTTTGCCAGCTTGTGTGATGCAACCTCTCTGACTTGTGAGTAAATTCATAGTGGTTGCTTGGAATGGTTTTACTTCACTCATATTGTGTGAGTTGTTCCAATCTTATTTCCCAGGGCTTTGGGTCTTGTAAATCACAATTATGCTCATGGATCTGCCTCCTCTGTTATGGATCAGTAACTTCAACTGAGTATGAGAAGCCATGGGACATAGGAAGGACATGGGAAGCCCAAGAGGTTCAGAGAAGCTCTGCTGCTTGTCCTGAGACCCATCCAGCTCCTGTCACTGCTGCTTCCCACACTGAGCAGCCAGGGAGCCAGCACCCAGCCCTGTCACCCCATGGGCTCACTCCTGCTCCCAGCTCCACATGACCTGACACAACCCCTGCTCTGTAACAAATCCAATGTGCACAGTGACACATCTGACATCCACAACTCCTAAATCCTGCAGGGGATAAGGAATCAGAGCTGAGATGAATATTAATAAGCATTCTATGTAATTTAAATGTGTTTCTTAAAATTACCAGCTTTTCAGCTAATATGAATTAACATAAAGCTGCTGGTAATCTCTGTCCCGGGCGAACAGATGGAAAGCATCTCCAGATCCACATAAAAAGCACCAGGTTCATCAGTAGTTCAATGAGTGGGACCTCTTGTCTCCTACCCTATTAATTAGCCGGGTACTGCTGTAATCTCCTCCCTCACTACACAGCTCACTTGTATCCCCTTTAATGACTCCAAAAGGGTCACTTCAGAGAGTTCTTCTGTATGGGTTTGTCCTGGTAGTTATCACCCTATGTAGAGAGATTTTTTTTTTTTCATCCCTCCTTAAGAAAACTTCTGTGGTGAAACATGTGCTTGGTTTTAGGTTTTGTTAAATGCTGAGAAGATTGAGTGATCTGCAGTTTCACATCTGGACTCTTCCCATTGTTAAGTGCAAAAGCTGAGGCTCAGGGATGGACTGAATTCTCTATTTGAACAGAAGCTCCTCGAGTGCTCTGCATAGGAGGCATCTTGAGCTGGGCCCTTTTAGCACAGAGCTGGGATCCTGACAGGAACATGGATGAAAAGCATGGGGATTTTAGGGTTGTGGCTTGTCTGAACTTGTGCTCTGGCTGCAGCCCTTGGGATTCTGTCATGTCCCTGGGCACCCTGTGGCTGTAGGCAAGCTGTGCTCCTTCAGAAGATGCAGTCCAGGAGCTCTGCAGGAACATCAGCCCTCACCTCCTCCCTCACTGCATTAGCACTGAGGAGCTGGTAAGGATTTTATAGAACAAGCAGAGGTTATCAAAATGAGGAATCCCACGGAGATGTCCTCACTGCAGAGTGGCTGGCTAGAATCTAAGGCATCCAGATATTATCTTTAGTCTCTGGGCTCCTTCAAAGGTTTGATTGCAATGCCACACAACTTTCCTAATGCTCTCCCACTGCCGAGGCAGCAGCTCAGCCGCTTCGGGCTGCCCACGGCTCAGGCAGCTCTTACAAACTCTTCTTGGGTTGCCATCTGCTGGCACTGCCTTTAACTGCTTCCTACTGGGGGTAGCAAAGAGAAGGACACTTCTGGAGTGAGAGTGCCCAATCACTTCTCCAAGGATTTTGGAAGTCCTTCAACCAGCTGTCTGCAGTGGCTTAGCTGACCTTGCATTAAAGGAAAAAAAGCTGTGTTGTGTGGAGAGAGCCTGCCCTGTCTGTCCTAATTTGAAATGGTTTCTGACTACCACCACCCCATGGGCCACATGAAACAAAACAATTCTCTGCTGCAAAGCATTCATTTGGTAAGTTCCATTCCAGATGGTGTCTCAGTGCAGTGTTGGGCAGCTCTACACAGGGTCACAGGTTCTGCCAGGACCCTGTTCCAGCACAGGCTCTCCAAGGGGTCACAGCATCCTTTGGGTGCATCCACCTTGGGCTGGTGTGGGCTCCTCTATGGGCTGCAGCAGGACAACCATCCATGCTCCTCACCACAGGCTGCATGGGAATCTCTGCTCTACCACCTGAAGCATCTCCTCATCCTCCTTCACTGACCTTGGTGTCTGCAAAGTTGTTCTTCTCACATATTCTCACTCCTGTCTCTCAGCTGCTGTCTTTTATCCTTTTTAAGTGTGATACCACTCAGGGGCTGCCACTGCTGCTGCTGGGCTCAGCTTTGGCCAGTGCTGAAGTTGAAACACAAAGCTATCAGCTCTCAGTGCCTTTTAATTAAACCTATTATTAAATTCCAAGTGTCTTGTTCAGCTTTACCTGAATTTCTGCTCACAAGTGTCCACTTTAGTTCTAGCAGGGTATAATGTGATGTGGAACAGGGAGTACATGGTATGGGTAAGGGTGAGACCTGACCTGCCCCTCACTGGGCAGTTGGGGGGCAGTGGGTGTTCTTCAGAGCTCTCAGTGTCCTTGCAGATCCCCAAGCCAAAAAGCCAGGGTCTTTTCTAGCCCCTTGCTTCCATGCGAAGGGGATGGAAGGAGAGGTCACTCGTTTTCTTGCCATAGCATTTTGTAAGAGACGTGGGAATTCCTGGGATTTGATGGCCCACAGCAGTGCTGCTACAAGAGCCTGGTGACCGCTTGTCATCTACATGGAACTTCCCCATTGGACTTTCTAGGAGCTCAACAGCAGCAGCCACTTCAAACTGATCAGCACTTGCAGAGGGATCACTATTTCCACTCCTGATGCTCAGCTTTACCACAGGGTGGCATCGTTGTTGTCTTACAGACACCTACGGCCCAGGGAAGTGGCAGGCAGCAGGAATGAGAGTTGCAGGGCAGGTCCTGACGATGTGAGAGCTGGCGTGGGCATCCTGCAGGTCAGTGCTGCTTTGCAAGGCACAGGGGAAGTGCCCTTTGTGTCCTGACTTGGGCTTCATCTGCGCCTCACAAATATCTCCTGTCACATCTGGCAGCCTCTCAGGGAACCCATGTGCCCTGGTGTCATCACCTCTGGGAGCAGAGGGTGCCATGGAGGTTGTGTTAGCACTGCCCAGCTACAACTCTTTCTGGAGATACCCCTTTCCCAGATCTATGGAAGAGGCAAGGAAGGAGGGCCTAAAATGGCTATCTCCAAGTGAACTGAGGGGAGAAGTCCATGAAGAAAAGAACGAGAGGATCTGTGGCCTGGAGATGACTGTGCTGGTGTGGGCTGAATTCTCTTCCAGAGTTCTGTTGCCAGACTTAACCCACAAACTGGAGATCTGGGCCAGTCAGCAGTGCTGAGGGCTGGATCACTCCAGGGTGACCACAATGAAAGAAGTCATGACCCTGCCCAGGAGACAGGCAAAGGCTTTTTATGTGTGCTGTGGGCCTTGGATTCATCTGGAGTAAAGGATTTGAGCAGAGGTCTCCATGTGCTTTCAGGGTTAATAACCATAAGTATCAAACTACAAATATTTGGTGGGTTGCTTAGTGAGTGGAAGTCACCTAATGCAACAGATACCCTGGATTTCTAATTAGAAGCAGAATAAAACTTTAACTTGGAGCAGAAAAGCACTTTGTGGGTACAAAGAAAATAATAGCTTGTTAGTACTTCTGGCTGGAGCCTGGAGTGAGGCTACAATCAGTGTATCTGCCTTCCTCTGCTGGTTACAATAAAGCAGGAGATGGACAAAAGTAGTGGCTTTAGCAGTCGTATAATGGTGTAGCATTTATCCCCAGGTAAAGGTGGGATGGTGATGTTCTGCTGGGACTTCACAATGTACCATAAGCTGAATCCTATTGCTGCAGGAGGGCCCTCACCTTCTTAGTTGAGCTGGTTACAATGTAAGAGAACTGTGGTTATAGTGCACAGCACCCCTGACAAAGCCAGCCTGCTTTTTCTTTGGCTTTTTCTTTTGGTTTGTTGTTTGGTTTTTGTTTTTCAGCTAGCCAGAACTGAACCTATTTTTTTTATTTTGTAGTGGCCCTGATGCATATCATGTAAAGACCATCCTTGAATTTGCAGTGAAGGGAGAACAGGTCCCATTGACATTCAGCAGGAGGTGTGGCTCTAGGAGTTTCTCTGGAGTTTGTGCTCATGGGAAACATCCCATATATTTTCCTTTGAAAACATATTTCCTTGTGCCTTGAGAGGAGCTGCTTTTTGTCTCTTGCTCTTTGGTGACCAATAACATCTTAGAACTGAGTCTAAAATGGAAACCTGCTTTATCTGGTGCCTGATCCCTGCTATCCTTGGTCAGTTTGAGTGTTTTCATAGCATTGGGTGGCCCTTCTGAGACCTGCTGAATCAGAGGTGTAGTGGTCAGTACCTTCAGGTGACACCAGCTCTCCTGATTTAGTTCTTGATCCAGCCTTTGGGATACTAGTCCTGATGTTCTGGTATGGATCATTTCCTGTTCAATTATACTCTGATTAACAAAGTTTTCCAGGTTGGGGCTTTTATCTAATGAGGAAGAGCACACAATCTGTGAGCAGTGTGTAACAGTTTACTTTACACAGGGAGGTCTTCCTAATGAACAGAACCTGCATAGTCTGCAGGCAAAATAGCATCAGAACCATCACTGTGGAGTTCTTGGTGTCAGCTTCTAGCCCAATAGCTCCCAAATCATCATCTAATACTCACCTGTGATGCTAAACAATAACCTAGTCTTCAGCAAGCTGCAGATGTTCAAAAGAAAACAAAGAGGGTAGTGCTCTTTTTCCTAAAAAGGTCGACACAAAAGCACTGCTGCTTCCTGTCTCCTTGCCACATGAGATGTTTTTCTCCAGTGAGTTTGTTTAGGGACACTGCTGCAGCAGGAGGATGTCCTGTGCTTGTCTCTTGATGGTCACACTGTAGACAAGGAGGAGAACTTCTGCCTGCAGCCATCTCTCACCTGTCAGCACAGCTCTGGTGAGCTTGGAGGGACCAGGGGAAGAGCTGCAGAAGTTCAGATCAGAGGCTCAGTGCTTGCAGTAGAGTTCTTTAAAAGGCAGAGTGTCTTACCGTGCTTCCATACTGTAACCTGTGCCTTAAAGATAAAAAACATTTATGTGTGGATTCTCTGGAGGTATCTAAAATCCCAGGATAAATCAAGAGGTGCTAGGGATAGGGCCTTGCACATCAGCCTGTGTTTGGAACCTCCTTCTTCCCCATGCTTGGACTAGAGGCAGTATTGCTGTCTGCTGCATGCAAGAATCAGCTTTTCAAAGCCTGGTAGTAAATCTGGGAGAAGATTTGGATTTGGTTTAGCATAGAGTTTGCAGTGTGGGCTCTGGTTGCTGGAGAAAGAGGACTGAAGATTTCAGTGCTGACCATGTGTGCCAATGTGGTTTGTTTTCCCTTTCTGCCTGCATCCTTATAGAGTGAGAGGCTGCAGCTATGTAATCAGAAAATTTCAGTTCATTGCTGTTTAAAAAACGTTTTTTCAGTGTGCTCCTGTATTTTAATTTACATGAGACTTTGAGCAGATAAGTGTTTTTTTTAACCTAGCTAAATTAGTTTAATTGCTGTACCTACATTTACATTTCAATCCAGACACCAAACCATGTTTATTACAGATAAATATATGTGCCTGAAGAACAGTAGCCAAATATCTAAACAGTATCTGCAGCCATGAAAAATCACCATTTATTATTGTTCTCTGAATCATTTAGGATAAAACAGAATTGAACCATCCCCTGAAACCCACAAACCAGCAGCACAAAAGCACTCTGTCCTCACTCTGCTGTCTTCTTTCCTGGTGAGCACAAACCCCTTTGAGCTGCCTCTATCCCTCAGCTCTTGCTGCTGGTAGAAGGAGGTGAGCAAGCTGAATGACAATTATTCCTACTACATAGCTGACAGCTCAGAGCTTCTGCACAACAGCTGAGCTCAGCCAGAATCCACTCTAAATACTGATTACTCATCTCCTGCCAAGAGACAGGTTTGCTGAGAGCCTTAGAGCTGCCCTGGGAGTTCCCAGCACCCGTGCCCTGCTGCCAGATGCACAAATTCAGTCAATGCCAGAGCCTTTGAGCAGCAAGGGGTGGTGGCTTCAAAGATGGGGTGGGCCTGAATGTGTGTGGCCATCTCTGGGCAATGAGCATGGAACCTGACAGGTGATTGGAATATGAGAGTTCCAAATGAGGCTGAGGGATGCTGTGAGAACTCCAGCTTGGTGTAATTTGCTCTCTTGTGACTGCTGGTTGTCCATGGCCTGGTGAAGATCAGAGGTCAAAAGATCTTTTCCGTAGGGCTACTGAAGGCATCTTTTGGTTTTCTATTTAAAATGCTCCTTTTGTACATCATGAGTGCATTATTTGATGATGAGAAGATCCTTGTCCAGGACACCTCCATGGCTGCTCTTGGGCTTGGTGTGGGATGACCTTGACTGAGTGGATGTCTTCTGTGGAAAACAACTTCTGAAGCAGTCTGTTGTTGTGTTTCTAGGTTTATAAGGTTGGCTGTTTGGGTATCTTTTACAGATGTTCCCCCAGTGTCACTTGACTTCAATGCCACTGCCTTCAGGATGACAGAGAGGAGCTCTGTTTGAAAGAAAACAGATTTCCAACTTGAATGGGAGATGATCCCCCATGATGGCTTTGATGGGATTTTCCTTTCCATCATTTAATGTTCCTTCAGGAAAGTCCTTCAAAGCAATGTTACATTCAGTGGGCATTTTCAGAGGGGGTGGCAGTGATGCATGCAGTCAGAATTATTGTGTAAAATGGTGCTATAATGATATATATAAAGAAGTGATTAAATTCCTGGTCATAAGTCTCCTAACTACTACGATGCAGCCCACAGACAACTCAGAGAGGAGACATCTGGATTTCTTGTGGTTCTGTTTGTCATGACCTTGGCTGGGCCTTGCAGACCATATATCATACTTTGGTCAACAAAAATGTTCTGACAACCTCTGAGAGGTTTTGCATGTCCCTCAGGGTACAGGCAATGTATGTGGCAGATGTTTCCATGTCTTTCTGCAAGCTTTGCAAATTGCTATTATGGTAAAAAGCTGCCACTGAGCTGCCACCAGAATTGTGGCAACTCACTGGGTCTGGTAGGATTTAGGATTTAGATATCCTTGGGGTGGAGGTGCTTCCATTTCTGCTATTAGGAGATCTGTTTTCTGCTGAGAAATGTCTTGACTGAGGTGATTTGCTTGTAGGAGGGAAGGGGGGATGAGCCAGAAACATATCTAGTGCAAAAGGTATTTTTCTTTTGGCTGAGTGCTGAGTGTTTTAATGCTTTCTTCTATCTCTGAGTGTTGGGAGTGTCTTGAGTGAGTTCATCCAGTATCTCACTATGACCTGCATTGTTTCCAGATACTTCAAGGGCTTATTAGCCCAGGAAATGGCCTTTTCACTTGCAGCCTCCTTTCCTGTTTATCCCTTGGAGGATGTAGAGGCCTCTTTCTCCCACATTTCATCAGGAGTTTGTCTGAAGCCAATGTCATCTGCTGGGATTGAGGGTATCTGCACAGGGTTTGGGATGCAGCAGAAAGGCACTGCCTGAGCACTGCCTCTGGGGTCTGGAGCCTCTGGCCCTGGTGGTGGGACCAGTCTCACCCAGCAGATACTGGTGCTGTGGAGCAGAGGTGAGGAACCCCACCTTGGCTGGCTGCTGGAGAAACTGGGCCCTGAGGCCATCAGCTTCCACCCTCTCCTCCTTTCCTGGACTGAAAACTTAGTCCCTCCTGCTCCCTGGGGTTTCCAGGAATTCAGGCTGTAGAAGGGTCCAGCCCTCTGACTTCAGGGTCTGACTCTGCAGGTGGTTACAAGGCTGTGGAGGTTGTTCCTCCATCCTTCTCTCCCCAGCAGCTGAGCTGACTTTAGCTCACAAGGACTGGTATTTAAAGGGCTTTCCAATGTGTGTGGTCCCTGTAAAAATAAATCTCCGAAGGAAACAAATGTTATGTGGTGAAATCCTGCCAAGTCTTTCTTGCTTATTAGCTCACGGTATTTATGTAGGAGAGACTTAACTCTCTAGTCTGATATAGGACTGTTCTTTGATGAGCCATCAGCTTTTTTGAAGATTGAGGTTTAAAGCCTCTTGCTCTATAGGGTCAAGACTGAGGTATTTGCTTGAAGGGCATTTGGGTTTGAGTGCTTTGGCAGAGCCCAGAAATAGTAATTTGTCATTTCATAGGTTTTGGTGGGGGACTTCGTATCAAGCAAAGCTTTGAAAGCAGTGATCAGGGGCAACCTTTTCAAAGCAGTCTGAAAGAACAGAGGTTATAATAAGAAATGTAATTAAACATGCTCATCTAAGTAGGCTGACTCAAAAATGTTGATTCCTTCAAAAGCAGTGATCACTTAAGTTTTTCCAGGATTCTCATCAGTGGTGCAGCCAGACCTCAGCTTCTTATCACCCCAACTTATGTCCTGATCAGGGGACATCTGTGCAATCAGACATCATTTTTTCAGAAGTCAGGATGATGTACAGCACAGTAACTGGGCAGTGACACAGAATACTGAAGAGTGCAGCTCCTAATGAGGCTGGAAACTGGGTTTGTCTTGGTGTATGTGAAGAAGCTTACACAAAACAGTCACAAAATCCCTTTTACCTGCAGTTTGTCCCTTTCCAAAGTATCATGGTTGCTCAGTAATATCAACAAACTGTCTTGATCCAGATTTAGCTACACAGGCAAAAGTCTAAATGTTGCCTTCCTGCAGGAAAGATGATTCATCTCATTTAAAGTAGATAATTTAATCTGAAGAGCTAAATTTATCTTTTAAGCTAGATTAAATTATTGATAGGAAGAATTTTCTTTCCAATCCTCAATCACTCGTGCTGCCTAAAATGGTTGAGATTATGGTGTCTCAGGGGGTGAGTCTCTGCTGATGTAAATAGGTTCTGACTGGCATTAACCCCTTAGGGCCAGTGAAGAGGCTTTTGTGCCTGATCAACCCAAATAAAGTCAGGAGCAGACCCTTGGATCAAGGAGGAGCCATTTATGCCCTATTGCATAGCCCAGCCAATGTCTGCAGTATGAGGTGATCCTGCTCTTGTCTGAAGAGAAGCAAAGATGAGGACCTGGGAAATCAGTCTCTCTCCAGGGCTCTTCACCTCTGGTGATGCTCTAGGTGCAGAGATTGTTCTTGTCAAGTGGCAGGATTAAAAGAGGACAATGTCTTGGTTTGGACCAGGATAAAGGTGGTTTTCTGTTTCTGTACTTTTGCTTTTAGCTAAGTCCCTTGTAAGTAGTCTCTCTGAAATTAACAGCAAGGTTCTCATGCAGTGTGTGTGCTTTTAGGATTGATAACACTTGATGTTTATAGTTACTGCTAGAGACTGGTATGCAGGGCCAAGGACACTGATCAGCTCTGCATGAAAACATTTTACCGTCTAGGAGGATACAGAGGTCCCACCAGAGCCCTCCTTTAGGGAGGAACAGACAAGATAGATGCCAGAATTGACCAAACAGAGTATTCCATCCCATATACGTCACACTCAGTATAAATTTGAGGCATCACGTGGGCCGAGCCAGATCTTTTCCTGCTTCCCTTCCTCCCCGGCATCCTGGAAGGATCCTGTCCGTTTGTCTGCCTGTGGTCCTAATCCGTGCCAGCCCATATCTGTGTGTTCCTGCCTCCGGTTCCCGACTGCTGCCGACTCCAGGAGTCCAGCCTGGACTTTCCCAGGGCTGCCCTATAGCCTCGGTGGTGACGTGAGAGTTATTGGGGGAAAGGGGGGAGGAATGTGGTTTCCATTTTCCTGTATATTTGTATATATTTAGTTTAAATTTTTCCCTATTTACCATTACTGTTTCATTAAAGTTGTGTAGTTTAGTTTCCAACTCATAAGTCTCTCTCCCTTATTCTCTCTCCTTTCTTCATCGAGGGGAGAGAGAGATTAAAGAGAGCGTCTGTTATTCGGTTTAATTGCCGGGCCAGTGTTAAACCGTGACAGATTTATTGGCGCCCAACGTGGGGCTCGAGCTACTTGGCTCGAGTCCAGTTTAAATTTTGACCAAATTGCCTGAACAGTTTGAATTCCAACTCCAGTGAAAGAATGGCTTTCCTGAGCTGGAATCAGACCTTGTTCTTTGGAAATTTCACAGGGTTGGAGATTAAACCAATCATGCCGTACCTCTGGTATTTAGGGTATGCAATCTGCTTATTCGCAGCTGGAATTGCTGTTAATATGTGGTTTTTCTTCCGTAAGAAATGCTTAAGAACCATCGTTGCAATATGGTCCTCAATACTGATGTATGTCATCGTGCATGGTGTAGTGGTGTTTCATAGAAGGATTAAGAACTTTGTTGGTAATTACATTTTCAGCCTGCTTTTGAGGAAATACACCACTCTTGGGCTGAGTTCAATGGATTCTAGTCAAAATGGCATTATGATTGTTATAGTTTTGAACCTCCTGGTTCTTGTAGGCATTGTTGTTCAGGTGTCTGTGAATATTTTCATGTGCTACCATATGTTGGTGAGGAATAAGACAATTACAACTAGGGGAACGAGCACACCTCGTAAAGAGAGCACCCCCACTCCTGCCTCTGCAGCCGCTTCTCGCCCCCCCTCACGCAAGGGCACAACTCAGATAAAGCCGGCCAGCATTGCCAGCTTATCGGCTACAGCTCCAGTTGCTGTCTCTACTCCCACAGACAGTGCTGCTGCTCAGAAAGCAAGCCCTGCTGCTGCTACTGCTGTAGACGCCTCAGCCTCTCCCCCTCAGCCCACACAGTTACTTGTTAACCCTGTAACTAAGAGAAAAGGAAAACAAGGGAAATCAGAAATTAACCCTTCCAAGTCTGAACAAGATGACCAGGTGATAGAGGAAATAGAGGATACTGCCTCTCCTCGTAGAGCAGCTAGAGCAGCTAGTGCAGAGTCAGATGAGGACTCAGACTCAGAATCTACTCAGCCCTATTCCATGAGAGACTTGCGTACTCTGAGAAAAGACTACAGCCGTTTTACAGGTGAACCACTCCTCTCTTGGTTATTCCGATGCTGGAATGATGGGGCTGCTACCATAACATTAACTCAGAAGGAAGCCAGGCAGCTGGGCCCTGTAGCCAAAGATGCAGCTATTGATCGGGCATTTGGGGAAAAGGCTGGAACTACTAGCCTGTGGAAACGACTCTTGTCAGCTGTCAGGGAGAGATATCCCTATAAAGAGGCAATAGATTGCCCACAGGTCAAAGCAGCCACACTTGGAAAAGCTATCAGGTATCTGGAAGAATTGGCTGTACGAGAAGTGATCTATAATGATGATGACATTGAAGACCCTTATCACGTACCATGTCCTAAACCTATGTTGCAAAGGTTTGTGCATGCTGCACCATCACCTTTTAACCATACTCTATCAGTACTGCTATGGGTTCCTGTAGAAGTGGATACAACTGTGGGTGATGTGATTAAAACTGCACGAGAGTGTGAAGAGGCTGTCACAGCCCCTCATCGGGCCTGGGTCTCAGCTATCAAGAGAGCATCTGAGAAACTGCATTCACCCCTTTTTCCTCAGACAGACGGAGGACGCCCCATTGCCACCATTAAGAGGAGACGCCCTCCTATGAGACAGAATCGAGGGAAACAGAATATCCCAAGAGGAATTCTATGGGCACTCCTGTGTGAGTGTGGAGAGGACATGACAAAGTGGGACAAGAAACCTACTGCTGACCTACAGGACCGAGTGATTAAGTTGATGAGTAAGCCGAAGGCAAAAGGAGGTCCTTCTAAAAAGATGGCTGCTCAAGTGTCCAGTGTGGAATTACCCAACCCAAAAGTGCTGGTGACTCAAGATCCATGCACATCAGGTGTGAGTACTGGGGATGCAAGCTCCAGTAATGCACATACTGACAATGCTGTATGTGCTCAAGCTTAGAGGTGCCCTGCCTCCAGCCAGGTGGAGGAGAGGGACAACCGAATCTATTGGATTGTGTGGATTCGATGGCCTGGCACATTAGAGCCACAAAAGTATAAAGCCTTGGTGGACACTGGTGCACAGTGCACCCTAATGCCATCGAATCAGAAAGGCACAGACTCCGTCACTATTTCTGGAGTGACGGGAGGATCTAAAGAACTGACTATTGTGAAGGCTGATGTGAGCCTCACTGGAATAAAGTGGCATAAACACCCAATAGTGACTGGTCCAGATGCTCCGTGCATCCTTGGCATAGACTACCTCAAGGGAGGTGATTTTGAGGACCCGAAAGGGTACCGCTGGTCCTTTGGTACTGCAGCTATTAAGACTGAGAATGCAGAATGGCTGCATACTTTGTTTGGCCTTTCAGATAAATCCTTTGTAGTGGGATTGCTGAGGACTACAAACCAGCGTCTGCCAA
This sequence comes from Calypte anna, assembly GCF_003957555.1. Taxonomy (NCBI): domain Eukaryota; kingdom Metazoa; phylum Chordata; class Aves; order Apodiformes; family Trochilidae; genus Calypte; species Calypte anna. Next base: position 15,935,047 of record NC_044247.1, on the reverse strand, counting down.
CTGCTACTTCAGTAGTGCATCGTAGACAATATCGTGTCAACAGAGATGCTGTGGTCCCCATTCACAAGCTGATCCGGCAACTAGAGAGCCAAGGAGTGATCAGCAAGACTCATTCACCCTTCAACAGTCCTGTATGGCCAGTGAAAAAGCCAAATGGAGAGTGGAGGCTGACAGTGGACTATCGTGCCTTGAATGAGGTTACACCACCACTAAGTGCTGCTGTGCCGGACATACTAGAACTTCAGTATGAGCTGGAGTCAAAGGCAGCCAGGTGGTATGCTACTATTGATATTGCTAATGCATTTTTTGCTATTCCTATAGCACCAGAATGCAGAGCACAGTTTGCCTTCACCTGGAGAGGTGTCCAGTACACTTGGAATCGACTGCCCCAGGGGTGGAAACACAGTCCTACCATCTGCCATGGACTGATCCATGACACCTTGGAAAAGGGTGGAGCTCCAGAACATCTACAGTACATCGATGACATCATTGTGTGGGGTGACACATCAAAGGAAGTCTACGAGAAAGGTAAGAAGATAATTGAAATCCTTCTAGAGGCTGGTTTTGCTATTAAAAGAAGCAAGGTCAAGGGACCTGCACAAGAGATACAGTTTCTGGGAGTTAAGTGGCAAGATGGACGTCGCCACATCCCAATGGACGTGATTAACAAAATAACAGCTATGGCCCCACCAACTACCAAAAAGGAAACTCAGTCCTTTTTAGGAACTGTTGGTTTCTGGAGAATGCATATTCCTCTTTATAATCAGATTGTGAAACCTCTCTATGAGGTTACCCGGAAGAAGAAAGACTTTAAATGGGGCTCAGAACAACAAGCTGCTTTTGAGAATATTAAACAGGAGATTGTACAGGCAATGGCCCTTGGACCAATTCGAACAGGGCCAGACATCAAAAATATTCTTTACACCGGAGATGGAGGTGATGGTCCTACATGGAGCCTCTGGCAGAAAGCTCCAGGAGAGACTCGAGGCCGACCTCTAGGATTTTGGGGTCGAAACTACAAAGGCTCCGAAGCCAACTACACAGCCACTGAGAAAGAGATACTGGCCGCATACGAAGGAGTCAGAGCTGCTTCAGAAGTGATTGGTACTGAAGCACAGCTCCTCCTAGTACCACGATTACCTGTACTGGGTTTTATGTACACAGGTAGAGAATCTTCCCATCATGCTACCGATGCTACCTGGAGTAAATGGATTGCTTTAATCTCACAGAGAGCTAGGATAGGAAGACTTAATCGTCCAGGAATTGTAGAAGCAATAACACATTGGCCAGAAGGCAAACACTTTGGAATGCCACCAGGAAAAGTGGTAAAACGGGCTGAAGAAGCCCCACCATACGACCAACTACCAGAGAGTGAGAAACAATATGCTCTTTTCACTGATGGATCCTGTCGTCTGGTAGGAGGCCATCGAAGGTGGAAAGCTGCCGTATGGAATCCTACACGACTAGTTGCAAAAACAGATGAAGGAGATGGTGAATCAAGTCAATTTGCAGAGGTAAAAGCTATCCAATTGGCTTTGGACATTGCTGAACAAGAAAAGTGGCCGAGACTTTATCTCTATACTGACTCATGGATGGTAGCAAATGCCTTATGGGGTTGGTTAAAGCAGTGGAAGCAAAACAACTGGCAACGTAGAGATAAACCTATCTGGGCTGCTGAACTTTGGAAAGACATTGCTACTAGGTTAGAGAAACTTGATGTAAAAGTGCGTCACGTAGATGCCCATGTACCTTCATATCGAGCTACCGAGGAACATCGAAACAACCAACGAGCAGATGAGGCTGCTCAAGTGTTCCAAATAGATCTGGACTGGGACCATAAAGGTGAACTGTTTTTGGCCAAATGGGCCCACAATGCTTCAGGTCATCAAGGCAGGGATGGAACATATCGATGGGCTCGTGACCGAGGGGTGGATTTATCTTTGGACTCTATTATGCAGGTTATCCACGATTGTGACATATGTGCTGCAATTAAGCAAGCTAAAAGGTTGAAACCTCTGTGGTATGAAGGGAGATGGTCAAAATATAGGTATGGGGAGGCCTGGCAAGTCGACTACATCACATTGCCTCAAACTCGCCAGGGTAAGCGCTATGTGCTTACAATGGTGGAGGCAAGTACAGGATGGCTGGAAACATATCCTGTGCCTCATGCCACAGCCCGGAACACTATCCTGGGCCTAGAGAAACAAGTCTTGTGGAGACATGGTACACCAGAGAGAATTGAGTCAGATAATGGAACTCATTTCAAAAATAGTCTCATAAATAACTGGGCCAAAGAACATGGTATTGAGTGGATATACCATATCCCCTATCATGCACCAGCCTCAGGTAAAATTGAAAGGTACAATGGTCTGTTAAAAACTACCTTAAAAGCAATGGGTGGTGGAACTTTCAAAAATTGGGACAAGCACTTGGCAAAAGCCACCTGGTTAGTTAATACCAGGGGTTCCATCAATCGAGCTGGTCCTGCTCAGTCAGATCTTCTACATACAGTAGATGGGGACAAAGTGCCTGTGGTGCATGAGAAGAATCTGCTAGGGAAAACAGTTTGGATTTATCCTGCCTCGGGCAAAGGTAAACCCATTCGTGGGGTTGCTTTCGCTCAAGGGCCTGGACACACTTGGTGGGTGATGATGAAAGATGGAGAAGTACAATGTGTACCACAAGGGAATCTAACACTAGGTGAGAATTCCTAATTTCTGCTTGTCTAGTTTAATCAGTAATGCATGGACTCTTTGGGAGTCATGAACTTGTATCCCACCATAACTACTGTTATGTGAACTGTTGTATAAACTAACAGTGTTCTATGAGTGTTTTTCAGGATGATTTTGTGGTGATAAAACCAGAACTAGGGTCATTGACTGGCATCCAGTAACTTCCTTGAAATTACCATCTGCAACCTGCAACTTGTGGACCATGGACATGAACTGTAAAGACTGGTCCTTCTTTTGAGAATCTGCTACAATAGATGAACATCTGCAATTGTAGACTGAATTACTTAGTGATTTTTAGCACAGAGAGATAGTAGTAATTTGTGTATAGATATGTTTAAGGATAAGAGTTAGTAATGATTGGAGCATGACGCAAATGGTATGGAATAAGGGGTGGAATGTCTTGGTTTGGACCAGGATAAAGGTGGTTTTCTGTTTCTGTACTTTTGCTTTTAGCTAAGTCCCTTGTAAGTAGTCTCTCTGAAATTAACAGCAAGGTTCTCATGCAGTGTGTGTGCTTTTAGGATTGATAACACTTGATGTTTATAGTTACTGCTAGAGACTGGTATGCAGGGCCAAGGACACTGATCAGCAACACTGGCCCGGCAATTAAACCGAATAACAGACGCTCTCTTTAATCTCTCTCTCCCCTCGATGAAGAAAGGAGAGAGAATAAGGGAGAGAGAGATTAAAGAGAGCGTCTGTTATTCGGTTTAATTGCCGGGCCAGTGTTAAACCGTGACAGACAACTATACTATAGGTGATTTGGGCACCTTCTAGGAATAACTTGAGGTTTTACCCAAGATGAACATGAGCATCTTTGCCTATAGAAACCTTATCCTTAGCCAGGAACAAGTAGCAGGTCTCTTGCTGGAGTAATTCTGCTTTTAAAAGGAAGTGCCCATGCTCCAAAAAGCTTCTGGCAGTGTCCTGAGTCGACATGTCCATACAGATATTCTTCATCTTCTCACCAGGGGGTATGGTCTCAGATGTGGAAAGAAGAAAAGAGCCATCTCTAAGTGCTATTTGAGACCCTTTGCTGTCCTCAGAACTCTCCATACAGGTAAAACTTGGGAGATGAAAAAGTTGTACAGCTCCACAGCCTGCACAGGTTTACACCATCCTGCCAGGTTACCCCAGATCTTCAGACATCATCTCAAACAGTCTGCTGCTTCTCTGTCAAACCACTGAAGACTGCTTCCCTGGGTCTGTTCTTGCTGTTCTTGCTGTTACTGTACCCAGCACATGCACAGTGATTTGGATCTGTGGCACATTTTAAAAGTATGAATAAATTTATATATACAGCAGCATTGTGTATAGGGAAGAGTTGTTCATCCTGGAAAGATTAAACAGATGGTGATCAATGGCCAGGTATAATGTAACCTGGAATGGGATCTAGTGGGAAGGAGAAAGTTTAAATTCCCACCTCTCTCTTGCATTTGCATCCAGAGAGCTACTGAAACATGCCCTGGAGAGTACAGAGCCTGTGCTTCCCTGTGGTCCTCTCAAGAGCTAATTCCTGAGGAAGGAGAGCTGTCAATCACAACTGAGCTTTAGTGCATTTGTATCACTGTTACCTGCACTACCACACAGGGGGCAGACAAAGCTGGAATCAGTACTGACTTTTCCTGTGTAAATGTGATAGTGCTGTCCTGTGCCAGAATGACAACTCCTGATGTTTCCATTCCAAACAGACACAGCGTTGTTAGGAAAGATTTCCTTCTACAGATAGGAAGATCCTCCCAGTTCCAAAGCTTTTCTAAAATGAAGATGGGACCAGCACAAAAGGGTTGGGAGCAGGATGCTGTTCCTCCAATTGCAGGGGAGAAATCTCCATCTGGAAAGCAGGTGAAAGATTTTGCTGTCAAAGTAGGAGAGCCCAGTGCAAATTTTAAAGCAGCTGAGTCCTCCTGCAGTGGAATCAGAAAATAAACTTCTCTTAGTTTGGGCTAAGAGCCAGGCTGAATCTGTGGGGTAAAGCTCATGTCTCATGACTCCATCCTGAACCCCTTGGGGATTTAAATAAACTGGGATTCAGAGCTCTGGCTTTGGCTTGTGTCCAGCACTAACGGAGAAAAAATATTCAGGGGCACCACATTCAGAACCACCAAGTAAATTCTCTCTTTCTGCTTGCCAGTGTAAAGCATAAATGCTGTGTAAAACCAGCATAGGAGCAGGACTGTGCCCAGTTCCATTGGGCAACTTCTTTTCTTATTTGCTTTCTTAACACACAGGAGTCTCGTGCCAGCATTTTAGGGCACTGTAGGGCTGTGCCATGACCTCCCTGTACTGTTAATCCTGTAATATTGGTCCATCAGTCCCATTATGCTCTTCTTTTCAGTGGGGCCGGATACTTTTTGGTGAAGCTGGATCCAAGGGGAATTTTCATCCTTCAGAACATCACCCTAAAAATTGCCCATTTGTTTATCCATTTGCTAATGTATCCAGAGCTAGACTGATCACTCCTTTTTTTTTTTTTTTTTTCCCTCAAATACAGAGAAGGCTACAATCAGACGACTGATAACGAGAGTGCAAAGCACTGAGTTACTGTGAAGGGATGGAACAAGGCACTAGGACCTAGGAGGCGTCTCATCCACCCTGGCAGGAATTTCTTGCTTGGAGCTCAGACAACAAAGGCAGAGTGAGCCTGGTTTTCTTTCTCTCAGCATCTCCACCCTGCACACTGAAAGCCGGTGAGTAGAGAATTTTTGAGTGACTTGCATGCATAAAAGTAACAGATGTCAGACAGAAAGGAGAAATCTTTCCCTTAGTACCTTACAGCAGCTGCAGTTCATTTTGAAATCAACCCCCCCTGCATCCTCTCATTCATTCTGAAGTTGCTTGGATGTTTCATTGTTCACTGCATGACACCGGACTGAATCTGCCCCAACTGCCATCCTGGGGAAAATGTTCCCAACTTGGGGTTTCTGAGCAGATTGCTGCATTGTCATCTGCTTCACTGCAGACTGAGCACAATGATTTTTTTTTTTTTTTTAATTTTTATTTTTCTGCACAGGTCACATTGACATTGTAAAATCCAGGGAAGGAGCATAGTTCTGGGAAATGTAAGGGGTGGGGAAGAGATAGCAACAGCTTTTCCTAGCTTGGTACCTGGCTGCCAAGTGCTGGTATGAATTCCCTTTTTGCCCTGCAGTACCACATAAGGAACATACGAGTTGCATGTTCCTGGCTGTGCTGGAGGAGTGGAAGAGTCTTTCTGTTGCAGGGTTGGGGGTTCCTCCTTCTTTTGTGTTGGGGTTTGGTGGGGGAGGAAGGTTGTTCTTGAGCATAGACTAGAGACTCCAGAGAAATTCCTTCTTTCTGGGTGTCAGCCTCTGTTTTCTGTGGTAGTCGCTTGTGCTGGGAGCCCCCCGTGCTCAGAACAATGAAAGGTGAGCGAGCAGGGGTGGCGTGTCCCCAAGGCAGGGGCACTTCCAGCAATTAAATCACTTAAAGCTGGAAGGGGGAGGAGTGGGTGGGGGTGGAAATAGCTCCTTTATTTTCTCCTCCTCATTAAAAGGGAGCAGAAATGCACTTCAGAGGGAGACTCAGGCTGAAAAGAGCTTATCGAAGCCTCGTTTCAATGACAGATTTTCCTTTCCAGTCATTTCTTCCTAGAGATGTAGGCTGGTCCTGGGAATTGATTGATGGGTTAGGAGGGGGCTGCGGATAGGGGGAAGGGTGGGCTGGATCTCATTGCTAACCCTTATTGAACAGGCTGTCACAAAGAAACTGCTTATTCCCCTGTGACCATTCTTTCATAAACGCCAGTTTATTCTAATGTTAAACATTCAGATGCTCTGGTTCCTTCCGTGATTTGACAGACTGAAGGGCTGACTTACTGGGAACTCCTTGTTTTCTGTTGCCAAAGGAAACCTCACAGTGCTCAGAGGTTTAATTCACTGCCAACTGGTGTCTGGATGAGTTTTTTGGGGCCGAGTTGTGATTGCCATGTATCCCTTTGGCCCCAAGTCCTAGTTTACTGCACTTTGAAAACTCCCAGGTGCAGGAGCAGAAACGTGGTCCCTGCCCCCAGTAGTTGGATCCCTTTCAAAATGCAAGAACCCCTCCTACCCTCCGTGCCCACAATCGATACAAATCTGGGTCAGGGGAGGGGGTGCTTCCCAAATACATCTGTCCTGCTCCAGGCACAGCTCTCACATTAGGCTCTTTCCCCCTTCTGGGTCGCTGCTCTGCTGCCTTCTAACCTTCCCCTTTGCATCCCTTCTCTCCCCATCGCCTTCCCGCTCAGCTTCAGATCTTTCGGGTCCACCAAACTATGGAACTTGATTTTGGACACTTTGACGAACGAGATAAGGCGTCCAGAAACATGCGAGGCTCACGGATGAACGGGCTGCCCAGCCCAACTCACAGTGCTCACTGTAGCTTCTACAGAACCAGGACCTTACAGGCACTGAGCAACGAGAAGAAAGCCAAGAAGGTTCGTTTCTATCGCAACGGGGACCGCTACTTCAAAGGGATTGTATACGCCGTCTCCTCCGACCGCTTCCGAAGTTTTGATGCTCTCCTGGCTGACCTGACCCGATCCCTGTCTGACAACATTAATCTGCCGCAGGGGGTCCGTTACATTTACACCATCGATGGCTCGAGGAAGATCGGGAGCATGGATGAGCTGGAGGAAGGTAATGAGCATCGCTGGCTGGTGCAGTGAGGAGGCGGGGTGGGAAGGGGGCTGGGCCACTCGGGGCTGCTGCTAAGGTCACATTTGCTCAGGGCTGGGGGATGCTCCCGCCCCTCCGTGCTGCCCCTTCGCCCTCCAGAGTGCTGCGGGAGAGGGTGGCAGTGTGGGGGTGACAGCCCCCGGGGTGTCCCCCTGCCTGCTGGCTCGGGGGCAGACGTCCAGGCTTTTGGCGAGACGTGGCTGTGGCCATGGCTCGGGGGGGGGTCTGTCTGAGGGCACCCCCACATCGGTCGGGGCGGGGGGGTGGTCCTAGATGGGTGCAGGGGGGTGTCCGGGGAGCGATGTGGGTATCCCAGTGGGATGGGTGGGAATGAATGGAAAAGCAAAGGGGTGTCGGGGGAGTCGTGCAGTGAGTGTGTAATGGGGGTGGGAGGGATTTCTATGCGTGGGGAGGGGGCTCTGGGGGGTTCGTGCACAATGTGTGACAGGGGTGTGGTCAGGGCTCTGCAGGGACTTGGGAGAGTGCTGAGTAGGGTGTAGGGGGTGTGTATGGTGGATGTGGAGAAGGTGTCAGGGGCATTTCCAGGGCTTGGGGAGTGTGGAGGGGTGTGGTGGGTGTTCATGCAGACTGTTTAAAAGGGGAAATTAATGACTGAGGGGTGTGTATGGAGTAGGGTGTTTGGGGGAGGGGGTTGCACTTGGTGAAATTCAGGGGTTGGTGTGTGTGGGGGGGAGGTGTAAGGAGGGTTAATTGCAGCAGAGGTGTTGGGATTCCTTGAAGGGGGTTCATGCATAGGGCATGTGTTGGAGTTTGTGTTTGGGGGTGCACTGTGCTGTGTGTGTGGAAGGGAAATGTGGAAGGGTGTGTATCTTGCAGAGCAATATGTGGGGAGGGGATGCTGGGATCTCCTGTGTCTGACTGTAGTTCATGCAGGGTGTATGGAAGGGAGAGGTATTGAGATGTTCGGATAGAGGGTGTGTGTGTAAAGGGGTGTGTTTGGGAGTGTTTCTGCAGGGACTGTGTGGGGTGGGGGTTCCTGTTGTAGGTGTGGGGGATGTGAGAAGGTATCCCCTGCCTGGCAGGTCTGAGTGTGCAGGGGACGCTCGGGGTAGCTCTGAGTGTATTGCTGTATCTAGAGAGGGTGTTGGTGTGCCTGTTCCTCTGAGTGTCACTTGGACTGTGGGATGAAGGATGAATCAAAAATTGATGCTTCTGTCCAGAGGAGGTGGCCTGGGGACAGATTTGCTCCTCTGGAGCTCAGCTGCAGCCGTGTCTGTGCCTGGGGAGCCATGGGTGCTGCCATGGGTGCTGCTGTTCCTGGGGAGTGCCAGGAGGACCCCCAGGATGAAATTGCTACATGGCCAATCCTGCCTCCTTGTCCAAGGCATGGCCACGGGCAAGTTCTGCTGGTGGCACAACCCAAGTGGGGTGCACAGAGGACCCCCACAACCACCCTGCTTTTCTCTTCCCTGAGTGATTCAGATTTTCCATTCTTTGTTTGAATCTGGTATATTCTGATAATGCTGTTGCAAGGGGAAGCTTGCTCTTCCCTCTGCCTTGATGTTTTCCTCCCAGCAGATGCCCTGGCTGATTTGGTGGCCACAGAAAATCCCCAAGGCTTCTGCTTTTAATAAAAGACAATGGGTTTGAGTGTGTGAGATATGGAACTGCAGGAGCAGCCTCAGCAGTGAGTCATTGTGTGACCTTGACTAAAGGATCTCTCCCTAGAATTCCTTGTCTGTCAAGTGGGATACTCATTTCCCTAAAATACTTTGTGAGGACAAGCACACAGAATAAATATTGGTTTCCATAGAGGAGTTTTACTGGGAAGAAACTGCTGCCTTTCTGAGAGATGATGCAGTCCTAGTGGAGTTATTCTCAGCTCAGTTACAGCTGTCAAATGGAGGTGTGGCCTCCCTTAATTTTAGAGATTCTGCCATGTTTCATTCTGATCTCTTAATATGGCCACAGCTTTTTACTAATGGCAGCTCTCAGCCCTGCTTGTCTTAGGTCTGTAAATCCTCAGGAATAACTACACAGGAGAAAAAGCAGTTCCTTATTCTCCTTTTATACTCTTCTTTTTGTTCAGGGAAGTTCAGAAGCCTTTAGTTGTTACACCTGCTTTACACTGGGGTTTGCTGCAGGTAAAGAAGGTTCCTCATTCTTGGAACTATTTTTTTACTGGTTAAGGCAGAGGCAGGAGATGTTGGGTTTTGGGTTCTGGTGGTGTTCTGCCAAAATCTGGAAACATGAATGAAGAAGTGGCATTTAAAAAAAAGAGAGGATTTTGTGTGTGGCTGTGTCCTCAGCAGAGCATCAGCGAGGAAAATCTGAGCAGAGAGAAAACAAAGGAATTCAGTGTCTGAAACTGCAAACGTGGATCTGCAAGCTGTTACTGACAGGGAAATGTTATCAATATTCCCAAGTATTTCCAAGGATGACCTACACATCTGTCATAGAAAAGCCATCTCAGAAAGACATTACTTTTGATTTATAATACCATGGTTGTAACCAACCTTGTGGTAAACTATGCTATTAGCTTGGGTGTTTGTGTAATGCCTGCTAGGTACAGGCATAGAAAAACAGAATTTCAGAGTAATTCTATTGTGACATACAGGACCAGCACATTCACAAACAGAATATGTTTGCTGTATAAATAAGCTTTCTGATTGGAGACTGGAGGTAACTAAACCAGTTGCAGTTGCTCTAAGGTTATTACTAATGTATTACTGTAACTTCCAATAAAAAAATAAAACTGAAGAAAAGCCATCAGACAGGCTCATCTCAGTGGTTTGATTGCAAAACTGGTGAAGTACTGATAGTATTTGACATCACATTCTAAGCACTACATTACTTCTGCATAATTTAATAATGTGGTTCTACAGTATATTCTGAATACACTTCTGGAGGGTAAAGAATGGTTTTGCACAATACCAGCATTCTAGAGACAGTCATTTCAGGTGAACAAAACTCCCTGGGTGTGTTCCCACTTGGAAATAAACCTCTTGGTCTCCAGACCAAAATTACCACTCTGTTCTTCCCTAGCATTCAAGGTCATTCTCGTAAGATTCTGGATTAATAGTTTATTTCCCACTCTGTCCAGGGTGGAACAAGTGAAGTCTTTCTTACTCTTTGATCACATCCCTCCTAGCTACCAGTTGGGATGTGCCTCTTGGTTCTCTCCTCTACTGAATCCAAATGTCTCTCATCTTGGAAGCCCACCAGGTCTGTCACTGCTTTTTCCTGCCTTTTTCCTGAGTTCTGCCTCACCTACCACTGGCTGCTTTTTCCATGCTTCCAGTGACCTTCTCTCAAAATCCATCTATCTGATCATTTTTTCCTCCCTTCTTTTACTTTAATGGCCATCTTCCCTCACTGAAGTCATTCTGGAAAGGGGCACCAGATGATCTTTAGTCCCTTTCATATTATAATTATTTCTAGTGACCAAGGCTTTAGGAAGTCAACACATGGAGCTGCCTTTACAGACTGTTGGTGAGCCACTGTTGCAATGGTTACTTCTGTGCTTTGTGCTGTGAGAAGACTTGAATAGGAAGATGTAAAAAAAGTACTATGCCATCTTTCTTGCTCAGGCTCCTAGTAGAGCAGCTCACATTACCATCCACCTTTCTGGGAAAATGTAAGTGCCTTTGACACCTGGATAGGGTGGCTTGTTCTTTGGTTCATTTTGAGCCTCTGTTCTTCTGTGCCTGTCAGGCTGAGATGGCAAACTCTCCCTGCTTCAGCTCTGGTTGCTCATTTTCTTTGACCGGAGGGCTGGATCAAGGTAGAGGCTGATGTTATGTGTTGACTGCAGTAGCAAATATGACTGAAGAAATCCAATCTCAGGTTGCAACGTGCTGTCCTCATTGTTCCACAGATGAGCTCCTTCTGGGACAAAGCATTTTTGTTGTTGTTGTTTGTTTTATACCCCACCCTGTATTTTTCCTGCATGGATTAGCCATGGTCAGTAAAGGCGGAAATGCTGACACGGATTAAAACTAAAACTTGAGACTCAACATTTAGTTGAAGCTGAGGAGCTTCTCCCTTCTGAGCTCCTCGTTTGCTCCTGCTGTTAGGCAGGGGACAAATCCCCTTCCCTTGTGGTCAGAGGGCCTGTCCAAGGGTGGGTTTATGCCCTTGTCCTGTGCTGGGCTAAATATCTGAGATTTGCTCTTGCATCTGATTAATGACTTTTTAAAAAGCCAAATAGGATTTTGTTTTGCTCGGTGAGGTTTCATTACAAATGTTCTTGGGCTGTGTGAGATATTCCAGAAAGTGTTTCCAAGCTTTTTGTATCCTGTCAAGCCCTGGGGAATATTTTCCAAAAGCTTGTCCAGGAGTGTTTAAAATAATCATAAGAGGGACTCCACCCTGGAGCTGTGCAGAGCGTGGTGTGTGCTGAGACTGTGGGCTTCATGGCAAGTGGAGTGAAATCCCCACCCAGTGTGTGCATGTTCCAGTTTGCCTGGAAAACTGAAATTCCTGTAGTCCAGTACTGAAGTTTTGGTAACCTGTGGCACTATTTTCAAGGGCTGTTTATTTGCTTGCTCATCCTGGCTGTCACACTGGGGCTGCTGTGGTCCCACAAATTCCTTATGGGCATCAGGTGGTTTCGAAGGAGACTTGGTAACCAAGCATTTCTTTCACTTTCTCAACAGAACAAGAAGTTCTTCCCCCCATGGAAGAGACAAAAGATGGAAGCTCTTCCAGAGTTCATTTTGCCATGGTGGAGTAGGTCTTGAGGCACAGGAACCTCTTCCTAATGCATAAAGTTAATGCAGTTGAGACAAAAAATCCCATTTTAACACCATATGGAATGAACTCTGCAAGGTGTTAAGTCTGCTTAATTCCTACTGAAGTCAAAGTAAATCCCATGAAACCTGAAAGCTGGGCCAGGTAGCACAATCTCAACTTTGCAACTGCAGAGCTAGCAACCAGAATAATTGACTGCAGCCCACAGAGACCTTTTTTGGAATAACAGTTAGCAGTTAGACATTCAAAATGGCCTCAATCCAGCTTTCCTGATTTTTCTTGCAAGCCTTCTGCCTGCAGTTCATTGTACTCAAAAACTTGCTGGTGCATGCTGAGGCAGGATAACTTTTTTTTCTGAAAGAGCAGTCTGTCATTTTTAGTATTGTCACAAGGAGCTGCTCTAAGAGGGTTGAAGGATTAGCGTTCATCTTGAGCTTAAGAGTTTCTCTAAGGAACCTTCTCTGAGGCAAACCTTATCTTTGCTGAGATCATCCCTTCTTTAGGAGCTGAATAATCACCTTGTGCTTCTGTCAGATTGGTAGCACAGGAAGATGTAAATGCACTTGTAGGCAGAGGAATACAGTGGCAAATAAACCATGCCTTCAGGTGGCAAATATGTTGATCATGAGTTAAGGTCAGAGGTCTGCAGTCAGTCCATCCATAGCTAAGGGTGGGATAGAGGGAATAAATCAATGCCTTGGCTGGTTTTGGAAGGACACAATAGAAACTATGAGACCTCTGGAGCACAGGGGCACGATGACAAGTGTGTGTTACCCTGTAGGGCATTGGCTTTGTGGTGCAGAAAGGGCATCTGGTGCTGAGCTGGCACTGCAGGGAAAAAGCTGTCCTTGGGGTCATGCATGTGTGGTGTTCAGCTGCATCATGGCAGGATGATGCTTCTCACTCTAACAAATGCATCCCAGCCCAGTGCAGGAGTGTGTCTCCTTGGGGCTGCTGTTTCAGGGTTTTTTGGAAGGAATGACGTGGCAGTTCCTCACACCTTCTTGTGGCTGAGAGTTGGGTTTGTGCACATACACACAGCTGCACGCTGCCTAACGACGTGTTCCTGAAAATATTTGTGCACAGATTGTTATGCTTAGGGCTGGGGAGCAATATACTTCTTGGAGTGGTTTCTTTTTGCTTTTTGACTCCACTTACTCCCCTTTTCTTCTCTTCTGTTGCAATTCTTCTGCAGCCATGCTGTGTCTGTTAGTTATCTTTCCTTGACTGGCACACTTGTACACCTTGAGTTCTCATTATAGGCTTAGCATGGGTAGATGTGCAGAGAAACCAAGAAATCACTTTTCTTCCTATAGTAACACTACTGCTCTTAAGATTTCCTCTCTTCTGTGAGCTTTGGCCACAGCATGCATGTTCAAAGCTGCAAAGTTCACAGGTCTTCAGCCCACGTGTGCCTGATCTTGCTACCATCTCACCATAAGGTTTGGGTAAAACTCAGCTGTGAGAAGTGAAACAGCTCATGTTCCTGGTTGGCAAATGGAACAGGGATGTGCCTCACTGAGGAACTTGAATCATTTTGCTGTTATTTGAGGGCCGTGAACTGGGTTTGGGAAGACATCAGTTGAATTTTGAAATTAACTTAAAGCCTGGGAGAAGAGCTTTGCCTTCATGGCCCCACTGCCCTCAGTGTACCCTGTTGTAAGCACACCAGACAGTGATGGTGTGCACTGAAGGATTTCAGATGGTTTAGCTGGAACTAAGAGTCACAGTATGCTACTAAGCAGACCAGTAATCTCTTCTGCTTACTTTAAAACACAAAACTTATTAATGGAAAATATGTTCCAACACCTCAAGTGTTCTTAAAACCCTAGACAGGATCCTATACATCACAGACAAAGTTTGAAACCAATCTTTTGGACGAGATAGGGCAGGGTTTTTTTGTGAATTATTAAGAAGACTATGTAACCCTCCTCTGCAACATCTAAATTTGTTTTTAATATATTTTTGGTTGGTACCAGCCAAATAAAGGCAAGCAGTGGTATTTGGTGTAGTGTTTTATCTCAGCTGCCACTAAGTCTGTCCTCTAATAAGCCACTGACACTATAATGAAGCATATTTGTTATGCCTACTAGATTTAGCAAAGCTGCTTTTAGTACAGACTATTAGCTACCAGATTTCCATTCTTTTTCAGGTATGACACAGGTACTCTGTGGATGAGTGGGGATATCCTCTTGGCAGGGATGACAGCCTGAAGTGGCAGCTAAATCTGTAAAGATGGAGAGGAAGCTGGCAAATTTAAAGAATAGCTTTGGTGATTAAATTAATTTGATGCTTAGGAGCCTTTAGACAGCTCAGTTGCATCTTCAGGTACATAAATACCTTTATGATTCTCAACCTTTAACTCCTGGTTATTATGGATTTAGTGCTGCAAGCTGTGGCTGACTTTGGGGAAATACTAGGTATATTTTAAATATGCATGAAGATAAGATTAAAATAAAAAAAAATGTTTTAATAACAAGCTGTGATGGAAGTGCTAATGAAAACAATGCCTACTGATGCACATGATTAACAGGGGAAACTTACAGTGTCTTTTTCATTAGTTTTATGGCCATAGCTGTAAAATTAGACTGGGTTTTGTTTCTTTTCCAAGGGGAGAGTTACGTCTGCTCATCTGACAACTTCTTCAAGAAGGTGGAGTACACCAAGAACGTCAATCCCAACTGGTCTGTCAATGTGAAGACATCTGCCAACCAGAAAGCACCTCAGTCCCTGGCCAGCAGCAACAGTGCCCAGGCAAAGGAGAACAAAGATTTTGTACGCCCCAAGCTGGTGACCATCATCCGCAGCGGGGTGAAGCCCCGCAAGGCAGTCCGGGTGCTCCTCAACAAGAAGACTGCCCACTCATTTGAGCAAGTTCTCACTGACATCACTGAAGCTATCAAACTGGAGACAGGAGTGGTCAAAAAGCTGTATACCTTGGATGGGAAACAGGTAGGAGGCTTTACAGATGTTTTTTTTTTCTTTCTCTTATCGTGAGGCTTTGCTGACCGAAAACAATTTTTGAAGCCTAAAATTAACCTGAGAATGATCACTGCCATCTGTTACCTTAGAAGTTGGACTTCTCATGCCAGTGGTTAAGTTACTAAATTTTCACTGATATTAATACCAAGTAAAGAATGTAGGCAACAGTCTGAGGAAAACAGATGCTGGGTCCTGCCTGCCCTGGTACGTGTCTTCCAGGCTGGCTAAATAAATAACATGGGGAGTTCGGCTCCCAGCCACCAGTTGATTTGGCTCTGAGGTAATTGCAAGAGCTCTCAAGCTTTGGATTCAGAGTGAAAATGTGTTGCTTGACTTTCCTTGATGAAGTAATTGATCCAAGCATGTTCTTCTGCCTAGCTCAGTAATTAGTAGGAAAACCACGGAACTGTTGCATTGTCTTTACTAAATGCACAAAGGGATAACATGCAGAAAGGGATTTGGGTCAAAAAATTTTTACTGGGTCATCATTATGTGCTTTATGTCTACATTTTCCTGGAACTGAAAGAAACATCTGTCTCTTGTTAGCAGCTACACAGCAACAAGCCATTTCATATTGCTGTGTCTATGAAAATCCTGAAAGGAATGTGGAGAATAACTTTGAGGACTGGGAAGAGTTGGATCCTCCAAGGAAAAATCTGAGCTTGATTTAACAGTTGTGTTGTCTGTAACTGAGGGATAATCTTATTTCTGTCACTGTTTTTCTTGCTTCAGATTCTGGAGTGAAGCAGCAGAGCTCTTGTGTGGGGGTTGGATGCTGGCTATTCTAGGGATTGATGCTGTTGCTTTAAATTAACACTCCTGTCTCTGGAGAAAATTCTTCAAATACTGGCTCTAGAAATACTACATCAATCTTAGGCAAAGTGTCCAGCAGACTTATGAAAATGTTCATCCTTCCAACCCCAATTATGGGCTCATAGTGTCCTGCACAGTGCAGGTGCAGTGTCTGGGAGCTGACAGTAGCATGTCACTGTAACCTGCCTGATACTCTTGCTCTGTCCCAGCTTGTGTCCTGCACGTTAGTTTGTGGCTGCTTCTACCTTCAGATACACAAAAATCTCATCTCTCTGTCAAAGCTTTTCTTTCCAGGTGTCTCTATCCAGCACTTTTTCTTTATAAGATGTATACTTTATATATGAGTAGGAGACTTTCTAGCTAGACTCCCCATATTGTAGCATGCTGTAAATAAGCAGTGATACAGAGAGTGATGTGCTGGAAACACTGGAAGTGGCTGGGGGAAGAGGATGGAGAGAGTTAAATGATCCATCCTCACCAAGGAAATGATGCATGGGCACAGGACTGTGTGCTTTGAGTCACAGCAGCTTTACAAAGGGCTTTGTACATGGATCCATCCTGAAAGCAGTTGCCTCATGCTGACACACAGAGCCTCGTTGCTTTCACAGTTGTGAATAAGGATCTTAGGCTGAACTGTTCAAATGCCTCAGTTCTTCAAGAGCAGCCAGCATCTGGGAGGTGAGATCCAGAAAGAGGGATGCCCCATGGGCTTCCATCCAACCATTCTGTTCCCCTCCCTTATGCTGCTCACAGGGGGAGTTTGTGTTTGCACCTCTAAGTGGGAGCATAAGCAGAGCAGCCCCCAGAGTGACCTGAGCTCCTGGCCTGCTGCCTGGGCCAGCCTGTGGAATGGTGTTAATTCCAAAGTGGGGAATTGAGAGATGCAGTTTGCCCTGGAGTTCCAGACTGCCTCCAGCAGTGCTGCTGGGGGGAGGTGGCAATCTGGTGGGGCAGTGGATGTGTTCTGTGGAGGTACAGCCAAGCAAGGGCCACCAAGATCTATGGAATGTGGCAACTCCTACTGCAAACTGTTGTCCTTAGCAGGCACCATACATGACTCTTCCTAAATCAAACCCAACAAAAGGCAGCTTTTTTTTCTTCATGTCAGGCTCTGATAGCTGCACAGTCACTGGTGCCTTAATTCAGCACTGGTTTGACTGGGCAACCGACAACTTCACCACCAGTTTTGTTGCAGAAATGTGGTTTCAGTAGTGTCTCCAGTTAAGATACTGGCATTTAACTTGTTTTTGCTGGCTTTATAACTCAACATTTTATGAAATGCAATATTTTGTTTGAAGTGTTAAAGGCACCACTGGGACTTCCACTGCTTGGAATTGTGTATGAAGGATTGCACTTCCTGAAAGGAGAGTTTTGTGACTGGAGGAATAATGGAATGTTTGATGTTGTTTTGTGGCACCAATTACTGTTGAAGCTTCCTGAATAACAAACCTGGCTCACAGCCTTTGTTTTCATTGGGAGTTTTCATTCCACATTGAGTTTTTTCATCTAAATTTATTCGAAACTGTCCACCCATGTGTGTTGTTGGTGTTGAAGCCTGAGCTAGAAGCTTTGGCTCTGGGTGCTGTGTTTGCTGTGAGCATTTACCTGACACAGTGCTCCATCAAATCTGACCTCCTGACGTGACATGAGAGGGTTCTGAAAATCTGATTCTGACATTAGAAAGAGATTCTTGAATGCCTAATTCTGACAAACAGGACTTCATTTTCAGGAGCAAATATTCATGCACAAATGCAAGCTGCTCAAAGCTGAAACACTGACAAGAATCCTGACAGTCTGTCTCTTTGAGTGTCATCAGAGGCACCGTGCTCCCTCTGTTGTGAAATGATAAAATTTACAAAAGGAATGTACAAAGGAAAATCATTCTTCCTCAGCCCACGAGCTGTGACTTAATGAGGGGAGATGATTATTTTATTTATAGGCATTTCCATGGTGCTCATCAGTAGAGTAATCAAGATGCTTTAGAAGTACAGACAGAAGTGGCAATGGTAGAGTGGTGTGTAAATAATTACATTTCTGTGCAGTAAGAAAGCAGTTAATGGAGAGCTGGAGGGGGTGTTTGAATACATGTAGCACAGAAACCAACAGTGAGGTTAGGGGGTTTTAAGGAACCTCTCTTTCTTTTTATGTCTTGTGTTTGTGAAAATATTGACCTTTTGAAACTGCTAAATTAGCAGCTTGTGTTTATGTAGTTTATTTAACTTGGTCTTGAGCATATTTCTGATGCCTTCTCTGTCTGTATTCAAGCTTCTTCCCTCCTTAGAGCATCTCATCACCTCTTGATGGACACCCCAGAACTCAAAAAGGGTTTCAAATTGTTGACCACAGAAGAGATTTAACATTTGAACTTTCAGGGCCATAGAGGAAATGGTAGAGGTCAAAGAATTCAGTACATGAAGCAAATACAGGGGCTCAAATCCAGAACTTGGTTTCATGACTACAACTGCTGTTGAGGTGGGTAATGTATATTGGTAATACAGAGGGATTCAGGATTGAAATTGGTCTGATCCATGGATCATGTTGGAAAAAGAGTTGTTTTGGTAGATTCTTTATCTCTTTTTTTTTTTTTTTTTTTTTTTTTTTTTTTTTTTTTTTTTTTCCCAAAGTTAGTTATATCCAGTGTCCCCTACCAGTCTGGTAGCACTGGCTGATTTATAAACACACAGTGACAGTTTCTGCCTCATGTTATTAATAAACCAAATTAGCAAACAGAATCTGAGGCTGTGGATGGAGTTGAATACAAATAGTTTACATGCAATGTATGAACTGGATTTGGCCAGTGTTGCATGAGTTTGCTGTGCTGTTTAGTTCTTGAGCTTCTCTCTCACCACAGTGTCCAATATCAGATGTTTTTCTGGAAAAGAGGGGGATGTTTCATCACTGCCAGCCCAGTGCTCATCTTCTGCTTTCTGCACCTTACTCTGCCAGTGCTGTCTGTCTGCATTTGTTCCTGCTTTTAAGAAGTGACCTCAAAAAGCTCTAATGTCTCCTGTACCTCATGAACTTGTCTTTTCCGGTGCTCTTTTATTCCAAACTCTGAGTTGTTCAGCAAGTACATGAAGAGATGTAGTAACAAAAATCAGTCCCTTTTTTGTCTGGCTGTGGATGTTACTCTGGAGTGACCAGAAATTCCTCAGGCATGTTGGGCTGTACTTCAGCATTAGGATTTTTCTCTGATACAGAGTTCCTTCTGCTTTTTTCTTCAGCTGATGTGTAGCCATGTATTAAATAACTAAATACCCCATCCTGTGACCCATCAGTTAGCATCACCCATGAAAGCAGCACAAGGTGCTGTTCAGAGGGGGGAGAGCTTGTACCCTTCATTTCACAGAATCACAGAATCATCCAGGTTGGAAAGGACCTCTGGGATCATCAAATCCAACCCTTGATCCACTGCCACTGTGGTTCCCAGCCCATGGCACTCAGTGCCACATTCAGTCTCTTCTTAAAAACCTCCAGGGATGGAGAATCCACCCCCTCCCTGGGCAGCCCATTCCCCACACAGGTACAGAGGTCCTGGTCAACAAGCAGGGAACTGGATGTGGTTGTAGCCATGACAACATGCAGGGATTTCTTCTGGACTTTGAAATCCTCAAGCATGGGGAGAAGTCACTCTATTCTCTGGCTTTTACCTAGCCCAGAAAAAGTGTTCCAGCTGAGTATTAGCTGCCTCATCAGTTGAAATTACATTTTCAAATGTCAGGGCATTTGTGACTCTGCTCCCCAAAGAATTTCTACTCTTAATAAAACAGTTCCCTCTGGCAGCCTTTGCTTTGAGGAGGATTTCATGTGGCAGGTGATGAGTGCAGCTCAGCTTTCTCTTTGCAAAGCTGATGCAAATGCCTGGGAGGCCACCTGGGAGGCCAGCCCACCTCTCCTGTCCAGAGAAGAAGCTGCTGTGTCACTTCAGATGACTTGCACTGAAGAAGAGCAGCAGCTGCAGAGGCAGAAGCAGGGGCTGACTCAGCCCACAACAGGCTCCAGGTTGGGACTTGAAGATCAAAGCCACCACAGCAGTTGATAAAGCAGCTCCTGGTGCTGCACTCCTGGTAAAAAGCTACATCAGATGCATCCATTCGAGTTATGCTGCAGAAACTAAGTAATCTTTGCAGCTTGTGCATTGATTTTTAGTTGGTATTTGGAAGCAAACTAGTAAAAATTTCATTTCTCAAGTGTCAACACTGGCAGTGGACCAAATTATGCCAAATTTTGCAGATGCCCCCAATGGCTGTAATCTGTGATGTAAGCTCAAAAAGAAGGTGAAGACTTTTATGACTTTCCTACCATAACATCTGCATTGCTGAAAGATGGGAGGGAAAATACTCCCTGCAGAGCCCTGGAGATGGTTAACATACACCCTGAGGCATGAGGTTCAGTGTTACAAAGCAAGCAAATTGGTTTGTGTTATTACACATGGTGAGGGGTAGGATGGCAAACTCCTTGTCCTTCTGAGGCTTTGTAACTGAGTGCCCTGCTGGATACTGGGAAACTGCATGAAGTCACCAGAGAGCACTTTCATTCATTTGTGCAAAACTGGGATCAAGCTCCAAAGGAAATGAGAAGGAAGAGCAGATGCAAATGCTCCTGCAAAAGGTTCTGCCTGAGCTGATAGGTGCTAACAGGGAGAAGGAGTCCAATCATCCCTCCCCCCTGCATCAATCCAACTGTATCTGGTTTGCATCTCTTTTTCTCAGTCCTTTATTCTTAGTGCTTCTTGTTAACTGCTGACATCTGCCAGGCCTTGCATAAATCTCCCATTTTGCTACCCAGAGAAGATGTTGGGGTCCAGGCCCTAGCAGAGGAACTGTGCAGGCAGGATCTGTGCCCACAGCTCCCTTCCCTGATTGATCAGCTTCCCAGCTTCCCTCCTTCCCACTGCTTTTGCAGACTGCTCTGACTGAGCCTGTTTGGGTCAGATCATTCCTCTGTGTCATGCCAGGAATGGCAGCAATAATGTATGGGCTGAAGAACTTCTGAACCCAAGCACTCAGCCAGCCAGACAGCATAGCCCAGTTCTGTATCTGTAGGGAGCTCTTAAATCCAAGCTGGAAATTCAGCATTGCCTGAATCATGCAATGAGCAGACACTGACACAGACAAAACCAATTAGTCCACAGGTATTCCTTAAGGGTTTTATCATTTAGAATGAATAAGTCAAGCTTCCATCAATGTGTAGCCAAGTACTTCCCATAAAATATTCAGAGGACTTCGAGATGTTATTCAGAAACCTTAGGATAATTCCTTTCTGTTTACTTAGGTCTGTGGGCCACAGAATCTGGGTGGAAAGGGGCCTCTCTGAAACACTGAATCCTAATTCCTGTAGTTATTAAAGCAGAAGCAGTCTGACCTCAGCAAGGAGAGCCTTGTCCAAATGTGTTCTTCCTGGGAGCTTAGAGACTGATCTGGCTGCCATCACTCAGCTCTCCAAGGCACATGTGAAGCCTGGAAAGATGGTGGAGGTGGAGGAGCTCATCATCTGCCAAACTTGGGCTGATGTTTTGCCATTTCTTTGCCTTGGCCTCAGCTTCTGGAGGAGGTGTTGTGCTCCCCCCTGCCATCCATCTGGGCTTTGGCACCGTGCATTTCACTGCATTCTTTTGTCCTGCAAGTGCTGGTTGAAAGCTGAATCTCTTGTCCTCTTGGGGCTTCAAGTCTAGAAGCAGATTCCAGAGTTGCACTGCTGCTTGTTGAAAATTGTTCATCTTCTAGAAGCAGAGCCTTGCCAGTAGCTACGTGATGACCACGATCTCCAGGAACACCTGCTACCCATGACACAGATGGCTGGCTGTCAAAATTATTGAAAGATGCAGTCACAGCTGACCTGGTGACCTAGAAGTACATGGCCCCTATTACTGCATCCTGATTCTATTCACACCCCCAAAGAGATGTATGCTAAAAATTCAGTCCTTGCTACCATCTTTATTTTGGCAGTTCCCTCTGTCATACAGAGTGACATCTTCTCTTTTCACTCTGAATCCCAGGAGAGAAGGGGATTATTCACTGCAGTGCCAGAGGGTTTATCTAGGAATAAATGGGCTGAAAATGAACAAGGGAAATGAGGCTGAGCAGCAGGGGCTGAGACAGACCAGGGAAGTCTTGTATTTTTTCCCATTTATCTCATGACATGAAACTTAGTTTTCAGCTCCTTTGTGGTGCTCAAGTAGAAAAACCTCCAGTGGGAGTGGGAGATGCTCCTGTGTCTACCTCAGTGAGTGGACTCCAGTAAACATCTTATTTCTTTTGATGGCATACAAGAAATGTTTGTAGTTTCCTTGATTGGAATGGGGAAATGCCTTGCTCAATCTGGGGCACCAGGATCCTGAGCTCACCCAGAGCCAGACACCTCAGGAATCTGGTGGTGACTGGTGCTGTATTCCCCAGGTTCTTGGGAGTTCCACTCCTCATCTTCCTGAATCCACTTCTTCCCTTCTCAGCTCTTCCAGGCTTTTGGTCAGAATGCTGTTTCCACTTGGTAACAGGGAAGTTATGACACAGCTCCTGCTTACGCCTTTCTGTTTTTGAAGGACCTACTCTAGGTGTAGCTACAGGCAGACAGCATAATATTAGGGGCTGGTAAGAAACTGTGTGATTGAGCTAGCTTGCTTCCTTCCTCCCTTCCTCTCTTCCTTCCTTCCTTCCTTCCTTCCTTCCTTCCTTCCTTCCTTCCTTCCTTCCTTCCTTCCTTCCTTCCTTCCTCCTTCCTTCCTTCCTTCCTTCCTTCCTTCCTTCCTTCCTTCCTTCCTTCCTTCCTTCCTTCCTTCCTTCCTTCCTTCCTTCCTTCCTTCCTTCCTTCCTTCCTTCTTCCTTCCTTCCTTCCTTCCTTCCTTCCTTCCTTCCTTCCTTCCTTCCTTCTCTCTTCCTTCCTTCCTTCCTTTCTCTCTTCCTTCCTTTCTCTCTTCCTTCCTTTCTCTCTTCCTTCCTTCCTTTCTCTCTTCCTTCCTTCCTTTCTCTCTTCCTT
Organism: Calypte anna; assembly: GCF_003957555.1. NCBI lineage: Eukaryota > Metazoa > Chordata > Aves > Apodiformes > Trochilidae > Calypte > Calypte anna. The sequence continues at coordinate 15,912,153 of NC_044247.1, read as the reverse complement.
CTCTCTTCCTTTCTCTCTTCCTTTCTCTCTTCCTTCCTTTCTCTCTTCCTTCCTTCCTTCCTTTCTCTCTTCCTTCCTTCCTTCCTTCCTTCCTTCCTTCCTTCCTTCCTTCCTTCCTTCCTTCCTTCCTTCCTTCCTTCCTTCCTTCCTTCCTTCCTTCCTTCCTTCCTTCCTTCCTTCCTCTCTTCCTTCCTTCCTCTCTTCCTCTCTTCCTTCCTTCCTTCCTCTCTTCCTCTCTTCCTTCCTTCCTTCCTTCCTTCCTTCCTTCCTTCCTTCCTTCCTTCCTTCCTTCCTTCCTTCCTTCCTTCCTTCCTTCCTTCCTTCCTTCCTTCCTTCCTTCCTTCCTTTCTCTCTTCCTTTCTCTCTTCCTTTCTCTCTTCCTTCCTTCCTTCCTTTCTCTCTTCCTTCCTTCCTTCCTTCCTTTCTCTCTTCCTTCCTTCCTTCCTTTCTCTCTTCCTTCCTTTCTCTCTTCCTTCCTTTCTCTCTTCCTTCCTTCCTTCCTTCCTTCCTTTCTCTCTTCCTTTCTCTCTTCCTTTCTCTCTTCCTTTCTCTCTTCCTTTCTCTCTTCCTTTCTCTCTTCCTTTCTCTCTTCCTTTCTCCCTTCCTTTCTCCCTTCCTTTCTCTCTTCCTTCCTTCCTTCCTTCCTTTCTCTCTTCCTTCCTTTCTCTCTTCCTCTCTTCCTTCCTCTTTTCTTCTCTTCCTCTCTACCTCCCTTCCTTTTTTCCTCTCTTCCTTCCTCCCTTCCTTCCTTCCTTCCTGTCCCTGAACTGAACCAATGGTGATGGTTGTTTGCATGCAGCATGTGCATCTTGATGGAGTTTAAATGTTAAGGAAATTAATCCATGTTTAAAAGGCCCAGACTGAACCTGAGAGGTTGTCAGATCCTCCTCATATTCTTTGATTGTGATGCCAGTGTCATCAGGGGCTGTATGGGAGAGCAAGTGACAGCTCTGCTGGTGTGCAGAGGGTGACAGCTTCCATCCACCCGTGCTCCAGAGATGACAACAGATAAGTGTGTGTAATAAAACTATGTCTAATGGAGCTGAGAATTAAAAAAAAAAAATAAAATGTTGGATTGAGTCCACCCAGATTTTCAGACTTGGCTGAAGTGTGGGCTGCACATGTTTGGAGGTGCAAAGACAAACCCTGAAAGCTGAGGCTGTTCCAGCCAAGGGCTCCTCAGGCTGCAGCAAACCCATGAGCATGCAGAGCTGGACTTGCAGCTCTGCTCCTGGAGATTGGCTGAGCTCTGATTTCAAACTGAATAGCTAAAAAAATCAGCAAGGCTCATAACCAGAGTATTCCCTGCTCTGAGCCATGGCACAGCCTCTCCCCTGCAAACCTACAGCCAGGCCCTTCTGAACTCAAACTTTAGTTCTGGTTTCCTGGTTAACAGCAAGCAGGGTGTGCATGGGGATTTATCTGGATAGATGCATTTTGCAGGACACAACTCAATTTGCTGCCTGAAGAATCTAAACTCACCTTTAGTTAGAATCCCAGGGACTGTTGGGCTCTGGAAGTGATCTTCTGAAGTCATATTAATGTTCTGTCTTCACTTACTCTGTCAACCAAAGGCACTTTACTGGAGTTTTTATTGGCACTTTAAAAATATTTATTTAAAATTATGCTTTGAGATAAATGCAAATCTCATTATCATCAGTTTTTAAATTAGCCACATAATTGAAAATAAATAGGAAATTTCAATTTATTGGCTTATGATGCTTTTATCTCATTTGCTATCTTGAAAATATATCAAGGATTTTTCCCTGGAGTGTGTATAAGATATAGTTTGCTTTTTACTCATTCTTTTTTCTTTTTTTTTTTTTTCCCAAATGGGTGACTTAGTTAGGAACCAAATGGACAGAAACCAGACAGGGGGAAGATGAGCTAATGTGCCCCATTCATTAGGAGGATTTTGCTGGGGGATTTGGCTTCAGTCAGAACCGGTGTGAGAGGGTCAGTCCTCCAGGTCTGAGCTCTCTTATCTGGAGGACAATGAACACCATGAGCTTTATTGGCTCCCCAGGAATAATTATGCAGGCAGTGAGCCTGCAGGGCAGCAGGGGAGAGCAGGACCCTGGGCTCCTTCCTCCTCCCCTGCCCTCACCATCTGCCCCTGCTGCTGCTCTGGGCCTCAGGCCCTGGGGCTGTCAGCCCCCCAGCTCTGGTTTTGCTGCTGCCTTGCTGGTCATGAGGAAGGACTCCTTCACTCCTTCAAGGACCTATTCTGGAACCTGAAGTAGTGCTGAGGGGGGAAATACTATTGCAGGAAACAGTGCAAGTGGTGTTAACAGTGATCTGGAAGTATCATGAAGATGATGGGAGAATTATTGTAAAAAAAGGAAGTTGGGAGGTAAGTGAGAGAATTGCCAAGATAGAAATTGCAGTAGAGATTACTCCTATACTTACCCTTTAAATTAAAAATAACTGTTCTGCAGAGAGGAATGTCTTAGCACAGAATCAAACCAACATGCTAAAGCATATGGTGTGCATGCAAAATTCAGACAGAAAGGAACAGCTTTTAAAAATTCTTCTCTCTTCCTTTTGCCTTTCCACTTCACCTGCCCTCAAATGTGTCTCAGAATATGGAACTCCAGTGGCTGTGCTGCACTGCAGCCCTCCTCGGTTCTCCCATCTTCAAGCTGCTAGAAGGGGTTGAGTAGCTTCTGCAGGAGCTTGGTAACTCTTTTGTTAGTTCAGTATGTTACAGCCAGGTTAAAAATGGGCAGAGTGTGTTTACTGTGGGGTGCTTAGTGCTAAATCAGCCAGGGTTATGTCCCATGGCTCTTAAGTCTTGGTGTGGTTTTGTGTCTGCAAGGATGGAGCTGGGAGTTTGCCCATGGGTATGGGGGTGACCTGGCACTCAGAAACTTCACTGCTTGGAGCTCCAAGGTGTCCAGGGGTGCAAAGCTGCTGAGAGAAGCTCTAGCTGCAGCTCTACAGGACCCTGACTTGCTGTAGACAGGTGACACATCACCCCAGTGCTTGGTGCAACACTGGAAATGGGTTTGTCAAAACTGCAGGGAGTGATCCTACTCCTTACATTAGGGGCACAAAACAGAGCTGTTGTGAAAGTCTTGCTCTGCTTGTACTCATCCCTTCCTTGGGAGGTGTGTTGTGTAGCCAGTAACTCAGGATTTGTAACTTCTGCCAGCCACTTTTCTGAAATGTTTAACTGCTGCACTGGCTTTTTGTCTACAAAATAGCAGCACTGGAGAGCAGAGAAAAATCCCACCCATCACCCTCTTTCCAGAACACTTTGCATTTAGTGGAGGCTGTGAAATATTTAATGGTGAAAGCAAGAGAAGATGCCACACAGCCATTTCAACTTAGTCAAGAATTTTAAACCTAGCAGATAAGTTATTTGGGGACAAATGCTGAGAAACAAAAATCTGTTTGAAACCTTAAACCTGAGCAGCCTTCCATCAGGGAACTGAGCTCTCCAGAAAGACAGTAAGAGGACTAAACTTCTCTTTCTCAAATGTGCACATATCAGGAACCTTATCAACTGCTGGCAGGCTTGGGGATTACATGTAAATGAAGTGTATCAAAGAGCTGAGTTAGATAGCCAACATTAGGAGTTAAGAATATTATTCTTGCCTACTTGAAAGCCCTTCAGAATGGATTAGAAACAAGAACTTACATCTCTTAATACCAGCTGAAAAATGAAGCATTTTTTGCTTCTAGTGAATTTTAATACTTGGAGAGTAAATGGTACTGGGGATTTCCTTCTCTTTAGACAACCCTTGTCACAGGGGGTTGCAAAAGGATGTGTACTTTTCACAGGCATGAAAGTCACCATGCAGGCTGAATTCTCTATAGAAGCCTTGATAGAGTTGTTGGCAAATGTTATTTTTAGCACTGGAAAGCAACAGAGATCTTTACAGTCTTGGCATTTCGTGCAGTTTTAAAATGGAGAGCAGCTTTTGAAATGTCTGCTTTTCCTTGAATTTTTATCCATATTGTGAGCTGCTTCATGAAGTTTTTTGCACTGCTCTTGGCAGCAGGTAGGGATCTAGTGCCAAACAGTGCAGAACTTCTCCATTTTACACTGCTTCTGCAGAATGCTTTTTCTTTTAGAAAAGAGGTGCTGGAAAAAATGCTACCTAATCCTGACATTCATGGAGATGTTTCCAGCTGCTCGTGCAAAGTGTTTAATTTAGTGTGAAATGGACAGTAAATGTGTAAAAAGAAAGTTGGGCTGAAAGGAAGTTGGCTCAGCACTAACTTACAGATCTTGTAACATTTAATAGCAATGAAAAGCAACTTGTTTTTCATCTTCCAAGCATAGCTCCCCAAAGGTTTTCTTCCTCTCAACTCCAGAAGGGAGCTGCTACAGAGAATACCTGGTGTCACAGATGGGAGGCAGTGGCCTCAGGTGTTCAGGCACCAAGAGTGAGGCTCAGGGCTCCTGGCATCAATCCTGGATCCAGCACCGTGTGACCCAGGGTAAGGCAATTAATTGGTGTTTTCAGACAGATGTGCCTTGACACATTTAAACTCACAGAGGCTGAATTGAGTTTGTCAATTTCTCTTTAGCATTCAAGTTGGAAAAGTTTTCACCCATCTGTGTCTCAGCTGCTTTTTGGTAAAACAAAAGATGAGCCACTTGTGAGGCTCATTTGTACTGCTGAGAGCTGGAGGGATGGCATAGCTCAGGGGTGATACCAGTCAGGGCTTCTCAACCTTTTTTTTTCCAAAGGACTGCCTAGATTCCTGTAGGAGTAATGTCTATTACCCATTCCTAACAGTTCTCTAACAGCTAACATTGCTAGAGCAGTAGAACAGAGCCTGAATGTGCATTTATCTCTCCATTTTTCCCCCCTCCCATTTTATTCAATCCCTGCTTGTGTGCATGGGGATTTGCCTGTTCACTTTGCTTGCCTTGCCATATTGTTTCAATTATCAGACAACCTTTTTTTCACCTCCACTTGACTCCACTGTGGGTTTATCTTACAACTGGGATACTGCAGTCATTCTGGCAGCTGTGTTGTGGCTCACTTTCTGCTGTTTGGACCACCAGCTAAGATTGATGAAGAACACAGATTCTCAATAGCACCATAACAGACTCAATCACTCTCCTTTTCATCATCCAGATACCATGCACAGCATACCTGGGTTTAGCACTCCAAAGGCTCTGGCTTCTAAAACAAAGTAAGCATCCAGGTTCTGCCCCCTCAGCGGGTGAGATCTCTTGAGGGTTGATCTCTTCTTGTATCTGGTGCCACATTTAGGCAGGAGACAAAGCAGAGATTGATTCAGCCCCAACCTTCCCATGTGCTTCCTTTCCATAAGTCATGCTCTCACTTCTTTTTTGCAGTCTGGCAGCTGCAAGGGCCCGTTGCTTGGTGACGCTCTCAGCAGCACAAAGAGCTCTCAGCTGGGAAGCCAGGTCTGTCTGCCACAAACAGCTGGGATAATTTTATTTGTCTTTTTCTTGTTCCTGTTAATTGCAGGGAGCCGGATCAAAGTCAACAGAATAGAAGAGGAAGCACAAGCAGATACTATTTGTGGCTTCTTTCCCATCTACCTTTTTCCCCCCTGAGTCAGGAAAGTGACAGGGTGCTGTAGAAAGTGGGCTCTTATTTCAGAAATGCAGGAACAAAATTAAAAGGCATGATTTCCCCTTCTGGTGCAGGCAGCAGGCTTTTGCCAGGTCTGACATAAAAGCAACACGTGAAACTGGGTTTTGGGTTTGTTCCTTAATCCAATGTGTGACTGCCTGCCTCTTCATTCTTGGTAATAATCAGACACTGTGCAAGTCCCACCCATGAAACAGCTATTGATGACCTGACCTTAGAAGGATACGCTGCTCCTCAGATTTTGTGCAAGATAAAAGCAGATAATAACTTCCAGAGTGGTGAGATTTAATGGTCTGGGTACAGGCCTTTTATGAACTTCTGGTCTCTCATTTCTTCTTCTCTGTCATCCCAAGTGATGTGGTGTTTCAGCTGGGTTCTACTTAGGGTCAAGCTGGCTGGACCTTGGAGCAGCACTTGTTAGTTTTATGCTGTTGGGTAGTTTAATTATGCAAGGTGCTGTGCAGTAACCAAAGAAGTAAACCCTAACACTGAGTATTTACACTTCACTTGGTGCCATTGCATGCTAATGTGGATAAATGGATATATGACCAAGCTAAAGGATCTGCTGTTGAACTCAGGACCAGGAAAAGTGGTGTTGTTTTGTGCATTTTCTTCCCCTATCAAAAACCCTGAGGTATTGAGAAATAAAACTACCTTTAAGGAGTTTAGGCCACTCTTTCCCTAGGGCTGAAGTCAAGGAAGATTGAAGAACACAAACTGGAACTGGAAATGTCCCTGCAGAACAAGGAGCTCCATGTCACATGGAGCTGCTGAGGGAATGCTCTGAGCTGGTGTGAGCTGACTGTGAAAATGAGGACTCTGAATTTCAGGGCTGAATTTGTGAGCTATAACATCAGGTGTTACAGGAGACACTCTGGGGTTTTGGACTTTCCTTTTTTTATGCCCATGTGCCTGCACAGGGCCTTGTTCCATGAAACTTGCTGCTGAGAGAAAGCAACTCAACTGGTTTGCCTTTGTTAAAACCATGTGCTTGTGCTGCAGTCTTTTTTTTTATCTGCAAACATTCTGTCACTCTAATCCAGGTACACATGACAGTTTTCATTCCAGAGCTGGTGCTTCCCAGATATTTTTGTGTCCATTATATTCACCTAGGTTTTGTTGGTTCCAAATGCAATGGGTTTTCTCATCAATTAATTTCCACTTTATCACTTTGGATATAAATGTATCAAGACAAACATCAGAGCAACCCCATGGCTCACACTTCAGGGTTTAGAGTGATCAGGGGAGGGATAAAGAAGCAAGTGGCCTCTCCAAGCAGCATTGTGCAAAAAGATGTCAGTACCTTTGTGAAGGAGGAACTTCCCTCTCTCCTGAAACATCAGCCCTGAGCCCCTCACAGGGGCTGTGCAGCAGCCTGTGTCCACCCACAGATGAACTGATCCTCTGTGTCAAATCCTTATGTAAATGGAGCAGCCTAATCCCCCTGCCCTAACAGGAATTTCACACCTTAATCCTTGCTGTGTGCAGGGGCAAAGACATTCCTGCCAGGCAGTTTGACAAATGCATCCCATTTTGAGAAAAAATCACTGTATATAAGTTGGTGGTAATAGGGAAACTGTGGTCTCTGGTTTGTAGGGAAGACTGAAGCATATCACTAATAAAAGTGAGGGGATTATGTTCCTAAATTGTCAGTGGATTTCAGAGGATTTGCCACACCAAATGAGACCACTGGCCTAGCAAGTCTTTGGTATTGCCCCTGGCTGGTTCTTTTTACTTCAGCTGGAAATGCTCCCGGGGGGATTCAGTTAAGGCAGAGGAAAAGGCTTCTTCCCTCCTGTCCCCTGCAGTGATTGGGGTTGGCACCACTCATTGTCTGCTGAGCTTCCACTGGGATGGCATTCTGAATAAACCTCTGGTTTGCATTATTTTGGAACCTCAAAGAAGCATTAAAAAGGCTGAGTGTAGCACAGAGGGGGCCTGAGCAATGCCTTAGGCTCACCTTTTCTGTATCAATATGTATTAATTTTTAAGTCATGGACACTTAGTTCTTACCCAGCTGCTGAACCTCATACAATGCTCACCAAAATATCCAGAACACTCCCAGAGCCCACAACCTTAGGCTGATGGTTCAATGTATTTAGGGCCAAGGGGAGAAAGCCAGCACTGTTCCCAAATTGCCACCTCTGGAAGAAAGGATGCTGGGGTGTGTGAGAGGGTCCAAGAGGGTGAGAGGATGCAGGAGGGTGTGAGAGGATGCAGGGAGGTGTGAGAGGGTGCAGGGGGTTTAAGGCAGCAGCAGAGAAGCAACTGCAGAGCCTCAGATGTGCTCCTGGGTCTGAGATTCATTGTGGGTGCAAACCCCACCAGTAAATGTGCTGTTTCCAAACATCATTCCCTCAGTCTGCTCTCCATGCACGCACAGGCTGGGTGGATCTTAATCAGCTGCAGATTCCCCACTCCCCCAGCACCCAATGTGTGCACAGCTTGACAAGCAACAGCTCTTGGGTCGGGGCCATTTGGAAAAAATCTGTGGACGTGTGTCCTGTTATTTCCAGTACCAAAGCTTTTTCCAAACCAGCTTTTTGTTTGCACTTCTTTCTCACTGCAGAAGCTTGTTATTCCCTGCCCTGCTCTCTTGTTGCAGCTCCAGTCCCTTTTGGCTGCTCTTTGTTTGCCCCGTTGTTACCAGAGGCTTCAGGGCTGGACCTGCTTCTCACCAGGGCAGGAATGAGGCTTTCCAACACTCAGGCCTTTATATCTATTCTCTACAGAGCCCATTCTACTACTGCAACCCTCTGAGCATTTGCATCCCAAATGCCAGCACACTGACTCAAATCTGCTACTGCACAAAATAAGCCTCGATTTTTTTCTTTCTTTTTCCCACCCAGGCCAGCTGGCTGTGGAAAGTTTAATTCTTTGTAACTCTAAATACTTGGATTGTTTTTAATCAAATTTGACTGTAGCTTGTTTAAGCCCTTCTGGCTTATCCTTAGGAATGATATCACTGTCCCAGCTAGCTCCTGGGAAGCAAGGACTGGAAAATCTACTTTATGACAAACTATAATTTAAGAGTCAGCAATGTCTGATGTAGCAAGAAATGCAGTTTTGGAGGGGAAACTGTTACCCACTTATTTAAATGCTTCTGTCATTTATAATCAATCCATCTATACCAGCAAAGGTCACAGCCTCCCCAGGACCTACTTTTAAAATTCTTTTTTACTCATCTAGCATGGATTCGTGACCTGTGTGCATTCTGCCCCACAGAAGGGCTGTCCCTTCATGCAGATGTCCCTGTCCTGGCTGAGTTCAGTGTGTGACACTGAGGAACCCTTGAGAAATCCAGAGGAAGCTGTGACAATAGTCAAGTCTCCTGTGTGGATCTGCAGAATGCTGCAAATGCAGCTCTTTTCTGGGGGTTTCTAATGGTTTTGATAATTGCATATCATTTTTGCAGCCTGACTAAAGCAATTTTGGTATTTCCTGGGTTTGATGCCCTGTGTCAGCATTTTCATAGAATCATAGAATCATAGAATTGGCTGGGTTGGAAGGGACCTCAGAGATCATCAAGTCCAACCCTTGAACCATTTTTGAACCCTTTAACCAATTTTGTTGTACTGAAGGTGCCTGAGCAGGCTGTGTTTATCCCCACACTCACCATGTTGTATCTTTACCACATGCCCAAGCCAAGAGTTTGAAATAATTCATTGTAAAAACTGTAAAGAAGGAGAAAACATCTCATTGCAATTCAGGCAGAAATGACAAAACCCAGAGGTTTCTTCCAGCCTCACTGGCTCCTGTCTGGAGCAGAGCTTCAGTTCTTGTGTCCAACCTATGTTGTCAGCTAAAACTTGGAGAGGGAAGGATTGGAGCACTGTTGAGCCTTTCCCTGCCTTTCCAGCTCTGATTCCCCACTGAGCACTTGACCACTGTTGTTCTGTGGCTTAGTGCAGCCTCTGGCCAGGCCTTAACACCCATAACAAAGAGCCAGGTTAAAGCTTCTTCCTTCCTTCCCTCCCAGCTGGGAAGTTAAACCAGTTGCAAGTGGGGATGAGTACAAAGGGGGCTGCATGACCAACCTGGGGGGTTGTGTGTGGACTGTCATAAAGCAAATTGCAGTGGTTGCTCAGCATTGCCTTGACTTGCTCCTCTGAACAAAACCATGGAAAAATGAACACAGTAAACAGCAATAACTTCAAGGTTTTTATTGTTTCTATCAGGCTGTGCTGCAGTGGGAAGAGGAAAGGGGTTGGTGAGCTGCATCCTCAGCATCTTCCCCTTGGCCTTGCTCTCAGTGTAAAGCAGTTGTAGGCAGCACATTGGTGGGGATGGATAGTGGTGAGTGGGCTGACACAGGCCCCAAAGGTGGGACCCCAGAGGTTTGTGCTGTGTCTCTGGGGGCACTAGGGCAGCAGATATTAGAGGCTGCTCCAGCATCTCGTGGGGCCCAGAGAACCACCATCAATTACCAGCCAAGTGGCTTTGCAACAAGTAGCCATGGCACTCGAAGGGTTTATTCCCTTTCCCCCTTTTAGCTGGATGCTAGGGAGGAAGATGCTGAACTCTCAGTGGAATGCTGTAAGAGAATTACTTGTGGGTAGCACCCCTTTACTTGTGGGTAACTCTCCCAGAGGTGGCACAATGGTAGAGATGCTATTTTTGACAGCACTCCAAACAAAAATATTCCCAAAGCACAGTGCATGCAGGCCTTGAACTTGCAGAAATCCATTAACAGGGCTGGTGTGGGAATTGCCTGGCTGTTGTGTTTTGGGTTATGTTTGCAAGAAACCTGTTAGAAAAATATATCCTTCTTTCTAACAGAATATCCCCAAAGCAAGATTTTAAGATGTTGTAAATGGGAAGGGAAGGTCTGAGGTGCTACTTGCAGAGTAATGATTGAGTTAAGCTTGGAAAGTTCTGCTAAAACCAGTGCAGATTTATTGATTTACACTGGCTGATAATCTGCTCCAAAAGCTGCTTTTAAAATCAAAATAATGTATTTCTTATTGCTTGTCCTTGTCTTTCTTAATGGTGTTACCTCTGCTTAAGTGCTGACAGTTTAAAAATGCATTTAGGAAGGGTGTCCAGAGGAGTGTGAACAGGAGACTGTTAATAGGAGCCTTGTTCTATCAGTCTCACCAATTATCCCATTTTCTCTCAGGGCAAATCTGCCATTTAGGCACCAGATTCCCACCTTGTGAAACAATCTTTTCTATTTTCTCCCTGCCAAATAACACCCAACATCTGAGGCAGCTGCAGGCAGGAACTTTGCTGTTTGTCCTCTTCGTTGCTGCAGAGAAAGGAAAATTAAAAAAAAAAAAAAAATGGAGAAGAAAAATCTCTCCTGATTTATCTGACCTGGGCAGGTCAGAGTAATTTCGAAGCAACTGCATCCTTGTCACACAGCAGCAAGGGAGCCCAGGGCCACTGGTACTGACCATTCAGCAGCTCTGGTGATGTGGAAATCCCACATCCTCCTCCTCCTCCTCAGCAGCAATGATGTAACCCAGCTCCCAGCAAGTCCTTTGTTTCAGCAATTGCTACACCCCTGCTGAGCTGCTGGGGCAGAGGAGCTGCATTTAACACCAGAGAAAAAGAGCTCCAAGGAAGAACTTCTCCTGTTCACCTAAGAAATTTGCCTCCGAGGTGTTTTCTTCATTATCTGAGGTTCATTCTGTTTGGGATGGTCGCAGATGGCAGAGCTGAACTGCTCAGCAGCCAAGCTCCTGCTGCTCAAAGCTTCTTCCTCCAGCCCCAGGTACAGCCCCTTCCCCTCTGCTGCATCAGCAAGGGGTCAGAAGTGGCTTTAAAGATTCCACTTGGGCTCAATAATCTGTGGGGTATTAACAGAACTGGAGTAAACAGCCAGACTGGAGCAGTGAGGCTGTAACAACACCCTGTCCAGATCCCATCAGAGAATCTGGAAAGCTGAACGGGACATTTAATAGTGCAACCATTTGTCTGTTTCTTCAGCAGAAGACAAAAATAGGTGACAAGCCAGCAGAACTTGGTCAGAGAGGGGTGAGGTAGAAAACCCCAGAAGGTGCTAAAAGGCAAATAGGAAACTGGTTGGCTGGAGAGGATGAGGGTGGTGCCTGAACTTCCAAATGTGAATATGTGTGTACCAAGAGGCTCAGTGTGCCTACCCCAGAGCCAGCTGTCACCTGGAGCATCAAGTGCTGCAAATTGAGGGCTTGGCCCCAATCTGATTAGCTGTAAACTTGACATACTTGTAATCTAGCAAGAGGTTTAATCCTATTAGAAGAGGTGCTTATTTATTGCTCAGATGGCCATAAAGACCCCGATTTTCTGGCTTCCTTTGCAGCCTGTGCTCACTTTCTGTGGGTGTAAATGACAGAACAAAGCCTGGGGCTGCAGAAGGTGTGGTCTGAGAAGGGCTCTGGTGCTGTGCCTTTCCCAGAGCTGCAGCAAATCAGAATTGAGGTGAAAAGAGAGCTTTTCTTCCTTGTTCTGGTGGCATTGCTCTGGAGACAGCTTGGATTCACCCAGGCCAGTGCAGAGATGCTTCCCCAGTTCCTGTCTGGTTGGCTGCTGGGTGGAGCTCTGGAGGGAGGCTGGTGAGGGAGGATACATGTCGGGGTTCTCCAATGGCCAGAGAAGTCGATCTCTTAGAAGTAAAACCTCCATCAGCCCAGGTGGGTGAAAAGGTACCTGGGGGTATCTTTCTTCTTTCTTGCAAATTTAAATGCTCATGAGAAATCTTGATTTATAGGGAGCTCTTTAGGAACACACCCAGTGGGGCCAAGGGGCTTGAGAAAACTGTTGCAGAGACCAAATCCTCAGGTGTGGGCATCACACATGTGCTGAGGAGTTCACCTTGTTCTTTGGCACAAGTGGGGTATCAGTAAGGTTCAGAAGTTTGCTTGCTGGTTTATAAGAGATACCAGGTTGGTTACAATGTCAGCCTTCCCAAAGAGGCCACCTGGATTTGTACAGCTGATCTCAAGTCCCCAGCACTTACTCTGCCAGGGGTTTGCTCACTGAGGAGTAAGGAAAGTAGGGGTTGCTTTTTCACTTGGCATCTGTGTGCAAGAGTTACTACAGGCTGGATCGTAACAAAGATACCAGCTCTGGAAGTTAGAAGAAAGATTTATAGGAGGCAAATATCCAGTGCCTTATTCACCTGGTGTAGGATATCTGGCCAGACTCTTACACCAGCATTTATAGAAAATTGGTGGACTGAAAATTAAGCTCAGACAGGACTTGGCCCTGGGACATTAGTGATGTAAGTCAATCCTTTAAGACAACTGGCATTCCCTTTACCTCATGGGCAAACATCCTCTTGTTTTCTATCCAATTTTTTTTTCCCTTAGAGACTAAGGAAGGACACAGATTTTTATATTTCTTTTATCTGCCCAGAAGAAAAAAAGGGTGTGGAGAGGGTTTGCAAATTATATACTAACTTAAGGAAAATTAATCTTGTTTATTTCCTGGTGTAATGAAATAAACAGAAAGCAGTGGAAAAAGAGCCAAGTCATTTTCTTGCAGCCTGCAGGAGGGAAGTTTCAGTGCATCTGGAAGGCAGCAGTGCAGAGGAGTATTTGTAATTGAACTGGCATATGGCAAAAGAAGTGCTGTGGCAAATCTGTGGTACAATAAGGGTGGTGCCAAATTGGGCTCAAATTCAGAAATTACAGGTGCCAGATGGATAAATCTAAGTTCAAAGTTCAAAATAATTGTGATTACTGTGGTTCTTGAAGTTCCTTTTTCAGATTGTCCCAGCAGACTGTGTAAAAGATTAAGTTTTTTGATGTAAGGGCACTGACAGAGAAAGCCAAACTCTCTGCTGCAGGAATTTAGAGTGGGAAGTTGAGGTACTATGGATGAAGTAGAGAAGTATTTGAAGGCCTTCCCTTGCTCCCTTGGTCTGCCTAGCTTGTCAGGGTCACCCAGCAAAGAGACAGCTTCAGCATTTCCCTTCCCAGCTGAGTGATCCTTCCTCACAGCTTCCTCACCTCCCTCCCTAAGGTAGCCTTGTTCCCCACAGGACTTGGAAGGTTTGTTTCTATTTTTCCTTGTCAATTAAACTCCCAACTGCATTGTGTTAAACTGCTACCCAGGGTGCTCTTCCTACTTGTTCAAAATCTCCCTTCCTGGCCAAAGCATGTAGGCAAACTTCATTTATCAAAGTAAGGACTTTGGGGAGAGCTCAATCAATCTTCACTTATCCCTGGAGAGCTGTGGGATGGAAAAGGGTCTGGAGGTGTGAACAGCTGAAATGATGGGATTTTTTTTCACAGTCCCAAAATAAACAAAGAATTCCTTGTGGGAAAGAGGGGAAGAGGAAAGGAAAGGGCAACAAAGAGGCTGATAACCTCAGGCTTATGGTCACTACTTGCCCCAAGTGTCTAAGGTAGCAAGGAGAGCTTCTTTTCTGCATCATGAACCTGTCACAGGGATTTTAACAGTTTGAAACAGCAAGAGAAAGGAGATTAACTGGAATAGAGTCAATAGTGCTTTTTCAACACCCTTTACAACCATCAAAGCCTACTTTTTATTTTGAAAGACTGCTGGAAGATGGTTTTCAAGCTTTTTTACTGATTAGCTAAATGGCCTTACCTGCACCTGGATGCACATGGAGTATCCTGAGCCTCCTGGTCAAGTCTGGCAGCAGGAATGGTTGGATGTCTGTGCTCCTTCTGCCCCAGGCTGGTGCTCATAGAATCACTGAATAGTTTGGGTTGGATGTGATCTTTAAAGGTCCTCTAATCCATGCCTCAACTTCCTGAGGCACCTCCTGCTCACCTGCATGGGGTGGGCAGAGGATGCTGCTGCCCAAAGTCTTCATCCTTGCATTTCCATGCCAGACTGGTGCCAGTCCCCACTGGAGATGAGGAGGTAGCAGTGGGTGCTGGAGAACAAACTGGGTTATGTTACCTTCAGTGAGACAGTGAAAGACTTCAACTAAATTCAGTCCATTTAGTAACTGCACCTTACTGGCCAAAGAGCAAAGTGGCTGAAGCCCATCCAGGCAAGTTTTTGGTCTGTGGAAGGGATCTCAACCTGTTCTTGGGGGTGTGCTTTCCCCATCAGGAAGGGCTTTGTTCCTTCCTTTGCCCAGGAGGGTCAGTGTCAGTGACATCCAGTCCCAAGGGATGGGAGCACCATCTGCTCCTGGTGAACCAGGTCTTGGTACACTAATCCATCCTTTTGTAACCTGGGAATTTGTTCTTTGTTGTCTTGTGCTCTGCTCAGGGAAAATCAAGAGGAAAAGAAAACACAGTTGGGTGACAAGGTGGTAACACTTCCCTGTACACAGGAACATCTTCATAGATGTGTGGATGTGTGCAGATTTTTAATTAGCTTGTAGAAATCTGCCCTGCAGTGTGTTGGGAGGAGAATGCATTTTGTACTGCTAAAAATAAATACATATGAAAATTTGTATATTAGATTTCTCTCAGGGAAACAGGCTAAAATTTGTGTGCTAAATTTGAATGCAAAAAGATAAATGGAATTGGATTAAAGAAACATAGCTCTGCAAGTACACTGGCTTTAATTATTTTGATACATTCATAGAGCTTTTTTTCAAAAGCTTTAAATCCTAGCATGAGTCATTAAAACCAGTAGTGATTGCTGTAGATGGGGAAGCTCTTCCTTATAGCAGCTAATTTAACAGCCTAGCAACTTAAATGGCTGCTTTAACCTCTTGTCCTTGAAGATCTGATGGTGAAGCCATTTAATTGTTTCCTCTGTGATATTGTGAAATACCATATTGCACCTTCTCTCAAGATGTGAGATCAGCTTTTTGTACATGCATGTAAGTGTGTAAACAGAGATGCTCAGCTCTGCAGGCATGAACTTCATGGATTTTCAGCTGGCTCTTCATAGGATTAGCTTGGACTGTGGAATGAGACAGCAGAATCATCAGACTATGCTCTGTATCCTTCTTGCAGAGCTCTCAAAAGCTGGGAGACTTCTTTGGTGGGTCAAAGAACATGGTGGAAATAACCTACTTGGTGAATGGTTGTGGTTTCCATCACTTTTCAGAAGAGGATGCACTGCCAGTCTCTGGTATCAGAAGTAGCAGCAGGCTGAGGGTGAGCTTTGGTTTCTCCTGTGTGCAAATCAGTGCTTTTCTTAATATTCTTATCATTCTTAATATCCAAATCATAACCTGTGTTTCAATGAATCAAATTTATTCCAACCAGGAGGACTGTAGGTGATGGAAAAGTTACAAGACCTGGTTTATATGGACAGAATGTTAGACCTAGAAAAGCTGACTGGTGTAAGATTGTAGGAAAGGCTTGAGCAGGCTGGGGAGATGTGGCATGGAGTCACTCTTGCTCTAATGGAGAACGCATGGGATGAAAACCCCAAGATGAAAGAACTAAACTAGAAGCAGTACAGAGTAAGAACAGGAGTCTGGAAAGCTCAGTGCCTCCTAGGGACAGGAGGGAATGGCACCAGTCCCAGACATGCACACAGGGCTAGATGCAGCTATGGGTTATTAGGCACCATTGCAAAAGCAAAATGCTAGAAGAATTGGTACAAAAAGTGCAATAAAATATGTATCAACATGATGAAATATGTATTGGAGGGAATAGTGAGTGGGATACGTGGGACTCTCAACTGAAACTGATCTGGCAGGCTGGAACTTGGTTGGGCTTACAGAGAAGCCCCGTTGCATGTTAGCCCAGTGCAGATGTGGCAGGGCTGCCATGCTGGGTCTCAGTGCACAGAACATTCCTCCTCTGTATTAAGATTGCCCTTTAGAGAGGAATTTGGCAGCCTTTGATTTCCCTCTCCAAAGGAGGGCAGGCAAGGAGCTGTCACAGCCTCCTGGGGAAGGCCCAAGTGCCCAGGTGGGCTCCAAGCCCCAGGGCTGTCCAGCCTGGCACTGCAGCTTGGTGCATGTGTGCACACAGTGACAGCCTTTTCTACAGCAGCCTCTTACAGAAAGAAGGGAGGAGGGATGAAATATTTTCTGTATCTCATTCCATCGCAACACGAGGGAGAACACTGAATCCAGCAGACTCCCTGGGCCCAGTTCTACCCTGACTTGGTGTCATCTTCAGTTTCCCAGAGGGCTCAGAGTTGCAGAGGACATGGCAGAGGCAGTAACCTGGGATCCTGCAAGACTCTGCAGTTAGAATCATAGAATGGTTTGAGTTGGAAGGGACCTTAAGGATCATCTGGTTCCAACCTCCCTCCATGGGCAGGGACATCTCACACTGACCAGGCTGCTCAAAGGCCCAACCATCCTGGCCTTGAATGCTTCCAGGGAAGGGGCAACCACAACCTCTCTGGGCAACCTGTGCCAGTGCCTCATCAACCTCACCCTGAAGAGTGTCTTCCTGATGTCTCACCTAAACCTACCCTCTTCCAGTTCAAAGTGATTTCCCCTCTACATGTCCTTATAAAAAGTTCCTCCCCATCTTTCTTGGAGGTTCCCTCCAGGTACTGGAAGGCTGCTCCAAGATCTCACTGGAATCTCCTTCAGACTGAACAACCCCAGCTCTCTCCACCTGTGCTTGTAGGAGGTGCTCCAGCCCTCTTATTGTGTCTTCATAACCCTCCTCTTGATTTGCTCCAGCAGCTCCAAGTCCTTCCTGTGTTTCAGGGCTCCTGAACTTGACACAGTACTCCAGGTCAGGTCTGGAAGTGTAATGGAACTCCAGGCTAAGGTCTCTTGTTACCAGCTCTTGAGCCTGATGTTAAGGCTTGCAAAGATCCCCAGCTCAGTGGCCATGGTAAATCAGAGGACACAGAGCTCTGGATGCCTCTCCACCAAACAAGGTCTCTTGGGGAATGAAACTCCAAGGCTCCCCTGGTCGTGCATTTTAGTAGCTGCTTATGTTTCTTTCTTGGCCATAATCTTATCACAACTATGACTATTAATCATATTACTATCATATTCCTGCAAAGCATCAGGGAAAGCTTTCCAGACAGATTAATCAGTAATGAATTTGTAATCTGGCTTTGATCACTCATTCCTTTTGAATGCTGGTAGGTGGAGTTTACATGCCAAGATTTTCTGAATAATGAAGATGCTGCCTCTAAGGATCCTTTGGAATTAATTTTTCAAATTTGAAACTAATATGTAAGCTGGGCTCCCATGGTTGTTTTTCTTCTGATTTAACATCAAGAAGAAGGGACTTTGGCAAATTGTACCAACGTGCAAACCTTTATATGCTCCTCCTGAAATAAAAAGCAACATTCTCTCTGCTTTTGGAGAAAGTTGGAGCTGATAGGTGGAAGTGCTTGCAATCATGAAGGCAGATGGAGTATTACCAGAGGAGTTTGAGCAAATGGCTCTTGAAAGTGACTGATAAAAGTTCAATCCCTAATCCTTCCACACCGTGCTTCCCAGCACTGAAACCTTTTGCAATGTCAGCAGCATCTGACATCAGATATCCAGTAAATAATTGCAGTCAGCTTTGACACAGCAAAGTATAAATCTCATTTCTGGTGAGGCATCAGTGTCAGAATCCTGTCTGCACAATAGCCAAAGGCTGTCTAAAGTGTAATTAAAAGCGTTTAAGTTAATCTTCATTAGGAACATAATTATGTCCGCACACAAATTGCTTCTATGTGATTGTCACAGTTGTAAATAACTGGTTATATTAACCAGCTTTTGCTCTGGATGAACTGGCTGAGAGATTATCAACTGTTTTACAGCAAAAGCAGAGGGTGTCTGTGCCACATGCACGTTTGGGATGAGATCAATCTCCCTGTCCTTACCCCTACAAGTGCTGCAGGGTGGTGCAGCTCACACATCCCCTATGGCTCCAAAGCAGCTCTTGTGCAGAGATGAGAAGTCAGTGGTTTGGAAGTTCAGTAATTTATTAGAACTTGGTTGTAGACAAGCAGAGCAAAAGGTTATCCCACTCTGCCCTCAAAAATAGATAAAAATGGATTTTTCAAGGTATTTTAGTATACAATGGCACTGCCTTCAGCCTCATCCCTGTCTTGTAGGCATGAAAGTATTTGGCAATAGCCTGCTTTCCATAAAGTTGTCATTTTCTAATCAATAAAATGTACATACAGACTCTGCTCTCCTGATGCCCACCTTGCAGAAAACCTGGAGCTATTTGCTATCAGCAAGGTTCCTCTGGTGGAGACAGAGCAAAGTTTTCCCCCAATAGATCACTTTCCTTTGTGTCTCTTGATTGCTCTGGGGATTTAGGACCTGATCCAAAGCATCTTGAAGTCCATGGGGAATTTTCCCACTGAGCTCTGTGTGATGGGAACAACATCTGCTGTAGAGGTGTGAAGAATGTAATAAATACATGATGGGTTCTGCTCAGAGCAACCTGACCTGAATCCAACAAGGTTGAGAGTGGCTACTGCAGGACTTAGCTTGGAGAAGGAACCATTTAGTTTTCTTCAGTGCCTCAGGAAACAATGCCAGGAATGCAAGTAAGAAATTAAATAGCACTTGGGAGATGAGTAAATGTAGTCTTACATGTGGACGTGAGTGCTGGAGATGGATGTCCTGGCAACAGAGTTTAAAAGTAGAAGGACTTTTAACTGTTGTCAGTGCTCTTCTCCAATAATCTGCACTGTTACTGCTAATTGGCATAAATCTTGCTTATAATACCCATAACAGAGATTTACACTGAATTCAATGCTAATCCTATAAACTGGGGAGTTTGATAAAGTGGGTTGCTCTGGGCATTGCTAATTTTATTTTCATGCTTTCTCTTGCTATCATTCATTAACCCCCAAATGACAAGCTGCTCTGTGCACAGTAACAAGAGAGCAATAGGCATCTCATTAGGGGCTATACCCACGAGTGGGAAATGACAATAAAATGAATACATGGACAATTTAAATAGGATGCCTTTTCTTGGGTGTTGGCATGATGCTGCCAGCTAAAAAAAAAAAAGCCCAGCACATGCAAAATTGAATCTAGAACAAGGAAATTGTATATTGAATGGCATTATTTTTCACAGGGCTGAATGTTAAACCCCAGGCAGCCAGGTATGTAAGAACTTACCAGGCTCAAAGACCACATTCTGGCATTGCAGTGGATGAGAGACACCCCTGATCAGTGGTGGAGAAGCTGTGAAGGGCTGAATAAGCCCCCTCAGGGCTCTTCAGAAATGTCTGTGAGGCCAAATTGGAGGCTGGCACTGGAACATGGTGGAAAGGCTTACAGTATGGATGCTTTCTTTTTAATCCTTAAAGATGGGCTAGGTCCCCTAAAGAGGATTACAAAAACAGAGGCTCAGACTCTAAGACAAGACTTCCCAGATTTCCATTTACATCCTGAAGAGAAGAAAAATCTGGTCAGGAAAGACTGGCAATTTTACCTGCCAAAATTTTACACCTAGGAGCCAGAATAACATTTTTTAAATCCACTTTTTCTTAATGAATCAATATCTCACTGTGATACATGGTTAGTTCTAGTCCTTAAATAACTGTATACTGATACATATACTCATACTGAGTTTGCTTCCAGGGAAGGACCTTCCAATGCCAGTTTGCACTTCAGTAGCCCAGCAGTAGCCAGAAGTTTGGTTTGCTCCTGGCTCCCAGGTAGCTCTGCACTGGAAAGCTGCCCAGCAAGGTGTGTTCCTGAGCACCAGGGTCCTGTGTTTGACAGGAAGCCTGTGCAAAACCTTTGTGTGTGCCAAGGCAGCAATTTCCATGCTCAGAACCAAATAAAACCTCAACCATGTCTTAGTGCAATGCAGCAGAGGGATGGTGGCTGGATTTACAGAACCAGAGCAGGTACCTGGGTAAAAAGGTCAGCAGACTTCTACGTAAAACTTGATATATAGATCAGCTTGGATAAGTGAATTTAATACTTGCCTATGTATTAAAAAGAAATGAAAATCAGTTGCAGAGAAAAACACACCATTCATTATCCAAGGCTGATTTTCTTCTAGGGAGCTAGAGCTAGTGGGGTTTTTTTATCCAAGAAAGCTGCCTTAAACAAAAACAATACAATGCTGTGGATTATGTATTCTCTTGAGAAAAGAAGCAAAATATTTAGCCTGGACTGCAAAGGAAAAACAGTGTCAAGTTTTTAAAATTACATCAGTATGTTTGAGTTGGAGACAGCTCAGCAAAATGCTCATTAAATCATTCCAGTGTGCCAGTATCAGAGTAGATTTGATGTTCCAAGAATTGACTGCACCAGCATGCTAATTGTCAGGATATGGTATTTTATTTTATTATTATTTTTAAAGGTTGTCCAAGTGTTGCCTTATTTGGTCACAGATTTTTTACTGCCTCTTGGTATGGAGGAAAAAAAGTAAGGGAAAGAAAAAGGGCAGTTGATTTAGTACAGTAACTTTTTAGTGAACTCTAGCACCACAGTCCCTGTGGAAATTCAGTCTGGCCTGAGCAGTATTTCTTCAGAGACACCAATGAATAGATAGCACTGCTCTGATCACAGTTACCCCTCCACTTCTGCTATCCTGGGCTCCAGAGGAGCTTTGTTTCTGTACTTCTTCTTGAACTCAACTGGGATTGCAGACATTCAGTATTTCCTAAAAAAGCCCAGCCTGCACTGCCTGCTGGGATGTTTAGGAGAGTGCTGGAGCAAATGGAGAGCATTCCAGTGTGGGCAGAGAGAAGATTTCCATGGGAGAGGCTGACAGTGCTGCATTACCTGCCAAAAGTGAGCTGAGATGAAAGGGGAAGGGAGCAAAGGGAAGATACAGAACATCTAAGAGGGAAAAAATACAAACCCAATCAAAGTTTTAGAAGTGCTGTCAGTATAATCAGGGAGTAAAGGCAGATTGATGCTTTCTATAATTCTTTTGACTTTGGCAGATTTGTACCAGGAGGCTTGTATCTGTCTGCCAATGCAGATTTGGCCCTTTTCTTTAAATTCCTGTTCTACATTCAGTCTTTATGCAGTGTCACACAGGAGTTCCTCTATGAGCAGCATTTCCAGCAGACAGCAAACCTTGCTTCTTTCTTTGTACCCACAACAACATCTGCAGAGGTTGAGCAGGAAGGGCTGGGGGAGGAAAGAATCCTCAACATCTGCCCCTGCAAAGGTGAAGACTACTTCAAGGTGCTGTCTGTCTCCATCTTTGGTTTACCCCAGAGCCCAGTTCCAGGTGGTGTCAGCAGAGAGATGCCAGGCTCCTGTTCTTCAGACCCATTGATCATGGAAATGGCACAGTCAGCCTAGAGGAATGAAAGCTGGGGAAGAGCTGGAGAGTGAGGGGTAGGTGAAAGGCTGTTCCATTCATGGAGGGAGAGAAAGGAGGAAAAATCCCAGGTGTGTTATTTCTGTGGCTCAGGTAAGAAAAGCAGCACCCAGTTGTCCCAGAGACAGAGCACAAAGGGAAATGTGTTAAACCATCTGAGCTGTGAGCTCAGGGTCACCCCTGCACTTGGAGAAAGTGGAATTTGCTACTTTTTAGAGACTGGGAAGGAAACACAGAGTTCTACTTGTAAGTCCATGACTGTCTCCTGTTTCTCTTATCATATATCTCTTGGGGGAATCTTAGGGCAATTAGTTTCTAATTGCTTCAGTAGTCTACAGCTCATTTTATGAGAATTACCATGCAAATCTAATGGTTCTTGCATGTTTCAAAGGAGGAGAAATTTATTCCACCATATTCTTAAAAAATTCTTTCTGTTCCCACTTCTTCCCTCACATAATAGTTTATATTTCAAAAAGGAAAGTAAAATATTAAAAAGGATTTTCTTTTTTTAATCAGGTACTCTTCTGCCACTGTTCTGTGGCAGACATTCACGCTGATGTGCTATACATTTATTAGAATGATGTAATTTGAATGATACTCCCCAAATTAGTGTGAGCCCTTTAATACCTCTCCCAGGTGCTATTTACTTGGGGCAGGAAGGCTTTAACCTTCTGCCTTTTGGAATCCCCTTGTAAATCAACTGCATCCTGGGATCATCTCCAAATGAAATTTGCTCTCTACACAGCAGCAAGGAGACGTGATGGGATTATAAAACAGGACAATTTTTCACTGCAGAAATGCTTGAACTCACTCCAGACAATTATGCAGCCTGCCATTTTACACATCATCTGTTTCACTATCCCTGCATCAATTATTCCATTTAACATTACTGCATGCTAGCTGAGAACTTGTCATTGGTCCTGGAGACATGGAAGGGATGGGATATAATTCAAATTAAAATAAAGGGGAAAAAAAGAATAATTTTTTTTTTAAAGGCATTTCCACATGAGAGGCTTTGGAATATTCATTCCAGCAGCCTTGCTGCATGTTCTCTGCAAAGTATTGTTATCTCACAGCCTGCATAGCATTGTTAATTTCAACCCTAATATGGTTTAGCTCAGGACATAATGCTGAATTTTCCATCACTGCCTTAGCTGTCAACTGAATTGAAAAGATTTCTTAATTAGAAAAAAATTAATAGCTGTATTCAAAGATTAAGAGAAATTAGGGTGAAAATAAAATTGTTCCAATAGAGGGGGCATATGCATTTGCTATAAATTCAGGAAATCTCCCCAAACACAAAGACAGTGTTGAGAATTATAATCAAGGAAGAAATTTTAACTCCCTGAAAAAACAGCTTGATGGCAATTGTTGCTTTCCTTTAGATTTCATGTAGCATCTGTTACAATTTAATTTTTTAAGGACATAATTTTTAATTCCTATTAATCTCCAGAATTAACAGTGTAAAACAGATCCTTCCAAACATTGAAATTTAGTGAGTCAAAATGCCTTTAGGAGCCTTTACAGAATGTTTTAGCAATTGATCAACAGCTTTGATGCTGAGTGGAGTGAAATGCCAAGGCAGTGTTAATTAGATACAGAACTGGTTGCATCTTCTCATCTTCTCCAGGCATTAGGCTGACTGGGACCCAGAGGCTGCAAATGAAGTTGGAGGAAAGGATGATTTGTTCACTGTCAGGTTTGCAGATGTGTGTTAAGAAGGATGACTTGAAGGTTGGATACTTCATACTTGTGTCTTTTTTCCATGAAAGCTTATTGTATGAAGTAATAACATTAGCTTTTTGATGTGTTCTTTGATGAGAATGGGTTTTGGAGTTTGCAGATGCTGAACAAACCAGAAAGGAACCGGTGCAAAATGTGACCTCAGTGACACATTCAAGAATAAATTCATAGAAATATCTTTAGATATGATAAAAATAGCAGAGATGCCTGAGAAGCTGTGCAGTTGGCAACCCAGACTTGGAATAAAACCACTGCAGGCTGAGATACAAAGATGTGCATAAGCTGAGTTGACAGATAGTCTTGTCTGGTCAGAAAAGGTTTTTAATTGCAGCTGAGTTAGAGTGCATCTTCCCCAGGAAAAATTGTGATAAAACACTGCCCTAATCCTAATTACCATATGCTGTCTGGCACAAAGGCCAAGGAAGACAAAGTTCCATGGAGTGAAGGGTGTTGGTGTGCTGCTGGGCTGGGGGCAAACAGCCCCTTCCTAATGTGCTGCCTTCAAAGTCAGTGCCCATGCCTGACTGAAGCTGAAGTGTCCTCAAGCTCTCCTGATGCACTCCTAATAATGCCAGTTCTGATGCTGATTTTTCCCTAGCACTGATTTTGGAAGGCAGTTACTGATGTCAGCAGGACACACAACAGTGCTGAGTAACTACACGTTCCTTAAGGAGAGGCTGCCTCAGTGAGTAAAACTCATCCACTTGTTACCTGGAGACCAAAGCTGTTCATATGTAACAAAATTTCCTTTGTCACTCTGGGTAATTATTGAAGGCAGAATTTCCTCTTTTATGTCTCCACATCACAAAGAGGCTGTAGGAACAAATTCTGCTATTTCCTACAACTGTATAATCCTCTTCATTTTTTGTTTATTCTGCCCAAAAGCACAGGGCAGGTGTGCTGCCCTCTGCTTCATGGCTACATGCTGGGAAGTAGTTATGCAGAACAGGTGGGTTACAAGAAAGTGAAATTATCTCTGGAAAAGGGAAAAGCCCCCCTGTGAGGGTTCATCTTTGGCCACTGCCACTACACTACTGGGCTGGAGTCCATAGCTGTACCCAGGTGGGTGAAAGTAAAAAGGCAGCTCCTTGGTTCCTGGCCAGGCTGCTGCCTGACTGGCCTTTGACATGTTTGGGCTCAGAAATAAGTTCTTGATGGATCTGACCATGAAGGAATTAACTGGAGGATGTAGTTTTACCTAATGCTGACTGATAAGAGAAAAGAAGGACCAGGAACCAGGAACACTTGCAAGGCATTGAGGAGGGAAGGAATCTCCCAGGACAGCCATCTGATGGGTAAGGAAAGCAGAGATGTCAGAAAAACTTGCAAAGCTGAACAAGAGCCTTTCTCTTTCATGAAGATCTGCACAATAGGATCAGCAAAAGCTGTAGGGTTTAGGAGCTTGTTGCTGGAAATCTCATCAACTGGAAATTCCAACCCATTGGTTCTTCAGCCTGACCTTGAGATGGTTGATAGGTTCCCTCTGCTCCCACATTCAGGATTCCTCTCTCAAGTAGCATTGCTTGATATATTCATGCTACTATTGATATATTCATGCCACAGATAGTCATGCTACTTCCAAAGTCTCTGATGCTCTTTTGCAGTCCAGAACTACTGTTTCCTCTCAAGAAAGGGAGAGGACAAGGGGAAACAACTAGGAAGAATGGGTTGATGATCCTCTGAAGTCTTGAGCACTCCCTGTTTTGGGACAATTTGTGCTGGAAATCTTTCCTTTTGTAGTTTTAATCTGCTACCTAGAATTCCTGGTTTTATGGTTTTCTGAGTGAAGAAAGGGCAGTCTTTTATATGTTGGGGTTGGTGGCTGTGCTTCTTGTGCCCCCAGAATGCACACCATATTTATCCTCAGCCTCATACTCTCATGGATGTAGGAGCAAGCCTTTCTTCTAGGGAAAAAGAATCAACAGCCTGAGTGTCTGTTTCCTATGTATAAGGAATGGAGATAACAAACTAACCTTTCTTCCCAAGGCTAATTGGATTTCACATGGTTTGGAAGCACCACTACCTCACCAGATATATTGAACTCAGCTTTAACATTCCTACTGGGTAGCTTGGTTATTGACCTTTCCCCCTTCCCTCCTTGCTCTTTATTGTATTCTATTTCAAAGTTACCCATTTCCAGTATTAAATAAACAGAAACCTTGTGCTGCAGCCCCTCAGAGAGCAGGGTTTTTTCGTGCCTCAAGTCTTACAAGCTGTTGTGCACACACATGCATGAATATTTCTTATTCCACTTAAATAAGCATCACATAGTAAAGGAATAATGGTCAGAAGCTGGTGTCCCTGCTCTGCTATAGTCACATTTTAACAAAATAGTCCAAGTGGACATAAAGCACTCAAAATCAACCTACTGTAGTCAGACAGCCTTAATTTAGAGTAGCTGCAGTTTTCAGCAGGAAAAAGGTGTAAAAATTCCCTCTTGCATCAAAAGAACCCTTCATCATGCTGACTTGCCCAGAATCTTCTCAAGATGAGAAGGAAAGAAAAAAATCTCTGCAGAATAGTGGAATTTGATGGCTTCAATGACACTGTGTAGGATTCAATGCAAATTCTGGCTCTCCATGGATACAAGAAAAATTGAGATCTCTGGATAATGTTTTAAGGAATGGAAACCTCACTGCGTGGTTCTCTTGAGAGGTCAAATGATGGGCCCTGAAACCTAGATGGTGCAGATTATTTCTCCAGCCCTTCCTGATGGCTCATTGCAAACACAGCAGTGAGGGAAGAGCACACCCCTGGTCTTCCTGGGTTTCTACCTGGATCTTTGGTAGCAAAGGAGAGCAGAGATGAGAGAGCAGATGAGGGAGATCCCTTCCCTCACTGCCAAGAAGGGCTCTCCAGCATGGAATTGCACATACTTCCATGGCATGGGCTGGACATGCAGGAGTGCTCCTAATCCACTTTTGAAGGTCAACATCTGTGCTTTTTCTGCTCATCCTTCTATGCCTTATCCATTTTGAGCAGGATTTTTTTCATAAAAGAGGGTAAGTAATTCTCTGTTCTGTGAATGCAAATGTGGAATCTATTGAGTGGGTGTGTGCATACTTAAAAGAAATAATTTAATCCAAACATCTCTTTAAATGCAGGAAACCAGAATCTAATAAAATGTAAATCAATTCAGTCTCTGCTTTGGGCTTGCAGACTTCAGGCTGTTAAAAGAAAAAAACCAACCAAACAAAACAACATTAAGTTTTGTGCATTCCAGTATCAACATCTTTATTTTCCATCATATCCTTTTAACCCCTTAAGTCTTCTGGAGTCTTTTTCTTTCTGGACATGTAGTGAAGAGCTTGTCAGAGGTGAGAAAGCAGTTCATTTAAAGTCTACTCCACACGTTCATTAATTCCTAGTGTTCACTCTAGCCCATGACCTTGCTGAGTCTTCCTGTGGACAAGTCTGTATCTGTTTGGTTTCTGTTTTTTTTTTATTGATTACAAACACCCAGCTGATTAATTGTAAAGAACAGTTTCCTTTGTGATGTAGGCCTTTGGCTTCTCAAACCTTTAAATAAAGATACCACTGCCAGTTTGAGCTGAGGGGCAGGTTCTGGAGTATAAACCAGTCCATCAGATTTCTGGTTTAAGGAAAAACAGAATTTAAACAGATTTTATTTACATTCTCAGCTCAGTTAATTCTCAGTGCCTGTCTAGCTGCTGGTCTGATTTCCTTAGCTCCCTCTAGCATCTACTGGGAAAGAGGGAAGTTAGGAGCAGGCATCTAAAACACATTAATTGTCTTTAGCTAATAGATGGTTGGATGTGTTCAGTTTCATAAGCATTTATCAAAACAACTTAGAAAATAAGAGTATGTCTTAATTCAGCTCTGCTCTTGATAGGTTTTACGTGCCCATGGCATTCAAAAGAATTAAAGAATCCTTTTTCTGAAGATATTTTTTTCCCTGCTCTGAGCTCTGGCAACCTACAAGCTGAGGAAGTGTTATGGCTCAAGGAAAGCAAATGAAATCTCTGCTTTTGGTCCAAAACCTTTAGATCTGCAGAAACTCAGGGAGTGGTTTGAAGCTGCCTGGGTACACCAGTGCTTATTAGTTCTAAATTCCAAACTCAGCAGAATTTCTAAATTCTGCTGTCTAAATTCTTAAAGAGGGAGGGACATTGCAGAGGGAACAATTAACAGAATCATTATGACTGAGGGAGAGGGGGGCAGAGGAAGAAGCTTTGCAGCAGCCCTGGCTTAGCACTCAGACTTATGCAGGGTCAAGCAGCTGCTAAAAGGTGACAGTCCCAAAGGAGAAAAGAGATTCAGCCCCCCCAGTCTCCTCTGCTGGACCTCTTGCTGGTTATTTAGGCAGAGGTCTTTCCTCTCTCTGTGACACAAGGAAGAACTGGAAAGCCTGGAAGCAGGACTGTGCATAAATCACTGTTCTGAATAATCTACAGTGTCTGAGCATTTCTCATTCAGCCTCTCCCAGCTCCAGCAGCTAAAAATAGGCACCTCTGATAAAGGCATTTCTTTAAGACAGTTCAGCTGATGCTCCAGGTGATGTATTCCCCTTCAGAGATGTGCTCTCTCATCTTCTTGGCAAACAGGGATGGGCAATCCAGGTTACCAAAGGCTTTCTGCTGAAGTGGCAGCCACCAGAGCTGCAAGAGCTTGATCCAGCAGAGAAAGCAACCACAGTGAGGCTGAAGCTTCTGTTACTGCCATGTCCATACCTGTGGGTGTGGAGTGGCAGTGGGGACAAGCCTGTGGCCAGGCAGACACAGCACACCCATTCTGCAGATGAGGAAAGGGAACAAAAGGAGCTGGTTCATCAGAACACCCTTTCCAAGCACCAGGTTCTGTGCTGATACACACGTTCAGATAAGTCAGATTAACACCTAAGACTTCAGGATTCTGATTTGCAATGATTTTCTTTGACTTACTTGTTAATGAATTCTGATTTTTAAACCTGCTGCTGCCTCCTGCAGGACAGGCAGTTACTCACACGTGTATGTTCTGCCCATTCACTTCTCCTTTTCCAGGTGAATTCAGAACAACTGCAGCACCAGGGATATTTCAGCAAAGGGTGAGCTCACATCCAGAGAGATGCTTGAGGCAAACTCCATCTTGTCAAAATCCTGAAAACCACTTAGTTCTACAGCTGCTGTGGTAGAATGAACCAGAAGGCTCAGCCCCTCTCAGAAGGCTGTAGCTTTCCTTTCTGCAATGAAGATTGCTGCAGCAGACACTAATGGCCTGTCACTGCAGAAATCCCCTCAGAAATCCCAGCTATATTGCCCTCTCAGGGAAGGTTTTTCTAATATAAGCAGAGAAAGATTTCATTTAATGAGAAAAGAAACCACACTTAATGTAAACCTAAGGAACTGCAAACAGTTTTGTACTCCCTAAAATCTGTTCATCTGTACCAACTTCTATTTCTTTTATATTATAAAGTTTTCAAAAAATCAAACCTTGACAAAAAGGAAAGTGTTACCATCAAATCTTATTAGAGAAATAACTATTTTGTGAGAAATAAATCTATGCCTCATCAATGGGAAAGTGAAGATTTAACTTCCTTCCTTGGAATTCCTTAAGCTATAGAAACTGGAGAGAAAACATTTCATGCAGTATGATCCTTTGAAAGTCAAAATTGTCTGTAATCCTGATTTCAAATTAAATATAATCCTTCTTTAAGCCTCAGCATGCACATTTATTTTGGAAATCAATGCTATTTATCCTGCCTACCATAATTAAATGCACTTAATTTTTGTTATAACTAAAGTTTGTAGACTGAAAAAGGGAAAAAGAGAAAATCTTACTAGTCAGGAGGTTTCCAGTGTCATTGCTAAGGGTCACCAATAAAATGACCACGTTGGTGGAGCAGCCCAGGTCCTTGCACTAGAAGGTTACTATCAGTTTTTTATCTTGTGCTTCAGTAACTCAGAGCTAAGAGCAAAGTGCAGCACGTAAACCCAATGATTTTCAGGTTTTTAGTGAGGGTCACCTTTTGTTGATGTGAACTTTGCTTTCCTGGTGCTCTAGATTGATTACTGGATATAATTAGAGCAGTAGATCAGCTCAAACTTAAGCAGAACACGGACTTTCAATGCAGTCCATACTGCTTGGGTTATTCTGGAGTGACTAAAAACCCCTAAAACAACTAATGGAGGGCAGAGGGCTGGCCTTGCTTGTCAGGAACAACCCTGCAATGTTCCGTGCTGGCTGAGAAGGTCTTGAGGCAGCTATCCCAGCAGAGCAGCCCATGGTCCTGCTTCCCAGCTTGTGTCTTCTGCAGCTCCATGTCCTTCAGGGATAACCACATCCAGGGCTGTTTTTCCCAGCAACTTTATGTAGGCAGCAATACGTGTGGGGCATGTTTTGGGGACATAGAGGAACAATCATGGTATTTAAGCTTAATAAACAAAAGGTAAATAGGAAATAGCACACGCATGGTAAACAGAAGCAATATGATGAAAACTGCATGTGACACCTGTTATTTGCTGAATTTGGCAATGTTTTGCACTCTTTCAGGAGAGTGGGGTTGGGTTTTGGCTCTCTTTTCTACCATGGTGTGGTGAGCTCTTGATGGTAGAACTTACAGCAGGAAACAAAAGGGAACAAAGCAAATAAAGAAGTTATTGTTTCCTGAGAATTAGAAGCTCAACAAGTAGATGAACTTATTTCTTTTTCAGCCTCCAATACTCATCCAGCCACCTGTCTGCAATAGTTAGAGACACACTGTAACCTCCCAACTGAAGGGACAAGAATGCAGTAACAGGAATTGTGAGAGTCACTGCTTGACATGCAGTCAGGTTTTATCCTTGTGCACTTTGCTGGTTTTCCATCTTGTTTGGATCCTTGATCTGAGGGCTTGCTTGGCTGCCTTGGCTTCCTTTTTGCTTGTGGTAGTTGTGGGGAGTTCAAGGGCAAAAGCTGCACTTTGATTTATGACCTGGAGACAATAAAAGCACCTGGGGGTTCTTTCTGATTTAATCTAAAAGGCTGGGAAATTTCTGAATCCTCTGAAATTGTGACCTAGAATTGTACCACATTTAACTGTGCAGTGGTTTCTGTACTGGAGGGTGAGCTGAGCAGCCCATGAGCCTTTTCCATTGCACAAGTGTAGTATTTAGCATTCAAATGGCAACCTGTGCATTGAGCCAAACCCAATTATTTGCAAATGAATCCGTGCATCCTCAGGGGGAGGACAGTAATACAAAGTGCTGGTTTGAAATGTCAGCTTTGCCGTGGGAGAATTCCCATGTTAACTATTTCCCACCTAATTTTAGGCCAGCTGAAATTGGAATTCACTGAAGTTTGCAAAGAAAATTCTATCTTCAATAAAAGCCATGGCAGGTTTCAGCTTGCTCCATTGTGAAAGTCATGCCAATGTGAAAAGCAAGTTTTTCACTGAACTCTGGCATCTTAACCAGAGCTGGCACTCATAGGCAGTGCTGTAATTATACATTATATTAACCACTGTGAAATACTGAGTCTTATTAAGATAGCCAAAAGCCTCCTTTAGAGTTGATTTATTAGAGCTTGAAATTAACTTTTCACAGTCCAGCTCAGAGGGAGCAGTAGATATGGAACTTCAGCTCTCTCTGCAGGAAGTGGCCCCATGGTTATGTCCCCTGCTCTCTCCTATCCTTGCAAGGCATGTCCCCTCTGTCAAGCCCCCAGAGCTCAGTCATGCCAAAGCAAGGGGCATCAGCTCTCAGCATGATAACCTCCATAATCAATGTCAGTGCCAACCTTGTGGTCTCTTGGAATGAGAAAAAAAACAACTTAAAAAAAGCCCACATTTCCCCTGAGCTCACCTGGGTGGCTGGTGGGCAGAATGTTCCACTCTGGGGTGTCTGCAGCTGAGCATTTTTCCTCCTTCTGACAGTACTTAGGATAAGGCTGGGATGTCAGGAGCTCAGGCTGAAGTTCTGGCCAAAGTCAAGTGGGTAGAAGTTCTTTGTTGTTGTGGCCAGTGGTAGCCCAGCCTTGCCCACCCACAGGGCATGGGGCCACCTACTTCTTGTCTTAGAAGTAGCTTGGGAATACCTGTGTCAGTCCTTAGGGTGACTAATGTATTCTGTCAGCTTCTGAATGGATTGGAAATACCATACTTCACAGAATTTGCAAGGTAGTTGGGATTCTGGATTTTTTATATCTCTTTTTTTTTTAAATTTCATTTTTACCCTTGGCTTGCCCAGAGAACTTTGGTGTTGTGCACCAGGCTCCCAGGAAACAGGACTGAATTAACATGGGATGGTGGGAAGGCAGCTCCCTCCTGTTTAAATTAAAACTAAGCCACACCAGAAGTTGCCAATTAAAAAGAAAATGAATGACTTTGCTCTCTCTCTCTCTGCAGGTGACCTGTCTCCACGATTTCTTTGGGGATGATGATGTGTTCATTGCCTGTGGTCCAGAAAAATTCCGCTATGCACAGGATGACTTCTCCCTGGATGAGAGCGGTAACACCAACCACACCCTCCTGTCTCTGCCCTTATTTCATTGGCTTCTGTCAGATAAGAATGCTGCCTGCTTTGGTTATGTTTTGTGGGTTTTTTTAAAGACCTAGTAAATGGAATTTAGCATCCTTTTGTGATATGTGTACAGTCAGCAGGTATTAGAATTGGGCTGATACTGACTGAGGTGGCCCAAGTCAGAAGAGATGGGGTCCTACACCATTTGAAAGCTATTGCAAAGTCTGGGGGTGAATATCCTTTTCATTTTATCCAGGTGCAGTCAGACAGATACATTTTCCTTGAGAACTAAACAGCAGAAGGACTCTTGTCCTTAGGTACACATGTGAACATAAAAACTGGGAACAAGCACAGTTAAAAGAAAAATCATTCCCTCCACTGCTTGCTCCTGCTGGTTCAAAAACCAGGGCAGCAGTTCCCTTTTTAGATGGGGGAGTGGGACAGCACCATTATTTGTCCCTGTTACAACTGCAGCACAGGTGTGTAATAATGTGAGTTTCCCTGATCAATTAAGCCATGAGATCTTTGATTTCACAGAATATACAGAGCTTGTTTGTAGGAGTTACTCCCTGCCCCACCTGGTAACTCGACACACCAGCACCTTGGGCTGTCTGCTGGTGCCAGGGAGTGCAGGAAGAGAAAACAAACATAACTTTGATCACTTAAACTAGAAGAACATGTGGTTTCCACCACTCAGGCTCATTTCTCAAAGCTCTTGGTACCCTGTATAAGCAACAGGAGCCTCATGCTGTCTTATGTGCTACAAACTGAGTTGAAGACCAAAGAGGACTTTTTCTGTTTACCAGGAAGTCAAGCAGCCTCTAATCTTCAAACACTGTATTTTGATGACTCCTTTGCAAGCCTGATTTTATTTGATGTTGACCTATGTACTCCAGATGAACCCATTTGATGGTCTTGGGTAATTCAGAGAAAGTTTCCAAGGCTCAGCTGTAACTTCACAGGCAGAGAGTAAAGCTTCTGTCAGACTGGGGAAGCAATCTGTAACCTGAGCTTCATATTTTTTTTAACACTTGGTAGCTGAGTCAGCTCCACGGGGAGTTCCACACTGTAAAACAGTTTGGATGCAATCCTAGCAGAACAACTTGATGGGAAGCCCAGCTCTCTGCCTACACTCCTGGTTACTACTGATTTTTCCAGCTTGGATTTCTTTCACAAAAATGAGCCCAGCCTGTTGTTAGGAAGGCACCAAGTAACTGCAGCTCTCAGTGGTTGTTTCAGGGGAGTGCAGGGAGCAGAGGAAGAGCTATTAGCCAGCTGTGTTTTCCCATTAGACACCTCCATCCTTTCTTGTTATGAATCAGATGCTGCAAGGAGAACTCTGAGTCCTGAGCATGAATGTCACTTATTAAAATCTCCTCTGTCATGGGGTACTTTTCCTTGCCTCTTTGGATGACATGCACTTGGATTGCTGGTTATTATGTTCACTCTGGCAGGACACCAGGAAACAAAATGAGAAATAGCATAAGAGAGGATTATGTCATCTTTTTTCCTCCTGACTGCCCACCACAGCTTCCACCCTGTAATCCCTGCTGCTGAGCACCTTCCAGATGATGTGGTTTTGTCTCATTCGTGCCCACTGGTTTCAGCATCAGCCCATCGAAATGGCACATCCCCTATGATGTTCAGCAGAGTCAGCTTTCCACCTTATGAGCCTTGCTTCAAGCTGTGCAAATGCTCCAGGATTGCCTCTGGTGTAGCAACACTTGCCAGTGGCTGAGCTGGAGGAATTCCCCTGAGTCAGCCTTTCTGTGCTGGAAGAAGCAAAGCTGGGTTTCTTTCTTTTCAAGGAATTTACTCCTCTGGGAAGAAAATAACATTGAAGACTCTTGAAAAGATGCAACATAAATGATTTTCACTTTCTAGGTTTATTTATTTTAGGTGACTAAACACAGATGTCTGATACCCTTTGAGACCCTCGTGGTTTCTGAGATCCCCAGATGATAGATGAGTGACAGGTATCACACAGGGAACCCAGGGAGACCCAACCTGCTTGGGGGAGGCTGTACTGCAGTGTATCTCACTGAGCATTTGGTGCCTGCAGCTGTGCAAGCAAATCATGCTCTAAGATTGAAATGTTCACAGAATCCTAGAATGTCAGGTTGGAAGGGACCTGAAGGATCATCTGGTCCAGCCCTTCTAATATTATTGTTTATGTCAGATGTCTCAGCACCCCGTTGAGATGAGACTTAAAAGTTTCCAAAGTGGGGAATCCACAACTTCCTCTAAGAGACCATTCCAGTGTCTGACTGTCCTCAGAGTGAAAAATCTTTCTTCTTGTGTCTGATCAGAATCTCCTCAGAAGCAATGATGGGGAAGACTTTTAAAAAATTTTTAGGGATGGTCAAAACTTATTTTCATAGGGCCACTGTTATTTTGGTAAATATTTCACAAATGATGATGACTTTGTGTAGCAAAAATATAAGTGCTTATTTTTCTTCCTTGAAATACCAAATAGCTCAGCAGTTGGCAGTTTAAGGAGAGCCCAGAATTGTTACCACTTGGCAGTACAGCTGAGGGGCCAATGGAGACTTGGTGTTTGGTTGCCTCCTGCTTTTGTTAAGCAGATGTAAGATCCTGAAAAAATATTACTTCTGCAATGACTGAAGGGGATTCTTCCTCATGTTTTAGCTTGGCTGGTTAGCATCAGGAGCAGTTATTTGCCCACTGTCCCTAGTGGTTATTTCATAGTGTCTCATCAAACACTGGATGCTTTAGAACTGAGGAGACATAGTCTGCCTTCCACACCTTCCCCTCCCAGTCATTACTGCTCTTCATGTGTAAAAAATTTGGCTTTATCAGGACTTTATCAGAGCCCTACAAGCTTCATCATCTGTGAAAAGTAAAGTACCTCTGAAAAAAAAATCACCTAAGTTTCTCTATCCCTGATTTACAGTTTCTAAGGTCCATTTAGCAGGAGAGAGAATAAACTCATGGTTGGTTTAACTACCACTGTGCAGCATCCTTGGAGCACAGGGCAGCCTCTCTTCAGATTCTTGGAGTACATGACCCAACTCTCTTGCAAGCCATCTGAAAGAAGGGACTGTCTTTTGACTGCCTGAAAATGAGGAAAGCCTGGGGAAAAATTTCAAGCAATTACATTTTCATAGCTATACTGCTCTCTAAGTAAATAGCACACCCATTTAGGTCAGACAGCTTGTTTTCGGTTGACCAATTATTCATCTGCCCTGTGCTGCCTTAGTTGATTCCCATTAGGGCACCCAGTCAAGGGAGTCCTCAGTCCAGCCCATGCAAGCTGAGCTGAACTTTTCCATAAAAAAACTGTTTCTCTGTGGAACATCTAATTCACATCTGTAAAAAAGATCTGGTTTTCCTATCTTGGAGAGGATGATGAGGTGAGAGCAGTTAGCAACTGACAAAAAGGAAATCCCTTTTTTATTGCCTTCTTAACTGGGTTAAGTTAATAACTTGAGGGGTGGAAAGGGCTTTTTCTGTTTGCTCTCAGTGTAAATAAACTCTGGTTTTGAAGACCTGGCATGCCTGAAATCCTGGGACACACAGAGATTTGTTAGCATTTCAGTTCCCTTCTGCAGGACCCTGTAGATCATGTTTACATTTTCCACTCTTCCTGGCCTATTTATTTTCTAAGAAAACACAGTTGGGGTTCTCATCTGCTCATGTCTTTTGAGTACCTAAATCTACTAGACTTGTTTATACAAACCTTTATGAAAGGGATGAGTGGCCAGGAGAGAGGATGTGCTTTGTAAAACTGTTTTGTCTTCTTTGCTTTCTGCATTTGAAAGTTGCAGCTTGTTGAAACCACAGAAGAGGCTGATTCAGGCTGGGTGGAAGTCTCCTGGGGCAGATGTCCCATCTGCCATTTAGAGACCTTGAAATCATGCCACGAGCTGTTTGCTGGCTTTCTGCACCTGCTTGAGTTGCACTCATTGTTCCTGCTACCAGGTCTTCATGCAAGAGTGACAGCAAATTAACTGGGTTATTGGGCTGATTCTGCCCTCAGTCAGTGCTGACCATTTTCATTGTGCTGTTTGGTGAGAAACATGGCAAGGGGAGGGCAGAAAATCTTGGGTGGGACACAAGTATGGAGTTGGGCCCTGCTAGGGAACCAGCCTGACCTCCTAGTGTCTCAGCACCTTCTCTAGAGAAGCAAAGCTGCTCATTATTTTGCCTTCCCCCTTAGAAGTCTTCATCCTGGAGAAAATGTTGAGATCCCAGCTTTTCCCTTCCTGTTGATGTTTTCTCCAGGTCTTTGGAGACAAAGCACCGAGCTGCCCATGGGTGTTTCATATCTGTGGCCATAAAGAGTGAGAGTAGGTGGGGACATAACCAGGGTTATTGTCTCTTTCCTCAGAGTGCAGGGTGATGAAGGGGAGCCCTGGGACTGCCACGGGCAGCAAATCCTCTCCCACCCCTCAGAAGAGCTCAGCCAAGAGCCCAGCACCCATGCGCCGGAGCAAGTCCCCAGCTGATTCAGGTAACCACCAAGATGGTGAGTGAATCTTTTCTGCTCTCTGAATATTACCTGTGCTCAAGAGAAAAACACATCTTGTGTGGTGCTGGCCACACTGAGCTTTGGTGTTTGGAGGGTGAAACTCAGCATTTTTTAAAAAGCAGCTGGGGCTATGGATGAGGGCACTTCATAAATATTGGAGAGGAGTTCTGGGGTTGGTTAAGTGCAGTTGAGGCTTTAGGTCAAACCACTCACAGTCTCACAGCCTCCTGCACTAAGGAAATTTAAAAAGAGTTTTCCATTTCCCAAGCAGGAAGTCAAGGCCCCGCAGTGCTCCTGGATGCTCCCTACAGATACAGAGTGATTTAGAATAATCTCCTGTGCAATGCAAATGTTAATTATTGTACAGGGTGGAAGTGTCCTCTTCTAATCATTATCTAATGAAGACTGCTGACCTTGTGATTGGAGAACTGGTGATGGGTTTATTGATGTGATACTGAGACATTCATTCTGTACTAGAGGAGAAGGAAAATGGGAATCCTCTTTTGCTGCAGCAGCAGCTGGCACCATTGGCAATGCCTCCCTCCCTCTTCAAGAGCAAGTGGCTTGGTGGTGTGGCACACCTGGAGAGCTGCAGAGCCTGGAATTGAAAGGCTGGGCTGAATATCCCACTTCTGGGAATTGCTGGTTTTTAGAGTCATGACAGAGTGTGGATCTCTGTGAGTGTCATCTCTCTGCCTGGTTTTTTTCCAAAAGAAAACCAGACATGGCATCTCAATCAAATGGCCAAATCACCAAATAAGCACTTCAAGATTCCAGGAGATCTTCATAGCTTAAATTCAAGTGAGCCACAGTATTATAACAAGTGATATAAAATAGAAATTGCTTTTCACTTTCACAGTACCATACTGCATGTGAACTCCACACCACAGTTGACCATCAGTAGATATTGCATTACTGGGCATAAATTTCTCCTGACAGTATTCATAAAGATTTTCCTCAGGAAGCAATTAGTTAGTTAAGGTCTCTTGATATTCTTCAAATACTTAAAGAAACAATGTGAGATTGGCTGGCACATGCTGGCACAGAGTTTTCCTTCAAGATTCCAGTGTGGGCCATTCTTAAACTCAGGCTTGCTAAAACCTAAACAGTTTTTACAATCCCAAATGCATGGTAAATTGTGCAGGTACATTAGAGGCATGATGGAAAATATGCTGTTAGTTTAAAACAAACAGACAACTCCCACCCAGTGATCTGGGGCATCAGCTCATGTTTGAGTTGTGAAACAGCACTTTAGCCTCCTCCATAAGCATCAGCTGCTGATTACTGCCAGAGATGGACTTCAGTGCCTGAACATGTAGCCCAGTGTGAAATGGCATCTATAGTGCTCCTGATTTTAACTGAGTGACTCAAAGGAACAAAATGGTGACTGAGCTGATGAACACACTCAGCAGAGCCTTTCAGAAGGAGATTAAGATAACCAGAAGTGCAGAACAATAGACAGCTCCTGGGTTTAAGGCCAGTAATGAAGGACAAATCAGGTTTCTTTAATCCATCTAGACAAGGGTCATGCCAACTTCCCTATGATTTCAATGCAGAAAAAATGGCAGCCTCCCCTGCTTAATAAGAATAAAAAATAATGGTATTCTCTGAGCACTGGAAAGATAATCAAAGACAGTTGTTTTCTCATGATAGAGAGAGAAAAAAAGAATGCCATCTTGTAGTCTTGTCCCTTAAATTAGTAATAAAGTGGGTCTGCACATTACTTGTGTAAGTGATCAGAGTCAATATTTACAGAAACACTCAACAGGCTTAGCTGGATTTTGAAGTTATCACAATAAAAAGGCAAGGAATGCTGAATGAAGCCTGATTAATAAAAGATTATTTGACCTATTTTTTCCTCAGCATTCTCACCTATTTTGTTTGTGAAAGGATTTAAAAGCAGTTCTATTTAAAGTACATTAAATATTTTTGCTGCGTGTTAGATCTCCCACTCATTTGTACCTTCTGTCTTTGCTGTGGTTGCTGTTTAGCTGAAGTTTCCTTGATTCTAAGATACTAGATTCTGTTCTTTTCAGTTCTTTTCCAGGTAGGTTTCTGTGTATTTTATATATATATTTTCTCTAA
This sequence comes from Calypte anna, assembly GCF_003957555.1. NCBI lineage: Eukaryota > Metazoa > Chordata > Aves > Apodiformes > Trochilidae > Calypte > Calypte anna. The sequence goes on along the minus strand of NC_044247.1, from coordinate 15,873,725 downwards.
GGCCATTGTAACATATCTGGGCACTGATGGAAATGCAGATTCTGAAGTAAATCTTTATGCTGCTTAAGTGAGAGAAGTTTGAACACTTCTTGATGCTGCCAGCAGGTAGTGGACACAAGTAGAAAGTCACTGTTACAGCACAGAGAACTGAAACTGCTTCAGCAGAGCTTGCTAGTGCTAATTCTGAGGGTGTAATGTTGCCAGCATGCAAACATTGCATCTGCTTCCTCTGCCATTCACTGGAAGAACACTTCTGATCCTCCTGGGTCAGCAGAAATCACCCACTCCTCACTCAAAGCTGTGGCAATGCTTGCTGCCTGAACAGCACTCTGCTCCCCACAGGCTGGGGGATGCAGGGGCTTGTGCTTTATTCCAGTCTCCTCCACTGCCTCACTCCCTGGCTCTGAGTGCATCACTGGAGCTGCTCGTGCCTTCCTTCCCAAGGGATGGTCCAAGACACTGGTAACCACCCTGTATACAGAGCTCTGTGATCTCCCCAGGGAATCATGCACAATGAAGACCTTTGAGGCTCTTTATTTGGGGATTTTTGTGCATTCTGAAAGCATCTGGAGAATGATATTGCTAACACCAAAGCTGTTAGCAGCACAAGATGCCAGAAACAAAGGACATCTCCAGCAGCAGAGTGGCTGAAGCAGCTGCTCCACAAGGCCACCATGTACCCTCCAGTGGATCACCCAGCAGCCTGGGTACCCTCTTAACACAGAGTCCCACCACACTGAACTGTCAGGATCTGCAGATGAACAACCACAGCTGGGTGGGCTGATGCTGTGTTAGCCATCATCACCTCAGGCTCTGCAGACCCCCATCTCAGTGGAGATGTCAGTCTGGAACCTTTCTGTGTAGGGATCTGCCTTCTGTGCCAGCTGATCTCCATTCATCTTTGAGATCCTTTGCTCCTTCTGGTTTTGGGTATGGATTTAGTGATCTACTTCTCAATGAGAAACCTAGATCCAGGTAAAAATAGCTTTCTGGGAGAGCCATAGATAAAGCAGACTGCTGGCTGCAGTCCTGTTTTCTCTGGTGACACCCAAAGTTTTGTTCCTGGCTGTGGTCTCTAGGGCCACCTCTGAGTGAGAACAACAGAACACAGAAGGAAATATGTGTAGCAAGTCTAGAAATGTAGCACTGAAAAGGAAGCAGCCTTAAAGCCATTTAATTGCTCCTGTCACCAGTGAGATGTGACCTGCAGTGTATTGTCTGACTGTCTGGTTACAGCAATCCTGGCAGTGAGCCACTAAGTAAGTGGTCAGCTCCCATTCCAAAATAACAAGGATTAACATGGAGCAACAAAGAACACATGAACACAATATTTTGTTAAGAGTCTGTCAGGAAAAAGGCTGTGCACAGAAGTGTAACTGCACAGGGAGTGCCAGCTCAGTGGAGTTCAGTGGCTGAATTGCTGCCTTCTGCTGGAGGTAATTTGCCTCCTGCCTAGATGTGTCATGGCCTCACTGAGAAAAGCTCAATTCCCTCTAGGCAGCCAGAGCCCTTCAGCTCCAAGGATATTAAAAAAATGAGGTGGTAGCTAATCCACAGAAACATGTTAAATATTGTTTCCCTGGCACGGTACTTTTATCTCTTTATTTACAAAACAGTCATTGAAATGAATGAATGAAAATGAAATGAATGAATGAATGGAAAAGAAATGAATGGAGAAGTGTCTTGGTGTAAGCAGATGGTAACACACCACAGCCCTTATATTCCCAGGGGAAATTCTTTCTTCCTTCTCTTTTTAACCCCCAACACACATATATACCTTCTCAGTGTGCTTCTGGTTTGACCCAACTATTTCTCCAGACACTGCTGTTCATTCCTTCATGGTTGTTCAGTTTCATTCCTTCATCTCTTGGTTCAGTTTGACTGAAAGGCCCTGGCTGCTTGGCCAGCACTTCCCCCTGGACTTCTGATGTATCCTTTAGTTTCCAGTCTCTTTGGTGCTGGAGCTGTGGTGCAGTTTTTCATCTACATCCTCCACTTAACTCCCCCAAATGTACTAGTTTAGCACTTTTCAAGTTTATATTAAGCATTAAAAAGTGGCTGAGGATCCATTTTGCTCTATGTTTATCAGGGGTAGGAAGGATTTTGATTTAATCTTTAATAAGAGATATGTAGATCCAATATTAGGAACACTTTTTGATTGTAAACATCTTAATCACTGAAGCAGGTCAGACTTTGTGCTTGTAAAAAATAAGGTCTCTATTGGGGACCTAAATATCTGTGATCCCAATTGAGAGCACAGAACTGGAGTTCCAAAGCTTCTAGGTTTATTTCTACCCTCTGTTTTTCTTTCTATGAAGTCAGCTTTGCTAGATGACACAGCTTAGAGCAATAAAATCCAGACTAAATTACACTTACATTATACCATCCAGTTCTTTCTAACATGACAGAGGAAAACTGGGCATCAGGAGCTCAGTCTCTGTGCTGCTGCTGAGAGATTACTGAGATAATCACTGAGATTTAAATGGGGTAGGTCAGTATGAAGTTTGGCAAAATGTCTTTAACAGGCCACTCCCATGAGAACAAACAGACTGAGCTAAATCTCAGGGGAGAAATACAGGGGAGAAAATAATGATGTCATTTGGCATCTCTTCTTTGTTATAAAAATAGTAATTTGTCTTACAGCAACTCTCATAACAAACAAGGTTTCAGTTGTATACTTAATGTGCTGTAATAGGAGGGTTTATGGTTTTTAGAACCAATGTGATCTTAGTCCTCTGCAGCACAGGGCCACAGGTACCTCAGTCAAATTTGTCATCTCTTTCCCCAGCTTTGCCTTGGTTTGGCTCTGGGAGCTGCTCACCCAGGCTCTGAGGCACCTCTGCTGGACTTTGATTTCTCAGTCCTCTTATGGAAGGGTTTGGATAGAAGGACAAAAACATATTCAGGAGGCAGCAGCAATTAACAAAACAGGTTCAGAACATCAGTCTGTCCTGACTGCAGACCTGGCTCCCCAGGGTCATTAGATATGAATGTGTTAAAAAGGCAGCAGATGTCTTTTGGATTGCACCCATGACAGAGCAGCTTGTTACCCACTTGTGCTCCCTAGCTGACAATCCAGAGTACACATCCAGGGGAGAGACCCCTTCTCCAAATATGATTGAAAAGGGTGCTAACACTGCAGAGCTGGGTGCTTGGAAGTTAGGAGGTGCCTGAGCAAAGGGTGCCTGTGCAATCTGAATTCTTCCACTCCTGAATAAATATGATAATGGAGCCTTTCTTATTCCCACAGTCTCCCCTGTCCCTGAGGGCAGTATGGCTCATGCTCACTAAATGAGCCCCTATTTATACATTTGCTTCCTGCTCTCCTTGTCCTGGTTGTTGCCTCTCTTTATTTCCTTGGTGACACCTCAAACCCTGATCTGGAGACAAAACTATCCATGTTTTGTGGTTCTTCCTCTCAGCTCTTGTGATGTGTGAGCATGTACTCCTCAGCCTAGGAACTCATCTGCAGAACTCTGGGAACCCCAATGGAGCAAGGACAATCAACCTTATTTAACAAAAGTATAGAAGTAGAGATAGCTCCACACATATTGAGCACTCTCTGTGATCCTTGGGCCCTGTTTTTTCCAGTTCTGTTCATTGATAACAATGTGAGTTCAAAGGATGGACCTCACTAAGCTCCTTTACAGGTCTTGGTGCTTCCCATTGCTGGAAATTCAGATCCAGAGTCCCAGTCATCCAAGCAAACCTGAGCAACACTCAAGCAACAACTGTGTATGAAAAGTTTGGCTAAAGTGTCTGTGGGAGGTGCAGGCAGAGAATTCAGTTTGGATTCATTCAGATCTTGAATTAATTCAGAATTCAGGATCTCTTGTAGCCATCTCAAAGCTGACATCAGGCTCTATTCTCCACCCTCCCTCTCACTTGCTGGCCAAGCCTGATTTATCTTTCATGTACAAATTGTCTTGTGCCCTGGAGGAGGTGAGGATCCAGTGAAACAAGGTGGTGCACATTTTCATGCAATTAAAGAATGTGTCAAACAAAAGGGCTTCAAGATAAACTGAGGTTGCAAAGCAAATGCAATGACATAAATAAGACATAAACCACAAACAATAATGCAGTGGGGAAAAAACCCACATTAATTAAGCTGAAAGTTGATTAGAGACCATGGCTTCCAATAGCTGAGCTTAGGTGAGAACTTTATCTACCATAAATCATCAGATTTTAGAGGAGCAGCAGTGTTATGCACCAACTGGGATCTGCTCTTTGCCTCTTGGTGTTTTCTTGCATTTGAGTTCAGAAGCAATGCATGCCAGTTTGATTCTGAGCACTGTTCTTCAGTATCAGACACCAAGAAAATGAAACCTGGCTTCTTAATTGTTGCTCCTGCTGCAAAACTCTTTGTGAGTGTAATGATATACATCCCTCTCATTGGATTTCTGACTTGGATGTCACATCTGTTTTTTCATTGGTGCTCATAAAATATTAACATCCCTGCTGTAGCACTTAAAAGTCTCATTGGATCAGGGGATTTATGTCCTTCCTTGCAGCAATTACATCTGTTTGCTGTACCCTGACCATCAGGCTCCCAGGCTTCCTGTTCATGAAGGGAAATTTGGGTTTTCGTAGAGTTGTGAAGTGGAATTCTTTCTCTTAGGAAGGATTATCTCCTGCCTCAGGATCAGTGGCAATTGGAAAGAAAGAAAGTGGCATTTTTGAAATTAGAGATGAATTCTAGCTAATACAGATCATATTAGTACTATTGTACCTCACATTTAACAGGAAACCTCCCAAAGAGGTGGACAGGGAACATGCTGCACCCTGTGCTTACACTGGGGCTTCATGAGGGTCATTTAATCCCAGCAGGCTTCACCCAGGGCATTCCAGGCAGCTGTTGTGTCTCATTTATCTTGGGTATGTTTGAGATCTAACACTACTTATGTCCCATATCTGCAGCCTCTGGTTTCCACTTATGCCCTGCGGTTTCAATTGTGTTAATCTGTTTGAGAACACAGAAATAGTTTTTCTGTTGTTTGGTTTTGTTCCTGGTTATGTATATCTTGGTGAATATTTGTAGTGTAAAATACTGCTCCTTCAATATATTTTGTATTTTACAGCCTATTATCCTGAACAGCTGAAATCCTTGAGTTGGCTGAATATCCCTGCTGTTTGCTTGGTTTTTTTTTCCCCTGCTTAACATGAATAAACTGCAGTGTTTCTGTCTTCCATCTCCCCAAAGGAGAAAGAAGATCTTCCTCTTGCTTATCTGATTGCCAGTCTTGTTTTCTGACAGCAAATGGGACCTCAAGCAGTCAGCTGTCTACACCCAAATCCAAGCAGTCCCCAATCTCCACACCAACCAGCCCAGGGAGCCTCCGGAAGCACAAGGTATTACGTTTCTTATACCTTACTACATCTGCTTCTTCCTTACTCTACTCAGCTGGGTGGGACATTTAACTCATGGCCATGATCACATAATCACATGATCATTATCACTTCTGATGAAACAGTGGGAAAGTTGCCCTGCTCTTACAAGATGCTGAGCAGTAAATCATTGGCCTTTTCCTTTTGCTGGAGTCTCTAATGCATGCTGGAGATCATCCCTATGGATCAGAAGAGATGGTTTAACCCTGAGCTTTTATAATTATTTTAATTTACAAGTTAATGATGGATATGATCTTCATATAAATCCTCTCTTGAAAAGCCTTAAGTATTGGCAAATCTGGTCCATCAAACAGCAAAAGAAATGCAGATGTTACTGAAGTTCTAAGACATCACTTTAATTATGCTTCCCAGGGACTTTTTTTAATTATTTAAGGCCATGCTCTGTTTTACAAGAAATAAGTGAATTTTTACATCTGGTGTAGCAATTGTGTTCTGATGGAGTAGCTGTTTTTCCTGGTAACAGCCAGAGTGCCTAACAGGGAGCACAGCATCCTAGTAGAGATCAGTAAACCTGTGCTGGTTCATAAATAATTTGTGTATTGATTTATTTAAAAGGTAGAGCAGCAGTCCCAGCTTTTTCTGCTCCTGCTAGTGTCATTCTGCCCCGAGTCCACATTATCATTTCCATGGGCTTTCTCATCTCTGGAAGAGCCACAGTCTTGGCTTATACAGAATTTGGAAGTTGGGCATAAATGTCAGTGTGAGAGGAGAGCAGTTCTTTTTTAGTAACCAGAATGTATATCTCAACCTAAGAGTTTGAAAGCAGTGACCTGAAATTCTGGAAGAGTAATTAAAAAATTCTGCCAGTGGTGAGGTTTTGGAGTCACCCAGCCACGTTTTCCACTGGGGTGTGGTTTGCACAGGTTGAACTCATTTTGTTTGAACAGTATGGCTTTTTTTCTGAGAGTGACGAGGGGTAGAAGCAGCTGGACTACAGTTGCTGTGATGATGGAACAGAGCCCAGAGGAGTCAAGGGGAAGAATTCCCCAAAAGTCCAACAGACTTTGGATTACACCTCTAACATGTCAGGGTTTGGACTGCAGACCTTTGGATGTGGTGTTGAATGGAATGGAGCCTGGGGTGGACATCTGGCTTCTCAAAAATCAGATCTCCCAAAAGATGGAGAAGCTGTAGTTACTCTGCTTTCCTTGACTTCCTTTAACAAAGCCATAGCTGAATCTAAACAAAATCTGTGTTTTTCTCAGGACTTCACTGATTTCAGCTGCTCAGTCTAAGCCTGAAGAAACACACTGATTTTAATGTGATGGGCCCAGATTTATTATTAATTTATAATTGAGAACAAGATCTGACCCACAGCCTGAATTCATCAATTACTTGTGTGTGTTTCAGCAAAAGAAATGCTGGAAACCACAGACCCAAAATACTTTCCAAACACTATCTCATTTAGGACTTTGGAGATGAGGCTTTGCTTCCTGGACTAAAAATACACCTTCTTTAATGTTTTATGTATATTTTCAGCTGCCTGATTTATGACCTTTCCAGTGAAGATCCTAGAATATTTGTAATGGATGGCCACTGCTGAGGGTAAAGCCAATCTACCCATGAGCTTCCCCACTAACTTAAGCTAATCAGCAAACATGAATGCAGCATTTTAGGTTGCCAGAATATTGATGCATCATTGTCTTCCTCCCAGAAGCAATTTCCTGCTTATGATGAAATCACTTTCCTTTTCTCCCCCTAAAGCTCAAGTGATAATTGCTTAGGATGAGTTCACCACAAAGCCCTATTTTACTTCTTCTTATATCAAGATTGCTGTGGATTTTCTTTCTGTGCGTTTGGGATTTTCTTCATTTTGCTCCCAGTTATTACCTGTCTGTGGGTCAGAGTTCCAAAAGGTCCAAAGAGAACTTCAGCCCTTGAGCCTGTTGGTGTACCTAGTTCCATGCAGAACTTTAAGGAATTTGAGTAAGAGGTTACCCTGGAAAGGGACCCTGGGAGAGCTTCACATCCAGCATATATATATATATATATATCCAAATAATAAATGTGGGATTATTTTCTTAACCTTTCTAATCAGTCAAAAATTACTTAAATTAAACAATAAATCATGGATTATGTGATTTCCTTAGAGATTTTCACTAAGGGTAGCTGTCAAACCAAGGTAAGATTCTTTGTTGTGGACTCAGGTTTGAAGAGACCTATTTAAGGAAATGTCTTTTATGCATGTGCAGTAATGGACACCTCCAGAAGTGATAAAATACTTCTCAAATTTATCACTGAACATTCATCTTCTTGTACCAGGATTCTTTTTCTCCTCTGTGCAAGTACCATCCCTTGATTTTAGCCTTGAACTGCCTGGACAGCTGGCAGCCCACCCAGTAACCAGGGCACGAGCCTTCCACCCTGTCCCTACAAACTGCCCTGAACTGGACCATTCAGCTTCTTTCTTATCCATGACCAAAGGTGGAAACTGATTGTGTGAGTTAACATTTTCCTTTCTTTTCCTACAGGACTTGTATCTGCCTCTGTCTTTGGATGACTCTGATTCCCTTGGAGACTCCATGTAAAGCAACACGAAGCTCAATGACCACACTGTTCAAGATACAGTAGAGTACTTCTGCCAAAATAAGCAGATAGGTGACTGGTGCTTTCAAATCAGAAAAAGGACACACAGTTATATGTCTTTTTTTTTTTTCTGTGATTTATCCTCTGTGCCACAAACCAACACCTACCAGTCGATAGAGATAGAGGGATACCATTCTCCTAAGTTACAGGGATGCAAAATGGGCATTGGGAGCAATTTGGGGCCAATATGCCAATGGTCCTTTGCATTTCCCATATTTTTTTTCCTTTTTCTGTTGCAACTATGTAGTTTTCCTAGCAATAGTAAAAGAGATCCTTCTAAGTGTGCAAATGGATCACTTGATGACCAATTTGCAAGCTTAAGTAAATGATGATCTCCACCTGTCCAAACTGCCAGTGTTTGCCAGCTCACCTGCTCCTCATTTGCAGCCCTGAATTCAGCACCTGCATACAAACTAACATTTATTTTGTTGTTGGAGGGAAGGAAGGGAAGTGATTGGCTAGTTTGATGCTTAATCTGCTAGCAGAAGCTTGGATGACACTTAGGATGCTCAGTCAGGTTAGTACAATAATGAGTCAAATATTGGGATTTGGCTAATTATTTTTTTTTTCAATTTATTGATTAAGCAAAAGGCAGCTGAGTTATCTGGAGTGGAACACCTTTTCCATGTGATCCAAAGATACTGCTGGCTGGTAGCAAATTTTCATACCTTCCCTATGGTATCTCTCTATCTCTCTTTGTAACAGGAATGCCTTGTGAACAGCCAACACTGAAAACACTGTGAAAATTTGTTTTCAGGTTCCACACCCTATAAATCACTTTTTATAGCAAAAAATCCATACACTTTTTATAAAGGAAAACCTTGTATCTGTGTTTTGGGAGTAAGGATTCAAGCTCCTTCTTTTTTATAAAAACTGGTAATTTTCTTTTGTTTAAAAAACACATTCAGAAAAATGTACAAAAAAAACCAACCAACAACTGCAGAACAGTAATAACAGCTCAGATGAGAAATCTTGTCATCACTGCCAAAATAGACACATGTAGAGGAAAAAGAAGGTCAGTTCCAAGTAATGAATGTTTTGATAGTTTTTGTATGTTTAAGATGACACATTTGGTTTTTTACACTTCAGTATTCCTAACTATGGCCAGATTCTCTAGTTCTGTAACAAATGGAATTTTGTGGTGTTCAAAAACCTGTATTTTAGGAAACTCTTCTAGGTGACAAAAACAAACTTACTGTATTTAAAGGAACCTTTTGCTATTATTAATCAGTAATGAACCCTACAGAACACAGAGCTCATCTCTTCAGGCAGGGCTGGTGGGTTTCACCTCCCCAAAGCTTTATCCCAGGCTAGCTGGCATTGCCTCCCTTCCTCATGGAATCAGCTTTTGGTAAAACTGACTGTTCCAGAACTTATACCCAAATGCAATCCCTGCAATCAGCTCTTCGTTTTGCCATGTCCACCTCTTCCCCTGCAGCCCCTTGTGATAGGAGTGAGCTGTAACTTTGTGATGCTTGATGCTGGGTGGTTCCCAAAGCCACTTCATGTTTTGTTTGCTTGCATTGCTGGTGTGCAACAACCTGGGCAGGCTGCATCTTTAGGGGTTCATCTGCTGATTCATACAATGCAATTTTAAAAGGAGATTTATCTGAGAGAGGCCAGGAGTGGGAATTATCAAGGGGTCAGAGTTATCATGCACCAAATTTGCACCCGGTAGTCTTAGTGCACGATTATTCACGCTCGGGAGTTTTGCACAAGAAATCCTTTGTTCCCACAAATAACTTCATTTAATTGAGTAACTTTCTGACTACGTGACTGCCAAATGATGGTTTCACCTCTTGTATATAGAATCCTGTTTTAGTTCAGAGGCTAAGGGCTGATGTTGAAGGTCTGGGGGGGAAGGGATGGCGGTGAGGACAAAGCAGAGGTGCAGCAGTCAGGACACCTTCATTTTGCCCTTGGCATGGGTAAGTTTAGTGTCTGAAAGGGAGCAGGTCTCTTAGTAACCCTGTGCCTCAATCTGTCTGTCTGTCCCCACAGGGACAACACTGTTCTACCTCACTGGGGGTTGTGAGGCCAAATGTTGGTTAATGTTTGTAAAGTGCTTTCAGATCCTCTAACAGAAGGTGCTGAAGTATTCTGGGTGCCGATTTGGTGATGGGTGCTAATTTTTGGCTGTTTAATCCTGTGGGTGCTACTTTGGAGCCTGGGTGTGACAAAATATGACTTTTTAAGCATAAGGATGTCAAAGGCCATAGTTATGCTAACAATATTATTCATCAGAGCTGTTGTCCTAGTGAAAGCTTTAGTGGGACAGGTACTCTGACATGCTTTTGCCCTCTTCTCTCTTCTGTTGGTGGAAATCTTGGAAGTCCTTTCTCAAGTGTCTTTCCAGGAACCTTGACTAGTAGTCATGACCCTGCCTGTTAGAGATGATGGCCTTGGGCTCCTCTCAAACGTGTTGTCACTTCAGTGACAGGCAATTCCTGCCACAGTCAGGGTTAGCATGTCCTGCCACCTTTCCTCTGAGTCTCAGCGAAACCAAGAGACCAGCCATGAAGTCACATCTGGGTTCTCTTGCAATTCTAGTAGTGGGAACTCCCCACAGGTCCACCAGGAAAACCTCAATCTTTGATATCCTTGGGCAGACTGAGCTGCTGGAGTTGGTGGTGGTAGGAGAGGAGCCTGAGACCTCTTTCATCCAGTATCTGAGCTCAGTTTGTGTCATTTAAAGCAAGATACCGAGAGGTGAAAGAACTTTGGATGGAGATTCATTGAGGTGGAGAAGTGGTTGCTTTTCTCTCCCTGCCACAAGTAATGTTTGGTTATTTGAAGAGGTTTTTCCTGGTGGAGCATGCCAAGGAATCATTGAGGCCTTTTTCCTGAGCTGCACCTGGTGACACATCTCAATCCTGATCCTGCAAGTGCTCCCTTGGGAGTGGAGTTTTGTTTGCATGAGGATCATCCTGGGGTGGGGCTGAGCCCAACAATTCCTTCAGGGAATTAAGGAGACCTTGAAAAGGCCTATAAATAAAATAAAGTTGTTCAGTGGGAAAAATAGCCATTCAAACCAGCAGAAGCCACATAGAAAACAGGGTATGAGGTCAAACTCCCAAGTTTTAAAAAGCAATTTTCTAGGTAGAAATGCCTGGGCAGTAGGAGAAGTCAGTGAGCACTTCAGCTGTAACATATAGTTGTCTGTATTAATGCCAATATTGCATGAGTTTGTGTACAGAAATGCATGTGGAATGTTACCTAAATTCAAAACTAGTTATCTTTGGCTTTGTAGGATCCCTAACATAGATTTGAATTCAAAGAGAAATAATGCACAGGCATTGTACCTTAGTCACTTAGGGACAGCCCTGATTCAGGAAAGAACTTAAGCATGCTTAAAGTTTAGCATGTGCTTTAGTCCTGTTATTTTTCATGAGATATAAGCTTGGGTTTGGTCAGAAAGCTTTTCTGAACTGGAATTAATTACCAGTAACTTCCAGTATCCTGTAATAGTTCCAGACCCTGTGAGATCCTGGAGCAGATGACAGTAATTCCACGATATACTCCAGAGTTTACCTTCTATATTTTTTTTCTAATTTTACAGGCACATAAAACTCCACAGGAAATGCGGATTTGCTATATTAATTCTGCCATTAAAACCCTGTCTAATTTCCCTCATGAGACTGCCTTTAGTATTTTCAGAGGCTAATTGTATCCCTAAGACGATTTTGTTTTAAAACAATACAGTATTTAAAAACAAATTGGAGAGACTCTTGAAGTAGCAAGGCTTTGTTCCTTTGAAATCTTCCTTTATTCAGTATCCAGTATATTTTACAGTAAAAGTACCTGTTTCAGACTCACAACCATTAGGAAGGAACTGGAGCAAGGCTCCATGCACGGACTGATGGATTTAGTAGACAAGACATCCCAGTGAGGGTCCTGACTGTAGAAGATCAGGGCAATGCAGCAAAACTTTCAGCCTTAGGATTTTTCTCACTTGTAAAGCATTTATTATCCTGAATTTTCCAAGTTAAACCCTCATCTATTCTGAGATTTGGAGCTAGTTTGGTTCTGCAAACTAAAGAGCTAACCAAGACTCCACACCTTAATTTGGAAGGAGTTTAGTAATGGGATTTTATCTCCCAGTGGGAGATGGAAATGGCTTTTGCTCACTACTGCTTGTGTTTCCAATATCTGCACATTATTTACAATCTCCTCAGGAGCCAGAAACATTGATTGTGTCATTCTTATAGACAACAGAAGAATAATTCTGCTTAGAAAACAATTTCCATCTCTCATATTTAGCTAACTCACATGTATGCATGCAAAAAAACCCACACACAGTCCAGCTGTTAACTTCTCTCTCATTTGCTCAAATGATACTTTTGAAGGGACAAAACCACAAGTAGGACCAAAATTGTGGCAAGCAGCAAAACAATGTCACACCAGGCATTTTAAATTGGAAATAATGGCATAAAAGTGTTGGTTTCTCCTTATCCATATGGATGCTGATGACATTTTCAAGGATGCCTTGTGTTTGCTTTGTCACACCTTTTGTGCAGGTCTTGTTACTTCACCTTGTGAAGTTGCTTTGTAAGGCCATGCTGAATCCCTGTGCAGATGCTGTTCCAGGGTCAGCCATCCCTGGGAGTTGCATCCTCCCTGCAGGGGCAGGATCTGGACTTTACAGTGTGAAACTTGTGTATTGCAGTGAGCATGCGAGGGGACTTGGTCACCGACTTCAGTGGTACCCACAGCCATTCATGGCAACTGGGGAGTTGTCTTGAAAGACACCAGAGGCAGAATCCATTTTAAGGAAAGGAATTAAAAATAGCCAAGTCAAGGAGGTATAAAATTAGCCCAGAAAGTGTCTCCTCAAGCTATGACAATCCACAACCAGAGAAAAGCTATACAGAAGTGCATTTACCACACTTGAGGTGCTGATCATGGACAAGACAGAACTGAACAGGTTTGGTTTTTTGTTTTTTGTTTTTTTTTTCTAGTGGTGATTTAGGCTCAAGGTTATGTTTCTGGTTGGAAACAGGCTGGGACAGCATTTAGGACTGGTGGGGTTCTTTATAGAAGCAAATGGATGGCACAAGGTAAAGATCTTTTTCTCTCTGTCTAAAGAGTGAGGTCAGTCCAAGCAACAGGATTAGTGCTTTACACAAGATACCGAGAAGAGATCCAGTGAAACACCACCTTGGTGTAATGAGACCAAGAAGGTTAAGACTTTAAGTGCCTTCCAACATGCTTTGGGCTTCAGAAGCAGGATTCTGTGTGTGCCCAATGAGGCCTTGGTAAAAATGGCCTTGACAAAAGAGGACAGGACATACTTTTCTTGAGAAAAATTGTATCTCATACAAGTCCTGAGATATTTAGCCCATCTTGCATTTATTCAAAAAGCTCTCAAAAATTACTGTCTCCAAAATTTCTGTCTGGCTGTTGCCTCTGTCCCATCTGTGTGAATCTGAACAGGCCTTCCCATGGTATTTCAGGAAATGTTGAGTCTGTTGTCTCACGGGACAGCCACTCCTGATGGATTGTGGAGGGGACTGGGCTGGCTTCTGCTGCACTGGTTATCCAGTCTGTCCTTCAAGTATTTTTCATTCTCCTGCTTTGATCCTGGCTTGAGATCTGGTATCTCTCATCCTGGGTGCCTCTAGGTGAAAGGCTGAGGCCAGCAATTTGTGACGACCCCTCTTTTTGCTTTGTTTTGTTTCCTCTGGAGCAGGTCTAGTATTCGATGTTTGTCTGAAGGTCTGAGGCCAAGATGACAAAAAAAGCATTCTAACAGAGAGAGGAGATGCTCAGAGATTGTAAGTGGGTGGATGAAAAGGCTTTTTTTCATCAGTGCCATTGCAGCTGCTCTGACAGAATGCCAGGGTATGAATAACTACATCTGCAGGTGAAAATGGGGAGCTCTGGGGTCACAGCCCACTATCCATCCCTCAGGACACTGAGGTTAAAAACAGAGACACCAATTTTCAGGCAATAACTGAGCTTCTGAGAATCAAATGAGAAGCAAACCACGTGGATTTGGCAGTGGGATTTCAGAGCCACTGGGATTTCAGAGCTATTGATCTTTGGCATAACTGTAGACAGAGCTGTTCTCCCTGTGCCCTGGTGTCCTAGAGCACGAAGAGCAATACTTCCCTCCATCTGTAAGGTGCTTTCAGATCAGCTGACACAAAGAGCTGGAGAAGAGCTTACTCTTAAGATGTACTCATGAGTTTGCAAAGCCTGAAAACCTTGTAGAAGCAAACTGTGGTCCATTGCCTTCAGCAGGTCTTCTCAGGAACTCTGAAGGGGGGAAGACAGACACAGCATTTTTAGTCCCCCCCAAACCTCAACACCTGAGAGCAAGGCCATAGCTACATCCAGCAACCCAGTTCTTTCATCTGGAGTTGCCACATCTGGTCTGAACACAGACCCTTGCTGCCCCTCACTGTGCTCCTAGTTGGGGACAATTCATGTTCCCATTCAAAGCATGGGCTTTGTGTTTGTAAATGATGAATAAGTCAGGGGCCTTCTACCAAGAAAACAGTGGGGCTCTTGTTGAAAGCTTTCTTGTTTAGCAAGTGTTCATGGCCAGATGGCTTCATGGAAAAGAGCTGCCTTTCAGTGCCATTGTTTGATGCACTCAGCTGAACTGAGTGTATGGGAAAGTAACCATAACCTCCTGTGCCTCTGCAGCTCAATGAACTCCAGCTCAGGACACTCAAACCAGTTTAGAGCTTCTCTAGGTCCAATGGTTTATCACTCAACTGCAGAAGGAAGGTGCCCAAAGGGAATTAATGAATCTTTGCAATAATTACAGTCTCTCAGCTGAAAAAAAGAGAAAGTTGGCATCATTAAAGATGCCACCATGTGTATGGGAAACAAAGGAAAAAGACTTGTTTCTAGGAGGAATGGTGGGGAGTGTTTGTTAGGAGATATTTACTGGAAGATGAAATGAGCTTGAACTTCACAGAAAATCAAATGGAAGAGAGAGCATGAGGCAGAGCACTGGAAGCATCAGTGCCATTTGTGTGGGGGAATATAGAAGACAAAAGCCAAGAAATTCCAGGGACAAACAAAAGGGAAGGCTGGGGCTAGCTGTGGATCTACAGCTTGGTTCTGGACAGAAAAGCAGCAGGGGTTCTGGGTTGCAGGCTGAGAGCTACTGCCTTAGGTACTGCAGGTATCTGAGTGTGTCCCACTCCTGGTGGCAGAAATAAGGTCACAATTGGCTGCAGACTGAAGAATTTGGTTTCAAGTTCCTCCCCTGCTGCTGTTTTACTCTCCCATGTCAACCTTAAAAGGGGGGAAGATCCAGCCCTTTGCTGAGTGACTGCACCACCCTGGAGTTTGGTTTTATTTTTATTT
This sequence comes from Calypte anna, assembly GCF_003957555.1. Classification (NCBI taxonomy): domain Eukaryota; kingdom Metazoa; phylum Chordata; class Aves; order Apodiformes; family Trochilidae; genus Calypte; species Calypte anna. The sequence goes on along the minus strand of NC_044247.1, from coordinate 15,858,410 downwards.
CTCCCTATTGGATCAGAAATAAAAACTCATCAGCAAGCCTTGGCTTGGAGCTTGGCACACTGGGGAACTGCAAGACAACAAGGAGGCCACCTCTGAACCTCCCATCCCTTCCAGGGAGTTCAGCAAACTCTGGAAAAAGTAGCAACTCACTTGCACCAGGTTGAAAAGCCAAAACACAGGCTCCTGGAGGAGGTTGTCTTGATTTGCTGTGCAGGCAGAGGAGCCAGTGATGATCTTGCCCATGGAATGCCCAACCACGTCTGGGAGAGCTGCTGCATTCAGTAAATGAATGGAAAGTCCATGCTGAACAAGGGCATCTGTGTCAACACTGCCTTTCTCTTGAGATATTTTTTTTTTCCAAAATTCAGTTGAGTTACAGTGCTTGTGAATTTAATACTAAAGGCAAAACATCTGACTTATCTGAATATTTTTTTTTTTTTTTTTTTTGCTGCTTCGTCTCAGATATTTATATTTTTTCATAGAGATTGCATCCTTTTATTTCTGTAGATTCTCAGACACTTTCACAAGTGAAACCCAATTCACCTAATTCTCTGCTGCTTTAAATAGGCAGAAGCTCCTCTGTAATTAAGGGACCTGAATCCATTTGGGGTCTTCTATTTCAAAGATTGATTACTGCCAATAATTCTTGTCTGATTGATTACTTAAGTGCTGATTCAGTTTCCTGGGTGACAGCTGCAGGCATTGCAGAGAAAATCTCATTGACCCCAGCTATAAGGTGATCTCTTGTATGAACCTCTAATAGCAAGTTCTATATGGGACATATTTTGTAGAGTTTTATTAGAGATAACAATAAGCTGAAATAGTTTTCTTTGTTGAAATATCTTAAAACTTTTAGACTATGAAAATTAAACAAGAAACTTTAGCTCATCAGCCTCTCCACTATATTCTCTCATTCTGAAGAGTATTGGCTTTATCTCTACTCTTACTTCAGTCTACAATAGGCACTCCCTGAGCCCAGCAGGTTTATGGAACTAGAAAAAACATTTCTATTTCTGCCAGTATTTTTCTCCTCTAGTTCCAGCTAGTACCAAGCAGAATAGAGATCTATGGTTGGCTTGGTTTTTAGAGAAAAATCTTACCTAACATTTTTGAACATAAAAAGGAAGGTTCTGTTCATTTTAGGTGACTCATCTAAACTCAAGGCTGCTTTGATTTTCATCCAAGCTGGTTCCTCCCTCTCTATTTGCAACAGTTCAGAATAGGAAATCAGAATTAATTTGAGTCATGTTTGGAGAGTGGGATATTCACCTGGCACGTGCAGTCAGAACAGAACACGGTGCTGGCACTTGGTCAGGGGGGACCTGAAACAAGCCCTGGCTCTAAACCCTGGAGTTTCTGAGAAAGCCACGTGCAAAGTCAAAATTAGGAAAAGTCTGTAATGACCCAAAAGGACCCTGAGCTGGGGTCCAGGCCCAGTCCTTGAAATGAAGAATTTTGCCTTCAGAGAATCTGTGAAAGTTTAGCATTTGTTTGTTTGTTTGTTTTTTTGAGGTTTGTTTTGTTTTGTGGGGGGTTTTTTGTTATTGTTTGGTTTCTGGGGTTGTGGTTTTGGGATGGTATTTTTTTGTTCTCTGTTTTTTTGGGTTTGTTTGTTTTTAAATTCCAGCTTGTTTTTTTTTTCTCCATCTGCTTCCAACCCTTGTGCAGCAGATATGGATGGGGGTTTAGCTCAGTTCCCTTTGAAGGTGGCAGCTGAAATGCAGTGATGCTCTGCCTCCCTCTCATCCTGACCACACAGTGCTGAGGGGCTGAGCTTTTTTTTATTTAACATTTTTCCCCCTCTTTGCAACAGAAGAGCTTTTTCCAGATTTAGTGTGATGTCTAATGATGTGTCTCCTTATAAAAGAAGAATGTCTAGGGAATTAATTGCACTGCTAATTGGTGTTTATAGATAAGGTGAAGCAGAAGTATTGAATGTAAGAACAAGAAAGCCTGTGAGTTGTAATTACATGCTGAATTCTGACATAAAATTGTTGTTAGTTTGCTTCTTATTTAAATCATGTCTGATCCAAGCAGCTTTACCACCGTGGCAGTACTAGGACAGCTGGGATTATCAATTCAGAAGACACCCAGGGTCTTTTAGAAAGAGGAAACCTGTCTAGCCAAATCTCCTTCTATTCTCTGAAGTGACAACACATTCCCCTCCCTGATATTCTGTATTTTATGACACTAAGAGCCTTAGCTCAGGGCCCTGGGCTCTGTGGCTTGCTCTGCGCTGCCAACCTGCCCAGAAGTTGTGTTGAGGGAGGGAGATGTGCAGCTGAACTGGAACCTGATCATGGATTACTGTCTTAGGTCATTCATTGAGTTTGTATGATTTCATCATCAGTAACAAAGCTGCAATATAATATAACTGAGAGGCCATGATATATTTTCTATTGTCATTTGGTGGGTGGGGGGTGCTGGAGGGGCAGCTGGGTTTAAAGTTTAGCTGGTATACTTTAAACTCTGTGTACATAACCTTGGAGCACATGTGGGAGGTAAGGGGTCAGCTGTTACTTTGTTGTGATCGGTAAATTTCAGTTTGCTCTCTCTCTTTTTTTTTTTTAATAGTAAGGTATTTAATTAATGACATTGTACAAAGAGCTATTAATTTAACTGGTGGTTTTGTTTCCTAAACCAGATTTATCTAACCTTTCTTCTTGGCAAGCCTGCAGCAATGCTAATCACGTTGACTTTTGTACCTTGGGGGAGAGCGTGGAAGGGGAGGGGAAATGCTTTTCTCTTCAGACAAATAATGTTGCCCACAGTTAACTTTCTGCTTGGTTATATACCTTGAATTCCCTTTACAATGAATTTTTATGTCAAGTTCTTAAAGGGACAGAACAAGCAGAGGTTGTTCCAAAAGATCTCAACTGTATCATCTTGTAATATATTGCAGCTTTATGCCAATGATTCCTTGCTTACCTGTACACAGCCCATGCATGTTTTGAGCTAATTTTGCATTCTTCATATGTGGTGAATTATTTAGCATTTTAACCACCTTTTGTGCCATTCAACTTGTACAGAAAACATTTTTATTGACGTTTTAATGGGAGGGGGAAGAAAAGAAAAAAAAAACAAACCCCTTCTGCTCCCTTGTTGTAGGTAGAACTCAGTTACTTAGCAAACAGATGTAGATGAGTGGTTGTAGTGTTAGAAATGTTAGCTTGCTCGTGAACAAGCTTTTGAGAGTAAATGCATGGTCCTGTACCTCTCTTCTCTTAATTAGCTCTTCCTTTCCTCCTGGAAAGATTCTCTCTCCCTCTCTCTCTCTCTCTCTTACTCTGTCTTTGTCTCTCTCGTGGTTGTAAAGTACAGATTTGGGCATAAGTAAAAAGAAAATTCAACGAGGTTTGAAAAGCAGTTCTCAACAGGTTCTCTTGGGGAACTTATTTCTGACAGCGCCTCACCTTGGCACTCTGGTTAGGCTCTGACTTTCACAGTGAAAGAGATGGAGATCAGTCACCTGTGTCCTCTGCTCAACCTGGGGAACAACTTCCATCTTGGGAAGTTTGCATCACTGGTGAAGGATGTGATCTCACCAAGTCACTGCAGGTGAGGCACGGGGTGTATTGGCCATGGCTCCCACACCCGGCTGTGTCCCGCGGCGGAGTTTGCACACCCACCTTTTGATTTTCCTGGATATGCAGCAGGAGGGGGTGGGGTGACAGCATTTTAGGAATGATGTTGTTAGGGGGTTCTGTAGCCAACTCCTTCTCTAAACTCCCAAACTCTCAGTACACAAAGCTTATTGCTGAATAGCTGTGGTTCTGTTGGCAATGGAAGACAGAAAAAAGTCAAAGTCTTGGAAAAGACGGGGTCACTCACAGAGGTGGATTTTGTAAGATATGGACTTCAAAAAAATACCAACCCCACAAAGCCCTGCCACAAAACCACAAAATGTACCTAGATCCACACATCTACCCCCCATGCCTCTTCTCCCTCAACAGAATTCCCTTTTGCTAGAAAATTTGACTTTCTAGAAAAAAAATACATTTTTGTGAGGCGTTGTGAACTGTTTTTACTACTTGTAATAACCATCCCAGGTCTGAGTATTCTTGTAATGCAATGCCATGCAGCAGAGAACCTGTCCACTTTATAGCTTTGCTCTCAATATTTGTTACTCATTGTTTTCTCATCTAAATGTACATTTGCAAGATGTGTGTAATGTCATTTTCAAAAAATAAAATTTGGTTTCAATATTTAGGCCGATAAGAAACTTTCTGATGCTTTTATTTGGTGTGTGCTGATTATGACTCATGAATACTCACTCATTGTGATCCAACAGCTCTCCCAAGCCATTCCCACTTGTGCAAATGCAGAAAAAAAGACTGTGGAGGAAATCTGATGGCCCTGAATTAATGAAGAGCAGACTGAAACAACCCAACCTTTCTAAGACCCATCTTTTTTTCTGAAGGGATGAGCTCACTGGAGTAGGTAGGGAGCAGGTAAGGGCAGCTCTTTCCCCATCTGCAGCACTTCAGACAAAACCATGGATTGGAAGTGGCAAGATTCTGGGCCCAGTTCTGGGCCCCTCAGTTTAGGAAGGATATTGAGGTCCTGGAGCAGGTCCAAAGGAGGGCAACCAGGCTGGTGAAGGGACTAGAGCACAGACCCTTTGAGGGGAGGCTGAGGGAGCTGGGGGTGTTCAGGCTGGAGAAGAGGAGGCTCAGGGGAGACCTCATCACTCTCTACAACTACCTGAAAGGAGGTTGGAGCCAGGGGGTGGTTGGGCTCTTTTGCCAGATGACTTTCAACAAGACAAGAGGGCATGGTCTTAAGTTGTGCCAGGGGAAGTTTAGGTTAGATAATAGAAAGAATTTCTTTAGGGAGAGGGTGATCAGGCATTGGAATGGGCTGCCCAGGGAAGTAGTGGATTCTCCATCCCTGGAGATATTTCAAAAGAGCCTGGATGTGGCACTCAGTGCCATGGTCTAGCAACCGCAACGGTGGTTCAAGGGTTGGACTCGATGATCTCTGAGGTCCCTTCCAACCCAGCCAATTCTATGATTCTAAGATCTGGCCCCCAATTGAACTCTGCCTTGGCACCCAGGGCCTGGGCAAGGCCTGCAGGGTCTCAAATTAGCTTTGAGAAATTTGGTGAGATTTGAGAGAGATTTGAGGCTGTGTTTGTCCTGCCTGCCCACACAGGCCTGAAAAAGGTCCAAGTTCTTCTTTCATGGAAAGGTTCTGCCTTGTCAGAACCACAGTGAAGACAATAGCATGCTTCCTTGTAAGCCCTGAAAAATGTTAATAAGACTTAGTCCTCCTCACTGAATTATACAGTACAAGCTGCTCTGCTGTATGTTTCTGCTTCAGGTCTGCAGAATTAACAGTGAGTGTGGTCAGTCAGCTCTGGCCATCCCTGCTGCAGACCAGGCTGCTGGGAAAGAGCTCAGATTATTCCCAACATTCCATGTTCCCTTTGTGGTCCCTGCAGGTCAGCCCAGAGTGGCTGGGCTCCCTGCCCTTTAGATCTAGAGGAGATGCTGTGCCAAGTGGAAACCAGCACTGGGGCTACCAACACATTGCCCCCAGGTCAGTGACTGGCACCCACTCGTGATTATCACACCATGCCTGGGCCTGCCAGGAGCAGCACAGAGTGTGGTTCTGTTTGCAGGGAAAGACCAGGCTAAAAAAACCTGCAGTTCCCAGAATAAAACCAGTGGAATAGCAACACTCTGAGAACAGCCTTTATCTGAATGTGCATGAACTGAAGCAAATGTTATCAGAAAAGCAGAATAAGTACTCTGGAAAATACTCTGCTTCTGTCTTTATGCACCCCAAGAGCAAACAAAGCACACTGGTGTCTGTTCTAGGGGCTGTGTAGGTCAAAAAAAGCAGAAGAGACAGAGCTCCTGCCTGTGCAAAAGGGTCTGAAAACAACAGATTTAAAACCCTTAACATGCTCTGTGCATCTACCACAGCTCTTCCCAGGTCTCTAGATAGAGGAAACCTAGATGGTGACGGTGTGGCACCAAGAACCAGTACTGCAAACCAGTGGCAATGATGCTGTTCTCTGGGTGTGTCCCACCAACACAGATGAAATCACTGCAGACTTACAGTCCTGGAAATGAGAGCAAAACTGTTTGCAAAGCCCAGCCTTCCTGCTACATCAGCCTGAATCTATACAGAAATATACACCAGGTATCCCTGAATTTGTTGTTTCATCAGAGCAGCAGTGTTTGTTTCCCAAAGGTCTAGGCTCAAGCCTGTTGGCCTTAGGAGGTGTCAGTTGTTTGGATTGAAATAAATGTTTCTGGCCTGGCTGGAAACCTTTGGCTGGTCTCTTGACCTAATTGCCATTACTTGATGCTCAGCCCTTTCTCACTGTACAATCTGCTCCCAGTCAAAGAAAACATACTTGCTGCCTGTCAGGCTTGTCAGCTGCAAATGATCCAAGTTTTCTGTGGCTTTGAATTGCAGCCCAAAATATGGCAGCCAGATCCATGTGTGCTAGGATATTCACTGGGCTCTGCAGCTTAGTGCTGTGAAATGCTGAGTACAGCTGGAGCATCAACTCTATGGCTCTGGATTTATGTACTGATGTTTAATCTTATCCTTTCTGTACATAAAAGACCTTGAAAAGCCAACAAATGTAGATCATTTAGCAGAGTTTCTCCTGTTTCTTGTCTTCTGCTGAAGCCATCTACTCCCCCTCCTCCCCCAGCTTTTCTTAAATACACCTCAACTTCAAAGGAACAGTTTTCTGTGCTGGTATCCCCTTCACTGTAACACAGGCCCTGCAAACAGATGTGACTGTCCAGATGTCCTCTGGAAACAGAGTCACAGTGCAGCTGTTTGTTAAAAATAACACCAAATCAAAAATGTTTGATTTTGCAGCCCCCTAGAGTAAATAAGGACTTAAAATTGTAGGTACACAGCCCTGTATTTGCCAGCCTGAGGGATACTGACCTGGGCTCCTTGTGCCAATTCTCTGTAAGATTATCAACTGTTTGGGTGTGTAAGGGAGCAGAAGTATGACTCCAATTACCATATACATACCTTTGCCACTGAAATTATCAATAATAATTGACAGTTGTTCTATATCAGTGCCTTTGGGATGCAGGGTAGGATCACTGCAGGACTGCAGAGAGTCTTGGAAGAGAGCACTAAGGCAGCCAGAAAGACCTTCTTCGTACAAGCAATACAATGTCCTCAGATTTATCAGCTGCTGGTGGATCAGGGAAACTCAACTGCTCTTTTTGGGGACAGGTAGGAGACAAAGATGGCATTCTCTGACACGTATGGCCTCAGCTTGGCTGCAAAATAAGGCAGCAAAGCCACCTTAAGCTTGTATATTAGCACACTTCAGCTGCCTGACTGTAATAGCCAGAAAAACTCCCACCAAAAATGTATACACAGCCAAATCTGCAATCAGCCTGTAAATTATTCCTGCTATGCTGCCTAGAAAGGTGACCAGCACCTACAGAAAGATACAGCAAGAAAACCTTGATTTTAAATTAATAGATTACCAGCCTGCCCTTTGGAGAACAATGCATTTGTGCACTCAGGAAAGAAAATCTTTGGAAGATGCTACTCTGTCACAGATTGTTCATGCTTTAATTAAGAAGTCCTCATCAGGGAAGAAGATAACTATGCAATACGTGAGGGGAGGAACACACTTGATCTATAATGAAATCAACTCTCAAATGAGGTCGCCCACCCATGGACTGCTGTGCACATGCAGCAGGAGGATGAGCCAAATGCAGAGAGATGAGGCCAGGCTTTTGTAGCTTCCCAAATGAATAGATTGTCCTGTGGGTGGAGAGGGGAACCACAAGGGAGCCTGTGCAGTTACGTGCTGGAGAGCTTGAGAATAAAGGGCAAATGTGTCCTCTCATGCCCCCTTCATAGCTCCTTTTAAAGCACAATTTCCTCATGCTGGTGTCTCATGGAAAAGTAAGTACTGCAGAGCAGGCTCCCAGGCACGTATGGGTGACTACAGCATCCCTCTCATGGCTTATTCCATGAAAACAAAAACTAAAAGACACCTTTCTGTTCCCTTGATACAGATTTAGATAAAGAAAACCAAGCCTGCCCTTAGGATCCAGAAATCTTTAAATCTGAATGACTCAAGATACTCTGCTGTTGGTCAGAAAGGTAGATCAGCTGTGATTTTTTAAAATGTCAGGTGGTAACACTAGGTAAAAAGTAATTAGACCAGTAGGTTATGACTCAGGAGAGTTTCAACAGCTTTCAACTCCTCATGTGAGACCTGCGGACAGGGCCACAGCCAAAACACAGGGCAGATGCCCAAATTAGGATTTCTTTGAATTTCAGGTGTAAGCAGGAAGGATCATCACTAATCCAGACTCTGAGCAAAGAGTTTCTCATGTGAAACTACAACAGCTGCTAAAAAGTTACCAGCACCTGAAACTACCAGCACTATCAGTAGCAAAGCTGGGATCTGAAACTTTCATTAAACAAACAAAAAGTCATGATGTGGTCAAGTGTTCAAGGTAAAAACTCACAGCCTCCCAAGAAATCATCAGCTGTGGTGAGTACTGCTGGGGCAAGGGGTCCCAACTGGGAAAACTGGGGGGGGGGAAAAAAAAAAAAAAAAAAGGTGTCCTGCCCTGGTTGCTTTGCCTGGATCACACTCAGAAGAGGCTTGGATGATGTTCCTTTAATCCCCCAGACCATGAATGACAGCAGGAACGTGATCAAATCCCCTTCCAACTCCTCCTCACAATAAATGAGGCTCTGATTTAAGCCTTTTTCAGAGGGGCACCGCTCCAAGAGGTCTCAGCTGTTCAGGTGGAGAAGGGAAAACGGTTCAGGCCGAGCGCTTTTCACATGGCCCTGAGACAGGAACGGCTTTATCCCAATCCCTCCGAGAAACAAGAGTGCTACAGGCAACGTTCTAAATATTTAATGTTTACACAACACTCAGAATACAAATGGCAATTCAAAGGGAAGGAAACTCCTGTCTTCTGGAAGCTCCTCAGGGAGTTTTCTGTTCATGTGTTTTTCAGCATGATTGACGCCTGCCTGCCCAAATGGCGGATGGCAGCAGATCGCGTGTCCCGCCTGTCTCCAGGAACATCCCTCACTGCCAGCGTGAGATCCGCATCCCCACAGAAAACAACATCTGCCATGCCACATGTGGGGAACCCCCTGCCTGACCCGTGGGGCCACAGGAAGGCAAAAAGCGGCAAAAAGAGGAGCCGGCCTCTCCTTCCACCCCCTGTGCCTTCTCCTCCCTGAGGGCGCCGACAGACAACGTGCCCACACCCCATGCCCAGGCTGAGGTGAACTCAAGGGCCACCTCATGGGGCCTCTCCCAGCCCTCTCCCAGTTAGCCCACTGGCACTGCCCGCACAGCCCAAGAGGTCACCACGCAGCAGAGGCGAATGCCAGCTCCTGGCTGCCTCCGGCCCCGCCATTCCCCCCTCAGCAGAGCCCCGGCGCCCCCCGGTGTTGCGGAGACGAAGATGGCGGCGGGCAGAGAACATTGAGCGAGGCCGCCATCCAGCGGCGCGCGGCGGCACTGCCCATCCCGGGGCCCCGAACCCGCAGGCGGCAACCGCGCTCGGTGAGGGTTCGGTCGCCCTCTCCGGGTCACGGAGTTCATGCCCAGCCCCGGGCTGCTGAGCCGCTCTGGCCAAAGTACCTTGGTGTCAGGGGCTGGGGTTGCGCCAATGGAGCGGCTGTGGCAGGGACTGACTACTCTTGCAACCCCGGTATATGAGCGCTCTCGGGCAGGGGAAATGGTGAAGCTGCAAGCTGTGTTTGTGGTTAATTCCATGCGGGAAAGGTGTGGGAAGCCCAAACCACCCAGTACTGAGGAAAATTCGCCTCAGCAAACCCCCCTTTGTGGTCCTGCTTCCAGTCAGGGCGCTCAGCTCGCACCTGGGGATCTGAGGAGAGGTCCCAGCCAGCAGAGCTTCCCCATGCGATGGCTCTGCCCCTCCTCAGGGCCTTGCAGGGCTCTGTGGGCAGCGGCCACACTGCCCCACGGGTCAGCAGAAAGCTTTTTCCTCATAGTTTTTGTTGCCGGGGGAGAGCTGGGCTGTGTTTGGGTTGTGTCAGTTGAGGGGAGTCCTGCGGCCGTTCCCTCAGGCTGTGCCTGCTCCGCAGCCATGCTCCTCTGCTCCTCTTCATTCCCCTCAGGACCAGCCTGCCGGCAAAATAACTCCTGACCTGAGAGATGGGAATGCTGCCTTGGTTTTCCCAGTTTCTGTTAAAATTATTGCTGTCTCTGACTTGCAACATTGGGTCTTTAATTTCTGAAGGCTTAAGACATTTTTCTTCTGGTTGTGATTAAGGTTGTTGGGGGGTAGATCTTGCCTTGTACCTTCAGTGCATGAAAAGCTGCATTAGCAGCTGTAACCAGGGGCAAAGTGCAGCCCTTTCTGTGCCCTGTTTTAGGGGTTGTCTTCTGTTTTACTTAGTGCTGTGCAAAAGGTTCACTGCCAGTGAACTGTCTGTGGGACAGATCCCTTACAGCAGTCACTCCTGTCATTTCTGCTATGGAAGAAAGTATGCAGTAACCTGTTACCAAAATCTCAAGATGAGGGATCCAAATCCAAAATGCTGTGCTTGAGCAGAATGAGACCTCAGCTGGATACACAAGTCTGAAAGGTTTTTGTGAAACTTGGTTACTTTTCAGATTCTGCCTCTTGGGCTTTTCTCTGTACAAAACTGCTTAAACTAGAAAGAGTAAACATAGGACTTAAACAGAATCTCTGTTAGAAGCCACCTCATGTTTTATTAACATATTGCCCCATGAAATAAAGTGAATAATAGATGGATATATAGCTCTGGGGAGACATGAGAACCTGACAGTGGAGTGTGTTGCAAAGGTGATGATGGGCAGTTTACTTTCTTCTGTGATAAACAGTCACGAGTGGGACAAAGCCACCGAGACACCTTGCAGTGGTAGCTCTTCTGTCAGGCATGAGAACAGCTGATGGAGGAAAGCAGTCTAGACTGAACTGTGATACCAGCAAGTCCTCTGTCATGAAGACCATTCCTTAAGAATAGAAGGACAGGGAAGCAAACTCCTGTCTTCTGGAAGACATAAGAGCAGCTCTCTCAGGTCAGGGTTGGGTTGGAAGAGGAGAACAATGGTTGGTTGTAGATAGCAGGGTGCTGCAGATACTAAATGAGTAAAGTGGGGTGACTTTGGACCCTAGCTTGTTGAAATTGTGCTGCTGCCACCAGCTTTAGGCATCTTTCAGGCTTGTTACAATCTTGCTAGTGCTTGCCTTGTTCAGACCTCAGAGAGATGGCAGCTGAACCAGGTGTGAATGGGCAATGGGCCACACAATGGGATAAGAGGACACAGCTGTGTGTGGTCACACAGCTGTGAGTGATTCCACATTAGGAAGAGCTACCAAAGCACTGAGTTGTGCTGCAGCTTGGGCTGTTCTGTCCTGGGAGGGCGAGGGTGTTGTAAGGAGGTAAGGAGGGGTTCCTCTGAACTGGAGGATTGAGGGGTGCTGAATTACTTGTAGGTGCAGGGTTGTGCAGATGGCAAGGTGTCCCTGTGTAGGGGAGGCCATGTCTTTATGGAGATATGGATGGGTTCTGAGCACAGGTATAAGGTATAAGGAAACCATGCCTTGTGAGGGAGCAAGTTCTGCTGTTTACTTGTGATGTGTCTCTACACCAAGGGGCAGCTCTCTGGGCTCTTGTTTGCCTGCTGAGGATGCAGGGGTAAGTCAGGTTTGGAAAGCAGCAAGTCTAGAGTGTGGTGGGTCATTGCTCTGGGGGTATTAGCAGGCTGTGAAAAGCAGAAATAGTGAAACTGGGGACACCAGAGATGCAACACAGTCCTTGATGCAAACCAACCCAGAGGGCTGTGTTGTGAGGATGGTGAGGGCATCACCAACAGGGAGGCTGAAGGCTGCTGGGAACATCCAAGGATTTCAGGTACTATATCAGAATATTGAACTGTCTGTGACGTGTGAGACCTCCTTCCAGACCATGACAGTATGTGTGAGCATGTCTCTTTCTGCACAGCCCCAAGCTTTTTCTGCTGTGGTTCTCCAGTGAACCCAGAGTTGTCTGATAGTCCTTGGTTGCTGTCTGTGTTTTGCTGCCTGTCTAAAGGAATTCCTGCTTCTGACAAGACTCCCAGCAAGTGCTCCTCCTCAGCCCAGACAGATCCCATACAATTCTTGGGTTACAACACCAGATTTAAAACTCGGGTGAAAAATTTCTCATGCTTTTGTACCACATTGGATCAAAGGCAGCTACTGTGAGAATGCATCTGTGTAAGCTGTGAACGCTTATTGTCAGCTCACAAAAAGTAGAATTTGGTTGTAGTCACATGGGATTTTTCATGTTCTTCCCTCATCTGCACAAATGAATCACAGTGTGCATGGGGTATGTATAGGGAGACATCAGCTTTTTATTATGATTTAAACCCTGGTCTATTTATTCAGTCATGAACTGAAAACACATGGCTTTAGTACGTAGGGCTTTTTTTTACTCATTAAATGTTAAACTGTAGTGGCAGCTTCCAGGGACTTTCTATCCAAAGTTCAGCATGCCTTCAAAAGGAAGTTGGGTCAGTGCTTTATAGGAGAGCAAACAGTCCTGCAGCAATCCTTGCAGTACAGAAATTTATGATACTACTTAACACTTCTTCTTCAGAGTGTTTTCTGGATGTAGCTCATCCCCTGAGAGCCAAACTCTGTTAGGCAAATAGCAGATTTGCTGAATAGCAAGGCTGGGGAGGAGGAGTGGACCTATTTGTAAGTTTAGACCAGTTAATCTAAAATGGAGGAAGAAAATTAGGGGGGTATTTAAAGCTACTGGTACAAAGGAAATTTTGTGTTGTATTCCGAAATGGTGTTTGTTCAAAAACTGGGCTGCATTTAGTAAAATAAAAGCCACATAATGGTAAAATCAAGGTGTTACAATCCTCAAATGAGAAAAATCCCGTATCAATTTAATGCCAATGTTAAGGATTTACCCAAAACTAAATTGGGTATGAGCAAAGTATAGAGAGAAGTTTGTTTCACCAAAACCATTTCTTAGTGAGAATTTAGTCTATATTTTGCTTTGCCACATCACAGAGAAATGTATTATTTTTTCAGTTCCAGGCTGTGAAGTGATGTTTTCCTTTACTATCCCAGGGAGAGGAGCAAGACAGGATGAGTGCTTGAGGAGTTTTGTGATGGATGAGAGATGAAAAGTAGTGCCAAGCCCAAGAGCTGCTCAGCCTCCTTGGGGTCTCTTCTGTGGCTCTCCCAGGCAGGGCCTTATCATCACGCAGGATGTTTTCCAGAAGGGAAACAAGAATAGTAACATTAGGAAGTTCTAGAATGTAAACAGTCAAGCCAGGAGAAGTCCCCAGCAGCGTGTGAGAGCCATCCCTGAGGCTGCAGCAGGCATGAAGCCACCCCGGGGGTTCTGCTGCATCTCCTGGACTGCACAACCCCATCCATCTGCCAGTCCCACAGAAAAGCTGCCTGACTCTTCTGGATGGGCCATCATGGCAAGGGACACACTGAGACATTGACACTGGCATTATTTGAGTGAGGAACAGCATGCAGCCTAATAAGGGATGTAAGTTTCTCATGGTGCACGCTGATCTGCCCTGTTTTCCATTAAAAAAAACCCCAAAACAACACACATAACACCCGCCTGCAAGTCTTGCCAAAGATCCTCGCCTCATCTCCTCCTTGAAAAGTTCACACACGGTTACAGCCACAGTCGCAGCTAATAAACAGTTCACCAGCAGTAAACAGGGCTCCGCAGTGTGGGTCAGCTGGGAAGGTTTCTTGGTGTCCCTGTGACTCATCCCTGGAAGGGTCATCCCGAAAGGCACCCCCCCGGTGCTCTGATCTTGGTACGGTCCAAAGAGTCCCAGGTTAAGAAGCCGAAAGGAACTTGGATTGCAGGAGGCACTTTGGAGTTGGGTGTGCCTCTGAGCAGGGACAGACCTCGACCAGGTAAGTGCCAGAGGTAGCCTGTAAACTGTTTAGTTGTTTTGTTTTTTCTCAATTTGCACCTTTATCACCAGGATGAAATCTGTGTTACCAGTAATGAGCACTTCAGCCACCCCAGTGAGGAAATGCTTTTGTCTACTGCAGTAATGTACTTTTTTTTTGAGAAAGTCACATTTTGGTAGTGTGCTAACTGAGCCAAGGGCTCCGTTTGATTTATTGCAAGAGCATGGTTGCTCTCATTTCTTCTGGGATTGCTGGGCTAATGCTAGTCTCACTGCAGGCATCACTAACAGTTACATTGAATAAAGGGGCCAGGCTGATCAAGTGGGATTTGATCTTGGTGTTCGGATAATTCCATTCTGTCCCTGATCTTCCAAAATACTGGCAGTTCTCTCTGGATTCCTTCACTGTGAAATTCAAGTGGATATTATACTTTGGGGTTGGTTTTTTTTGCTGCTGTTGTTCTTGTAAAGGAGAGATTTTTTTGTACTGTGTCATGAAATAATAGATATGTAGATACATAACAGAGTGGCCTGATAGGGAGTCACCCATGAATTTGCAATCACAGTCCTTCTGTGAAAGTTTTATGAAAAGGCAGAATGGAGGGTGGATTTCTGAAGCAAGTTGGTTCCTGTGGTTTCAGCACAAAAGTTTGGTTTGAATGAAGCAGCTCACGTTGCTGCTAGTGGGTTCTTTAGAGCTTGTTATAGACCTCTTGACTGGGAATAATGCTAATTGTAACAACTGGTGTTTGCCCTACTAAGTTACCTTTTAAAAAAATTTAAAACTGGAATTTTACCGCTCTCTAGTCTGAGGCAAAACTGTCTGGGCTTGGCTTGAGGCTATAGTGGAAGTTACTGAAGGTCAAGTTTTTTGAAGAATACAGACACATGCCTGTGCACTTGGGAAAATGCTGTCTGCCCATCCAGAGGACTGACTTTGGAATCCTGTTGAAAAGGCAGCACCTGCTCACAGTGCTGGTGCATGGTTGTTTAGGAAATTTTTTAATTGTGCATTTAAACTGCAGGCAGATGTGCAGATGTTGATCTGTAGTGCTGTGTGACTGCTCCAGGGGCCAGAGACCCCGGATATGTGGAGGGTGTTGCATTCCTGAATTCTGGCTGAGATCTGGCAAGGAGCTTGAGCAACTGCAGAGGCAAAATGCTGGGGCCTCAAGGCTAAGATGTATTCTGAAAATACTTGGCTCAAGCTACTGCTTAATGCCTCAACTGTGAAGTGCCACATATCCCCGTATCCTATGGACTGTGAGCCCTTAAGGTGGGACATGATTGGTGCACTGTGAGCTTCCAGCTGTAGCTGCCAAGCAAGTTGTGCCTCTGGATGACCCCCTCGGGGTCTTGGTGCCAGAGGACATTGCCCAAGGGGGGAGAGAAAATGGATAAAAGCTGTTTCATGGGCAGCTACAATGGGATAAACTTCACAGAGAAGGCATGTTTCAAGCTGCAAAGATCACGCATGACCTGATCATCATCCCTACCAATATATTCTCCTTCTGTTCATGCCAGATGGAGTCCTTCCCCCAAAGGCATTATCACCTGTAAGTGCAGCTGTGCTCAGCTGCTGTTTGCTCCACCTGCCCAGCACCCCAACTCTGTGTCCCTGACCCTGGAGCAGCTTCTTACTGTGGGATGAGCTGCAGCAAGCAGCCAGCCAGCACCTTGCACCCCAAAGGCTGCAGAGCACGAGCCCTGGCACCAGCCTTCCCTTCCTGAAGGGTAAGAACAGACTCGTGTTTTATTTTGCCAGAGAGGTGGGGGAGAGAGAACCAACTGTGCGAATCAATGACAGGGTTGCTGGTGGTGGAGCTCCTGCTCAGCTCCTGGGCTCCACCTCCTGAGCTGCCTTGCCTGGGCACAGGCTTTGTGCTGCAAACTGCATTCTGGCTGCCAGCTGAATTGCTGTAGGAAGGCTCTCTGTTGCCGTGAGACCTGAAAGAAAAGCCTGGTTAAGCACCACTGATGTTGCAGTGCAAGTATTGAGGTTAATTTTAGTGTAGTAAAGCTTTGGTTTGTAGCCAGGTGGTTCTGCCAGCCCTTCATGATTTCTATGAAAGCAAACGGGTCATGGCCAGTCCTCATTCGTGGTGTCAGGCTGTTCTCCCTGGCACTTCTGCTTAGAAGTGATTAGGATATGGGCAGGCATTCTCAGATGAAAATAATGATATTTTTTTTTCCTCAATATTAGTGCTAAATATGGCAAAACTGCTCAGCAGAACAATGTTGGCACATTCCTGTTTCTGTGAGAAGAGAAATGCTGGTGTCTCCTGTTAGCCGATTCTTGAGCTGACCTAGACAGGCAAACCTTCATATGCCTTGTAAAGTACTGAGTTACAAAGGCTATGATGTCAAATTAACCTTATTTTGTTGAAAAAAATCCAGAAGCTGGATGAAAGAAGGGCTAATGCTGCACAGTCATGGTATCCCCAGAGTGTGCAATAAAGCTTGGTATTTCATCCAGGCAGGGAGAGCATTGCTGGCTCTCAATTGATAAGCTCTGGGACCATGGTCTTTAATACAGGACTGGGTGCTATGAAATTATCCTGTGCAGCAAATTTCATCCAAATTGAATATGCTCTTACTAATGCAATCACATAGCCACACACTGCAGATTTAATGTTGACTTTATACTTTTATCTTGGTTTATGCAGAAGGCGGCACCCAACCAGCATAAAGACTCCCAGTGCAGTTAGTTTGTTGAACTGTTTTTAAAGAATTTGACTGAGTAAGCTTCTCCAGGAGCAATGTCCTGTGTTATGGGCAGTGGTGCTGCTGATGCATCAGTGGTAGTGGAACAGCCAAGACCACGAAACTAAAAACCATCAAAGTGAAAGCTTTTCAACTCCTTTAAATTCCCTGCACTCCTAATACAAATTTGCAAAGTCACTGCTTTGTGAGTGCTCATTCTGCACGAGAAGGCAACAATCTTTTCCAGCTGGAGCCCTGCAAGTGCCTTTAATTAAATCTTACAGAAAACCAGTTCAGAGTAATTTAAAGCATTTGGCTGCAGGGCTGGATTTTTGAAAGCACTCAGTGCTTTGCTTGCTCTGCATCAAGAACAGTGTGGAGAAAGAGATGTTTGGAAAAATACTGACCTATGTTTGCAAACAGTTAAATACTTGAGTCTCTCTTTTTTTTTTTTTTTTTTTTTGTCATGGTCCAAACAGGCTTTAGGATTTTGTGGTCAGTATTGAAAGAAGAGAGTTTGGAGTTGGGAGGTTTTTGTACTTTGTCAAGAGAGGCACAGGGCTGCAGGTACAAAAGAGGAGCCCAAGAACCAGGTGTTGGTTGCTGCTTCTGGTAAGGCTACTGTTTGCCTGAGACAAAAGCCTGCTTGGCAAAGGGATAATAATCTTAAAATCAGGATGCTACCCCATAGTGCAGCATCTGCTCTGTGCAGCCTTTCTGGCACTTTGCTGGGGTTTTGGGACCGCAGGAATGTGGTCCTGAGGCTGGGATGTGCCTGATCTTGGCCAGTTTAGTCTCAGGATCCACTTGCTGGAAGAAGCAGTTCAAACCTGCCTTCAACTATGGCATTAAATACTGGCTAGGAATGCACTTGCCCTTTTGAGTCCTGGTGCTGTGCATGGAAATTCCTTTGAACCTGCAATTGGAACAGAAAAGGGGGGTGCCTGATAAAGTTTGGGTATTAAAACACACCAAGCCTTTTCCTTGAAGAGGGGGCTCATCTAGAGCAGAGGGTTCACTGCAGCTGTGTGGCTGACAGCTCTGGTTTTCCTTAAGGCAAACCCAGCTCCCTGCCTCCCTGCACCCTTCCCATGGGTGTGGGTGGGAGGGATCCTTGTGAGCAGAGGGCTTACCAGCTGCAGTAACTTCTCCCTCTCTTTACCCTGTGTGTCACTTAGTTACACAGGGTATTGAGAGGGGCTGAGTAGAGCTGAGACTTCTGTTTGTTTTTGTGTGCTCATTGCATGAACTGAATGGTAGGGAGGGTGTAGTTTTCACTCACGCCAGTCTGGACAGTTAAGTCTTGTTTGTTGTGGATCTTTTATGTAGCAGCTGGGGAAGAAAAAGGTTTAAGACGGGAAAAATGTGAGTATAAAGAAATACTGTTGGGTGGTGGAAATAATACTTTAGAAGTTCATCTTAATGCTCTTGTGAAGAACTGAAATTCAAGGGAATATCCCTTTAATTTAAGGCTGTTCACAATGCCAGGAGCTGGTATTTGCCCCTGTGGGGAATGTGATTATCTGTACTCTTGCTGGCTCTGACAGGGGGAAGCACCTCTGAATGTTAACTGTGAGTAAAAATTAAATGCTTCTGCTGGCAGGCTGAGGAGGGGATTCTGGCTTGTCTTCTCTGTTCTGCTCTGAAATCCTTTTTCCAGTCAAATTGAGAATCTTGCTGCAAAAACAGAGGGTCATATGAAGACTCCAAAGCTCAGTAATTGTCAGCTGAGAGACGTGGGACCTGCACTTCTGTTGATACCAGGAGCAATTGCCATGGTGCTGTAGAAAGCTTGGGGTCAGCTGTGGAGCTGCTGTGCTGCCCACAGAGGTGAATTACTCAGGGAATGGAAATGATTGAGAGCAAGATGGTAATTGTATACAGTCAGGGAAGGAAACAAAAACCAGAGGAATGGCTGAGCTGTTGAGCTTTTGGGTTTTTTTTCCCTTCCTCCTTCTGTCCCTTCCCTGGAGAGGTGCCTTTCTGAAGAGCAGTAAAGGGTCTCTGGTGGTATTTTTAGGACCATGCTGTTTTGCCCTGGTTGCTCTGTGCACAGCTCTGTCTCACATGACATCTCAGGGAGCCCTGGAAGGAGCAGCTGCCAAGCTCTGCTTGGTGTTACCTCAGTGATTCTGAGTGTCAGCCCAACCAGAGGCACACACGTTGGGTGCAGGGAAAGGGAAGCTGTGCTGCTGGGAAGGAAGCTTCTATGTACAACCGAGGCTCAAAAACTGGGAGCTGCTTCAAAAATCAACTTTGGAGTTGGGAGCCAGGTGCTGCTGGCTGTCTCAGCCAGGTTAGGTCACATCAGGTAGGTGACAGAGGAGGGACTCAGCTGTGGTCCTCCATCCACAGTGCTCCAGCCACTAGGCTGTTGTATAGAAACTCCATTTATGTTCTTTACTGGGGACTTGCCAACAAGAAGAGACTTCTGTTGGGTTTTCAAACAGGTAGCTTTGGGTTCCTGCAAAATTAACTTCCTACTAGTTCACCAGGGTGCAGCTCCAGAGCTTGGTGTTCTCTGGGTGGATGGAAAGCAGCTCTTTACAGCCAGGCTGGGCAGCCCTGGGTGCCCCAGGCCCCCTCCAAGACATCCAGTTGTGGTGGCACAGAGAGCCTGGAGAGCAGCACCTTAGCAGCCTGTGGAGAAACCTCCTCCTGTCAGGGTTCCTCAGGGTGAGCTCCCCTGGGAGCCCAGGCTGGGGCAGGGAGCAGCTGGGATTTATGTCCCCATTCCATATGCACTGCTGGTGTGTTATGGGGTGGTTATCCTGGAAGGACTCGTGTTCCAGTCCAGTAGAGAGAAGGGGAGAAAGGGTGGGGGAATGAGGTCATTAAGGATCTATCTGTATGAATTAGGCTGAAAACTTTATCACCCAGGGGCTATTTTAAAGACAAGCCTATCTGGCAAATAGGCTCATTTTAAAATGTTAGTTAGCTCATGGGGAATTTTTAATAAGCAAGAATGTCAGTTATGAAATGATCTACATCCCACCCAAATTAGCCAAACCAATTTTTTTTTTCTTTTTTTTTTTTTTTTCTCGTCCCTGAGCTATCTTTGTATAATTGACAAGTTGTTCTGCACTTGAAGAATTGTGGGGGGGAGCAAGTCTGTTTGCCTTGGCTTGGGAAGCTGTCTGCCAAGAGAGATGCTTTGTGACTTTTTTTGAGGGAGGTAATTAGCAAGAAAATAGCCCTTAGGAAAAAGGAAACCACTAAAAATGGCATCGTTTCAGTGAGCCATTTGGGTTTTAAACTCTTTTATTTGAGTGAAAATTTTCACCACAGTAACTTTAAACTCCCAAGAACAAAGCCCATGATAATATTTCCAGGTGTTCCTCATTGCTCTTCTGTATTTCTCCTGTTGTGCCATGGAACTAGGCCTGTGCCTAGCTTGGTTTGGTTTTCAGCAAATTCCTGAAATCTCATCCAATTCATGCTCAAGTAGTATGAGCTGAGGACACTGCAACAGGACACAGCAGGAAGGCTGCTAGGACAGTGTGATGCCACATTCAATTAAGTGCATGATGTTCACATCTTATGATCTGACATCAGAACAACCTTAATGTGCCTTTTTTGTCGTGTATAAGGAAAGGGAAGTTCACCTCTCACCTGTGGTGGGAAGGAGGGGGAGAATAACTGCCACACAGGAGTGTTCCAAAAAAAGTAAGTTCATCCCTTCTCTCCTCCAGACTTCAAACTGTCTTGAATTATTTCTGTAGTTGATTTCTGATGTGTAGAATATTCTGAAGCAATGTACCTGAGCACTGTGTCTGTTACCATAAACTTGCCAGGTTAGATAAATCATGATTCTGGGAACCAGATTGTTTGGGGGTTTTTTTGTTGTTGTTCTTGTGAGCTTGATTTTTTGTTGTTATTTGTTTGTTTTGGTTTTTTAATCCTCATCATTGAAAATATTTGCTGCTTCTGGGAATTCAGTTCCCTGAAATATAACAAAGAATTCCAAGACAGAAATACCAGCCAAAGTATTGTCTCTTAAGATGGAGAAATGTGGAAATCTGTTTCTGGTTTTCTTAAGGCATAAGAGTTGGAGTAGATAATTACAGCTCAAGTGGCCAGAAGAAGAATGTAGGACAAAAAGATGGTCCATCCTTTCACATGAGGTACAGACAGAGAGCCAGGTCCTTTTACCTTTCCAATCAATTAGACAAAGCTAAATGCTTGGTTTGTGCCTTAAATGTCTTTCCTGGTAAGAGCTCTGTTCAGCCAAGAGCATCATCCTAATATGCAAGATCATCTTGGCATTTGTGGTCTTCTAGTGTTCTGCTTAACATAATGTAGTTTATCACCTGTTTGGTGTGGTGGTGGCTTTTTGTTGGTGTTTTTTTTTTTTTTTTTTTTGGTGTTTTTTGGGTTTTTTTGTTTCTTTTGTTTTTTGTTAACAGAAATCAGTAATTAATCTTCTTTAGAACAAGTTCTGTGCTGTGTTGTTAAATACCAATGAGTGGTCTCACCTGTGGACTTGAAAGAGCCTTCATAATTTACAGCAGCCAATATTTATCTTCTCTAGACAGGCAGATATGTCTGCAGCAGTGCAGCTCTTCAGAGATCAGAAGTACAAGGAGCTGAAAGGGCAGTGCATCCAGCAGAAACAGCTCTTCCAAGATCCTGAGTTTCCAGCCTCTGATGAGTCCCTTTTCTATCAAACAGCTCCACCAAGGAAAGTTGAGTGGAAACGCCCAAAGGTAATTGATGCTTTGATATCTTCTTCCTCCTCGGTGGTTCAAAAGGTTTCTGCTGAAATCTTACTGCTGAGTTTTATCCAGAGGGAATGCAGAGTTTTCCTCTATTGATTGACATTGCCTCTGATCTCTGTATAGCTCTGCTGAAGTTACTGTGAATTTTGCCTCAGACTTCTATAAAATCTTGCTTACAGACCAATTATTTCATACTAAAAATGAAGAATTATTGTCTGTACACAACCCATAATGCTTATGCCTATTTCCAGTTTTCACTAGCATCCTAACAGGAAAACAAATACATCATTCACTTCTAATTGTGACTAATGTACTAAATGTTTCAAGTTGTTAATATTACTTATTTTTGGGTTCTGTTAATTGGTTTGCCTTGAGGTTTTATGCCTTGTATGTCTTGTCCTTCTAAAGTGAGTCACAGCCATAAACAAATAATTCACAGGAATGCAAAATCCTCCTCAACTTTGATCATGTAGCTTTCCATCAGAGAATGTGATCTGTTCTGATCCTCTGACAAGTGTAGGGGACAGTGGAAGCCTCTAGCCAGGTGCACACAGTGCTTTTACTTTTAAGCATGATGAATTTGTCCTTTACCCATGTTTACTTTTGGAACTAGGATTAATCTTCTGGAAGCACAAACTTAAGTGGCTTTTCTTAGAAAACATTCTGCCAATATGATCTTCATATGCAGCTGATGCTGGTGTCCAAACCAGTACATTTGGGATCTGTGAATCTCAAGCTTTTCTGAGGAGAGGTGAAAGCTGGTATTGTGGTTTAGACTCACAATTAAACTCATGCTTTGGTCAGTTACCCTGCCCTGCTGGTAGCAAGACAGACCAAATTCTTAGGAAGTAATTATCTGTAGTATCTCTGTAGTCAAAAGGGGTTTAATCTGCCCTCATAGGAAAAGGAGTATAAGTGAGAAAAAAGAGGAGGAGGGCTAAAGGGTTTCTTCCACTTCTTGTCCTTGGATCTGCACCTGCAATGTTAAATACATTCTGTTTGCTCATTCCAGTCAGACTCAAAGCAATGGGTCATTAACAAGCTGACATTAATTGCTTGTTTTGTACTTTTAAAGTCTCTTTGGGAAAGAGACGAAGACAGGGTAGTGTTGCTTCTGTGGCACCCCAGTATTAAGAAACTGGAGAAGACAAAAAGCACTGTGTAATTACCCTGCACTCTCCCTAGGATGGTGTGACTTTCCAAGGAGAAATGTTATGGAAAGATCATCCAACAAATAAAGAGTGATGCTCACTGCTTAGGGGCAGTACCAGGTCTGGGTTTCTCTGGGTGCAGTGTGACATGGTGAGAACAGCCAGGCTAGGGGGTTCTGACTGCACATAGGAACTGAGGTGCCTGTTTGCTGATATCCTCTCTTTCAGTGCTGCATAACAAATGTACTCCAAAGGTCTGACTCCACCTGGGATATCTGGTAGAGTTGGCTGAAACATGAAATAGGCAGGTTTTAGCACTCTATAATTCCAAATTTTATTCTCCATAAGAAAGAGGAAAGTCTGAATGTGCCAGATGATTTGCCTAAAGATGATCTTAGACCTTATTTTGCTTTATTTCTGTGTCACCTTCCTTTGTGACACTCCACACCAGTGATGGGTTATGAAGAGTAAAAATAGTATGGAAGTGTCAAATTGTTTTTCATTTCTGGAGGAAAAAAAAACCTCAAAAGTGTTGGACTTGATTTCATAGGAAAAAATCATCTTCATCAGAATGTCATTTTCAGCTTTTGTTTGCTTCTAACTGGTGGAATATGATAAACTGTTTCAGGAACTAAAATATCTTTGTTTTTGGAATCCCTGATTTGAACTTTGGGAGCTTCCTCCTCTTCTGAGATGCTCCTGTCTTCTGAGATTCCTCCTGTCTGAGATGCTGCTCTCCTTTGGAAGGCAGAGGCAGCTCAGGGCACACCTGCCCAGGCACTCACTCTGGGTTAACTTTATATATTTGGCCTGAATGTTCTTTACTCCACGTGTTCCCAGTGCCAGCTCCCAGTAAGTAGTCCTGTGGAATGTCTGGCAGTGTCCCAGTCCTTATCAGTTTTGTGGGATGAGCTTCATGGATGACTTGGCTGTCAGGTGTAATCATTGGGTTAAATCCCCCTCAGAGCTAATGTGTGGCTTCATCCTTTGATTCCTCTGTCTCTCCTGGAAGTGCAGTGCAGCAGTGGATCCCTGTTTTCCAGTCTGGCTGTGAATAAAGCTGGAAACATCTGCTCATGCTTGAGACCACGTGTCTGAGTGCAGGAAGGCATGGAGGAGAGGGAAGTATCCTGGCACCACAGCTGGGTTTGAGCAGTTGCCCAACAGTGCACACTCTGAGGGCATGGAGCAGAGTGAGAGCTCATTGCACCCTGGGATATCTGCCAGGTTAGGGCCTGGGGATAATCCAGAGTTGGAGGAGAGTGGAGATTAAAGGGGAATTCCATAAACTGGTATGACAAAGTGATGGGAATTCTTAGCATGTTACATTGCTGCCTTCTGTGTGACAAATGGGTTTGATTGTAGCAGCCCCTATAAATAGTGACACTTCTCTGCAGATGCCCTCCTAATGCCCCAGCTCTCTTCTGGAGCACAGCTCATGATTTAATGATCACTTCTTCAGATCTCAGTGTGCTTTTTTCTCCCTTCAGCCTCTTCTTTCCAGTTAAAAATAGGGGACAACACCAGTGCTGTTGCTTAATCAGAACAGAGGTCCCTCATCACCCCTCAAGCTTTGCAGAATCCAATTATTATTCTTCTGTGAAAATATGACTTATCATGCAAAAGCTGCTGACACATCCTGAAACTGCTCAAGTTTTGAGTTTTATTTCCCTCTCTGTGCCCAGAATTGTCCACATTTCTCTCTTGTTGGTGGCTATAGACTCTTTTGAAGTACAGATGAACACAAGTTGCAAAGTTCTGTGTTGTGACATTTATGTTTGTTCTTGAAATTCCAACACATGTGGAATGTGCCTGAATCTGGGAGGTGAGGAAATGTGTTTCAGAGGGTGTTGCTCTTTGCTGGAGCTCACTAATCTTTTTGTGTGCCTCAAACATACAGAGGCATTGATACAGAGGTGGTTTCAGGTTGTAGGTTGTGTGACCCACACACCCATGTCTTGCAGCTTGCTTATTTGTTGTGCCTCTCTGAAATCTGTTTGTAGGAGAAAAGGACCATGAAAAACTTGGCCTTGCATGAGTAGGAAAGAAATCTGGCTTTTTTTTTTTTCCCCACCCCCCTTTTGCATCTGTCATGTCCTGGATCACACCACCATGGATGTTGTCCTCCACAGAACCAAGTGAGTCTGAGGTACCAAGTGTAACCTTCAGAGATGTTGTGTTTAATTCTGGTGCTGTGTGGGGCTCCCAGAGGATTACAGCACTGTGTGGATTACACTGTTCCTCATTTTGCAGGCACTTTTGTATGCAGTAATTAGCTGTGATAACACCAGTGCAGCAGCAGGGATGCTATTTGCCATTGTTAAGAATGGTTTTACTTGCCATTGAAAACAGATTTAGCTTTTGTGATCTTGAGCTTCATCTGTGGAAAAGATTAAGTCAGATGTTCCTTTGCCAAAGGGATCTGCATGCATGTGTCAGGGGAAGGGTTGGAGCACACCTTGATTTTTACAGAAGAGCCTAAGCCATGCAGACTCACTATGAAAGATCATAGGCAAAGCAGGCTCTGACCTCAGTTTAAACCCTTCATCTTAAAGGAAAAGGGAAGAAATTAAGAGCTAAGCTCTCTAGGAAGCAGTCTGCCCTGGAAGGTAATCTGGAGGTTGATGGGAAGGTTTCTGTGTGCATTAATTGTGTTTTCTGAGTTAAAATTGTGGAGGTGGAGAGGAGCTTGTGTAGTCCTCCTGTAGCTTTTTGTTAGCATGGAGGGGGTGGGTGAGGAGACCACAACAGGTGGGCAGGAACCACCAGAAGAAAGTGACAATGAATTATCTTTTCATCCCTCATTAGCTGTGTACAACTGTGCACCCCAGAACCTCCTGCCAACGAAGCCTCTCCCTGCTGAAGGTTTTATTTGATAAAGTGTTAGAGCATCCTGGGTGCTTGGTTACCCAGAGCTTGGCTGCAGCCATCTGCCCCTCTCCTGCAGGTGTTGATCTGCAGAGGAGAAGGAGCTGCTTGCCAAGGGTTGGCTGCTGAAGCCCCACAGTGGAGTTAAGGACAGACTGCTCCTGGGGAGGAAGGTGTTAAATCCATCCCAGCTGTGGAGCTCAGATTGTTGGCACAGCTCCCAAAGATGCATGTGGCAACACAAAAGGATGCTCTTCATGCCCGTTGCCATAGCAACTGCACATTCACATGGCAGGGATTGGCAGCCAGAACCTGCAGAAGATGATGAGGCTGCAATTAAGGGGAATTGTCTTCAGGTTGTTAGATTTAATTTTGAGCTGGAGGGGGAAGGGGTGAAAAGGGGTGGGGTGATGGGTGAACATTAATGATATTAACAAGGAACTGCCACCCATCTGAGATCCTGGTGTGGGCAGAACTCCACCATGTGTGTGTTTCTACAAGTGTAAAATCAGTGCAGGCACTTGGCTTATGAAGCTTTGTTTGGTGTTTTTTTGTGGAGATACTCAAAAATCTGCCTCTAGAGTTTTATTGTTTAGTGAGGGTAGATCTAGTGGAGTTAGCAATTTTTTGTACATCTGGGCTATCACTGCTCTTGCATTCCTGTGCTCCACAGGAGGATTTACAAAAGCCCCATGGAACTGGGCTACTAGGAGAAGGTGTTGAGCAGTAGAAGGCAAGGTCTTTCAAATCCAGGTCAAAACATGTTCTTTTATTCACTATTAGTTAAAATGTCCTGATTTTGTGTCTGGTTACACTTCAGAAATGGTTTTTAGGCCAACTGATTGTTTGTGACAGGTGCTTAAGTGATCTGAATAACCAGGTAAATGTGGGGTGCTAAAACCATAAAAGAGATAGCATCAGAAGTACTATCTTGGATAGTTGTTTTTTTTCTGCTCCTGGAAAAAGCATAAATACAAATCCATCTGTCTGTGTTTTGAAGGGGATATTGAAATGTAAATGTTACAGAAATATTGAAGATGGGGGTGGACCAAGCTTTTAGTGTTTGGTTTACAGATTAATCATTGCACCTACAGATCTGTGCCTGAAGAAAATTTCAGTTTATGGGAGTGAAAAGACAATATGTGTGCTAAAGCCCAGGGGTTTCGTGCACCCAAGACAGCTCTGGTGTAATGCTGTGAGGAGAAGGTTGATGTGTGTGCTCTCTTTCCTCTGTGAGCACTTTTGGGGTGGATGCTGGGAGACAGAAGACACGCAGATGTAATGCTGGTTTCTGTGCTGGGGTGGAATGAAAAGGGACCTGCTGAAATTTTTCAAGGGAAAAAATCTAAAAAAATCTAAAACCTGAGCTCAAGCAGACAAGCAACTCTGCATTATACCAGAGCCCAGTGCTTTAAAACATTGTGTGAGATCTTATGGGCCACATCTTCCTTTTGTTACTTCTTGTGCTTTTCACCAGCAATTTGAACGTACATGGAAATTCTCTTGGCTCTTGGTAATAATGGGGTGGGAATACCTGGAATTTCTGGCTGTAAGCTAAGTGGATGACAGAAGCTTTACTGCTGGAAATAATAGGAAAAAACCACCTGCTTTGAACTGTGCCTCATTCTTGTTCCCACAACAATAAAATTTCATCAAATTATGTTAAGAAACTGTAACTTTAAAAATGAAGCTTATGAGGTATTGGGATAAAGTGATAACTGAAAAATAAGCTGCATGATCACACATGGTCAGCTTCAAATTTGCTGCCATGGGTAAAAGCATAGACAAGGTTATCAAAAAATAAACTAAATCTTGATATAATTTTATTATTTAGTGTTTGTTTAAAGAATCTATTTAAATAAAATTCTTCAAGGTTGTATAATGTAGAATAATACAAACTGTTTTTTGCATGAGCAAAGAAAAAAATGAGTTATTACTTTATCATTCACTTTCTGTCCTCTTATATTGTAATTTATAATAGTGATGATAACCTAAGTGCTGTGATAAACCTAAATAGCAATGCTAATACCTTAAATACATGTATTATGATCTACAGAAATCAAAAAAGTAATTGGAATCCATTGGAACTGGAGCTTGTTCTGACAACCAGGAACATAAGCTCTTGGATGACATAATAGAAGAACACTATAATTATTAACCTACCATGAGCCTGTTATCATTTTAAAATTGATAATAGACCTGGCTGTTCCAAGTAATTGGTCTTTTTGAGGAGCAGTTAGTTTCGGGGGGGGGGGGGAGGGGTGAAAAAAAAAAAAAAAAGAGAGAGGTGGAATGGAGAGGGGAATGTTCAGTTGAAAGCAGTTTATTAAAAAAAAAAAGTTTTTTCAAGTTGCAGCTTTCCTCCAAATACACTAATAAAAATGAAATGTTGCTTGAAATTTTCTTGAAACATTTTCCATCTACAAAGGGACTTCCCCTGCTGATCTTCTAAGGTACTTGGAACAGCATGTTCTGCTGGTGTCCAGCCAAGTGATTCCCTAAACACATTGTGGGCTTTGTTTTGTTTCTTTCTTTTTCCCATTATTATTTTTCCTAAGATTTTGAGGTGTTACTCTTTTTCACTGAACGTGTTCTGAAAAGAAAATTACTTTTCCCTTTTCAGGGAGAACACCTTCCTGTGTTCCTGTCTCCCTGTCTGCTCTCCAGCTCTGCTCATCTGTCTTCCTTCTCATATGACATTTCTTTGCTTATATGATTTGCAGAAATAAGAGGAAGAAAACCATCCTCCAAACTGCTGCTCTTTGTGGTCTTGTAGCTGATGATGTTCTGAGGAGTCATGTTGGGCTTTTCCAGCCCTTTTCTTCTAATCTCTGTGCTTCAGGACCTATGCTTAGCATTCAATCAGTAGAATTGCCTTGCACAATAAACAGCTCTGTGGTGAGGGTAGCAGAGGGGGTGTGTGTTTCTAGCTCTTATGATGATTTCCTTTGAATTTGAGGGTGAGGTGTGCTTGCCTGAGGAGGAAGGAGATAAAAGACCAAATGAGGGTCATCCTTTTTCAGGCAGAAGAGAACTCAGACTGCCTGCTCATGACTTGCATCAAGATTGCTTCTGCATCTGATTCCAGCCTTGGAAGTTGGACAGATGGATTTGGGAGCCAAAGTGAGTTCAGAGAAGGCGGAAAGACCAGAGCAGTGGGACAGCCTTTAGCTGCACCCTCGTACAGTCCATTGCCCTTGCTTGGCTGGGAAATGGCATAGTGGAGTTTTTTTCAGGAGTATTTTTGTGCAATTAGCCATGTAAAACATGGTGGACAGATCACAAGATGTGAAAGCAGCCTGGGGAAACAGACACCAAAGGAGACGCCCCAGGAGCACACAGTTGAGTCTCCTGTATTTCAGATTAACTTTATTATCCATCTCTGCTCATTAGGTAATCTCTTGTGGAGGGAACTGCTTGTAGAGTGAAGGAAAGGCCTGTGTGGCCAGAGCAGAAGAGACAGCTGCCAGGAGAGATCCCTCCTCAAGCACTTGGGAGCACAGGATGTTGCTGGCAGTCAAAGGGGAGTAGCCTGGATGGGAGGAGATCATCCTGGGCTGAAATGCCCAGGCTGTGGCCACTGGGCTGGTTCATGTTCAGTGTGACACTGATCCTTTCACAGTGGCTGTGACATGCTCTGCTTCAAGTCCTGCCTCAGCTTCCAGCAGCCACTGCTCTAATTGGGGTTCAGTGTCAGAGGTTTGGGTGGCAAAATGTGTGTTGACTTTGTCTGCAGATTTGGTCTCTTATTATTCTAACCTCTGCCACTGAGATATCAAAGTAATAATTAACAGGCTTGTCTCTGGAAGTCTGCTCTGCATTGGACCCTGCAAGAATTCTGCTAACAGCAGATATTTTGTATTTGATTGCGTTTTACTTTGAGAATTTAAAAGGTGAGGTGATATTAACTTCACAGAAAACTATAAATTTCACCAGTATAACCCCCTGCAACCTGAAATCTTGGTTCACTTGCAGTAGCATTTCCATCTGTGAGAACATCAACCCAATTTCTAAACCAAGCATGAAGGGCTGTGGGTGCTGGGGTCACTCTGCCCTGAGAAACTTGGTGTCTGGTCCCAGTGACTCTTAGCAGCTGCAGATGCTTCAGCCTCATCCCCCCCAGAGCAGGCAGGCATGGAGGGACAAACATGGGTGTTTGACAGAGACTTGGGAAGCAGAATGGTGCAGTTGGAAGAAGGATGAAGCAGTGCTTTGGACTTGTCACAGCAGGGCAAATCTGTGGCATTGTGAAGGCAAAGCACCAGAATCTGTGCTATAGAAGTTGAGGGGTGTTAGCTGTATAAGGGGGATTGAAAACATTTTTGTCCTCAGTGTGGTGAGTCAGTATTTGCATGTGCTAAGGGTTGTGGTGGGAAAAGAGTAATATTCCATATGGACAGTCCAGCCATCTGCTGGAAAGAAGAGGGGTCCAAGAAGCATGGAGAAGTCATTGGACAGAGCAACAGTCAAAACCAAAGGACTGTTGCAGATGTGCTCTTAAGCACTTTGTTTCCCAAATGTTTTGTTCCTGCGGTGAGGAAGTGAGCAGAGCTGTGTGTGGTGCCCTGAGGACTCCTCTCCCATAACCAAACAAACAAGTAGGGATCTCTTAACTCCAGTAACACAATCTGGCAGTGATTGCTGGCAGTGGCTGGGGCTTATGTCTCAGAGGACTGTGTACATCTGTGTGACCCTCCTCAGTGTCCCATTTTCCTAGACTGGAATCTGCAGTTCAGGTCAAGGCTGAGGTGTCCTGGGGAGCTCAGCGTGCTGTGGCTCAGCCATGTGCTAAAGAAGCAGGCCCAAAAACTTGATGGGATTTCAGTCAGGTGGGCTCAGTTTCTGTATTTGAGAAGAAGGTTCATGAGAAACAGGAACAGGATCTTCATTGTGTTTCTGGGTGTTAAGCAATTTGAAAAATTAAAGCAGTGTGGGGGGGGGAACATTGCTTCAGAACTTGGGAGGGTTTTGTGTTTTGAGATGGGTATTTAATTTAAGAAGTGCTATTGGAAGTGAAACAGATACTGGCTTATAGCTTAGAAAGTATCCTTTCCTAAACAACAGCAGTTAATTAACTTAGTTTAATTAACTCTCATTCCCGTCAGTGATATAAGGTAGTGCCCCTCACTATTATTAATAGCTATTTTTTGGGGGGTGAAACTCTGGCCCCTTGCAAAGCCTTGAGATTTTTGGTGTGGTCTGGGTTATCACCTTGCCTTTTGCCCAGTGGGCTGAGTATGGGAGGCAATGTGAAAACACCATTTGGCATGTTTTCATCTTGCTTACTGGCTGGATAAACCATTCCTTCCAGAATGTTTTGTCCATAATGTTTTAATCCTGAGAAGTTATGACATCTTTCTCCTGGAATTGCCAAAGTGTTCCCAGAATGGAGCTATTGCTTGCCCTTATTTTATGAATCCCATCATTTTATTTTTATTTTGCCTGGAAAATCTTTTCAAGATGGAGCTTACCCAGAAGAGATGAGCAAGAAACTAAAGCCTTCATCTGCCTGCAAGAATCCCACTTCTAACCTTTCCATTACAGTCTGTTGACTGAGTGGATCTGGTGTGACATGGACTTGATGGCTCAATCCTATTTCTGGTGTCACTTCAGAAAATTCTTGGTTCTTAGTTGTGCCTTTCTGTGTTGGCTGTGTTGTGATAGGAAGCAAAATCCCCAGGGGCACCTTGCAGTGTCCCTGCCCTCTCTCCCCCAGAAAGCTTGCTGGAGAGCTGGGAGCTCCATTGGTGTCCTGATACGCAGATGCATCCTTCCTCCCCTTTGCCTTGCAGGTACCAGGGCAGTTTGAGGCATGGGATGTCCTTACATGCACTCACCCTTTCAATGAGTGTTGCATTTATGTAACTATGATGGAGAGGCAGTGCTTAAAAGTGGCATCTTCCTCAACAGCATTATTCACCCAGGTCTTCCAGGGATATAATTATGAGCAAACATTTGTAAATGACATGCACACTTGCCAAGCAGACAGCTCTCCAGATGCCATTATTTTGTTATCTCCTCTCTTGGCAGTTTTTCCAGCTTATACTTCCCTCCTTCAGACTGGATGGAGGCTTTCTTACGTTGTTGTGGTTGTTTCCTCTAAAGAAAAAAATATTTAAATGACCTCAGTGTCATTTCTAGAATGTAAACAACACAATCCCAAGGTTCTGAATGTTTCTTTAAAGTTTAAAATGTTAGGTTTTATTTAGTGGGTTCAGTCATCATTAGATGAAAATTGGTTTCTCAGAGAGGCAGCTTCTATTTGTCCTGAGGCAGTGTGATGATGGGAGGCATGACATGGTAAAATTTGTTTTGAGCTGTAAAACAAAAAGCCCAAGGATCACATTCACAGTCAGTGTAAGTCTTTGTGCAGTAATTGTTAGTTCATTGATTTAATCTTCCTGAAGAATTAAATGTCTGACTTCTCTGAAAGAAAAATTATAGCCCAAACATGCCAGTTGCAAAGGAAATGAAGGTACTGTTCTGTCAACACTCTTGAGAAAGAGTGGAAAAGGATCCAGATCCAAAAAATGCTTTGTATGTTAAGAGCTTTTTGCTTTTCTCATTTTATTTCCATATTTGAAAGGTTATTTGGGATGAGTAAAGGCGAGGAATTCGAGGTTTTGTGAGTCACTGTAACTTAGATTTGTAACATAATTTATTTGAATTTCATGCTGCTTCCCTGTTATTTAAATGTATGTTTCCTTCACGATTAATTCTAGGTGAAATTAAAGATGTAGGTTTTCCTGGCTAAAGAGAGAATTTAAAAATCCTTCACAGCTGAAGGAACCTTTCAGAACTGCTGTATGAGGCATTGTTTCTAACTTGATCTTAAAGGCTAAAATAATTTGAATTTGCATCTTTTCAAGTTTGCAGGAAAG
Source organism: Calypte anna (assembly GCF_003957555.1). Classification (NCBI taxonomy): domain Eukaryota; kingdom Metazoa; phylum Chordata; class Aves; order Apodiformes; family Trochilidae; genus Calypte; species Calypte anna. The sequence goes on along the minus strand of NC_044247.1, from coordinate 15,826,177 downwards.
ATTTAATGTTCTTTCTCAGGAAATTACACTGCCTTTGGTAAGAGCAAGTGGGATCTTCTGGGTTTTATCCAGTGAACTTTGGCCAGTGTGAGCAAAAGCCAAAGCAGAGGGATAGAGGTGGATGGAAGGGCCTTGGGTCTCTGTTTGGAGAAAGCAACATCAGCTCCTTGGGCTGGCTGAAGTGATGATGATTTACAGTGGAAATCTTGCCTGCTTCTCTGCATTTGAATAGAGCCAAGACTAGAGACACTAAGAAATGTGGTCTGCTTGGGGGGGACAGGGATACCATGCTCAGTTACTGCTGCAGCCATTCTAAAATCTGCAACAAATTAAGAATAACCCCCCCTCCCCTCCAGTGAACATTGACTGAACTGTAAATACTGAAATCGTAAAACCAGGAAAAAGCAGCCTTGGCAAACCTCAGCATTATTGGAAACAGCTTTCTCCTTGCCTTTTGAGAGTTAAGATATGTTTCCTTAAGTTTTGCACTAACTTGACTTTGACTGTTAGACTCTGATAGAATAAAATCCTGAAGGTGATTGATAGTGTGAGGGGGGTTTAGAAGATGACTCAGGATTTTCTCCTGGAAGTGGTCTGTGTGTTGAGCACCAGCAGAGAGGCTCCTGCAGTCACAAATGAACCAGAGTGATTTCAGTCTCCCTGATGGGCTTTGGAGTTCCAGCTGGCTGAGATGGTTTTCCTGATACATCATAAAGAAACTAAACCTAGCTGGGGAGGAGCAATGCTGGACCTAGAATGGTTCTCCACCACTGTGCTCTAAGACTATCTGGGGTTTGATATTTAGTCAGGTTCATGTTTGAGTTAGCAGCACCTCTCTGACTTCTCTTCCTGGGGAGAAGCTGACTGTTTCTCCCAGTAGAAGACCTTGGGAGTTTTCTGTCTTCTTGGGTGACTGGGAGACTTGAAGTTCTCACAGCAATTACTAAATGTTCATAGAGAATCTGTCTTTAAAAGAATTTTTGGAGTGCTTTGAACACATTGTGGTAGGAAATAGAAGTCCTGGAGCCTTCTGTTTCACCCAGACAGTATCTTAGTTTGGAAATCACTGTTAAGAGTTTCTCAGTTTCATCACTCAAAACTGAAGCAAGTTATCTCATGTGCTGATAACTTTATTGCTAAATGAATGTCTTTCCAAGATAAGGCTTTACAAGATGTTTTAGAAATAAGAAATAAGAAGCTGCTGTTTGTTATCAAGATATGTTAATAAAATTGTGGTAGTTTCTGTGAATTTGAGAGATGTCCTGCTCATTTGGCTGAGTTATAAAAGTGCTTTTAGGATTCAGGAGTAGCACAGAAGCCCCAGAGTCATCTTTGACCCAACATTTTTTACAGCTCAGAATTTGAACTCTTAGGCAAGCACTCAGGTTCCTTTTATTGGGAAGGTGGTTGATTGCTCAGAATGGCAAGCAGGTATCACATACTTTAACTTCTTCCTCTCCACTAATCTGTTTGTTTTGTTCCTTAGCAAAGTGTTCTGTTGGCTGCAGTGGGCAACACTGGTGTGGCCTGTGTTGTGACCCCTCTGTTGGGTGCTGTTTGTCCTCACTGGTGCTGGTGTCACTCTCCTGGCTGCAGCTCACACCAGGCTGGGCAAGGAATGGAAGGAGTGAGCTCCAGAGGTAGCCTGATGGGAAGGCTCTTTTTCTAGAGCATGTAGATGAGTGATTTGATAAAATTCTTGAGGGTGTGGCAGCACTATGGTTCTCTGCAAGGTGTTGGGTAGATCTCTGTTACTAATACTCCCCATGCTACCTGATCTGTTGCCAGAAAGGATGTGCAGGCTAGAACTTAAAAGTCTGATCCATGTCCTCTTGGAACTGAGAGTCTCCATTGACACTGACTTTTGGATGCTCAGAAAAGTTGGGTTGTGCTGCTAATACAAAATTTCTACTTAAAAAAAAAAATCACAAAAATTATTATATTTCAAGTCATGTAGAAGCTGTTGTCTTACATTCAGGATTTTATTGACAAGTTTACAGTTCTTTTTTTATGTTACAAAGCAAACATCTAGCCCAGAGAGGTGTGGCATATACCACAGCTCCAGAAGTACATCGTGACATTAATTTTCTTTAAGCAAATAGGTAGGGGAGAACACCTCAAGGTGCTGTTTGAAAAAGATGAGGCTGGGAGAAGAGGGCAAAGAATTCTTATCATCAAGAAAGTGTCTGAGGTAAATGCCCAAATTAGTAGATACTGGAATCTAGGCTGAAGCCAAACTCTGCTGGAAAAAGGATGGGGAAAAGAGGAACTTGCAGCTAAAGAGGTTTCTGGTCTTCAGTGGTGTGGCTCAGGCTTATGTTTTTTGTAACCTTTTAAGTCTGTGTATTGCCATTGGACAAAAAGAAATATCTCCTTTCAAGTAAAACAAATCACCTCCAGCTTAATCTTTCACTCCAGACAATGTTCCTTGGATGTCCTGACTTTGGTTTTGCTACACAGTGCCTGATGTAATAACAAAAAAAAAAAAACCAACCCAAAATCCCAACACCTACCATGTAATAACAGGGAAAAAAAAAAAAAAAAAGGTGAGTTTGCTGAAATCTACCTAACCCTCTTCTGTAAACATCACATTCCCTGCCTCCTGAGAGGCACTGGTGAAGAATTCAGTCTGCATCAGTTACCAACCCGTTGAGATGCTGCATAAAGTTAGACCAGACAAGTCCAGAAGGGTCATGGGCCCTGAGTCAAAATGCTGCTTATCATCAGACAAAGAAAATAGCTGCCTCCCCAGCCAAAGAGCCAAGCCCACAGACCTGGGAATTGTTTATTCCACACTGGTCCAGTGCTGAGAATTCCAGTGTGGTGAAAAATTGTGTGTGACATTTCCCAACCTCATTTTCTTATTATTCCCTATCTTAGGAAATTAGTTCAAGAACTTGATTGAGAAGCATGTTTTGAGGAAGCAGTAAAAAATAACCCCAAAAACAGCTAAACAGTGGGTGGGTCTGATGAACTGTGAGTGGACTTATTGCCCATGTCTGACCTCACCAACATCTGTGTGTGCCTGGAAGAGGTGTTGGGGAGTTTCTTAAACTCTCTTCCAACTGGGCCATCCCTCTGGTACCAGCATTGAATGCAGAGACATTTCCACTGCTTTGGGACAGAGAAACAGAAATAAAGTCTGATTTGCCTGGGCCCCTTCCCCATATGCTGTGTATCCCATTGCTGGCATACACATTCTAATCTCAAAGTCATTAATACTTTATTTTGTTAAATACTAATGAACTGATTTTTAATGTCCTTATTCCTGCCCATGGGCATCTCATCCAGCAGAAGCTCTTTTGACCTCTGTGCTCACAGTGGTGTTGAATATTGTCCAGCCTCAAGTTGCCTTTCTATATTATCCACCTGTTTTTCACAGAGCATCACCAACTCAAAAGCATGGAAATTTTTTTAAAAGCATTTTACAGCCAAGCTTTGGGTTGGTAGCCCCAAAATAGTGTCTTTTCTGATGGAAAAAAATTTACTTTTTTCAATAAATTGATGTATGTCGTTTTAGCCAATTAAAATGATGCTTTGATTAAATTACTCTCTGCAAACTGTTTCAGACTTGTAGTAGCTTTGGAATAGTAGAGACTGGAGTTCCATAGAGGCTGGAATCACTAATGAGTGAGACATGGAAGAGAGAAGAAATTCCAAAACAGGTGGCAACATGAACAGAAGTGGTCTTGGGCTTCTCAGAGTGTGTGTTCACTTAAGTAACAATAATCTTTGGGAGATTTTAACTTCAGATCATTAGCTAATTCTTTTTTAAAATTTCAGATAAACTAAGTTCACTGAGAAAACAAATGTTATCCTCAGGTTATTACAGGTGTGCTGTACATCTGTGGAACATTGCTCTAAAGCATCACAAATGTAGCCAGGGTAGCAGAGATGGCATAGAATGCCTCTGAGAGGGTCCTGGGAGAGCAGAAAACCCTTTTTTGTAGTCTTGAGTGAGCTTCAGTAAACACTTTTTGACCAAAATCCAAGAAAAGGTCATCCCTGTGGCACATCCTATCGTACCCCTCCCAGCAGCTGTCAGCATTCTGGATGAAAGCATCCCTAGTGCTCCAAGGGTCAGGTGAAATCTTGAAACAGCCAAGGCACACACTGTGTTGCCCAATGTTTTGGGGTTTTTTCTTCCATAAAATTGATTCAGATCTTCCCCAAGTCCCAGAGGCAGGGCAAGGCTGAAACCCATGGCCTTCACAGAGCATTAGTCACTGCCAGCCCCCAACTGAACATGGAAGAAAAGAACACTATAAAAATGTCTGTGATACATTTGGTTTTGTAACAGCACTTGCTGGAGAGGGAGAAGTGGGGAGAGACATTGCACAGTCCCCAGATAACTGAGTTTTCCTGTACACAAGGCTGGCACAGTCTGGCAGCCCCTTCCCCTTGCATGTGCACACTTGGGTTTGGTTTTAAGGAGGTATGGGCATTACATTGCCCTCAGGAACTGATTGATGTTCCTGGCCAACAGGCATGAAGTTTGCAGAGGGATTGTACATCCTGAGCTCAGGGTGTACCTGAGGACTGAGTCTTCCTTTTGTTGATCTATCAGGAGTAACAGCACTAGGGAGAACAGTCACAGATCTCAGCAAGGGCTGTTTCACTTGGGTCGTATCTGCTCTTGCTTTTCTTTTGATGGAGGTTTCTCTGAGGGGTTAGAGCTATACCTCAGGCCACATTTATAACTTAAGACTTATTATTTTATTTTCACTCCATGGGCAGAGCTTTTTCCAGGCACAAGAAGATTGCAAAAGGCTTTTTGCATACATTGAAGCATCTCACACAGTTGGACTCAGTTATTTTTTTATTTGCAACTGCAATTGCCTTGGCAGACAGCCTGATCTGGAGAGGATTTCTATACATGTGCCAGTGCAGCTGGGATTTATTACAGGATAGGCAATCTCTTCTACCTCTTCAGCTACACACCCTCAAAGTAACCTTTGTCTTTGCCACCCTAGGTAGGGCCTGTTCATAGCTGGAGCCCAAGCTGAATTTCTGTATTCTTATTCAGAAGGAATTGCCTTTCCCCTTGCTGCCCTGTGCCCACCTCAGTCTCTATAGGAGCTGACTGTGATATGAGGACAGGAGAAGAGAAGAATTGGAAATTAATTTAATGGAAAGAATTCTCAGCTCTGAGATAATTCAAGCTGCTTTAATGAAGTTGTAAGGGAATGGTCTGCTGGGCTTAGGTAGTTCAGAGTTATAGAATCAAGGAAAGTGTCTTCAAAGTGTGCAAGCAAAAGTGGTTTTTTATGTTGGGGCTGGGTTCCTTAAAGGTTGCTGAACAAAGTATGCTCTAAGTGCTCCTGTATCCTTTGAAAATCTTTGTTGCAAACACAATTATTGTTTTTTATTGTCTTTACTTTCCCTGAATCTCTGTTTTTCTATCTGAGCCAGTTGATAGCTCCTAATCCATTAGAAAATAATCTTTCCCTTTGCTCAGACATCAGAGGTCTCTCATTGTTTTTACAGTGAGGGTTCAGTTAATGTCTATGAAGACACATAGCAAATTACTTAACCCTTTGAATGTTTTTCTCCCTATGTATAATCAGCATTGCAGGTTTTTAGTTCATGGATATTAGTAATACTTGTACCAAGACAGAAAAACACCCCAGATGCTGCAAACATGAGAACTGAGCTCTGCTCAGCTCTGCTAAAGCCTCATTTGGAGCAAATAATTTGGATTTGTGTACTACATATTAACAGTGATACAAAACATAAAGAACCAACTCAGACTAGAGAAGAGAGAGTTGTTAAAGGTCTGTAGGTTACATGAAGAGCTGCTGCAGAAAAGTTTCTCTCCACACAAAAATCTTGGGTTTACAGAGCTGCTCAGCAATGCCCTCCTCTGCTGACCAGTGGAGGAAGCATGGGGATTTTTCCTCCTGGTAAATGCAGGTTAGAGAAACTTCAATTAAATTATTTCCTGTGATCCCTCACTAAGCAAGATTCTCATCTCCAGCCTGCCCAGTACTCTTCCAGTCTCCCTAACACGTTCATTTACTGGTTCTCTTGCAAGGAGACAAACCAATTGAAATCAGAAAAAGGAGCTTGTGAGACACTTTATTTCTCTCAGAGAGCAGAGAATTTATTTGGTTGTCATTCCTCTGATGGTAGTTAGCTTGGTCCTCAATTAAACTAAATTATCACTGCTGAGATCATTATTGAGAAAAAAAGACTTTCTTTTATAATTTTTTGTTTTGTTTGGGTTTTTTACATGTTTGGGGCAACGAAAAATGCTTAAAGATCCTCACAAGGACTGCAGAAGAATATATTTAAACAGCACATTTCTAAGTGTGTTGGGCTTAGGTAGCCAGGTGTACCTCAAATGCATCCCTTTGAATTTGCTGTGCAGCGTAAATGGTGAAGAGCAAAATGCCCAGAAGAGAGCTGTAGCTTGCACCTGAGTGTTATTGTGCATCTCCTCTGAGTCACTGACAGTGACAGTCATCAGAGAGGCTGTTATAATGGCTGTAATTAATGACAAAAGAAAGAGAATGTCATTTTCTTGCACTGTTCTATAATCTCAAGAGTCCAGGGCTCCTTTCTGTAGTAAGGAAGGGTTTATCAAGCTGGATCCTGAAGAATTTAGTGACTGTGGTGAAACAGGGAGGTGCTGTTTCTTAAGTTTGCTGTTCCATGTTTGCTTTGGACCCCAGTGGTCAGCAAACGTTAATCTCACCCATATGTTTGGCAGTTGATGCATGCTGATACATTTTTTCTCTGAGGACTGTGCAAGATGCAAGACACACTTCAATTAAAAATGGGAGTTTAATGTGGTTATTTTTAGCAAAGCAAACCAAACACGAGAAGATATTTGTAATACATGGTGGTGCTTAATTTCTTTCAAAATAAATGAAATTTTTGGCTTTCTGTAGTGAAGGAGAAGTCTGGATAACTTTAAGCCTGAAAGCTCAATTTATCCCTTGATTATTATGCTAACAAAATAACATTTTGAAAGGAAAAACAAACTAGAAATCATTACTGCTAGAGATGCACGGAAATGGGATATGAAACTTGAGTCAAAACCAAGCTGGGTTTGGAATGTGTCTGCCCACTGTGTAGAAAAGGAGTCAACTGACTTCAGCCCCTTCAGGAGGCAGCTGGGTTGATTTCCTCAGCTGAAGGGCTAACCTGAAGCTCCTGTTACCATTCCATATCCAGGCTCCCAGGCAGACTGAATGAATCTCTCCATTATGCAGGTGAATTCCTTGTCTGTGGTCGTTTTTCCTCTTAGGCATAATTTTCTTATTCAGAATTTTATTAAGGGCTGTTAATGAGCTTTGAAATGTCTCTAAGTGAATACACAGGTAAAGAAATATTGATAGAAGGTCAGGGTCATACCAAAATCAGCCACTTGTTTCCCAAGAGGCATTTAAAATTTCTACCAATTGTCTCATATCAAAAATAACATTTTCTTAAAGAAAACAGCAGCAGCTCCATGCATTACATTCCATGAGCTGACTTCAGGCTGCCATCTGCTAAACCAACCCAGGAGAACAGGCTTTCAGCTCAGCACTGAAATGGTTCTGGTTCTTTTCTCTGAAAGTAAGTTCAGCTGGCACTGATTTGTCACAGTCCCATCAAAGGGAAGACTCAGAGGTTCTGACATGCCTCTGGTGTGTAGCCAGCCTTGGGTTGCAATCTTGGTATTTTAGGATCATCATCTATAATTATCAAAGGGCAGTGGGAATCCATGAGGTAAGCAGCACAGCTCCTTGTTCTGCTGCTGATAACAAATCAGAAAAACTGTAGTAAATTTGGAGTTTCCTGCCATTCAGAGGTGAGAGGGAGTTATTTATTCTGCATTTCTAATGCCTGGACATAAGACCATTTCCTTTCCACAGTGTTGAAAGTTGGGGATATTCTTATACTGTGAAAGAGCAGAATTTATTACTACTGCCCCTCCATCCTCTTAACCAGCCAGGAAAAGCAAGGATTCACACAAGAGCAATCAGTGAGTTTGCTCATTGGGAGCAAACCCATATTGCTCAATGAGAGCAATAGCAAACCAGAGGGTTCCATATCAATTATAGGACAGTCAGGTTACCTGTTTTCTGAGGTGTTGCTTGAGAGGTTCTCTCTGGGACTGGGCCACATACATATTTGTTAAGGAGAACACTGTCTACCAAGGATTTCCTGGTAAAAAACACAGTACTGCTCTTTCCTCATTTTTGGATTATAAGAATTTAATTAATCCTGTATAAACTGACTTTCAAATAGACTCAGTGCCAGAGGGCTTTTGAACTAACTGGTACAGAAACCCCACATTTCAGTGGGGATATGACACAGAACAAGTGTGGAGAGGCATAGCTAAGAGTATGCTGTGATCATTTCAGGAGTGGATCTCCAGTAATCTCTTTTTTTTTTTTCTTTTTTTTTTTTTGTTAGGACCTCTGCGAAGATCCCCACCTGTTTGTGAATGGAATCAGCTCCCATGACTTGCACCAAGGCACACTGGGGAACTGCTGGTTTGTGGCTGCATGCTCCTGCTTGGCTCTGAGGAAGTCCCTTTGGCAGCAGGTAGGTGATCAATGTGCTTGCTGCATGAAATAAACCTAATAAAGCTAATAACCCTTGGCTGTTTTCCTGCCTATCAGACAATGGTTTTCCCTCGTGGACTAATGTGCCTCTGTGATGAGTGGTAAATTTTGATGATTCAAATCTTCCCCCTCTTCAGAAGTTCATTTTTCATGTTATGAGACCTCCACAGTCCCACTGAGCACCAAAGGAGAGATACAGCAAATCCAGAGAGAGCAGTAGGCTCTGCTTGTCTTTCTCTGCAGATCAGTTTACAGTTTGTTTTCCTAAAAGATCCTTTGAAATGGGACTATATTTGACTACATACCAAATCCTGCTAGTGAAGCTGCATACCAGCACAGTGCATGCTCTAGAACAGTCTTCCCTTTGAATAAATCTTAATATTGTGCATTTTCGGGGAACTTTCCCTTTCTGTGGTTCCTCAGGTGATTCCAGACTTCAGTGAACAAGAATGGGACCCTAAAAACCCCGAGAGATACGCTGGGATTTTCCGTTTCCGTTTCTGGTGCCTCGGGGAGTGGACAGAGGTGGTTGTTGATGACCTCCTGCCAACCATGGATGGGAGGTTGATCTACTGCCACTCCAATGTGAAGAATGAATTCTGGAGTGCATTACTGGAGAAAGCTTATGCAAAGTATGACCTAGTCCATCCTCCTTTTAGTCCTCAGTGCTGTCCCTTCTATCCATCTGTTCATTTTATCTTTCAATTCTATCATACTTTCTACAGGTTTGTAGATTTGCTGCATGTGGAGAAGCTAAAAAAATATTGAAAATGCCTCTTTTAATCTACATGAAGTGAATCTTATGAAAGAGTGCAACTCACTCTACTTCAGCAGCCTGAAGCCTTACAGATCATTACTCTCTTTTCCTAGAAACCCAGCAATAGTTATCTGTAATATGCTGGGTTGTTGGGTTTTTTTTTGTTTATTCTGTTTTGGCTTTCCCTTGGTAGAGAAACAAATACATTACCTACATTCAAACCAAAGTAGAGCACTTCTGACAGCCACTTTGTGACTGACAGTGTTCTGTGTCACCTCTAGGCTGGCTGGATCTTATGAAGCCCTAGATGGAGGCAGTGCTGCAGATGCAATTGTGGATTTCACTGGAGCAGTGGCAGAATCTATTGATTTGGTTCATGGGAAATACGGGGAGATTGTTTCTGAGCAGATGAAGCTGTTTGAAGACTTGCTGAAAGTGCATAAGAGAGGTGGATTGATCAGCTGCTACATTGCGGTATGTAGAGTGAGATTGATTTTAAGAGTTAATTTCAATGAAAAAAAAAATCTGGAAAAAAAATGCCATTATGTTGTATAAGTATATTGAGTGTGTCCTTTATTTGTGTGCTTTGGAAAAGCTTCACATGAAAGAAGCTAGCAAGTTGGCAGTGCTGTCAGCCAAGTACAACTCCATCAGCCACTAAATATGATCACAAAACCTCAAAGCCATTTGTGCTGCCACTTTACTGTGGTTCTGAAGTGTTGTTCTTTCTGAATGGTCACAGTTATGTATTGACCCAAGGTTAGTCCACCTAGAATGCCCTATTTTACAGGCCAGATGACAGTGTTAATTTTCTTTTAGTTCTTGGGAAATCTATTTACAGAAAACAGTTCTGCTGGCACTGAGCTGCTGGGGTCTTCTTGACTTTAGTTGTGATGATGCAGTCCTCTGGTCAGTGTAATTCTGAAGCTGAGCTGGAAGCTGAGCTCACTTGGTTATTGGTTACAATATTTAAAGGGCAGTCTGCAGGAAGGGTGTAATTCTCTAGAATTTGCATCTAGGGATATTTCAGCATCTCACTCCCAAGCCCTCTCTATCCAATTTAAGACCTTAGCTAAGGCTTATCTAATGTGGACTTAGTTAAATCACTTAAACACTTTGCTTTAATTTCCCTGTCTGTGAAACAGAGATCATATTCCCATAGGACTTAACTATTTCTTACCTGTAGTGCAAGTGCTACATCCACAGTAACCTGGTGGATCTCCATTCACTGGTTCATGCAGAAATTTTTGTGAGTATCATGGTAGTGGTGGAGTTGTCTAGAACAACAGAAAATCAGTTGTTTGGAGGTGTCTGATCTGTTTAGCTGGCACTGGCCATGCACTGCCCTGTGCCAGTGCCATGGTACCAAAGAGGAACACATGGAACCTTCTGGGAGATGAATTTGAGCCTGAGAACTCAGCTGGAAAAGGATTGCTGAACTGTCCCTCCTAGCAACACCAGGCAACAGCTCAGAAACAAATTCTTCCAGGTCTTTGGTGTTTGCCTTACCTTTTTCACAAGGTCTGAATTTTAATTTAGAACTAATTTGCTTAGACCAGGCTGACTGACCAGAATTCCTGTTGGGAATTGTTATTGTAAACATTGTTTCTGGGATGACACATTGCTCCCAAATGCTAAGGCTGTTCAGTTTCTTAATGTAGATCTGATGAGGAGATAGGCTAAGTACAGGGAGTTAATTTAAAAAGCAATTACTTGGGCAGTTGTAATGTTTTCATTTCTTCCTGGCATTACTAACACAGATGTCAAATTAAACCCAGATGCTTCTAAACACTGATTACACAGGGGCCATCCCTGTTGGTTTGGCTTGACTCATTACATTTTTTTCACTTTTTGATAGACATATAACACATACCATGAAGCTTGCTAGGTATGGAATATTTAATGGTCAGCTGGCTTCATTGCTGACTTACAAACTTATCATCATTTTCCTTGGGTTATAAAATAGCCCTGAGCTTCACCGTTCAGAAATTTGAACAGACAGTGGATGTTTAAATATCTCATTTAAATAAATAAATGTATGTCTTCAGAATGAGGTGGGAAAGGCAGCCCAGCAGTAAGAAAAGCCTGGGGGATAATAAAGGCAGCAGGAGAGGTTAAAGACTCATATTCTGTCAAGCACTCTTGTTTGCTTTTAGTTGTGAAAAATGGAAGGGAAAGTGTTTTGCTGGAGAAAGCCCAAACCCATGGAAATGTCAGCCAGTCTCGGTGTAACACATGAGCTTATTCTTTAGGAGCTGTTGTCAGTGAAAGGCAAAGAGGTCCTGGTGAGAGTCTCACTATTGCCAGACCATCTGTCAGTTCCAATTTGATACAAATTTCTCTTTTCCTTTTTTTTAAAAAAAAAAAATTATATCTCATCTTTAAGAACTGCACACTGTTGTGTCAGTGCAATACCTGCTTTAGGAGAAGGACCCTGTCTGTTCAGACCAGAGAAACTTAGAAAAGTGTAAAAATATCTGAGAAAGTATTCCATGCATTTCATAACTGCAGTCACAAACAAGCATTGGACTCATGGGTTAAATCCTTGGGCCCTGGAGTGTCTGGCTGAGGACACCATCAGACAGTGTAAGCACAGGCACCAGTACCCTGAAGAACCATTTGAAAAGGTGACAGGATTTTGGGAGGGCTGACAAAGGTTGTCCATCATCTGAGTCTTTATCTCCTGGAGGCCAGGAGGAGACAGAATGGCTGTAGCAGGCAATATTCTACTTTGCTCTGGGTTTCTCTCTGCTTGGACTTCCCTGGCAGTGTCAGGCAGCAGAGCAGCTCAGTGAGAAGTGAGGTTTGAGCCCTGGTGTTGTTATTTTCCTGCAGTCAAATCGCTTGGGAAGGGAATATATAGCTCTGTGAGAGAAAACATGCCTTCCCATCCTGCCCCTTGAACATGTAGCTGTCAGGTGCTCTCAGTGATGCAAGTTTTATTTATTTATCTTTTTAATTGTCATTCTTGATGCTAAAGGCTTCCTCTGGCAGTGCCAATGAAGTGGAGACAAGCACAGGTCTTGTCATCGGCCATGCCTACGCAGTGACCGCGATTCGGAAGCTGCGCCTTGGAGAAGGGCTGGTGTTCTCTTTGAAGGCAGAAAAGATGTTCATGATCAGGCTGAGGAATCCCTGGGGAAAAAGTGAGTGGAACGGACCCTGGAGTGACAAGTAAGTGCCACAAACCCAGTGTCAGTGGAATGAAACTGTGATTAGGGCCTCTGGACTTCAGCTGCATGGTGAAACACCATGAGACACAGTGTCTTAATGCTCAGTGGTGGCTTGAACCACTCTGCCATCTCTTGCCAAGTGTAACATTCTCTGAGCAAATTAACACATCCTGGAAGAGCCAGGGGGGGTTAGGGATTCCTGGACATGAGTTTACTGTATACATCATTGATCTGGCATGGTGTAGAAAAATATCAGTAGAAAAATGAGTAGAAAAATAGGCTGTGATTCAGGTGATGAGTCAAGGACATGAGGTTTGTTCCCAGACCCACCAATGGGTTTGTGACTCAGTTTCTCATCTGGAGCTGCTGGGGATGGTGTCTTTCATTCTTAGGTAATTTAAATGACTGATGAAAAATGCTGTAAAATTGCCATATTTGTGATTGCTTGAGTTATTTTCTACTGGATTTTAATGTGGGCCATGAGATTAACAGGCACCCCTGCAGACTGCTGGAGGGGATGTATTGCACCACTGGCAATTTACACATGAAAAACATTTAACTAGAATGTTACAGTTCAACACTCTGCTTACCAGCACTATTACTATTTAATAATGCAATACCCTTAACAACAGTATATTAAGTTCTTATCTTCCATACTCCAGCTAGAAAAAGCCTGTAACTTTCAACAAGTTTGGTTGAATTGAAATGTGAAGAATGCACAGAAGAGCTGATGTGTCTTTAACTTAAGCCTTGGTGGTTCTCCAGTAGCCCCTGTCTTGGCAGAGCTGCTTCTCATTCCAGTGGAAGCACTCCTCAGAAGCCTCAAAGGTTGACCCAGAATTAAATAGAAAATTTAAAAATAGGTTAAGAAAATGTCTGTTATGTCAAGCAACCTCCCTTCCCATATTCAACTTTATCCTCCAAATACTTTTGGAAAGGGAATGAGGAATAGTGGCTCTGTTTGTCAAATGTGACACATTAGGGAAGGGGTTTCTGCTGTTTTCTGTTGTGTCTGATTTAAGAATCAGATTGTTTGCATGTAGGGTCCTGTGCTGCCCTGCAGCCAGTGGAAAGAGGCAGGGGGCTCCAGGCAGAGCATGTGTAAGTTTTATGCTAATGCTGATGAAGTGTCTCTGCAGTGTGGTGCTACTTTGGGAACTGGACACCAGGCTTGTGTTGCAACCCTTTCTTCTCAAAGGCTCTCTGGGGAAATCTCAGACCTCAGACCTGTTTTATTTAAGGAGATTGAAAGATGAAGAGGCTACTTACTCTTTGTCTAAGTGAAGTGGTCAATAAACTCCTGAGGAGGAAAACTAGGTTTCTTTTGAAAGGCCTTTAGGGAAATCAAAGGTTCTGCTCTAGTTGTGCCAATTTCCCATTTATCTTGTTCTCCTTTAGAAGTTTTCAAATCGATCAGTTAATGTTTTAAAACTCCTTCTTTAAGCACCACCCTTTCTTCCTGAGCATCATCTATTCTCTTAGAACTCCCATGTTACCTTTATAACAAGATCATGACAGGATTTTACTTGCCTTTTTTTTTTTCTTGGGTGTATTTAATTTATTAACATCTTTGGTTGGTTGGTTTAGTTCTGAGGAATGGAAGAAAGTCAGCAATTCAGAACGTAAGAGCTTGGGACTCACTCTTGAGAATGATGGAGAGTTCTGGTGAGTAGAAGTCATTTGAAATGTTTTGAGATCCTGGATATGCTGAGTAAATGCCATAAATTCTGCCATTTAACAGCTTTGAAAACAGCTTCCCCAAATGGATAAGATTATGCAGTCCTGCCACAAGTTCTGTTTCTTTTGAAACTTTCAAGGGACAATAGAGAAGAAAAAATGAATTAAAAACTGGTAAAACAAAATTAGGAGCAATTAGGAAGTTAAAATTTCAAGTGCCCTCAAAATCTGTTTAGGACATTCACTGAGAATCCAAGACAACATATGCTGGTGTACATGACTGGATGCCAAATATTGAACACACTGTCAATCCAGTTTACTGACTACTGTGCCTATCTGTAGGATTTCTAGGTCAACTGTAGCTGAGCTACCTGCAAATTCAGTTGCAGCCAGGGAATTTTTGTATTTATCAGTGTTTTCCAGGATGGGCACAAAAGTGCTCATTTTCTACAGAATCTTTAGAACTGCTGTAACTTTCACTCTGCTTCAAGCTTAGATACACTGAAGCAGGCCAGGAACTTCTTCAGGAGATCATCAACATTGCATCAAGCATGCTGGTCTTCTGTTTGCATGGCTTTGTCAGAACTGACAACTGGAAGTCAGCTGTAGGGTTTTGTTCTGGAGCATTAATAAGCCAGGACGTGATGGTAGTTCAGAGGTGCTAAGCTGTTAGAGGAAGTGAATGTGTTTTAACTGCTCTGCAATCAGTCTGTCAGTTTAGCAACCACAGGTTAAAGCACTGAGATGGTGCTAAATAAAACTCTCTAAGTATAGAGGTTTGAATAATACTCAGGGAGAGATGTAGAAATAATGAGGAGTGGATTGTGCTTTGGTTTCTGGCGATCCCTCTTGCCTTTGCAAAATGTTTGGTACCAAATCCAGCCCAAGAGGCACAGTCTATTCTTTAGACTTAGGTGCTGCAACTGAACAACTCCAGAGCTGACCAAACACACTGAGGTGAAATTTCTCCAAATAAAGGTCTGAGATAGTGGGATTGTGGCTTCCACAAGTATTTCCACATGGAGAGCTTTCCAGTGAATCAGTTTGTCCTCCAAGCAATGCCTCCTCTTAAATTACTGGAAATTTTTGTGTGGTACTTTGACTCTTTGCATGTGTATCACTGTTTATTTTTAAATAAACCATGATTTTCCTGGTGTCCCATGGAACAGGATGACATTTGAGGACTGGTGTAAGAATTTCACTGATGTGGACATCTGCCGGATTGTGAATACCTCCTGCTTCAGCATCCACAAGACCTGGGAGAAGAAAATGATTCATGGGGCTTGGACAAAGCATTCAGAGCCCCTGCTGAATCGCTCTGGTGGATGCTTTGACAACAAAGAGACCTTCCTTCAGAATCCCCAGGTGGGAATCCCTGTATTTTGTGAGGTGTTAAAGTGGATCCTCTTTAGCTTAGGCTTCTGAAGTATCCACCCTATTTAGGAGCTGGCAGGAGCTATTTGACAGAAATCTGATTGCCAATGTCTGTCCTCTGGGAGTGTGCTGCTTCACTGAATGTTTCAGTGATTTCTGTGAAATCTCTCTGAAGAGCTGAGATATTTGTTTAGGACTGATCATGTTTGGGGCTGATGAGTCAGACACACCAGGATTAGTGAAGTCCTGCCTTGACTTCTTTCAGTTTCCTAGCTGCACAAAGAAACAAGTCTCATTTTCTACTGACAGAATTTCATTCACTTAACACCCTTAAACACCCTGAGGATTTGGTCCACTGTGTTTGGTCAGTATTCCTTTGCACTATACTGTTCTGAAAGTATCTGGTCTCCAAGCTCACCCTCTCCATAACTACAGAATTTTCCTTCTGTCATCCTACCTGGTGACTTTTAAACTATTCAAGTTATGTGTTCATCCATTCTTACTCCATTCCTCACTTGCCCTTCTCAGTGCTTTACATTTTCATTCCAGTGCACTCAAATTCAGCATAAAACTTCCATTAGTGTCAATGACCTCTAGGTGCCTACTGCTTTAGTTATTACTTTGAAAAATGACCTTTCTGGTCTTTTGTAAGTCAGCATGTATTGTAGATTAATTTAAGATGTTCTGGTGTCTGCTTCTCTGCAGTTAGATGGGAGGTTTCTGTCCACACCCCTCCAGGTTCATAGCAGGACACTGGAGAAGTGCAGCCTTTGCTGGTCAGACTAGGACTGAACCTCAAACTCCCAGCTCATCCTCTCATACAGGTACAGATGGAGAAGCAGTTCTTCACTGCTCTGTAGCAGTTCTTCACTGTTCTGTCTTCTGCCAGTGCCTCATTTTCCAGAGGCTGATTTCATTTGGGTAGGATTCTGTATGAAATACAAGTGCATTTCTAACCTTTCTTTCCTGCCACAATGAGCAAAACGTACATGTTATGGTTGAGCACAATGCCTGATGCAATGGAAGTTCTTTTTATTCCAGTTTTATCTCTAGGCTAGTTGATTAAAAGGCTCTTAATAGCAGCACTGGAACACATTTATGTTAGCT
The DNA here is from genome assembly GCF_003957555.1 of Calypte anna. Classification (NCBI taxonomy): domain Eukaryota; kingdom Metazoa; phylum Chordata; class Aves; order Apodiformes; family Trochilidae; genus Calypte; species Calypte anna. The sequence goes on along the minus strand of NC_044247.1, from coordinate 15,809,531 downwards.
TAAGGCTGTTATAAATTACTGTGGAAAATACTGCTATAGTCTAGAGATAATTTCTCTGCTGTCCCCAAGTGAAATGTCTGACACTGAGACTTCCTGTGAAGTTTGCCTGTAGAGACAGGGGTTGTGAGACTTCCAGTCCCTTTAAAATAAGGGAATTTAAGGCAAGTGTAAAGGTACAGCCACCTGCTGATTTTTCAGGCTGTTACCCATTATGACAGCTGAAATGTCATCAGCTCAAAGATCATCACAGTTGCATACCTCTCATCAGACCAGGAGAGCTCCCTTGCATTCTCACAGTTCCCCTTCCACACCTCCATTTGCCCTGGCATGCTCTAGGCTATCTGATAAGGTACCACTGCATCAGGGGCAAGGACTAAAACCTGCCTGTCTAGGTATTGCTCCATATTTATATCTCAGTTTTTAGATTCTCTCTGCAGAGGCTCTTTACACTCCCTAGGACTCTCTTCTGTGCATTCTCTGCTGCAATGTTCATGCATCATGCAAACAGAAAGGCAAAGCAATATGAATTTGCACCAAAACCCAGCCAGCCCTAAACAGCAAGCTGGAATTCTGTAGGAGGCCAATTTGGACTCTAAATACTGTGGAACAACCAATGAAGCCCAGAGGCTTGGGAAGGTATTGATTTTCCTTCCAGTCCTGCTGTACTTCTGCCAGAGGTTGGTGTTTTCTCCGTGTGGGTGTGACAGTGCCCAGGACAGTGAGGGTCAGGAATGAGAAATGGGATCGAGCTTTATTTTGCAGTCATTACAGAGGATCGTTCCACAACAGTAACCAAATCAATTTCAGTTTGTACCTCAGAGCAAAGCTTTAACAAGGATTTGCTTTTTAGCAGCTTTTGGAGGAAGAAGGGGGGGGGGAACAGAACCACTCAGGATATTCCTCTCTGTGCTGCCAGAGAATTTCAGCTTAAATCAGAACGTTTGTTGTACACAGTACCCAGCTGTGCACTGGTGTTAAATGCTTTTATTTGTTTGCTTCAGATTTAAAGGTCTTTGAGGATGGAAGAACACAGCATTTGCCTAAACTTGGTGTAACTAGTGTCCTTTTCCTCTAGAGTGGTTCTGACAACTCAGTTTGGCTCTCTGTATGCAGGAGACAACCAAAATTTCAAGGAATCTCTCATCACAAATGGATTTGAGTATTTAATTCTTTGTCATTTAAAAACAAACCTATCTGACCTTTTCTTTCTCTGCTGAAAGGGTACATACTTACCTGTGAACTGGTCAGGTCGTGATACTTAATAATGTAAGAAATTCATCTGATTTATTGAGATGAGAACTGCTGTCTAAATTTGAAGTTATTTGCTTTGGTTGGTCTTAAACCCAAGTTGAGTCAAGTTTATTTTAAAGAGTTTGGATAAAAGATTTGCCTGCTAAAGGTGCAGGAGTGCTTTTTACTGGTTAGTCCTAAGAGTTTCAGGAAAACTGAGAAAGTCCAAAATTCCTGTTGTTTTCATATTAAATGGAAATTGTAGATGCAGAACAAAGTTGAGGCTTTGGGTTTGTTTTTTTTCTAAGATTTGAAAGATTCCTTCCCTTACAGGTTCTGTAAAAAGATGTTTGAAATTTACAGGCCTTGTTTAGATATTCACATTAAAAGAGGAGTAAAAAATTATCAAAGCCCCCATCTGGAGTCTGTTGGTTAATTTTTTTTTTAATTGTTCTCTTGTTATATATAGAACTTTTTTTTTTTTGTCTTTTGCTTTCAGAAATGTTCTCTTCCTCAACAGTTATTTTGTAATGCTGTCTCACACTGTCCTTTATGTGAGTTACCTCTTTCAGTGTCTCTGATACTTTCAGCTCAAGGATCCTTACTATAACATGAATTTTCAGCTGTGAACAGCTGGCAATGTCTGTTACATGGACAACTCTACTACCACTCAATAAATTTTCATTTTCCTCCCTTGTGTCCATGTATTTCCTTGGTGATGGCTTTATCCTCAGTGTCCTAAGGCATTTCTAACAGCTTACCCTCTTCTCTCTTGTCCTAGTACATCTTTGATGTTAAGAAGACTGAGGACAAAGTGTTGGTCTCACTGCAACAGGAGGATCGCCGTAAATACAAGAAAGAAGGGAAAGGAGACAGCATCCCCACTGGCTTTGAAATATTCAAGGTAGGCAGCTGTCTGCAGCCCTGGTTCAGAGTTTGTTCCTGTTTCAGGCAATGAGGTCCTGGGCAGACAGAAATGTGATTATCATGATTATCAACATGAGCTGTGAGTGGGTAGTGCCCTCAGTCACCAGAGGTGGTGCTGGGGACAGGCTGCTGGAACTCTAATGGACTGTAGTTCAAGTCAAACTCTGTTTGAACTAAAGGAACAAAAGTAATTTTTCCCTACTGCAAAAGAATTTTAAGTGATTTTCCGACCCCAAGCTTGGAAAAGAAAAACAAAAAATATTAATGCTTGAAACATGGAGGGTTTTTGTCTCCTTCTCACTCAATGCTCCTGCCTCTTTTTCATCAGCAAGTGCAGCCAACTGAAAGGGTTTGAAAAGTTCACATTTTTTCTTTTGTCACTTAGAAAAGAGTCGAGAGGAAATGAGCATATGTGAAAGGAACAAAAGGGATCCCAAGCAGTGATTTAATTGCACTCCCAGGGCAAGCTGAGGAAAAATGAAAACATACAAACTGGAAGAAGGAGAAAAGTAAAAGAAACAGCTTCTGCATCTGCTTTCACTGAGGGATTGGAATTCTTATCCAATGCTCTAGCTAGTGGGACTTTGCTGAGTCCACCTAAAAACTAGTCAGTTTTTAACAGTCAGAGCTGCCAGCATGTGCTTCACACCTCTTGATTTGACAAACAGCTTTTAACCACATATGCTGAAAAATGTCATTACAGAGAGTAACATTATTTACCTTGCCTTGTTTATGTGTATATCTAATGTGGAAAGGCTTGGAAAAGAAAGTCACACCTTCAGAAAAGCATCAGTGTTCTGTCTTGATTTTTGTTCAGTAATTTTTTCTCTTTCAAAAGTGTTCTAACTCACCAGGCTCATTGCCATGACTACAGACCTTTGGAAGACCATGGCCTACATTATCTAAAAACAAGGCAACTACCAGAAAATAACATAGGGCTGTCTTTGCCCCCAGGAGCTGCTTAGGAAATATGTTTATAGTTTAACTGTGCTATAGCAAATATCAGTTCCCTAAGAGGGTTTGATAGTTAAGCACAGCTTCAAGGCTTAGAACAAAATGTAAAGGGTTATTCTGTGGCTTTTGTATTCAGGAATGGGAGATGAAAATACAGCTGTGTGCATCTGGATTGAGAGCCTGCTGTGTAAGACTGGAATCCTCTCTCTGATGAAGAAGGGGGGCAGATGAATTTCAGCCTCATCTGAGGCTCTGTCTCTGCTAGTGGATGTCTTTTCCAGTCCCAAACTTTAGGGGTACACATGTAGTAAATAACCATGCAGTGAAGTGCAGAACAGCTTGTGTGGGCTAGTGCTTGAAGCACTGGGTTGCCCATCAGGCCTATCTCTGCCACAGCTTCAGTGGCTGAAACACCAGTTACCAAACCATTTACCTTCCTTGCACATTGTCCTTTCTGCCTGTGCAAGGCTGTGTGACGTGCAGAGAAATCCTGCCTGTTAGCTCTGACACCCCTCCTTGCATTAATCCCTGCACTGCTCCTTGGCTGTAGGTGGAGGATAACAGGAGTTACCGACTGCACAAGCTCACTGTGCAGGAGAGAGTGGCCACATCTCCCTACATCAACACACGCACCGTGTTCCTCAAGAGGATCCTTCAGCAAGGCCGCTATGTCCTTATCCCAACTACTTATCTCCCTGGCATCACTGCAAAGTTTATCCTGAGGCTTTTCACAGATGTGCCATCAAGACTCAGGTAGGTTGTACTCAAAGCCACACAAAATCTTTCCTTGCCCACACTGCCTGCACAGTCTTGGAGATGGTTTCCTGGTTGACCCGAAGATACCAGACTTCCTAGCTCATATCACTCCAAAACTGAAGTGATGTAGTGATCCTGACCTGGAGATGGTCAGGGCCACCTCCAACAATCTCCAGATGGCTCACTGGGATTGGTGCATTTTAATTAGGAACCTAGTGGACAATTCAGTTTGGGTCTTTTGACTTTTCAGTTTGGCTTTTGTAGTTGCCTCCAGTTCCGGATCAGAACACTGGTGCTTGCAACTGCAGTTGATGCTGCTTATTTCTTTGACCATCATCTTTGAAACCAGTGGCTGTATGCAAAGGCAAAATTAATGTTTCATTAAATCAGGCTCACTGAATTCTTTTTTTGCTTTGATGCAATTTTCCATGATTTAAATCAGATTTTTTTCCACCACTTTGGTGCCATGTGAAAGATGACAAGTCTGTCATTTCTGTACCGCAAATCCCCAAAGTGGTAGATGACGAAGGAGCACAAATCTTATGTTCTGAAAATGCCAAATTTCCACAGGCATTGATTGTTTGCTTGTTTTTCCCATGTTTTTTCAGGGAGCTGAAGACAGATAAGCCCAAAATGACATGTTGGAGTCTTCTTTGTGGCTATCCACGCAGAGTCACCCAAATCAAAATTTACTCTGCAGAGGGTTTACAGAAGCAAGACCGATCAGGGGGTAAGTGTAAAGCAAGCCTGGGAGAGTGGAAGGGACTTCTTCACTCCTCTACAGATGATCTGAGTTGGTGTGTAAGCAGTCAGAAATTATCCAAACAAACTAAAGGTTTATGGGGATTTTTTCAGCGCGTTGCAAAATCTGCTCAAAAGGAGGGATCAGGTGAATAAGATGTTTCATCTATGCTGGTCCACGTGGGTGATGGTAACTGGAACATCCTGAGAAACTTCTTGTGGGGATTAGAGAAAAATTCACCTTTGAGCATTACATTTTTTCTAAATGAAAAATACCCAGGGAGGCAGCTGAACAGCACAGACCTATGTGGTGCATTACACTTACCTCAGCAATGTCATTCATGGTCTTCAGAGCACTTTGCTATTCATTGCCACAAGCTTAATAGCTCTTCAGAGAGGAAATTATGGTTTCAAATGAGCATTTTCAGCTGGATAAACTAGGACAGGGGGAGGTTAAATGACTTGAACAGGACTGCATATCTACACGTCAAAGGAAGTGTTCTGGAGGACACTAAAATGTCTTCCTGGCACCTGATGTTGACAGTTAATTAGGACACTTGTCCAGTAGTCATTTGCTTCCTCATTTTCCACTCCTGCTCTCCATCTGTCAGCCTTCATTTTCCATGCCCTGTGCAACAGGAAAAGGTAGACCCATGGCAGCACTGAGTAGTTGGTAGGAAGAAAGCAAAGGAGCAAAGATGTTATTGTGAAATTGGAACGGGAAAACAAAGAGGTTCCTGAAACACATCAGCTATGTGTGGTCAAGATACATCTTTAGCTCTAAGATTAGGAGCTCAGTTGCATTAATTTCTCATGGTAGAGAAGACATTAAACTTAGACCTGTAGTGCAGTTCATCTTCAGTCTCACAAAGCAGCTGTAAAATTTCTCCCGCCAGCTGGCTACTGGTTTATTCCAGTCCCCTTTCATAGTTGTTCCTGGCACCCACTCTGGTGACTGAATGTACTTTTCCCTGTGAAAGTCACTTTCTGGTAAGTCTGGTTGTCTCTTCATCAGACAGGAATGTTGGAAGGAAGAGATGCAGAAAATTGATTAATTTCATTTTTCTTGGTGCTCTTCTTCAACAAACAGGAGCCACAAACATCTCAGCCAAGCAAGTGGTGTGGCTCAGCCTTCTCAGCAAGGCAGGATGGATGGGTGAGAGCTGTGTGTGACAAGAATAGCAGAGCAGTGCACTGGGAGGAGGCAGAACGTTCTTGCCCCATGAAGGACATTTTTTTTTCATTTTCATTTTTAAGGGCACTTTTCTTTTGCCTTTAAAATTTCTTCGACAGTTTTTTCTGACATTCCCTGCAGTAAAGCAATAAAAGCCAATTTTCCACCCTTAGCATTTCACAGTCCTTAGAACAATTACAATCTTGACAAGATCATTAAAAACAGTTGCCTGCAGATGCAAAGACCAGGCTTGAGCTCTGAGAGTGCTGTGGGATTTGGTGCATTGTGACACAGACCCTCAGGAATATACAAACAGGACTTAGAACCTGTGTGTTATAAATATTCTAAGTACAGCATAGCCCTTACAGGTTTAGGACCCCGTGCTACCATGCATGGTCAGGTTGAGTTGGAGCATCTTCTTCCACTTCAATTTCAGCATCCAGTTTTGGGCTGCTGATTACCCTGACAGAACTGAAAAGGTAACCTATTGAGGGAAGAACTGCCTGCAGGGAGCGGATCCACAAATTTTCTGTTTAAATCTAAGCAGAACTTCTGCTTGGTTGTTTTATCTTCTGGAAAAAATGCAGAATTGGGTTAAGTGAAATTCTTTGTGAATTGGTATGAAATTCGTCGAGTGGCTGAAAAAAATCAGTGTATCATTATAATTTTTCTTCTGAAGTATTTCCATTTCCCTGTGTAAAAAAAGTCCCATTTTTAAATTAATCAAAACCGGGATTTGAATACGAAACTTAAATCAATCTTACTGTTTGACTTTGAATAAAACCACCAAAAAAAGTTGATATATTTTCCTTTTGTACCAACATAAAGCTTTCAGTAAAAGCCTTTTGTCTCTTTTCAAGCTGTAGTTTCAAATATCATCCATTCAGGGGGCACTGAAGGAGAGCTGAGTTCCTTCATTTCAGAAGCTTCCCCATTATCTTGAATTGTGCTGTGAAATCCCTGTTTGAATCTTCATTAGACTTTTCTTGTCCCCTGCAAGTATCTCCAGCTCACAAAGTACATTAATGAATTTTCTTGTAGAATGCCATATCTTACAGCAGCTTCAGACAAATGAAGTAGGGTGAGTGTATACATAAGAATTAAAAAAAAAACCAACAAAACCCACGAAGCCAAATGTGCAATGCTGACATTTGTGCCACACAGTAAAATGAAGCACAATGGGTAATGCCCATGATGGCACTCTGCCTTCTGAGGGCACCTTGCTGGGAAGTTTGGCAAAGCTCCCAATTGATACTGGAGTCTCTGGGTGTAGTCCATGTCTCTCTCATTTTTTTATGGTAGCTTGAAAAGTTCCTTGAAGCATGCTGTCTGGATGTATATTAAATTAGCACTAGGAGGTGATGTGCCTGGGCACATGAACTACCCCATATTCTAAGATTTCTCCTAATGCTTCCACAAAAGCTTACAGAATCCTTGTCATCTCTCATCTCCTCTCTGGCTTCTCTGTGTTTACATCTGGACCCTCTGCCATGCTTATCTCAAGGAGAAATAGCAGCCAGGCATTTGAAAAAGAAGAGTTTTCTCAGAAGGGAGAAACTGTAAGTTTAGACCTTGAAGTCACGTGAGCAGTGACTGAAATACCAACCTGACCTGCTGCTCCTGGAGCCTTTCCCCATGAGAACGAGATCTAGAAGTCAACAGCAGCCTCCTGTCTAATCAATCCTGTGAGATGAGGGAAGAGGCCACAAAGCAATTGCCATTGAGAGTGACAAGTGGAAGTTTCCTTTCAAGTTAGGCACAGTCAATATGTTTATTCAAGTAGAAATCAGGTAGAGTAAGTGGTTGTGTTTGCCTGCTGCTCAGAGACCCTCATGCAAAGGTTACTCCTTTTCTGGTGCAGAGGTTGGTACCAAGTTGTTTCTGTGTGAGCTGCTGTGTCTGATTAGTCCCACTGCATTTCACAAGGATTTCCTGAATTCTCCTTCACCTTCTGATCTGCAGCATCTCAGCTTTCAAGCTGCTTCATTTCTTACCATTAGTCGCTGTCAACTGTATTCCATCTTGTCCAGCCACCTGCCTGGTTTGTCATTATCATCCCTTAGCACAGAGAGAAGACAAATTTTGATGATAAAGAGGAGGTTATGATTTATTCTGAAGCTTCTGAGAACTGAGACACAGCATTAATCTGTGACAAACTGTTTGAAAACATCAGGATGTCTCTGTACTCTGACACTGGGTATGCAGTTTCAGAAAGTATGAGCAGCCTGAACAGAGGTACTTTTTTTTGGTTATAACTAGGATAGGGGGATTTTAGACTTGAATGCACTTCACATAAGTCCATCACTGTCATCTTAGCCTTGTGCTAAGCACAAAATTTCTGAGCAGCTACTTAAAACTGGAAGAGAATGAAGATTGCACGGCAAGTACATATCCGGTCTGGGTCATGAGCTGGTTGTCATCAGACCCCTGTTCCTGACACAGGGAAGTTGTTTAATCTCTATTTTAAATGCTTGATGGAAAGCTCCTTGCTGTTGTCTTTCATCTGTTGTCCTGCCTGGAAAAAATACTGGATGATTTGCTGTTGTCAAGAAGAGTGGATGAATCTAGCTGCCCAGACTAATTACTGAATGCATGCAGGCTGTTTCTCTTGGAAGTACCTCTCTGAATTAGCTTGGTTTGAAGTTGACCAAATATTTGCATGCCAAGCACAGTGACAGGTTTGCATGAAGACAAGGGAACACTGTGTGCTTCGAGATTTTCTGTCTGTGCTTCCCAAGTCTGTTTTAGAATTGCTCTCACTGCTGTCTGTTGCACTCTTTTTCCCACGAGCTTACTCTGCATAGGTTTCTTTAAGCCTCAGAAATGTCATTACTGTTCCAGTTGTCACTGGCTTTTACAGGCTTTAAATATTTCCTTTGTTCTGCTTTTTTTGGTACAACTTCCCAGTACAAGAGCATGCCCACAGGACTGAGGTGAAGCAGCTGTTGTACATAGTATGGTGTTCAAGGCACAGGGAGTTGTGTGTGCTTGAGAAAGAAGTGAACCCAGTCCTCCTTCCACTGCCAGACCAGCTTCAGTTCTTATTATTCCCAGCTCCTGGCAAACACTAGAATGGGGCATTTCCACATCAGTAGCCCTTTCTGCACTGCCTTTGTGCTGTAAATAAATCGGGCCCAGAGCTGCAAGTGACTGGGCCAACTGCAGCTGAGAATGTCCCTTGTCTCATGCCACATGTGCAGTTCTCCCGTTTCTTTCTTCTCTTCTGGAATTGGAGCCAGTCCTCCTAATACAACTGACCATTCAGCAATGCCATTGTGAGGTCATGCTGTGCAGGTACCTTTCTTGTTCTTTTCTGCCTCCCTCTTTTTTCCTATCTCCTTCTGAGAATTTGTGTTTTTTTCTTTCAAATGTTGGATTTCCTTCTCCTTTCTCTTAGCCAAGTCCCTTCCTTAACAGCCCCCCTGTCCAGCAGCTCTGCCTGTTACCTCTTCAAGCTCTGTGTCCTTTCCCCACCCCTTCTTACACCCTTTATCTGTTAATTACTGTTAATCAGATTTTTCTTTGCTCTTTCCCTGTGGCCAACGTAGTTGATACCATTCCATGCAAGACCCCATTTTATTCAGCTCTATTTTCCAAATCTCTGTGAAACGAGGGGAGCTTTTTCCTCACTGATTACACAGCGTGGTGCTGCCCCATGCCCCAGAGCTAAATCCACACATTGAGTGACACAGAAAGTAATTGCTTACCAGAAAAAAAACCCAATACATTGCTACCTGCTCTAGGAAGTGTGAGAGGTTGTCAGGGTAACAGGCCTAGCACACATCTGCCCAGGTGCAGTCACCACGCAGCATATGGAAAAATCTATTTCTTTCTCATAAGTGAAGAAGTTTCTTCTGCTTTGGATGTAATTGTTATGTGGTTTGTTTGCTTGAGATGTTCATAAAATAGAACACAGAATGGTTTGGGTTGGAGAGGACCTTAAAGATCATCTCGTTAAGCCTCCCTGCATGGGCAGGGACACCTTCCACTAGATCAGGTTGCTCAGGGCCCCATCTAACCTGGGCTTAAAGGCTGCATGTTGGTATTCCTTCCTGCAAACAAGTGATGTGTCTGAGGAAAATCATCTTGGGTATGAATTGTTTAAAAAACAGAAGCTTCCTTAAAAAGGTCCTGCCTTTTGGCTGTTGTTCTACAGGTGGCATTTTCTAGTAGATGGTGATGAAATGTGGAAGAAATTATCATGATTCTGACTTATGCTTGCACACATTCAGTGGGTTTATTAAAAATCCACATCTAAAAAGTTGCAAGGTGTGTAAAAACAGGTATGGTGTCACCAACAATAGGATTGGGCAGAAATAGTTGTGCTGTGTTAGATGAATGAGGGGGATGCACAGCAAGGGAATGTGGAAAGATTGCAGACCCAGTCTGAGAGCTGAGCTGGTTTCACAGCAAATGGTGCTTGGTCTCCAGCCCTGAGCATACAGTTGTTAGAAGATATTCCACCTCTGCAGGTGACAGGCAGCTAGCAGGGATGTGAGATAGTTTGGTGCCTTGTTCCTCCAGCAGCTGTGATGCTGCATGGCACAGGAGGGGATTGCTTTTTCTGGGTTTCTGGGCAGGTCTCAGCTGCCATTCTGTGTCCTAAGAGTTGTGCTGCTGCTTGTGTTTCAGGAGCAGATCCTTACGTGCTTATCAGGTGTGAGAACCAAAGCGTGCGCTCCTCTGTGCAACAGGACACAACCAGTGCCACCTTCAACACACAAGGGATCTTCTACAGGAAGAACATTGACAGTCCTGTCATTGTCCAGGTGAGATGAGCCATGCAGGGTGGGCTGCTAAAGGCAAGTGGGAGGACACAACAGCATCACTGAGCTTGATGTGTTCTAATGCTTCCTTCCTGTGGCTGATAACCAAGACAGAAGTGTGAGAACCTCTGCTTCTCTCACTGGGCTACACCTTGTGCTGCTCAGCTGCTCTTCTGATTCTCTAGTCTAGGTCTTTTCTATAAAACAGCAACTGATGGCACTTTGGGATCAGAAGGCATATTTCCTTCCCAGGCTTTGAAGGGATTTAGAGAATTATCTTTTGCCTCATTTGCTACCTGACAAAATTGAGACAGAAAAAACAAGTGTTGTCCAGAGCCAGTGTCTGCAAAAAAAAACAGCAGCAAAAACCAACATTAACATCCTTTTGGTTGCTGCTTGCTGTGTGCCCAAGCCCATGCTGAGTAGTGACAAAGGAGACATCCCAGGATTCTAAAACCACTGCTGTCCTTTGCTGGAGCAGTGTGGGGCCTGGCTTGAACTCAGAGGAAAAAGCACTGAAGACACCACAGAGGTGAGCACAGTGGCTCAGACAGGCTGATTGCATGGTGGGTTTTACCACTGATGAGCTCAAATAGGTAATTTTTCTGCCTCTTCTAGGTGGACTGTGACCTAGAAAGCAAAAAGCTGCATTTAGGTCCTTATTTGCAAAGTGTATATAAATGAGCATGCAAATCCAGAATCTGCCATGTGTTCTCTAAACATTTAGCTTAATTTAGATGTACTCCTCCCTCCTCACTGGCTGTTTCAAGGGGTTAATGGGGGTGACTCTCCTCCAGCACAACCCTTTCAGGTGGAGTGTCAGAGAAGCATTGCTTCATCTGGGCTCATTTCTCTGCCCTTGTCTTTAGCTCTGGAACAGCAACATTTTGTGTGACCAGTTCCTCGGACAGGCAGTGCTGGCGGCTTCACCCGGTGACCCCAGAGAACAGCAGACTCTGCAGCTCCGAGGGAGAGGCAGCCGAGAAGCAGCCGAGGTGCCAGGTCACATCACCGTCAAGGTTTTTTCCAGCGATGACCTCGTGGAGCTATGAATACCAAAGCCCCGCAGAGCCAGACAGAGCTGTCACCTCCCAGCAGGGGGGCTTGTCTGTGCTTTCTGTCTGAATGACTCGGGAGCAAAGGTTGCACATAATCATAATCGCTTTAAAAAGAAAAAGCCCTCTAACTCTTCCACATTATCACGGATAATGGGGAGAGAGGCTTTTAAAGAGAGGGAAAAAAAACCATATATTTATACATATATATGCTCATGATACAGCAAATGCAGTGGAAGAGGGGCCAAACTAAACATTAGCAGATAAGCTCATTAAGATGTGGCCATCTTTCCCAGCAGTGTCTTTCAGGAGCTCTGGGCACATAAGGTGGAAGCACAGGTGACTCTGCTCACAGGTTCCCAGCACACCACAGTGGGACTGGATGCAAGCAGGAATGGCTGCATCTCCATGGTCGTGGCCCAGCAGGTTGGTGGGGTGGAAAGCACAAGGTGGATTCACATGGTTCAGCCCTTGTTCGCTGCCAGGCTGTATTTGGAAGGGGGGATTTATTTTTTTTTTTAAGCTATGATTGGAATTTTTTTTCCCATTTAGGGATGTAGAATTGTTGATGAATTTCGTTGTTACAGCTGCAGATCAGATGTTTCTGTTCCTTGGTGGTTACTTAAGGAGTTCAACCACAGATCATAGCCTTAAAACCAGACACACCAGGGCAGCGTTAAAATAGGAGGGCGGGTCTTGAACACCACAGCAAATAAGAGCTTTGTCAGCAAACATGTTCTCCAGTTGACTTTCTTATTGTTCTATTCTCCACCTCAAGCTGGTGACACACAAATTGATCCCCCTGGTCCTAAGGAGGGCACCTCACAGTTCAACTGTGGTTTTGCTCAGAAGACAAATTCAGTAAGGGGAGACTCCTTGCTAAGGAGGCTTTGTTTAATCCACAGGATGCTAAAAATGGAGCAGTGCTCCCTTTGCATCATTAGATGTGATGGTTAGCACCAGGATGAGAGAGGACAAGATTAGCTCATGTTAAGGATGGGTTTGTGTGGCCTGGCAGGTATCAACCATCCCAAAATTTTGCATCAGTTTATTGCTGGCAGAGCTGATGTCTTTGATGAAGTTTAGGTTGGGTATAATGGAGCACAGGTCTCATTTTGCATTTCCTTCAAAGCAGGGTTCAGCTACAAACTTTCTTTGAACTTTTGCATATAGCCTGATGGCAGCATTTCCTCATAGCAGGCATTTCTGTGTTGTCAACCTGTGCAAGGGGTTCATTGTATGAGACCTCTCCAAAATGGATTTTGTATGGTTGCAAATTTTAGTGTTGAAAGTGAAGCTCAAGGATTAATATTCTGCCTTCTCTACAGCCAGGAAGTTTGGATTTTTCTGTACCTTGTAACCACTCCAGCCATTTTGTGCAGTTTTTACAATGTATAAAATAGGCCTCAGTAGAGTTAAATGTTTTCACAAAGGGTCTTGAAATCTCCTCAGGGCTCCAAAAGGATCATTGCTGTGGAAGGAAAATGCTTTCTCTGACAGAGATGGACTGTAAGGCTGTGAATGTTATTAAACCACCATCAGCTTAGTTGCATGTAGCAAGCACCTAAATCCAGCTCTCTTTATAAAAAGCTTGGGCTGAAGCCATTCTACACACAGAGCATTTGTCAGATATGAACTACATGCAGTTGACAGCCCTACAGGCAAGTGTAATTCTTCTCTGTAAAGTCATAGCTTCAGAACTGCTTACTCTAAGATATGTTTGTAAACAAGTTTTTTTTTTTAAAAAAAGCATGAACTATCTCACACAGACCAGAGCTTGGGCAAGCCACACAGGGAACTGCAGCTCAGTCTGGGCTGTCCTAGCCCTGCACTGAGACCCGTTTGCCTTGCTTTTCCTCACACAACTGTTTTATACCATGGTTTTATACCACTTCTCAGCAGGGTGGCCCAAGGGGTGACTGCATCCCCTTGGCACACAGCTGGAGAGCACTGTGCTGATGTTGTTAAAGCCCCACACTGCAATTTGTAGAACCACAAAGCATTCAGGAGAGCAGCATAGGTCATCTCATGTAACCCTGCTTTCAGACAGACTTTTCTCCAGGGGCTGTTCTGTGTGAGGTGGGTGCAGGAAGGAGGAGGGGTTGGCTTGGCCAGCTGATAGATTTGGGTCAGTGCTTAGCCTGAAGAAGGTTCCTCTCAGAGACAGCACCCAGCATGGCCATGCTGCTTTCTCTTCTGTGACCTGGGGCAGATGCCAGGAGACTGGAGGCTCATGGCTCCCTGTCCCAGTGTTCTGATCTGGGAGCTTGCATCGAGGGCATGAACCTGCAGGGAGGGTCCCTTGGCTCCTTCCTCTGCTGCAGGTTCTTTGTCCTGGTGTTCACCTCACCAAGGTGTACCTTATGTGGGAGGTAGATGTGATTGTTTTGAGATAAGAGAGTTGCCTTTGCAGACAGACACAAGAATTTAAGATCAAATGCTACCAGAGGTGGGCAGTATTTTTTTAACAGTTAATGATAACTGGGTGGAAACAAAAGGGTATTTATGAGGGACTGCATTTATGTATGTTCTTGGGCCATCTTCTTGGCAGAGGGTCGTGTCCCCCCCCCCTAATTAAAATAGAGAGAAACACTTGGAAAATGTTTCATTTCAGCCTTTCTTTATGTTACATTATGACCTAAACAGAAGGTAACAAAACCCCAAACATACTCACTAATTTCTGAAATGAAACATTTGGTTCCAGATAAAATAAATAATTCTGGGATGACCCCAATGACATTTTTCTGCTTGCTCAAGAAGGAAAAAACCAAAATATCTCTTATCTTGGCTGTTCACTGAACAGTTCTCCCCCTGCATGCCTTGTACTTCCCAACTGCTCTCCCCTGATGAGTCCCCAGCTCATCCTGCATGGTCTCCATTGCCAGCTCTGGGTCTCTGCTGTCTCTGCACCGCAGCAGTGTCCCAGGAGCCCTGCTAGATGTCACAGTGTCCCTGCTGTGTCTCCACTAAACCCTCATTGCTTCCCATTCTCACTCCAGGAAGCCTCAGGGCAGGGAGCTCTCCCGGCTCCTGCAGCAGAGGACAGTCTTGGAGGTTAATGGCGAGCAGCCACAGCTGTAGCTCCCAGCCCGTGCTTGTGAGTGTTGTGCCGCCCTTCCCGCAGCTTCAGGGGAACGCAGCGGTTCTGTTGGTACCGCCAGGTCAGTGCTGAGGGAGGATGGAGAGGGTGGGACCAGGGAGGGCCTGGCGGGGCCTCAGCCGCACCGCGCTGCTCTCAGTGCCCGCCGGGGGGAGCCCGCGCCCCGCGAGCTCCTGTCCCTCGCCTCAGGCGCTCGGCCGCCATCTTGCCCCTGCGGGTGCGGGGAGGAGGGAGCCAGGTGGGATAGTGCTGCTCCTCACCGTGTGTTCTGTGAGCTGCCCGAGTCCTGTATATTTATAATATATATAGAATATAGATAGTGTTATGACAGATGGGACTCTGTGTAAGAAAAACAGATAAAGCCGAGCAGTCTCTACTATAGAGGGCTGGAGAGAGGGATCAGATTCGGTAGTATGTGGGATCACAGGGTGCCAATTGGAAGGGACCTTGAGGATCATCTGGTCCAACCTTCCTTGGCAAAGGCACCGTCTGGACAAGATGGGCCAGGACCCTGTCCATCTGGGGCTTAGAAGGGCTCAGAGGTGGGGATTCCACCATTTCTGGGGAAATAATAGTGATGATGGCTGATTGTTCTTGTGAAAAAGTTTCGTTTTCTGTCAAGTGGCTTTCTCTGCAGGAGTAGCCTGTAGACAGGGAGTCTCCACCTCATTTCTAGCCACCCTTCTAGTACTGGAACATGGTGATGAGGTCTCTTCTAAGCTTTCTTTTCTTTGGCTGAGCAAACCCAATTTTCATAGCTTTGCTTCATGTGGCAGCTTTTCCAGGGCTTTGATCATCTTTGTGGCCCTTCTCTGGACCTTCTCCAGCCTGTCCACATCTTTTTCATGTACCAGGGACCAGAACGCAGTATTGAAGGGGAAGCCTGAGAAGTGCTGACTGTAGGGATCATGGCTTCACCACTGCTGTTCACACCCTTATTGATGGTACCCGGCATCCTTGTTGGCTTTCTTAGCTGCAGCAGCATTCTGTCCACCAGACCTTTCCACAGAGCTGCTCCCCAGCCAGGTAGATCCCAGCCTGTGCTGCACTCCAGGATTGTTTTCCCAGGTGTAAAACCTGCCACTTGTCCATGTTGAACTTCCTAAGGGTTTTATTAGCTCACTCTTCCAGACTGCCCAGGTCTTCTGCAGGGTGGCTCTTCCTTCTCAAGTGTCCACTTCCTCATTCAGTTTGCTATCTCCAGGGAATTTCTTCAGGATACAATGGATCCCGTCGTCCAGATCCCAAGGTATTAAACAGTGTACACCCACTTAGCTATCTCTACATATATACACACACATATATACATATATACATATCTAAACCCATAATAGATATTGGTTTTTAAGGTTTCCTATATATACATGGGGATATACATATATAAATATATATATATATATACACACATATAGTTATGTATTTGGTTGAGGGGAGGGGTTGTCTGTTTATATCTGTATGTATAGTAAAACATTTTCCTAAACCTGTCTAAACCTTGCTATCTGTGTAGGAAATGGAGTGTTACATAATTATAGATGTATGTCTCTTTCTCCCTTCTCCATGTTTTTATATATTAAAATATTTTTATTTTTAATACAGAATATATTTTATAGTTGTTTTTTTTAACTGTATCTGGCTAGAGAGTTATAGGAAGACCTCTGTGTGCATGCACATATAGTGTAATATATATAGTGTGTAGCTTTTATAGAAGGGCCTCTGTATATGAAAAAAAAACTATAAAATATAGCTGGCTAAGAAGGAAGCATTACTTAAGGGTCATAGCTTGAGAGTTATGGGGCCTGTGAATGTGCATGCACACACATGCTAATTTCATATATATATATTTAAACTATGTAATTGGTTATATATATATATAGGGAGAGAGAGTGTGTTAGACTTATGTTTGTCTCTGTCTTTTAGGGGCATGTGTATTCATATAGATTTTTTTTTTCTTTAATGCAGTGATACAGGACAAATTGCATATTACATATGTGCATATATACATACAGATAACAAGTTTGTTTATGGTGTTGCTCTCTGTACCTATATACTAGAGGGAGCTACTGTTACATAGATAAGGGTCTTGTGTGTGTGTGTGTGTGTGCTTTTATGTGTATTTTTAAAAATACACATAAGTTGCTACAATACTGAGGGGGGGTACAGGCACATATTTATGTGTGTTTATGTATAATAACGTGAATTTCATATGTAAAGCTGCTGGGGAGACTGAGTTACAGTTACAGGAGCTCACTGTGTGTGCCCAGGGATGGTTTTCCATCTTTTCTATGTTCCTTCCCTGGCATTTGATGTGTACACCCCGGCAGGGTTTCCCCACAGGTGGGATGGGGGAGGTCCCCCCTGTCCCACCTCTGCCCAGGTTTCCATCACCCCAGCAGCACAGGAGAACCAGAGGAGTGGGAGCCTGTGTTGCTGGAGCCTGAGGAGCTCAGCTGGCACTGTGACTGCTGAGGCTGGAGGAGGCATCTGAGGGGGTCCAGGCGGCAGGGACAGCCTCAGCAGAGCTCAGGACTGGAAGCAGTGAGGAGCTGGACTCCTACCAGGGCACTGAACCAGGAGTAAAGTGGCAGCAGGACCTGGCATGGAGGCAAAGCTGAGGAACAATGTAGCCACACACCTCCAGGGGGGCTGGAGCCTCTACTTCCCACTTTCCTCCCCCCTTAGCACTTATGACTGAAGCCCTCACAGATGGAGCATCTGCTGGACACCACTGTGGCCATGCAGCCAGCACAGCAGGTAACATGGATTCTTGGTACATAGAGTGCAGTCCTGGTTCCCCACCTATCTCTGAGTCCACCAGCATGGAGCCTGTGAGCAGGTGCCTGGGTGATTGGGGTTTTTACCAGCTTTGTGTGAGCTGAAGTGTCTGGTGATTAGTAAGCAGTGGTAAAGCTTTGTGGGCAGAAGTGTGGTGAGCCCTCAGCTGTGTGCAGCTCTCTATCCATCAGGAGGGGCTGTTGGTCCTTTGAAGTTACAAGCACAGCCTTGCAGATGACTCTTCAGCCAGCCCTGACACTGTCAGGCAGCACTGGTCAGTCCCCCAGGAAAACTGCTGTCACACAGGCTGTTGGTATTTATAACTTTTATTTGCAATACTTTAGGTCCAAGTTTCAAACTGCAATATTTTTACACTCAAGACACAGTCATGCACAATCCATATTTCAATTTTTCTATTGCTTCAACCACAATTTAAAATAACTTAATATTGGAAACAAAACCCAAAATCTTAAAAAAAAAGGATGCTGAGGTCAGTAAGATGGATCCATGCCATCAGCACATTTACAAAGTAAATAACTTAGTTCTCTTTTTAAAAAGATCAGTTTTACCTCTTAATCCAAAGTTACAGAAGATTTTTTCACTACACATTTGTTTTTTCTTTTATCTTTTTCTTTTTTTTGTTTTTTCTCTCTTTTTTTTTAAACAGATAACACGTCCTAAAAAAGGAATGTACAGCAAAATGAGACACATTTCTGATGAACGATGAGAATGTAGGCTCCTCCTCAGTTTACTTTTTTCTGGATACCCTGAAGAAAAAAAATTATCTCACAGACACCAGCATAGCTGTAAACTGATTGCATGGGATTGAACTGGAGTTCCCCCTGGTCACACCCTGATCCAGGCAAGAGTTGCAGAATTCTTTTGCAGATTCTCCCCACGAGTTTCTGTACTTGCAGCACCTGCAGTGCAGCTCCCAGGGTGCCCAGACTCGGGGCTCTGCCCAGGGGGGGAGATGATCTCTCCCTGGGGGTTATGGGGTGTGCAGTCCTGGCTGCCTGTTCTTACCTGGAGCAGCTCCCTGCAGGGTCTGACCTGCCCAGGCAGCCACCAGCAGCTCCCAGATGTGGCACCTGCAGAGCACTGAGGCTTTTTTTCCCTGTTGCTGTGCTACAAACAGATGTAGCAGCACTGCTGAACACCAACACCAACAGTGGGACAAAAAGCAACTGCCAATTGTGCACCTTGAACTCAAAGGTCCAAAAGTCTCTGCAGCCTTGGATGGAAGGGACGTCATGTTTGCTGTGCTGAACCACTTCTGACCTGGACACCTTTCACATAAGAAGAGCAGCAGGCAGCTCCTGTCCACATGTGGGGCCCTGGGACAACCCCACTGATTCCGCTGGGACTGAAGCCAACATCCAAACTCCCACTGACTGCAGCAATAGCAGCAGTGGCTGTGTCTGATCCCTGTAGCTGTGGCTGGGCCAGACAAATGAGACAGACACCAAAAGGACCCAACTTCACCAACGTGCCAGCATTCCCTCAGGGTTGCAGCAGTGCCCCACCAGCCTGAGGTGTGGAGCCCTCAGTGCCAGCATGGAGTTCAGGTGACAGGCCCAGGGCTCTGGGAGGTTATGCACAAAAATGGAGCTGGTAGCTCCCTCTCCAAGCTTACAGAAACAAAAGGCTGCTGTAAAGAGCTCAAAGGGCACAGAAATGGGGATCTTGAGGACATTATCTGAGCCAGTTACACAATCTTGGTTAGAAGCCACCAAGCACAGGAAGAACAGAGGACACAGAGAGGGACAAAAATCAGTGAAGCATTAGAAAGAGAGGTAACACACAGCTTAATTTCTCTCTTTAGGAAAACTTATCAAGCCCCTGAAAGGAATAAAGGACAGTGGGGAGGTTACACACAAGCAATACTCATGGTTTCAGTTCAGACACTTCCTCTCTCAGTGCTGGATGTTGTACACATCTCTCCAAGCAGTCTGTGTGCACTGGCAGCTACAGCAGCTGGAGCCTCAGGCCACAAGAGCTGACAGAGAGTAAACTTGGCTAAAACTCATGCTGCTGACCCAGAACGAGCTAAAGCTGGCAGACATCTGTTAGAATCTCCCAGGTTTGAGAAGACCTTTAGGATGAATTCCAGCCATTTACCCCAGCACTGCCAAAGCCACCACAAAACAATGTCCCTCAGCACCACATCTACATGGCTTTTGAGTATTTGGAATGCCTTCAGGGATGGCAAATCCACCACTGGTCTGGGCAGCCTGGTCTAGTGCCTGAAAACCTTTTTTGGAAAATAATTTTTTTTCTTAGTACCCGATTCTGAAGCTCCCCTGGAACAAATTGAGGCCATTTCCTTTTCTCCCAGTACTTGGTGTTGAGAACAAAGTCTGCAGGCTTGTATGCATCTGACAGTCCAAAGGCACCCATGAAGAGCATGTCACCATCCCTCCTCTTTCCTGTAATACCATTTTTTTCTTATGAGATGGCTCTTGCCACCAAAGATGCACACAACCTCGGGCCAGTAATAGTTCATATGCATCCCTTGGGTTATGGCAGTCAGCTCTAAATTACATCTGATAAGCAAGATTCACCAAACTTCAGACAGAAAAAGAAACCACCCCATCAACTAGAGGACAGATGCAAGCAAAGAGACGTTTTAAAGCTCTCTGAATTCCAAATCATGCTCTATGAAACCTTGGGTGGTCTATGGTGAACCACAAAGGTTGTCCTTTGCTGGCTGCCTGAAAACGGGGGGCTAAAATCAAAGATATTTACCTGGTATGGGGGAAGAAAAAAAAAATGTTTGGTGTGAGGAACTCTGAGTGGCCAGGGCAATGACTTCACGCTGGAAATAGCGGCCACACAGACAGCAGGTACAGTGACACTTCCTACAAGCAGGGCACAGGGACAGGTACTTCCCTTCTTGTGGTGACTGGAATGTGCTTCAGTTGCAGTGAGAGGACACGGGGGCACAGACACCTGCCAAGTGCAGCCTCTGGCCTCAAAGAAATTCAGCACAAACAACTTGAGTTGGTGTGTGCAGTGTGAGCTGGCCGAGCAGTTGCCAAAGGTGGAGAATAAACACAGAAGTATTTACAGAAGTGCTGGACACAAGAAATCAGGATGCAACCCCAGCCCGAGTTGGTGATCAAACCCCAAGAGCACTGTAAGATCCCATGCAGGCTCCCAGGAGTGCATGCAGGAGCTGTACAGAATTCTACATAGGTATGTTTTCTGGTATTTTTTTTTTTACTTTTTACTTTTTTATTAAAAAACTTTTTGTGTGCTTCTCAAACTTCCCTGACTTTACTATCATGCTTCTGGCCCAAAGCACATTAAAACCAAAATGAGCTGTTGGGTCATTCTCACACATCTTCACTGCAGGGATGGTAATCAGTCAACCTCTGGATAGGGTTTTTTTTTTACCATTTAATGAATTTAGAAATGAACAGATAACCCATCTTTTAAAACCTTGGAATGAAAGTGTTTGAAAACTATTTGCCTATGCTTTTCACAAGAAACAGACTAATTCTGATACTGCCAAAAATATATCTGCTTAGAGGATAGCACTTAGAAAACCCAACATGGTTCCAGGGATCCTATGGTGTTCATCTCTTTCCTTTTGACAAGGTCAACACTATTGCCATAGGCCTGTAAATAATGTGTAATACTTGCCCCTCTCAGGACTGCTTTGATTTGGTTTGGTTTGGGTTTGTTTTTTGTTTTTTTTTTTGTTAGTATAATATCTCTTCCCCTTTTCCTATCAGAGCTGGGATGATAAAAGTGCAGCTTCCATCCTTCAGTATCCAGTGACTGAGGTTCAGTGCCAGAGCCTTGCCCTGCATGGCAACAGCCTCAGGTTGAACACAGCCCCTGGCAGAGATGATTTCTGTTCAATCCTGTCTGCCTCCCAATGATTTTTTTTTAAAAGGAAAACCTCTACATTTGCTGATGCAAAGAAAAGCAAATATAGTATTTAATAACATAAAAAATAAGGCATCTTATTACAGCAGTTGTCTTTAAAACGCCAGTGCCAGCACTAATCTGTATGCTAGGGCACACACTGATTAAAAAAAGTACCACTTGATTTTTCCTATTTTTCATACCTGTTATCTTCTGAGAAGCTGAGAAGGTGTTACTTTTAAAGTAGAGCTGCTGAAGTTTGTATAGATAAAGAAAATAACTAGGGAAAAACCCTGCAATCAGCCAGTGTAGTCTGACAATGTAAGTATTTACACTGTGTGTCCAGAAAACGTGTGCCATAAAAAAAAACAAACAAAAAAAAGTGCTTTCTTTCTGGAGGACGGCTGTCTGGGCCTTCGTAGGAAAACGAAGTAGGAAAACCATAAAAGCTACACTGGAAACAGAAAGTGACACTTGTTTCTTCCCTTTTTTCATGGAATATAAATGTCTTTCATTGAGATGAATGTTTTACACGGAGGGCAGCCATGAAATACTCTCTTCAGAAAGTCTCTCTCCTGGTTAGACAACTTCAGCTGACAGAGAAAAATAGGGCCTTAAAAAAGCAGCAGTCTTTGCACTAGAACAGAATTACTGAAGTTGGAAGGGACCTTAAGGATCACTCAGTCCAAGTGTTAACCCAGCACTGCCAAGGCCACCACTAAACCACGTCCCTCAGCACCACATCTGCAGGGCTTTCAGTGTCACCAGGGATGGTGGCTCCACCACTGCTCTGGGCAGCCAGGGCTGGGGCTTGACAGCCCTTCTGGGGAAGAAATTGTTCCTAATATCCAATCTAAACCTCCCCTGGCACAACTTGAGGCTATTTACTCCTATGCTATCACTTATTACTTGGGAGAAGAGTGAGAAGCTCTCCCATCAGCCTAATTTTCTCCAGACTACACACCCTGAGCTCCAATGCCTTCTCTGGACATGATTCACCCCCTCAATGTCCTTCTGGTCATGAAGGGCCCAAAACAGACCCCAGGACTCAGGGTGCAGCCTCAACCAGTGCCCAACACAGGATGATCCCTGCCCTGGTCCTGCTGGCCGTATCAGTGCTGATGCAAGCCAGGATGCTGGTTGCCTTCTTGGCCACCTGGGCACACTGTTGGCTGATACTCAGCTGGCTGTCACCCAACACTCCCAGGCCCTTTTCCAACAGGCACTTTCTGGCCACTCTTCCTCAATCCTGGAGCATTGCCTGCGGCTACTGTGACCCAGGTGCAGGACCTGACACTTGGCCCTGTTGAACCTCATACAATTGGCCTCAGCCCATTGATCCATCCTGTCCAGATCCCTCTGCACAGCCTTCCTACCCTCAGGCAGATAAACACTTCTACCCCACTTGGTGTCGTCTGCAGATTCCCTCAGGGTGCACATCATCCCCTCATCAAGATCATTGATAAAGATATTAAACAGACCTGGCCCCAGTGCTGAGCCCTCTGGTCAGCCAGGCTGTGGTGTGTGATTCCAGCAGCCTATCCACATGGGAGCTTGGTCACCATTGCTCCTGGCCCTGCCCAGGTCTCCTCAGGCTCCATGGGGGGGAGCTGTCAGCTCCTGGTGGCTCCCTCGGCTCCCCCTGAGGTTGCCCTGTTTCAGAAAACCCCCTGAGCACCACGGATGGTGCTCAACCTCTGCATGGAATTTGTGCATCTGACAATCAGACCTTTTGTGCTCCCCAGGACATCAGGACAGGTCATGGTACCTCAGCAGGCATCACCTTGGCCAAAGACACTGGGACAGACAGAGCAAGGTCAGGTGCAACACACAGACTGGAACAAAGGAAGAAGCCAAAGTCACCCAAGCTAACAGCCAACTGGAGAACAGCCCAAGCTTCCCTTGTTCCTACTGGCAGAATGTGAAGGTGGTCTCTACCTTAAAGGCTCCTGGGCCTACACATGAAAATGGACAGCAAAAGGGGACAGCAAAAGGCTTGTTTACTTTTTTCTTTCCCTGCTCACAGGGTGGGTGTTGCTTCAATTGCTGTTCTGAAGGTCTTTTGTACCACTAACACACAGCAACAGATACACCATGCAAATACTTTTTTTCTGAGTGAAGCCACATTGCATCTTTCAGAAATGAATAAATAAAACACAAATTGCATACTTAAAACTATTCTGCTCCCTTACAAATCAGAGGACAAGTCAAGCACACTCCTCAGTCACATCCAGGGTTCCCCTCTCCCAGCAACCCAGAAATGCAGGACACAGAGCATGGGCTGGCTGATGGTATTCCTGCAGTGATACTCCACACCTCTGCTCAGCACATCACTGGCTGTTCAGGTGCTTTCACTCGCTCCTGTCACACAACTTCCAGGACTAAACTCGTGTCCCTCAGGGACACTCACCTGCACAACAACCTGGCTCCCTCCCCCTCTGATAGCAGCACAGATGCTACTGACCTCTGCCAGGAGCTACAGGATGATCAGGCTCCCTCAGAGGTGACATCCTACCCAGCTCTGCTCCCACCAACCGCTCTCTGTGGTTCCAGCACAGCCACATTCACCTCGGGAACCCTCTGCCAGGGGGTGATCAGTCCAGATACCCAGAGGGAAGCACCCCGAGCTGCTCTGCTGCCACTGGCCATTCCAAGCACCTTTTTCCAGCTCGGGGCTGCTCTGTGCTCTGCCAGGACTCAGCACCAGGCACAGCTGGGCTTGCTCTCACCTCCTGTTTTACAGCTTGGCATCAGATGAGCCCTTTCTGAGCACACTGACTCAGCTCTCTGCTTTTTTAGTTTTCATTAGACTCTTACCCAGGCAAACAGATTACAATTAGTTATACAAATCAAATTGTCAAGAACTGAAACACTATATATTCACAGTTGAAAGCCTGTATCTCGACAGGATCCATCTGCCTCACTCTTGGTTTGTTTTTGGTTGGAAATGCAATTTCACTTTCTTCTTCATCTACAAGTACCATGACTGGACAAACATCACTGAGTGGGCTGTATTCAAAAGGCAGCGCAGTCTGGAGTTTATGAAGGAAGGAGACCCTTCTCCAATTCCAAACCATAGCAAGAAAACCAAAACAAAACACAGAAGGTACTTTCTGTTCTTAAGAAACAACCGACAATTTAAAAGTGAATTTACAACTTATTCACAGGGAGAGAAGGAAGGCAATCTTCCAACTGAATTTGCTTTACCTTGAAAATGGCTGAGGCAGCA
Source organism: Calypte anna (assembly GCF_003957555.1). Lineage (NCBI taxonomy): Eukaryota > Metazoa > Chordata > Aves > Apodiformes > Trochilidae > Calypte > Calypte anna. Next base: position 15,784,951 of record NC_044247.1, on the reverse strand, counting down.
AAGCATTTTCAGTCATTACCTCTCTGTCTTAAGCCCTGTTTCATCCTAAAAATAAATTAAGGAGCCAGAAAGCAGGAAGAAGACAAATGATAAGATTTTACTCCTTGAGGGACCGGTTGTTCTCCCTCCTACCACGACTGTGACTGTTGGTTTGTTCATCCATCCATCTGTCCTGCAGCACAAGAGTTGAGGTTTTACAGAGTTTTTGTTCTCGGTCCTGCTCTGAGCTGGCACAGGGGGAACACCAGCCTGAAACGCTAGCGGCTGCTGTTCTTAATCGCTTCCTTTGCTGCAATGATCAGAGGAGTCAGGCTGGAGAGAGGCTTGGCTAATTTTAAAAATGGATGCTGCCCAAAGCAAAAAAAAAAAAAAGAAACTGTTACTTTCTAGACTCAAGTTACTCAGAGGCTCGAGTTACCAGGAATGCACAGCAAGAGGGCTGAGGGGACAGTCAGCACCTGCCTCTTGGTGCCCAGCACCTCGCTGGCATGGGCAGACACATGAGCCCATTAATCCATTTAGCAAGGGGGTGTCTTCAGCTTGCTGGGATTTTTGCTCTGCCAGTGCTCTGGTCGTGCTGCTGGCTGTCCCAGGGCCTTGGCGCCTTTCAGAAAATTTGAAAGACTTCCTTAGGTTCCTGTTTTCTAAAGACAAGCTATTTTACCTTACCCTGGAAATATTAATGGTCAGGTTGGAAAGAGCAACCTGATCTAGCTGAAAACATCCCTGTCACTGCAGGGGGGCTGGACTGGATGTCCTTTAAATGCTTCCTTCCCACCCAAGCCACTCCACTTACTGTTCATTGGAAAAGCACCAAGCCTGGACACTAGCGTGAGGGGGATTCCATCTGATGCCTTTGATTGTTGCTGATGAGGAAACCATGACATGGAAGAGCTGCTGTGCTGGCACCTGCTCCCCTTTTTACCTGCAGAAGTTCCTTGGCAGACCCTCGTCTGTCCACGTCCATCTCCAGGCAGCAGTTGAGGAAGTCTCGGAACACGGCCGAGAGCCGCTCGGGGTTCTGCAGCTCCGGCGTCCCGTTGGTAGCGATCAGATACAGCGCCTGGGGAGAAGGGAAACACCAGACTCCACCTGGTTCTTTCAGATCTGGAATTGCTTCCCAGACCCTGGTTTTTTTACAGTCCAGTCTCCAGAGACAAGTTCTGTCCTGGCAGAGGGTTAGAGATGATTTTTCTACACCAATAAAAACCCCTGATGTAGCCACAGTGATTCCAATGCCAAAATATTCTTGCCATGCCAGCTGATTTCATTGGCTGACCTAGTTAATGGAAAATGCCTCAGCAAAAAGCACATTTTGCTTTTTCAAGTATAGACACTAGCTTTACAGGCTGTGTTGAAGACTGAATTTGGTCTAACGTTACTTCAAAGGATTATTACATAAAATGCATCTCTGCAGTGCTTACTGGTCCCGAAAGTAAAGCTTCCATAAAAGAAAGGTAGCAAAAAAAAAAATCTTTTTTTTGATAAAAACAGTAAACAGATAGAAGATAAAAAATAGTAAATCCACCAGCTTATTCCCTGGATAAAGAAACAGAACAATTTGGAACATCATTTTCAACACAGACATGCAAGTTGCACACACAAATGTGTTATGAAGAGAATGTATGATTAGGCAGACAGAAGCCACCTGCAGCTATGTCCTTCAGCAGTCTCCAAATTCCAGATCAGCCTCACTTACGTGGTAAAAGAAAAATCTTTAATGGTCTAATCAGAAAAATGAGTAATTCCATTCCCATGGTAACCCTGTGCCCTGATACTCAAGTAAATACATTAATGATGTCCCCATCCCAAAAAGTGCCAGAAAAGAAATGGGGGGGTTTGGCAGTTGGATTTCTTTTGAACGCTCAAGCTTGGTGAGATGGAGAAAGTGGCTTAGAGCATGAAAGAACTATGCTCACCAAGTATTTCAGAAAAAAGGATAAAAAGCAGAATAGAAAGTGTTGCCTTTAAACTGCACTCTTCATGTTTCAGGCAAGATTCCCAGTGAGAAGAGCTGGAGGGTTGTTCATCTCAAAACAACTGTTTTAGGAGAGTTGTTTGGTGGTTTGTTTTCTTTTTTAAAAATAGGTAATACTAAATCTGTGACACTTGCTTCATGTTGTCAGGGTCATCTTCACCAACAGAAGAGCTGAGATAAGATAAAACCTGAGAATTCAGTGTATCTGTGAATCCCCTTTCACAATGTGCTGCTCATCAGGTGAAATCCCTCTGCACACAGCCAAACACTGGACAGCTTCAGGCCATCTCCTCTTCAGCCACACCTAAGCTAAGCTTAAATTCAGGTGTTCATGCAGCTCAGCACGAGTATCAGGAATATTTTCCTGATATGCCTCAGGCCAAGGAATTAGAATGGAGTTTTGCAAACCAGAGGGTGAGAATTATCTGATGTGATTCACTGGTGTCCAAGGTCTAACGTGCTGGGCAGCTGGAGAGAGGAGTTCATTTTGCTTTTGGAAGGCGTTACTTAGAAAACTAAGGGAAACATTTTGAACTATTTAAACTTAAACTTGCAGAGTATGTCTAACATATACAGGAATAATAATAGAAATAGGCCCAGGAGCATTCCATAAAAATCTCTGCCATGATAATAACAGCTCTGCACTACTGGCGTCTAAATAGACCGTGACCAAACTGACTTTGTTATTACCCTCTTAAATACCAAGGGAAATTTCCAAGCCTAAAAAGGCAAATGAACTGTCCTACAGTAAGAACAATAAAAGGAGGTTTCTTCACTTTTCCCACAACAGAAATGTCACAAAATCACTCCTATCCTGTCCATATGCAGCTGACCTCAGCCAGCAGACACAGAGGTGAGCTGGAGTGCCTGTGTGCATTGTATCACCCCAGGGATGTCACTTCTCCTGCTGTGAAGGAACACAGCACTGATGGCAACCTTGGAAATGTCATTCCAGCTACTTTTACCCAACTGGGAAACAGGAGTGCCAGGACAAATGGATTTCTTGTAGTTGCTCACTTCTTCTAAGAACATCAATCACAAGGAGAGTCATCTTTAGGTACAGAACCTTTTAAATATTTCTACAACAAAGTAAGGTCTATGGGAAGCTGAAGTACCTTCTTACCACATATCTTTTGGTTTGCTATAACCCAGCCAGCAAAGGAAAACAAGTACAGTACAAAGGAAACTGTTTGCTGCAACTGCAAAGGGGCAAAAAGCTCATTAATTTGTTTAACATACCAAGAGGCAAGAAAGGATTTGGTGTACAATTATAGCTGCAGTCTGTGAAAATGATACCCTAAAGTTATTCAGGCCACCCAGATACACGACAGAAAAATATACAGATGATTTAGGAGCCTGAAACTGTAGAAGATTTACAGCATTGGGAAAACATGGTACAGTTTTGAAGAAAATTGATGCACTGTGGTTAATAAATGAAAAGCAAACAAATGCTTACGGTTTGGTTGTTGGTTTTTTTAAGAGAACTGAGACGGGGGAGGTCCAACCTGCATTTCAAAGGATATTTATCACACCAGTGTTTGCCCCCCAGGCCCTGAGCATATGTCTGATGGAAGGATGTATCTGTGCTAAAACATATTTCCAGAAATTAATTTGGTAATAAATAATGATGGCATTACAATAACAAGTAGGATGGTGCTGATCTAAACTGGAAGACTGCTCTGCCTGCAGGTATAGTCAAAATGCTTTTCATAAAAACTCCCCAGTTGGAGAGAAAGTTGCCACTGAAAAGTTCTTGACATTCAAAGATACAACTCAAAGAGTTCAAAAACCACATGAGAAATTGCAAGCATCCATGAGGGCAAAAATGGCACATTTCTGAACTGGCTACGCATCACTTCTCTTTTGAGGTTCTCCCATGACGTAACCCAAGCTACAGAATATGCTGATGTGCTCTGGTGGCATTTTTAGAAGCAGGCCTGGGTGGAACAAGTTCAACCTGATGTGACTGGGATTTTGTCTCATGGGAGAGAAAACATGGGACAGATAAGAAAGACATTGGTATCCAATTTCATTTGCACTTTACCCTGAGAGGATTTTCATTAAGGTAAGGAGGTTCTCCTTCCACCATTTCTATTGCCATGATCCCAAGTGACCAGATGTCCACCTTGGGGCCGTATGCTTTCCTTGTCACAACTTCTGGTGCCATCCAGTAAGGAGTCCCAACCATTGTGCTCCGTTTGCTCTGCTCAGGGGTGATCTGAGCACAGAAGCCAAAATCAGCTGAGGAGGAAAACAAGTATTGGTAAAGCCAATTAATTAAGAAGAATTAAGAAACCAAGCAAAAGAAATCCCTAACTCAATGCCTGAAAAAGCACAGAATCTATCTGGAATAGCAGTCATGCTGTCTTTACTTGGTGCTGTAGGTAGGGTAAGATTAGATTGGCCACTCAAAAAACCCCCACAAGTTTAATGTAATGACTTTTATTCCCTTGAAGCTTTAGATTTTAACTCCCTCCTGTCTAGAAGGGACATCCACAAACCAAAGCCACTCTCTGCACGGTTTTCCTTTCTATACTTCTCTGCTCTCAGCTTCCAGCCGTGGTCAGTAGGTAACTGGCATAAACTCAGAAGCAGCCCCACATCCCAGCCTGGGAAGGTCGTGCCTGACCAAGAACACCTACTCAATTTGACAGATCCGTCCATTCCGAGAAGAATATTGTCACTTTTGATGTCTCTGTGAATCACTTGGTTTGAATGAAGGAAATCCAGAGCTTGCAGGCACTGATAGATTAAATAGAAAAATAAGGGTGAAAATTAATGACACGATTTCATCACACACAAAAAAGTAAATGGCTCTGAAAGATTTAATTTCTAGCTGAATTGTGAGTAACAGCAGAATATTGTGCTATCAGGAGGATTAGCTTGCTGCTTCAACACCATTAGAGCAGTAACTTTCTAAATGAAGCTTTTGAAAGAGACATGTCAATTACTGTTGCAGCCCATCCCCTGGAAGCACAGACAGACAGGCTGCTGCTGCAGTGCATGTGCTGCCTCCAGCCACACGACAAACTGTGGTTTGCTAAAGCAGAGAAAGTCCTTTCCTTCAATACAGAGTGGATCAGCTTGAAGGTTGGATGACCAAGATTTTATTGTTAGGCTCTAGAGCAGGTTTGGAAAGAACATGTTAGTAATTTTTCAGAAGCAAACACCATTTTGGGTGGAATGTTATCCTTTTGAGCTAAGGACTGTGACAAATGAGTGTCTATTTTTCTTCGCTGTTATTTTACAATTCTGCTACCAGCATGTTTACTTTAACAGGCAAGGAATGCAGCACAGACATGCTCCAGGCAAATGTTTAAAGAGGCAAAGTTGAGACTGGTAAAACTAAAAATAAATTATTTAAAAAAAGTACATTAAGAGTATAATAGCAGAGTATAACAAATGCAGTGATACAGGCAGGCAGATCACTTGAGATGCTCTTTCCTTGGAATCATAAAAGCAACACAGAAACAAAGCTCTGAATATGAAATCACTGATGTTTTTACCACGTCTTTAGGTGTGTAATAAATGTCCAGGTAATGGGAAGCAGTGTTGGGATCCCTTACCTCCCTGCAGACAGCTGCTATCTGTCCTTCATCCATACATGTCTCTGTAACCACATCAGTCAATGAGCCTCCAGCCAAGTACTCCATAACCACCCAGAGCTCATCACCCACCAGGTAGCTGAAAGAAAGAAACAAAGGCATGGAGATGAATGGGCATAGCTGAATTACTTTGTGAGGAATACTACAGTTGATTTCTTTCCAGGTCATTTTTAAATTTAGACAGGAATAAAATGACCAGACATTCCTTCCATGCTAAAGGAGAAAGGCATCTAAGTGACAAATGAGATATCACAGATGGCAAGCAAATGAAAAATGCAGTTGAGTAATAGCAAAGAAAAACCTTGAAGCAGGACCTATCACATCATTTGGTTCATCATCTTAACACATAAATTCTGTGATTAACTCCAGGAACAAGACCACACAACCTCCATTGTTGTCCATGGAAGGAGGGTGTGTACCACCGAGGACAGAAATTGGTCAGTGGTTTGGAAGACCTTACATAAAATACACTCAGAAACAGGAAAAACAATTTAAAAACTGGCAAATTATATGTTTCTGGAAACAAAAACCTAGTCCTCCTGGTATCCACAGCTATGGAAAGTAGTGGGAACAGCCCAAGGGAAATTATTTCTATAATGATTTATCAGCACTTATCATAAGACACAGAAAATATGATCAACTTAAAAAAAACCCCAAAATATACAAACAAACAAAAACCAAACCACTAGAACCCCCCCAAAAAACCCACCCCAACAAAGCAACAAGTTTTAGAGGTAGTGAACTTACAGGATGCTTTTAGTACGATCTGGCTGATCCAGGTTTGTGAAAAAAGTCTAAGAACAATGTCTGCCAGAAATACTAATGCAGACAAAATGCTGTTTCCTCCCACACATTGTGTATGAGTAGAGAAATAATAAAAAGGTCAATTTTCTGCCAGTGACCAAAGGGTTTTTTTTTTTTAATCATTACCTTGGAGTAAATGAACATTCGTGTGATAATACCAGAAGTACTTACCTGTCTAAATAGTTAACAATATTGGGGTTCTTATTTTCCCTCATGACCAGGATTTCATTAATAATTAGTTCCTTTTTGGGCTGTTGTTGGAGATTCATTTGTTTTATGGCCACCTAAAATGACATTGAAACCCATTACCTCGAGTAGTCTGTTCCAGGAGGTCAGCATCAATGTGGAGGAAGTGTTTTTGGAGTGATGCAGCAGAGCTGTTCCAAACTGTCTTCTTAGACATAAAGAGCTCAGTAACTTACAGCACAACACCCTCTTTCCCTGCTAGCTTGGGTGCGAGTTACAGGACACATGGCCTTACACATTTTGTGATGTAAAATTTGTGGAAATGGTCTTTAAATTATTGACCACGAATCTCTAGCAACACTCTGGCACTACATTCTTCTCAAATGGCCTTAGTTTATTATTATTTTTCAAACAAATTTTACAAGCAACAAGGGCTACTGTTACAGTAAACATATATAAAACTAGCTGGTAATACTTGTACCAATTATATGATTTTTTAATCATTATTTCAGCATCTCCTGTTATTCCTGATTGCATAACTGAGAGTAAACACATCCTTATATTGTGTATAAATGTAGTATTGAAAAATGCAATCCTAGCACTCCTTGAATTTTGATTTTGCAACTCTAAATAACATTCTTTAACACATTTTAGATTTGCAAGTATTTTCTCTCTTAATTAAAAAAACCAATTCTATGGTACTTTATGGATACACCCAAGGTTATAAGCAAAACTCGGGGCTTTTAGATCCCTTGTAGACCTCTGTCTAAGAGCAGTTACTAGGTGCAGCACTGCAGGTGGATGAGAAACAACCATTAAGATTCAGATGTATTTGCTGACAGCCAGAAATTAGAATTTTTTAAGCTGCAGCCCCAAAGAGCCAAGGGATTCTCTAAGCCAGCACCTTGTCTGTTCATTACTGATGTGATCACTTCTGCTCTGAGCTGTTGTGGCCTCTGCCTCCTCCTGGCTCCTCTGCTCAGTCTCATCTTCCCCCTGGCATGGTCTCCAGGTTTCTCTTTCACTTCCCTGTGAGCAGTTCCTGGGCTGTCAGTGACACCAGACCCAAACACAACAGGATTGTGTGGGACAGATCTTCACTCTTGATACACTTTTTCTCATTTGTCAGTGTGTGTCAACCAGCTTCAGTATCACTAAAATACCAAACTGCATCCTAAACATCATCTCTCCTTAACTAGTCTTGTGGTATGCTTGGAAAATGTAAAAAGTGATGGAAAAATGCTGAATAGGAATACTGCCTGAACCTGTGGTCAAGGTACATTGGGACTGAATGACAACAACCTTTATTAATTAGTTGATGCATTAATATATTTTGGAAATAAGGCAGAACTGGTGTGTCATTCTCTAAAAGATTCCACTTCCCTCCTTAAAATTTTTTTTCTGATCCTAAGGGCAAAGTCTGTCTGAAACTAAGCAACATTCTGAAGCTGTTTATTCCCCACACCAACAGGGGAATCTGTGACCACCCCTAGGCTTCTCCCAAGGCCTCTCAATATACCAGATCTTTAGGTTTTATAATCTGCATTGCAACCTGATCCATGGCCAGCTCCACAGGCAGATTCTGTGCTATTAATGTAGAGTTAAGCTGTATACATTGGCCAGCATTCTCACAGCTTCATGCACTCTGAGGAACAGAAACACAACAATTTCTAAACCAATACATTTCCACTGGCAATACAAATTCTGTAGTTTGTATCAGGCCCAAAAGCTTGCTGAGATTTCTTTACAGATTTCTACCCACTGAAATACCCACTCAGGGATGATGAAAATGTACCTGAAAGGTCCATCCTCAGTTTGCCCCAGAGGGGAAAGCACTGAAATAACTACAAATCCACAATCTGCTGGGACTGTCCTCACTTACCTCTTGTCCTGTGGCGATGTCGATTGCTGTATAAACAGTTCCTGATGCCCTAGAAACAAAACAGAAGTGAAATGAGGTTTACTTCTAATGAGTGAAAGCAACCCTAATGAGATTTCTGCTTCCTGGAGCGTTCATAAAACACCTTTGTCCATCCCCTCCTTCAGCACAGCAGCTCATCAGCCCTCTGCCATGCCCGGTTGTCAAGGTAAAACTTTATGCTCATGAAGAAGAAAAGGGCTGGTGCAAATCTCACATGTACCTACTACATTATTTTAGTTCAAAAATTAAGGGAGAGATTTGAAAAAAATACATTTAATTCTTTCTCCATTTTCTCTAGTTTTACTTTGTTGTAGCATTTTTTTTTTGTCTATTTGCTTTTTTTTTCCAGTGATTGTAACATAGATTCCAGTAGTGCCTTCTGAGACCTCATATTTTAATCTGCAAAATTCAGGCAACACCATACAGGGTTTTAAGAACCCTGAATACCTGTGGCAGCCACCTGAGGAAAGGATCCAAACACAGCTTTTACCAGCATGCAAGAAAACTTCCAGCCATCCTGTGAGGCTCCAGCTAGAGCAGGTTAAGGCACATATTGTTTAACAAACAAATGGACACCTACTCTAAACAGAGGATCCTGAGACAACTTCTTTGTGTGTGTCAAGAACCACCAGGAGCAGCTTCTGCCGGTACACCAGGTATGTGGAGGACTCTTCATGGTGCCTATGTTTTGCTTCTAGTGGCAGACAGGTTGTGTTGTAGAGCCACCAGAAATAAATGGTGTGCTCAGCTGCAGACTAGAGAGTGGACTTTTGTTTGCCATCTGCCTCTCTTTGAAAGAGGTTCTGGCCCTGTAATGATGTGAAGAGCCACGATCATGGGTTTACAGCAAGAAGATGATCTGGGTTTAAAAGCAGCTGTGGGCTTCATTCAGAGCTAACCCAGAGGTTTAGGCTCCCATCGCTGAAGAAGCCCCCATCTAAAGGGCAGTGAGGCAAAGGAGAGCCAGGCTGGGGATTCTGAGAAGTGGGAACATGCACCCAGCAAGTGTCCCACTGGCTGAAATGCCCACAGCAGCTCACTTATTTGTGCATGATCCCCCAGCTTATTTGTTTACCTGCAGGCTGAAATATTTCTGAAGCATTTTAATTCAACCATCACCAGAGACTGCATGTCTGTGTTGAGAACAATGTTCTCATTGGGCACGCTATGTATTCCTTTAATATAAATGCAAATGCATTTTCCTATGACTAATTGTCAGAATTAATCCAATTTGTTTTCATAAAAAGCCAACACCATTTATTCAGACTTGCTAACACTGTGCTCTACCTCCTGAGCAAAGTCCTGTCAGGGTTTATTTAAAAGCAGCTATTTAAATCAGGATGCTTTTGGCATGCTCCAGGCCATCTGTGAGCAGTTTAGATAAAGGTGAGTAATTTAAGGAGAGCTGTGAATTAATTGCAAAGGCTCTGTGATTCTGCATGATGAACTTGTACGTCTAAGCAACTATAATTTCTGATCTCTATCTAACTTTTAAACACTTCTGTAATATCTTGGTTACAATGCAGTTAAGCAAATACCAGGGTCCACAACTGAATCTGTGTCACAGTGATGCAGTGCAGTACCAGATTTAAAAAAAACAACCTGAACCCAGGCTGCTCATGGCTCCACACTCGTTTGTCTTTCTTGCAAGAGCTGACACTGCTTGAGCAAACACTGCCTCTTTATCAGGCACTAAGTTTCCCCTGGTGTTAGCAGCATTTTCAGCTAGAGACAGGTGAGAACTCAGCCCTGGAGCTGACCTGCTCTTCAGCACAGCTCACCCTTCACTGCTAAGCTGCTCTAAGCCCTACACCCTCGTAATTAACTCACCAGTATGAAGCCAAGAAGTGCTACATGTTGGCCAAGCTGCTTTTCCTTACGTAAGAAGTTGCTCTCTATTTGCAGTTCTCTGGGCAGCCACATCTCTTGCTGCCTTGCAGTGCTCTCATTTAGCAGCTACTACAAAGCTACTCACTCCCAACACTACTACTGCTGTTGGCATAACTGTACCCAACTAACTGCTGGGGCAGACAGCATCAATTAAGCCCATCAGCAGCATCCTAAGCAGTGCAGCTCAGCCAGCCCTGCTGCAGACACTAACCACAGTCATGCAGCAGTGTGGTTCCCCTGATCATCCTGCTTGATCACCTTTCTGATGATTTTTTTTCTCTAGGATCTTTCCCCATCACTGTAACCTGACCTGTGGCATTGCAGCCCTGAGCACACTCACTGTAAGAAGGGGGTACAAGCTTCAGGCTGTACTAAAGGCTGGAGGAAATCAATTTGGATACCCTTTCAGGCCAGATATTAGCCACTTGTCTTTCCATCAGCTGTTGAGGCACCTTTGTACAAGCTCACTCCTAGAACTGTCAAAATAAAAGATTGTGAGGGGTGATGGTCCCATTCTCACAGTGACAGCAATAATCTGCTTCATGCACAATGTTTATTCTGAGTCTCACTTTTTCAGCTGACACTTATCTTTTGAGAGACTGACACAGCTCTAAGTGTCCTCTGACATTTTACAAATGACAATAACAACCGAATCTTTGGGTAGAAAGCAGGCTGGAATCTAAGAAAGGGATTTTATATAATGAATGGAGCAGAAACACTTTCCCACAAGTGCCCTCCCAAAGATAAAGCCTGCCAGAGAAAGAGCATGAGTGTGTCTGGCTTTCTGCAGGCTGGATCAGTTCTAGGTCAGCAATATGCTACCCTGAGTGCAAACCTCACTAACAGCTAAGGCAGAAAAAGATCTCCTGATGTCAGTAAACAGCTTCTGTCATACCCTGACAGCAGTGTTATCCTGGTGCTACATGAATGGCACTGCCTCTCCTGGAGTTAAAACAGCCAGACTGATGGAGCTGTGAGAGTTTCCATTTTTACAATGCGAGTCAGACACCTAAGTTTGATGTTATTTCTTTTGTTCTTGCCTCCTCACATAGGAAGTGTTTCATGTCAATCCTATTCACCGTCAGCAAAGTTGGGTTGCCAAAGGGTTGCTTGGCTGATTATTTTCAGTAAACACCTAAAACCTACAAAACCCACAAGTGGTGGATCAGGTAGATGCTGAGTTTTCTCATCAACTATTTTATATATCAACACTGTGTTTATTACTGAATTTACGTTTTTTACTACCTCTGCTAAAAAAATAGTAGCTGTTTAGCCCCTGGTCTGAACCATGTGGTTATGATCCTGATCACTGAGTATTTTTAAAGCAAAATATTTGGAAGAAATGCTACTGAGAACCGTTGCTTATCTGACAACTCTAAGTTGGTAAGTTACTCTTTTAGGCAACAAAGTTTTTTCTATTGTTTTAACGACCCTGTTATTTTGAGGTGAACAATAATTGTTTCTCCTACAAAAATAAGCAAACAAGTATCACAGAGTTGAGGGACAGAAGCACTTCTTGTCCTTGCTGCAGACAAGACATTGCCAGTGTGAAGTTATCTTGGATGATGTCTTCTACCCACAGTTACAAATTCAGATCAGTACTGAGAGACAGGAGAATCTAAACCCACTGTCTGACCAGAGCTTACCTGACTTCATGCTTGATAGTACCCTAGCAAAATACCTGGCCCATGGTTTTGTATAAGTCACTGTGAGTGGACTTACCCTTGGCCAATTTTTTCAAATCGAGTGTATTTCTTCTTCGGATCTCCCACACTCACAATGCTCCCTGAAAGAAACAAAATTAAAGATTCTCACTTAAAAATAAATGGAGATACCACCTTCCAGCAGATCAGAAATGCAGCCCCACTGCCTGGGGCTGTAAGCTGGGTGTAGTCAGTTGGGTAACAACAATAATAATGTAGGCAGCTCCATGGTCCTTTGGAAAGTTACCTTGACAGGAAACTGAAAAGAGGGAGAAACACTGACAGGAACAGATAGCAGAAAAGAAAGAACAAGTAACAACGTGTTTGCTGTCTATAAACATTAATGAGAGCTGTAACAACAGAGCCTTTCTTTTCTCAGCAATAAATATTCTGTGGGATTCAACAGAAGGGTTACTGCTTCTGAAGATTAAATGCACCTTGAGTTCTGGAATCAATTTTTATGAACAGGTGCTGTTGTCAGAAGAAGAAGAAAATTGCAGAGTGTTTTTCCAGGAGGGTCTCAAGTCTTTTTGGCAGTTTGCCAATATCATGCCTTTATGTTTCTACAGAACAGCATCTCACATTATAATCAACAATTATGGGGCTTTAAGAACTACGAGCCCCAGACAGAGAAGTTCTACAGAAGAACCTTGCCTGTGCCACAGAAGAGATGCTGATACCTGGAGGAGCGCAGGCAATGGGATGCAGGGGCCAGGCCAGGTGGGTGCTGCCGCCTCCTGGCAGCTGACGGCACCGCAGGCAGAGCCGAGTGGCTCCATCAGCCACTCTGGAGCATGGGACACTCACAGATAAAAGTAAAGCATTCCCTGCTCGACAGCCTCCTGCCCACTGGGAGGTGTAGGCAGTCTGAAGGGGAAGGAAAGGAAGGACAGGAATCAGGACACTGTGTGTGAGCCAAAATCTGATAAACTCAAATCTGAAATTTCACATCTTGGAAAAAAACCCAACCAGTATTTTTCTTTTTCTGGTCTGGTGGTTTCCTAGATAAGATACAAACAACAAAGGTGATGGCTCACTGCAAATGACTTCTAAAGCTTTCACTTGGAACATGCATTACTGAAATACTTTAAGAAGATTAGTTCAGGAGGAAAGGCTACCAATGTTTCACAGCATGTTCTGTTTGTTTTGACTGATCTGGCAACATTCCTGTATCACTAACACAAAACCCAAGCTTACTCCTTCACCTGTGCATCCAAAACAAAACTAGAAGATGTGCCATTGACTGTGAGTAGTACCAGACACCTCTCTGCCCTGTCCATGCCATTTCTGCAGAGGGCTTCAGCATCCAAATGTGCATCTGACTGGGTGCCCAGCCAGGATTCCTGCCTGCCAGCACAGCAAGGAGATGGGGCATCAACACCATCTGCTACACCCCCTGCTACAACAGCTCTGCTGGCCTTGGCAAGATGAATAATGGAAGTTGGAGGAGAAGGGGTTTCCTCTGCCCTGCAGTGCTTGCTCCCCTTGCCCAGCACCCCAGGCATACACCCCAGGGAGTGGGAGTGCTCAGCCGCAAAGTGGTCCTGTCCTGCTGCACTCATGAGCCTGTGAGAGTCAGAGGAACTGGAAAGTCTGGAGTCCAAGCCAAGGATGTAAGGCTTTCAGGACATGGTTTGAGTCTCATCTCACTGAAATGTATAAAGTGAGATGAGGCTTTCATTCTTCTTCTGTATCATGGGTCTCCAGCAAAATGTAACTCACCAAGAGTTATTCTGATGAATATGATCAGAGGACACTGGGAATCCCTTTTAATTGACTGGAAGAAGGGAGGTGAGATGAGAAAACAAACCCTACCACTCACACTGCTGAGCTCCACTGTGCCCCAGGCAGGGATCCCCCGTGAGACTCTGCAGTACTGAACCAAACACAGCCAGAATCCTGGGCTGGACAAGAAGAAAAACTTTGTGTTTTCAGTGTCTGGCTCTGTGCTATTTTCAGCTCCTTCATGGAACTGTGTAGCTATCAGAACAGAGATCAGAAGTTCATGGAAGTTCACGTTAGAAAAAGGATACAGAAAAAGGTGGCAGAACAAATATTTTGAAAAATAATTTCCAAATTTGTCATGGATTTTGCAGTTCAGATTTCTGGAGGGTTTCCTTAACACTTGAGTTTCACAGGTTCATTTTCTGTGGTTGGCTGCCTGTGCTTAAGCCAATGCACATCAAATATGACACAACTGAAATCAAGAAAGTGACTGGCACACAGCTCCAGTTCAGAGAACCACTTTCTGCTCTGGACAGAAGATAAACATATCAGCTATTTTGATGTCTTCAAGCACTTTATCAAGTCCTACATTAAGTGGATGAGAAAGCAGAATTGGGCCACTTCTGTTTTATAATGACAGTGCAACATATTCATCATTTCATTACAGACAGAATTTTGTTTGATCTTATCTCAGTATTACAGGCTTTACTCCCTAGCAAAACTTGTAATGAAAGTGGCTCTAAAAAACCCCAATTTATTCCAAGTTATTTCAAGCAGAAATGAATTATGAAAGCAATTTAAGATAAAAGAGAGGGCATCTTCTTGAAAGTAGCATAAAATCAATTGTGGGGGAAGTAATCAAGGTGGAGAAGTCACACAAGTTAAAACAGAAAAAATCCAACCATCACACGTGCTTAAGTACAGTTAGCCCAGGACTGTAACAAAAAAGCATCACCCTCCTTTTCAGCAGCTTCCTAAAAGCACAAAAAGATTTTTCACAATCTGCCCAAGGCAGATCTTCAGACCTTGCTCACTTGGTATCAAATTCTTAAGAAAGAAAAACATGAAAGCACGCTTCATTTCAGAGATATAACCCACAATAACTCAAGGGCTCAGCCCTAATCTGGCATACACAGAAGCTTGAATAAATGATACACATACAGACGTGTACAGGGTCCCTGCAGATCTCCTGGGGGAAACCTGCCTCCAACACTGAGCCTCAGCTGAAGCAGCTCTAATTCCTGCCTCTAGAAGCTGACATACCTGCAGGTATCTATCTATCTGCTCTGGAATTTGTGTCTTTGTGCCCTCAGCTAAAGCTACTGAACTTATCCCTGAGATACCCCCTAATGGCACTGAGATTCAGTTCTTTCTAACTCCTGTCAAGGGTGCAAAATACTCTGCCCAAGCAGGTGAAATCTCAGAGCACAGGAAGGCTTCAGCCTCTGCAGTCTCACCAGGCACTGGTGGCAGGGCAGGAACAACAAGAAGCAACAACCATGGACAGCCACTGCAAAGAGGACACAGCCAGACTACACAAGCAGTTGCAAGACAGAGCATTAGTGGCTCTGAGATCAAACAGAAAGAGGTGTAAATCAATCCTCTTTGTGTCCTACCAGTTAATGGTAGATACAGAACAAACCAGGCAACAAATCCAGCAATTTATTATCTGAGAACACAGCACTGGCAGCTCAGTGCAAGCAGCAGATCAAATTGGTTGTGCTGCAGAAGCACCAAGGGCTTGATGTGATTTCCTTCAGTATGAGCTGTGCAGGGGCTGGGGACACTGATTAGGATTCTAATAGTATGAACTGTCTGGGAATCAGCTGTGCCAAAGTTAGAGGCATCTGAGGAACATCCAGTGGATGTGCTGGAGGCTGGCTCCTCAGAAAAGCTTGCAATGCATTTTCACCTCCTCACACCACACAGATGTGGGTTTTTTGATTCATCTTTATAAGCACGTGAGGATTGTTACAGAAGATTTTTGTTTTTTTCTTTTGGTGTGCACTGAAAACACTTCCTCTCTATCCACAGTGTGAACTGATGTTCTTTCAAAGGAATTTTCTCTGACAAAACCAGAATTCTTATAAAAACAAACTCTGGGATATTAGTAGAAATAGTAGTAGTAATAACAATCATAAAACCAACACCAATATCTGAGGCAGGAGAGCTCCCTGAAGCTGGAAGAATCAGCTCAGTGCTGCAGTGTCTACTGGTAAAAGAAAATCCAAAACAAAACAAGAAAAAAACCCAACACAAAAACCTCCTGAACATCAACAGATTTCTGCAAAGTATTTTGGCTTTGATGACTGATGAGAAGTCCAGAGCTTAAAAGAGAATTTAGGAACCCAAATACTCTGTTCAATTTGACCATTCACTAGGTCACAGCCTTCTGCTCAACCAGACACAACCTCTGCTTTTGCCTTCAGCACAGAAGGAAGCTCAGGCAAACCCAACCCAGTTGTAGCTGTTCCCAGAGGCAGAAGGAATACCCACAATTCTCTCTCACTTATTCTAAGCACAAAACCAGTCTGTGCAGGGAGCTGTGAGTGACTCTGTGACACTAAACCCAGGATGAGTATTTGGTGTACATAATCCTGAGCCATGCATACATTGCCCAGCTTTATCAGACAAGAAAGACAGGATGCATACTCAGTTTCTCTAGGATCTCCTCATCTGTCATCTTGGATTTTTTCCGCTGCCGGTCTGTGTTTCTGTACAAAGTGTTTGTGTTTGAGTTTTCAGGCTGGGGAGTGGTGGCTTCTTTAGCAGGTGCTGGTGCAGCAGCAGGTTCAATTACAGAGCGTGTGTAGATCTGCAAGAAGAAATTATTTTGTGTCAGAAAGGTGGTATGGTCAGAAAGGGTGCCCCCAAGGTCATCTTCCAAGTGCAACCCCTTAGGAAGATGCCGTCTACCACGTCCAGGGGGGTTAAAAATGTTTGCTTTTGCTGTCCAGTTCTCAAACTGGCGAGGCAAAAATGAAAGGCAAGTTTTACACAGTTCACAGCCAGTTCCATTTTTCAATTTTCACTGATTTTCTGAAAGACAACTGAAACAATTAATTTACTGTGTTGCAGGGATATATAAATAGATCTGTCCAGGGCCCCAGAGCCTTGTTCCTTGATGCTCACGTGTTTTCACGGGCACTAACATCACTCAGGTTGGTTATGTGTCTGAATGAAAGCCAGCAGGGAGCATTTAAGAGCTGAGCTGACTTCTCATCAGTATTTTAGGCTTCAGGGAGCAGCCATTAGGAACTGCATTCCAGTCCTTCAGAAACCCAGTTCTCTTCACAGTGCAAAGCTGGGCAGAATTTTTCACCCAAACTTCAGTCATGTGAAAGTTAAGGGTGTAGTGTAAGCTGTTCATTTAGCTTCCTACACAGTCTGTGGAGAGGGATAGGTACCTCCAGGGGACAGTTTCTCCTGTGTATCCTGCAATGACCCATTCTCTCCACTGCTGACAGAGAGCCTACAGAGGTCCTTTGGGCAAAGTTGCTCACTTTCACACCTGTAGCATTAAAAGACCCAACGCTACACAAAGATTAATCAATGGACCCTATCAGCACCACAGGAAACTCACGACCAATGTGAAAGTTCCAACCAGATTTTCCTGGTGTAAGTGGCTTGGGTGAAGAACTAAGCCATGGCCTCCAGCCCTCGGTGTCCTCACCTGCAGCTGCTATCTGATCAGGGTGACACCAGTGCTGACCAAGGCTGGCACTTACTGATTTTGTATGTTCAGGCCGTGGTGCAATAACAGGTGGAGGCTCATTGTCATCCTCCTCTTCTTCATCATCTTCATCCTCTTCTTCAGAAACAGAGGGAGCTAGTGGGGGTTCTGAGGCTGTTTTTGTGCTCTGTGGATAGACAGTAGCATGAGTGACAGTCACCTTTTTGACACTTGGGAGGTCTGATAATTATGCACAACTTCAGTCTCCTGTCCTGAGCCAGCCTAGATGTGCCTGTATAACCTACAGGCCTCAGAGTTTTAAGTCACACACACCACACTACAATGTAAAGGCTGTGGATTTCCATGCTCTTTTGTTAACTGGGCTTGGTGCTTTTCACTTTGGCTAAAAACACCTAAATCATTCCCAGGCTTAATCCAAGTCTCATTTCAAAAAATGTAATGCTGGGCTGTATCATGAGAAATCCCATCTACTTGCTGGTTAATTGCTTTGGCATTGTGTCTACAGAAATGGCAGCAGTTAATTAAGATACCAGGTGTCTACTGGCTAGGTTAATTAATACACTTCAAAGTGCAAAGCTCCCTTTGTTGTCTTGCTGGGAATTTGGGTCTGGAGAGAAAGGCTCCTTGCTGCTTTACTGTTTTATCCATGGGGCAGTCACACTGCCTGCTTCCACAGACAGAGAACTCAAGTTCTAAATCATCATGAAGTTCTGAAATCATCATTCTAAATATTCACATCTCATCTGTGTTGTCTCTAAATTGGCACAGAATTGATCCAGTATAAATACCAGTGAGGAGCAGCCTGGGTGAAACAGGGAGACCTGATCATCACACCTCTTTTTCACTGAATGGGTGACTGTGTCACTGCCTGAAGTCGCCTTGCATAAAATCCTGTCATACAGATGCACACATACATGAGCTTTGTGTTTCCTGTAAGGCTCAGTCCTGTTCCACAGCCAGAGGTAAATGGTGGAACAGGCCACTAGCCTGGTTAAAGCAGGGAACAATACATCAGGCACACCCAACACCACTTTAAGGGCCAACTCTGTCAAGCAAGAGGTGTCCCAGGGGAAGGTGAATGTGACTTTGTCACATGTTAGATCTGTGTAAAGCTTTCTATGGAGGCATCAGTAGCACTTTGCTTATATGGGGATAAAAGATGATTAAGGAAAAAATAAATAAGGGAATAATCACAGTCCTCTTATGTCAAATGTCTATAGCTATTCTTACCACTGGGCCCCATCCTTGGTCTGACAGCATCAAATTGTGCAGAACGTACAATGAGGTATTATTTAATGCCAGCCTCTCATTAGGGAGTGAAATGAAATTTAAGTAATTCCAATGACTGCTTGATCCTGTCAGAGAGTTGTTTTCCCTGTACTGTAACACTCAAGCAGCATCCTCTGAGTGGGCAGATTCAGAAAGCTGACATCTCCACTGTCTGCTGGCAGGAAACACCACAGCAGTGTGTCCATACCCACTGGAACAGCTCTTGGGAAGGCTGACCCTGCTCTGGTGAGCCCCAAACTTCCAAAGTGACAACTGAATATCTGAAGTGTGAACACTCAAAGATGATTCTCATTTCATTACACACACTCTCTGCTGTGTAATCACAAACCAAAAATTAGGTTGTTTAACACTTGAAAATAAAGGCTAAATCCCCACAGAGTCATTTGCTATTTAATGCACTAGCATTAACACTAATAAATTTGATCAATATTAACGTGGATGTCATGACTACATCTCTGGGATTGCTACAGCAATCCAGTATTAATTAAGAGTGGATGATTATTTAAAAGTTTCTTTCAATGGTTCCAGTGAGTTACAGATCAATTATAACTGTATTTATATTCAGCTACATATCCAGCTGTAGTAAGGATAAATCATAAAATTTAATAGCAATGGATTCTAAGTTGTTAAAACTTAATCAGAATTAGCTAATTAGACAGCACTGCATATTGTTGTAAATTATTTATTCCACTATGGCTAAGAACAGCAATCACTCTTCTGTTTGCAAAACTTTCATCTGTTTAGAAATTCTTTAACAGAAAATGAGGAAACAGCCAGGGATCCCTTTTCTGCTGCTGCAAAGACACTAAAATGTGCTTTCCTTCAGCCAGCAAGACTGGCACCCACTCACACAAGAGAAAGCCTGCAGCTTACTCCACAGCTCTGAACCTCTAGGAAAGAAAGCAGAAGGTCACTGTAACTCACCGAGGGATGGGCTTCAATGTAGCCATGGGCACTTTTATCTGCAATGGGGAAGGGAGAATTGAACCAGATGCTGTTACAAACCTGCCCCTTGTGGGGACACCCACAGGACAAGTTAATCCAAATAGAAAGCAGATTGCATTTCTCTTACACAACATCCCCCAGCAGCAAGTTATTTCATGTGGCAAGCAAGATAACAGGACAAT
Source organism: Calypte anna (assembly GCF_003957555.1). NCBI lineage: Eukaryota > Metazoa > Chordata > Aves > Apodiformes > Trochilidae > Calypte > Calypte anna. The sequence goes on along the minus strand of NC_044247.1, from coordinate 15,765,028 downwards.
ACACCAGGTTCTCTTTTCTAGAGTTTCTTGTGTCTGTTTTTGCCCTGCTTTGCCACTAAATAAAATACATAAAAACTTGCTCAAGAAAACACAGATTATTCTTTAACAGTCAATGCTTATGTTCAAGCCAAATACTAGAGCAATTTTTATCCTTTTCTTTCCTTTTTTTATTAAAATCAACTGCATGCACTGATTCCCTTCAGCTTGCTGAAAATGTTTCCCCACAAAAGCTTTCCCCAGTTCCCCATAGCTGTGGCAGCTCCAGTCTGACAGAGCAAAGTAACAACCAGCTCCTGAGTTCAGAAGCATCCACAAACTGAATTTCACCACAAAAGTAATGACTATTTTAGCAAACAGTAAGTGCCAAGTCAAACCTTTAAAGTACTAAATTGGAAAAAACAAACAAACAAACAGACCCAAAACCACCAAAAAAAGCACAAAAACACCAAATAGATGCCTTCCCTCACAAGAAAACAAAATGTTAGTTAATTCTGCAAATAGGTGCACAGTTTTTGGGAGGACTTTGGAGAAGCTCTCCCAGTCTGCATTATGGAAATTGCACTGGTTGAACCAGCAACCAGGCAGCTCCAGGCTCTCCTGCCACAGATTATCCCATGTAGGGAACTGAGCCACTGCAGGTTAAATTACAAATCCTGTCCTGCAAAGAGACAGCCCCTGATTAGCATGAAGTTGCTGACATGAGCTCTTCCAAGCCTATTGTATCTTAATGGTATTTTTTGTTTAAAAATCAACTTGGTTATTAAGGAATAACAAAAACCCCCACATCAATACAAAAGCCAGATATGCAGCACCTGGTAAAAACCTCTTTCTTGCTAGATGTGTGACCAGCCAGTTTGTCTGATAAAAAAAGGAAGACAGGGCCATAGGAAAAGAAAAAGCAAAGTGCAGCACAGACCTTCTGTCTCATTTTTGCAATCCTACACTCCAGTTTTGCAGACTGTACACAATCAAGGGGAAAAATGACATCCCCATCACACTTGCAGACTTCTGGTTGGCAAGGATTTTCCTGGAACAGGCAAGCTACAGAAACTGCTCTGGACTCTGACATCCTCCTCATCCTCTGTGTGATGATTCCTTTTACATCACATTTTATAGCAATTCTGGGTCTGTTTGTGAATTTATATACAGTAACCTAATCTTCTCAACAGCAAATACAAAAAGAAAAAAATATCCTTAAAATTCTATCATAAAGGACCACAAAAACCCTGGTAGTAACATACTGCTCAAAAGATCTAAGAATAATTCTTCAAATGCATGAAAGAAGTAAACCCCCACATCCCAGTCTGAACACTGAAGGAACAAGGATGTGAAGAGACAAAAGTAAACATGACCTTTGGCCATTAATGCTTCTGACTAAAAATGGTCATGACTGTCTGACTCATTTTGGGGCCTGACACTCCCTTTGTTGCCCTGAGATGAGTACTTACCTCCTGACGTAAAGCTCATGTATTTCTGGTTGTTAACTGTTTCTTTGGAATCATAAAATTTGAGAACATCTAAAACAGCTTGTGGGTTCTTCTTCTGTTCCAGTTTTGTTATGTTGGAGGTCTGGAGTAGCCTGGCCCACTGCTCTGGAATGCCCTGCAGATGTCAAGTGGAAAGAACACAGATTCAGAACAGTTCACAGACACAGCCTCACAGATCTTTACCAAGATCCCATGCTGCCTGTAAGATTACTTTCAGAAATTTTGATTGACAGCTTACAATTAAAATCAGTAGCTAAGACTTTAGATGCAATCATTCTCTTCTCTATCAAAATAAAGAGCTAAAACCAGGATCCAACTTTAAAAAGAAAAGAAAGTTATGACTGTGATAGGAAAAAAAGTGCATGAAACTCATCTTTAAATCAACTCTGCTCTTCCATGGAATAATGACTGAAGGTTTAGCTTGTTTTCCTGGTGATTCAGTGCAGACATAGCAGGACTATTCTACATTTGTGGACAACACAGTATATTTTAGGAGCTTTACACTGGATTTTTAATGCTTAATAATGCAAACAGATTGTGTTGAAATGGTTATTGCTGTCTGATTAAAAGGTAAACCCCACCCTGATACAACTCATTTTCAGCATAGCAGGGAGCATGCTGGGGTTAAGGATCTGCATTTAAATTCTCAAAATTGTACCACTGTGCCACTGCAGCTAAGGATGTCTCTGGTGAGCTCCTGTTAGCTCTGTAGGTTCTCTACTGTAAACACACAGAAACCAGGGACTCAGAAACCAGGCTGAGAGGGACAGAGCCTTGCATGAATTCTTGGACATTTAATGAGTGAGGGTGGCATTTAAAAATTGATCCCATGGCCAAAAGCCACAGCTCTGCATTGAGATGATATTGATTGAAATTGCTTTAAATATCCAGTATAATTTCCTAAATTTTGAAAGCCTGTAATTTTCCCCATTTACTGCACAACCAACATCTACCAGCAAACTGTAGGGCTTACTGCATGACAAACTACACCTGAAGTACATTTAGCCTTGGTGCCACCCCGATCTAGGGACACACTTCAATGTAGCTTCTTCCTGAGAAGTTCTCCACAAAACAATGTGTGACATGGGCCTCCAAAGTTTAGGATTAATGAGAAAAAAAGTGGGATAAGCCAAGCAACAAATCTACTGCACACACATCAACCTGCTGCTGCAGTGCTATGACATCTCAAAGAAGCATTGGGATGCAAGATTCTTTTGGGCCTGTGACGCACCTCTGGGAGCTTCCCTGTGCACATCTGTGAGCCATAGAGATCTGGCTGTAATGGACGTAAATAAAGAAAGAAAAGAAAGTTAAAACAGAATGTGGGACAACTTAGAAGGTGGTAGGAGGAAACCAATGGGCCAAAATGGGCAAGTCCCATTGAAAAAGGGAGTTAGGAGGTAGACACAAAAGAGACCGGGTGGTGGACAGGCTACAGGAAGGCAGACTCAGGAAAACAGAAAAATCACAATTGTTCCAAAGTTTGGAAGCATCATAACCCCCCACCTCTTTTTTAAACCAGTTTTATTCTCCCTCATAAAAACACAATACTGAGGATAGACAGCAAGTGACTGGAAAAATGACCTGTGATTTCTTCTATAATTAAAAAATAAAAATAATAAAGATCTGGGCTCTTGTTGTCTGTCTATTTTTGAAAGCCAGGTTAGCTTTTTGAATGCCTCTGTGTGAGTTTTTTCCAGTCAGACTCCAACCCCAAGTTCACAGTTGGCCAGTGCATGAGTCTAAGTGCAGTGGAGGAAGCAGCTGGTCAAACACAGATTTTGGGTTGTGCATTGTCATAATGCAGTAATCTCTGTGTGTCAGACTGCAAATCAGCACAGTTCTAAAGAAATGCTTCATTAGAATAATTACATGGAACTTCTTTACATCTGTAGTCACCTTTCTCCCACTTGCTAATGTCATCATCTTGAAGCTTGAAAAGTTTGGTGGGTGACCACATTTTATTCTAGACTGGGGATCAGGAAACTGTTTCAAAACCTGCATGCCTTACAAAACCCACTCCCCACCGCCCTGCAAACCTCACTTCTTCCTCTATTCAGAAAAATGCAATGTTCAAAATGAAAACATAAAGCTTAAGCAGCATGCTCCCACCCAAGAATTTCCAACCATTTTTATTCTGAGCTCCAAAAGCCCTACTTGCAGCCAGGGTGGTTGCTCCAAGCACAGTGAAATGGACACACAACAGAGGTGGATGAGCAACACCACAGCTTGGTGCTCAAGCCTGAAAGCTGCAACTCAGCCCATGCAACTTGGATTTGAGATGCAACCCACAGCAACCAGGAAATGCAGCTGTGGGGTGACTGGTGGGTGTCAGGATGTGGTCCAATGCATCACAAACACTCTTGGCATGGCAATTGTAGTAATTCAAAACAAATTAACAAAGCCCCATATATCTCTAGGGCATTCCCATGGCACTTCCAAACTTTGTAAGGAGACAGACAGTGTGATCACTAGACAGTGGGAATATTTCACACGATCTGGCTAGTGGCAGTCCCCTCAGCAGGACATACTTACCACAGGACTACTCAGCTGATACACCAGGTTGGGACAAATCAAACATGCCTAATGGAATGTGTAACCCAACACTTGCATCTGGGATTAGTTTGGAGCTTAATGGTGCAGAAAATCCCCTTGCTCTGAGTGACATTTTACTCCACTAAGGACTGCAGTGGTAAGGCCTGTGCTGGCAAGCTGCAGGGAGGAAATCACCTCTCCCTTTGGTTTGTTTTTAATTTGGTCAGAGCCTTCTGAAACTGCAGTGCTGCACTTCCACACTTCAGGAACAGGTATTACTGCAGAACTATTGTGTAACTGTAAAACAGCAGCCACTCCGTGTCCACTGCTTTGAAAGGGAGAAAGATATTAAACAGTAGTGCCCCAGCCATAAAGCTGGATGTACTTAGCTACATCCAATTGCCTTGTTCTCTGAAAGGCCAGGACCTGTGCAGGTGGCACCTAACTAGGAAAAAACCAATAATCAAAATCCTCTGATGTTAGAGACTGCTCTGACACACCGGGTGATAACAACATTCAAACTGATCCAAACCATGATCTCTGAAGTACTGACAGAGAGTTCTGGTGCTTAGAGCTGAAGTGTGTTAACCTCAGCATCCCTCCTCCTCCTGCCATCTGCCAGGGGTGTGAAACCCAACTGGGATCTCCACCACCAGTCAGGTTGCAGGAGAACATGACTGGAGCCCAACGTGTTTGCACAGAGCCAGAAGGAAAAAGTCTAAAGTATGAGGTAGAAATAAAGGCAGAAGGAAGAAGAAAGATAAAGAAGAGCTGAGCTTCTAATGGGAAAAGCAGCAAAAGGAAGAGGAAAGGAAGGGAAAGGGGAGGAAGAGAAGATAAGTAGGAGGAAGAGATGCAAGCACAAAAAGGAGAAAAAAAAGCAGGAAATATCAGAATACAAGATGCCAAGCATAAGAGAATGGTACTGAAGGTTACCCTGAATCAAGTGGCTAGAGGGAGAGATGGAGAGGAAAAAAAGAGAAAAAACAAGAGGAAAAACACCATTTTAAAAGCTTTATGCTAAGTTTTTGATCAAAAATTACCACATCTGGGCTTTTAAAATGAGCGTTTAATCAAGCCCTATGGTTTGGCACAGAATAAATGTTGAAGAAAGACTTTATAAGTGACACGTATTTTAAAAAGGCTAATTAACTAGTCCACATATTTAAAATGTAGCTGTATTTCCTAATTACTGAGGATAATTCAATTTCACTACTCCTTTGAAGACATGCTGTCATTAAATGTGTCTTTTTTCCCTTCTATTGTTATTTGGTTTATTCCTATTGCTACTACTACTGCAGCATACAGAAGGTTTCCAGCTTTCTGAAATGTTTTTGAGAAACAAAAGTAGCAGTCAAAGTAAAAAATGATGATGATGATGAAGTCACATTTAGGACTCAAATGCTGAAAACTGACCATCTTTTGTCCAGGCAAATGATTTGTCCCATCCTGTTTGGTGTATGCAGCCAGTCTGCACTAGCAGACTTCACAGTTTGACACAGGGTGGTACCACAGTCTGACCACTTAGCTCACAGGGTACTACTGATGGTACAGGGAGTTGCTAATGTCTCCTCTCACCTCATGTAAGCTTACTGCCCCCTTAGCCTTAAGGATTAATGTTTTCAGCACCCTAATAGTAGTCTGAGAGGAAATGCATTGAAGCCCCTGCACACTTTGAGGAGTTTCTATCAGACTCGTTCTTCCCAACACTTCATACACTTTGTAGTGACACAAGGAGGAAAAGTTGATTGCTATTTTATTAATACATAAAGGACAGAAACAGGTATGAGCACCTCATCTGTGGACATGCTTTGAAGGATAATAAATTAAAAGCAATGGACTTCCAGAATCCTGCTGATTTCTGGTTGTCTGCAAGGGCTTTCTGCAGAGCAGCTGGACTTTGCACTTTAGGGCTGACCGTCTACAGTAAACCAAACACTATCCACATGTGTGTGGGGTTCTTATGCTCTTCCAAAGACACTGAATAACCAAGCCCTGCAGCAGCTTGTGGGACTGACAGTAGCACACACCTACATCCTTCCTAGTACTGCTACATAGTACACCTACATTCTTCATTTTCCACAGACACTCTGCTGACAAACCTTGGAGAAAAAAAAAGCAGCCTGAATCAGAAGTAAAGCACTCCAAATCCTAAGCCCAAAAAGTAAAAAAGTCTCTTTCTCACAGCCTGGCTGCTGTCATCTGACATTTCTGGCAACAGGAGGTTATTCTGCCATCAAAAAACCAGAAGCTCTGGTAAGCAGAAAATACAGTGGGGTTACTTACTGTGAATTCTCCAGTGACGGCATCAAATCCCACATGAATGGTGTGTTCAAAGTCTGAAGGAAGAGAGATCTCAGGACGTTCTTTCTCTTTCTTCTTGTTGGCTAGAGGCAAAAGGTTAACACACACTTATTTTCTGCACAGCTTTTCATTCAAAAACATTCACAGTAAGTTGTACTCAAAATACTGTTTGAAAAGGGAAAACCAAATCCGTTAATGTTCATCTCACTGGACAAATCCAAGTTTATCCAACACCAGCCTAACCTTCAACCCCTCTTTGGGAAGCTCCAGCTTCATTTGGGCTCTCAGTTAAGCAAGACTTGTAACCAGAAACCCAGCTTTATGAGTCTCCAGCATTTCCTTGTTTTTAAATCACTCCACCAGTATTCACAGAGCATAAAGGACCCTGCTGAAGGAGACTGACTTGGAAGTCAGTCAATCTGCCAAGGTTTCCCATCTCCCTCCTGTTTTAACACCTTTTGGAGGTAACATCACTTGTGGTCATCCCTCTCCTGTGCTTTTTATTACTGACCAACCTCCAGCCCAGTTTTGCTGAGCCTAGTGAAGGATGAGTGGAAGAGAAGCTGGGAGAAGCTGCCTTCACTCTGATGCAGCAAGAATCCATGTTCAACAGAGATTTCTCTGAAAACTGGTGACAATAATGCCAGTTATAGAGGACCCCCAAACCCCCAGGTACACATAGCATGAACCCAGGTTTAAACACCTATCCTGCTGGCAGTTATCTGAACTATTTGGCTTCCCTGGAGAACCAGTGTGCTCAAAGACTGACTGCCATGTGGCTGACCACACACTGCGGTTGAGTAACACAGTCCAGATCCAACTGTAAGATCTTCTCTGTAAGGTCTTCCACTGATCTGTAACACCCCAGATGAAAACTCCCATCTTACCAAATGCATTTGTCAGTGCAGTGCAAAAGTTGTGTGCTAACAACTGGAACAGAACAAATATTACAGTGCTCACCTGCAGCATCAGAGTTATGAACACAAACTCAGGAATGAGACACATGCAAAGCACTCATGAAGAATACAAAAAGTCACATTATCTCACGTCTTGAAAGAGAGGTCCCACCACCCCACAGGAACACATCAGCAGGAGAGAAAGGAGCAGTTCCTCAGGTCCTGTCTTTGCCTTCCACAGTGCCTCAGTGCAGCACAGTGACAGCCCTGCTATGCACAGCAAAAGCAGCTGGATGAAGCCAATTTTCTGCCTGTCTTATTTCAAAAGCAGGAGTCCCTTTCTACCAATATCAACCAGGATGAAGCTCTGCAAAAATCTATTTTCTGGCACATCAGCCTTATCACATAAAGCACTACTATGTTTGTGGAGTTATAATTAACATTTTCTTCCATGTTTTAGTATTGTTTACCTGCTTCATAACTTCACTAGGAGGCTCTCTGTGTGTCAGCACTTCTCCCAGCCTGTCTCTGCCCACAGACAGCAGCTCCACAAGGCCTCTTTCTTATTCTACCTTATAGCCCTCAGTTGGAAGATGCTCTGCTCTTCCTAATTATACAGCATTGTGGATGTTTCCAATCCTTTCTCTGCATTTTCTCTTCCAAAATATTTGTCACCTTTTGTCTGTACTGCAGACCTCTACATGATGTTAGTTGATGAATTTTCATTTAGCATTTAGTATAGATGTCAGCAAGATATCAAATATAAATACAAAAGCTTTTCCCCTTCTTTTATCTCTTAAGATGATATTTTTTAATTTTCAGGATATAAGTTTCCAGTTACAAGATATGTATCATAGGTAACAAAATTGGCTTCTCCCACCTCATCATCTGCAAGCACATGAAGTCAAAATTAGATTTAAAGGATCCTCAAATTCAGTTCAAAGCAACAGTCAAATCTAGAAGCAATAGGGAATTAAAAAAAAAGTTCCATCAAAAACAGTTCTTGTCCAGTCTAGTCCTCTCCAGTCAGGGGACAAGCATTCCAGCTCATCTGAATCATGAGTTGGCTCATCTGCTTCACACCAGTGGCCCAAATGCTGATAAACTATAAATTAAATACAGAATAAAACATCTCTTAGTAACACTTTTACCCTTCCCTAGTCTATGGAGTTTGACACTTCTGCCTGTGCCCTGCAACTCAATCATTTCTGTTTTACGTAAGCCGGAAAAATGGCCTGGAAAGGCCTGGATGGCTTCTTGGAAGCAATGACTGATGGGATTCAAGGGGCTTATCCTGGACATTGTTATTTGATTTTCTTATAAATGCCCCTCACAACACACTCCTGCTGCACAGCAGTTAGCCATGAGGACCACCCACACCACCTCAGTAACTATTACAGCTGAAAAAAGAACAAGGAAAGAGTGTTCACAGTTTGCATCATCATTATTGTTTTATATTAAAAGAGCAGTAGTTTGGGAGAAAAATGTGACTCAGCTAAGTAGCAGCATTTCTCCAGAGAGGGAGGGAGGGTTTGACCTCATGCTTACACCCTCCTGTTTGCTTGTCTCCTTTTCCAACTCATTCTGTTCCTTCCTTCCCCCCCCCCCTTTCCCTGTCACTGCTCCTCCAGTCCTACCCCAGCAGCCTTGTCCTTTTCTTTCTCCTTCATTCATCTGAACCCTGATGGGTTTTTCTCCTTCCCTCTTTTCTTGTTTTTCTGTCCAGGAAGCATAAGGAACATAAGGAGGTCAAGTGATATATGGGAAGGAGCACTAATGCCCCAAGTGACTTGTTTTGATTGTAGAAGCACAGAGGGGCCCCATGGGGCCACCACCCACTTGACAAAACAAGGTTTTAAAATGAGAAGTGCTCAAACCCTAACTGGAAACCCTGCCCTGCAACAGAGGAGAGACTGCGAAAGATTCTTGTTCCCTGAGCACAGCCCCAGCATACAACACTGCCCTGGAGAGAACACACCACACCATATCCATCCTCACACCCCTCCTGTCTGGTGAGCAAATGAAAGCCACCAAAGGTCCCCTGGGTTCAGGGAGAAACACCCTGCCATGGTGGTTTTCTTCATGTTCTGTTTACATCTGCCAGCAGCAGACTATTAATATAAATTTGTGGTGCTGCAAAACACTGCACTGGATGAGAGCAGCCATATTAATCACCTTCTGTTTTATAAGCAGGACTCTCAAAAATGTGTCACTGAGTCTGTGAAGCATGCACAGGCCAGCTGATACCTGGATCCACAAACCAACCTGAGATGAAACCATCTCAAGGGGCTTGGCCAGCCAAGCTAAACTTCCTCCATCTATTATTTCACCCAACAAAATTAAGCTATAAATCTTAGCTCACTTTCCCTCACAGTCACATTTAAAATCATGATACTTGTGTGTTTCCTGAGATTGCTCTGACTGGTCGTTAATTACATCTATTTTTAATGTCACTGATTATTTCCAGGAGGGGTTGTTTCTGGATCTCCCTGTTTCTGCATGCATGTCACACAGCAGCCTCCTGCTTAAGAAATGTTCCCTCAGAGAGGGATAATATCATCCTGCTGACAGGCAGGGGAAGAAGTGACCCAAGTCCTTCCAGGCACTAAACAAGCCAGGAGAGATTTTAATTTTGGCCTTTAAGAAGAATCAATTGAAAATTAATTTTGTTCCCCCAAGGAGGTGTTTTGGGAAGCAATCTGCAGAGCAAACCCAGCAGGTCTGCCTGAGGGATGGGCCCATCCAGTCACAGCCTGCACATGAGAGGAGCCATCAGGACTGCCCCTGACTGAGGGGAGGAATGGGCTCAAACTCTGCCTTTTGCAGCCTGTGAGGAGTTCTGAATGCCAGAGCAACTCCAACTGCTCCCCCTGAGCTGGGGAAGAGAACTGGGAATGAGGCAGCTGAGTGGCATGGGTGAGCTGGGGCTCAGAGGGAACAACCACAGCTCCATAGTTCTGAGCTCTCCTTGAAGGGCAGCAATGGCCAAAGGCAGAACCCCTCCTGAAATCCAGCTGGATTTTGCTCTGCTGATCACAAACCTTTGAGCCCAGCATTTCAGCCAGTTTTCAGTCCACCTCACTGTCCACTACTCCAAACTGTACTTCTCTCTGTGAGAAAACTATGGGAGCTGTGTTGAGCACCTTATTGAAGTAAAAACAACACCCACAGCTCTGTCTTCACCATCAAGCCTGTCAGCTCCTGGTAGAAAGCTGTCAGTAGGGTTCAGCATTAATTTGCCCACCATGGCTAAGAAGACCCCTTCCCTTAATTCTGTAAATACACTCACTCAAAACATACTCCTTTCTGCAGCTGAAATGCTGTTTCCTGCATGTTTACAAGACTTTCTTGCTGTAATCCCACCTAGCAGGTTTTAAAGCAAGCCTTCTGCATACACTCTCACCACACAAGCAAGCAAGAAAAGCCTTTGCTCCTCTTCTGGAATGTAAATGCCTTAAAAAAACCACACACCAGAAGTGTCAGGCGTATTGCCTTCTCACTTCTGGAAATGTATTTTCAGAAGTACACAACCTCATCTCTGTTTTTATGGCAAAGGCAAAGCAAAATCCAAAGGAAACCATTCCCCAGCTTAACAAGGAAGTTATTTTTAAAAAGCAAGTTGCATAATGTGTGCATGTTTTACTGGCTTTCCAAAGGCAAGGAACTAACTGAGTGAACACCTCCTCCTCTTTTGAAACATGTTACTAGAGTAGTTGGAACAGAAGCCTTGGGAAGGGGTTTACCACGTTCAGCAAGGGAAACAGAAAGACAACAGTGGCAGAAAGTAAGGACAGCAACCAAAACCCAACAGAAAGCCAAGGGAGATGGAGGCCCCTGTTTGCACTGCTGATACTTTACTTTTATCCCCTCCTCCTGGGAAGATGGAACGGAGCCTGGCTTTCTTGTTCTTCTCCTCAGGGGCCATGGGGAGTGGTTTGGAGCTGTGGTTTAGTGCTGAAGAATCACGATTGTTGCTGTTCATTCTCAACGGGGGGGCTGGAGGTTTCTCTTCAATATCCACACTATCAGACATCTTCAGCAGCCCTCACAGCCTCCTGCAAAAACCAGAACAGAAAGCAAGCCTGTCAAACAAGGGTGCCAGGGCTGGTGTTCTAGAGGGAAAAGAGGGCAAGAAAAGCATTCTGATGGAAAAAGAAAACCTATTAGAAGTTTGCTCTGAATAAAGTTACTGCTTGTTCCTATAAATAAATGCAGCTGCCAATTCCTAAAAAGCAATGTATTACCATTAAAATGAACCTTTTAAAAATTATTTTAATCCCTGTTAAAGGCTTTTAAAATTTTTATTGACAACTCCTTTGCTGCAGTTGTTTGCAATCTAAATTTTTGCCTATAACAAACTGCCAGAGCAAAATTTACATAACATACTGAAAGTACCTGGTATGGTAGTGAACCGTTTTTATGATGCAAGAAATAAGGTGCAGTTCAGTGGGACAGGGACAGCAAGCATGAAGATCTCTGTGCCCTCCCTGCTCACTGTTTGGAGAGGGTTTAGTTATGGCATTGTGGGGCTTCAAAAAGGAATTATCTTTCTCAAGGAAATCCATTCAGAAGTGCCAATTACATTTCTTCTTCCACATAAAAATGAGCAATACATTTGTTCTAAAATCAATCAAAACCCAAGCAGGAAAATGGGCATATCCTAAAACCAATTCAGGTGTTCCTCACAGTTGTGTCACCAGAACTGTCTCTGTGACACCACAAAGTCCCAGCTGTGGTACATCAGCAAGGAGTGGACATGTACAGGCTTTTGTTGACACTAAGAGGAGGGGTACTGATCCAAGGCAAAAAATGCCCATAAATTGTGACAAGGCTCTCTTGAGTTGATAAAACAGGAGGCAGGTAAGACTTCAACTCCCTAATCTTTCTAGTGTATCTTACTTATTAAAATTCATGTCTGGATTAAGCAGCTGGTTTAATGAACAAGAAATGCTTGGTGAAATGAACTGAAGTAAGTTATGATTTCAGACAGATCAGATGTGATGTGGGCAACACTGTGTAACAAGGGTTACAATTCCATAGGCACCTTGCCTTCCAACTCTTCTGAAATCAAGGTGCATGTGTTATGGATCTCTCCTTGCACTGATTCATGGATACACAAGTTACTGCAGTCATCAGTTACTGGTTTAAACTGAAGCAACTTAGGTTTTTTAGCTGTGGAAGTTGAAGGGTTTTTTACAGCCAAACACTGTGACTGTCACTTCTGAGAAGAGATCCTGAAGTTCAGCTGGTAACACCATGGCTGCTCTCACCCTGGTCCAGTAAAGCTGCCACAGCTGAGGGTTATCAGGGTTACTTGGTTCATTGTTTGCTTTTAAGAACCAAGGTTAACATTTTCAACAACTGCATTTATTTTGATAAAGCTGGGATTCTACCAGGGTTTCCAGCTGATAATCAATTCCACATTGCCTTAACTGACAATACCTTCCAGAAGAAAACTAAGGGGCCAACTGAAACATTTAGAGATGTTCACTCTGCACTGTTTTTCATGACGTGGGCATTTTTAGCCTTTGTTACCACTTTCAAATTACCATACAGAAAATGCTCACTTCTTTATTTTATTACTTGACTTACATTTTTATTTTCAACTAAATGAGGTCCCAAAATGCCAGATCTGAGATTCAAATCATCTGTCCAGTGACAAGAACACTAAATAAACTTTACCATCATCACATCTCTGTTTTGCACCAGTCCCTGGGTCCACAAAGTAGGGTTCCTGAACATCTGGATCCCCAAGGGACCCATGCTGGGGTCACTGGGGTTGAAAACCATAGCAACAGCTGGTCCCAGCCCTCTCCCTAGTACGTGCAGCACAAGGTAGGGATTCTGGAGATCCTGATCACCAACATGCACTTAAAAGACATCACTGCCCCGAGTTGCTTATCTCCATCAGGCAAGCAGTTTGTATGAGAACCCTTCCCAGCTGACTTCCTCAACTGGTTTGTGTTATATTAGTGATCTGAGCTGTCCTGGCAGATTTTGCCTGCAGCAAATTAGGGAGAGCTCAAACAACTGCTCTGCTGGTGGATCAATATGGTGTTCACCAGCCAAAGAGGACATCAGCTCATAGGCTCAAGCCCTGTGTGAACCTCCCTTACACCATGGAGTTCCCCACCTCCACCTGTGCATGGGTACTACTGAACCACATACAGCCACTGACCAGGTGTTGTTCCCTACAGCTTTACCTTCAGGCCTAGAAAAGACCATGCACCCTTAACTAATGGTATGGGAGGCAGCTGTCAGATAGAGAGATGTTCATGTCATTTGGAACACACCACTTGGGAAAGCACAGAACAAGAACATTGCAGTCCCCAGCACGTGCTCCATGCCCAGCCAATAGCCTAGATGTCCAGGTAGAGGTCTACTGGGAGAACTGCTCTGGTGATGGAGGAACACAGCCCATCTCCCTCCTGAAGTGTGTACCCAGGAATGAAGTGCTTCATATCACCAAATAATTGCTCTACTTGTGCCCAGAAGAGGGCTTGTACTGATCCAAGCTTCAAGTACAGAGTAGCCTATTGACCCAGAGAACTCGATGCTTTTGGAGAATTAGGTCAAACAGTTACCATCACTAATTATTGTGATTTCTGTCCTGAAATGCAGAAGGCTTTCCAGTAATAAGGGGAAAAAAAAAACAAAACAGTGAGGCAAAATCTGGTCAGAGGAAGGAGGACGTGTGGTGTGTGCTACCCTGCTGAAGAAGAAGTGAATGATCCCCAGGAATTATTCACTTATTCATTATTCACTCCTCCTGCACAAGGGAGTCCCCAGCTCACCAAGCCCAACAGAGCCATCTGGACACAGCTCCCTGCTCCTCCTCTAGGAGCCCATGGCAAGAGAAGTTTTTTTTTTCTCTTTAAGCCACCTACAAATACTTTTTCCAGTACCCAGGACAGCCTTCCCTGCCCGAGATCACTGGTGTGATGCACAGAAGCACCAAGGCACATTTGGAGTTTCTTCTGAACAGCCAGACAATTACTCTGTGAAGTCCATTATAGGGCACAACATTTCAGCTGCCCCTCAGAATGGGCCAACTGTATCAGGCACTGGATCTATTTGTAAACAATGCTAGTTTGCTGAAACAGGTCCTCCCATGGGATTTCATTCCACAAAGAATACTATTAATGGTTTCTGGCCCAATTTGCCTATGATGTCATTATTTCCAAGATTTTGAAAGGAACACTATATTTTGTTCAGAGCTGTTTCAGGCTCAGTTTCAAGAACTGTACAAAGCTCTTTTATTCACTTCTAAACCAGAAGGAAAAAGAAAAAAAAAAAAAAAAAAAAAAGGAGGGGGAGTCTAAAAAGGTTTAATGGTTGATATTAACTTTCTAAAGCTGGTTTAAATGAAAACTAAAGCAAACCACAATGCAGTACACACCAAGAGACTTAAAATTTATGGTTTTCCTGATCAGAGCCCATCTGCTCTTCCATTCATTCTAATTTTGAGAATTTCCATGTACCACTGCACCATGACAAAAGATCATTCATGATCACGTAAGACTTCAGTTTCAAGTGTTTTGTACTGATTCACTCTAACCTTAAATTAGAGCAAACCTGTAAAAATGGAGGGCCAACACAACATATCCAGCTCAGAAAGTCCTCAAATTTACAATGCAAAGATGCATCAGCAGCCTGACAGCCCCCCAGTTAAACTCTGTCCAGGGGGCAGTTTTTCCTGTTGTGATAACAACTCTTTGGTCCTGCTTGTTCTGCACACAATGACCCCATCCCAAACCACCTCCTCTCCACTGGCAATGATGATGCCATAGCCACATATTCAAACAGCTAAAAATGTTATTCTCTCTTTTTAAGGCTTTGTTGTTTTGTAGGTTTTTTAAAAATTAAAAGGATCTTGATAAGATTTGAATGTCAAAAACAAGGACATTCTTTACCTTCCTTATTAACGTGCTTCAACTTTTGGTCAGTCCCATGCCCAAAGGATCACAAAATCCACAGGATTGGCTGAAGGGTAGGGAGCAGTTCCAGGCTCTTGGAGCTAATATTTCACAGCCCTCAGAAGCTCAAGAAGACACCATGGCATCAGTTTACACTCCTGTCACATTTTTTAACTGTTCCCAGAGCCCTGTGCACTAGAGAGTAAATTTTTAAAACGCAGAACTGAGACTGCAGACTAATTCTACAGCAGAGACAAGATCCTGGTGAGCAGAGCTGTGAAACTCTGTGCCCTGCTCCTGAGCACTGCTACAACACAGCTCCCAGAGGATGTTTCTCATCTCAGACACCTCAAACCAAGGCAGTGCTTGTAACCCTTTGAAAAGAAATCTCTAAGATAGCAGCATGTGTGCAACTAAGAGGACAGGTACCCAGTAACTACCTCCTTGCAGAAAAAATTCCTTTTAATGCCCCTTGGCTTTAAGGGAGCATTTGAAGAAACAGACTGTTGTACCAAAATACATAAGTGTACTGAAGTATGTCCAACAGTTGGACTTGATGAGCTTAAAGTTTTTGTCCAATCAAAACAGTCTATGATTCTGTTACCTAGGGCTTCAAAACCAAGTAGCAAAAGCTGAAATTAAATTCTCAGCCAGGTCAGTTGCTTCTACACAACTATTCCAGAGCTATAGGACCCTTCCCTTCCTCACTACTTCTTTCAATCACCCGTTTTGTTAAGTGTAAAGACAAACATTGACTTTAAATATATGGCATTCAGCTTCTCCATGACTCAGTCCCCCCTTTACTCCTACAAGCCTGCCTTACAATATTTTTGCATCAAGTTCTTGCCAAGTTAGAGAGAGGAAGGAAGATATCTGAAGCACCCAAATGTCTTTAAAACAACAAAACCAAAATTTTGATTCAATTCAGTTCAAGTTCAGAGCAGAACCTCATGCTGGGCCTTTATCCCAGTAAGCTCTTCACCCCTTTGTATCTGGGGAATACTGTTTATAGATAGATCTTGAATAGCTTGCTTAGGTTAGTCACGTTATTTCAACGTCTGCAGCATTCAGACATGACTGGATCCAATTAAATCTCACAAAGAGCATCCTGTTTGCAGAGACACTGGTGTTCATTTTCAAAGCCTCAGAGATACTATTGCAGCCTGGGATGCTGCAGAGCAGTTTCTAAGATCCCTTGACTGGAAGGAGCCATGCCAATTTTCAGGCAGTAGCTTTGCAACTGTAACTTGCAGATGCAAGGCTCACTCTTTGTTTATAAATATACTTCCTGAAAAAAAAAAAAAAGATATTTTACTACTTAGTAATACGGGCCAAATTCTGCTCCCAGTGATACTCATCCATTTCCCAGAAATCAATGGTGATGTAACTGAGACAGATTCTCTCTGGATATTGAGTACTGAGACACTCTGTTAAGTACTATCTGAAGGTATTTATGCAGTACTTTCCAGACTGGTGGCAGAAGAACTGTGTCTGCTCTTCTACATCTGCACCTTTACTTGCAGTTCTCCTAAAGTTCTTCCCCAAAGGAAGAGCAGCTGATTAGTTGTACAGAATGCAGGCAGTCACAGCTTCACCACTTGCATGAAAGATACTTACTGTCCCTCTGCAAACCCAGTTAAAATAAAACATTGATGCCTTTTTGATTAAGAGAAAGGCCACATTCAGTATTGCCTAAAGCAGACACAGTTCTGCCTGGGGACTTGGGGTCCATAATGCCCCCAGGGCACCCTGTCCACAGTTACTTCCACTCCAGGGTACCCACAGAGCAGGAGGTGGATCTACTCAGCACTTGCACAAGCTACAGAAGGAATTACAACCCTTGAAAACATGACAATAATGCTTCGCTTTCACCCTGCCTTTCATGCAGCTGTCTCAAAGCACAATACAAACATTTGCCAGCTCAGGCTCCCCTCACAGGCAGGTAAACATGCTCTGGGCTGAACAAATTATTCAAACTGAGTAATTTCTTTGATGAATGTACTCTCTGTTTCTGTATGCAAACACCCTGTAAGCAGCTTATGATTTACTCCAATATATTCATTTATTCATTTATCCTCTGGAACTTGCTGCAAGTAACTTCTGGCCTCTGAACTAGATGTTCATAAGGAACTCCCTGTCTGGAGGGGATATTTTGAATTCAGGTTGTATCCAAGCAAAACTAGCCTGGTCACAAGGACTTGGAACTGTTTTCTGAGATGGGATAAACACACTTCTGTTAGGAACTGCAGCATTAACAATTTTACTCAGTGACTTACTAATACTGCTTTAAAATCCACTCTTGATGGTGCACTCGCAGTGATAGTGTCAAAAAAGTCAATACAGAAGGGATGGGAATGCAGTTGCTGAGTTTCATGGTTTTTACTAAATATTTCTTCACAATTAAATTATGTCCCATGTCTGGACCTCAAGACCTCAGTTAAATTGCTAAGAGCTGGGAATATATTTGAGCCAGTGGAGCTTGTCACAACTGATAAAAGTAACTTGCAAATATTTTTTCCCCTGTTTAATTTATATTTGACAGCATTATTGAGCAAAAGGCCTTTGAAGGTCCCTCCTCTCCAAATGCCTACCCCAACTACCTAACCACATTTCTTTCCACATCTTTCTCTGTAAAGTCCCAGTGCAACCACAGGCAACACTTTACAAAATGCAACTGACTTTTATCTCACAACACCCACCAGCCCACCTGCTTTAAGCTCCCTCTGCTGCTCTGCAGACTCCCAGAGATCTGCATCCCTTTCCCACAAAGGTTCACTTTTCCAAGTGCAACAAGAATTGGGACTTGCTCAGGTTTTAACAGAGCACCCTTCACCTCCCCTCTCTGTATAAAGCAATGCTTCCTTCAGGCTATGGTCCCAAAAAGCAAAACAGGTAATTTTTGCATCACTACAGCCACTGACATCCAAAGATTGGTGTGTATTTGAGGGATGTGCTTAACCAGGGCTTAATGCATTGAGATAACATGAAGAAGCCTCTGAGGCTTCTGAAAGAAAATGTGGAAAGAGTTGAGTCCCTCTCCATCCCACTGGGATGGGGCTGGGCTTTAGAGCACACCCTGAGCCCAACCTATTTTCGTTGTGGGTGTTTTTTAAATCACATCAACACAAAAGCAATCTGTTAGTGCTGGGATTCTGGCTGCTCACTGAACCACTTGAGTTTTGGGATGGCTCCATGACCTGGGAAGGGAAGATGTGGGTGTACAGAGGGTGAAGGGAAACAACTTTCCACATGAAATCTTTCCCAGGCACTCAGTAATTAAAACTCTCAACAGCACAACCAGGAAAGGAAGCTTAATCCTACAGCTCCATTAAGTGAGGATCTCACAGCATCAGAAGACAGCCTGCAAAGTGGCTATAAAACCACCTACCTCACACAGACATGTAGCAGAAACAAGCAAATGAAATACAGAAAGGGGGAGTACAGATGCCACGTTCAAGGCTTGGCTGTCAGGAAACCCCTGTGGTAACCTTGTGCCAGTCAGTCCTCCCTCACTATTGTTTTAAAAATGTTGTCAGTATAGGGATTTTAAATCATCAACAAACACAGTGTGGACACATCATACCCAGACAATGCTGAAAAGCTACCTGGGTCACCAGGACACTTCTGCCACCCAGAGAGAACAAGCAGGGAGCTTCCACCCTCCTGGCTGCCTCACAAAGAGCCATCAGCACCTCAGCCCATTTGTACTCAATGGCAGACTGCTAACATGGGTACTTTTGTCATGCTTTTCGGAATTACGATTTGAAAAAGACAAAAAAAAAAAAAAAAAAAAAGAAAGGTTGTGCTCTAAGCTATTGAACCTGGAGGCACACACCAGACCAATGCACACTCCAGAATGAGCTAAAAGAGGAAAAATCTGAAGCACAACAAAATAAGCTGGAAGCTCCCAGAACAATCTCCATGGGGGCCACAGTTCTTTCTTATCTTTTTCTTTTAATGTCATGGGAAACAATTCTCTGGGATTGATACAAAATAATGAAAACATACCTAGGAAGAGCATTCATATGCATGAGGAAAATTCAAAATTCTTACCACTCCTTCTCCTACTTTTTTATTTACACAGCTGAAGGGCTCCACAAAGCAGAAAGGGATGCTTCAAAAACAACTGCTCCTATCAAATATTCCATGTTCCACAGGACTGCATCCCTTGCCTTTGTTTACATATGAAAGCATCTGTGTGAAATGAAGTGTAGATTTAAGCAGAACAGATAGACTGAAAAAATTCTGAGTATGGACTTTATTATTTCTAGCTCAGCTCTTAAGCCTCAGGTTTACTTTTGTTCTCTAGGATTCAAATGTAAACCAAGAAAAGCTACTGACTGGAGACATCAACATCACAACTGCAGCATTAAAAATTTCATTTTGGATTGAAAAAACCTTATTTTGGATTAAAACAGCCAAGAAAAATTTGCTGAGTTTTAACTTGAGTTAACAACTTGAAGTCAGTCCTGAAGCAATGTCCAAGACCAGGTATGCAAAACCAACCCCTACATCAACCTACATCTGGAGAGAGAGTTATCAGCAATCCACTTCTGTGACTTAGTGAGTCCTAGCAGTGTGGCAACAAAGCCTGCCCACACTCTTTCTTTTTTGCATCCTGAAAAGGGATCCAAGTTTTTTCTGCTAATTAAAATGGAACAGTCACTGACCCCAACTCACCTGACAGGCAGTAATCCTTCAGCCCCAGTAAGGCTCTGGTTCCCATGTTGCTGGATTTTTTGCAGGCTGAAGGTGAGCACTTGTTGGCTCACTTAGGTTGCCAGTCAACCCAAGTACAGAGTAGATGATGCCCTTCAAACATCATCTTTCTCAGGTACAAAAGAACATTCACTCTGGGAAGCTTTATAGAAGTGTCTTTGCAGTGACTTAACCAAAGGGCTGGGATTGTATTAGTTCAGCTGGAGAAAGACAAGGCCCCAAAGTAATCCAGAGAACCCAAACCTGGGCTTGCTCCTTACAACAGTTACAGTGCAACAGCACCTGGCCAACCAACTCATTAATCTGACTGGCTTTGAACAGTACCTGTATTTATCTGGTGGAGAGCACACTATCCTTGCTTTCAAAGATCACAACTGTTGCAACTCAGCACAAGAATTTCATCTCTTCTCTCAAGGTGAAGCTACACCAGGCTGGTAAGGTACCAGGCCACCACACATGCTTCACCCATACCTGAGAAATACTCCAGGAAAAATCATGCTGTGGTGCTGCATCAATGAAAAAGTCTCTATTTTACACATTATGCTTGCCCCTTTAGCAGAAAAAGATACAAAAGATGTACAAAATGTACAAAATCCATTATGCCTCACAGCAATGCATCTGGAACCACATAAGGGGGATGTCATCACTTCATCCTGGCAGGAAGACACAGCTTTCTTCTGTCAGCACAGCCACAGGACAAGCAGGTTGAATTGCCAGCTCTTCCACTGCCCTTGGACAGCTTGGGAGTCTCTCTCCCGTGTGCTTCTACCTTTTCTCCTCTGTTCCCCACTTCTTGTGTCTTTTTAGAGCTTAGGCACAGAGGTACCCATGTGTGCAGCACCACATGGGGTGCGTGTCTGCACTCTCAGCATATTTCAGCTTAAAATGGACTTGGAGCATGCCAAGCCAGAGACCCAAGGTCTGCTCCATCCAGTCTGCTCTGTCACAGCATTGGGAAGGCTGACAGCACCCTAAACTACCAGCACAGGAGCATGAATTTGGCCACTCTCGAAGTAGAATTTTAATCCCCAGCTAAATCCAGGCTAAAAATCAGAGATCTGGGCAGTGCATCACGAATCACAGACTTTGCTCTCATCACTGTTCTCTCTCGCACCATTTAAACAGTATCAAAGAAAGTCTCTTGCTTGGACTTCCATAATAAAATTTCTGTATCTAAAAATGTCCTCGAGTTCATATTTTTGAGCACTCTAAACTCCTACTCCAGCTGGTGCATTAACACTGTTTTTAAAAACCCACTTGGCATCTTGCCTACTATTTTTTTAATTTTTTTTTTTTTTAACACAAAAAAGGAATCAAACAAGATTGGGAAGAAGAAAGAGAGGGGGAAAAAGAACCACACCAGTTTCCATAATGCTCATATTCTCTGCAGGTGTTGGTGCTTTCTCTGCTCTTCCATATTCCATTCTCTGCTTGACATACCCACAGAAGACATGCCACGAGGATGCAGTAACACAATGCCAGTCACTGAAAATTACAGACAGCTGCCATTTCCTAGCACCTTCCAGTCCCCTTTTAGCTCATTTTATCTTTGCAATCCTTAGTCTGTGAGCTGAGAAACTTGCTGCAATAAACACTAAACCCCTGTGACAGAGGAGAAAGATGAATGTGACATTTAAAAGATTTAACTCAAGGCCACCCCAGGATTGCCAGGGATAGCTGGGAGGCAAATCCTACTCCAAAAAACAGAAAAATAAAGGAGTCCTCTGGATGTCTCCAGCTCTGCTACCTGAGCTGGAGAGAAAGAACCCTCAACAGGAGAGCATGGGGTGGACATCAGGCCTCCAAATGCCACAAGCAGAGACAAATCAACAACACATGAGATTTGCTGTGATGATCTTCCCAAGACATTATGGTATGTCTGGAAGGACCCAGCTCCTGCCTCCAGGTCAGGAAGGGCAAAGCCCAGGCTGCCACATGCCCTTCACCCAGCAGGTGGATGCCTTCCAGATTCTGCATCACCTCTTTAGGGCACTAGGGGAGGAAGGCATTCAGATCCCCATTTACTTCCTCAGGGACAACGTTTTGCCTTTTATTCTTTGCCAGGCCTTTTATTTACAGCTGAATAGCTTTATATATCAAATATTCACCTGCTACGTTAGTGATCTTATCGTGCGTAATGGCACAGCTACCTTGGGGGTATTATGGATCTGGAGCAGGCAGAGGGGGAAATGAAGCAGTTCCTGCCTGCACTTATTTCCAGTTGCCAGTGAGACCCTGGCTTCAGAGCAGCAGGATGGGAAGACCAGGAGGACAAACATACAAACACTCTCCTTAAATAGGTCAGGGAAGAAATGACATCTATATGCAGAAAGCAAAACAAGATCCACAGGCTAAATCTCTTTTCTCAGCTGCCACAACAGGCTGGTACTTCTACACTGCTAAAAAAACAGGGATTCAATGCCTCATTACTCAAAGAAAAAAAAAAAAAAAAGCAAAAAAGCTTCTGCTCTAGGGTTGTGTGCTACTACCTCTTGACTGTCTCAATGTTACAACAGGTAAGAGTTCACCATCCTCTCACCACCTAAATGGAAAAAGAGGGGTTTGGGGAATGCACTTGTTTGTAGCACTCCTGCACAGTCTGCAGCCACCAAGGCTAAGAGCACTGGGCCCAGCCCAGGAGGGAACAACCCTCCAAGCCAAAATGGGGTGGAATCAGAATTTAGGACATCTCAGCCTCAGACACTGTAAGGAAGAGTGCTTGAGCCAGCAGAGACCATTCTAGGGCTGGAAATGGCATTATGTCCATGCTACAAAACCCAGGCAGAGCAGCTGGTAAGTATCTCATCATTCCTTCTGGGTTTCATTCCTGTTTCCTGCAAATTTTCAGTAAGACAAACCACTGAGCTTCTCCTTACAACCACAGATGCCTTGTCTCAAGAACCTGAGTGCACATTTGCAAGTCACTGATGCAAAAGGACACAAATCTTTTGATATAAGCAGGCAAGAGCCAAGCCACATCTGTTCCCAACACATCAGGTACTCTCTGTCCAGAACACAGAATCATAGAAATGACGTGACTGGAAGAGACCTCAGAGATCATCAAGTCCAACTCTTGATCCACTACTGCTGCAGTTCCCAGCCCATGGCACTGAGTGCCACATCCAGTCTCTTTTTAAATATCTCCAGGGATAGAGAATCCACTACTTCCCTGGGCAGCCCATTCCAATGCTTCATCAACATGCAGAACCATCTGAACTTGCTCCTTTAAAAGGAGCACCTCCATTGCAAAGGAGGCAAAAATTCACCTATCTAAAGGTACAATCATGAAGCAGAGAAAAGAATAAATGCTCTAGAGCTGTGGGTCACTGTGTAACTTCAGAGGTCCCCTAAGTGCAACAGGTAACAGTGTAAGACACACATGGATGGGTGTTTACAGGGGAGCTCTGAGCTCCTGGTCCTGCTCTCCACAAATGCTGAATTGTCCCAGGAGCCTGGGACAGAGTGACAGACACAAAGAGCTATATCATTTGCACCTACTCAGAACATGGTTAAAGGAATCCAAAAAGCACAGAGAGACTGCCTGAAAACACCAACTTTGTGGTTCAGGTAGCACCAGCTATCGATGACCTGATCCACTGTGCAGAAAGACAGACATAAATAAAAATGCTCAGCTCAGAGCAAGGGGATAAACAGAGAGAGGAAGCAGAATACCTTTATGATGAAGCTTCTCCAGAAAGTAAATAGCAAAGTGAATGCGTTGACTGAGGATACTCCTGTGAAAAGCAGGATCTCTGCAGTATAGCCTCAGCAGACAAACAGACTTTCAAAGTCCAGGCTCTGGAAAAGAAGCTGCCAGGCACTCTACAGCTGTTTGCTGTTGTGCCATCAAATCAAAGAGCAATTTGATTCCAGCTGGATTGTAGAGCCAGCTGCAACGATGAGAGGCAATCTTAGACTGGAGAAATGCCACCAAACGTTGAAAACGTAGAATAAAAAAAAACTTTCTGAGGTTAGAGGGCAAATACAAGTTGTTGATTAAAAAAACCTCCCAAAATCAGAGGCATTATCCCTTTTGCTTGACAGAAACTGACAGACAGAATCATCCACTGCTTGGCAGCAGGGCTGTGCAAAAATGAAATGACAAACATAAAGAAATCTTCTCATTTTTGTAGCAACTTATGTCCTCAGAAGAGAAGAGGCTCTGATTAAAAACTAAGACCAGAAAAAAAGGAACACACTAAACACAATAAAAGCCACTTTAACTGACAGGTCACAATACTAACTGTAATCTAATCATCACTTGAGTGAGCCTGTTCCCAGTGGGGTTAACTCCTGGCCCTGCATTTACTCCTGAAACCTTTAAAGAAACTTTTAGAGCACAAGACGTGATGAGCACCTTGCAGTGCATTGAGCTGGAGAAGCTCTGTAGAGCCTGCACCACCACTCTGAATACTGGGAGCACCCAAAGCCACCAGCACATGCTGCAGTGACAGGCACTGATAAGGGACCAAGAACCTCCATCCTAGGGCTCAAGGGTCCTCAGCAGCAGAAAGTGGGATGGGGATCACCTCAAGGAGCAAGACTAGACAATGGGCCCCACCTCAGATGGAAGGGCTGCTCACCAGCCTGCTGCCTCCACAAAGCAGGGCAAGGCTGGAGGCAGTCAAGCCCAGGAGCTGGGAACACAGGTAGCACAGCCCCAGCTGCTGAGCTGGAGACCTACATCACTCTTTATCTCTCTAGCTTCTCACAGAAGTTGCTCTGCTATTAGCATGGTTTTGTCAGCTCCCCCCTCATCTGCAGCCTTAGGCAGATGCAAGCTTTTCCCTGCCCCGTCCTCAGAGGTACCAAAGTCCTACACAGCAGCTCAGAGCAACACCAAGATGCCTCAGAAGCAAACCTAAGAGCAGCATGTATGGGAAGCCAGTGACCCATCCCACTGACCAGCTGGTGCCTAAGAGGTCACAAAGTACATTTACCCAGACAGAAAAGGAGTCACCAGCTACACTCCCTGGAATGTCACATTTCCACCCACACCTTACCAGTCACCAGCACTGTCTGGGTCACCAGCCAGGAGAAAGGGCCCCAAAAACAACACCATGGAGTACATCCGTGGGACAACTGGCTATGTTCTGTTCTTCAGGGACCATCAGCACACAGCAGTTCCTGGTCGGGCACTAATGGCAGCAAACACACACAGAAAGAGAAGCTTTACAGAATGCAATGTGCATGTCTTAGGAGATTAACACATCAAATTATTACCCAACTCTTGAGGGGAGACTCCAAGTGATTTCAGAGTGTTGCAGACAGTAATGCAATACTGGTTCCTGGACAGGCCAGATCACCAAAAAAAAAATACAACCTTTTCTTTACAAAATTATGTGTCATGACAGACCAGCCAGGAAAAACCTCAGAACTTCTGTTGGTAACATGCACCACTGCCAGCCTTTCTCATTAGAGTGCCTCTATCACAGGTGAAACAAGTTACAGAACAAAGGGATCTGATTATAACCCAATCTTTGCTAGCACTGCCTGGCAGCTCAGAGATCCACACAGAGCTGGGCTAGGAGAAAGCTACAGTGGAAAACCAGCCAAAGCTCTACTAATGTAAATGTTCAAGACTTTTTTCCCCCCTCTGTGGTAAATTTTAGAGGGAAACCTAAGAGCAGCCTGTATGAAAAAGCAGTGACAATGCACCCTGTTTGTTTAGCCTCTATATGTGAAGGAAACAGCCTCCCAGCTTTTAAGAGATGAAGGTTCTTTTGCAAAATTAATATTTCTTGCAGCTCTAACATCTCTTACTTGCTATCAGACACAAAATAAGACACTAAATCCTTTGTGTACCAGAGAAGAGAAAATATTTACCTAACATTAAGTAAACTTTTCCCAAGGTGCAGGCAAACCGTAAACAGGAGGAAATGTTTAGAATAGAGATGGTAGAAGCTGTTTGTAACTACACACCTCAAAGAAAGAAAGGATACGAAACTGGATCTCTTCTCTTCAGGAGTAAAGAAAATTGTCACAAAGAACCACAAATTATTTATTAAAGAGAGTATGATACCATGAGGAAACAAAACCAAACCAAACCTAAAATAATCTAGATGCAGATATTCCTATCAAGAGAAACCAGATAACAGTACACGGAAGACAGCTCTTTCCTCTATTATCTTTAATTCAATTCTGCTTATCAGCATCATCATTACAGCTAAAAGTGCAAAGACTTTAACACATTTAGAGTCTCATTCAATTCCCACTGAAGTCACTGAATAGGCTCCAGTAATGCTGTATCAGGTTTCTCTGGGTCCTTCTGCTCTGAGAAGCTAAACACTCCTTTAAGAACAAAATGAATTCAGCTTCCTTGCCTTTGTGTAGGAAGTGCCCTGGCTGCTGGCCCTTTCTCTGCCTCAGACACACTTGGCCCAGTCCTGCCAAGGCCCAAGTTCCCCCTGCTCCCACTGAAGGGCATCTCTAAGGCTCAGCAGGCTGAAAACCAGGCTGCCTGCCACCCCAGGGCCAAATGCCAAGATGCCAGCTAGTAACTGCACAAACCCTGGGAAGGAAGCAAGCAAATGTGAAGGCAAAGCCCGTGGCTCCAAATGGGCAGCCTGGATCATTTTCTGTGCACGCCAGGCACATGAGAGTCCTGCAGCACCACTGGGCACGATTCTGCCTCTCATCCTGGGGCTGATGCTGAGTGATGTGCACACTTGAATGAGCCTGCACTGCAAAATGTGGGCCACCACATTTTGGTTTGCTACTACTGCATTGTCTTCACATTCAGTTCAGCCTGCGATAGCTCCTGAATAAATGCAACACTTTACAGATCTTGTTCCAGTCTTACTTTCTGTGTTTTAAAATATTTTTCTTCTGCTGCTTAGAAAATATTTCCACAGAATGACAACATTTTGTGCATCTGAAGAGTCATTTATCTCTGGCTCACAAAGCCCTTCACCAGCTAAAATTAATTAAACCCCTTTATAGCATACAAGTAAATTTCAGTAACACCCATCCTCAGCTCTGGTAAAAGCAATCCTGGAGACATCAATGAATTCTTACCAGACAAACCACACACTTGCCTGCAGAGCCAGGGCTAGAATCCCAGGCTTTCCACTGCCAGAAGTCTCAGTCTTTCAGCAAAAATGAGGAAAAGCACTGAAGCCAGACACTGCAGCCTGTATACCACACAGCTTGTGTCAAACAAAGCTCACCCTGGGCCTCAAGCTGAACAGAGCTCACCTGAGCTGCCCAGAACACAAGCACCAGTCTGCAAAGAGCTTACAAATTAGGAAATCAATGCACAGAGATTAAATTACCACTCCAAATTGCCTTAATAAATCCATGGATGTAAAAATGAGATAAATTAAACAAACATGCCACCACCTGAGCCCAAACTCCTCCTCTTGCTGTCTAGAATTCACCACTAGCAGCTGTAACCTCTCCAGCTAAGAAATACAAGTGGAGTTCCTTGGTTCTGCCCCTGTACACACACAATATCTAATACATCAACCTATATTCTGAATTAAAATGTTCAAAGCATTTCCTGAACTCCAGAGAATAGCAATCACTGCCAGATGAAGAAGGTGAGAGCAAAATCATCTTTTGCCTTAGTGTTGGCTCTCCACCAACCTGAACAACCCAGTCCAGACAGAGGACTTCTGCCCCTGAGCCATCAGGTGATTTGCAAGACAAAGTCTTACCTGGCACACAGCTGCCTTGTCCTTATGAAGTGTATCCCCCCTGCTATGTCTGACTTTACATTTTTACATTCAGACACTGCCTACATCACTTACTGAATATTCTTCTGCTGAATGCACTGACCACATCCCCTCTATGTGTTTGCAGCCTCTGATCCCCCTCAACTACATCACTTAGTGACTGATTGCTTTCAAAAAATGATTAATTCTGCTATTGACATCCCTGTGCTTTCTGCTGTTCACAAGGGGAGCCAACATCTTTACAAATACTGCCTTCAATATCAGAACCCAATCCAAAAATCAGGAGGGCTTTTCCCATCAGGCATCCCTGTGCAGGACACAGGAGGAACTGCCAGGAATCTGATGTTCTGTTCTGCTCTCTGACGTATGGGGACTCCGGCCAATTGCATAATTACAAGGTGCCTCAATTCCCTCATTTCTCACTGGCTACAATTATGCTGTAACAGATCCCTGGTCACCTGGGACTGATCCTGTACTTAGGATTCTGCCTCCCTGCAGGCACACTGCAATCCAACAGGCCCAGACCCTGCTCCTGGGGGAGCCAAGGCCTCTGACTGGAGCTGGTCATGAATTTTTCAGCAAGTTACATGTCAGAAGCTTGAAAAAGAATCTTTTCATGGGAATATGCCACTGTTCTGGAAGGCTTCATCAGAAGGATGTGTTTCTGGATGAAAGGGAGAGGGAAGAGCATTTTTGTTGCCTAGAGAGCAGCTGAGGAAGCATAGGCTTGGGGGTGTCAGGAGGAGCAGGAAGCCCAGGTTCAACCCAGCCTGTTGGGTGTCCTGGCAGGGGATCCACATTCCCCAGAAACAGTTTCTTTCATTCCTTTGTGAAAACTTGAATATCATTTCTTCCACTCCCATCATTTTCAGAAAAGATTTAAAAGGTCTTAGTGCCAAGGAGATACAGAAAAGAATTCTATTACCTACCTGGCCTAAGAGAGGGAAAGAGCTATGGTCCTGCTTCCCCAGGAGTGGTGCTGAGTCCACACAGTGACCAGAGTACCATGGGCTGAGCTCTCCAGAGGTCAAGGGTGTTAGAATTTCCACTCAACCTCCTTCCAACAAAGAACCAGCCTGTTGGCCACTTCCCAGGGAGTCTGTGCAGATTATTTATTAGTTAATGGCCAGAGAGTGCTTGGACAAGCTAGAGGGTGAGACACTCCTGTCATTTCCCAACATTATGGTGGCTCTCTGACACACGTGCCACAGGCAGCTTGCATCTATCTCCCTAGGAATCTGTGATGCTGGGACTCACAAGAATCAATTCTTACACACACAGCAACAAGCAAGCAATAATCTTGGCCTAGAACCCGCTAAGAGAGCTCTAGAGGAAGAAGGCACAGGGCCACGTACTCTTCAACATGTAAATGTAGCCATGTGACACTGCTCTGCCCCATGAGACCATCTGAAGAAGCCCTTCTGCCAAAAGCTACTCCTCACCCCAAAAAGCTGGCAGGGAAGATGTGTCCGTGCTAAACCATTTGTATGGAGCAGGTGGTGAATCAGCATTAAGTGCCACTGAGGGGATCTGGGCTAACTTTCCACTCCCTAGTGACAAAAGGCTGAGGCTCACATTCCTGAAACTTGGCTCTAAGAATGGTAACTCCCACCAGAGGACCACCAGAACTTGGATTCTTTGGAACTACTCAGCCTTCCCTTCAACTTTGTCACCCAGCCTGCAAGATGGAAGACACTGGCCAGTCTTTCCTTAGAAAGTTATTTATTATGATCTAAACTTTGATGCCAACACATCTAAAACAGGCCTAACTCATTCAGCAGCCAACATTACTTAATTTGACAACCCACCAGCACAAAATGGATCAAAGCAAAGGCTGGAATTTTCACAAGCACATTTACATTGGGTGTCCACACTGCTCAAAGCAGGTGATTTATAACCAAATCAGTTAAGCTGGTGCTACTTTTCTGACAAGCCCAGAACTTCCTTCTCCCAGACTGACAGGACAGATTACCTTCATTTCTTTGTAAGTAAAAAGACCAAAGAAACATCTACTCTGGACCAAAGCTGTATTTAAAATTCTTCAAGATGCACCCAAATTTGCTTTTCCAGCCATCACATCATCACAGGATGCAGCCCCCAAGTGCCTTGGTGAGTGGCTGGCACACACCAACTTCCATGGAGAAGCCAGAGAGGAGACATTCTCCCCTCTAGCTGCAGTGTCACCTTATGCCCTGGAAGAGAACACTGCAGTTCTCCCAGGAATTATGCAACTCTACTCTTTACCTGTCTGTCCTCAGAAAAAAATCTGCTTTCATAACTTGCTGGCAACGGCTGCCAAAAATCCAATTTATGTGCATATGGGTGCTGTACCTGCACACCATCAGAAATTACTGTTTATCAGCTATCTCACCAGTCTTCTTTTTAGCAAACTGTGTAGATATAGGGTAACATGGCATTAAAAGGACTTGGCTAGATTATCAGTGCATGCAGTGGGCAACACCTCCATTTCTAGGCATGCAGTCACCTGCAGCTTCAGATAATGCACCTCCCCCAAGGCTTTGACAAAACATGCATTTGTGTTGCAAAACATCAAGAGACAGAGAGGCAATAAATTCTCCATTCCATCCTTCCTCTTAAGAGATAAATGACTTGGCAGGTTGAGTGATAAGGAACCAATATAATTATATGTCATTAAGGTTCAACTAATACTGGTAGAGAATGGATAAGGGGCTGCTGATTAGAAACAGTATCAAGGAAAATCTAAGATGCGGCATTAAGGCACGCAGGGACAAGAGAATACATTTCGTGCTTCCCCTAAACTTATTCAGTTATATTTCAAGCCACCACCTCTTGTTGTTTTAGCCATAAAGAATTCTTTCTTCCATCAAGGATTATATGGAGACTACAAACAGTATCTACCAGTGATAACACAGCCCTCACCTTCTCTCTGGCAAAACAAAGCTCATCTCAATCTTCATTCAGAAAACAAGTGACAGCCTGATCAGACAGCAGTCCCAGGCCTGACTGCAAAGCCCACCTGCTCCTCGTACCAGGCCCTGCCTAAATCCCTACCACCCCTGTATTTATTCCCTGGACTTCAACAAAAATTAAATTTCTGTCCTGAGCATATTATCCATAAATTTCTTGCCAACCATGGCCAAAATGTCATTCATTTGCTTTCAAAGATGATGGGATAGAGTAATATAACAGAGAAATTCCTGCCTGTTCCAGGCACACACTGAAGGCAGTGCTCAGCTCCCTTCAGAATCCAGCACTGGATGCATGTGTCTCACATCCATGTGGAGAACAAATAATTCTATTTCTCTGCCAACAGGAGTTACTTAGACATACTGAGCACATACCCTTGCACATTGCCTTCAGGGGCTGGTCAAAGTTCTTCAATATCAAGAACACACCTTTGTGACTGAGATGGCTACCGGTGATTCTGCAGCCCACTTAGGTCCTGGCCTCTGTCCAGGGTGGGGGTGGTTCTGGTATTTGTAATGGAAAAACCAGGAGCTGCTGAAGGAGCAGGGACTGCATTCCTTTAAGTCTGAAACAGGATTCAGATCAGATAACACAAATCTCCGATGACTTGTGAGCTGAAGAGGGAAGTTTCTCTGCCCTTCTGACTAGTTCCACAGATTTCTATGAAAGAAATGCTTAAGGAGAAAAAGCATAAACCCAGCTCTAACCTAATCTGCTTGCTGATCCCACACATAATTTACCCGTGGCCAGTATGTGACTGGTCACCAAGGCAGATTTCGTGCCAGTTTTCTGGGCTTGTACCATTCCCAGCTCAGCAAAGTTCCATAGCAGTTGAAAGCCGAGGCGTTTGTCAAAAGGTTCAGTGTCACTGACAGAACTCAGCCATGATTATCTGATCATTATACTCCTTCAGCAATCATCACCAGCACTAACATAACTTCAGCTGCTGCAAACTCTGAGAGGGCCTTGATCTGATTCACACTCAGGGGCACCATCATAAAGTGCAACACATGATCCCAGCCTGACAAGCTGATACTGCAGACTGTGTAAGTGGAGACGAATCCCTTCCCAAGTCTTTGCAGCAGGTCTGTTTGTCCTCAAAGAAACAGATTTCCATTCATCTAAAGGCTGCATGGACAGCAGAACTATGCACTCTTTTCCCTGTATACAAGGAAGCACCTCCAGGGTAGAAGGAAGCCCTTTTCTGAGTCTCTGTCCCACGCCTGCAG
Source organism: Calypte anna (assembly GCF_003957555.1). NCBI lineage: Eukaryota > Metazoa > Chordata > Aves > Apodiformes > Trochilidae > Calypte > Calypte anna. Next base: position 15,733,317 of record NC_044247.1, on the reverse strand, counting down.
CCATCTGCCAAACGCCTGTCCCAAGAACACTGAAATGAAATCTTGTGAGGGCAAAAAGACTTTGAAAAGGAGCTATAGAAAGGATGAGTGTGTGCAGGAAAACAGCAGAAATCTTGAGACCACATCCCTATTACAAAGGCTATTTAAGTGTCACATCAAGATGAGAAGAGATGTAGTTGTTAAAAACAGCTATTTGGTAAGCCTGAGTTTTGTAAATTAAATGAAAACCTGAGAACAGACCACGTAACTGGAGGCAGGATTTGGCTAAAGGCCCTTATTTTTCATGAGGACTGGCCTCTGGGATAGCAGGTGTGTCATGGAACTCCTACTGAGATAGTTAACACAGACTATGGGAACACTACTGACAGACTACTTTTTGCTGCAAGTAATCTCATCTCTGGCAAACTCATTCAGATCCCAGAAGCTTGACTGCAAAACAACTCAACATGTGGCAAAACACACATCCTCTCTATATGAGACTTACCTGGGATGCTGCTTGGAATGAGTTTGTTTGTTTCCCCTGGTACCAAAACTCTGCTCAGTGCAAAGTCTCAGGCAAAGCACAGGATCTGCACAGGAAAGGGAGAACCCAGAGGGACAGTCTCTAAGATGTGGTTGCAGCATCCACAGCTGGCCTAAATTTTCCTCCGTGCCAGGAAGCAGCTCCTTTCCCACAGATGGCTGCTGTTAGTGAGCACTGACACCCACCATGGAGCAAGTGGGCATGCAATATTAATAGCATCAATGAGAAAATGATGAGCCCACATCAAAGCACTGGAAGATGTTTTTATGACATTTGGCTTTAAAACTAAGGGCAAAGGAAACTAAGCTAAGCATGTTTAGAGGACTTTCTTGTAAAGATGTGATTCTGCAGTTTTTAAACACATACATGCATGCAGAATGACCCCTTAGGGAAAGGGAAAAGCCACTGTCAGCTGTAACTCAGCAAATCACAAGTTACATGAAGGAAAAAAAAATAAATCAGTGCTGCTCTGAAATTTAGCCTGGTAGAAAAGTCAAAGCTGTCTTAACTAATGGCTGGGAAGTTCTCCTGTGCCCATGTTTTTCCTACAACACAGTCATCCCCTTGGAATCTGGGTCCAAAGATTCTACTGGAATTAAACAGAAGGAAACCAATAATGCAAATGAAGTAGCCCAAACTCATTTGCTAGAATTTTTCTAGTAACAAGCAATGATAAAAGAGCATAATGAATTAACCTAATTTACAAATCTCCTCTCCTCCATTAAAAAGATGACATTGGATCAAACTACATAGAGCTGACGCTCATTAAATAGACAGCAGAGCTGAATCAGGGACGAAGATGTCAGCAATGCAATCGCTATGGAACAACTCTTGGATTTTGGGATACAATAAATTAGGGACAAATTTAAAGTACAAAGCACAGGAATACTACCATGAAGATATAGTGACTATTACCAGTGTTCCATTTGACTGGAACAGGGCCTGCTCAGCCACAACAAACACACAGCTCCACAGATGGACACAGCCCAACCAGAGCTCCTCTGCCTACACTCAAGCAACTTGAATCATGTGTCTGTTTTGATAGCTGTACAGACACGTGAGCACAGAGCTGTACCCAGGCCAGCCTGCCCTGCAAGGTGTCCATCACAGTTCTGTCCTGCTGACAGGAGTCTCTCACTTCCAGCTTGGAGAACACATGCTCCATCACTGCAATGCTCTAACTCTGTAACACACCTTATAGCTCTAGCTATAAAGTATGGCATGACAGTACCAGGGAAGTCTTCATGTGATTCTAGTGGTGTTTCTTTGATAGCTCTGCCACTTTAACATTCACCCACAGCAAGGGCCTGACATATTTTTGAGTAGTTTGTTGAGACACTACAACCTGATGACTCAACTTATTTATTTCTCTTAACCTGCAACAGACCTCGGATCTGCACAGTGAAATATGTTGTGCTGTTTCCTCTCAGAGCAGGTGAAAGCTGGAATCAACCACTACCACATCTGCTCTGCTTTCTCTGCTCAGTGAATTGCTTTCATTTTGTATCAAACCCTGCCTGGTGCCTATTTGGGCAAAATAGAAAGGATAAAAGCCAATCCCTTCTTACACGTGTGCAGCCTCTCTGACTTCACTGCTGCTCAGGCCAGACAGTTTGAAATTACATCACTGGCATCTTGATGCAGCTTAGATGCCACCACCTCAGGTTACATAGGAACACAGGACTGGGAGAGACCTACAGGGTCACCAAGCACAGCCCCTGCTGTCCAGGCAACCACATCACCAAATGCCTTCAGAAATGAATCAAACCCAGTTATGAACCACACTTTACCAGGCACACCCAAGCTGGCTCTGAATGACATATCCTGGTGTAAACTGACTTGGGAAAAAGAACACAGTTGCATACAAGACAAATTAGAAATTGTAATAAGCAGGGAGACTACTGAGTCTAATGGCCAGGCATTGGGACAGGCAGTGAGAAGGCTGGGTCCTGCTGCAGGCACCCATTCTGACCCATTCCACCCACAGTGGCATTGCTCCAGCCCTCAGGTATCCTCTAGGCTGAGACCAAGATACTGATATTGTCCTTTGAAGAACTGCTTTTAGCTCTACAGATAAAAAGAGGGGTACAAGAACTAACTATTTTTATCCACCTAATCTTCCCAGAAGGTTTTTAAAGCCCATTTTAAAGCCCTCTTTTGCAAGTCAGTCTGTGGATAATTTGCTGCCTGCATCTCTGTAAAGTTTAACCTGTCAGAGCCTGGCAAGGGTGTAATTTCATCCCCAGGCTCTTCTGACTTGAGACTCTGGAGCTTCTCTTTGTGGATAGAGTATCAAAGCAATAGTTCTATGAGACAACAGCCCTTTGCATCTCACAACCCATGTATTATTCTCTCTAAAAATAGTTTAATATGCCAGAATAAAAACTTCTGCTCTTTCCTCATCTCTCTTCCCCCCATGCACACTTTAAGAAAGAACAAACAGAGGTAAGACCAATAGACAGAGACACAGACAGAGACCCAGAGGATGGTTTATCCCACAGGCAGAGGATTACTGCATCATGATGTAACGACCTTGTTCAAAGAAAAAGGTTACTTACATGACAGCATGAGTTGCAGAAATACCAGCTCCTTTCCAGTACAGCGTAAAACAATGTCCATTTAAAGTTATGCTGAAGAAAACGTAAAACACTTGTCCAGTGAACTGGAGAGAGAAAGAGCAAACTTCAGCCCAACTGGCCTGGATATAATCTCTCTCCAGGTGCACATTACACATTGAACCAAGCAAGCAGGAGTCCTGCTCAGCTGAGTATGGGAAGGAGAGGCCATTCTGCTTCCTCTCATTGCATCTTCACATACCCAAGAGTCCCCTCCACCCCTGATAAAGGTGCAGGGCAAACCCAGCCACTTTTGTGTTCCATTTCAGGTGCAAAATGCTATGAAGCCAACCATTTTACTGCCCCCCTGTGAAGACTTTACATCTATACTTTCTTTGCATGCTTTCTTCCCCCACAGAACAACTGGAGGGAGGAAGGCCACATGCTGCCTGTGTATGAAGCAATCTCATGAAAGGGTAAACTCTCTGTAAAGACAGCGTTTAGTGAAGCCTTGGCCATGACTAAAACTCCAAGGCTGAGCTAATCACACTTGTGACTACAGGTTCCTCAAAGGGACTTGTTTCTAATGAATTTCCAAATGCTATGAAAATAATAGTTACGGTATTTACCATTTAAGACATTGTCAAAGAAAACTGGTGTTGCTGTCCCAGTACAGCATGCTTATTTCACTGCTCAACATTCTCCCCCTCACTGTTGTCATCCTGCTAAAGTGAAGCATATGTTATTAAAGCCAGTATTTACCAAGAGATACTACAGTTGTGCAAGTAATATAGTCCTGCCATGTAAGACTAGGCTTCCAACAGGAAATAAAAGGCATTTGACAAGCCTTTGCCTGCCAAAGGCAACTGCTACATGTCCTCTTTCCTGGACAAGAAAGCCCTCCAGTTACTCCAGATACTTCCAATGCTGAATGCTGAGCTTGTCTGGTAAGTTTTCCGAGCCCAGTGGAAATCCTGCAGTAGACACAGAAAGCTCTGAGCCTAAATTGGCACCAGATGCTTTGGAAAACAAGTGAATTTCATTTTGTTACATGAATATGAGAAGGCCAAAATGCCTCATTTGTCGGCGCAGGAACATTCACTCATCTAAGAACATGAATATTCTGTTGAAGTTATTATAAAATGAGACTTTTCCAAGGAAACCCTGCACTGAGCAACAGTGCCACGTGCCAGCTGACTGACAGTGCCCTCTGCACTTGTATGCAACAAGAAATGTATTTTCTATAGCAGATGAACAGCAACGACAGCCTTCAGACTGGAGTATGGAATATAATTTGCAGCAAATTCCTACCTCTCAAGCAGCAGCCTACAATATCTCACCACTACTCAAAAGACTCCATACAAAGGCCAACTCAACATCAAGCATCTAATGCAGTGTTTCTTCTCAATTAACCAAGAAAAAGTGTATTAGCTGTACATCAAAACTGCATTGCAGCTGGAACTGCCAATTACTTATGGCAAAAAGGGAGGCTGATTCATTTGACTGTATGTGGGCCTTGGCTGGAGTTTTCCCAAAATGCTACAAGAAAAGAAGAAAACCTCAGTAAACCTCCCCCTCATTCCCACTCCTTCCTCCCCCCCAAAGCACAGTCAAGAGGCCCCTGCTTGCAAAAACACTTCCTAGAGGCTTCTTTCTCCAGAATCTCACTCCTTTTCTCAATTCAGACAGAACACACAGGAACTCAAAATACATTTGCATATGGTATATACATACACAAGGACACCTCTCCCAAACACACAGGAGTGAAATGCAAAGTCTCTAAAAAGCCTTTCAATCCCCTGTCCCCAAAGAGTCCTCACATCTTCCACTGTGAATCCCTCTGCACTACCTGGCCACCTGTGTAACGTGTCAGGGCTGCCTGACATCACCCAGCTCAGACAGCAGCTGCAGTGGTGGCTGTGCAGGGGGTGGGGGCCTTTGTCTTTCTGCTCAGAACAGACCATTTCAGCTATGTATGAGCAGATCCTGAATGCAGATCCTTTCAAAAGTTTCCTTGGCTGGGATGTGTTTAACACCTAATATGTCACAAGCAGCAGTTCTCCACCCAACGTGTCCCTCTTGCAGTCCAGGTTTCAAATGAGCCTTGCAGCCTCAGGGTGCTGGGGCTCCACTCTCCCCAGCACTGCTGGATGGAAGTGTCACAGGTGGTCTGCTTTGAAAAAGCACACATGAAGTCATGTTCCACCATCAACTGTTGTCATGAGTCACCACAGACCCAAATTCTAACATTCAGGCACCTAGTGGCCTAGGTTTGCAAGGTGCCTGACCACACCAGCACCACTGATCCCACGGTGACACAAAAATTCAATCATTTTTGCTTCTAACTGATACCTTCCATTGCTCTGCCAGCACTCTGCAGATGACCTTGGACATCTGACTTCATCCTTGTGTTTCCAGGGTGTCTGACATGAGTCAGCCTGGCACCCAGCCTCCCTAAAGCAGTCAGACCCTTCCTTAACACATCTCTCTACTTTTTCTACAGACCTGACTTTTTAGCCACTTACTGTGGACCAGGACAGATCAGCGCAAAGCATTTTTTGCTTACTGACCCTCCTGCCCAACAAAAGTCATCAGCTGAATGAGAACTTAAGCTTTACAGACTGTTTAGAATGCTTAAGAGCACATTTTATTACCTCTCCTTGCCCAAATTTAAGTCCTTCTGTGGGCTGACTTTGGGATTATGTTTACCAGACTGCTTCCTGGGGTACAGACACAGCTATAACTCTCAATCTCCAATTTCTGTTCTGGTACACAAGCAATGACACTCAGGATAACTACTCCAATAGAAGTATTCCTAAAACAGAAAAAAACACACGTTCAGCCATGCCCATGAGACCAAGCTCTGCCATTCTGCTGAGATCAGCAATGCAAAGACCACGAAGTACAGCTGAAAAAAAATACTCAAGAATCAGGTAACTGACCTCTTGCATCATCTGTGGGCCTGGAAAATTCATCCATGTGCTGCTGCTCAGTAAGAGGAGAGGGATCTTACATATCAAGGACTTAGGACTGGAAAACTCTCTCACACTCAGATTCCTATTGCTGTTCCTTACTACCCAAAGAAACCTGGCAATCACCCTGAGTGTGCAGAGTGCTCTACAGACCATGGGAGAAGTCAGGGCATGACCTGAAGAGGAAGTTGCTCAAAAGTTCTCCCTGTCTGACCTTGGCTGTAGGAAGTGCCTCCTGATGAGATGCTTTGGAGACATCTTACTTCAGAAACACACAATGGTATGAGAAGTTCCAGGCTTTTCAGTATCACTACAGTTCCTAAAAAGGAGGATCCAGGACACAATCTCTGTGTGTGAACTGTCAATGTGCTGCAAAAAGAATGAGGTTCCACTCTCAGCTTATTTCTTCTGAAGGGTTTCATATTATTAATGCCATTAGAGAGGATTCTGCATTCCCCTACTACAAGAAAATCAGGGAGAGAAAAGAAGAGCATGGAGAGGTGTGAGGCAGATATAAAGTAAGACTGTCCCCACAGTTTGCCACTGTTACTTTCATACTGTTACTTCCAAATGCTACCCCACCTTTTTCTAGTTCATGCATCCTATGATGTGCTAAGCATCTTCTTAAAAAGAATGAAAACAAGGAGCAATTCTGGCTGCTTTAGTCTTTTTCTCCTGCTAGGAATCTCATCTCTTTCCAACTTGAGCTCTTAGAGCCTCTGGAATGAAGAGAGGAGAGGCACAGCACAGCTAACAGAGACCATATCTGCAGGAAATACATAACCAGGATGCCAACCTGAGCTGGCTAGGCTCACTGAAAAGATCAAACGAGGATGTAAGCAGCTCTTTTCTGGAGCAGGGAGGCATCATTTCAGGTGCTGAAATATTCATGCCCCAATAGGAGCTGTGGTATCAATGTCTGTCCCTGATACAAACAAACCTGAGCTCAAAGCATGACAATCTGTGTTGTGCAGAGGGGAATGGCAATTAAAGGCATTTTCCAAGCCTCCATTTCTGCATGCACACACATTTGACAGATCTTCTAGTGACACTTCAAGAGCACACCAAAGCCAAGTCCACAGTCTTCTGCATGTGAGGGCAGGAGACATTAAAAACAGTTTTACCAAATGCCCAGGATTTCAGTTGTGTGACTTCCCTTCTTCCCTCACCATGTTCCTCTGGGGAGTGGCTGGGTGCACCTGATAAATATGAGCTGGCATTTGGGCACTGCAGGTTGAATCAAAATTCTCTGCAGGGAATCGCCTGGAAAATTTCTGATCTGGAGGATTTTCTCCTTCACAGTAGGGAATTGAGGAGATAGAAAAATGGAAAACATTAGGCCTGTCACCCCTCTTGAGATGCACGGAGAAGTACTTTCCAGTGTCCTTCCCAAATGAAGCAAACACCAATTTATTTGTGCCAACAAAGGGACAGGGACTGGGGTGCCACACAGCTACTGCTCCTTCAACAGGACTGTCTGGAGAAGGAGCATGCCCAGGTGACAGGACAACAAAATGTTCAGTATTCCCCTAGTCATGTGCTTAGCTAACAGTGCACTCACCCTGCACAGCCATGGTGAGGCTGCTAAGGTGCCAGAGCATTTTCAACACTTAAGGATTAGAAAGAAAATGAGAATGGTCCAGCTCTGGAGCCTGTGCTGTACTGCAGTGTTGGAATAGCAGGCTTACAGGGGAGCAAAGGCCGGACAAAAATGGCACTGCAGTACCCTGGCTGGTGGGCAGAACAAACACAAGGGTGTGCAGCAAGCTGGATCAAAGCACAGCTATCACTGGTCCACATGCAAGGCATCACTTTCAAAAGTTAAGGGGTCCTATGGAGTCTCTGGTTCCATTTCTCTGAGACCACACTTTTGCCCTTAGGGATATGAAAGAACACATCAAATTTTCCCAACAGTTCATTGATCACATGTTCTGAGATTTAAATTACCTTAGTTTGCTTCTGATCGCAATAAAAAACTACAGATGAACAGAGCACACAGAGTACAAGAGGTACAGGCAACCTTAACTTTGCCTTTTCCCATCTTTGTAAACCTCATCCAGAGCTGTACCAGCCTGTCCTGCACCTGTACTTCACAGAGATCCCCAAACCAGCACTGTCACATGAAAGGAGAGCAAACCTTTCCATGACTCCAGGGCAGAGAAGTGCTTTGCTCTGGATCAGTCAAGAATCAGTGAAGCTGTCAATACTCAGCTGGATAAGCAACTGATAATAAAAAAATAACATTGGGAAGTGAGCCCCTGGAACATACAGTAACACTGTTTTATCCTTGAATACTTAATGCACACAGTCACTATGAGAAGTCATTACAGCAAGACAAACCAAGAGATAACATCTGCTCCTGCTAAGCAGCATTCACAGCAGAGCTTTCCCAACTGGGCAGGACGTGCCTCTGCTCTAAGTGACACATGACTTCTAAGGCTGCCTCTGGAAAGGAAGATGTGAGACCGGACATCAGGGTACTCAAAGGGTAGGTTGGTGGCATATGTTGACAAGAAGATCCTCCCAACCCAGGAGCTGGAAAACCTGTCCCTTACCCAGGGCTCCACAGGGTCAAGTGCTGTCCCCAATATCTGGGGATACAATCCTGCATCAAGATCACAGGCTTCTTGGGTGACAGCAGAACCAAAGAGGTGGGTGCCATGCTGACTGCCCCCCTGCCATGTCCCATGCTGCTCAGGTGAGAAGGTGAGGGCCACCTTGCAGCTCAGTCTCCTGTCCTGGAAACCCAGCAGGGCAATTCATAAACAGGGCCTTGCAGGAGCCAAGTTGCACCCATCCAACTAAACACGCAAAATAAAAAGTCACTTTGCTGTCTCCAGTAGAGCACAATCTGCATCTGCTCTCAGTTGCACACAAGCCATAGCTGTTGATGTTCACCTGGAAAAGATCCCCAAAATTCAAAGCACTGAGACAAGCCACTAGCAAACCACAGTCACTTCTGTCGTATTTTTCCATTATGGAATTACTGCTAGGAGCAGGAGGCACACCAGCAGCAGGAGGGCTGAGACAAGACATTCACATCAGCATCTCCTCCTGTGCTGACCCAGGCCCAGTCAGACCAACCAATGACTACCTGGCTGAGTGCCATGCATCAAGTAGCAGGCAAATCAAGGTACATGTGAAAGAAACAAAAGATAGATGAGCTCAACTATTTGTGTCTGAAAGTTAAAAGCAAAATAATGCTGCAGGGGGAAAATACTAACTAAACAAAATAGTACTGGCAAGCAGGAAGGTTTATTTCTGCAGGTGAAAGTGTATTCCTGTTCCTCTCTCCCTGTCACCACCCTCCCCACCCACTTGCTCTGTTTCCTCTGCCCATTAAGTTCCTGAAAAGCTTCAAGCCCCCTTTGCAGGAGCTAGGGGAGGTAATCAGAGAGGAAGATCACAGTGGGCTCCTGCCTGCCCACTGTGTAGTACAGCAAGGAACAGAAATCAGTACTCAAACCAGCCAGGCACGAACTGGCAGCACTGTTAATGTCCTGAAGTCACAGGGAGTCCAACCAGAGCAGAAGCAGAAGCCAAATCTGGCAACATCTCCCCTGTGACCAGCTCTGTGCAGACATGGCTAAAATGAAGGACAACTTGAATGAGATACAAAATATCTCCACCTTCCTGATTGTTTTTGATCCCAGAACACTGGCAGCTCCAGGAACACAGTCACAACTTAAGTATTTAAAGAGGAGAAAGCCTCCAGGCAGAGGGAAGAGGAACTGAAAAGGGACTGTCAGCGCAACCCAGCTTTCCTCTAAAAGCAAATGCTGCCAGGCTAGGAGATAGCTAACACAGGACCTGGGTTTGCTATGGCAAACACTATGCTGCAGAGCTGAATTTGGATCACCTATCCCTGTACCATCATGCACAAAAGTTGCAAAGAAATAAGGGAGGTGGAGGAAGATGAGCTCTTTGGCAAGGTTTGTTTTTCCAGACCTTGTGAGCTGGCTCAGGACACACAGGATCACATGGACTCCAAACTTCACACATCTTTAAACACCGTTTCAGTCACATCCTTACAGAGAAACTGCACAGTCTGCTTGGAGAGGTAAAACCCACTGTAATCAACAGTAAAATGCTCACCAACTTCTGCAGATGCTCCTACAAGAGTCTCATCAGCCTGCCAGTTTGGAGGCCACAAAGTTCCCACCAGACATTGCCTACAAGAAGCTGCCATGCCTGTGCTAAAGCCCTGAGGCCAGAGCACTGGGCTTGTGGCAACCACAGGAGCTCACCCTGGGTATTGACTCCTGCAGCCACAGCTGCCTCCAGAACTGTTGCTGCTGCAAGCGGTGGCCTCGGAGGCTGGAAACTTAATCCTGTAACAGGAGCTCAGGGCTTGCAGGAGCTACTGAGACTTACTTTCAGTTATCCAGAGGCACTCAGTGAAGAAATGCCATCCATGCAGGTCTTCCCTGTGCACAAACCCCTCTGCAACCCCGAGGCAGCTGCCTGCATCCCCCCTACCCATGAAACCAGACCCCCCCCCCAGCCCAACCAGGCCCCTGGTATCATGACTGCCACCAGCTCCTGTCCCCAGTCCCATGCTCAAGGAAGGAAGCTCCAGCCAATGCAGCCACAAGCATCACAGTCCCCTGCCAGCCCTGTGCTCACCACAGAAATCCCAGGCTCAGGGCAACTCTTCCATGCACATATCCTGTCATGGCAACCTTCAATTGAACAACTCACCAGCCCATGTCCCAGTCCTAAACCCAACTATCCCAGATTTCTGATTTACTTTGTTTTCTGCTCACACCACTGTGATCAGTAAAATGCTCACCAACTTCTGCAGATGCTCCTACAAGAGTCTCATTGGGCTTGTCAGTTTAGAGGACCCAAAGTCCCCATCAGACACTCCCTACAAGAAGCTGGCATGCCTGTGCTAAAGCCCTGAGGTGAATGAGGCCAGAGCACTGAGCCTGTGACAACCAAAGGAGCCTGTGACTGAACACCTTTCCTGGAAAGATCAGGCTCCTCTTTCCCCAGATGCCCCTCTTCCAGGAGAGACGGGGTGAAGTTGCTTGAAAATCCCCAGTGCCTGCCCAGGGGACACCTGGGTCCCCTCTGGCACAGCCTCCAGCTCCAGTCACCCTGGCTGGGGTGATGTTCTCACGCCCATTCTGACACAGGGGCCCCCCCACAGTCACAACCCCCCCAGGATGCTTCTGCCCCCTCCTTGCTGTAACCAGGCCCTCTCCTTCTGACAGCCAGGGAGAAGAAGGTGGATTCACAGGAGAGGAGGAGCCAGGGGAGATCTCATCTCATCATTCCCTCGGTTCACAGCATTTCCTTCTCTCTCCCCCTCAGGCAGACAGGTAGCAGCCTGGCTTTGGCCCCACAGTCTCCCCCAGGCCCCCCAACAGCTCCTCCTCCTCTTCCTCACTCTGGGGTGACTCCTGTCAGCCCAAAAGTCGCTCAAGAAAAGCCCACTTTGATCTCTGGCCTCCTGATCCCCTCTGCTGAACATCATTTCCAACTGTGCCGGACGGAAAACAAAAAGCAGGCAGCCCTCTCCTGCAATGTCTGCACAGAGTCAAACCAGGGCAGGTGGGGGGCACCAAGGGGACGAGGGGAACGGAGCCTCCAGGGGCATCTGCCGAAGTCTCCAGCCTGCCAGCCAGGCTGCTCACTCCTAAGGCGTTATGCCCACCGCAGCAAACAGAGCCAAAGGAAGAGAGACAAAACCCAACCCCTCGACACCCTTTTGGGGTCGTAAGTCCCAGAAATAGCCCTGCTCCTCCCAGCTGAGGCCCACAATCCTTTTCCGATGTCGCTCACTCTTCCTGTCTGAATTCCCTCAAGCTCCTACATGAAACACATCACTGTGTTTCAGACAGGGATCATTTCTGGCACTGGTGAAAACTGGATCTGGAAACTGTCTGGATGACCAAAAAGGGGGCACAGGCACCAAGCGCATCCCCCAGGGGAGGAGGGGAGCCTGAAGCAGCCAGACACGACACAGAGCACTTCCTTGGCTGGCTGGTGTACACGTCTGGGACAAAGGGACAACCCAGCACAGGGACAGGATCAGCGTGGCATCAGGCACCACCATGCATGTGCAGGGGAGAGACCACCCTTCCCTCAATGGATTTCAGGGAAAAACTTGGCAGGCGTTTTTTAAAGGAGTCAATCGAATGCATGCGGCCAACAGAGTATGTAAAAAAAATTACATACATATATATATATATATATAAGAATGAAAAAAAAGGCAGAGTTATTTATAGCCCCGAATTTCTCGCTGCTCTGCAGAAGCACAGCCCATTGCCCGCATTGTTGGAAGATGGGGAACGCACACACACATCACGACCGCCTTTATGGCCGGTGTCGGCGCTGACACAACTTCAGCCCCGGCAGCGGCTCTGCGGCGGGCAGCTCCCTCCCGCCGGACACCGCTCTCCCTTCAGAGCCGCGGCGGAGGCCGCTGTCTAACACAGGTGTCACGGGCGGCAGAACAGACCCGGAGACGCAGACAACCCCGGCACCGCAGCGGCCCGGCCCGGCCCTCTCCAGCCCCGTACACCCCCTGCCCTGCCCTGCCTTGCCCGGTCCGGTCCAGCGGATCCCCCTCCCCACCCCCCTCGCTTTCCCTGAGGTACCGGGACTGCGCGGCGCGCGGCGTTCGTTACCTGGCGCTCGCGCTGTCATGCTGCACGCGCCGACCCCGCCGCGGCCTCGCGCCGCCGCCGAGGGCCGCTCCCGCTCCCCCCCCCCCCCCCCCCCCCCCCCCGCACCCCCCTCCCCCCTCCCTTCTCCTCCGCCGCCCCGCGCGCGCCGGGCGCAGCCCATCTGCCGCGCGCCCGTCCCCCCGCGCCGCCGCCGCGCGCCAATCGCCGCGCGCGCCGCCGCCGCGCCCCAACCCCCCCCCGTGTCGTCACCCGCCGCCCGCAGAGCCCATTGGCTGCGCCCCAGCGGCTGCGGCGGGCCCCGGGGTGCGCGAGGAGGGCGGGCGGGAACCAGGGGGTAAATCTGAGGGTTGCGAGGCAGTCGCGGGGGGACGGCGCGGTGCGGGAGGGTCCCCTCCTCCCAGCTTCTCCTCCGGCAGGGCTAGGCCCCGGTGTGCGGGTATCTGCGAGGGGGCATCAGCACCCGGCTGGTACTGAACGGTGTCCTCAGAGACACCATCACGCTCTCTTGGTCACCCTCCGCTGGGAATAGGGAATGCACCGCGAAATTACGGGTCCCCCCCGGCTGACGCCCGCCATGTGCCCCCTCGTGGGCTTTTCCCTCCAGCACCAAACGTGGGAGAAACAAAACCCACCAGGGTTCTCCCCGCCACCAAGCTCCGGCCACCCCTGCCACAAAGAGGTGCCCAAATGCACAGAAGGAAAAGCTCCTCCACAGAGCGTGCTCCCCCTCCTCCTGCCAGGCAGGAGCTCAGGTCCCGCTCCTGCTCCTCCCGAACCCCTGAGCTCAGCTCCCCCATCAAAGGTCTGAAAAGTGGCGACAGACCCTGCTCTGATGAACATCACCTGACATTTACAATATTTCTAGAAAAAAACAAAACAAAAAAAATCCACAAGCTGAGTCTAGTTCCAGGGCAGGCAGGCAGCTCCACAGCTGCTCTCCTGCCCCTGTGCCACAATCTTGCTTGGCTGTGGCCCACATCTTGGGCCTTTTTCTTCCATTTTTCCCAAGGAAGAGGCACAAAGCAGAGTTTGATAATGGGCAAGAAACGAAGCTGCCTTCTGTGGTCTGCTACTGCCAAGGGTAAGGCAGACCACGGGTCATTACCCAAGAGGAGGTAAGGAACCCTCCCAGCCCCACCACGCAGCGTGTGACCTTCTCCCACCACGAGTGGTCACACTGTCACCTCACAGCTGGTCCAAAGGACAGGATCTGCAGGAGCAGAAGCACACTGAGTCACCCAGCTGACACTGACATGACAAGCAGCCCCCACTGAATCACTGCCCTCCCTTCCTGCTGGACACTGAGGTCTCACCAAGGTTTTCCTCCTCACCAAGTGTCACATCCATCAGTTATCCAGCTGGCTCTGCAGTGATCACAGTCGCCAGTCCTGTTTCCATCCCTGTAGGGAATCACCCCTGTGGACACACAACTACAGCATTCTCTAAGGTCACCTGCAAGACTACTGTCCCTCCACAGTGGAAGAGATGCCTTCCACTTCTGATTTCTCCACCCCATCCAAGGGGACACACACAAAGCAAGGGGGGAAACATCCTCTGTTGTGCCAAGGTGGGGTGGTTTGCAGAGGCCTTGGCCCAGCTTTTCCTCCTTGAAAGTCCATGCAAAGATTCAGGGGGATGTCCCCTGACTGTAGCCATGAAGGGAAAGCAGCTGAAGAAGCTGTCAGGGTCCCCACAGCCTTACCCAGTCCTTCAGGGCTGCAGATCCATACCCTGCAAACCAGACTGGCTGCTGCAAACTGCTGCTTAACAACAGCCCACAGCTAGAAAGGACTGAGTAGGGGGTGGCCAAGTAATACTCAGCCACCTCCAGACTAAAAATTATACCCAGTTCCCTCAGACACAGAACAACCCCACGCCCCAGAGCCCCACAGGCCGTGTGAGGTGTGTGCCCTCCAAATGAGGGAGGCAGCTCAAGGAAAAGCTGCAGACGAGGCACCAAGATGTCAGGACTCAGCCTGTGGGTGAATCACTTTCATCCATTTTTAAAAGTCCAGCTAAAACAGATTTATCACAAACTATTAGCCAAACTATCCTAATAAGCACTGGAGGCTCCTTGAGACTCCAAACCTGGTGCCTTGGCTTTTGTCTGACTTGGCTGAAGGCTGGGGGACAGAGATGAAGAAGAGTTGCAGCTTCCTTCCCCCTGTGATAGAGCAGAAACTTGACTCTGTAACCACGTGGAGTGAAAAAGGAAGATCAGAGCCCTTACTCTCAGCCTGGTCCAAAGTTACCAGTCTCATCAGAGCTGAGGGAACCTTTTTAACATTGACTGTGCACAGTGGAGTTCTTCCTGAAAATCAGAGGGTTTCTGAAAGTCTGTGCCTTTAGAAACCCCAAAGCCCTCAACCTCTGGGTCCTCCTGCTGGATGGGAGTCAGCTGCCCATGCATGTCCCATGCCTTCCTGGGAAAGGAGACAAAGAGAGGAAGCACAGCAAGGGCCAGAAAGGGGAAACTGCCCAAACCACAGAGCTTTTTTGTCCCTCACCCCAGCTCTAAGTGAAGCAGAGCCTGACAGAGCTGGAGGGCTCCTCCACATGCTGTGAGCAGCCAGGGGTGCTGCCAACAGGCACACTGCTCACAGCTCACTGCTAGGAGAGGGAAGAAGCTGAGTGACTGTAAGGTCAGGGCACCCACAGAGCCCCAGGGCTCAGCACTGCAAACTGGACTCACTCCACGGGTCCAACACCCGGGACAGGCTGGGCTGGACCGGACCTGCAGAGTCTGGCTGAGCTTGATCCAGCCCAGACGTGGACAGGGTGCTGGCTTTGTCCCCACAGGGCATGGGAAAACAGGCTGGGCTCTGGTAGATGTCAGTCCTGTGTGACTGTCACATGGGTGTCAAAGCGAGCTGGAAACACTTTGAGAGTCTGCATGCCCACGAGGTCCAACCTCTGGAACCACAGGGGCTGCCTGAACCCTGTTTTATTCAGAAGCCACCTAGCAAGGGTCTCATCCTGCAAAATTAACCTCAGAAACTGCTTTAGGAAACTGAGGAGCTTTAGAACAGTGCTTTAGGAATCTGACAAGCAGGAGGGACCTGGCTGGACCAGGGCCATTGCCAGCCCCAGCAGCTCCTTTCTCATGCTAGGAAAGGCAGGACTGGCTGTGCCAGGCTGTGCCAGGGCTGTCTCTGTGCCAGGCTGTGCCAGATTGTGCAGAAGCTCCCCAGCCCCTCCCTGGGGCACCCCAGCCCAGAGTGGCCCAGGTACAAGCCCTAAAGAAATGCACAGCCAGGTAGCCATAGCAGCAAGGCAAGAGAAAGAAATCTTAGTTCTGAGCAACAAATTGCCTTCTTGTAGCCTTTGTTCCTCCAAAAGATGCCTGAGGACTTCAGAGCCCAAAAGCCATGTACCTCACCTTACAGATCCAATCAGACAGACCCTCCCAAACTGACTGCAGTGCTGAGCACTACCAGAACCCCTCCTGGGTAAGAGAGGTGTGGAAAGCCAAACATCCGAGTAAAAGAGGCAACGCAACTGCATTTTCAGCAAACAGATATACATTTAGCTGGGATGGCCAGGAAGTTAAAAAAACCTGTCAAGTCTTTCTTGACCTGAAAGTGGAATCCCTGCTAAGAGCTGCCTGATTCTGTTTTCATGGGGAATGTGCTCAAGGAGGGCAAGAATTCAGGAAAGCTCTGGAGCTGCACATCTGCAGGGCACACTGGTCAGCAGGATATAACCTTAATGGGGTGCAGGGTCCCAGGGGTGCTTCAGACACACCCTGGTGAAGGCACAAGGCCACTGCCAAACCCCTCTCTGCTTCAGCAGGTGAACACATTCATCTGAGACAGAACTGGTTCTGCAGTGTTGATCACACCTTGCTGGCAAACGTGACACAGTCTGAGCAACACAGCCTGCCTGGTAACTGGGTGTCAGCAGCTTCCCTGGGAAAGGGGGAGTAAGGACCCCATTAATCTCCCATTCCTATTGTCTTGCAGATAAAATTAACTCCAGCAGGTAACTCCCATCCCCATTAGCAAAACCCCTTGGCCACCAGGTCTCTTGCTGCTGACCAAGGCTGCATCACATGGGGGGGCTACAGGACCCCCCCAGCCCTGCTGAGCTGAGCCAGCTCCAGAGCACCTGGGAGTAAAAGGTGCTCACAAATCCCAGGACTGTACCTGGGGGGACATGTGGGGTGCACAGGGGAGAAAGGGACAGGGAGGGCAGAGGAAAGGTAACAGAATTCAATCTGGGGGCTGCTCAGTCCATGATGTCATGGTTTCCCAGCACCCCAGTGATTGGCTGTGGGTGAGCATCTGCTGGGAGCTGGTTATTTGCCTGAGGTTCAGACCTTTCCCAGAGGCTCTGAGTCAGGCTGGTTGTCGTGACAACCTGGATAGTGGCAGCTCCTGATAACCACGAAATGAAGTTGTCACAAAAAGGAGCCTCCCTCCCTCCCCCCCCCCCCCCTCCCAATCCCCATCGGAGAGGTTTAGGGATCATTAATGTTTCTGAGGGAGCAGGAGAGCTGAAGAGGTAAGGGGACCATCTGGTGATGCTGGAGCACATCACCAACCTCCCTGGCAAAAGAGCTTCCCCAGCCAGGAACCACCCACTGCCACGTGGGGATGGGAAGCAGGTGGGCTGCCTGCCTGCTTGGCTGCCAGCAGGGAGGGGGGCTCAGCTGGGGACCTGCTCACTGCTGACATCCAGGCACACACAGAGCAAGGAGGAGACACAAGTGCTGCTTGGGCACAGCCCAAGATCCTGAGCAGTGAAGGTGCCTGGGACACACTCAGCACAGTCTGGGGTGAGTGACACCAGGGGGTGAGCCACGGAACCACTCTGTGCCTCAGTTTCCCCTCTTTGCAGGTGACTTCTGATTACATTCAGCCACCTTCCCACCCCCATGCCACGGGGCACTGGGAAGCACCTGCATGGAGCAGGGCAGGAACTGGCAGCAAATGGAGCTCTCTCAAAGAGAATTCCTGCATGACTGTGCTTTCCTGGGGGTCCTCTCAGCTCAGGTGCAAGAATGACAAGGCAGGACAGAGATGTCCCCGAGTCATTACTGGGGACTGAGCCTGGGGGGCTCATGCAAGGCACCAAACACTGTGTCTTCTCCTCCTCTGGGATCTGCACATGCACTATCTTCTTCTGAACCCAGGAAACTTTTGGCCTTTATGTCCTTGTGAAACATGGGTGTGACCCTGCTCTCAACAAACCTGCTTGGTATCTACCACAGGCTCAGTAACTGGGGACTGGGGTGCTTCAGCCTGAAACTTCTGTGGACGGTAACAACACCACAGCTTGGAGAGGCTCAGTCACCAAAGTGCTGATCCCTGAGAGCAGGTGCCTGGAGGAGAATGCCCAGAGTCATGTCAGGGAATGAACTTCAGAAGAAAACTTTCCTGCAAAATGAAAAAGCCTGAATCTTTCATAAGAGGAGATAGAAATTACCCCCATTGATAACTCCTTATGAATCTCCCAGCACAAACTGGCAGAATGCTTCTTTTGTGTCATCATCATGTGTTTTAAAAATAGCTACTGTAAACACTTGCTTAGGTCAGTGTAAGACTATTCATAAAGTCTTCATATTAAAAGCAGCTCTACTTTTAGTTTGTATTTTTACCTCAAATCATAATTTTCCTACTCAGAATTCTGCTTCAACTCTGGATTTAACCAAGATGCAATAAAAATATTAACACATGCCAATTAAATCCCAATCAACTACTAACGACAGCATTTAATAGATACATTTCTTAATGTACCACTGCTACGCCTCATTAAAATGTTGTTAAATCTTCACAACTCTTGTAAACAATTAAGTGGGACATAACCCACCTCCAGGAACTAGGAGAGCTGAATGTAGTGCTCTCCTACTGTGGGGGATGTGTGTGATAGGAAATTCAAAGCTAAAACAGAGTTGATTACATCTAGCAGAAATATTCTCAGATTCTTATGAGGCACTGGGGTCACAAATCCTGCCTCTTTCAGAAAGGAACAAAGAGAAGGGTTATGTCTGTAAGCAGATCCCCACCCTGGAATGGGCTTTTGCAAGAGGGAAACAATACAAGCCAGTACTGCTGAAACTCTGACATACTGCCTGAGCTGGAATCAGTGATTCTTCCCCATGAGAGGTGCACAGCCCTGCAGCACTGCTCCTCCAGTTTGGGCAGAAGGGAAACTGAGGCAGAGAGCTGCTCCAGCAGCTCAGTGGAGCTCTGTATCAACCTCCCAGCAGCATTTCCTCCCACATATTCCCCAGTGTCACTCCCAGGCCCCTTTCTTTTCTTTGTAAACTGCAATTTAAATCACCTTCCAGCAGGAGTAGCAGGACTAAGGGCTTAAATGTACTGAGCTCTCCCTTAACACTGCCTGTAAACACAACACATCAGAGCTGCCTGCAGGAATGGGATTAGAATTTTCCAGGAGAGCCCTGTAGAGTCCAATCCTATCTGATTTGCACTTCAACATCTCCCATTCTCCTTCCTGGGGAACATCACCTTTGACTGAACACAAGCAAAGATGACCCCACTTGCCTGCTGGATTTTCTCTGCTCCAGATGTTGAATTCAATCTGCCTGAGAAAAGCCAGATCCACCCTACCTACCTAAGCAGCACAGAATGGTTTCAGTCCTTCCTAGTGACAGACAAGATTCCAAGATGCAGAGTGTTACTCCAGACCCAGGGGAGTGCAACCAACAGCCCTGGCCCAGCACAAACCCCAGATCCCTGACCAGACACCACCCCTGGCACTGTAAGGGCTCAGCAAAGGTGAGAGATAACCTCACATATAGGAACAGGGACAGGTAACTGTGCTGCTGGGTACTTTAAGGGCAAAACGTTAACCCAAGCTTACCAAGGTTGTGACCTGGAAAACTAAAATGCAAGAAAGTCTGGCTGCTGACCAGGCAAAGTATTTGACATTGGGTTAAAGGATCAATGGCTCCAGGCCATAGCAGACAGGCATCAACTGCACCAAAGTGCTCCTCTTGTCCCCAGCATGCCCAGGAGCAGCAGGACTCTGACTGCCTTTGTGATATAAACAATTTGCAACAGCTGAAGAAAAAGATTCCTCTGAAACTCGATTTAGTGAGACACTTCAAACAACATTTCAGGAAATTGTTCCAGAGGAAGAACTTTTTACCTTTGTGAGACCAACCACATCACAACAGCAAATGGAGAATGTGCAAGAAACAAACTTATATGTACCAAGAGGAGTTTCTGGAGCCTGAAACACAACCTTGCCTCCAACACATACTCAGTTATTTCATTAGAAGAGAATACTCCCTGCTTCTCCTTTCCCTTCTCTTTTCTCCTTATCAGGGTCCTTCCAGCACCTTCCTTCCCTTTATTCCCTGTCATTCTGCACACTGTATAGCTCTCTATACATCAGGATACAGCCAGTAAAATACCAGACCCTATAGATCTGTTCACACCAAGCAGTATTTCACTACTATTTGTCCCAAAGTCCTGGTTTTGGATGGCCACAAAGGGAACTGTGTAAGAAATAGTAAAGGTTGGTCAGCCAGCTAAGCACGTAGAGGTACAAACACCAAGGAGAAGTTTGTTCCACAGATTTATCTTTCACGCCACTGAAACACGGTGTTGAAAAGGCCAAACACTGGTTTGAAGACAGAGGGTCACAACCCCAGAAAAAATCTCTTTATCATAAGTTCAGAGTCCAGAAGGCAGTGGGCGATGAGGTTTCTGGCAAAATACATTTTTTTCTTCTAAAAATCAGGCTTTTCAGAGTATAAAACAACCCAGGTTTGACAAGCTTCATCTGAATAGTAGAAAAGTTCTGAACCCCAAGATTGAAGAAAGGTATGTTCATGAGAACAGGAACCCAAAATTGTCCAAAGAGAGACAGACAGTGAGACCCATCTTAGATGTGGGGATCTTCTCCTATCACCTGCACTGACCACATCCTTTAAAAAACTCTAGAAAGCATCAATTTTATCATGCACACCCAGGACAGAAGAACAATTAATTTGTGCCAAATTTAGGAAAGCTTTATTCCGCATCCAGTTCAGCACAAAACCAAATGTAAAAAGGAAAAAAAATTATTTCAAGAATCACAAGCATGACCTTCTGAGCAGTTCCAGCCAAGTACATAAAGGACAGCTCTGCAGAAAGCCCTGCAGTTCAGCCCCCACCTCTGGCTGTGAGCATGGGGCATTGAGAGAATCCAGTCAGGATATTAATCTGGTGCTTAAAGATGTCACCTAATCAAGAGCTGGGATCAGAAGGAAATCCCCAGCTGACATTAAACTGTTAAATACAATGGACAGAATCCAATCATTATTTAATTGGAATTGCTACTATATGGGAGGGGGCTGGAGGGTCTGATTTCCAAGACAAACACGTGACACCAATGCCAATGATTGAAGCTTTTGACCTGTTCTGTGCTGTTGCCTCCCTGTCCAGCCCAGGCCTGTGGACATCTGGGAAGTCAAAAAGCCCCAGTGGGGTGAGGGGAGCTCTGTCCCAGCAGTGGTGTTGGGGTCCTCTCATCCATCACAAAGCTTACAAACCTGAGTGGTTACCCAGCTGTGCCACCAAGTCCCATCTGCCATGAGATATTCCCTTCTTTTGGTACCCATAAAACCCCAAGGTCAGGGATTTGTGACAAACCTGGCACAGAAACAGAGAAACTGGCTCCTTCAGTGAACGTGTATTTCTCTCTGTGAAGAGATCTCCCAACAGGACTTCAACTCTAACAAGGTCCCAGATGTCCAACCTGGAGCTCATGTACCTCCCCTGTCACGACAGAGCCTTTGCAGGCAGCTGATAAACTCCCCTGCCAGTCTGAGCTGCTTTGATGCAGGGATAGATATGTCACAAACTTTCCTCTCAAAAAATCCTTCACTGCATGAGAGGAAAATGACTGGGGTGTGTTGACAGCCTTCAACTATCTGAAATAACTTTGCCAAGTGTTACAGGGACCCAACCCAGCCAAGAACAATCATTCTCAAAATAGAAATCAAAATTAAATACCTTAGCTTTACTTTTTTATGAAAGAAAAAACCAACGTGTTTCACTGGAGCACCCACTCCCCCTCTGTGTCACTCTGATACCTGACAATCATGTTGGGCTTCTGCCAGAGCTCCATGGAGCCCACCAGGATGGGGTCACCACACTCAGTATCCACCTCCCTGCTCCTGGTCCCTGGAAATACTGGGAATACAGATACTGTTTATCCATGCAAACAATCTTGAGAAGAAAAGGCACCATCCTGCACTGAGGCCACTGGCAGAGTGGGACAGAGACAGAGGCCAGTACTGGACTGGCTGGCACCCAGCTTGCTTTCCTGGTGCCATGGATCCATGCTGGCCTCCAGCCACCAGGATGCATCCAAACATAACAGGTGATTCCATGACATTACTCCAGTTTACACCAGTGTCAGAGAGGGCTCCTGCCCTCACTCTTCCTGTGCTCCCAGCTTTGCTTTACTGTGCCAGTCTGAATACCAACCCGGACTGCCCCCAGCTGACTGTGGGACCCAGACTCAGGTGCTTCAGTGCCCCCTTGCAGCTGAAACAAGATGTTTGTTCACATAGATTTTTGATCTTGTTGCAACCCTGCCTTCTTCTCATCAAGCACCTTGCACAGCCCTTGGTTCCACACCAGGCAAAGAGCCCAATTATCCCCCACAGCCCCAGGGAGAGCTGCTGCTCAGGGAGGCAAAAGGTGCTTGACCCAGAGGGAATAACCACCACGCCCTGGTGAGGGGAGGATGTCCCACAAGTTCAGAAAGTCTCAGCAAAGCAGGGGAGGAAATGCCAGATAAATTCCTCATGGTGAGAGGAAGAGAAGCCCCCTCCTGCTGCCTTTAGCATTGTGCACAGCCCTGCAGACACAGAGAAGGAACCACTTTTGGAGGCAGCAGCTCCTTGGGGCAGAGCTCAGGGCGCACACACTCTTTACAGGACAATGGGACACGTGGCCTCAGACTCAAAGCTGGCAAGTGGAGATCTAAGATGCCAAGCAGGACGGGCTCACCAATCACTACTCTTTCAGCTCCCTTTAACTTGGACTGAAGGTCCCAAGGGACCTCCTTAGCCAAGCCCATCACCCTAACCACACTGTTTCCTGGGAGGAAAACAGATGGGAGAAGAGGCCGAGTTGCCCTTTGCAGGTTCAGTCCCTTTACTACCTGCCTCCCACCAGCAAAATGGACTTTCACACCTTATCCTGTGTGCCTTTGTGCCACCCCACTTCATTTTACATGGCAGCCACACTCCTTTTGAGTGGTCTAAATCAGATGGACTGCCCAGCAATGCAAGTTACAGCTGTGAACAAAGTGCCTGGGCAATCTCTATGGCAAAAGGGACTGGCATTGCTTCATGCTGCCAGCTGTCTCTTGGTTGCACAATAGTCACCTTCTCTCACCAGAGCTGAGCAGGAGGAGCTTTGCAGCCTGTGCTTTTGCTTCACTAATCATTGCTGGGCTGACAAGTCCCATGGAACAGACTGCTCTTCTGTATCAGAAATAGAGCCTGTACCTTGCCTTCAGTGCCTTCACTCTGCTGAACCGTGCCCTCAGATGGCCTGTGATGCCATTTTTGTCTTCTAATGGAAGCTGAACATCACTGCTTTCCCCATCAGGAATAAATACTGGCAGACTGAAGCCCCAGTTCTGGCCACTTGTTGCACTGGACAGCAGCTGAACAGATCTGTCCAAGGGGCACTGGGCAGGCAGGAGTGGCAGCACAATTCCTCCCTGTGCCAGAGCCCACTGAGCTACAGCTGGCACAGACAGGCAGCCTTGCACACCCCAGCTTTTGTCTCCTGTCCCTTTACACCACAAGCATTCCTTGGAGAGATGGGAAGTGATAATACCAACACCAGTCCCCTTGGAAAGAGACTGAAAAACTTTGTTTCATATATAAACAGGTGAGTTGAATGGAAAGGAGGTGGGAAGGAGGGATGAGGATGGCCATCAAATCCAGGGGCAGCATCATTTTTCTTTCTAACAGACAGCAATTGGTCCTCCAACCTCCTGGGCTCCCCAGCCCAAGGCTATCTGCTCACTGCAGCATTGGCCACTTGCCTTAGAGTTGTGTCTGCAAATTCAGCATGGGAATGCTGCACTCTCTTGCATTTTTTTTCTACAGGTGCCCAAAATAAGAGATAGTGGCCCTGCAAAACCCCAAGACAATGTTGTGTATTCATGAGTGCCATCTACTGGCACCTTCTCCCTTAATTAACCTTTACAAAGCTCCTTTGTGAGGTGTGGAGCTCACCAGACCCAGAGCACACAGGTACCACTGATTCCTATCCAATCCCAGACAGAGGGAAATGTCTGTGCCTTCTCCCACATCCCAATCTCTCTGTTCTCTTCAGCTGCAGGAAATAAATCAAGTGGATTCACTCTATAATCTGCTACAAGGACTGTAGAAGTAAAATGGATATTTTTTTCTGTTAAAGGAAGGCTAACAGCTAAGGAAACATCTGAGACAAAGAGAATCTTCCTGATGCATCTGCTAGCTGGATAATAAGACAAAAATGAAACAAAACAAAACAAACAAACAGAACCCAAAACAAAACCCCAAACCAATCCACCCAACAAATACTTATACAGTCTGTGTCTGAATGCTGCACCAACCCTCATCAGGTCAATAATAACACCCATGGGAGCTTTATGACAAAAGTCTGGCAGAATCAGAGAAGCTGCCAAGAATGGGAATGTGCCATCTGACAGACAAATAATTTTCAGGAGGCAGCTGAGAGATGAAGAGCAAAGGACAGGAGTACAGAGGATGAAACACATCCAAAGTGCAACAAAATCACACTCAGATGAATAAAGTCTCAACACAAGCATGGGAAAGAGCTGAGCCACTTCATCTCTGAGCCACACAGGCTTAAGGTTTGTGTTCTCCTTCCATGGCTGTCCTTGACATGGAGCCAAACTCAGCCTTTTCCACACACAACTGATGCCCTGTAGGGCAAACTCTCCTTACTGCCCTGTATAGATGTTCACATTAGCCTTCCCTGAGGTCACAGCACCCAGTGCCCCTCTCCCTTCCCTTTCCTTCTGTCCTCTTCATCCCCCCCTCCTGTTTGCTTTTTCACCTGCATGAAGGAAACAATCTTCCACCTGGAGCCAGAAACAGATTCTCATCCTGCAAAGAGCCACCTCAAAGCAGGAGGCTCAGATCTGAAACTCTTCCAGGGAGACATCTAAGTTCTGTTGCACTCCTGATGAATAAAGTGATTGATTAATTATCATTACCAGGCTGCTGTAGGGTCAGTTCTGGTGCTCACTATCAAAAGGACAATGTCTGATGGGACAGAGTTTAATAAAAGAGATAAAAATAAAGTCCAGATAATTCATCTTGCAGAGAGAGCTGAAATAAGCTCAGTGCCTCTAATTTAGTAATGAAAAGTTTAAGCTGCACCTCAAGCACAGTCTGTATCTACCTGTGCAATGAAAAATCCTGAAATTGGTGTGTGCTTGGGTCTCTTAAAATTTTAAATAAAGGCATAATGAGAAGCACAACAAAGACAGGAGGCTGCAAATAAGGAGAGGGTTTTTAGACCAAAGCAGTGAACTACTGAAATAACTTCCTAAGTGAAGCAGTAGATTTTCTCTGACTTAAAAGAGATTCTGCATCCCCACTGGATGTCAGTCTGAATGACATGCTCCAACCTAAGCATTAGAGAGATCTTTGCACAGAATTTTATGACCCATCTTGCACAGGAGGTTGGACTCTGGTTAGAACTGTCCTGTCCTCTTGAGACAGGGCTGTGATGGGAGAGCTGGAGTCTGAGAACTGCCAGCCAGAGAACAGTAGGACACAGTAGCAGTTTCCCACTGTCTGGGACCACAGTACCATTAGAATATTAATGTTGCCTACCCAGGGTTTCTCCAGCAGTAATGAAAATGAAGGAGATGCATGGTATGACTCAGAGAGACTCAGAAAACAAACAATGAAAATAAACCATTGTAATATGCAGTTTGGGAACTCCTGTATTATATGTGTTATTATTCATTAATTGTATTCCCATTGCAGTATACTGCTGCAGCACCCTGTAGCCCAGAGCCCCTGGCTTTCTAAGCATTAATTGGGACTCACAATAAATGCTGAGAAATGAAAGAAGTGTATTCATCTCTCTCCTACATTTATAAAGCCCTAGAAGCAAAGCCCAAAGGGACTTGCACAAGGACACAAGTGAATCAATGGCACTGCCAGAAACAAAGCTCAGAACTCCTGCACCCTAGGTTTTTCCCAAAGAGTGAGAAAGGTTGGTAACAAATCCCCAAAGAAGTGGGAATGAACCAGAAAATCAGTGTGCAATCTGGCTGTGTTCACCCTTGAGTTAATTACATTGTGGCCTAATTAAAACACAGCCTTTGCATTTTGCCTTGATGATGTGGGCAACAGGTACAGGTTGCCCTTAAGTTTAAACTGTAAGCTAGGAGACAGCTTCTGACCTTGGAGAGAGTGGAACAGCCCTGTGATGGGGCAAGAAACCAGTGACTTCAATATGGAACCTAGTAAGCTCATGGACACAGCATCACTGGATATAACTGCCTGTGGGAGAGAACTGGAGGCACAAAAGGCTTCCCCCAGTGCTCCTTTCCACAGCAAACCTGGTTTCAGAAGCACCAAACACTTGGCATTTCAAATGAAGTTCCCAGGTACCTCTACGAGGTAGCTCCTGCACCTGAACAATTATAATGGGCACACAAGTCCAGTGGGCTTTTAATGGCTTGAGTTAAATAACTCCTTCTGCCAAAACGTGCAGGAATTCACTAGAAAACCCCACTGCTGTCAACACTCACCTGTTCCACAGAGGCAGAGGGGTGAGGAGCACAGGCAGCAGGTCCTCACCTCTGAGGGAAGGAGGTTTTCAGGTACCAAGGGAAGAATGGAGTTCAGATTCCTACCAAAACCTGCAGTCCAGGAGGATGAACAGTTACAAAATGAAATACCAAAGTCTCCCAGCTACAGAATCAGTTGATGAGTGACTGGAGGTGAAATGCTAAAACTGATACCAGCTGGTGCACATGCAGAAGGACTGAGCCACAGAGCCAGAGCATTCAAGAAGGTGCCCAAGGCAGCTTCACACAGGCTGCATGTCCAAGATAATTCCCTGCCAATACAGACACCCTCTGGATGCAGACAATGCTGAAAAGCCCAAGTGTTTGGCAGATGAGAAAATGAAAAAAAAAAATCTATAAATTCTGAAGGTAAAATCATTATTCTTGCCCTTAATAACTCCCAGATGTATTTTCCCCTATCTTGTCTTCCAAACATTTCAAACTGTTACTGCATTTCCTACTAAGCCATGATGCCCACACAAGGAAACTCAAGTGAGTGGTGGCCCATGAGACAGTGCAGTGCTTTGAAAATTAAGTTTCCAAAAAGCATTTGAGATAATGGGAGAGAAAAGGAGGGATCAGAAGCAGCAATGGATGAACACAGAGGGAAGATTTCTTTGTACATCAGAGCTCTGAATTCTAAAATCACGTGGCAGTCCCAGCTTTCCTGGTTCTAACAGGAAATAGCCCAGGAGAAAGACTGAAGGCTCTGAGGCAATTCATCTTCCAACATGACAATGTAGTCCAGAGCCAGAGCATCACATTGCAGTCATGCTGCCTGTTACTCAGTGTGAAAAAAGATCAAAGAGCAAGAGGGAACAGACCCAGTGAGGCAGAGTGCAAATCTGCAGCTGCACTGTTCTCCCTTTCTCACAGCTCAGGTAGCAGAGAGCAAGGAGTCTGCACAAGCTGTGGATGTCTGCACCTACACAGAGGAAAAAACAAAACCCAAACAATAATTCCAAATAGCCTCTTTCCCCTGCTTGCTGGAAGGCACCACACACACACTTGCTTGGAGCCCCTCTCATGTTTGGTGGGGAAGGGAGCACTGCTGGGCTGCTCAGGCTCAGGAAGAGGAAATGAGCCCCACTGCAGAAAGGTCTGAATGCAAACAAAAGCCAGGGAAGCTTATGTCTTTATGAACTTTTATCAGCTTCCAGTCCATTTTCTCTGCTCTTTTGCTAAAATAACATTTGGTCTTGTCACTGTGTTAACCATAAGGCACTGCAGACTCAGACAGCCAAGCTCAGTCAAACCTGCTGGGTACTTGGTCTAGGAAACTGATGTCAAAGCACAGCCTAAGAGAGAAGATGGAGAGAGTCTGAAGGGGATGGGGGACTCATTCATTGGAAATATGCCCACCCAACTCAGAAAAGGAACATTGTAAAGGGGTTAGAGACATGGGAGCCTTAGAGATGGGATGGTCGCACACAGGCATATCAGTAACTGATGTTAAAGAGCAAGGAGAAACCTGAATCACAGCCCTGCAAAGGATCTGGGACAGAGAACATCATCAGCACAACGTAATGTACAGCCTCTGCATGCTGTCTTTACAACAGGTTGCCAACATCCCCACATAGTTTTCTGCTTGTGTTTCATATCTCTATTATCACCCATGCTCATTCTTGTCCTGATCTCAAAAAATGCTATTCATCTCTCCTTCCCAAAAATCACCTCCCCAGTTCTGCACAGCCTTCAGCTGCCTGTGTATTTCCATGCCCTGTTAAGGTAAGGATGCTCCAAAACCCAAAATAAAACTAGAAATAAAACATTGCTGGATGCTCCTCAGGTGATCAAAAATACAGGGTAGCAGTATAGCACAGATGCAGCACTTTCTGTTCCTGTGCCAGCATTTTCGGGGGATTCCTGTTTTCTTTTTTCTCCCTCCCTGATGCTTCCTTACAAATCTGGTTCTCTCCCTGCCTGTGATCAACGTCTGGTTGCAGCTGCAGGGAAAGCCATTTTGCTTGCATGGCTGCCTCTGCATTTCAAGCTTATTTGTATGAGACACTGCCACCCAGCACAATTTGCATAGGGACCAAAATGCGAGACCTGCACAAAATTAAGCAGGAAAACCATTTGTCTCTCCTCTCAGAAAAGGTTAATGGCATGGATACTTTGCAAATGTTTACTATGAAATGTATCCTAAGCCTCTGAGCTATAGAATTTGTACATAAAAGGAGGTTCGCCCTCTTCCCCCAGTCCCACAATCCTATTTGCTTCAGATTAACACAAGTGACCTCTGCTTCACTTGAGCTTCATTCATCGCCCACGGAGCAGGGCCTGGTTTTACTGAATTATTTTCCTGCCATCATGAAATGCTATTCAGCCACACTGGAGGGGACAAGGCTGCAGATGCAGGTGTTAGCTTTCTGTAACATTAACCATTCAACACCCAGGCAAGATTTCTACTAAAACCTTCCTCAGATCAGGAGGGTTGCAGAAAAAAAATGTAAGTGCAAGATACCTGGACTTACCGAGCCAGAATACCAGGTCCAAATACATGATAAAGAAAACAGGGATGAACCATATCCTGATGATTATAATATCACATAACCCATGTGATTATACACATCAGGGGACAAAGCAGCCCTGCCACCAAGCACCTCAGCTCAGCTCCCTCACCCTTCATCCCCAACTCTGTCAGTCACCGAACAGACCCCAGAGTTGCTGTCTAAAGAGCGCATCAGGGGCTGTGGGATGGGTGCTCTTTGAAATAGTTTAATTTAAACTGACATATGAAGTGTCACCTCCAAATTAAGCCAGGCTGCAGAAAACCCTTCAGGACCTTTCTGTCCCTTCTCGCTCTCTTTCCTCCCCTCTCAGTTTGCTTTAGAAGAGGGCTTACGTGTCACTCACCTCTCTGGCCATCAATAGGAAACAATTCCTACCTGAAAGGTGTCTTCAGCTGCAGACTATAAGGGCAGGGAGGATACGCCCTCATTTTCCCAGTCCTCCAAGAACAACAGCTCAGACTGAAGTTCCTCCACAAGTCAGATCTCCTGTGTCAGACACAAACTCAAATTACTCTGGCACATAAACACAGATCTGTGCTGAAAGAATGGCCATTGGGCAATTAACAGAACGAGCATTAAATCTGTCTCGCTCCTTTGTTCTCCAGGCAGGCTGCAAGATTGACTGAACCTTTTACTTGGGAAAACAAATATTAGGCTCCATCTTCAGCTGGCAGAAAGCCATGCAGTGCCATCACATTCCCTTTTACCCTGACTGAAATTTTGACCTCTGGTTTCCAGCTGCATCAAAGCTCTTACCTGCTTGCTGCACCTCCCACACCTTCAAATGGCACAATAACTTCACTCCCTATCTTTTTGCAGGCCAGGGACAGATCTTCCCAGACCTCACTTTTTGGATTTTTTAAAATTTTTTTTGTACACCTTGCAATTTGGTCCTGGTTTTCCTGCCAGTGATATCAGGCTTACCCTTCTACCTCTCTACCCTGTCCTGTTTTACACACACAGGTTGTACTGGCCAGTTTTAAGTAAAAAGTCAGATGCTTTCTGGAAGTGCCACAGCAGCACAGTGCCAGGTTTGGAAGGTTTTGCTGTGATTTGCAAATAATCAGATAGTTCAGATACAAGAAATATTCCACTGGCTCTCAGAAGTATCACATAGACCATTCCTTACTCTGGACACACAAGAATTTCCTTTTGCATTCAGTCAGTGGTGGTTGGGTTATTGGTTTAAAAAACAAAACCATTTATTAACTGAAAATCACATGTGACTCTTGTGATGACCAAAGCCATTTTAAAGAGTCCAGAACCTGGGGGAGCCAGCCAGAAAGGAGAGGGTGTTGTGTGGGCTCCTCTTCAACACACACAGACTGAACTCAAAAGAAGCCAAGGACTGATGAGGACTGAAAGGAAAACCAGAATAAGGGAGATTCCTCCATGGGAGCAGAGCAGCCAGCTTTTTTTAGCTCAACCAAACAGAGATTGAGAGGGGTCATCACTGCAATCCAGAAATAACTCAAAGGCAAACACCAGGGAAGAAAAAATAGCTAGTCAAGATCAGGGACTAGAAATAAACAAAGAATAAAAAGGCCATAAGTAAATTTGGACTGGAATTTATAATGCTTCTATTAACAGCAGGATGAGGCAGGAGCTACATTTCAATAGGAATAATGGGGGAAAGAAACCATTAACCATCTTTGGGAGTATATGAAGAAGACTCTAAGAGGTGGTACCTGCAGTGACATGGGCTGAATCAGGCACCCTCAAGCTCCTTCACTACACTGGGTGCTCAGCTCAAACCCAGAGAAGGAAAAAAAATAAAATTAAAATAGAGGAAAATGTCAGCATTCACCCCTGCTGTCAAAAAGCTCTCATTAAAACTAGGCCACAAAATGCAGCAAGCTCTGCAAGGAGGAATGCCCAGAGGAGAAAAATGGCATCTCAATGAATTCAGGCTCCCTGATAATTTGTGTTTTTCCATCAGAAACACAGGCACTTGCCCCACGCTTGCTCTCCAGGATGAGTTGCCAGTTGGGATTTTTCTCTGGCAGATCTACAATGAGGCATCAGGACACTTTTTGCAAAAGCTATTGGAATAACTCTACCCAAAAGCAGTCCCCACAATGAAACAAACCATTGAGAAAAATGGCCAAGTTTTTTCTGGACTCCTGTTTAATCTCATTAACTAGAATTTATAGGAATCAGAAAGGAAGAGAAATGCTTCCATCTCTAGTTGTAATTTTTCAAAGAAACTGTACTTGGGTTTTCCCCAGCAAACACCCTCCCTCAACATTTGCAATTGATGGCCCAAGAGACAGGGAATGCAGAAAGCAGGCAAACATAAAAGAAAGCAGTTTCTCCTTAAAATATTTTTTAACATTTTACAACATGCAGTGCAGAGAAAGCATGAAAGAAAAGATTTTTAAGGGTTTATTTTCCAAGCTGAGAACTTGGAAACCTTTTTATATATATATATATATATAAAAGGACACAATATCCTCACTTATTCAATACATTCATTAAGGATTCAGTGTTCCAGGTTTGACATGGAAGGATTATTTGCTAGATTATTTGGTGCTTTATGCAGGTGTTCTCATTAAGGTACCAGTGATCTCTCTGCCTGTAGATCTGTTCTCTGCAAGCCTGGCAGTGCCACTGAATGATTATTTATTTTCACCAAAGCACTACTAAACTCATTCTTATCTCCTTGCATGCACAGAACTTGTGATGATCTCTTTAATTTGCCTCATGAGGTAAAAACATAAAAGGAAAACGACAGGAGAGAGGGAAATAAAGAACATGTGATGAAGGGCACAGCAGAAAGAAATCCAGTGAAGGGAACAGATACCTCCTTCTGTACACCTCCCCTGCCACCACCTCCAAACTGGCTCCATCTCTCTCTTTAGTATAAATTTCCTATTTTGCAAACACTTCAAAAATAAATAGAAACCTTTCTGCCAAACACAAAGTGAAAGAAACACTGACAGGTTTGTCTTTCCTATCACACTCCCCTATCTCCACCTGCACTCTTGCCTAGAAGGGTGCAGAATCAGCTGCAGATTAGCTGGGAGGGCATCCCTGGTGCAGTGCAAGCTCCCACCTTCTGGACACTGCTGCTGAAAGCTTGCCATTCCCTGTGACATTTTAGAAACTGGTTGGGAAACACCTAGAATTTCTTAAGGTACTGAAATATGGAGTGCCCAACTACAGGGAGAATTTAATCTGCATGCACCTGGGGACACAGCACATGCACACACAGGCACAGATGCTTTCAGTGCTCATGAACAAAAGGATTGCTTGAATACAGCTGATTCTCAGCTAGAATCCAAATTACTTTAGGAGGGTTTGTCCTCACTCTTCCACCCAGGCATCTTCAAAGCACACTGGTCAGTAATGGAACAGATCCTCTGAAAGAATTGCTGGTACCTCTTATTCCTCCTACAACCCCAAGAAGGAATTAAGCAATATATTATTTTCTAGACACTTGCTGAAGGATCAAGCCACCATCTTGCATGGACAAGCAGAAGGTGCCCGTCCCTGTCCTGCACCACTCACAACCCTGTTACTGGCAGCACATCAGTAAAGGAGATAAGAGGAGGTGAAGCAATGGGCAGCACAGCACAGAAACAAAACCTCAGCTCGGTTCCTGTCTGCCTGATGCCAGGGAAGAGCAACGTATATGGCCCTCAGCAGAGAGAAGTTTTAAGAAGTATCAAAGAAAGCATCTCAGTGAAATGGTAGCTACCTCAGACCTGATGAGTTCTCCTGAGGTGGAAGAATGTGACTGAAGAATCAGCAAGTGGATCTTTCAGGACCAACAGAGCAATAATAAGTCAACAACTTTGATCCAGTCATAGGTGAGACCATGGAGGAAATGCTGCCTGGTGAAGAGCTCTAAAGACCAAGCTCTCACTTTAAGGAGCCACTTCCTTCCATTTTTCAAAGGGCAGAAGCCAAAAGCCTGCCTGAAAATATCATAAACAGCTACTTTATTTTAATCACAGGACCAAACTCAATTAAAAGAGATGGGACACCAGAAGTTGTGCAAATAACTTATTGGACTTCTTTTTCTTCTTTCCCCCAAAGTGGTGCCTTGTCAGTGCCATGAAAATGCCTTTGATCCCAAGACTTATCTAAGCAACAAAGCAAGAAGAAATGAAAGAAAAAAGTTAAAAAGCTCTCTGGAAGAGTGCAGTATGCATACATCTTTTCTGGCCTCCACCTCCCCAGCCAAAAGCTGGAGACTCCTGAGAGCTGGCAAGGTACAACACAGCAACCAGCCCCACACACCACAAAGTGCCAGGGTTGCTTCCATAAGGTTCTACCAGATCCTCCATTCTGCTCTTTGATAGACATGTTATTAATTGACCATGGTTTATTACTCTATGTTTTTATATTTATACATAGTGCTCTTCTCAACAGCATTCTCCTTCTTAAATTTCCACAGGCAGGGCAGCACAGCCCATGATGTGAAAGCATGGTCTGTATTTTAAATTTCAGACCAGCATCACTGCTAGATTAGAACTGCAGTGGCTGAGTCTCTACAGACACACAGTTATCAGCCCTCCACAGGCTTGCAGAAGGTCAGGGAACCCTAAAATTCAAGAAAGACTGTCTGTTATTAGGCCTTAATTTAGAAATGGCTTGGGTGTTTCTGCACTTACTTAAGGTAAGGCATGTGAATCCTCTCCCTGAAATCACAGGAGCTATTCATGGGCTCAGAAGCCAGACACGTGTCAAGCACCCCCCTGACTTGTGACTTCAGATCACAACATCTCTGAAGCAGAGTGCACTGCTCAGTGCTGCCTTGTCCAGCCCTTTACATGATGATTCTACCTCCTCTGGGATCTAAGAGCTGCTGGGTAACAATTATTTAATTTAATGACACCAAGTGAACTCAGACAAGGAAAGAACAGAAAGCATCACCTCTTTTGATGTCAGCAACATTTTTGCTACCAATTTCAGAAAAACCAGGAGGATTTCACTGCAACATTTAATGCTCTGAGTGTCTCTAAGTAAAAGTGGGACTGTCCCAGATTTCCTCTTACTGTTAAGTAAGAGTGGTTCTAAAGACAAAAGCAGATCTGTAAACAGCACCACTTGCAGTGATGATGATGTCTGGGGGGGGAAAAAAAAAAAGTGACTCAATATTTCTCTGCAGCACAGGATGTTCCTAGCAAGTGCTAGAAATGGCAGATCCGTGCAGTGACAGACACAGCTTACTGTTCACAGAAGGCTTTCCCAAAATTGTGATTTTTTTACCTCTTTAGGCCATTATTTTACGAGATTTCAGCCTGGGTTTGCTCTGTCTCTCTGCAATCTGGAAGCTGAAGAGCCTGCCATGGTGCAGCAAAGAGCTTGAGACACTAAGACCTGATAAAACCCAGGTACCAGCAAACCCTTCTCCATCACAGGGCTCCTCTGCCTGGCCAGTGGGTGAGCAAGCACCAAATCTTGAGAGCCAGGCCAGTATTTAGCAATCTTTTTGGCCCAAATGCTTCTGTTGAAGGGAATGAGAAGTTCATTTGTACTCACATCTCCTGAAAGGTTTGCAGATCTACCCCAATGCTGCCTGTCCTGTACACAGCATCAGACTGCAGGTCCTCAAGTCACAGAAATTCAGTCAGCCTGCCCAGATAGGAGCTTTAGTAGAACCTTCCATTGAGATAAGTTTCGTCAACCCTCCTGAAGCTCAGGCTTGGATCTATTGATCAGGACATAGAGAAATGATAGTGACTTCAGAGATGTCAGCATGCAGGAGGCCATTTTAAAAGCACCACTCTGGGCATTAGAAAGCTTCAACATTTGTGACACCCTAACTACAATCAAGCCTCATCTGACATTACCTGGCATTCAGAGGAGTGTAGTGGGAGGTCATTTGGTTTAATTCCCTATCTAGTTGAAATTCTATTTTTTTTCCAGCAGCCAAACCCACCTTCCATTTTAAAAGTATAACAATGCATACCTGCAGTAATGAATTCAATAATTTCATTTTAAAAGATGTCCTCATGGAAAAACATGAATTACATCTCTGCCACAGAATTTTTGGCTCCTTACAGCCCAGTACTGATGTCAAATAAAAAACTCCAAAGCTCACAGCACTGCAGGGCAGAGGGACAGCTGTATTTCCTACCTCCCAAAACTTATTCTGTACAGCACAGACTTGAAAGTAAATTTTTGGGGTGGGGCTAAGGGAGGATGCTTAAATCTCTTCCCAGTTGCCTAGTTCAGTTGCAAAGTTCTTAGTCTCATTGTTACAGAACTACAAGGCCAAATACCACATATTGAATAATTCAGGAAGCCACAGATTGAAGGACAGTAGCAATGCCTTTTCACTTGAAATTCTGTCTCTCCCTTCCCCATACTGATCTCCTGTGACTCCACTGAACATAAAGCAGCAGGCAATAAAAGAACCCTTACTACAGCCTTTACTAGAGCCAGCTGCACCAAGCCCTGCTCCCTCCCCTTTCCCCCATGTGCCCATCAGAAACGACTCTGCATCCATCCTTCTTTCTGCTGACTTGTGTATAAGAAAAGTAAAGCAGACATTATTGATCTACCTCCAAATTTGAAAGTGCAGAGCATCCCCAGGCTCCAAAAGAGGAAATCCCTGGTAAGGTCATGTCAATAGTGTCCTCTACCTGGCAATACTTCATACAGCTGAGAAAACTTTCAAGGTGCCCATTATCCCAGCTATGGAGTGAAATCAGGAAGTCTGACTGGGGTATATAATCCATGTGCACCACGATTTATGAACCTGGTACATAAATGGCTGGGCTCAGCACCACTAAATCAGTCCCTCCTGCTACAAGTACAATGTAAAGGTGGATAAATCAGAGCATTTCATTTAGGGCCATTTACTCTGAAGATAAATCAACAGAGTGATTTATTAACACATTGCAGGACATTCTCATCTTCTTTCTGGTTTTCCATCAATCAAAACTTTTTGAAATTACATCACCACTTTAAATACTGAAATAACTGTGCTTAAGTTGATGAAAGAACTTGTTTTTTTAAGTTTACTGTGTGGTTATTGTCACACAAAACATTAAAATGCTCCTGAGCTCTGGTAAGACCCATGCCTGGCATTACTTCATGAGTGATAAGCCCAGCCCCAGTGTACTTTGGCTCCTGGATGCAGGGTATATCCAGAACTTTACCAAGTGCTAGCACAAGGTTCTGTCACCTTGCTTGTGTAGTCTCTCCCATGATGGTGACTTGAGATGTACCCTTCAAATATTTACACATAGACTTCACACACCAGACCAGACACTTGCAGCAGAGCTGTGGGTATGCATATTACACCTTTTTTTCCCCATGATATTGTTATGAAGTAGGAGGTGAGATTATTCACATATTAGGCCTTCAGTCTCCAGAAAACTGCCTGTGGTTTCTATATTTATACTTTCAGGGCTGTCACGGAAAATACTGCAAAAGATTTTTATGTTGAAAACTGATGCCAATTTTTAAAAATCTGTGGCATTCCCACCTCATCCCTATAGCTGGAGGAAACAGAGGCTCCTGGATTTTTGCCTTCCTCTTCTCTAAAACAAACAGAAAGAGTACAGCAGCAGGAGGCCATCACACAAGTGGCAATCATAAAATTGATCAGACTATCAAACAACTGTCATCAAGAAGCAGAAAACAGATTAATGAGCATTCATTATTGACTGGTCAAGCAGCCTGGCAATAGCTCTCTTCAAATGCTGACACCAGCAGGACTCCCTAATCATCTCCAAGCAGGACAGGACCCTTCTCATGCCACTGGTCAGCACAGCTTTGGGATTTTGCTCTTCACCACATGGGGAAGATAAAACAGGATTTCGATACAAATCCTGCAGTCTAAGCACAAATATTCCAAAATTTTAAATCCCCGTCATTTAAGCACTAAGGAAAATGTGCAAATCTAGATTAAGAGATGCACAGCTAAAGATTTTCAACAGCTTATCATGGGTTGCTATTTTAGAGAAGGCTGCCTCACCCCAAATGAAAACACTAATGGGGAAGTTTTGAAGATGAGCAACAAAGAAGTGGTGAGAAAATGGAAGGGTTCATGTGGTGATCTTTGTCCCTGCTCTGGCAGTGCCACTCTGTGGCCAGCAGAACTGTTAAGAGTTGGATCAACCTTACTCAAAAGAAAAGCTCTGTAGGCTGGGCAGACTCTGAGACCATTCCTGCTCTCCAGAGCCCAGGTCCACGGTGTCACTCTAGGCATTGAATTACCCTAATTTTACATATAGGCAGCACACAGAGCCTACAGCAAGATTATCTTTTATCTCTCTGGCCAGCTCAGATAGGATGCAGACACCCAAGGGCAGCAGCCCACGTGCTCAGGGTTGGCTCTTGTTCAGAACAGCCTGGCTCCAAGGACCTTCCAGGCACACAACAGAGCAGATTTATTTTATCAGGTTTCTGAAGAAGTTCAAGAACATTTTACAAAGGGCAACAAAAGGGATGGAAAGCACCTTATGTCAGCAGTTGGATCAAGAGGCACAGACTTGATGGTTTGCATGCTGCCAAGGATGGGGTTGTGTTGTTCTTGTGCAGCAGATGAATTGTTTTATACCTTGTGTAAGACAGGTACTGGTGGCTGTGTTAAAAAACAATATTCTACATCAATGAACCAAGTGGTTCTTGGTTAGCCTGAGGGCCTGCTTCCATCAGGTAAAAATAAAGCTAGGGATGAAGGCCAAAGACATAGTAGGGAAGCTACATCTAAAGAAACCTCTGAACTACTTAACTCCAGAGGACCCAATGAGCACAAAGAGCCTTCCCCAATGAGCTGACAAACAAAATATAGAGCAAGAAGTAACATGTGGGTACAGCTAAGGACGCAGAAGGAAATTTAGGTCAAACATAGGAATAATGCTATTCACTGTCAAATGAAGGTGAAAAGCAATCTTCAGTAATTGTTGCTGTGGAAGAATAAGTTTTGAGGCAGGATAAGAAGGAAGAAAAAGTTTTACTGAGGATCTTAGGAGAACAACCTTTCATGTGACAGTCAAAGTCCAACAGTCAGCTGTCAAAGGCCCCCAAGAGCCTTTCTGGTCAGCTCAAGTGAGACACTGGGGGTGAAATGGCTCCTCACACCCTCCCAGCTGCCACAGTGGCTGCAGCAGTGCCCAGTGCTGGGCAGGCTGGCTGGACACAACCTCAGAGCAGGCAGGAAATCAGGAAAAGGAAGATGAGCAGCTGGTGTCTGATGGGAGGGAGAAGGTGAAGGGCAGTGGGGAGATCTTCAGAGAGGAGGAAATGCAGCCATCAGTCTGCAGGGGTGACCTTGAAGTAAGAAGAGATGGGAGTGAAAATGAGATGAGACAACTTGGGTTGCTTCCTGAGAATGATGATGCAGGGAGCTGAGATGGAAGATAGAGGGGACCTGGATGGAAGAACTTTATTTGTAGCATAGATGGAAGAACTTTATTTGTACCCAGGATTTAAAACAAGCAAACAAACAAACCAGCAGGGACTTCTCCATATGCTCTGGATGCCTTTTGCAGCAACATCAAACTAAGAAAAAAATGTCTGAAGATGACCTGAGCAAAGACCATAAAATTTAGTCTGAGCCAGTACCAGTGACTCAGTTAACTCCAAAGCTCTAAATTCACTGAGACAAAACATTATTATTAGCAGACACAATTAAAGTCATTTGCTCTAAGGTCGGTGAGATCAGAACATGTGAAGAAACCAAGTTTCTACCTCATTTTAATACCATATATTTTCCTAAATAAATAAATAAACCATCATGGTACAAACCACTTTCTTTTGTAATGGGGGCAACCACCTTTTCTACTGCCCTTCTATCAGTCAAGTCCTCCCCCTCTGCACCTTCCTTACCAGCAGCACCTTTTTTCTAAACCAAGTAAAATCAAATAAAAGAAAAAAGAGGAAAGAAAAATGAAAAAAAAAAATAAAAAGAACCATTCAAAATCTTGCAATTGTTTGCACTGCTCACATCCCCCTGACAAGCTGTCACAAGGAATCACTCCCCAGAGGGAAGCTGTTCCAGGATGCAGATAAAGTTGTGAAGTCCTGTTTGGGACCAATTTGAAACTACCATTTCACCAAAGATCAAAAAAATGCCTGAAAATAACCTTTAGTCCAAATTAGCAGCTGAGGTCCCAATGGCTTTTTACACATTCAAGTAACTTCTTTCCCTCTCACCACCCTGCTGCCTCTGGCTTCAGATTTCTAAAGAGAAATTAATAAACTCCATCCCCACAGGCCATTTTATTTATTAATGGGCAAAATTCTCTCAGTTCTTTCATTGCTTTTCCAAAAGTTACTACACAACATGCAGATGCCCTCTGCTTGTGTTACCCATGTACAGCTACATTTCATTTAATTCAATTATGAGTGAAAGCCACAGGAAGCCAATATGAGAACTCCACCAAATAATCTTTCACAATTTCACCCATAATATTCTTTTCTCGTTTTACTTTAAGGTTCCTGACTGCCTCACAGTCTGATTTGCTTATTTTAAGACAAAAGCAGTAATTTATGGTTTTAGACTGAATTTATGGTTTTAGTAATTTAGCTTTTAGTCAAAGATTTTTGGATGTAGGGATAAATGAAATTCTGAGATACCATATTTCTTAAATAGTCTAACAGTTGCTTTTTATAGTGTTACATTACAAAAAAGTAAATGCTTAATTTTCAGCAGTAGAAGGACATGAGTCTTGCTGAGTGCTTCTAACAGAGAGATTCATGCAAAAAAAATTTCACTGTGCGTTGCACAAAATCTAAATAACTAAAACAATATAAAGCTATATAATTATATGGCATTTTAATGAGATTTTATAATTATATTGCATTTTAATGGGATTTGGACAATTAACTCCCTTAATCTCGTTGTAAATCTTGGCCTTAGGCAATAACCTTGTGCCAATGTCCACCCTAAACCCACATGTAAAACAAACTCCAGGGGGATTTATGTCTCTGTGGAAGTACAGTCACCTCCAGAATGGAAAACAGCCCCTGCTGACCTCCTACAGTGCCTGGAACACAGAGCAGGAATGCTCTCTTTAGCCACAGACACCAGATTTCACCACACAAGATGTAATGCCAAGAGCATGGGACTAACAGCCCCACCCCAGCTTTTCTCTGGCTTCCCAGTCCAGCAATGCTGACTGAGAGGGAAGAGCATCATTTCATCAGTCAGCAATGCCACATTTTAAATCAATGTGGAGGGGGATGTTGTCTTGGGAATCTCCTCACTCTATACTAACCTCTGCCAATCTCTTTCTCTTCTAAGAGGTGGTAAGGCAGGACAAGTTCAGCAACATAAACTTGTGGGTCAGGAAAGCTGAATTCTCTCTGGGTACCAAATTTCTAAATAAAACTCATCCTTTCAATGCAGTGCTATTTATAAGGGCTGCAAGTTTATGCTGCTCTTTCCCTATTTAGTTCAGCCCTTCTCTAATATTCATTATCTCACTCTTGACTTCTTGCTGCCTGCACATCCATTGTCACCTCTCATTTAGAAGTGACTCATTCTTAAAAGGATTTAGTCAGCTGTGAACAGCCAAGCTAAGTACTGTGCACAGCATAGCCAGGGGAAGAGAAACTCTAGAATTGTCTGGACAGATCTATTTAGATGATCTCCACTGCAGACAAGCTAGTAGGCAGTCCAAACAACCCACCTTGAGCCTTTGGGAATTTTATTCCCAGAATTTAGGGTCAAATTATTGCTTCTGTCATGTGGAGTTTAGGCAAAGGTGCAGGAGTGTTATCCTCCACTCATGTCCCTCCACAGCAGCAGCTATTTAACTCCCTTTTTCCTAAGTACAAGAAGCAAAATAGAACATTTTACCACCTGTCCATCAGTAGTGTCCAGAACAGAAATCTGACCCCACTACCCTATTCCCCTACATGCTAGGAAAAAAAAATCTTCCCTGAGGACTCACCACCTTTTACCCCTTGCTGGAGCTATTGTTCCTGGCTGGGCAGCAGTGCCTTCCAGTGGGACTCATCTGAAGACAAGGCTCTGGTAGATCTCAAGGCTCCAGTTTCTGGTTGTCTTCTCTCCTGATGAGCTGGCTGGGTGGCTCCCAGGTCTGGAGGTGAACTGGGTAGGTGGCTCAGAGGCCACCCCAGGATGCTGCTCATGGAACAGGAGGGCAGGAGAAGCTGGAATCTGCTGCTTGGGCTTGAGGGAAGAGCCTGTGGGGTAACCCTGACATCTGTGGGGAATGAGAGAGCAGCCTCAGAGGCAGGGATAGCTGGATGGCCTCTCCCATCAGTACTGTGCTTACTCACTTGGGAAAGGAAAAGGAAGCCCTACATTAAATGAGCATTTCCTTGGAGGTTTAAGAGCCTCTGAGGATCAGAGAGGTGGACAAAACGCTGTGCTAGCAAAATGCATCCAGCTTCCTCTTCAAATGAGTCTAATAAACTGGGAAACCCTGTCAGTCTGAATACACCACTGGCTACTGAGGTGTGTGTTCAGTCCCTGACAAAGCTGTCTGTCTGCCACAGTGCAGGCACAGGCAGCACAACCAAAGGGGATGACAGATCACTACAGCACCTCCGTTCCCTGTGACATAAGAAATGACCCTGCTTTGGCTGCTCCCACTTTTTGGGTTTTGCTCAGAAGGACAAAGTAACTCCACCTCTTTCTTCATCACCCTCACCCCCCTGTGCCCTCACTGGCTGGCTGGGTGCTCAGTCCAGCTGTGTGGCAGTGGAACAGCTGTCTGCAGCCATGCCCACCACAAGGTCAGAATTCCCTGGGTCTGTCCCACCAGTTCCTGGGAGTGTCTGTCCCACCATCAACTTTGCCTTTCCAATTCCAATCAGCAAACCAAATCCATTCCACAAAAGCCACAACCAAAGGGAAATAAAGGATGGAAAAAAAGCAAAGATTCACCCTGTGCTTCAACCCTTCTTACCTGAAAAGCACAAATGTCAGAACTGGTTTTGATCAAGGCCCTCTGGTACTGGAAGGCTTTTCAGGGATGGAAAGGCAGCAGATAAATGGTTCTGATCTTGGCATATCCTGCTTACAAATGCACCACATAATAAATCACCCCAAACCAAAGCAGAAACCAGCAACAAGAGCAACCCTGAATCCAGGCCCTGGTTTCAGTACCTACACCAGAACAACAATTCACACAGATGTCCACACCAGGACAATCTCTTGGTCTGTACTGATATTTCTTTGAGATTCTCTTTGCTTACATTTCCTAGAAAACAATATATGTAGGGAAAAAAGAAAAAGCAAGCTGAAAATAGAAAACCCAAATCTTTGCTGAAACCAGACTGCAAGAGTGTCAGAGAGTGTTACATCTGCAAAGATGACTATTTCCCTGCAGAACTAATTCCAGAAGCAATTTTCATCCAATTAACTAAGTGAAACAAACTGTTGCTAGGCCTAAGGAATTTGCTAAGCCAATCTATTTGGAAGGTTACTTCTGCAGCTTTCATTACAAGAAGAAGCTGGCAACATGAGTTCTCTTCCAGAAATTAGTAGGATTAAAGAAGAAATTGCCTCTTGTGGATCAAAACCACACATGGCAGTAACCATCCAGATTATACAGCAGCAAAAGAACTGCACAGACACTCAAGCAGATGCTGAAACTCAACCTGTTTTAAAGTCTTATGGATAAGAGATGGAACAGAACCTACATCAACTTATTTTTTTCTTTTCTTTATTGAG
This sequence comes from Calypte anna, assembly GCF_003957555.1. Lineage (NCBI taxonomy): Eukaryota > Metazoa > Chordata > Aves > Apodiformes > Trochilidae > Calypte > Calypte anna. The sequence goes on along the minus strand of NC_044247.1, from coordinate 15,690,701 downwards.
GGTAAATTTACTTTTCACAACATAAATGTACCAAATGGAAAAATACCAGGCAGGGAGCTCAACAGGGAGCTCCCATCCCCACTAGTGCTTTTCCTGTTATTTGTAAAGGTCTAAGAGTGCCCCAAAAGGGATGATAAATCTCTTCTTGCTAACCTATGGTATTACAAAGAAATCCTTAACAGTCTGGGGTGTAGATCATATCACAAAACAACTAAGAGCTTGTAGGAAGTGTGTTTTCAGACTCCAAATGGTGCTTGCCTCACCACAGCATTAAGAAACTAAAATTCATTTGCACTGATCTTTAGCAAAGTTGAATGTTTAGACCATTCCTTTGGCACTGAAGAACCCAGTTGCACCTTGACTCCTCCCCACACCGCCTTGCAACACTGGAAGGGACTTCTCTTCCTACAGAAACTCTTCACCCAACTTTTACACCCCTCCCCTCTGTAACGATTCAAGAAAGAGTTTGAAAAATATTTCTTGTGATTAGCAATCCAGTCACATTAGATTCACATTGTTTCTCCTTTAGCTCAATTATGCCTCCAAACCTCTCTCTACCTCTAGGTAACCACTGTTTGTCAGGCAGGTCCTGCATAGAGAATAAATCCAAGGAGCATGTTGTTCCCTGATGGAACATGGGCCTGGATGCTCTGCTTCCCCTCGGCGGTGCCAGATGCAGGAGCAGACAGGGAGCTGCTCTTCCAGGAGACAAAACCACCCAAGGTGCTTCTCATCAGAGCTTGCTGAAACTCACACCCTGCTCTAATCTTCCAGCTTTCCTCCCTGAAAGCATCCTGAGCACAAAACGTAAGAAAAGCACATAGGGAAAGAGAAGGAGGGAGAGGAGTGGAAGTGAAAATTCCTACTGTGATAATATTTCAAAGCTGCTTCCATTTTCTACTCCTAAATGCAAAAACAGGGGTAAGAAGATGTATTTTCTTCCTCTTTACTGTCCTCCCTTTTTATTTTGGACCTTTCCAAGCCTCTCCAATTTTTGACAAAGGTAGAATGGCTAAATTCCACTGTTACCTTTTCCTCCTTCACTTTGCTTTGGAAATTTTACAGAGAATTTTTTTTCCCAAGAAGTGGGGAAAGAAAAATGTAAAAGAAAATATCTCTAAAAAAACCCTAAGCTATACTCATGCAACCACACCAGGAATTTAAAAATGTTGGGTGTGGTGGAAAAGAACATTCAATAAGAGCTGAAGTCAGAAAGTAACGGTAAAAGGAATCGTTTGTTTCTGAGATAAAACTAAATTTTTACTCCTTTCCACCTCTCTGTCAAAGAATAGGAAAATTGTGAAACATTTTCTGCAAAACCCTTTAAAGGGGTAGTAAATAATTATTTGTAATTCTGCTTTTTACAAGCAGAGCAGTCTGACACATACCATGAGAGGTGCCTGGGGTGCTGCTGTCACTGCAGCCCACAGCATCCCACTGAATCCAGGATCCTCTGCAGAGAGGGGATTCAGTTTTCCTGAACCTTGTGAACATCACGGGGCTAACAAACTGCAAAACATCCCTGTCCTTCTCTGTACGTACAGAACCAATCAGTGAGATCACACACATACAGTGAAAACATTGAGTGCATTAACAGCCTTCCCCCAAGTCTCTGCATTACAGATAAATAACCAGGACATTGTGCTCTGGACTGCTGTAACCAAGTTGAGATTTTCAAACAACCCAGGGAGCTGTTAAGGAAGCCAAAAAGCAGCTTGAATTTTTAGATCAAAAAATCTTGATCTACAGAGGAACAATTTTATTACAAACATATTCACTTTCCTAAAGGGGGAGCACACATGTCCTAACACTTCACCTTTCATTAGGAAATTCCCTTTCACCAGCACTCAGCACACACGTGCTGCTTGCTTTCATCCAAGAAAAAAATGAGCAAGGCAGGGAAGGAGGGGGAGAGCTGTTGGTATTAGGGGAATTTGTGAGCTACAGATTCAGAAAGTGATTGCTAAAACCCCAAACACTTCAGCAATGAAGGTGAATTGCCCAGGAGGTGCAGGTCCTGCCACTGCCTCCCCATCAAGTGATGGAGCAGCAGGAGGGCAGAACCAGACCTGCTGAAGGACCACGGAATTCACCTGGCAGAGTGCAGGAGGAGAAGACAACACAGCAGCAAAATGAAATTGGGTAGGGAGCCATCCTGTGGTTTGTGCTGGATGAGGGACCCTGTTCCATTTTGATCCTCACCCCCCAGCAGTGAGGGGCAGGGCCCAGATGCTGAGCAGAGCAGCCTGGGGAGGGAAATCTCCCTCCAGCACCCACAGAGGAGAAGGTACCAAATCAAAGCTTTTGTCAAGTGAAGTATCCAACAAGGGCAGATGGAAACACAAAGCAAAAGCAAGGTTTCCAATGAGCTTTTGTTTGTCATGCAGCAAGCCCCACACAACCCTCATTCCCTCACTGTTCACGTCACCTCTCCCCTTGTCCTCCTTTCCTGGAATGGGAGTGAAGACTGAAGACATTTCTGCCTCTGGGACAGGACAACAGCCTCCAGAAAGCCAGTGGCAGGCCAAGGAAAGAAATGAGCTTTAGTTTGCCCCTGTCAGCCTCTCCTGGAGCTTCACACCCCACCCCTGGGCTGATTCAAAGCACCAAGTGCCTCAACCAAACCTCCTCTGCCTCCAGGAAAGAGCTATGGTTTCCATCCTCAGAGTCTTGAACCCAGGGTCTGACCCAAGTGCTTTTCTACACAGGCAAATTCAGATCCAAATTAACACCCACATGGAGGCCCAAATTCCTGTGCTAGCATGGGCAGCATCTCTACCTTTGAGGAGCTGTTTGGGCTCAGGCTGCCTTGGGAGTTCCCCACTGCCACGAGTGAAAGGGAGACCACAACCCTGAGGAGTCAGCCAGGGAACTTCCCTTCACACCAGTAACCAGAGGGGGTTTGCTTGAGGTCAGCTGGCCAGAAAACCTGGCTCTGAACAAATGGAAATGCAAATCAGATGAGAAGAAAACAGAAAGATGGGAAGAAGGGAGGCATGGGATGCATGGCTCCAGTTTGCAGTCCCTAAAAGCCCTGACCAGGGCAACAACAAAGCATTTACAGACTCACTCCAAAGCTACCCAGAGCAGTGGGAACCATCTCACTGGGTTTGCTGGGTTTGGGTCCCCAGGAAGTGTCTCTGGGTTTCCCTGAGGGTGTGGGCAGCATTGCTGACAAATCTTGGAGCAGCTGAGTCCTGTGAACTTCCCTTATAAGCCACATCATAAGGTTCTCCTGGGAATGGCATCCAGTGGATGCCCAGGAGCATGGACTATCCTAGTAACAAAGACATCTCTTTCTGCCCAGGATCTCAGGCATTTCCCAAAAATTCTTCCTGGGTGGCTCAGAGCACTTACCTTCAAAGTAATGTCTTTTTAATTTGCTCAAGGACACTTTGTGGTGCTGTTAAAAGTATCTCTCCAGAAAACATGCTATTACACAGCTTGGAAACTTAATTAAACAACATGTAAAAAATATTTTTAGCAGCTAATGTAGCACAAAGGAAAATGATCTGCCATGCTCTTGCTTTCTTCAGTGCCATTTCCAAGAAGCTCTGAAGTTTCTGGGCAGACAAACAGCCCTGTCCTGCCTCCCTACTTCACCTGCTTTGATCACACAGAATGATTCAGTGCAAAGGGGATCATCTCAAAGAGCAGATGCTACAGCTTAAAAGCCTCTCAACTGACTGTCCTCCACAATGTCTTTGCTTCAGAGCTTCCAAAGCTGTTAGCACTGGTAAAATTTTTCTTCAAATCCTACTGTGCTGTTTCCCTTGCAGACACCACTTGGCTGCTAACCCTCAGCCTTGAGCCCATTGCTTTGTGTGCAGTAAGGTCCTTCAGCTGTTATCCACAGCCCATTTTTCAGTCTGAATTTCCCCTTTCTGTCATAAAATAGAGAGGAGAGGACTGATCAGGTTTTCAAATTAGATTCTTCAGACCTACTTCTCTATTTCTCAGCAAGTTTTAAAAGCAGGCAATCATAATATGAGAAAAGTAACAAACTGTTGTTAATTTGCCACAGTTTTCTGAGACATGAAATGCCAATTTCCATTTTCTTCTCATACAGATATTTCCTAACACCGTTCTTAAAAACAAAGGGTTAAACTGAGTCACAGTTTAATCCATTCCCAATTACATTTGTGAAAAAAAAAAAATTGTTTCTTGAGGTGGGATCAATGCTTTGCTTCCATGGAACAAAGGACCCTGCTCAGCAGTTTGCTAATTTATCATTGTTCATTTTAAAAATAAGCTTTAATGGAAGTTTATTACCTTTTGTTTCCCTGGAAATGCAAGGTTTGCTTTGCTTCTCCTACACAGTAAGACAGAAGAGAAAGAGCAAATCCACCCAAAGGGTTCTGACAGCTCTCAGTGTTACTAATAATACTTCAATACCAGCAGCTCCCTGATTGTATCTCCAGAACTCACTGATAAAGGACACAAGAGGCAATATCCCCCGTGGAGATTGGGGGTATAAGGTAAATTCCTTCATTGTGCTTTTAAGTGCCCAGGGCTTATCAGCAAAGGCTGTAAGGACTGTGTTACCTTGCCAGGAAAAGACTGGGATCTGCAGGGGTAAAAAGCAACTGAATCATCAGAGTTCAGCCACATCAGTCATTTGACAGGAGCCTTCTTAGTTGCATTACACCAGTAATACAGGAGGTTTCCCTCTCTCTCTCCCTCCTGGAGCTGGTGGAGGGTACATCTGCGTGAGATCTCTGCTGGGATCACTCAGGCTGGGCCCTCACACTGCAGACATCACCACCACAACCATCGTATTTTGTAGCTTCCTTCACACACCTGATGAGAGATGGGCCCAAGGAAAAGCATGAAGTCCTAAAAGCCACATCTCCACACTGCAACCATGCCAGAATCCTCTCTCAAGTTTAAACATTGCTGTAGTTCAGCTCAAAATGCACCCTACTGCTTTGACACAACCCCTGTATGGAGTTTCCCTCCATCCCCCTTCCATTGCCTAAATTCAGCCTTAGTCACACAACAGCCCTTCCATGCAGAGAGTGGTCCCCAGCTGTCCCCCTCCTGTCCCCCTTGGAGAGGCTGGGAAAGCAGGAACTCATTCTTGATCTTCTGTTAACAACCCCCCTGTCACAAACCCATATTCCAAGGACATGGGGGAACAGTAATTAAAGGAGCAAATACGCCCCGGTTTTGAATATGCAAGGGACTCAGAGACACAGCCTGGATTTCCAACCAGCCCAGATTTCCAACCAGCTGGCTCATTGTGGGGAAAACAGCTGCTTGATTTGTCAGGCTTCAGTGCCTGCTCAGCCCAGCACCAGGCTACAAATCCACTGAAAAGAGAGATTTCCACCAACCCATGTGAGCCCCGTAACTTCCCTCCCTGCAGCAGGCACATGAGCCATCCCTTTTAATGGGGTTAGTGTTAATTAACCCACTTTAAACAGAAAAAAAATAAATGAATATTTTTCTCTTTCTGTGGACACACAGCTTCATCTGCCAGCCACCACCACCCATTACAAAACTGAGCTCTCTTTTTTTGTTTTACTTGCAGGGAGAGGAATTTTGTGTACCCTCCACATTCAGGAAGATCCCCAGCAGACAGAGAAGGGCCTCCTACAACAGGAGAACACGTAGGTGGAAATAGCAGCTTATTTCACTGAAAAGTGCAAGTACAATTGTGGAATGAAAGGAGCTCATTCAGAGCTCTCTGATTTGGCTCAGCACTCTTCACAGAGACTTTTGTCTTTGATGTGTATGTATTTATTAGAAAAATGAGCAGGTACAATGTGTCTAATGCACTCATGTTGAGGACTCTTCGTTCTGTGCTGATACTCAGACACACAACTCCATATTACCTCACCTAAAAGCCACCTCCCATCCCCATCAAAAGATCTTCAAAGCCCAGAGAAACTGCTGGAAAAAGCCATTTCTTTAATAGTATTTTCAAAATATTAAAAGTATCTTAAAGACTGAACATGTAACTTAAGTCAAACACAGGCTCATACACTTCATGCCAGACCTACCTGCAAAAAAAATCCAAGCAAACCAATTTAATTCCCAAAATTTTGTCAGGCAATTTCTTCCTTTTCATTCCTGTTATAAAAATTGTAGGGTATTCTAAAACTGCAAAACATTCAAAGCTCTGAGGGCTTCTGCTGTTTCTAGTGAACTGCTGGCCTTGAACCTGAACTTGCCAAAAAGCCTTTCTTTGCTGCAAAAAGACCCAAAAGTCTGTTTACAGGGAAATGTTACCCTTAGATGAAAGCTTAGCAGAGATGCAGCACTGCAGGTCTGACCTTGAGACTGCTAAATGAGGAAAACTCCACTGGGAAGTGTACAACTGGGTTCAACAGTGACCTTGGGGGAAAAGCAGAAATATCACTAAGTCCCAACAATTGAAAATCAAAATAAATACACACAAACAAACAGCAATCTTAGGGTTGGAGATGGGGAAGGTTTCTTCTCTACCATGCAGCTGGCTCAGATTTACACTCACTCTTCCATGGCTGAGGACTACAGGAAATTAATTCCTTAAGGGATGCCAAGAGTATCCCCTGAATCCAGGATCTGACGCTTTAAGGAAAACCTCAGAACAGCAAAATTTGCAATAAAATAACACTGTGAGATGGGGTTTGTATCCACACACCCCTTCTTTCCAATGAAGATTAAATTCCCAAATCATGCCATTTTACTTCAGGATATTCCTTAGAGAAAGATCCTTTCTGGCCTTCCTTTGCTATCATGGTTTTTCTCTACTTTCCCCTCCCTTTAACCTAATTCATTCCTTAGATGTAAACCTCAGCTATGCTGCTTTCCTAACTAGTTCAAAATATTCTTACATTAATATTTTACATTATGAAAGACCAAAAAGATGGGTGAAGCCCCTACTGTTATTTTTTTGTTTCTGCCTGAGAGAGGACAATGATGCTTAACAGAAGTCACATTTACCATGACCTGTGGCAGGCAGGGTAAAGCTCTGTGTTTGTCACACTGTCTGCAGTTCTTCTCTCCACCCCCCAACTCTGTGTGTCTGACTGCTGGACCCCAGGCAGGATTTTCATGGGTGATTTTTATAGGTGTGACAGCTGGAGTGAAGTACTTAGCACTTGTGCAGTTCAGCTCTCCTGTCTCCAAAGCCAACCTGGGCATTCAAAAAGCATTACTCAGGTCCTAAAAAGTAATGAGATTGCCTTAAAAACCAAGATGGTTTTAGATAGCATCTTTTATTTGTCTTATGGTGCTTCTGCCTTTTGTGGCTATGTAGTAAAGCCTTCCTTTTTTTTTTTTTTTTTTTTCCCTTCACAGCAAGGAGAAATAGAAATTTATTTATAAATAACAGATACCTTTTCCATGAGTCATCTGACCTCTGAATCTGGGATTTTAGGAAAAACACATCATCAGATTGATGAGAGTTGACAGCAGTGAATTACAGTGCATATCCCCACTACAAATATGTTTTCCTGAACAGGTTTCTTCCAGGTAAGAAAGTTATTGGAAATGTTTTCTCTTCTTCTGGATGCTGTTGGGATGGACTTAGTCTGTTACCCACTCTCTCCCAGTTATCCCAAAGGCAACACATTCAAGTAACCAACCACATTTGTGTCTGGACTTCCAGATCCATACAAAATTTATTTCAGATGCAACCTCTCCCAGTGCTGATGTCATCACCCTGAATTCATGCAGCCCGAGATACTGCAGGAGACTCTGTGCCCTTTGGCTGTATGACACATACTCTGCTCTCTACCAAACCCAATGTCTTCCCAGGTTCAGGATGGGTTAATCAAGTAGCCTGAAGTCTGGCTTGTCTGGAAGCCTTGATCCAAAGATTATTTCCAAAGCTCTGGGGAAGGCTTAAGGCAAGGCTTTGCTTTGTGGCTTACTCATTTTGAGGGTGGAACAAGTGGGAGCAAAACATTAACTGTATATATCAGATCACACCAGCATGTCTAAACCAAGCTACTCCTCCAGCACTCCTGTATACAGTAGGACTAACTAGCCCTAAGCTGATAAAAGCCTACCAGACATTACAGACTGATAAATAACACATTTATCAGTTTATCCATAGATGGACTTTCAAGTTCCTCTTGAATTAAAAAATGCAAATGATTCTAGAGAGTTTCAAACGTGCATTTATACATTTCTGCCTTGCCACATTATTTGAGTTCCACTGTTGCATTCTTTTCTGGTAGAAGGGGGATGGCAAGGTGATGCACCTGTTAGTGGAAATAATAAATAAAAGATATTTGGAATCAAGAGTCCACCCTCTCAGGATCTCAGGCTGGCAGGAAGGTCTCACATCCATCTCCTCCTTTACAATTCAAGACCATGTACCAGGGCAGACCTTCCACTCGTTGCTGGCAGCACATCAACATCTGCAAGACAGCACTGCAGAGCAGCAGCCTGACCAAACCAGAGAGCACCCTGGAACACAAGATGGTTGAAACACTCATCAATTTACCAGACTGAAAGCTTTCCAGTGCCATCATGGATGTTCCCAAGTTTCCTTGGAAGCAGCACAGCACCACACCATAATGATGCAAAGGACCACCACAGGCCAGGGATCCATGTTTCACATCCTTCACTAGAACCAGACTTAGTTCTGGCAGGAGATGGTGCAGCTATGGACTAATCATGTTCTTACTGAAGTTCACAGAAATTAATTTTGCCACCAGCTTAACCTGTGTTAGAAAACTGAAGGATATTCAATTATCAGTGCAAAGAGAGATGGAGTTCCATTAGGCTGGAGAAAGTGGGATGTACAGTCACTGTGAAAGAAAAATGAATGCAGGAGCAAAGATCATCACAATCTGTCCTGCTTAAGATAATTTACATTTAAGAGGCCTATCTTATGTAACACATTTTTGGAAGAGATATGCATACTTACTGCCTCCCTTTTCTCCCTGCAAGGTCCCCTGGCTGCTCTAATAAGAGTTCCTGGTAAAACAAACTAAACATACATAGATTTTCAAAGGCAGCAGCAATGCTCTAAAATAAGCAATCCCTGAAACCCTTGTGCATTGCAGCACTTGCTGGGCCTTAGGCAGGGGGAAAACAAGACAAACTGCAGCTGTGAAATATGAAGTAAGACAGGAATGAGAAAACATTCCTTTCTCCTGAGGAAGCATATGCAGAGCTGTAAGTATTTTGATCTACAAGTTTAAATTAAGCCTTGCAAATCAGTCACCTCATAGACACAGAGCTGAGAAAGAGCTCTTGCTGGGCACATGTAGGATGGGGCTGTAAGCAGAAGGTGTCCCAGCAGCACCAGGAGATGAACAGAGCCAGCAGGAGGGAAACAGCATCCTTGTTCTTGGCTATTTTTGGTTCAGTCAGTTTTTTTCCTTCCCAGACTTCTGCTAAAACTTTTTCTGCCTAGAAAATGCACGGGCGGATGGATGTAAATTATGCCACAAGATGTTTGTTTCAGGTTTAGAGATGTTTTGATCTGCAGGTAGGAAAGGAGTACTCATAGGAATTCTGGGGAAGGAGAAGCTGGTGACTGGGGAGAACATACTGAGCTCTTGTTTGCCATCCCACCTCGGGCAGGCACCCTCAGCTCAGGTCCTCTATCAGAAACTCTATCTTTTCCTCAGCCTCCTCCTGGTTCTGCACAGTACAGGGGGAGTTGCTCCCACTGCTGTTCTAACTAATGGCTTCCAGAGCTCATCCACCAGATCTGTCTGCATGTTAGGTCTGAAAATGGGTGCAAGAGCCAAGTTCTGACTTCTGAGGGCCAGTCCCTGCTCAGCTATGAGGTTCTGATGCCTAGTTGGGTGATCACACCAGCAGCAAATGTCACCATGTTTAGGGAGAAGGAAAGAAGGTCTGTTTTCTAAGAGGACTTGGCTAACACTGACATCTCAGCATCTTAAAATAACTACCCAGGAAGCAATTACCTGCTTCAGTTTAGATCAAGTCAGAGACACAAAGATTATCAAGACCAAAGCTGAACCACTGTCAGCATCCTGTGTCTCTGAGAGCCATCCTTGTCCTCTGGCCTTCCCAACTGTCCTTCCACTAACAAGGAGAACAGAAGACATCCAGTGGCTGCTGACAAGGAAATGAATGAAATATGCTATGGCAGTAAGTTAACTCAGCTTGAAGCAAACAATATTAGGCATTTCAAAAGCAAATAATTACACTACCCCTAACTAAACCTGTCACTCTGAAGAGTTTGGCACAGAAGAAAAAAGACTTGCCCATTGCAGTCCTGCCATCTCTAAATAAACCCCTCTTTACAGTTTCTTTTTAACTTCTTTGGACACGAACTTGCCTTTGCTGCTGTTTGTGTCCATGTGGAAGTGTGGCCTTCTTGAAGATGGAGACTGCCAGGCTGTGATCAAGGCTTGTCTGGCACCCCTGCAGTGCCTTTCCAAGAGCTTCTGCATCCTTCACAGAAATGATATTTCACAACTTTTCAAAGCATCTCAATAGATTTTGACAGATATCCCTACACCTCTTGTAAGCACCAGTGTGCTACAGGACTATTTTTTCTGTCCAACCAACAATAAAAAACTTAAGAACACAGCACTTAACATGTGCAGGCACCAAACAGCTCAATTTCTAAGTTTGCTGCTTCTGACCATTCCTGATTTCCCTCACCCATCAGAGCCAAGTTGATACTGCCAACTGTCCTCCAACAGAGTGGTACACCTTATTTCCAGGAAAGAAACTAAAAGCATATTTCAAAAGTGTTCAATCAACTCTGTCAGCATAGTATCTGGAAAAAGGAGAACAAATTAGGACCAGCAGAACTTACCTTGAAAGGTTTACTGTTTCACACCATGTACTCCTATGATATTCTGTGTGTACAGGCAGCAAGGGAGGTGTAGGCAGAGCAGAATCTTTTGGTCAGGCACTGAAGATCTGCTGTCCAGATAATAAGGAGTTCTTTAAGTCCTCTCTGCTTTGCATTTATGTAAACCCCCTGCAGATGCTCTTCAGTCCCAGCTGTGTGTGAGCTGAAGGTAGTGCCTAACAGATCTATTAAGAAGGTCTCTATTTTGCTTCATGGCACTTTTTGAGGTTTCAATGCCTTCTACAATGACTTGAAAACAAACCTATCTTGGTCTTTTAATGTAGCAGAATCATTCTGAAGCATCATCTACATTTAAATGGGAGTCTTTCCAATGAGGACAGTGATAATTGTACTGAGCTGGGATGTGACAGGTTCAAATACTAATCCCTGATGTGAGATGAAATTGCCCTGAGAGATGAGGGACTCTGAAACTCTAAGTGCTTGCACCAGTATCTCTAGGGCCCCATCCCTGAGCAGGTGCACCTACAAGCTGAATTTCCATTTGGGCAGCTGAAAATACAACAGGGGAGTGGCAGCCCCTGCTAACAACCTGCCCCACTTCACAAGAACTTGATCACTGTCAATTGCTGAGAAATTTAAAAGTAATCAGCAATCTGAACATGTGTCTTGTGTACTCAGATCTCAGTACAAGATCAATACCTCAGCTGAGAAGAGCCAAAGGGGACATTCTTGCCAGTCTCCCCCTCATTATTTTGCAGAATCCCACATATCCCCTTTCTTCATCTGTTTTTTACCTGCACTCCATTAAAACAAAGTTTCTTAATCAGTTTCTTTTCCATGTGCCAAACACAGAACTGATGCCTAAAGAATCCCAGAAAGTGAGGAAGATGGATCCAAGGGTGAAATAGATTTCTGGAATAATTCTTCATATCCCACTGTCTGACTTTGTCCCTTTAAAATATTCTCTTTTCTAAAATATATATGTATTATCAGATACAACTCTACTGAATTTCACTTGACCTTGGCACAACTCACACAAATGCTGAGACCCAAGAGAAGCCTTCTTATTGTCTTCATTTAAGGGGAAGAGGTCCAGCTTTGTGTTTCCCATGCTTTCTGAATAAGCAAAGGGTGGTATGGAAGAAGACTTCTGTTTGCTCTGTTGTCCTCTCAAGCACTTGAGACAGGGATGGGAAAAATCTAGAATTGTGCAACCATAGCTTTCTACATTGTAATTAACTCTCATTTTCCCTAGCCCTGAAGTGCTTGTCTCCTTCACCCATAACTGAAAAAAACAACTGAAAGCTCTGGAGGCAAGGGAGGAGACAAAAGCAGCTACAGAAAGTTGTTCTCCCTGTTGGCTGTATGTTGCTTACCTAGGTAACTGGAGATGATTGGTTCATTTGCTAATTTTTTCATCATAGAGGTCACCAGAAATAAATTCTGCACACACATCATGTTGAAATGGAGAGATCAGGAGATTCAGACTCACAAACTCAAAATTACAGCCTTGGGCAGCCTGTTCCTTTCCCATTCCTCCATGAAATTCTCCAAGCCCTTGCCATCAGCTGAGACCACTGCCTGTCACCCTGCTTTCCCATCACCTCACTGTGTCCCCACACTCCCAACATCTGCACTTCCCCTTCCACTTCCACTGTCAGTGCTTTGGGGCTGATTCTGGCACAGTCTCAGTGCTCCCAGAGCTGATTCAGGCCTGGGGACCCCAGGCACAGTGTTAGCCATGCCTCACTTTACTCACCTGTAAGATGGAAGCCAAGAAGATGTTTCCTGCAGAAGGCTGGAGCCTTGGTGTTGGCTCAGGAGCTGCCCCATGACCCTGGCAAGGATGAAGCAGGAGACATGCAGCTTCTGAGCTTTGTGTGCTCTGCCCCTTTAGAGACCATCAACCCCAAGCAGCAGGTCAGAGGGACCTGGCTTGCTGGCTACCAATTGAAATATTCTGACTTGTATCTCATGGGTACTTAATAATGAGCATTTAAGCTACTCAGATGTTTGAACAGGAGAAATTGCTTTCTAATTGGAGCCACGGACACTGAAAGAACCATATAGTTAATAAGCACAAACAGATTCATCATCACAGGCAACTTTATTAGGATACTTACAACTGAGATTGTAACCATTTGTTCTGCCAATAAGCTTAGGCAAAACTGATGCCTGGTGTCCCTTAAACCTCAACTGGCTTATTTAGACTAGGTGAGGATATTTGATACCCCATCCCTTTAGTCCCTCTAAAAATAATCACATCGTATGTCCTATTTATTAGTTCTAATTTTTATCAAGACACTCTTCTGTTTCTCTAGGGGGCATTTACAAAAGTTAAAACACAGAGCCAGCCAATAAATCCATCCTTTATATAATGAAATGACCTCCCAAGGAAGTAAAACCCCTCTCCCTGAAAAGCCAGAGAGGCCTTTGTTGGCTTTGCTGAAGGTAACTACAGCTTGAAAGAAAGCATCTTTGCCTAAGAGGTTGGAAAACGTGGTAGCTATCATGTTAGAGTGTATTATTAAAAGTGACAATTATTTCTGTATGCTTACAATTGGAACTTGTGAGTTCACAGACTCTAACAAATGCACTGCTGCTGTTCTGGATGGCCTAGCACTAATAAAGCAAACCAATTCTGAATGCCCAAGGCCGGGACCTTGGGGACAGCAGATGGTGCCCAGGATACCCATTCTCACATTAGCATAAGAATAGGAGGGAGTGGGTCACAGATTGCCTTTAAGCAAGCTTGCAGTTGTCCCCACAATCTCTGCCTCCTACCAAATGAGACAACAGCATTGTTTTGGTTTTCTAATTTAAGTAATCAGTGCTTCATTACACAGAATGTATTTCATGAGCAAGTCAAGCAATAAAGAAATCCATCTCCTTTGTAGCACCTTGTACTCCATAAGCACCGTATTCAAACTCAGGACACAAAGCAAAAGGAAAGGAACAGCCCTTGTTCATGTGCATAAAACACTTCTGGACAAATGACTTAAGAGTTCTTAAAATTAGACTTTCTTTTTTTCCTCAAATTGCTTCTAATTTTGAAGGCAATCAATTGCAGCTCTAATTGCTTGTAAACACAAATGACACATCCATATCCAACTTGACTCACTCACTGAGAGCCAGAACAAATTCCAAATAGAAACTTGGAAGCTATACCCCAAATTCCTTAGAAACAGCATGAAATCCACATGCTCACCTGGATTAAAAAATCAGACTGGTCTGTGTTAAGAAGAGGCAAAATTCACCCCTAACTCACTTCCTAATTTCAGCCTTAGAGTTAAATAAAAAGCAGCCAAGGCCTGGGCTCTCCAGAGAGAAGTGCAGATCGAGCCTCAGGATGTCAGACACAATCTCTCCTGAGATGTTTTGCCCTCTCCAGTAAACATAGGTAAGTTCCACTTTAAGTAAAGTGTTTCACTGAACGTGTGTCTGGCACCTCAACCTTAATAATGAACAGAGCTCTGGGTGTTTGGCTGTCTGTCTTCTTGGCTAAGTCAGGTTTCTGAATTAACTAATTAATAATTAATTTCTTAAAAAACGACTTTGCAGTCATTTTGTAGTTCAAAATCTGTGCTCCTTGGAAATGGATGCTGAGCTGCTTTGGGTTCCTGACTGGGTATTAACTATCAAGAGAATGTCTCAACTCCACTCATCACACATATCAGTCAGTTCAAGTCTGGAGAAGCCTAATAAGAAGTCAGTTTATCAAAAAATGGAAAGCACATGAATTGAGAGATTGCCTACTACCTCAAAAGCTCTCTGCAAGAAAGGCATAGAAAGCACAACCAGCTCATTTCTTTCTTCACCAGAAAGAAAAAGAGGGGGTGTTATCTCCACTCCCAAACCCAAGGGAATAAAAAGACAAAATATTGTGTCCCCATGTACCTCTTCCTTATCACTGTCCTGATTCTAGGAAACTGCAATCATGGCTTCACCTGCTTGGATCCCCCTAGAGCTCCCCATGATGGGAACTTCTGTAGTGGAGACAGAGGACATTCTGGATTCACCAGGATGGACCTTGGGAGGCTGAACAAGCCCATAGTTTCCTAACTGTTCTCTGAAACAGAGCTGACAAAGAGTTAGCAAAGGCAAAGCACTCCACACCACAGGCACACCCCAGATTCCAGACATGGGTGATGCTGAGGCAGATGAGAATTACAGATTTACACACAACACAAACTGGCACAAGGAACAGATGAAAATCTTTTGTTGATGTTGCTGTTCTTGTTTCTCGTGTAACACAGTTTTCATTCCCTAAAGCCAATGCACTAATTGCCAACTGAAAATAAGTCATCTCATCATCTTCCCTGAATAAATACCAATAGTTTTTCAGCCTGACTGGAAAATTCAAGAAGCCATATCTGGGCAATAAAAGCAAAGAACTATTTCTGTATCTTGCTCAGCACATTTCCTTCCAAATGAACTGCTTGAAGAATGATGAGTTTCTAGAAACATTTTAAAACTGGGGAAAGCTTTTGCATAAACTAAAGGGTAGTTTGGGTCACAATACCACTGGGTTCCACTACACTTTGAGTATCCTTTCTTGGATGAGGAGTTCAGAGGAAGGCTGAGGATTTTGTGATTGACAGATGAAATATGAAAAATCACCAGGGACAGAGACCAAAAGCTGGTTCCCTGTGTCATCTCAAGCAGAGTTGTTTGGACCTTATTTTTCACAACTGTTGAGATTCAAGAATTTAAATTTTCACTCAACTTCCTTCCAATCAGGTACTTCTGGGAATTGAAGTTCTGAGATATATACCAAATGAGAATTTGCATCCTTGTCAGTGGAACATAGCCCACTGGAAAAAAAAACACTGTTCAATACTCAGCATTGTTTAACAGGGAGAAAAAGTTAAATCTAGCAGTTTCTGCCAGTTGTTTCTGCCTTTGGGGAAAGAGCTTTCACCTGTTGCAGGTGTCTCCTTCTAAGTGGTTCCAGAAGGCAAGCAGGTGCAGAGAGGTGGTGGCACTTGCTTGGGGTGAAGTGTCATCCCCTCCTGGCAGTGCTAAGACTTCTCACACTCAGAGTGAGAATGAGAGAAGTGAAAAACCCAAACACAATTTAAGGATACTATTCTGCATTTATGCTCAATATTTGCAGCCATAGAGTTGGGATGATGTCCACAAAAGTATTGCTTTGAAACATTTTCTAATATCTAATTTATTCTTCTCCGATTCTGCTAAGCAGACAAGTTGGGGTGGTCTAGAGAAAAAAAATACACTCTAGCTAAAGCACTGCAGGCAAATGCTGAATGTTCTGTAAAACCATAAACAGTTTCTTGCCTGTAAATCTCCTCTCCCTGAGATTTCTCATCTTTCACTCCTCAGTTCCCAAGATACTAGAAATTCCTCCATTCTGTGGTTACCTGGAGTCTTCTCTTGGAAACAAGCACTGAACACATCATGAAGAAAACAAACAGTAAGAAAAAATCCCCTAAAAACAGCCCTTCAGCTTATTATTCCCTTATACTTCCTGTGCAGGCTCAAAGCCAAAGATACTCCAGCCACAGCTGAGATCAGTGGTAACTGTTGTTAGCTCTCAGTAGAAGAAAAATCTTCAACACTTCTCAAAGGTGTCATTTTTCCCCTGATAAAAACTAGAGGGGCAGCAAACAAGAGACCTCTTATCTCCTGCTTCATTGATTACTAATATCAGCAATAAGCTGAAAATGAAAATGGAGAGTCTCTTTGACCTGCTGGGGAAACCCTAGAAGAGGCATAAGGCTGCTGTCCCAGTTGTCACCTGGTTGCCATGGCTTGCAGGTGGGATGGCAGAAATGAAATCCCACACTGTGACAAACCTCGTGTCATCTGCCGTGGGCACGTGCTCTCCCAGGGCACTCTGTGGTGAACAGGCTGGGCAAAAGGCCTGAAATGCCTTTTGGAATATGAAGGAGGAGGATATTCCATTTCAGCCCTTGCAACTATTGAGGAGTTCCAGTGAAATGGTGGTTAAAGTTCTGTCAGGCCAAAATGTGCTGTGTTTATGGAGCTATTTGCCTCTAGCTGTCTTTGCAAAGGGCTAGGATGATACTTAGCATCCTTTTGACAGAGATCTCAAAGAGAGAAATAAAAACAAATTTCTATCTGGAACAGGCAAAGAGCAGGGAGGTTAAATGAACAATCCAGCCTCTCCCAGCAAGGCAATGGAAGAGTCAAAGCACAGAATCCAAGTCTACTGATGGTAGTCCTGTAACCTAAATTGGCATTTTCCTGTATTTCCAATGCTCTTTCTTGGAGAATTTTGTTCTGCCAATGTGTATTTGATGCAACCCCCTCTGGAAGCCCCTGCTGCATGAACTTGTACCCATGCACAGAGAAGATTCTTTCAGGAACAGCCTCTTCCTGAGGTCAGCAGTTACTGCCTTGTTTGGTTTGGGGCTCCTCCTGACTTTTAATTTAACCTGAAGGATTTGATTCAATCAGCAATAAACTGTTTTCCTTAAAAGAGCTAAACAAAACTTTGATGAGGCCCTTGTGCAATGGGAAGATTGATGAGATACATTACAGATTAGGTGTGGAGCGAAGCTGAAGGGCAAAAACTCTTTAAAAAGTTCAACAGAATTATGATTGGGGTTTCCGTGTGTATCCTTTCCCACTGCTCTCTCTCATACTTTAATACATATGTCTAACAACCTCAGTATCCTGGAAGAGGGAAATGGTAACCTCTCCCATGCTTTGCTCAGCTTCTCCTTGCCAACATCATCATGAAAGATGTTTCTCTGGCTGCCTGCAGTGAGCCCTCACATCAGTGCTTCACTGAGCCCCAGAACCATTGCTCCCACTGGGAACTGGGCAGATGGAAGCAATTCTGGAAGCAATTCAGACATTTTCTGCCTGCACCATGGGTAACTTAAACCTACAGCTGAACCAGGCAGTTATCCAGACCAAGAACCTAACAAGATTCAGAAAGGGATTAGAAATGCCTAGAGACAGCCCATCAGAGAAACCTAGCAAGCTGGCACCCAGGCCCTCTCCATGCTAACCCTACTGAGTCCCCAGCCTCAGCTCTGCCTGCTCAGCCCTGTGGTGGACCTGCACCCACAGCTGGGATGAAAGTGATGGGTCTGATGGCAAGAGCTGGATGATGGGCAAGGAAGGGAGGCTGTCCTGCAGGAATTCAGGAGTTGCCATGTGTCAGAGGTGGAAGCTCTCAGCTGATGGTCCAGACCTGAGTCCCTCACTTGAATTATGGATCATAGAATCTCAGAGTGGTTTGGGCTGGAAGGGACCTTACCAACTCATTCCAACCCCCCTGTGTGGGCAGGGACATCTCCCACTGGACCAGGTTGCTCCAAGCCCCATCCAACCAGCTTGTGTCAGTGTCTCACCACCTCATACTGAAGGATGTCTTCCAAATGTCTACCCTAAATCTACCCTCTCCCAGTTTAGTAACACTTACATCCTCACCAGTACTTGCTTCCTTACTCCCCAAAATCAGCAGTGGAGATGCTGCAGCCTCCCTAGGCAGGCAGCCTGTCCTAGGATTTAATATTACTGCTAGAAAGTGTTCTTAAGTTTCTAATGATAAACTGCTGAAAAACAAACTGAACTATGTGCTGATTTCTGATGGCAAACAATAAGCTGTAACGTGGGGAAATGGAGTAGGCTGCAAGCTCCTATGGTGTGGTCTTTGCAGGGTCCCTTGGGCCACCCAGGATGAGTCACCTCAGGCTGGAACAGCAGCGTAGGTGACCTTCAGACCCACTCTAATGTGGCAGTTCTGATGCTTCCATAAAAATAACAAGTTCACACCAACTGCCAGACAGCAGGTCAGTTTTTCCAGCTGATCCTCTGTCTTATTATGTAAGATACACTGCCTGATTTTTGCTCTCTGCTAACCTCTGCATAAATTAACCATTAAGGGTTAGAACAGAAATTATTACATAAAATTCAATTGGTGTCTGACTGATTTTTAATACATCATCATGTCTAGGTCAAAGTGCATTAATCTGCTTGGGCCTATTGAAAAAGATTTAATTAACAAACTCTATACAACCTAACAACATTCTAGAACAGGAGCTGTAGTCCAGGAGATGGGAGGGATGGGGAAAACTAAGCCTAAACTTCTCAACTTCAGCATCCACAAATGCTGTATTTAGGAAGGGTCACTATCCATTATTTCACCTACAAAGGAGGTTTTATCTTCTACATGGTTTCATCTCTTCTCCTCTTTGGCTACACACATGTTCCAAAGCTCTTGTTCGTGAAGCTCTAGTGACATGTGACACAGAGCAGGTGATCTGTACCTTCCCTTCCCCCAGAAGCATCACTACTGCAGTGTTTGGTGCTCAGGGTCACAAGCTGCCAGGCTTGGCAGAAATGCTGCCAGTTGAGAGCATCCAAGGTTTGAAGTTTGCGAAATAGCTGACACGCTGCTCTGTGACTTTGCCTGGGGCACACTTGGACAAGTGTAGTATCAGGGAGGGAAATGTCTTACACCACACAAATATTACAGGGTGGATCCACAAATTAATGCCCTGGGGAAAACTATGCCAATAAATGGGCTTCAGGCATTTGAAACTGCAAGAGACTCACAGAAAACCCCAGAGGTGGAAGGAGACACGTTAATTCAGCACTTAATCCAGCTCTGTAACACAGTCCACAGTCACATAATGCTGGATTTGAAGGCAGGATTTAGAAGATTGTGTTATATCACTAGGCAGGTTCATTGGAGGGCTACAGCTATGCCAGCCTTACACATCTGAGCAAACCACCTAAAGATCTCAGTGCACTACACATGCTCTTGCTCTACCACCACTGGCTCTAAAACCCTGTCTCAAGAACAGAGACACAAAATACCACAGTCAGAATCCACATGAGAGAGCTTCACACTCAGAAACATCTCCAGTGCATTCTATGAACACTTCACCCACCACAGCCTCTCAATGTGTTCAAGGAGATGCTGGACATATCCTGCTGTGCTTGAAAGACCAGGACCCTGTGACTGTGGACAACTGGCTCCATAGCGGACCTTCTAAGATGTGATGCTCTGGAAGAAAGAGTATGGGAGAAAATCAGAAGAAAAACATTCTATAAGATCTCAAAATGCATCTCATTCTATCTGAAGGGCTAAGGCTCCAACTAGGAAGACAATTTCAAAGCACTTGCTTAATCTTAGAGGGCACTGTGAGAGACTGGAGTACTTCCATGCACTAGAACAGTTATGATTTGATGATGATCAAAGGTATTTTTGGGCCCATACCTTCTTCACTGACTCTGTTTTCATGTAGCTGTTTTGCCAGCTATGGACAATCTGTTCAGAAACCTCAGGGAACATGAAATCTGGAGGTATATCAGCGTGTGAGCATCCACTCCAAAACCTCTGTGAAAATAACCTTCAGGAATGGCAATCAGCCAGAGATGCAGTTTGAAGCCATCTAAGATACAAATAAATATTCATAGTAGCTAAGGATTTTTGATTTAATGCCATTCTGCTCATGCAGTTAAATATTCAGATTTCCATGGCTTCTGTAGACTAAACATCATTTAAAAGAGAAATCCACACAGCACCACTTCAGTAGTGTTGCTGCTGCACAGTAGGGGTTGGGAGGAGGTGGAACAGAGTTGTTATTGTAATTTTGAAAGACTAAGATGAAATCTCTTTAATTCAAATGTCAACATCAGAAAGGAGGTGCAGAAAGACTAACACTTCCCAATGGACTCTGGATCACTGCTGCCTCATGGCAGGGGAAGGGATCCACCTGTACCCTACTGTCCAGCACCGTGCTCTGCTTTTACCCACAGGACTGTATTCCACTGGCAGGTGAAACATCACCTCTCACTTTATTTTGACATCTTTGCAATGAACAATCTAATCCAAAGCTGAGATTTACTCCTGTTACTCCTACCCACTGTGCAGCCTTCTCTGCGCTAAGGCAAATGTTTATGCGGTATAAACCCTGGGCTCACAGCTGAGTGTAAGTGACTCTGTAGTGATTATCACCTTCCTGAGGCTCAGTTTACACAAAAGATAGATAATTGAGCAGCAGATCTACATAACCACCCAGCTGGGTTAGAGCAGGGCCTTCCTCTCCAGCTGATGGAGAAGTGATAGCTCCGTCCTGTCTCCACCACAAACTGCAGTCCCAACACGGACAGAAGGGATCTCAGAAGAAGTTAATCAAAGGAAAGCAGAATGAAAGGAAAGCAGAATGAAAGAAAAGTATTTCCCTTTCTCTGCACACTCACAAGCAAAAGGATGACTGTGTTCTACAGCACGTTATTTGCCACTAACCACACCAGGGGACTCTCCCACACCAGCTGGATGCCTGCCAAGGCTCTAACTGAGGGACCCCTTGACTCACTTGGCTATGTCAGGGGCCTAATTCATATATGCTCCAGAACATCAACTCTGAATTTGTTTTCAACACACCTCCAGACTCCATGGAAGGAAATGAGCAAGATGGCAAATGGAATAGCTGTTTGGGTTTTTTTCTTCTTTCACAAAACAGCCATCAGTCTGCATTATCTCACTGCTCCTTATTTCTTCTGTGCCATACTTTCATTTCTTTATGTCTATGCAGACTGAACAGCTTGCACTTTCTCTCCCCTCTTGTGACTGTGGTTTCTGTAAAAGGTTAAGAAAGGAGGGCAACTCCTGGACAACTCTAGCTGTCACACCTCTGGCTGACCAAAAAGGAACAAGAGGAAAGCAGTGAGAAGAGCAACAACAGCCACATGGCAGTGACAGGCCAGGGTCTTTTTCACAATCTTCCAGTGGCCTTAAGCAAATCCCCTCCTTTACACATTGCTGTACATCTAACTAATGTTGAACTTGGGCAGGCTTCTGGCAAGACTTCCAAAGTACAAGGCTCACCTACCAACATACAGGTTTGAGGCATCAATTACTCTGGAATTCAAGGTGCTCAGTTCTCTCAGACATCAAATATAAATTTTAAAATGCAAATGAAGATAAATGTAAACAGAATCAGCACATTTAGGATCCCTAGTTAAGAAACTACCTTTAGTGTAAAAGCCTATCCATTCAGCTCATCAGCCTCTCTGTCCTTTAAAACACACTGGAGGTCACATCAGTCAATGCATTTATTCTCTTGTTTAACTTATACTTATCCTAGGCTGAGTTTTTGTATTATATTGACAAGTCTCACTCAAATGAGCATTCCTTGAAGACATTCAGCCCACAAGATTCACCTTTGTGAAGGAAACTATTTACAAATGAGGGCACAAGACTTTGTTAGAGTGGTTACTTCTTAGAAAAAGTTAACAGGATGGTAGGTGTATGTCACCCCTGCTGGAATTTCTCAGTGACTTCACTGCAACAAAGTTTTCAGGTGATCTCAGTGCTTCCCACCTCTGTTGGACTCTGTTGTGCCCAGAGTTTGCCAAAAGAGAAAACATAAATGCTGCACTGAAGGGCAAAGGAGAGCTTTACACCTGGTCCAAGGGCAGGGGGGCTAATTCAATCTTCCATCTCGTTTTAGCCAAAGTCCAAAGTGCTCATCACTATTTCTAATATCTTGCTTACCATTATCAACCTCTTACACTGCTCAGCCAGCCTGATGGTGTTCCCATAAACCAGAGAATCAGCTCTAACACAAGAATGGGTGGACAGGCAGATGGATTACATCACTGGCAACATGAGTTTTAAACTTCGATTGGCTTCCAAGGGAGCCCATTCCAATTATTCTCTTCCTGTGAGTCTGGAAGTGACTCATGCAAAGACAGTCAAGACCATCCCACTGAGCCTTCAGATTAAAAATAACAACAAGGTAAAAATTGGGAAATATTTAATCAGTGAAAAGCAATTCATCTTAAGCTATTGGAAAGGAAAATCACTTAAGGTACATCTGGCTGGAGAATTAATTTAACTTAGTCCAGAGGGCAAGCAGCCCAGCTTCCCAGGGGCTCCCCACAAGGAGCCTGCAGACCCCTTGGCCTTGAACCTTCCTGTCCTGCACCTGCCAGGCTCCCTGTGCCTTCCAGCCGGAGACAGGCAGCAGCACAGCATCCCGGTCCTCCCCACAGCCAGGCCCAAGCAGCACCCCTGGGCACAACCAGGTCTATTTTCCATAGAGCCAATACTCCCGGGAGACTCACACTAACCAGATCCCCCGGAACAGGAAGAGGGTTTGGGGTGGTTTGAAAGCACAGATTTAGCAACAATCAAGGAGCACTGAGAACTAACAAATAGCTCTCCCCAGTCCCTCCCAGTCTGCAGCCCCACATGGACCCCCTGGTTGGGCTTTGTTCCTGTGGCTGGCTGGCTGTGGGTTGGAGAAGCAGGTTGCAAGGAGCCTGCTCTTCCCTTTCGACCCAGGGCAGAGCTGTGCTTGGGCAGGCAAAGTAAAAAAGCAAAGGACAGACCTTCTCTCCGGCCTCTTCCGAGCTGGGGAGGCTGCGCTCGTCCTCCCGGCCGCGGCTGCCGGCGCGATGCTGCCGGGCCGGTCGCGGTGCTTTACCCACTCCACATTGATCTGCCTGCCGGGAGCCCCGTTTGTTGCTGGCTGTTTGTTGTGGTTTGGTTGTTTTTTTTTCCACTCCTCCTTCCACCCCTTCCTTTCAAGGAGGACAAAAAAGGAGTGGTGGTGGTGGTGGCGGTGGGGACCTCTCTCTTATTATTATTATTATAATATATTCTGGGGGCTTGTGGTTCCTGCAACCAGGCGGAAGTGAAACCCGTTTTCGCCCCCCTCCTCCTCCTCCTTCCGCGATGCTCCGGGGCTGGCTGCAGCCCGGCGGCGGGCGAGCGGCCCGGGGACTGCGGGCTGCGTACCGGGGGGTTGCACCGGCCCCGCAGCCCGGCCCCAGCTTCCCTCCAGCGGCAACGGCGTCCGGGCCACCCCGCTCCCGGTCCCCCGAACGGCAGAGGTTGTTTCGGAGGCAAGGGAAAAAAAAGGGGGGGGGAGAAATAATTTTCTTCACCGCCACTGGGAGGATGGAGCCCGCAGGCGGAGGGGGAGGGGGTGCGGAGAGGCGGCGGGAGCGGGACCCGCGTACCTGGGTACAGGGACACTGCGCACCCGCGGAGCCAGCGGCAGAGGGGGGCCCGGCGGCCCTGCAGGGTGAGGAGAGCCCGCTGAAGGTACGGGGTGGAGGAGCTGCCTGTGGTTGCTCCGGTGACGGCCAATTCGGGCTGGTGGTAGCACAAGAGGGAAAGCTCGAAAATGCCCTTAAATGCAGCAGGAGCCGCCAGCTCCGCAGTGACATCCTGTGGCACCGGGACACCACTGCTGGGGGCAGCTGAGCACTGGTACAAGTCACGCCTTGTCCCCTGGCTGGGGCAGGAGCCAGGGTCGGGGTGTTCGTGGAGAGATCTCCATGACTGTCAGTGGTGGTGTTTTATATCAGAGCTGCTGGTGCTGAAAGGGGACGGGCACTCGGGCGTTTGGAGAGCACTCTCTGCTCTGTCAACGTGCAGCATCTTCCACAGCACACCCTAGATCAGAGAGGGCTCAGCTCTACATACTGTAGCTGGCCTCCTGCCAGGACTGAGGAGCGAAGTGAGACACCAAAGGAACATCCAGCTAACTAAGGCAAATTGTAATGTCTTAATTCAGCATGTGTCATCATGTTGAAACACTTGCAGAGTATCTCCCCCCGGCCAAGAAGCAAAGGAGTAGCGATGCAGCAGTGAAACCCTCTCCCTCCCGAAGTCTTGAATTCTCTAGAGAATTCCCTGTGTCCCCTGCCCAGTCACACAGCACTGAGGTGCTCTGATGACCTGTGGCAGAAAAACAGAGAAAACTTCAAGAGAGCTAAGCACATGGATCAAAAGACCACAACCTGTCCATCAGCAGGAGGAAAGTGTGAAGCCAGCAATTAAGCATAGCTCAACTAACTGGATTCCAGCTTACAGGGGTGCCACTAGTAATGCAGATTTGGTGGTATCAGCCTAAATATAATCTCTGCAGCCCCTGGAAAACTTGGTAAGATCCATGCCACCATGTTTACAATGCTCACGTTGCCCAGATCAGAAAGATTAAGCTTAGTCTGGGCAGGCCTGAACACAGAGCAACTGAAACTCCTGATAATTGTTTCAAGGCATGTGGGTGCTGGTGGATGGGTTGGAAAAGGCTCTTCTGAAGAGTTACTCTATAGAAGTAACTCATGTGAGCTCAAAGATGATGCAGATGTTCACACGAGATGTCTAAGACCCTTTTTACTGAGGTCTCTGTTTTCCCCAGAAGCCACCTGCTCCCAGTTTCATGGGCAAAATCCTGTAAAATTCTGGTGCTGCCCATTCTTGTGGGAAAAGTGAAATGGTCAGTGATGATGACACCTATTTTGTTTGGTGGCAGGCTTTGGACCTGCTGTTCTGGATTCATCTCTATGCTCAGTTTCGTGTTAGACATTTCCTTCACACCCCAAAAACCATGGACTGCTTAGTCAGCTGCTCCATCTGTCCCACAGCCTTGAGACATCTGCAGCATCCGCACTGTGAGTGCACTCTCCCAGCTGAGACCGGCCAGAAGATTGCACCTCATCCTAAGGAGTGCACTCCTGGACACACTGATGCATGAATTTGTGTCTTGCAGCTTAACTACTGCAACTCTCTGTGCTTTGAAATAAACCACAGCTGGTATAAAACACAGCAGATGTCTGCCTAGGACGTGAGAGCAGCCTGGTGCTTTGCTCTCCCTAGTTTCTTCCTAAGTACAGACTTTGGTCTTCTTCTCTGATGTTAGAGCTTCTCATAATCATCTTTCATGGCCAGCTCCTGCTAGAGCACTGCAGCCCTTGACAAATAGGTAAGACAGGACTGTGGGAGTTTCATCTTTCCCAGGCAGTATTTGCACAATGAACTTACTTTACAAATAGCCCTGATCTCGATGCATTCAGAAGTAAACACAAAACTTCTCCATTTCTTCGCACAGAAACCCAGTCAAACAAATTCAAGCCCTATAAAGTAATCAAGCTCTTATGGGGTAGAAAGAAAGCAAGACAGAGAAGAAAACAGCTTTTTTCTATTTTAAAATACTTGGGAGGCACACCAGTCCCACAGTGATAGGAGCCATCTAAATATATAGAAAGACACAGTGAGATAAATGAATCCATCTGTTGTAATCTTCCAGTTTCATAAAACCAATGAAAAAAATCAAGCTTCACAAAACCACTAAAGCACTATTGAAACTATCAAGTTTTTAAATCTCTTCTCCATTGTGTATGATGTAGGAAACCAACCATCGCCTGTTGGATTCCTGAAATGAATGGAAAAGGAGCAAGACTCTGCTTGAAGTTGATGCAAACAGATCCACAATGTAATTAAAACAAATTGCCATTAACAAACTACTACAGACTATTACAAATCCCTCTTCACACCCCGCAACACATTTCTGATTTCCATGATGTGTCAGCACACACATCCATCACCACCCTCCCTCCAGCCCAGGGATCTCAAAGCATCTCCCAGGTGGTGCTTAAATGAAGCCCTACACCACCTCCATTGTTTCTCCACAGGGGAAAGTGACAGGCACAGAGATTTGCTTATTGACTAACAGCAAGAATTAAAATGCCCAGAAAGATGTAGGAGTCCTATTTGCACATGTGTCTTGCTCTTGCTACTAGACAGCACTTCCAGTAGCAGGCTGCTTGTAATTTAGGAAGTCTTTCTTTTGATGACTGCACTGAGTGATCCACTGATGGCTTTACAGCCAGAGAAGGGCAAAGAAACAGAGTTTTGCTTCATCCCAGTGAGTGATTCCTTTTCTCAGCTGTGTCTGAACAGCCACATGGCAGCTATGGACCTGCACTCATGAATATACTGTGCATTCACACCCTGCCAGGTGACAGGGATAGGAAACAGCCAAAGGTTTCCATACCTCAGGGAATTCTACAGAACACACACAAAGAGAGTCCCAATGTATCAGCCACCATCTCACAGGCTTGTTGGTGTGTGCTCTGAGACCCAGCAAAGCAGCCCAGCCTGGAAATAGGGACAACAAAGGGGCATTAGCCAGCAAGCTGTACCAGGCAAGTGGGATACCCTTGGAAGCATTTCCCATTAAATGTGTAAGCAGGTTCAGCTTCCTCCCTTCCCTATTCCTCCTCGACATGTGCACACCTTCCATCTCAGTGTGATTCCTGGTACCGTTTTGCTATGATCTTTCCCTGAGGAAACTGCTGTGTCCAGAGTGCAAGCAGAGGGCAGGAATCTGTGGAACAGGCAGTACAGGTGATTTGACTGCCTGGGTCCTGAAAAATGTCCTCAAGTACAGAGAGACCCTTTGGTAGCCTTAGCTACCGAAATACACATCCAACAACACAACCATCAAAAAGGCCCCAGCTGTACTACTCACTCCCTGTGTTCAGTTATTCTGCTCCTGAGAGAGAAGAGAAACCATGCAACACCCGGTTCCACAGCCCAGAATGCCAAGTCCTGCCCAGGGATTTTTGCACATCCAGAAGATTACACACTAAGCACAAGGCTACCTAGTGCCTATGGGCACCATGTGTGATAGAATGAAAGAGGGAGTTTGCAATAGCTGCTCACTGCAAAGAGATCATGTCTGGTTCACTATTCTAACATACACTTCTGTTTGCCTTTTTTTAGTCTGAGTTTTTCTTCTAGAGCCTGGTTATTGAGGTCTCAGTGTTATATTATCAGTATTTTATTAATAATATACTGTCAGCATGTATAAAAATTACCTATTTTCCCCTACAAATGCTACAATATGAAAAAACAATCTGCTGTTAATAAAACAGATGAAAATTCCCAAAGGAAATGAATGCTCTTAGAAACCACAAACTTGAAGTAAAGAACCAGTCTGCTGCATTTGAAATAATTATGGAAGAAAAATGACAAAGGCTGTTTCTCCTCAAAACTTGGCAATTTTCATAACATGCTACTGATATTCTTAATGAAAAATTGTGCTTTTAGCTGCCTCTTCTTTTACTTTGGCCAATGCTGTAGCCAAACATCTGCTTGTTAAGTTAGCAGAGTAAACTGATAGTAACTCATGAGTTTCTGGAGATCTCCACAGACATTTCCAAGAGAAGACCCTCTGTAAAATGGACTTAGGGGGGAAAAATACAAAGAAAAAGAAAAGTCCAGACAAAGCATCCATATGAATGTTCGGACAGGTTGGGCTCTTCTCCTAAAAAGCCTCCTTGGAGGATCTGGAACAAGTTTCCAGCTGGAAGGCATTCCAAGGCTCAGAGTGCAAGCTTCCCACTGAACATGCCTCTGAGACTGAAGGAAGCTGTAGAGCAAGAAAGGAGGGTGAAAGCAATGGTGAGGTAGCAGATTGTTCACTGCTCAAAGGATCCATTCCTTCCACTTCTGTCTTTTAGAGAGCAAGAGATGAAAATTAATCATGAATCTTGTAAGATATTCCGAGCTTGTTCTTGCTTACGTGTTGAGCTATGTGTATACTGGAAAAATTCTTAGGAGGCAATCCAGCTTCACCAAATATATCCCAACAAATGGAATCCTGTATATCCAGGATTTATGAGAGAAATCCCCAAAGAGCCTCATGTCCAAGCAGATACAATCCAGGCAATCATTAGCAAGTCTACTAGTTCCTTGCCTTCCACTGTCTCTCCATGCTGTGCCAGACTTTGGGACACTCCAGAAGCAGATACAAAAAGGCATCATTATGTAACCAGGCTTTAGCATCATTCCCACTGAATGCCCTTCCTTTCCTGTTGTTGACCCCCAGTTATCACACACCAGGCTGAGACAAAAAAATACTACTGGCAAAAACATAGTTCATTGACAGAATAATGATTTTTTAAAGATCTAAAAGAAGCCATACATATACATGCATAAACAAAGTAGTTTTACTGTCCTCAAAAGGCAATTACATTGGTTAGGCTGAGGAGTAGAAAATGATGACTCCTGACATTTTTAATGAGTTTCTTGCAGGCAAGTGACACAGCCCTGGAGACTGAATCCTCAGACTGTTCATTGACTATGGAAACACAGAGAAGAAGCACCAAGTTTCTCCAGAGCAGTGCCTGAAACCCAGGAATGCCTTTTCCCGTAGGCAGCGAGGAAGTGTGGGTGTCAAGACCTTAGGAAAATTCGTATGGTTTTGTTCTGTTTGTGTCTGTGACACACACATCTGCATAAATACACTCCAGGTTGTTTTCAGCTCCAATGGGAACTGAAGGTGTTGATTCTTTCCTTACAGTAGGGGCACATCAGACTGTGAGTTCAGCAGCATTGGTGTAAAAGTGAGGAAATCCCTGGGGTACAACTAATGTTGGGATCAAGTGCTGTACCTTTCAGTGTGTTCTGAAAAGAAACCACCTCTGACTACTCCTGGCTTGCTTTTTTCACACTCCACAAGTTATTGTACAACAGCAGGACATAACTCAAGACTTTGCATGCTCTGTCCTGCTCTTCACTGCAGGCAACAAAGACATTCACAACGTACGCAGGTAAATAATTGTGTCTTTCCTAAGCAATACCTCCTTAGCACCACTAAAGGGCAGTGTTTGCTAGATTTCTGCTAATAAGAATGACATCGTTGCTAGTTCAATTTTAATTAGCCTCCTTTTAGTGCTTGAAGTGTTTATTCTGTGTTATGTTTGTTTAATAAGTTACTTCTTCATGACACAGTGAATTACAGGCCCATGGATTGTAATGTCACTACCAACAGCAGGCTACATTAGTAGTAAAGCTACATAGTAGTAAAGGTAATTCCTCCTATCAACTCCCAGGCCCAGGATGGCTACTCTAAAATAACTGCTTTACAGTCAGGTCTCAGTAAAAAGACATAAACAGCTTTGAAAACCACATCACTTTTTGCATTTTTTTTTTTTTGTCAAAACACAGAATTTTTAACTGCAAAAACCTCTCTAAGTGTCTTCATGTGTGTTGGCAAATCAAATATTGTTAAATCTAAAAGCTGATGCTTTTTGATAGATACCAATCTGCTTCCATTTATATCAGAGACACTTCTGCCACCCACTTCACTCAGAGTGAATATCATATCTGCTGTATTCAGAGGCAGAACTTCACTAGCAGTCCCATTTCTTCAGGCACGTTTTTATGTTCTGGAAAATGGTTTAATCAACTTGAAAGACTCCACTAAGTAACCTTCTCTCAATCTGTGTTTTTGAAAAATTCTCTGAAAGTCCCACTCTCACCAGAAAGTAATTCATACAGTACAAGGCTGTGACTTATTTACAAAAGGCAAAGTTTATAGCAGAGGTACCTGGTTAATCTTACTTTCAGACTCATGCAGCTACAAACCATCCATGGAGCAGCTGTTACAGGGATAACATAAGACTGGACCAAGCCCAGTGCTGGGGGATTGGACTCTTCAGAGGTCCCTTCCAGCCCCTGACATTCTGTGACATTCCAACACCTTGCTTGGTGTCTCAGACTTTCAAAGACATCCAGATTTGTTGGCTACAAGATCAGCAGCTGTACAATCAAACTGATACTGTAACTGCACAACCAAAATCCAATCTCCCTGGCATCTCTTCAGTGAGATCAAGTACAAGGCCACATCAAATTAATAAATAACAATTAAAAAAAATATATATTAAAAAATTGTGAGTCTTGGGAACAGAGGGCTGTCCAAGTTCCATACTCTACTGAATAGTACATCTAACCTTATCTACACAGATAATCTGCTGCAATTAGCCCCTGCTGCTGCCAGCAAGAGAGAGTGGCATAGCCAAGGAACAGATACTTTTACTAACCACCACCTAAGCCTCCCCTGTAATTAACTGCAGAGCCCCAAAGATTTCTGCCTGATTAGCTGTTTCAGCTAATGAGAGACTCTGCCTGAATTACCTGCCATTCATGGCCTGGCCTTTGTGTTGCACAGAGCGGATCACAGGTGCAGAGCTCTGCTGCAGAAAGGACACAAAGAGCAAAAAGGGGCCCACGTACAAACTGTGCACAACTCCCCCGACTCCAGTCACACATATTGAATGTTTGGGATGGTTACACACATGGAAGCACAACCTAGCAGTTCCTGTATGGTCATTACCCAAGATATAAAATGTTTGGCTTTTAATTAAGATCTACAATATCAATGTCACAAAATGAGTCTGAAATTACAAGAGCAGGAGCTGATCTGATTGTAAAAAGCTCAGCTATTCAATTGAAGGCCAATGCTCGGTCATAACCAGAGAAAAGTTGAGGTCAGGAGTCCAAGTTCAGGAGTGGAGAAAATAAGAAGCTGAGGGAAACATAATATCCTCCAATAATCCTTGCAGGAGATATGATTTCAGCATGAAAGGATGCAGTCCAGCTTTAAAGTTTCCAAGCAGAAATCATTCTACTACAACTGCACTGTGAGATAAAAGCAGACATGTGATCTAGCAATACTGGCCTCTCTCACTGGTGTTTTTATTGGTGCTGCTCTCCATATTAAAGAAAACAAACACTCTGCTTTTAATATTGAAGATAACTCCAACAGGTCTGCTTTAGGGAACCTTTCTGTGTTAATCCATTTCTTGCAAGACAGTTAACCTTGTGTAAATCTGGAAGGTGGCCTGCAAAAGGAAAAGCAAGCAGAGAACTGGCTCTTATTTTTAAAACTTCTACCCAGAGTTTGAGGGGTTTTGTTTGGGTGGGTTTTTTTTGTTTTGTGTGGGGGTTTTTTTTTGGTTTTTGTTTTTTTTTTAAAATATCAGCTGCTTCTCCTTTTTCTTGTAAAGCACCACGGTAAAAGAATAAATAAGGCTGTGATCTCGTATGTTGTTCTCCCATTTCTTAACTGAGGGAGATCTGAATCCTTGCAAGACCTGAAATACTTGAAGGAAGACATAAATACATGAACATGCATGGTCATTTAATAGAAACATCTCTCAGTTGGGAGTACACCAAGCCAAAACTCAGGAGACAGGGTTTGTTGTAATTCTCCTCTGTGCCTGATGGGTACCTCCAGACAAAGCATTTCCTTTCACTGTGTCTCTGGTTTTCTGTTTCTAAAAAGATAACCTGAAATGTACACAAGTTTTCAAGGTCCTTCAGATAAGACAGGGCAGGATAATAGGCATGCCAGCCATGAAATCAGCAGGTGTGCTAAGGTATGACACTCCTCCCTGTCCAAAATGAGGCAAATCCATCTTGGCAGTGCATCATGTTAACACTGAGCTGCTGAAGTGCTCCCTTCTGCCTCTTCACAATGTGGATGGGTTCAAACAGAACAATAAATTCTATAAAGTGATCATTTTGCTCTCAGTGCAGTGGCAAGTGGTGCTTTCCTTGTGGTTAAACCATGCAGATACTGTTAAAGATTCCTTAAACCAGTCGGTACAAAACTGTTGAAGAACCAAAAAGCAATCCATAGCTGATGTTGGTGGGTTAAGTAAACAGAAATGGCATTTTCCTGTCTGCTTCCACTAGCCATGAATGTTGCCTGCAAACCATCCCACCATCAATCACTGATCTAGGATTTGTATTTCTGAATGCACACAAGAGAGTGGAGCCCTTTGATAAATCTGAAGGGAATTCTCCCCTCATCAAGTAAGAAGAGCACACTCACTGATAAAACACTTTTGTTCTTGATGTAATTCTGCTAACAGTTTGAATTATTGAACATTATAGAACAATGAACAGAGAACTAGAAAGTCTTGTGAAGAATAAAGGGTGCCACAGTGTCATCAGAAAAAAGGGGAAAAAAACCCATATTTGCTGAAAGAGAAGTTAGAGATATACCCCTTTCTCCTTTTGGTGTGTCAGCTGCTTATAGCCATGGACATCATCATTTACATCAACTCTCACTGATGAATACTGGGATGAGCTGGAGTGGGAGTTGGGATGCTGCTGACCTGATTGTGTGTGCAACCAAAGTAGGTCACACGTAACTTTGCAACATTAGTAACACCCAGATTCCAGCTTTCCACAATGTACTGCCAGGGGACAGAGTTTTTTACACTCTGTATTTGCCTATCATGATAACAACCTGGGGAGAAGGGAAAGACTTAAAAAATTGAAAAAAAGTGAGGAAACCATCTCCTCTTGATTTCAGAGTTCCACAGCTGCTGCCCCAAACCATCTCCTCCTACAGAAGGGAGACATTGGCCTTGGTAATAAGCCAGACATCAAAACCTTCCTAGGGAATTCCTCCTCCTGAGAGGCACACTCAGATCAGAAGAGGACAGGCTGTCTAAACACAGAGAGCCTCCTCTCCCTTGCTGGGTTATTTTCTTTCTCCCTAGGGGAGCTCCAGCCAGGGGAAACTCCAGCTTTAACAGAAGGTGGCTTGGTTTCCACCCTGTTTTTATAGCAAGAACAAGCTACAAAGGTACCCTTTTGATAATGTCCAGTTCTTCTAAGTCAAGTTCTCTGCAGTACTGAAGCATTTGACAGTTCTGTTTTTCACTGCAATTTTATCCAGTTACTCTATTTTGAACGTAGCTGGAACACTGGCACCTTAATCCAAGTGAGCTGATGTCAAACAGCAAAAGGCATTTCATGACTCTTGACCCTCTGCTCATTCCAAGGAAACACTGAGATCCTCACTCACAAACAAAATACTGTGTATGTTCAGCAAGTCAGAGCTGCAACACCAATGGTCATTAGAGACCAAGCCTGGGACAGGGACCCAAAGGATCACAAAAAAGGTCTCACCTCCCAGGTGCTGGGCTCCAGACAGGACAATTGTATCAGCATTAAAAAACATCAAAATTGGATTATAGTTGGAAACATGCTGGCAAAGTATTTGCAATGGATTCAGAATAGCTGGAGATTGGCCACATCCACATAATATTCCTAAAGCTGGCTAAAGTTTAACAGCAGTAAATTAGGAAACTTTGCCAACTCCAAAGCACTGCCTCAGACTTGGGCCAAAAATGATGCACTGGCACTCAAATGCTCCAGAAGGAATTTTCCTTTCTGCCAAACACTGTTGATCAGATAAGAAGAGCCAGGCTCTGGAGCACAGGGATAGGGATGCTGTTCTGGAGGAGGCTGGGCTATGGAAAAGAACCTTTGTGGCAAAACCTGAGGAAGTTACTATCAAAATACTACAAAACCTGCAGAGCTTTGTGTAGAGGGCAAAGGAGAGGGGCTGCTGGGGCATTTGTAAGTCTCAGCTGAAGAGCAGTCAAGACAGGGATGTTGCCCAAAATCTGCTTCTACTGAGCTCTCCTTACCCATCACTCAGTTTTCCTCACTGACAAATCTGCAGAAGAAAATAGGAAACTGAATTGTTTTGATAAGTAAAAATGATCCTTCCAGAGAGATATTTGGAGCATGATGAGGGGCAGGGGGAGGAGGGGAGGAGAGAGGAGGAATAAAAAAGGATAAAAGGGGAGACACAAGCCTTTGGCACCTATGACTTTTGTCAGATCTCAGCCCTTGTGCCCAGTGAGCAAAACTGTGAAATTTAGGTTTATCTCAGGAACTCAGTGAGGCTGCTTACATGTGACAGAGCTCCCCCAAGCAGTTACACATTGCCCTGTCTGGCCCACTGGGACCCCCCAAAACCACAACACTGTCACTCTGGAAGATATGCACAGCCTTGCAAGAACCCTTCCCTCTACTCCAGGATTATTCAATGTGGTATTTCAAAGACTGTCCCCATCTCTTAGAAGTGAAGGGTGGGGGGATCTGTCTGATTGTGTCTGTGACCCTGGCAACTCTTCACAAGCAGAGACAGCTGAGTCACTAATATTTAGAAAAATAACATAATTGACTGTATTCAGCCCTGTGGAGGACCCCCACTGAGTGCTCACAGTTCAACATTAGCAACTCAGCCATTTCTGGCAGCCTTTGTGAAGGGTTGCCAGGGCTGTAGATTCAATTAGATGACCTTTGAAAAACTGATTTCCACTGCAAATATCTTTAAAAAACTACATTAAATCCCCAACAAATACAGTGAAATTGGAGGAGACAGCCCCTGCTACCTCACTGAATGTCCCAAATCACCCTCCAGCCCCAGCTAGATGCCTTGCCTGGCTGCTATGCATACATGGGCTCTATTATCACCACTGCCTGATGTGATTTAGCACTATGCTGACTGCACTCTTTAAATCTGAGAATATGACAGTGTTGCTGTTTGTTGCAGCTTAGGATACAAAATGATGCTGAAAAGGTAAAAACATTTGCCTGCATCCATCATTCACAGGGCAGGGATGACTGTTCTTTTAGCACTACTTCTATATTGACAGACAGATTTTTCCTTTACCAGCCAATGAATTATTTTCATGCAAGAGGAACTAAAATGCCATGCTAGATGCACTGGTTTGTACTCCCCATGACAATACACTGCGGAAGGGCATTCCACTGAGCTGGAATATTAACTTCCTTCTGAGTAACCTATATTAGAAGTGATTAATGCATCACTAAGGCAACTAAAAATGAGATTTTTTAATTCTGCTTTATGTAGAGGGTTTTATGACAAGCCCTACAGTAAAGCAACCAACGTGGATATGTTTAATACTATCCTAATAAAATCACCTAACACTTCCATTACACCTTGGAATTCTTTCCCATAATGTATGAGACATTTCTAATTCAGCTTTTAAACATCCCAATTGTGTAAGTTTCTGACTATTTTCTCAGACTACAGGATTTCATTTCAGTCAACATATTCTGCCCTGGTAAACTGTGTTACTAGCAAAACTTTGTCTGGTTTTTTCCTACCCTGAGTAATTCTGCACCAAACTCTCACCTTTCTTGCACACATCACTATTTGAAGAAACGGAAAGAAAGAGAGCAATGCTGGATTCTCAAGATGTCCCTCCAGACAGAAGCTTAACAAAACATTGTTTTACAATAAAATATCCCATTGTTTGGGTGACAATAAGATACTAATTCAACAGCAAAAAAATTGTAACAGGATAAGAGCTATTAGGAAATTATCCATCAACTACCTTTGTCTCAAATGGTAATAAATGATGCAAAATATGACACTAAAGGCATTTAAAGAGAGGAAATTTTCTTTACATATAGTGTAAACTGGTACATGGAGCAGGGACACTGCATGGAGTTCAGTCTGGTTTTTTTTTTCTCAATGTTCCCTGCTGAGCAGTGCCACAATTAATCAAGCTTTCTAGGTTTTAGTTAATTGCTGGACCCCAATAAATTGGTTTGTACTGGCACTGGTCCAGGTCTGATAATTTCACAGCCTTGGAAACTGCTGCATGTTCACACAAGAACCTTGCAAGCAGGGAGCTGGGATAAAAAGAATAAAAGAAACTCTTGTTCTGTGAGGTTCCATTAATACTTAAAAAGCCAGCCCACTAGCAACAGTGTCTTCACTGTTTGTTTTTCTCCATGTGTTTTATACTGATGTTTTTAATGATGAAAGGAAATCCCCACCTTTCCTTATTTTGAACTTTTTTTCTGTAGAGTTTTTCTCAAAGAGCCATTTCTAATTCCACCAGTATCTTCTTGGATATTTCCACTGTTCCCATCCTCTGCTGAAAATTCATTGTGGCTTTTTGAGACAGCTCTGCTGTTTTTTCCCTCTCTATCTAATTTTGTGCAAAAGGATCACCATCTTCTGGTGAAGAAGAAGTTCAAGACTGGCTTTATGAACAAAAAAACATGGTCCCACATCCTGGCCTAACTCAGGGAGTGCCCCTCACAGGCAGTGGGATGCTGTGAGACAGAGGACAAGTGGCTTTTTTGGAACTGAGCAGGCTGGAGTCACAGTTTAGTCCAAGTCAAGACATTAGGGTCTGTCAGGAGTAAAATCACAATAGTGTTATCAATGTGAAAGGCAGGCCCACAGTTATTGGTTGTTTTACAACTGGGCTCAGTTGCACGGAGGACTTTGCCTCCTCAGCTCTCACTGGTAGCAATGGGATTTGCGAGGGCTCAGCCCCTGGCAGGCTCTGGCTCCATGCTGGCACACATTTGACTTTGTTCTCCCCAGAGAAGGCTCATTTGGCAAGTTCAGTTTTACTAATGGGTTTCAAAAGCACTCTCACACCAGCAAGTTTCTGAGCAGAAGAATTACATAATAGCCGAGGTGTTTGGTAACCTCCTTGTTATTGTCTTTGGCTGACCAAGGCGAGATCAGCAGCACTAATCAGGGCTTTATAAAAGTTTATTTGAATTGCAACCAGAGCCTCGTGCAGTCTGCCTTGACTCCTTCTGTCACACCTTGGAGGACAGGACTGACTGGGTTTATCTGCTTTATCTGTAAAGAAATGCCTCAGCCAGGGGATCTTTATCTCGGTATGAGTGATCTGCAAGATGTGGCACTGCTTGTACCTTCAGCCAGAGCAAGTCACTGGGATTCTCTGAAACTCCTGCAAATTTCTACCAAATGTGATTCCAGCCACCAATTCCAATGGCAGGGATGAAAGGCTGCTGTTTTCATGGAAGTATACCTACCACTTGCTGCTCTTTTCAAATACAGTAGGAAAAAAAACAATGGTCCTGAAAAAAAACACAAAGGTAAAGCTCCTTCCAGAACTCTGAAAAAAACCACTTATAAGGATTGTTTGATGCTGCTTTTCACTTTCTGACACAGCCACCAAGATGCTATTGCATGCTACATAGCAGGGCACTTGGGGAGAAGTGGTGACTGTGTGTTGTGCAGGATTCCCACTCACAGAGTGCTCTCCATACAAGAGTTCTAGATGAGGGTTCAGACTAAAGATCTGGACTCTAGGTGAGGGTTCAGACTAAAGATCTGGACTAAATATCTCAAGGAAAAAAATGTCCCTTACATTTTCCTTAAATATTTGGCATTAACTAGGGATTTAGAGCTCTTATTTTCAACCACTTTGCTGATGTTATGTCTCCAAGATCCATTACATTTCAGTACAAGATTATATCATGCATAAGGCTTCATTACTACCATTAATACTAGGAAAAGACAAAAAGCCAAGTCTAGCATGGCTAAATAATTACATTTTTTTAAAAAAATGTAAATTAGATGGCTAAACATACAGAGGGGATACATTAGAAATCACTGGTTTCTGTCAAAAAATTCAATGCCCTTACAGTAAGGTGTACCTGGTCAAGAATTTCTGAATTGGAAACAATCTGGATGAGAAGGTACAAGGAAAGACAGGACAGACAGGAAAACTTTCTGGGAATGTCACAAAAATCAGCCCCCTCACAATTTCATTGTAGGTTGTGTTGATTCTTTGTGCTCTTTTGAAAGTTTGAGTAGTAACTGCTTCTAGGTACCTTGGTGATTACACCTCACTATTTCACTCTCAGTAAACCACTGAGCACTTCAGCAGGGTGCAGCTCATGCAGCTCAAGAATACACAAAAAATTCTGAATTCCTACAGTTGTCTTGCAGATTTTGACATTACAGGTATGAAAGAGAATGATAGGATCATAATTACAGCTCCACACACACTGTGGTGGTGATAGGTATTTTATAAATGTCTGGAATGGATTGGACTGCCTGGATTGGATTAGAAGCAGCTGCTGATGACCACTTTGAAAATCAATGCAAAATTCAGGAGGGCCTCACAGCTGAGTGCCTGTGTATCTATTCTATACCTATATATCAATATTCTCTACACCCCACTTCAATTTTTCTAGGACTGAATGGCAAAACTTGTGGTTCCCTTCTCCTGCATTCTCATGTTTGCTCCCGGAAGCTCTTGCAACTCTTTTCTTACCTGTGTATTTAGAAGTAAGATTTAGTGCCATGTATTTTATTTGCATTTTTTGACAGAACAAGAGAAGATTTTCAGCTACACTTCAGTGTCAGCTGAAAATGTCCACATCTAGGTAATGAGAAACTGGGCTGCAATTTGACATTGTATGTAAAAATGTTGTTGTTTAGCAAACTGCATTGTGAGCTCAGAGTCACAATGTCCATCTCTCACACCACATAAGTAAACTCATTTCTAGTGCTAGAGAATGGAAATCTCTCTTTGGATGAAGTCACTGCTACAGAATGAACAGGAGGGTGGAGAATGCTCATGATCATCCTATGCCATAATCACAAAATCATGCACATCTGAAGCCCTTTTTGTTTAACAGTATACGTGAAGACTGCTTGATGAACATCCAGATTGTATTCTCAGTATGATAGCTGGAGGGCTGATCCAAACCACAAAAAGTAATTTAGAGATTTTTATAAAATCCTGGGAATAATATTTAGCATCTTAGGATACATTTTTCCAAATGGCTCCACTGAATTTATAGGAATGCAAAAAACAAGGAATTCATTAGTGTAAGAACTTATTTTCATACTTTTTCAGAAGTGAAAATTTGACCATATTTAATAATTTTTTCTTGAAAGCAAAGGACAAAAAAAAAAAAGACAGGGAGGCAAATGAAAGTTGTGTCATGTGTCTAACATCTCTCAAAGCTCGGTGTCTGCTCCAATTAAGAAAACTCCACATGGTGTACAAACGTGTTAGCATTGGCAAAAATCTTTTATCCTGGTTTGTTGTGGGGTTTTTTTTCCTCACAAGAACTGAGAAATAACAGCAGGATCCCTACATACTGCTCAGACACTGGGAGGCACAGCACAAGGAGATGGCCTTCCACTGGCAATGTCAGTTCATTAGCTGCTTTACCTCCATCATCTCTAAAGAGAATTTAATTGCTAAATCTGTGTTCTTAAAAACCTACAGCATCCCTGACTCTCTAATGCCCACGACTGGGAGCAATTTTTTCCTCCCCAGACACCAGGATGCAGATCATATTCAAGCAGTGAGTTCTGCTTGGCAGCATGAGGGGTAACAACTATGTACTTGATGCTTCTCTGGAGCTCTCCATGTCCCACGTGTGCAGCAGCCCTGAATTTTCCGAACTGCAGGAACAACCCACTGCAAGAGCACAGAGCAAGGTGTGTGCTAAATCCTCTCAGTGCTCTGGTCTATGGGGAATGAGGTAAAACTCCCTAGCATGGGGCTGTACCAGCTGCAAGACAAGGCAAAGCAGAATGGGCTGTGGCAAGACATGAAGAGTGCTGGCTTCTAATTGAGCAGAGGGACAGCTTGGACATGGGTGCAACACTACCAGGATCCCGTGGTGCTGCCAAACCCTGCCAACTCAGCAAAGATCACTCAGCAAATTTTCATTCATGCCCAATGTCCAGCATGTGTCACATTATCCTTTGACCTAACAACCCTAACACTTGATGTGACACCATGCTGTGTGAAGATGTATGAGAAGAAAGAGGCAGCCTTGGTGTGTGACCAAGAAAGAACCAGATCCTGACACTTTTAAACTGAAACCTCACTCCAAGTCCTCGGGAACATCCCAGAAACTGATGAACAGTGCAGTCAGAGTAACAGGATCAGGACTAGGAATAGGATGAGGGTAGTCTGCCCTTGAAAGGCTGAGTTTCCATCACATGCCCATTCAGTAAGTCCCAAGCTCTCACCTTAGACCGGGGCTGTTTCAGCCAATTCTCCACAATCTAAGACTTCCAAAGAGTGAGAAAATTACTCCACTTTCTATATTTCTATGTTCAGCAAAGGTCTTACACCTGAACTAGTATATCTAGAGATTGTCAGACACCATCATCTTCTGAAACAGTCTTACAGAATGCAGTGGAAAATGCTGACATCTATAGCAACCTTCCCAAGGCACTCTTGAGACCAAATAAGGAATTACTTCTCAAAGAATCTCTCCACAAAAGAATTCAGGTCACAGAGTCTATAGAAAATAATTCATTTCTCATTACTACTACACTGACTACATGTAAAGAGTACTGCAACAATTAGTGCTGTCTTTGTTTATACACACTGGATTTTGTCTCAGCACAGAGAAGAAAATACCTGTGGTGAATGCTGCCTGGAGGAAGTCAGACAGAGCTGGGTGGCTGTGGTGGGGAAGCTCTTCTGGAAGATGTCTACACAGCAAAGCTGAGCTCTGCACAGACCCAAAGCTACACCTACCAAAGTCATTCAGGTTCTGCATTGGTGAGGCCGCACCTGGAGTACTGTGTCCAGTTCTGGGCCCCTCAGTTCAAGAAGGACAGGGAAGTGCTTGAAAGAGTCCAGCGCAGAGCTACTAAGATGATGAAGGGAGTGGAACATCTCCCTTATGAGGAAAGGCTGAGGGAGCTGGGTCTCTTTAGTTTGGAGAAAAGGAGACTGAGGGGTGACCTCATCAATGTTTTCAAATATGTAAGGGGTGAGTGTCAGGGAGATGGAGTTAGGCTCTTCTCAGTGGTGACCAGTGATAGGACAAGGGGTAATGGGTGTAAATTGGAGCACAGGAGGTTCAAGTTGAATATTCGAAAACATTTTTTTCCTGTAAGGGTGACAGAGCCCTGGAACAGGCTGCCCAGGGGGGTCGTGGAGTCTCCTTCACTGGAGACATTCAAAACCCCCCTGGACACGTTCCTATGCGAAGTGCTCTAGGTGGCCCTGCTCTGGCAGGGGGGGTTGGACTAGATGATCTTTCGAGGTCCCTTCCAACCCCAAGGATTCTATGATTCTATGAAAATCAAATTATCAAGCCTGCCTAAAAGGGTCTGTGGATTCCTACAGATTTGCAACCTCTTGTCTTTACTAGACAGAATTACAAATTGTGTATTTGGTTATGAGAAACACTAAAGAGAACAGTTACTTGCATTTCCCAAGATGTTTAGTCTTCTGAAAATGACACCATAGGTTTGTTGACTTTGGCCACCCTTATCCATAAAGAGAACGCAGTTTCTGATCAATAACATCTACAATGGAACAAAACCCTCTCAGAGTAGAGACCCAGCACAGAACCTGACCTTCATCCAACCATACAGGATTTCCAAAAATAAAAATATTTTACTGAAATTTGGACAGCCCATGCAACGCTCCTTTTCTATAAATAAATGTAATTTAAATTATGTTATTAAGGGAATTTTAATAGCTCATAAACTTCTCTGAAATCTGATGTCATATCAGTTTAGCCCAAACACTGTAGGGAATGGACCAAATTTGGATGCAAAACTATCACATGTGGAGTCACCAGCACAACTACAGCCTCCTGTAAGGACAGCAGGACAAAAGGACAAAGCTTAACTTGCAATGACTGCACTAAATCCAAGAAACATCCCTGATGATGCAATCTAGTTTAAATTTAGAGCTATCAAGGGATATACCCAACCAACTGCATCTTACTTGAGGATTCCTGTAACAAGCTCCTGTCACAGTATGATCTTTTTTTCACCTTTGGTGTTACACCCTTCACTTCAATGCTTCCTTGTGGTTCTGAACTCAGTTTCTGAGACAGGACCAGTGGCACATGTGAATTTATACTAGGGTAAGATTTACTACTACTCCCACACCAAATACGCTCCCAAACAGCCAAAGGCAGCTCCTAGGAAAGTCCCTCCACTCCATGTCAATGTCTGTGGGAAGACACTGGTTTTGGCTTTTGCTCTTTGCAGAATGCAACAGGGACATTTCAGTCACAGATCTGAGGGTATATGTTACTCATGAGCAGTTTATCTCACAGGCTGAGCCTGCACACTTTAACCCAGCACAACATCTACACATTACTACAGCTGCACAATTTAGAAGCATGTGTGTACACGCTCCACTCTTCCCTCTGTGAGCAGGGATATTCCTCTGCAGGACCAGTGCTTGCACAACTCAGATTTGCTGCCTTCAAGTGCAAGTTACTATCATCTTTCTGATT
Organism: Calypte anna; assembly: GCF_003957555.1. Taxonomy (NCBI): domain Eukaryota; kingdom Metazoa; phylum Chordata; class Aves; order Apodiformes; family Trochilidae; genus Calypte; species Calypte anna. Next base: position 15,648,513 of record NC_044247.1, on the reverse strand, counting down.
CAGAGTTACTATTTGTTTTTCCAGTTGCCCATCCCTGTTTCCCACAGTGAAACAGTATCAGCTCGCTGCAGTAGGTGCCACATTCAGGACTGGGAGATTTAAGTGATGATTTTTCCTCAGGAACAGGGATTAGTGCCTGTGCACAGCAAGGCAAAGCGTGCAAGAGATAGAAGTAGGCATGGAGCAGTTTCTTTCCCTTTTTTTCCCCCTCCCCATATCAAGAGTTATAAAATCACATTTTACTAATACTGCCCTGGTTACTCATGAAGCCACACTACAAAACCCTTAGTAAGTCAACTGTTCTTTACTCATACAAGTATAGGGTTTCACTATACACTGTATTTTCAGTATTTTGCCCAGCATAGTTAAAATGGAAAAAATGAAAGTTCTGCTCAATTTTCAGCCTTCTGAAAATATCTACCAAGCCTGGGAGGTGTATGACCTCCCAGCAGTGCTCCTCAAACACCCTGGTCCCAAACTAGGGGAAATAGGTTGTAATTTGTTTCTCCACATGATGTCTTTTCATACCTCATCCTTTTTCTCAGATCATTTGTCAAGGGTTCACTGATCTCTTCTTATTAGTTACAAGGACTACAAGAAGAGAGAAAAAGAATGTTTGACCAAGCATATAATGTCATGAGTCATGGGTTTAATTTAGTTCCACCAGAATCTCAATGTGACCTTGAAACCTTCTAACACAATAAATCAGACCAGAGGGTATCAGCAGAGGGTGTCTGACAAATCCCAATGGACGCTAACTCCATCGGCTCTGCTCTGGAGGGCACCCCGCGTGTGAAAAGCCCATTAAAGAGCCAACTCGGTGCCGAGTCCCGTCTCTCAGAAAGCCGCCTGCGGGGCGCGGTTGCCCAGCAGGGAGCTATGGCCGGAGCCGGTGCCGTTCCCCCTCTCAGCCCTGCCTGAGCGCACCGGAGCAAGGTCCCGCCCGCCCGGGTGTGGGTCCCGCAGGTGGTTCCCACACAGGGAAGGGGAACCGGGGGGGCGTGCGCTGAGCCCCGTGCTCTGGCAGACGGCTCCCGCACCCCACTCCCCCCCTCGCGTCCCTCCGGCCCCCCGGAGCAAACTCCACCCCGGGCCGTGTCAGTCACGCTGCTGTGCCGGGCGGCAGGAGCGGTACGCGGGAGAGGAGGGGGCAGGGGCGGGAGGCGGATCGGGGCTCCTCCGCTCCTCCACTCCTCCTCCCGCCGCTCCAGTGCCGGCGGGGCTGCGGGGCAGGACCCGCCGCCGAGCATCCTCCGGCTGCGGGGCCTGGCAGCGCTTCCCGCTGGGGCAGAAGGCAGTGGCAGGTGTCCCGGTACTGTCCGGAACGCCCGTCCTACGGCGGCCCCGCAGCTCGGGTTTAGCGGATTCCGCCCTCCCCGCTCCCGTCCATCAGTCGGGGGCTGCCGGTGGCCGTAGGACCCGTCGGTCCCCTGCTTGTCCCCTCAGCATCGCCATAGCGGGAGCGAAGGCAACAGCTAAAAACACGGGCGAGCGGCGGGAGAAGAAGATGGCAACGTGACGGGGAAGCAGAGCCGCCTGGCCGGAGCCCTCCCGTATCCCGGCGGAACGGAGCCGCTATTCGCAGGCAGCCTCCAGGGCCCGCGGCGGAGCGGAGCGGCCTCCAGCCCTGCCCCAGGTGAGCTTCCCTTCCCTTTTTCTCTTCCCAGCCCTTCCCGGGACCCCGGGGAAGCCTCAATCCCGCTGGCCCGGGTGTCAGCACTGCCCCGGAGCCGGGCTGTCGGCACCGGCTGCCCCGCGGGTTTACCCGACGACTCCCGGGCTTTCGGTCCGGCTCGTTTTCCCCTGCCGATGGCGGGGACCGGCCGTCCCCCTACCATCCCCCTCGGTGGCACCGCGGGCACCTGGCCGGGCTCCGCTCCGGGGCTCCCCGACGGCAGCTCGTCCTCCGCCGAAACTTCCTCGGGGGCCCCGGGCGGGGCTCGGGGTGCTGCCGGGTTGGGTGCCCCCGGGGCGGAGCGGGACGGGCCAGCAGCCTCCGGCCGCGGCTCGCTTGGAGATTCGCCTGCTTAAAAGCAAACCCCCCGACGGTAAAAGGCGCAGGCTCGCAGCAAGGAGTAAAAGCCTTGGGGAGAGAGGAGGGAGATGCGTGTTGTTGTAGTTACTCAGCCGGGTTCTGTGGAGGGCGAGGCGTTAAAAACAGAGCCATGTGGCTTGTTGCAGGGACTTACTCATATCAAGAAGTGAATCGTTTTCATTGTTTCTGCTAAGCAGAAAACACACCAATAATTAACAGGTTAATCCTAACTGAGATTATTTAAATGCAGGAATATTTTTAAGCCGTTGCCCTTTGGGGAAATAAAGGGAGTGTGCTAATAGTGAAAAGTATGTGTATATATTTGGAGTAACAACAATACAGAAATTAAAGAGAATTAAGAAAGACATCAAAAGTCCCCATCCCATTTCTGTTTTTAACTCCTCCATTTCACATCGCTGTGCAGCAGTTTGGAGCATAAGCAGTTTAAGTTTTAAAATGTTCTTCCTTTGGAAGACCTGACATTTAAATGGATGGATTTCTGAGCCTTTTGGTTTGAGCTGCCCAATCTAGCTAACAGGTAAAGGGCTGCACAAAGGCTAATTGTGCTCCATTTATAAATATTGTTTGTTTAAGCAACCCCCCAGAAGGTCAGAGTATTTAAACATTCACTCTTCTGCTTGTCCCAGTGATCTGCTACTGTTGCTCTCCACGCATGCACGTTGTCTTGGGACTAAATTACAAGGTTTTAATTTTACAAGTTTTTAAAAGGTTGTTTGGCTTTAAAATGTCCTATGTGATTTGAACACATTGAAAGGAAAAAATGACTTAAACTTTTCTCCTGAAATGGGAATATTATGCTCAGCTTCCAAAATAAATGGAAAGGTCTCTTTTGTTGCTGCACAGGGAGTGTGCTTTATAACAGTGTTGGGGTTTTTGTAATGTTTTCAGATGCAATTTGCATTATTTGCATGAGCTTACTGAGCACAGCCGAGTAGTGGCATAAATTTCCTTAGTTAAGGACCATGTCCATTTGTTGTGGTTTGGGACTGTAGAGAACCCTTAAACAGTAAAGGCAATAAAAACATGCTGCTAAAACCACATCACCCCCCCTTTGTTACAGCATCCTACATCTCAACAGTCTTAGTAGGAAGATTTGTTGTTTAAGTGCTTGTTAACCTACTGGTTACTTAATTTCTTCCAAGTTATCCACCACTGAATCTTGAGTATACAACAAATACAGGTTATCATTTCTGTTCTGGTGAAGCTGAAATGTATTCATGTACAGTTCCATTATTTTCATGAAATATGAAGAGGTCAAATTAATTTACAAAGCAGATAGTTTTACTAAAGTTAAAAAAAAAATCAGTATTGGAAAAATAAACAAAGTGTGACTCCACATCAAGACTCTTAAAAGCAAACCCAAATTTTCCAACACTGTAAATTATGGACAGATTGCAAAAGATTACTTTTTGCAATGAATTCTGATATATAGTAAAACATCAACATATTTTTCAATTTAGAGAAAACTGGCTACCCAAAAAAAAACCTTCTACTTCAATTATTTTAACTCCTGGGTTTTAAAAAAAAAAACAAAACCTTCTACTTCAAATATTTTAACTACTGGGTTTTTTTCTTGTAAAATATCTCACCTTCTAAAAACCAGAAAAACATAAACAGAATGGCACACAGCAAGTAGGATACCACCTCTGCACAACACAAAGAATGCATTAAGCTTTGCTTTATATGCAAGATTTTGACACTGAAAATCTACAAAAACACCAATTCCCCCATCCTGCGTTCAGATATCAAGGCAGTGGAGGGGTTAACTCTAGAAAAATTAATTATACAGAATCCCAGAACAATGGTAATTGGGGGAGGGGAGGAGTGGGGAATTCAATAGAGGTGGAAGCCTATTAGATGCCATGAGGCAAACTCCCATTGACTCAGCATGGTCAGCCCCCCCCCCCAGCCTGGATTTCCCCAGTGCAGGGACAGAAACCCAGGGATGCCCAAGGTTAACTTCATGATGAAGCAAACGTGGCACAACTGACACTTGGATTTCCTACATTACACCAAAAAAGGTTGCACTGCAAGAAAATCTCCAAAATTAGTTTCTTGTGAAAGAGAACTTTAAGAATTTAGATTGTTTACTTGATGTATTTCTCTGATTTGGAATAAAATAAGGACTTCAGTAGAAGTAATAAAGTTTTCAGCTTTTGTGAATGGGAATTTTTCAAAATTGAAATGACCTGAAGCTAGAGCTCTTCCCAGGAAATGAAGATCCACAATTTTTCCTTTCTGGCAGTTTAAGATTTTTCTGTGCTGGATGAGACAATATCAGAGATTTTAAGTATTTTACAGGAATTCAGTTTAATTTATTAATCCTCTTTTCCCAACAGCTCAACATTTTCTGCTTTGGATGCTCTTTCTTTTCCTTTTGTCAACAAAGATGAGAAAAAAGTGGATATTGGAAGATTTGCATTTTATCTTTTTTGGTGTGCTCTGTCTCCTTTTCATAGATGGAGGTAAACTAGAACAAGTAAAACGTAAGTAGAATTCAAACACAGCTGTCACATTCACCCAGATTTCACATTTTCCTCCTATTCCATGGGATTTAGAAAAAATCTTCAAACTAGAATGTGCTGAACTGTAGGACTGTGCTCAAAACCTTCTAACATTCTTCCTCCTTCTAATCCTACATTTGGTAGAATCAGGTCACACCCACAGTTGGGGCACATTTTCCTAAAGCTGTACAGGTTTCATTGCATCATAAAGAACATAACACATCAACTGGGGAATCTGTTTTATTTCAAATATCCTGAATCAAGAGAGTGCTTAATTCCATTTTAGTGACCTCTGTAAACATCTGATGGATTATCTGGATTTTGTCCCATGTGTAAGACTATTGTACTGAAGTTTTCAGCTAGTGTGAAGCTCGTCCAAGGCCTTTCTGTTGTGTTCCAAAAACAACCTCATATGAACTGCATTAGATACATCCTTTGAGAAAATTAAAGAGTCAAAAGCACTGTCAAAAACTTGATGAGAAGAACTGAAAAAACATACAAACAAAACAAGGGAAATATTTCAACAAAGCCTGTCACCCGTGGGAGATGTTAACACATTTCAGAAAGCATGGCAAGGAGGAATAACAACCCAAATAAATCTGGGAGTCACTGACTATGACAGGGTTTGTTACCAGCTCTCTGGAATGCTCTCCCCACCTGCACAGGCTGGGTTTTAGCCTTTTTCTTACAAGCAATATTGTTTGTCCTTGAGAAGGAGTTAAAATTTTCAGCCTCAGTATCAGCAGCTTCTGCTTCTAATAGGGTAGATTACCAAAAAAAAAAAAAGAAAAGAAAAAGCTGAATGAGTTCAACAAAGGCCCAACTTCTCCACAGAATTTACAGGAAAACAATGTTCAGTTTTCCCTGATCTTTCAAGTAAAGCGCAGTGTGAGAAGCTACAACCTCCACTTCAGCCATCTGCTTTTTCAGATCCTGCATATCATTTCTCATGGCTTTGTGTGAAGTGAAAGCAGGTAATTTCACAGTTGCTACTAATGATCCCTTCTTCTAGCCCAGTAAATATGAAGAATGTCCCTTGTTTGGTTTATCACTTGGAAGACAGGTATTTTGTCAGATACCTTGAAGTACTGAGGGTGATGAACTGAGCTGAATTTGGACATCATTAAGATAAGAGGAAGGAATTACCTCAGGGAAGCACAGAACACCCTTTTACTGAAGAATTGGAGTGTTCCATGCGAAACCATAATGTGGCTGGAAAAAACAGGGCAGCAGTGTTTGATGGGTAGACAGCTATCTGCAAAACTGCAGCTGCAAGAGTAGAAGTTCTCAAAATGAACAGATCTTAAAATATTTTGAATGCTGCTGCATATATAATTCAGCAAAAATTGTTCTGAAACACTAGGACAAACTTACAGGTTCTTAAAATACAGATATAATGAACATAGAGTGTAAATACAATGCATTCATCTTCCTTCTGTAGTCCCCCTGTTCAGAATCTCTCCTGTACAACCTGGGATTTCTCGAGTTAAAACAATTGCTTTGGTTTTGTAGTGAAAAGTTTCTGTTTCCTACAAACCTTTCTGAGCAATCAAGCACTTTAATTTTTGTTACCTAGCGAGGATCTTAGCCTGTGTTTTGCAGGTGAAAGAAGAAACCTGCCCTGTACAAAAGCCATTTTGCCAGCTCTTTCAGGAGCTGCAGTTTTGGAAAGATGGGAGACCACATCATTTGGTTTGGTCTGGGAGGTTAGAAACAGCAGCACATGAAATAAAGGGCATTTCTGCTGTGTGATTTTCCAGGGGAAGGAAAAATACAGAAAACACTACACATGTGAAAAACACTTTCTAAGTGCAGACTGGGAACATTCATTCACTACTCTTTTAATTCTTTCCTGTTTTACAGATTCAGATACCTACTGTGTCTTTCAAGATAAGAAGTATCGTGTAGGAGAAAGATGGCATCCTTATCTGGAGCCCTATGGCCTTGTTTACTGTGTTAATTGTCTTTGCTCAGAGGTAGGACTGATGAGTTACTGATCCTACAACTACTTCTCTCTTCATTGACCAGAACCCTTGCTGTTGTATCTACAGAGTGACAAAGCCCAAACTTGTTTTCATTCATGAGTTCTGGTCAGGAAACAGAGGCAGGTGGCATTAGCAAAGGGAAAATCTTAACAGAGAAGGGCAGAACTGGCAAAAAATACTTGCACGGGGTAGACAAAACAGTTTGTAATTAGCCAGAAGCTTTGTCAATGCTGAGCATTATATCTTGAATAACTGAAGGCCGGTACCTAAATTTAGTCCTCACAATTTCATCAGTGGGGATGATTATGCTGAACTGGCATTTGTAGTGTTCTGATCCATGGACAGTGCTCACATCTGCAGAGACACTGCCACAGTCACAGCATCTACTGCCCTAAAGTGCTGAAGGAACAGGCTTGGATATTGCCATTTGTAAAAATAGGTGAAAGAAGAATGAGATGATGAAAAATGAGAAAAGGGGAGAGAATTGGACAGGATGAAAAAGGACAGGTCCTTGGCTACCATCAATAGGGAGACACAGCAATCATGGATCTCCCAAGTGTGTCGGATGCAGCTTTGGGGGACAGGAGAATGAGGGCAGAATGTGTCCCTTGGAGTACCTTAAAATTACTACCCAATAAGGGATCTTAATCACTAACACACGAGACACTCCAGATGCTAGGTTTTGTCTGCTGTATTGAATACAGAATAAAGTTTTCTTGGCTATTTTCCCCCCTGCAATTGTAAAATATTGGGCCCCTGTGCAGCATTTGCTCTGAGGGATCTGCTACTACAATTTAGTGAAGAGACACACAAACAGTAGTCCCACAAGCTTGGCTGCATCTCAGATCTGTGTAGCAGAATGGATCTGTAAGAGGAAAGGCAATGTAGTACAAAGAAAAGTCCTTGGTTATAGCAAAAGAGTTTCCACTCACTTTTGCTGAGCTCTATGCAAAGCTGAAAATTGCCTTTGAGCCAGCGTGTGGTAACAGACATTGAATTGCTGGAAGGCTGTGACTTGAGTGGGAGCTGAAATCCAGTGGAAACCCTAGAGATCTGGGTACAAATTATTGGTCCATGATTTTTAGGAAGATGTGAGGCTGGAGGGATGGGAAAGGGCACGATCTGCTGCTTTACAGAGAACAGCATTGCTGTGGTACAGGCATACCCATGCATTCTGAGGCTCCAACAAATGGGGTACATTTTATTTCTTTCCTTCACACATGAGCATGGAAGACCAGAGTGACAGTTCAGGGCAACAGGATTAGTAAAGAAAGAAACTGCTTGTGCTAATTACCAGTATATGCAGCTTAGAGGTGGCTCTGAACTCTAAATTCTTTGCCTTGTTTTACCTTTGTTGTACTGTGAGGATACATAATGTAATTTGGGGTTATTTGAAGCAGTGAGGATGCTGAGGGAACTCTGGGCTGTGACTGTTATTTCCTGAAAGGAAGAGTCCAAACAGCAGTTGCAGCATCAAGACATTCATTTGAGCTTTGTCCTGGCCAAAAGAAATGCCCTCAGAACACTGACCTAAAGTAAAAGCTGCATGTCATCAGGAAACTCTCAGTAATTTATAATTTCAAAGAAATGAAAACCAGATAAAGCATCAGAAAACGTGCCATGACATACCACAGACCTTAAACCATATATTACAGCATAAAAAAAAGAAAGGACCTAAGAGAGACCTAAGTGTAACCCACCTGATTCCCTGGTAGTAAATCAGCTAGGTAAAGGTATGTACAGTCTGAAGCAGCAACCTACTCCCTCACACTGCTGTAAAACAAAAAAATCCCAGGGTTCTTTCTCACCAGTGTGACCAAAATTTCTTTGCTTGCCTCAAACACCATGGTCCATCTGATCACTGCACAAAACAAGCCATAGCACCCAGGCAGCAGACCAAGATCTCTGCTCCATCTCCAAGCAAGTCTGTCTGTCCATCCCCCACAACACATACTTCTAATATTTAACAAAAAAGTGAGACAAATAAACTAAACAGGGGCCAAATTATTCAGATTGTCATTAAATAATAATAATAATAATAATAATAATAATAATAATAATAATAATAATAATAATAATTTTAAAAAGCCTTCCTGCTAAACATAATGCAGTGTTCTCACTCTGTTCCCCTTCCCCCCCCTTTTGGTTTTTTTTTTGTTTGTTTTTTTGTTTGTTTTGTTTGTTTGTTTGTTTTTCACAACTCCCCTACCCCTCATTACACAGTGGACACTGTTGACTGCCAGGTAAATTGGGACACTGACAATTTGTCAGATCATTATTTTACTTTCTAAAACACAGCAGCTCTTCCTTGTGTTCCTAGTCAGATCAACAGACTTCAGGGACTAAAATGAATGCTTTCCACACTTAGCACTGATACCACAGCTTGGGAAGAGAGATGCATTACACTCTGGGTATCAGAGGCAAAAACGCTCCCCATGGCCCTATAGAAGCTTAAGTCCTATTCTAGTCACTAGGGCTTGGTCTCCCACATATCACTGTGAATCAAAGCATAAAATCAGTCTCACCCAGCACAGGATCAGTTAAAATAGTTCTGTCCTGCTGCCAACAGTAGAGTACTGCAGGCAGCACTGAGGAGCAAAGCAGGCCTGCAGGACTTTCATCACAACTGATGATGCCCTGAAAGTAAACATTCACTCCAGGAGGTTTCACAGAACTAATAATTAGAAAGGGTGTGAGGCCATGGAACAGGTCAAGTAGGCAACATGGAGCCAGGCCAGCAGCCAGTGCCAGGCTTTCTTCTACAGCAGTGCTCTCCAGGTTCTCAGCAATGCTCTACTGGGCCAGGAGCTGTGCAAAGCAGTCACAGCCCCTGTCCTGCAAAGAGTCTGCAGCCTCACATTTGCTTCTCCTCTATAAAATCAGTATATTTAATTTTGGTCATCATTGAAACCAGATGGTGATATCATTTTTAGTGTCTCTTTCCAAAGCAGATGCACAACTGTAGTTCTTGTGTAGTGATGAGCTAACAGTATGATTCCAGCCTGTGGTCTGCAGAAATGTAGGAGTTAATGGATTATTTTGAAAAAGGTGGCTAAAAAAGTCTATGCATACACTATCTAAGGAAGTCTGCACCTCCAATGGAAACATTTTGGTGCTCCAGAAGGCAAAGGAAAATGCAGTAGGTTTATTCCTGACATCACCTAAAACTGCAGTCGTAGCACAGTATCAGTGTTCATACTGCAGGATCCTTCTTTCTATAAACATGAGCAACTCAGAGCTAAATTAGGAGGATGAATTATAGATGGGACATGGGAATTTGAAATGGATAGTCTTTTCTGGTTGCAGGCACTGGAGAATAAAAATTCCCTGTGTTTTAATTATAAATCAAACTTAGATGTGGTCAAATAGAGAATTATGTTAATTGCATGAATAATGAACACTATCCCCAAGACTTGCTCGTATTTCTTAGAAAAATGGCTACTTCCCAACTGGTGTTTTTTGTCTACTGGGGAACTCATAAAATACAAACAAAAGACTCTCCACAGTTTTCAGGAACGATTACAGATGCTATTGTCTCTTGTGGTCTTGAACTAACCCTCAGGAGGGGATATCTCAGAGACCTACTATTCATTATCTGTGCCTTATTTCTGGAAATGTGATTCCTAAGCATAATCTGCTCAAAAGAAAAACAAAACTGGAGATTGCTGCAATCCATTTTTAGGCACTTTCTCCCATTTTAAGGTTTGTATGGATTTCTGCTTCATTCTTTCAGCAGAAATTCAGTGGCAGTGAAAGTAGTCTGGGTGTACCCTGGTGTGAGTGAAACCACAAGGCTGTAAAAAGGCATTTGTTTTAAAAATATCTAAGTGCAGAATAGAGAACATGGAAACTGGTAAGACAGCCCGTTTCATTAAAGTATTGTATTGTGTTCCACCTGCAGAATGGGAATGTACTGTGCAGCAGAATAAGATGCCCAAGTCTACACTGTCCTTCCCCTGTGCACGTACCACAGCTGTGCTGCCCACGATGCCCAGGTAATTCCCAGCAATGACATAAAATCCTTTTTAAGCACTTAAAAATTAAGTGTTTGTGCTGGAAAACTTCTGTGAAATAAACATCCTTTTACATCTATTTAGATCATGACAGGCCGGTCCTACAGCAACCTGCATATTTCCCATGGTGGTTTCTTTTTAGGAAATCAGTGTAATTTGGGAAGGGATTGGGAAGCTTCTGAGTGCATCCTCTACAACCCATGCAGAAGGTGGCAGAATTTTAACTGATGGGGTCTGTGGACCATCTGCTCCCCACTCCTTCCCTTATCTGTAAACTTCATCACAGTAAGACCTATTCCACAAACTCCCTAGGTTTCTGCTTTTGGTGCTGGTCAGAAGAGCAAGCTAAAATACATGGTTACTTGCAAGGGTTCTCTGTTAACAAGCAAATCCAAATTGCTATGGCAAATGTGCGTTTGTATAGTATCACTGTACAACCAGTCTGGTTACATTTGCCTTTTCCATCTCAAATCCAGGCATAGCTTCATAATTAGTAGAGACTGTTGTAAATCATAGAAGCAGTCCTGTAGAAGTTTATGACTATATAAATCCAATTGGATACTGTATAGTAAATTCCTCCAGACTGTACATTTATTATATGCTCATTATTAAGAGCCACTGTATGAAGGAGACTGAGCAGGATCTTTCACGAGGCTGTTACAACATTCCCGACATGGCCTAATGGCTGGGAGATTTGACTGGAGCTTTCCCCTAAATGTCTTAGTGGCACCCCTCATTTCTCCTTATAAAAGAGTATTCATGCAGCATCATAGAAAGGGGTTTTATTTGACTTTCTCCAGAGAGTTTCATTGTCTGAGGAAAACAGCTGTTCCCTGAGCAAAATCTGTGAGCAGGAGGCAGTACCCAGTGGTGGAGAGGCATGAGAGTACAACTCAGTTTGCTGTTCAGCAGGGACTGGAGGGTGTTCATCGCACTTATTGGAGATTAAATGGCTCTCACCCACCAATTTTCAGTAGGATTCATCTATCCTGACAATTATATGCTGCTGTCCATCAATATCTGATCTAGGTATCTAGAATCCTTTTTTAAAGAGTGGTGAGGAAGAAGCATTTCAAGTGCAAAACTCACCTGATGCCGTGATGCTGCTCTTTTTGTGTCCTGGGATGAGATTTATCCCACTAAACTTTGGATGTAACTTTGGCACCTGGCTGATGGTAGAGTTTTATCTATGATGGTGTAATAAAAATTAATAGTTTGTAAAGTAGGTTACTTTATTTCACCAACTAGTACTGTTAGATCAACTGCTAAGAAACTGGAAACAGCTTTTCTGTTTTCAGATCAAAAGAAGGACTTATGTGCTTGTGTGCCCAAAATCTGGTCTGTTTTCCAGCTAATCTATACTTCAGTTGGCAAGGGAATCTACTGGATACCCTTTATAGCTGTTGGAAACATGCTGTCCCCAGGGGGTGATTCATCCTGTTACCCAGAATGAGAAGAATTTTTCCCTGGAGATGCCTCTCTCCACTGATTATTGAGGAAGCAAATGCAGGAGCTTATGCTAGGTGCTTACTTTTTTGACAGCTTCAGTTAAATGATAGAAATACCACTCTCAACATGTAACTGGCATTTGGGATATGGGATAAAGAACTTTTTTTTTTTTTTCCCCCCTAATATCTCCATACAGTATTTAATACATAAACGCTTCTAAATTGACTGTTTCTGCTTCAAGTGCTCTTTGGCAGTGAACTGTTTGGCTTCTTTTCTGTGCATGAGGCTGTAAATGTCTTGGTACCTGTCAAGATTTTAAAACCTACAATGACCTACTAAGAAAGAGTAAGGACCCCTGTAAACTCTCAAGTCCTTCTTAACAAATTAAGTTATTGCTGTTCACAGTCTTCAGCTAGAATTTTGTAGTTTGTTTAAACTGACAGATTCTGAAAATTACTAGAATGAGTCTTTTCTGAATTGTGTTCCATTATTTTCTCTTAACTGCTCCTAGAGTCCACACGTACTCTATCTGCTACATGTGGTAGACCATTAAATTGCTAGCTGGGGCAGCATCTTGTTAAAAAGGAGAGTCCCACTTAGGTTGTTTTTTTCCCCTAACTGAATCTGTAATTCAAAGAGACCTGCACCAATGTTAGGCCAAAGAGGACCAGGAATCTCCTGTGATTCCAGGGGTTATTTGCATTCAGCTTTCTGCAGTGATTATGCATTGCAGATTTGGTGTTTTGTCTTCAGTGGCAATGTTCATATGCCTGATCTGAATAGGAACCTCAAGCATTTTGGCACATCTGATGCCAGCTTTCCATTCCTGTGTGTCTGGCATGCAATGTCTTTTGTGCAGCAGCATCCCATGATGTGCAGGAAATCCACTTCTCTGGTTTCCCTGGTTATTTTTTAATGGAACGTGCCAGAGCTCTGGCCATCAGCCACCCATCAGAATTACTCTCATAAATGCTCATTATATTCTGTCAAGTATGTTTCCCCTCAGTTTCTCAAGCTGCATTTGAGAAGTGAGTGGTGCTAGTCACAGGGACTTGGGGCTCTTCCTCCTGCCTTTCTGCAGGCTTTGTAGAGTGTAACTGCCCAAATGACTGCCTTCTTATTTAATGAAGCAGAGGTAATGCCAGGAGGCAGCAACCTTCATTGGAAACTGAACTTCATAACTACCTAAGTGGAGGAGCTGTTGAAGGGATTCCTTTGAGAAAAGTTGGCACTGCTCTCCCCTTGGAATTAATGTCTCCTGCATCCATAGTGACACTGGACTTGCTGACACAAAGAGATGCAGTGTTTGTATCCTGTCTCCCTGGCACCAGCCACCATGAATCTTAAGTAGTTGTCAGACATATGTTATGAAGCATCTTCTACTTTTCACCAGTGGTCCAACCCTACCAGCTGGTACCACAGATTTCCCTGCTAACTTTTGTGTGTCTGAAACCTATCCTGTCTAGCACTGGCAAAATCCATGCCTTGTGCCTTATACATAACTAAATATTCCTCCCTTTTGCAACTCTGAGAAGTATTTTACTATCTGAATTATCTGACTGTTACCATCACACATATGTAACCAAAAATACAAAGTTCACTTTCTTTGGGGCTCTTTGCACACATTAGTGAGACCCAAAAGGACATAACATACTTCCAAGCTTCAACTCCTTCCTTCCACCTCAGGATGCTCAAAGCACTGCCAGACACAAGGGGAATTACAGAGTCAAGGAGAGACCTTGCCATCATTCTTAGAGAGGATTAGCTCCTGAGCTAGATGGGTTTCACACCTCCTACCTCCTCCCATAAAAATAATCTGCTTGTACAAGCTCTTCAGCCATTCAGCTGCATCTGTCTTTTATGGCACCACTATGGACAGTGCCTTTAGAAGTAGAACATTTATTGTAGACTTCATCATGTCTACATGGAACGACTGTCAATCAAAGCATGCAGAGTCTAGTTAAAAATCTAAAAATTTTTAGTACACTCTGGAACATGTAAGTCTAAGATGTGGGAAGCTTACTTCAGAAGCAAAAACGCACAACTGCAGGATACACAAAGGGTTTCCATATTCCACTTGCTTCATTTCTCAGCAGATAAGGCTGCACACCAATCTATGAATCAGCCCATCTGGCTCCACTATTTTTTAAACTTGCTGCCTTGACTAAACACACTGGCTTCCAAGAACATTCATGATCAGCAACACATTTAAGCTTAAGCTCCTCTGGTACTATAATTTTTCTGTATAAAATTCAAGCAACTTTTCAAATGAACATTTTATTGTTCTTTAGATATTCAAGTAACAGCAAAATGCCAAGTGGTACCTATATACACATAGCTGGACTAAATACAAAGATGGAGCAGATGAGGTATCTGCAATTGTGGTCTGAAAACATCAAGTAAAAAATAAATGAGGCTATGTCTGCATGATAGACTGCAGCCTGCCTTGTAATACCTGTATCTTTGACCAAGTCATTTGTGGATACTGGAAGCAGCCTTGATAGAACAGTGCAAAACTCCCTTAGCAAGCAAGAAAAATGCACCTGCTCCCTGCTTCCTTGTCTCAATTCTTTCCAGTCACTGTGCTTACCCAGGTAACACACTGCACACTGCATGTAGATATCCTTACACTCAGCCCTGCAAGGTGCTGCATGTGTACCCCACCTCTTGACCTGGGACACATCTCGTGTGTAAGCACAGAGCCAGGAGTGTAATACAATGCAACTTGTATTGAGCTGCAAATGAAACCTCCAACCTGGCCAGTTGGGAGTGTTTCGGGGGAATGATTTCCACTGCAGAACAGACATAGAATAAAGCTTTTGGTGAAGAGGTTTGGGGTCCTGCCCAGCTCACACACCAGGGCTCCCATGCTCTCAGTTCTGGTCTTCTCACCCTTCCATTCAGACCAAACCAATCTATTCTACAAATACCTGTGGGATGGACGAAGGCCTAATGTACCTAATTCTTCCATCCCCTACACAGTTCTTGTTGCTCCAGCCTACCCTCTTACCACTAAGTAAAAAATTCACAGTCCAGATCTCACTGAAGTTACAAAGAGTTTTAATTGCCTTAAAGAGATGAATGTGATGCCTGAGTAGGAAAGAGAAAACATGTATATGGTAACATCAAGAGATGTTCAGGTTGTCTTGTACTAAGCAGATACTGGTTTCCATGCTGTTAACAATTGCTACCTCCCATATAGAAAGTATTTCTGATAACTGAAGTCAGAAACACAACATATCCTCAATTCCAGATGGAAACACACTATTATAGATCAAGAGTTTTTATGAGCAATGTGGCAAAGGCAATATCATCCTTCTAAAAGTTGTGCCTGAACCAGTCTCCATGGTTCAAACACCTAAGTTATTTCATAAGAATTTAGAGCTGGATCCAGACTTGACATCTGACTTGTGAAACTTCACAACTCTCCAAGGTCCAAAAGATCAGACCTCTGTCCTACCAGGAGAGATCTTCAAGCTTCTCAACCCTGACAAGTACCTAACACAGAAATTCTTTTCCTTGCTATATGTTAATCTGTCCCTGTGTTGCCCAAGTCCCCAGGGAGCAGCATTTCCTTATTGAACCGTGCTGCTAAAGCACCTACTTTGCATCTGACCCCATAAAAAGACTTGAGACCATTGATCAGCACCAGTACAAATGATCTCCGAGCTTGTGATTTCCTTTCTCCCAAATTATAGGGAAAGTATTGAGGAAGAAGGCCACAAGGAGACTCTCATGAGAAGAATGATACACAAATAGCATTTCTTTCTTTCAAGATTCTTGTTGAGATTTGACAGTAGCAAGTATTATAGCTACTGAAAGTTGATACACGCTGTATTTTTTGAGACAATAACAAGAAAAAGGCATCTTACAAAGGTGCAGCATAAAGGCCTAGATGGATTCTGTGAGATGAAAATGAGCATTACCAGCTCTCATTTTATGGAAGACCAGATAAATTATGGAGAAATCTTACAGAATTCATCACCTGTGGAAAACAACAACAGCCTGTATCCTCATTTCTTAGTCCACTACACACAGCTGATGGGAGCACTGTGCTTGACACGAGGGGCACTCTGGTCATCAGGGATTAAGGGATGGGTGAAGACAGTCTCTGTGTAAATCATTGAGAGTGGTTAAACCTTGGCAGAAATGGTCAGATTAAAAAAAAAACCCTAAGGCAGCACAAGTTAAGTATTGAGAATGCACTATTACAGTTACTGGGGTTCCCTCACAGCCCCATTAATGAAAAAGAAATAAATAATAAGCTGTGACCCAGTATCTCAGCAGTCATGGTACAGGAGACTGCAGAGTAGGTATGTCAACATACACAGCAGCTGGTAGTTATAAATGGAGAAATATTTACTGTTATCTACTAATAAGAGCAAATTTCAACTTTTTCCAGTCTGTATTTGGTGTCTGTGGAGGTATTGTGGAGAGCTGAGCTTGTTTATGGTTACTCCACATATATAAACAAAGTGGATCTTTATATCTGGAATATGAAAGAATCACAGAATGTTACACAGCACCAGAGATAAGTGAGATGTTCTGGTTTTTATGTAGCCCCAACAATGGGTAGCTGTTAGTTCAAATGAATTGGTTTTTTGGAAGTACATTTGATTTGGAAATGCAATGATACAGGCATTCTTGGAGGATGTCTGATTTTTTTCCTACTGATGTGTGCTCAGGTAGTGCAGTTTGGTTTGTAATTTGCATTCTAGCTTCATAAGGAATGTTTGCTATCACAGCCAGACTGTTATCACTTGTTTCCATTCTGCTTTTTTCACTATAAAAATTGAAACAGTCTATCTACAAATCAGCATCCAAAATGCCCTGAAAAAATATGTACCTTCCCATGTGGATTACATAACTTCCACTCTTTGGACTGACATGATAGGGTAGGATAGGCTGCTCACAGTTTTTCCAAGACAACTTCCAAGAGCTTCAAAGATGCTTCAAAGAGGATCCACAATGCACCACAGCTTCACTGCAATTTGTTTCTGTGGCTTGGAGAGTGAATGGGAGATTCTTTTAATAGTTCAACCCTAGAGCAGGAATTAAAATGGAGCAACCTAGAAAGTGTTTTATGACTCCTTCAGAGTTTTGCTGGGCAATTTTTTACACCACTATAAAAGAAAACACAGGAAATTAAGCTGCAGAAAATATATTAAATAATGTGAAGACCTTGACTGTAGCCCTGGAAAGCTAAAAAACAACCAACAGCCTTTTGAATGTTGAAACTGAAACTGCATCCTTGCCTTGAATGTGTATGAAAGTTCATACTGTCTAGATAGGGTGCTACTAGTTCCTTCAAGCAATGAGTTTCATACACTTTCCACCCTCTGACCATATTAAAAGACTGTTGTGATTAACTCTGAATTACCTCAGAGTTTTTAGAACTTAACCTGGTCCTTGAAGTTATTTTAATGTAAAGCATTTTGTGGCTTAATGTCTTTGACACCTGCACCTCTGAGAGTCACATATGGATTTTGTTTAGAGCTTGTGTTTGCAGTTTTTGGATAGTGCACAACTTTTTGTTCCAAATTTGTTGTCAGCCTCAGTCACTGCTTTAAAAACACCACTGCACTGTTTTTGTTGTTTTTAAAGGGACCTTCACAAATCATCTATGTTTGTTTAGATCCTGGATTTATAGTAAGTTGGATTGTGATGCATGATGGAGGCTAAATGCAAATGGACTGAGAGTTGATCCACAGTCTACTGTAGTCAATCAACAGATTTTTATTAGCTTTGATAGCTTTTGGACTCAGTCTGCTATGAAAACAGATGCAGGTATTGACTGGGCTGTAGTCCCCTCTCTAGCAATGCTAAGGAGTATGGTAGAAATGTGAGACACGAGATGAAAGAAGAAACTGCCTCTACACTGTGCCACACAGAGGAGGTGTTTGGGCCAGGATCCAAATCTATTCAGTTCAATGGAGTTCAGATCAGGCCTTGAGCTGACACATTCATGTAGAGTGGAAACAAAAGTAGAGGGAAAAAATTAGGCACAGGAATTTTTAATAGGAAAGAAATCCATTTACTCTCTTCTACTGTGCTATAATCCTCCAAGGACCTTTAGCCACAAAGGTTATTTAAAATCTAAGCTATCCCTGGAAGACAACCTTGCACTGAAACAGAGTGAGAGCTTTGGGTAACAGGTATCTGAGGTTCCTGTATTGTTATGAGATCAGGAGTCAGCATTTAGTTTTGGTGAAGTAGCTCTAGAATATCTGGTTTTCACCCTTCTTGATGTGACAGCAATAAGAACACCTACCCTTGCAGCAGCTGGTGGTTCTGACCTTGCAACACCTGGTTTGCAGCAGCAGTTTGCCTCACCATGGGCTGATGCCACCCAGGGCTCAGTTTAGTTACCCAGCCCTGAAGCTTCCCTAGGAGCAGGTCAGGAATATGTGGTACCTGAGTTGATGGTGCTGACAGTTTTTCTGCCTTTCTGAGGCAAATGTATTGCAAGAGACCTTCACAGATACTGAAGAGAGTTTGGTAAAATTTTGGAAAAAACAGAGCATGTGTTACCCCAGGTCACCATGCCACCTGAGCTGCCTATATATAGCACAGAGATACTCTGACTTCTCTGGTTTCTTTAGCCCCTCTATTTTTTCACCAAGTAGCCCCAGCATAGCACACTCAGGCTAAGGTGGCACAGAACATCTCCTGCACTCAGGACTTTTCTGGGGAAGTGAATCACAGTGGCAGAATGGGGAAATCCAGATTCCCATCTATGTGCTTCTTTGCTCTGGCCCTTCAGGTACGAGTGGATCAGAGATGAGCATTAATTGGATCTCTGGGTACAAAGCAATCCCTGGGACTGTTTTCACTGGACCTTAGTTTCACCTGAACTGCAGGAAAATAGGCAAGTGCTCTGCTATATAAAAGCACTGCTATTTGTGCATGAAATGCACTGCATAAACACAGAAGAATATTACTTATGTGATTGTTTTCCCATGGAAACATGAGGCTCTTTTTTGAAAGAGTATTTAAAAAGAAAGTTTGATTTGAACAGACAACATCAGAGTTGGTCCAATCAACTCAGTTGCTCCAGGTTTTTTCAACGTATCTATGATCAAAATCTTAGTCACTCTCCTAGCAAGATGCATAATCTCTTGCTGCAGGATGCTTTCCTCAGCCCTCCAAGTCTTAGGTTACTCTGTTTTGAATTTGTAAGGATCAGATCATCAACACGTATTTATTCCTCCATTCCAAATGCACCTCTCACACTGAATAGCTGTTTCTTATATCTAATAACTATATTACATTGGCTTATGTCTAGTAGAGGGAGAACCTCACACAGGATTTCTGCCTGGAGGCAGGCTTCTTTATCTTTTACTTGGAATGTTACTAGCATTTAAGATTTTTCCAGGACTGGAAAGAGCTTTGGCTGAACCCTTTGGAACACAGACACCAAGGCAACAGGAGTCAAAGAACTCATTACCACTTTTTCAGAGCTCTAATTCCTTAGGTGTAAGGAGGCCACTTCAGAGATTGTTAATCAGAGCAGCTCCAGGTACACATGCTTATCTAGCTGTCAAAATGGTCCTTCCAGCAAAAGGAAGAGGTACATGTAATTCTAAATCTGGAGACAGTTCAGCCCAGGCCCCCTCACGAAGTGAATTTCAACGTGATTACACTTCCTTGCTTTGTACTTCTCTCCTGTACCTCAGGGTGACAGAGTATTCAAACATGTGCCACCTGGCTGTGCAGCATTTTTACATTGTGGTTGGCCTTTGCAAATTGCATTCTGGGAGCAGGTGAAGACTATTTTGGGGCCTTTTAGAGTTAATCCTTCACAGTGGAACCTGAAGGCCATTGTGTTAGCCTGTAACCTTGCTATGCAGAAGACAGTTAAAAGACTCAATAAGCAAGAATCACCTCTGTATTTCTCTACTGACTGAAGTGTAAGTTTCCCTAGAGAATGATTTTGTTTGTAGGGAAAAGGCCTGGACTCCAGGAAGGAGAAGAATTACAAATATTTCTTCTAACAAGGAGGCCTAGGGGTATGTGCAACTTCTGCCCAAACAAACAGTTTTCCAAAGCCAGATGTCAAGTCATCAAAGTGCTACCCACTTGTGTTGGACAGTGCGTTGTACCTAAGCTGGTTCAGGTTTCCTAAAATTGTCAACAAGCAAAACAGGAAGAACTCTCACACTCCAGTCGTGTTCCTCTTTGGCATTAGAAATGCTCACGGTCTGCATATATTTCCAAGACCTGTCCTTTGACTTCACAACTGCTCTTTACATGTTGTTTCTGCATAGTCAACCTGCAATTCTTGTGCCAATTCTAAATGTCTAGGCAAGTACTTCTGGCCTTGGATGACGTTAAGTTACACTTTGGGGTGACCTGTGTCCAGCAGCAGCATGTGAGATGAGCAGTTTGTTGGTGTCCAGGACAGTTCCCTGCACCAGGATGGAGCCTAGAAAGCTCTGAAGTACCTCTTGAAACTAAACTGACCCCATTTTGTTCACTAAGTAGCAAAACTGACTGGGAACGCAAGTGAACATGCAGGGGGATGTCAGTGCTAACAGCTGTCCCAGAGTTCTAGCAGAATTCACTTCCTTATCTGCTGAATGAGTTTCTAAAACAAATCCTCAGTCTCCTGGTCTGTACATGCTTATGTTCTGTGCTGATCCAGAAAACATTTCATAAAATTCTCTCTGGATTCATATTCATAATCTGTCTACTTACAAAAGACCAGAGAGACTTTCTGCAGAACAGTTCCCAGTATGGTAAGTTTCTTAAGGCATTAGACCTCATGATTAATGTCATATTGTTTAGCACTTGATTGTTTTTATAAGGGTGGTTAATAAAACAAACTGCAAAAACCAAGGCAGGCTGAGTGCCCAGTGTTTCTGCTTGATGTTAAAAGCTTGTCGTTTTCAGTAAATGACACTAGGTGATTCTGAATGTTGCAGTTTAAAAATAGTTCCTAAGTCAGCAAGCCAAGAGTCTGTAGATTTTTAAAAAATGATCTTTGCCAGATGTTCTGATACTAAAATAAGCAATAGTGAGAGTGTTAAGGATTAACAAGAATGGCCAGAATATTGTACAAGAAGATACCTCACAGAGATGCAGCAGAACCCCACAGCCCCTTCCTGAGGTGCTGTGCAGGGTCCTCACAGCCTGCTCAGAGGGATGCAGTGACATGACCTCTGCCCACACACTTTTCTTGTCTAATCTGTGCAATCTGCATTTGGGGAGTACACTCAGTAACCACTTCAACCTATCACTGGGTGCAGATCAGTAAAACTTGGCACAGTGACTTTCAGAAAGCCATAATGTTTGGTCTCATTGTCCACCATGATGAAGACCACCCAAAAGTGACTCATTCTCTTGCCTTGAAGAATCATAGAATCATAGAATCATAGAATCCTAGGGGTTGGAAGGGACCTCGAAAGATCATCTAGTCCAACCCCCCCCTGCCAGAGCAGGGCCACCTAGAGTACATCGCGCAGGAACGTGTCCAAACGGGTTTTGAATGTCTCCAGTGAAGGAGACTCCACAACCTCCCTGGGCAGCCTGTTCCAGGGCTCTGTCACCCTTACAGTAAAAAAATTTTTTCGAATATTCAACTTGAACCTCCTATGCTCCAATTTACACCCATTACCCCTTGTCCTATCACTGGTAATCACTGAGAAAAGCCTAACTCCATCTCCCTGACACTCGCTCCTTACATATTTGAAAACATTGATGAGGTCACCCCTCAGTCTCCTTTTCTCCAAACTAAAGAGACCCAGCTCCCTCAGCCTTTCCTCATAAGGGAGATGTTCCACTCCCTTAATCATCTTCGTAGCTCTGCGCTGGACTCTTTCAAGCACTTCCCTGTCCTTCTTGAACTGAGGGGCCCAGAACTGGACACAATACTCCAGGTGTGGCCTCACCAATGCAGAATAGAGGGGGAGGAGAACCTCTCTTGACCTACTAACCACACCCTTCCTAATGCACCCCAGGATGCCATTGGCCTTCTTGGCCACAAGGGCACATTGCTGGCTCATGGTCATCCTCTTGTCTACCAGGACCCCCAGGTCTCTTTCACCTACACTGCTCTCCAGCAGGTCAGCCCCCAACCTATACTGGGACATCGTGTTGTTCTTCCCCAAATGCAAAACTCTACACTTCCCCTTGTTGAACTTCATCATGTTTCTCTCTGCCCAACTCTCTAGCCTGTCTAAGTCTCTCTGAATGGCCGCACGGCCTTCCGGTGTGTCAGCCACTCCTCCCAGCTTAGTGTCATCAGCAAACTTGCTGAGGGTACACTCTATACCCTCATCCAAGTCGTTGATGAAGATATTGAACAAGGTCAGACATCACATCATAAATACTTTGCTTATTATCAGGCCATGACTGTACTGATGCTGAGGTGCTTCTGCTGGTTTGTTAGTGTCCTAAAATTGTTTGTTGGCAATTGTAGTGGTACCTCCTGACTTTGTCCAGAATTACCCAAGTTGAAAACTGACTGTAATAAGACCTGGATCCTCAAGTAAGTCACCCTGCAGTCACACTTCCCAAAAGGTTAGCTTGCTCACAGCCACTTACTGCTTTTCACTCTCTGCACATAAAATACTTCTAAAAAAATTACCACAGTTCTGGACACCAGGAACTGCTCATGAAATTTGTCTAAGCTATTCAAGGGATTATTTAGAGGTAACTGATGCTCTTCTATTCCATATCCAAGTAAGGGTTAAGCATCTCAAAACCAAGCTTCTATAACAATTCAGGAAGGAATAGTTGTACACAGAAAAAAGCTAAAAGATAATGTTTCCAAGAGTGACCATGACCCATGTGACACAGAATCTGTTTCTGCCAGGAGACTGGAAAGCTCCTGAAGTCAGGAACCCTTGGTGTGTGTACACAGTATGGTTGCTCCCAAACCTGGGGGCTTGGAAACCTCAAGTAGTGTGTTCAGCCATCAGGAACCTGGGCAGGTTTCCATGAAAAATGTGTCACTGTAGGAAATTCCACTGAAGCAGAAAATTTCTATAAAACGTCTGTGGTTTATCAAATTCATATCTGATTCTGTTTTGTGAGACCATCAGGAAAGTTTTAGTGCTGCACTGCACACTAAGTTACCATCTCTTAATGGCAAACTTCTTGCCCTATGTTTTCTTCACATATCCTGTCAAGGGGACCATAGTTCAAGGAACAAATGGACTATACCTACAGACAGTTCTAGTTCATAGTGAACTTTTGTATCAGGCTGCATGACAGATCTGAACTGATAAAACTCTTGTTTGTATAGATCAACAGTTCCTCCTAGCACAAGTACCTGTCTCAATCATAATCCTAAAAAGCAGCACTCAGGCTGAATCCTGAAGGAAATCTTTCTTTTGGCTTCACTGAGGCCAGGATTTCACTGGCATACCTTGAGTGTATGGTATGCCAGTGAAAAACAGCATAGGTGGCCAACAGAAGCTGGATACAGTCCTATGTTTGGAAGAGAGGAATGCTTGGATTTAAGAATACAAGTGCAATTACCACTATCTCCAACAGCTTTAAAAAAAATAACTTTTTTGTAGCTGTTTTGTAGCTAATCAGTTGTTACACAGTTGCATTCTGTTGCTTGCTTGTAAAACCTGATAAATTTCTTACGCAAAGTTCAACCTTGAAAGCACTCACAGGGTAAGTTCAAATCCATGGCAGTTCACAGGAAGCCTGGGCTGCACATCTGAGTCTTCTGCCATTACTTAGAGCTCAAGGTGGTGACAAATCAGTGCCATTCACATTGCTAACCCATGGTCTTCTCTTGATCCCACTAAAATCACAGGCAAACGTAAGCTTTAAGTCTGTGCCCTTAGAGCATGAATGCCAACCACAGAATCAGATTCTTCATTTGCACTTGATGCTAGAACATCTTTACCCTACATGTTTGTTTCCACTGACATGCTTTGAATGCCAGAAAGAAAAGCTCAAACTGAACCCAGTTAATTAAAAGAATTCACACAGATGGGTTGTTTGGTACTTTACAGAGGCAGCTAATTAAAGCAATGTTAGTCAGCACCATTAAAATGCCAAATAAAGCTTTGGGAACAATCCTGATTAGGAAGCAAGGTTTACAAATAGAGATTTGAGCAATGCAGTGTATTTGCAGTTAATTAATCAAATTCTAACACCTCTGAACTAAAGCACAGAATAATGCATGTTGGTACCAATGTTAATGCCAAGATTTTTCCAAGTTCAAACCTGGCACTTATAAAAAAAATCCACAAAGACTCTAATTTCACATTCTACAGGAGAATATGATATCATGAGGGAGTCTCAACTCCTTTAATTAGCCATGACTTAAAGAGCACTAGAAAAGAAAGCAAGGCAAGTCCTAGTTGTACAAAGTCAGTCACACACACACTGAGCCAAGACAGAGAAATTGCACCAGACAGAAGTTACCTTTAGACATGCAATACAAAGTAAGCTTCCTAGCAGTTTTACACAGTTGCTGTGTTTTGAGAGGACCAGTTGCATTCCCCAATATGCTGTCTCCATTCTAAGACTGTATATATTTTGTTTGCAATAAAAATAATGTGGTTCTGATCTGAAAACATCCTCTAAACCTAATTTTATACAATTATATAGGCCCATTTACTTTATGTGTTAAAACAGAATCATATACACAGGTATGGGAAACACAGGACCTCAACAATGGTCTTATTCCCTGTAACTGATACTGACTTTTCTGACAGCTATTTCACCAAACAAGACTTCAAAATAGCAATAGGATTTCATTCCACATTCCAAGGACAGGCAGGTATACATGGGTTTTGGGCTACATTTTATGATTTAGCTGTTATAGGCATAACTTCTATGATCAACTTGAAAGAAATACAGATGAAAACAACTACCTACTGCAACTCTCCAATGTCATCTTCCAAGCAACGACTTTCACCATCCTCATTCCCTTATTTACTAGCCACAGTTTCAAGGCACTGGCTGACTTCACAGTCACCTGTGCAGTATGGCTTATACCAAGGTAAATCAGCAGTAAAATTTACCCTCTTCATCCAGTACTCTGAAGAGACACAGTGAGTTATTCAAGTTTGGGTCTTTGCAAATGCCAGACCACAAGCCAAACACTACTTGAGCACAGCATTGTCCTGCAGTCTGCATGACCAGGGTCTCATGGCCAGACAGAAACATCTCTATTCTCCTTTCATTTTCATTTCTTTTTGGTCCTACTGCTCTTCCAGTTGTCCAAGGGGCAAGGGGACAGATAAGTAAAGGTTTGGCAGTCTTTCTGCTTTCCATGAGATGATTCTTGGAAAGCCCAAGAAACTACGGTTACAAAAATTTTGGGTGGTAACACAGTCCTCAGAAGTGTCTCTTTATTCATATTTTCCAGTATTTGTAGCTGAATTTGTCACTTGAATTTTTTGCTGATACTTTCAAAGAACAAGTCTTAATTAGAGCATACATCTTGCCATTCCAGAATGTGTATTACTAGCAAACCATGGTGTGCTGAAAACACTGCATTTCTATACCAAGCACAGGTGTCATCAAAGCTCCATGATATTTAGAAGATTTTGGAAAGGTACCATTAGACAGCCTTGATTGCCCTGAAATAATGATGCATTTGGTGCTTTAAAAGAAGAAGTGCAAACACCATGGCTGTCTCTTGAAAGGCAATGAAATGTCAGGCAAAGAGCCCTAAATGCCTCCCCTCTCTTGCCATTCTCCTGCAGAATGCTCTTTACTGACCCACCAGGCTCTCAAAAACTGTAGTAGATATATGTTCCACAGCTAGATTTGACATTTATCATTCAAAATTTTGTTAATATTTGATGGACCAATATAACTAAATATATATTTTATATGTATTTTATGGAAAACTCTAAATGCCAGGGTTTAATGTCAGTGCATGCTAGCAGAAAACTGCTCTTTAACTTGAGCTCTCAGCTGAAAAATGTGCATTCTGTGGTGGCACAGTTTCACAAAAAAAACCTCCCCAGGTCTATCTGATAGATAATTAAAGGGGCTACAGCAAAACCTAAATTTTCAGGTCAGGTTTCTTTTACATGAAAGCTCAAATCCATTGAATGAAATTTCAGCTGCATTCCTAGAAATCTGCAGTGATTCAGGCTCCAGAGAACAAACACTTCACTGTTACCTTCATACAGCTCTTGTTCAAAATGCCTCTTCCCATGCTGAGATGCTCAGTTCCTGTGAATGTTAATGTACAGTGCCAGATTCACTGCCCAATAGGTATCAAGTGACTTATATTTCATAGGTAAAGTATAAGCCCTTTGCACAGTTTGTCAGCTGCTAATAGGTCTGCAACCTAAGGGATGTTTTAACATAAGGCACAGAATAGCTTTATGGCCTAGAAGAAAATTTAACCCATGTGGTGCAGAACTTGGTAAGTTGAAACAAAAGGTTCTGGGGTTGAACTGACATTGCCATCTTGAGCATGTTGCCATATGCACTGAATTTTGCCAACAAAATGCACTCTTTTGTATGTCCAACATTAAAATGCATGTGAGAGAAAAATCAGCTTTTGGGTAGCTTCTGAAATTTGCTTTTAACAACTTTTGCCCATTTTGAAAACAATAGCAGCAGCAAATTGTGATGGCCACTAGGAACAAATGTTTGGATGTTTTCTCTTGACACAGTTCCATCATCAGTATCACTGCTTCTCTACCAGAAGGTTTGTGCCTGCAGATGGCATGGAAACAGCATCATCCATGATGATAAATCCCATGGCACAACCTAACCTGCCACTGAGCCTCCTATGGGCTACACCACCACAAATTGTTAATAAAAGGGTTAGAAGGGTGAAACCATGCTAGAACAGTGCTGATGATGGTGGGATTGTGTGTGTATACAGGCCTTCTGCATTAAAGCAAGACAAAGCCATGTAAATATAACACGTGGGTACATAGCTGCACCTCTCTGTCCTGATACCAAATGCTACAGCAAATACAGAAGCAGGAGACAGGTCACTGCTGGCATTCCAGTTAATCATCAGCATCCTCAGGTTAACTGGGACAGCCAACTCCAAGTGTGAATTAATAAAACTGAGCAGCACAGCAGCATGAGAATTACCAGTTACACTTTGTAACAAAGTTACACTTTGTAACTTTGACAAAACTTGTCCTTTCAGACAAAAAGAAATGAGGGAGAAGGGAAGCTTTTCCTCCCAGATATTTGATACTTTGAGTTGTCAAGAACATTTGCATGATGTGTTCCTTTCCCATTGCTTCCAGAAGACTCCCTTTTCTCAGTAAACAGCAAAATCACCGGGAAATCCTGTGAATACAATGGCACCACCTACCACCATGGTGAAATGTTTGTGGCAGAGGGGCTTTTCCAAAACAGGCAAGCAAACCAGTGTGCCCAGTGCAGCTGCTCAGTAAGTAACATGATTTGATAAAGCCCTGGTCTGTCTAAATTTCATTTTTTCTGTGTGACACTGAAATGCAAGCAATACACAGCAAAGGTTGGAAATTGAAAATAATGCTGAAACTCATGAGAGTGCTCAGAGCCAGTTTGCAGCACCTGGTAAATGCCAGGCTGCCTCTTACTCAAACAGAGTGGACAAAGCTTACCCTGTCAAGCATCTGCTCTAAGTGAGCTTACAGTGCAGAGGCAGAAAGTAAAATATGGCTGCTTGGCATATAGAAAATATTTCACATCAATCTGACTGGAAAATATAGCACTAAACCACTGAGTGAAACTGAATTAATTTGGACTGAGCTGATAAGTCAGGAGTCCCACAGGATCAGACTGGACAGCTCTGTAACCTGGCACTGAGCCACTGAGATATCACCAACTGAAATCCAGTCCTTTTGAGCAGTCACTTAGGGACTCTCTAGAGACAGTGTCTGAACCACAACATCCCTCTCAGTCCAGTCAGCTCTGCAGTATCAAGTATTGGCTACTCTGGACCTCCTCTGATCAAATAATTGGTTTTAGTACCAACAAAGTCAGGTACATTTTCAGCCTACAATATTTGCAGTTCTCCCCACACTCTTATCTCTTTCTCTCGGTTTTTATCTCAACCACTTTTTGGGTTTGTTTTGTTTTTTTAAAGTCAGAGACCCTCTGTGTGACAATAAATTTTTAAAAGGCTATTTCATTGGTGTAATATTCTGCTTTTGTATACTAGAATGGCAATTATGTAAACATAAGTACTAGATTTAAGCATGTCCATCCAAAATGCAGATAGAGCACCAGGCAAACTGATGACTTTCTGTATCCTTGTGTTTTACTGGCAGGAAGGAAATGTGTACTGTGGGTTGAAGACTTGTCCCAAATTAAGTTGCTCTTTCCCAGTTTCTGTTCCTGAGTCCTGCTGTCCAGTTTGCAGAGGTAAGTTCAGGCACAGCCACAGAAGGAGAGGCTGTGAATTTACTCCTTCCCCTGTCAGTGTCTGTTCCAGCACTCAGGACACTCTCTGCAGGTGCTCCAGGTGTTGGGAAACTAAACCTCCCATGCCAGCAGAATAACTTTGCTACCTTTGTTTTCCTAAACTGAAGCAAGGAGAGAATGCACTGGGCATGTATAACACCACAGAGTGTCTGAACTGATCTCTTGGCAGGGCAATGCCATGTGTTGCACAAATACATCAGCTCAGTCACAGCAAGGATGAGGATCTCCATCGTGGAGGTTGTTCCTCATTTTCTGCTGCTTTGCCTTGTTACTCCACAGAACCTTTACAAATCTTGGAACATCTTACTGACTGCTTATAAAGCTTTCAGATCTCAGGTGGGTAAGGTTATAGATCTGGCTTCCCTGGGTGAAATTTAGTGATACACTGTTTTCAATGTAACACACTGACAGTTACTTCAACTAAATCCTTGCTTAATCAGCTGGTACCTGGGACCTGTTCCCTGATAGATATTTGATCTGTATTTGAAACTGACCTTTCCAGTTACAAAAAACCAACTGATTTTCAAAGTAGGACATATGAGACATAGCAATGCAGTAAACTGGCCTTACACTGGAGAAATCAGTCACTTCAGACAGAGAGTCACTAATGAGAGAGACATTCGTTAGGAATTTCCGTGAGAGGTGAGATTAAATTGGATTTACAGTAGAAATGCCTCAGTGTTTCCACTGATGCAGGGTTTTTTTAATGTCTATTATTTTAAAATGTTAAAATGATAATTTGTCTCGTAATCAACTTTGTCTTTTAATATGGCATAAGCTGTTTTATCTCCCCCCTGTGATTCTTACAAAATGCAAATCTAAGCATAATGTTTGCATCAAGATCCAGCATAGCTCACGGGGAGGAAACTGTGAGTCAGTTTCTGCTCTCTGCATGGCCAGATATATTAACATAATATATTAAAATTTGCTATTTTCCTCTTAGTTCTACTACTACTGACTAAAAAAGGCTTCAAGCACTGTGGTTCAGATGCTGATTTATGTCAGGAGCAAACCTCACCTTAAGTTAGAGTGAGATGCACAGAATAAAATGTTAATTCACAATATTCACTAAGGTCCTGAACCTGTGATGGATCTCACTGAGCTGAAGCTGGATGAGGTAACTCCAGAGCTGGAGGCACAGCACCTGCAGCACCCTGGCACTCCCCAGTGTCACACAGTGCTGCAGCAGCCATCCTGCTTCCAGGACCCAAGCCTATGGTCTGTGCCATCACTGGGAGGTTCCTGGTGGTCCTGCTCTCCAGTGCAGTGCTTGGCACAGCTGTATCTGAATTCCAGTGCTGGGATAAATTCCGAGCTCCCCTCCACACTAAATAATTTCTCCCGTTCTTGTACAAGTTTCCCAATAATCACATACAACTTCAAATTCCCTGGCTTGTCTTATCAAGGAACCCTAAATACAACCTTAAATACATCTCTAAAAACTTCTGAAAGCCACAGTCTCTCTCTAGCCTGAAATGATTTTTCCCTGATGTAATTTCCACTTCAGCTTATGCTTCATTTGTATTTATTAAGTTGTCTTTACAAAGAAATCAGCTAAACACCACTGAATAGAAACCAGGGGTTTCTACTTTATTCCAGTTTTACTTCCATGAGTCACATGAATAACCAGAGCCTGGCTCCACAAATCCCTCACTTGGTTCTCAAAAGCACTGGCTACTTCTGCATCAGATACACAAATCACAAGTGCTCTAGCAAACCTTTTTTCTTTTAAAAGGCAAGTCAGACTGTCCTTACTGTGTTACAAGTGTCCTTAGTGCTGTGAGCCTTATTCCTTAGTACTATTATTGGCTTAATTCAAAAAAGGAGTGCTGAGCATTTCATACTCTGTATGTGAAAATATAGGGTCCTAGGAGCTTAGATGGAACCCAGGCTTAGTGGGCCAACTTCTCCTCCATCCTGCTGTAACTCCCTGCCTGTGCATGGCTTCCTGGAGTTGTTGGTTTGTGTCTCATGAGCCACACCCTCAAGTGTGGCCACCACTTGAGTTTATGAAACTGTCTTTAAGAAACAGATGAAAGCACCTCCCTGCTTCATAATCACACTTGAGGGGGAATTGTGACTTGGCAATTTTTACTAAATGAAGCGTAAATAAGAAGGGAAAACCCAGCCATATGGGTAAGAGAAAAGGAAATCTGCAGCATGAAATATGGCCTACTTTTTTTCTTGATATATATATAATACAATGCTATTTCTGGATAGCTACACTTCAGAGCTGACTAGAAAAAATCTCAGTCCAACTCTGTTTCAGAAGAGCAACAGTAACTGTGCTCGTGGGTGTCCTCAGCAGATGGAAGGTCACACAATTTAGGCTTTCTCTGTGAGTTAGGCTCAGTCATGTCTCCTTACCTTTGCTTGGTATCACACAGCAAATGGTTGCTGGAAATTACCCTGCTCATAGTGTATTGTTAAGACACATAAAGCAGACAGTCATCTCCATCCTGAGATTGCAATATCTTTGGGGATGGACTTTCCTTCTGGTCTCTACAGAGTCTAATACAGCAAAGTCAAACTACAAACTGACGTTCCCAGAAACTGATGCAACTTCCACCCTAAATTTAGCTTTAAACCTGGATGAGACTTTTCACCTGAGTATCTCCCAGGGTGCTGCAGTTATTCCCCTAACTGATCCTGCTCTGATTCACATACAGGAGATGGAGAATTATCATGGGAACATTCTGATGGAGATATCTTCAGGCAGCCAGCCAACAGGGAAGCTGTAAGTGTCACCTACAATCTCAAGACATCTTTTCCTGCTATGTTTTGTGTGCCAGTACACAAGGGGGGAAAAGAAAAAAGGATGATAATAATAGGTCTGAATGAGTATCTACTGCTTCATCCTAGGTTTTGTGAGTTTAGTGCAGATTCCTTAAAAAACTCAACCTAAATTCACAAATAACACCAAATTATAAACTCCCTTAGCTCCTTCAGGTTCTGGATTTGGTCTTTGTTGAATATGCTCTATAAGAATAAAATGTCCTTCAGCATTTTGATTGCTATGCAAGCATCACTTTTAAATCAGAATTCCAAACATTTACTTCCCAGTTGACAGGAACACATGCATATATTTACTTTAAGGGCTTCACTGCCTCTGGGGCTAAGAATATCTATTAAAAACTCACTCTTCAAAACATTACTTTTTAACAGCACTTGGAGAGAATATTAAGAGCTTTGAACCATTAGGTGCACTATGTAAATATATGAACCAACAGGTCTTTGGATTAGTGAGGAGAATCATGTGTTACAACTGCTGTAATACATACTCCTCCTTCATGCCCAGGGGTATTTTGAAAAATAATTATCTGAAAATAACCAGTGTTTTCCCTCTAGAAAACACTTCCCAGTCTGTCACACAGACTCTAGTTAGGTTGTGCTCAGTCTGTGCAAGGCTGACTCTGACCTTGCAGGAGAGTTTACAGCTGCATGCTCATTCTGGACATGCTCTGCCACTGGAGCCCCTGTAGAAAGCAATTTTGATGAGGAAAACTAGACAGTCTTACAATTCTTCTCAGTAAATGTTAAAGATCTTAAAGCAGACAGCTGTAGAGCAGATCCCTAGCTCTGAACACTGTGCTTAACACACTCAGGCACTTCTGGGTTGCGATTCCTCTCATCTTGATACAGATCCACAACAGCTCAGGTTCTAAAATTGCCCCTCCATCCATTGACTTGATTGGGGGTTTCAGACCAGCTTAGATAAAGACACTTACACAGAGATATGCAGTCTGTTGACACGTTCTACAACTTCATTACCATGTTAATTATCTGCAAAACCTGAAGGCCTTTATTTAGTATGGTGCTACTCATTACATACAATATTTTGTGATAGTGGCAATACTCTGGTTGCCTGCATTAAGCTCCAAGTACAGCCTCTTTCCCCATGTTCACTGAACTGAGGTGTTCACTTTCCTGCTGTCTCCACACAGAGACACTCATACCATCGCTCCCACTACGACCTGTCCCCCACCTCTGCAAGGCAGGTGGTCAACATTCCACGATTTCCCAATGCCAGGAGTAACCGTGGAGTCCTCCCAGACCCCCAGCAAGCTTCAGGAACAATCGTGCAGATTGTCATCAACAACAAGCACAAGCACGGGCGAGGTAAAGACAAAGACTTTGTTGTCAGTCATCCATCAGCTACAGCTCAGAAAGACTTCTCAAAAAATACAGCAGAATCTTGGAGATTCAAACTGCCACCAAGAGACACAGTGAAACTCAGGGAAGCAAAAAGCAATAAGCTATTAAGGGTATGAATTTACTCTTGACTAAGATCAGTTGTGCATAGAGGACACACACAGTGGTTTCCAGGGAAGTGAGTGCTTTGTGCCATAAAGGACACCTCAGTGCCTTTAGATTTGCCAACTTGTTCACACAGGACTTGTCCAGTAGGAAGCTGCTAGTGGTTATTTTCTTTACACCATTTCCTATTTTGTAACTTTTCTAGCTATAAACAGCAACTGTTTAGGCTGCCCCGCCAATCTCAGAACATAAAGCTTTGCCATGGTATCAAGAGGTATTCTGCCTCCAAGGTGTAGCAACTTCTTCTCAGGAAAGACAATGTCCCACCTGAATTACGTCCCCCATCCTAAGCTGTCTGAGATAGCAGGATGCAAAGAGTGCTTTTCCTCCTCTGTGACTGAATACTAGAGGCAGAGTAGGGAATTAGCCACTACTGCATGACTGGGCTATAAAGAGGCAAAGTTAACCCAGGTAATAAATCTCCCCCTAAGAATCCTTTAGAGCCTTCTGCTGATTTACTACACACTACATTGTGGAGACAGCAGAACTCTGAGCCAAACTAAGGCAAACCTTAGTCAAACATGACTAAGCCAAATTCTTACTGTGTTACAGGAAGGACAAAAATAGAGGGAAAATACCAGTTCTCCAGTTAGTGGGACAGCAGGCTGGGTGGGATGCTCAGTTCCCACAATGGGTGTATCAGTGAACAGAGGCCTGCAGGAACAGGCCTAAAGAGCCATAAAAGAAATAGCTGTAAAAATGCATGCTGGGAACAGTATCTGTCCCCAGACACCAGGCACTAAGCACTTAGGAACTACCCACAAAGAGTTAAATGCCCTTGTATTAGGGCCAACTGATCTCTTAAGGTATTAGCTAACAGAAGGAATGTTGGCCATAGGATCTTTATTATCCACCTGAACAAGCATGGAAAAACATTCAGATCATGCCAGTGTTTTATGCTGAATCTAGGAGCAGGAATCTCCATGCAGTGTAATATCTTTGACATGTAATTCACTCCTGAAGACATCATCAAAGCAATTTCTAACTGATTTTTTTCAGCAAATAAAGAGCATGGAAACAAACAGCACATTCATATAGTGACTTCTGCAGCTTCAGACACTCATTGCCTGCAGAGTGTCTGGGAGATCCCCATGATGGAAGCAGGAATGCTGACCATGTGTTTCCTTTTGTTCCTGTGCAATTAACAAGTATTTTATTAATTAATGCACATGCAAATGCATCTCGATGCATTTCAACAAGTCAAAAAATAAACACACAACATGTGTGTTTCTCCTGACATGCAAATACTGTGCAGTCACACAGATGGATAAATCATTCTAAACATGAAGAACACTAAAATCAGGGCATAAAGGAACTAGAAGTTATTTGTCATGGTCTGGTGTCCACTGGAAGCTTCATCAACTATCTTAATTATTTAACTGTTCTGGGCTAAACAAACCCTTAAGACAAAGACAATATGTCTGCACAATGCCATGTATTATCCCTTCCCCTGTTAGGAAGAAATCATGAAATATTTATGTCCATAAGAGATCTGGAGAACTCTATCTGGGAAATAAAAATCCATGTAAGCAGAAACAGAACTAATAATATAGTATTTAAGTATGTAAGAAGCCTGTTGAGTATCTGAGTACTTACCAGTCTTCTCATTTGTATTTTTTTCTCTCCCATGTTGCTATTATACAGGTAACACTTTACTTGCTTTATTTGAGAAACAAAACTACTTTATGCTTCTAAAATAAAAGCATGCCTTAAGAAAGCATAAAGATGTAGCAAATTATGAACCAAATTATAGCATAACCCCATGAAAGACAATACATTGAAAAGAACACTCCCCATAAATCTCAGTAACTCAGTAAAGTATTAGCCAGTTGGTCACATCTGTTACCAGTTAGATGTAAATTTCAGATAAAAATTAAATTGCTTTTGAAAGTTATGGGCAAAATAGGAACATATTTTACAAATAAAAGCATTAATAAAAATGATGGCATATTAGAAGAATTGGAAATATTTACAGTACATCCCAGCTTCACTTTGGTTGCTTCTAGAAATCAAGCAGTGCCCTTTCTTTCACCTTGTTAGGATTAGTTTGCATTTTTCTTTGTGTTTATAAAATCCTTAAAAAGAAAGGAGCAAGGTTTATAGGACAAATGCAAACATGGTGTAAAGTGATATAATTCCCATTAGCTGCCAGGTGACCTAAACTGGCTTCTACTAGGCATGGATTTTTCCACTCTTGTTTCAGCTGTATTTCTCTGTCTCCCAGGGCACTGATGAACAGATATTCTGAGGTGCCTAGAGGCTACTGGAATTAAATTTCAGTCCCAGATGCATCCTTTCATGCATATGTTTTCTTGTGATTCCAAAACCCCAGTATCTCTATCTATCTATAGACATACGTATTTCCATTACACATTAAACTTCATTTTGCAACATTCCCTTCCTTTGTTCCCCGTGTTGTGTAGCAGGAACTCTGATGCAAAAGCAATAAAAGGCCCAGGTGGCACTCCTCCACCCTGCTGATAGCACAGCCCTCACTGCATGTTCAGCTAATGGTAAGGAAAGTTCTGCAGATGGCTCAGTAGCAAATGTCATGCTCTTGTCACCTGCAGGTTCAATTATGGAAGCCAGAGGCAAAGCAGCAGGCTGTGTGTGCCCTCTGCTTGGGCTGGGATGAGGAGGGGAAAGAGGAGCTAGTTAATGATGGCTAATGGTTAATGATACCCAACTGAAATGCATGCCCTGGAAAGGAGCTGTCAAATACTTGGCTCAGCCACCCTCACTGTTCTTAAAATAGTGATGGATACCAGAGTCAGCAGGATAGACTCAAGGCAAAGCTGCTGAGAAAAGGGTGATTGTAAGCTCAGACTCATTTAAGTAGTGAAACTTCAAGGTATCAAGCAGAGAAATGGGCCAGAGACACTGCTTTAAACAAATGTACCCAAATCAGATGAATATTCATAGACAGGCAGCCAGTGAATGTACCTTTTCCAGTTGTACTACTTCTTCCTTTTCTCTTCTTTCATAGTTTGTGTTTCAAATGGCAAAACATACTCTCATGGTGAATCCTGGCATCCCCATCTCCGGGCCTTTGGAATCGTAGAGTGTGTGTTGTGCACCTGCAACATCACCAAACAAGAATGTAAGAAAATTCACTGTCCAGAACAATATCCCTGCAAATACCCTCAGAAAGTAGAAGGAAAATGCTGTAAAGTCTGTCCAGGTAAAACAAAGTTGATCACAGACCACCTTTTTGTTGTACATGCTAAAGGGCTTGGCTCAAACCTTCTGGTGAATATGAGATCTGATAAAAACAGCAATAGCTGTTACCTGATGTTCTGATGTGTGTGCAGAGGTGTCAGTGTGAGACAGGCAGAGCTGCCTGGCCAGCCCTGCCAGTCACTGCTCTTCCTCAAACTGGGGAGTTTGTTGCTCATCAGTCACTCTCTTTCTCGCTACCATTAGCAGACTTCCTGACACTCATTTACAAAAAAAAATATTACAGAAATAACGTACACAGAAAGTTAATTTTCTATCATTCATTTCAGTCAAAAGGCTCTCCCATCCTTCCCCTGCTGCAGTGCCCACAGAACCTTCAAATTATTTTCTAGCCTGTGAAATCTGCATGTAGATAATATTTCTGCTGTTTATAATGAACCAGAATTATTAAAAAAAATCATGATTATAAACTGGTGTCAAACATGTAACTTAAATAAATATGGACTAATCATAAATTTAGCATTGTTTCTGTGCTGTACTAATAATGTCACTTAACGTGTAGACATTACTTACTAAAAACAATGCCTACAACTAGTGAAAAATCTGCCAACAGGAATCTGCTGATGGTCTGCCAAATCACCAGCCATGCTGCCTATGAGAGAAAGGGTAAAGGAATGTCTAGCTCCCTCCTGTGCCTTTAAACTTCTTTTCTAAGCTGTATGGCCCATTTCTACATTACTTATGGTGATGCATTTTAGGGAAATGCTCTGAGGAAATGAGCTGTTCAGTTGTATATAGAAATCCTTCACAGAACACACATTTTTCTCTTGCTAGCCTTGCTTACTGGCAACAAGCACAATGCAGTGGCAAAAGGCAGGCAGGAGGTGTGTATCCTTTTTGATACAGTTCCATTTGGATACAGAGACCAACAGCTTTTATTAGGCTCATGTGAGATGAGAACTGTCATCAAAACCTGGCTAACAGTCTTCAATAAAAAATAAATAGCAAAAAGAAAGTTATTATCTTTTTCTTGGAGATTCTGTGCCCATTTGTAGGAAAGGTAAATATCTTTCTGCATGTCTTCTATGTATGGAGACGTATTAATTATTAGGTTTTTCCACAAACAGCAGTCTGAGTTTCATCATCTCTATTACATTCTTGACCATCTTCCAATTACCAACAGAACAATTACAATATCTACTTAATTGCTCCAGAACAGGTAGGCAAGAGACAAAGTACATTGTGGCCAGCCTGGGCTTGCACTGGTCAGCCAGTGGCTGCTGAGCAAAATGCAAAACCTTGTAGGCTCTATCTGCCCTTTTCCTCAGAACATTGATTTAGATTTCTTCACTCTGTCCAACTGCAAATTTTCATTAAGTTATTACCTCTGAGACTCGTTCTGTTATTTCAAATGTTTGAAAAAGGGACAACAGGTTCAAAAATTGTGAGGAGTCTCACAGACCACATGATTTTACACAGCTCATTTCCTTATGAAATTGGATTATAAATATGAATATTGTCTTGCCACCACAGAGAGGCCATCAGGGCCTTGCAGAACAGAACATTACATGTCTGGGGCTTAGCCAGAGTTGGATTTGAGTGGCCATACAAGTGAAAATCCTACTTTTAAACTAAGCCTGCTTGGCCACCAGTGCTAGGTAATTTCTGGAGGACTTGGTAACAAGTCTTGGTCTTTTTTTTTTTGTTCAACAGAAGTGCCAAGTCAAACCTTTGACAACAAAGATTACTTTTGTGGGAAAGAGACATTTCCAGTCTATGAATCCATTTTCACAGAGGAAGGAGAAACCATCAGGAAAATTGCAGTAGAGACTGAAAAGCCACCTCAAATAGAAATACATGTGTGGACAATTAGAAAAGGTGAGTTGAGCAAGATTTTTCTTAAAATACTTTATGATCTTCCATTAAAATCCCAGGGAGTTTATCAGTAATACTCTGTGTCACTTGCTGCAGAGCAATGGGTGTCACAGAATCACAGAATGGTTTTGCTGGAAGGGACCTTAAAGATCATCTCCTTCCAACCCCTCTGCCATGGGCAGGGACACCTCTCTCCAGACCAGGCTGCTCCAAGCCCCATCCAACCTGGCCTTGAACACTTCCAGGGAGAGGGGCAGCAGGGTTTGAACCAAGTGCCTGGAGGTTCTTACTTAGGATGGATCAAAATCCTTTCCATTGAAATCAGTTTGCCCTGTCTGCCTTAGTGATGCTACACCCATGGCAGAATAAAGGCAAAAATGTGGTAAGGATTTAGTTTACTAAACTAATTGGTAAACTTATAAAAAAATAGAAAAGCAATCAGAAGCCCAAGTGCTTCTGCAAATCCTGAACTTTCGGTATAATAAATTATTTCCAGCCTCCTAAAAATCCTATGAAGCATGTGACCCTCCTAGGAAACCCTTCCATAGCACAGCCCTTTACATGGAAATGATCCCTCTCTAGAATACACTTAAAAACAAAAAGCCAAGCCCAAAGTGAGCAGAAAAGAAGTCACAGAGGATCAGGGGGTTATTAACAGCCATGTTTGTTTAAGAAGCCACAAAGCCTCAGGATGGTTTGATGGTGGTATTGCCTGCTAGCTCATGACAGGTCAAATGGTATCTGACTGCAAAATGATATTGTTTCTCTCCAAGACACTGGGATTTTGGCTTCTGCTGTTATCTTACATTTACTCATACTAAGGAAGACTTCAGCTGTGTTGGGAAAGAACTGGCTAATTCTCTCAGCCCTCACAAACACTCTGCAATCCCAAATCCACAGAAGGAATTACAGTGGAACAGCAAAAAGCCGGGGGTGGCAAGCAGAGTAAAACAAATCAAAACAAACAACCAAACAAAAAAACCAACAAACCAACCAAACAAAAAAACAACCCCCACAAGGAGGCTGAAAATCCACTAAATTGGAAAGGATTATTTCACAAGATGGTTCAACACCATAGTAATTCTAACATAAAGGCAGGACAGCAACCCAGGCTTAGAACAACAGGCACATTTCCAGTAACATCACTTCTCATGTCTTTACTGAAGGAATTCTGCGTCACTTCTATGTTGAGAAAGTGTCCAAGAGAGAATTTGAAGAACTTCCTTACTTCAAGTTGATAACAAGGACAACCCCTAGTAAGTAAAATTCTGACCTCTTCAGTTTTCTATCCTTCATATAATCATAGCCTTGAAAAACATTCTCTTTTACTCAACACAGTCAAACAGATCTACTAAGTTTTCCTCCAATATATGGCTGTACATATATATTTAATAATCAAAACACAGCCATTTAAAATATATATATATAACAGTAGTGCATGTCCATATTGTCTTAGTCTCCTGTATTTTGATAAAATACATAATAGGCTGTTTTCTGCCCATACTGCTGTTAAGTCTGAAATATGACTGATGTCAGCACAGCAGCACAATTTGGTTTTATTTAAGATGGCAAGTTCCTCTTAATTTTAAAAGTCATTTATAATAGAAAAAATCAGATTATTAAAGGAGTTCTCCTATATAAACATATATTATAAAGAAGCCTTTCCTATGTTCTTAGCAATAACTCAATTGTTAAAATCTTTGGAAAGGACATTAAATTCTTTTATCACTCTTGATTCAATTTCTTCGTATTTAAACTAGCTTAGGATATAGCACTCAATTTTATAGCTGAACTAAGATACAGACAGTTTTAATTCTCAGTTCTTTTGCATTAAAATGTTGTCATTTTTTTGCTTTAAAAGTAGCCTATTTTTTTGCTGTCAGCCTTCCATAAGCTTGTCATTGTTACCTGTAATATATTATTCCAGTTACCAGGAGTGCAACCGTTTCTGTTAACATTACCAATAATGTATAGCAATACTATACCCAGCAAAGACAGTTTGTATTACACACAGGTAGGCAGAGTTCACAGTGCATAAAACACACTTGTCACTTCCCAACTTTTAAATACTTTGGTTTACCATCAGAATTAAATTTTCAAAATGCTGTCTTATAAAGCAGAGTATCCAATCTTACAAATAGTTAAATAAAGAG
This sequence comes from Calypte anna, assembly GCF_003957555.1. Taxonomy (NCBI): domain Eukaryota; kingdom Metazoa; phylum Chordata; class Aves; order Apodiformes; family Trochilidae; genus Calypte; species Calypte anna. Next base: position 15,608,619 of record NC_044247.1, on the reverse strand, counting down.
GGTCAAGAGACAGAACTGCTTAATTAAATTAAGGAATAATATTCTGGTCCTTGTTTATTATTTTTAACAAAGTTATTTTGCATGGAATATGTTACGTGATTGTAAGATACTCTGAATATTTTCCATGGGAGGGTTGGACATTCTCTCTTTGACCATGGTGAATCAGTTGGCCTGGAGAGTGCCTGTAAATGTCTTCAAAGTTCTCTATGCCCTTTTCTAAGGCAGTATCTGTCTCCTTTGTATTTTTGTTTTCAGGCCAGTGGAAAATATTTAGCGAGGGAGAAGCTCAGATCAGCCAAATGTGTGAAAGCAGAATGTGCAGGACCGAGCTCGAGGATCTGGTAAAGGTTTTGTACCTTGAAAAGTCTGAAAAGGGTCACTGTTAAGGGAGACAGCACTGGAGGGAGAAACACAAGAAAACTTATGAAAACTTGGATCTGCAGCTGGACTGCAGGCTTATTTTGCTTAAGTCAACAGTTGCCCTAAAACCCAGAACTATAATGCAGTAATTATTCACATCATGCACAGCAAATTTGCTGCTTTATGTGTAGTGGTCTGTGTCAACCGTTCAAATATCTCCTCCAAAAGACTAGGAGGCTCTGTGTTACTGGTGGAGGAAGGAGAAAGAGAGACTGTACTTTCCCAGAGTTGCATTTCTTTACAAGTTAAAAAGAGAAAACAGAACATTTTAATTATTATTATTTGGCAAGTTATTCAAACCAATGAAAAGAAGGACATGAAATAAATGTGCAGGAGTTATGGAGAGCATTATTTCCTGTGCTGAATTTGTACAATTTTTGGTCTTGAAATGACTCATGGATTTTTTTTTATAGTAGTGGAGGAAAAGTAAAATGATACAATACTTGTGTCGGAGACATAAAAAACAGATTTAAAACTAACAAACTCCTAAGCAGCCTGCTTTTGGGATGATGTCTTGTAGTTGAGCAAACTGAGTCCATAAACTGAACAGCAGGTGTTAGTGGCAATCACTGTATTTTTGTAGCAATTTGAGCAAATGTTCACTTTTAAGTGGTTTTTCACTGCTTCCTCCACCCACTTCTCTAAAAAATGTGAAGTGTAAGCTTCCTATCACAGCCGTAATAACTTCATTCTTCTCGGCCCTATTAACACATGGTCTTGGCTGATAAACTGCCTTCTAAAGTGATGTGGCAGAAGGTGGTGAAGTACTTGCAGTGCTTTTAAAACACCTAGAGGGTTAAACGTCCCAATTAATAACTCCTTAAGAGTTGCAGCAGCGCTTAATTTATTTCTTCTGATTTTTTACAAACCTAATCTTTTGCCTTTTTCTGAGAGCGACCTCTCAGTTTCATGCTTCAGGGACAGCTCTCTCCCATGACAACACTAAACAGCTACAGCAGGCGTTCAGAACACAGCAGCTCTGTGAAAGCTGTAATGGTTGGGGAAAACAAATCTGAGAGACTGTTAAATTTAGTGTAGCATGTCTACAGTGTGTTTATGTCAGGTGGCTCTCACCTGCAGAAAAAGTGTAATTTTAAAAGCGTTTTCTCTAAAGAGTCGCTAAAATGGTGCATTGCCTCTTGGCTGCAGTGTGGGATTAAATCCCAAGAAGCAAATGACTCTGCCTGCTTTTGCTCCCATTTTCTACTCCACAAGCAGACAGGAATACTGCTGTTCAAACACACCCTAGGAAACAAAGCTTTATGGAAATGGTCTGAGCCAGGGGCTGGTCTTCCTAGGGAGTGAAATCAACAGTGACAGCAAAGGTTTTGAGGTTTGTTGTTCTGCCAGCGACAGCCCTCCAGGGCAGACCCATTTTGAAAGGGATGAGGGTGTGGGAGAGCTCAGTGCTGAATGCCCAAAGCCTGTTTCTGCCATAGCTGCACCATCCTGAGGGGATCCATGGCTTGAGCAGCCAAGCCTGGCAGCCTCCTTCTGCACTGCAGGCCCCAGGGTCCCCAGGTCCTGCCTGGGTGTGATGCCAACTCCTCAACAGGGAGGCAAATGAGGAGAACAAGCAGAGGCTGAATTAGAAAAATACATACAGGGTGATCTCAGGTCCTTAGCTATCGTGCCTGTATATAATGACCCCATTGTCACTAGGCCTGGGCAGAGAGCAGAGAGTATTTAGGAATACTTCCCTCCCTAGCAAGCACTTAATTCAGTTCACCAGATACAAGAAACCATGCTAAAATGAGAGCTCCTCCAGCAACCACATGGATTTGCAAAAACTAAGTACTCTCACCTGGTATCACTAGGAGCCACGGGGGTCTCTTTCCTCCGTGGGCTGCAGGGAAATCCTCGGTGGTTCCTCCATGGCCTCAGGGCCGTCTCTGCCTGGAGCGCCTCCTCCTCCCCAGCCCTCAGTGTCCCGGGGCTGTTTCTCCCACTTTCCTCCCCATTATCCCACTTTTCCCCTCGTTGCCTATCACCATATTCCCCCGTCCTTAACTCCCAGTCCCTGAGGTGCCGCCCACCCGGCTGAGGGGCTCAGCGCTGCCCTGCCGAGGGGCGGCCGGAACCGGATGGAACCGGATGGAACCGGCCCAGGCAGCGCCTCAGCTCCCCTCAGAGGAGCCGCGCAGCACCTGGGCCCCGCCATGAGGCGACAGCACAGAGCTCACCCAGCACCTGTGTCTCTGGTGATGAAAAGGAGAGCCCGGTGTCCCGGGAACACCTGTGTGGGTGTCTGAGGGGCTGTCACAGCCTCACTGAGCTCCTCACACCCCCATTTGGCATCAGCAGTGCCCTCCGCACCTGGGTTGAAATGTGCTGCCAATGGGCAACGCTTTTGTTAGAAATCTTTCAGTCAGTCCTGAATTAACCTTATTGTTCCTCTGGTGAAGATGTTGTAAGGAAGAGGTTCTGAGGAGCTGTAGTGATCTGGTGGGAAGATCAGCAGTGATTTCTCACCTCATGGGCATCTGTGTGTAGCAGTAGCTGGTGAATAAAGACCAAGTGGAAAGTGTACAGTGTTTGTAATTTTTTTTTTTTAAGAAGAAGGCAACCTGCTTTTTGTATTTGTGACAGGACAGGTGGAATCCAGATTGTGTATTTATTTTATAAAAACACTTTTTAAGAAAAGCAAAAAAAAAAAATCATAAGCATTTAGTAAAATGCAGTGTTGCATTTTTCCAGTTTTTGGTCACTCAAGACAACAAAATACACAGTGTCATGTTTTTCATTCTTTTCATGGGATGTATGTCTGTTACGGTACTTATTTATGTACTTGTTGTATCACTTTGACCTGGTTTGATAAATTAATAAACTCTGAAGTTGATAATAAAACGATGTTTTGTGTGTGATGTTCTTTGGTCAAGGTACTTGGGTTCAGTTCCCAGTTTGCAGTTAAGCTGCTGCCACCTCGAAGACCGAACCCCTGAGCCTGGCAGGGCTTTGCTTCAATTAATTCAATTTGCTTCAATTAATTAATGCTACAGTGTTAATCTATAGGGGTGGTAATGGTGCTCCCATTTAAGTCAGTTCCAGACTAAGGAGTAAAAACTTGTTGAAACTCAGCATCCATAGGGTCAACACTGAGCCCTGACTTCTCACTACATCTGAAAATCAAAACAGTTTGTTCTTTTAGGTCTTCTCACAGGAATGCCTTCTGCTGAATTTTGCCAATGAAATTACACTAGCACTCATCTGAGCTAAATTGAAAAGCTATAGAAAGTATCACAACCTGGGGAAAGTGAAGAGAAAAATTAGAAAGCTCAGCAGGATACACAAACTATCAGCTTATTGAAATTATTTAATCTCAAGAGCCACAACTGTTTCTTTCCAGGACTTGTTAGTAGGGCAACAATAGTATGCTGCAGAGGACAGGACCTGCAGTATATAGATTTTCTGCTCAGAGATATGTTTGACCCTTGGGAAATACCCAGTTCAATTCAGCTGTCACCTACCCAGCATGATTAATTTTGAAAATCAAAGCATTGACATCCATACATGGAAACCAGCTGAGGAAGACATCAAGTATTGACAACTGAGAGAACAGTGCAGGACATTCTGCTTTCTAAGCAATACATATTCTGAAGCTTAAAATACTTGGGGAAATGCTGATGGGCTCAAACTGTGCTAATGACTAAAAAGAGATGGTCATAAGAAACGTAAGAAAAAAGTGTAAAACAACTCACACGTAGCTAGCAGAGAGGAGAGCCCTATTCACTGCTGTGTTCTTCTGAAATTACTTTTAAATATACCTACAATGAGCACCAGAATGTGCCAGCCTAACACTCTCATCTTCAAAGACTCTCCATTAAAAAAAAAGGTCAAACCATTTCACAATTCAGATGATGAACACTCAAAATAATTGATAGCACATGAAGTATTTGCGTAATATTGGTGTGCTCTGGTGCCTATTGTGTTATCCATCTAAGATAAAAGCCAAGATTTTGAAGATTTATTATGGGAGGGGTGAAAATTGACAAAGTTAATACCTCTTTCCATTTATTACTTTTGTTTGGGGTTTGAAAAATGTCTTCATCTTCTGATCTGGGGTTTTGGACTGTTCTAATTCTTGAGTCAAGTATGTCTGCAACTACATGAGTATATGAGTACGAACCCACAACCCTGCCCTTCTCACATAACACCAACCCAACTGTGAGCAAGAATGCAAAGCATCCAAAGCAAAAACAAATCATTGATTTTAACGCAGCAAAACAGTTTTTAACAGAGAGACACCGGATGAAAGTGCAGCATGTTCAGAAAAGGCAGCGAGCCTGAATTCACTACAACTTCCCCATCTGTCCTCAAATGACCTTAGCTCAAGAGACACAGTATATCACACTATATAGCTCACTATATATACACTACACACACACTATGTGTGGCTCATACACAGCGCCCAGAGGTGATCTCTCCACAAGGATCAATTCTATCTCCTATAGGTTTACTTCTCCTGTTTCTCTCTTCTTTGTTTGTTTGTTTCAGGCTCACAACACCACAAAATCAAGTGTGTTAAGGCCACAATAAATAAAAACTGCATTGTGTTCTCACTGAAGTAAATGGCAAAACTCACAGTTCCTTTAACACTGGGTCCCTGAAGAACTCCTACTGACACATATTATACTGGTATTAAACACAACTTAGTGTGCTCTGGTATTTAGTACATATCAAAGGTAGATTTTGTACTTTTCACAGATTCCCAGCCACTTTTATTCCTTAGCCAGCTCTGTTACTCCAGCCCATTCTTCCCCACTCTGCCAACAGCTAGGATGAGACAATGAGTCTCAGTCCTAATTTTAGAAGCATAAATAGGGGTCAAGAAATGCTTAAGGTTTATGTCCTGAGGTATTTGTGTCTCACATCTCTAAATGGGAAGACTCAGACTTTGCCACTAAAAATCTAGCTTGAAATTAATATGGAATTTATTTTAATTTCCTGTACTAAAGTGTTGTGCAGCATGGACAGGCTGTATGCTGCTAAATATGCAGTTTGAGATAGCTACAGTTCAATAGAGACTGAAACACTTCCCATATAAACTTTTTCTAGAGTACTCTGGGTGGAATGGAAAAAGCTGTAGAAACACCAAACAAAAAAGAGCTCTTAGCCCAGCTTTTTCATCAGTGAAATGAAAAGGCATTATTTACAAATAATTATAGTTACAGGTGCATAACTATCTCATACAGTAATAGACAACAGTCACCAAGTAATAAATCTTCACCAAGTTCGTCCTAGAAAAAGGAAGATTTTATTTTAAATACAGTTACTTAATGAACAGAAAAGTATTCTTAGAGACACATGTACAGTTCCAAGTGGTGCTACATTCCAGAAAGCTGTGTTATGGTATCTCAGATCCTGTTTTCAATTCTGTGCTATTAGAAAATATTTCCTTGCTTTGAATGCCATATTATATATTCACATATGCTAAGTCTCACTAAAATCATTGTTTTTAGAGCTAGCCAGACAGTGCATCCTTTCAAAAATGGACCAATGACAGCACTGAAAACCATTAGAGGATGTTTACAATCAGAACTGATTATCCACTAAATTTAGCTTTGCCATTTCTATTAATGCAAACCAGTTGTAAAATCATGCAAACAAATCCTTCTAGTAGCCCTTCTCACTCACTTCACACTATGTAAATTACTATAGCCAAGTCTCAATTAAAAAAAAAAAAAAAAAAAGGAAAAGAAAAAAGATATTTTTAGCTTCAGCAAATGTGCTAAATTTCTGGAAATAAAAACCCTGCTGCGATTCTGTTTGAAAGACTTGGTTTATAAATTATGGATTGCTTTCACAACTGAGAGGAAAAAACCTGCAGATTTCTTCATGAACTCAAAGAACATTCAACCTAGAGTCTCTTTTATTTTGCAATAATAAATAACTGAAAGATTCAATTGATAATTGATAATAATAGCCAAAGCCTACAGAGACTTAGGAACTTACAACAGCTTTTCCCACCCTGATAAAAAAAGGTTTTGTGAAACAAACAAACAAACAAACAAACAAACAAAAACCACCAGTCCCCCACCCCCCCAGAGGAATGGAGATCTGCTTCCTAAGAAGTCTTGTGCCCTAGCTGGGAGAAACTCCATAAAATTTCAGCTCTGCTGCCCTGGGAATCTAAAATGATCCTGGCCCATTTCTGCAAAAACTTGTCAAAAGCCAGCCTGTCCCTGCCAACAGCATAATTGTTATTTTCACTAATTGCCAACTGAGAGAGAATCCCAAATCAGAGCTGGTGATTAGGCTTGGGAGACCTCAGAATGATGTAATGTTTAATAATATTCTTTTGACTTAAAACAGGTAGTTCAAAAAGTTGAAAGTGCATTTAATTAAAATATTTTCTAGATCAAAGGGTTTTCCTTTCTGACAAAGCTTCAGCTGCCACAGAGTAATAAACTTTTCAATTTGAAGGTTTGACTGTTCATTGGAGATGCCAAGATCAGGGGAGGAAATGAGAAAATTTGACACAACCCCTTCAAAATGATCTTTAATGTAAGTAAAAATAGACTGATGGGTTCTTTTTTACATCTGAAGTTTTGCCCTACAAACTAACTACTTGAGATATGCTTAAACCTCTTTCCTCTGTTATAAAATCTCCTTAACTCCTCACTGGAAACACATCATCTTCCACTACCTATCTCATATAAAACTCCTATATTTAAAATAATAACAAATAAAATAATAAAAAATTTAAAAAATAATAAAAATAATAAAATAATTAAAATAATAAAAAATAAAATAATAACAAATAAAAAAACAAGCTTAAGGCAGTGATGGAACTTTTTTCCTGAAGTGCTCTCCGTGCCTATACAGTCTGTTTAATCACAGCCTAACATTTTAATTATGTATGTAGCTAAGCAGACTTGCTTGCATTGCCTTAATTATTCTGCATGATAATATGAACAAAGCTCCTCTGTTGAAGTAATCAACAAAAATTTTAGCTGGCTGAGTTTCCTCAAATGTTCCAAGAGCAATGAAAGATCTGATCATTATTTACTGCTGCTGAGAGCTATTTTAAACCTGTTCCCTTCATATCACATATCCCTTTGAGTAGCCTCAAATTCTTTCAATCTGAAAGCCCTGGTAAGGCAGAACAAAAGAGCATTTCTCATTTGCAGAGAGCTGTCTGTGCCATCTGTGTGGTGTTCACTAGCAGGAGATGTCTGAATTCCTGAGCTTTTGGGCAGGAACAGTGCTGCCACTTTCTCACTTTTGTCCAGTTCACAGAACTCCTGGTGCAGAGAGCAGCGGATGTGTTAGAACTGAACCCATGTAAGACAAGTGAAGGTTCATTATCTTGCAATGCAGAAGAAGTTAAGACCAATGGAAATTGGGGCTTGAGGGACCAAAGGGTTAAAGCTTTCCCATTTTGGAGGCGTTTACCATTAATTTCTGCTTTGCCCAACAGAAGCCAAGTGTTTTGAAATCCACTCCGTTTTAGTGGGCCCTGGGAATCAGATCAGTGGTAGCCATGTAAACACTCCAGACCTAGCAATGTATACAGTAGAAGAGAGTCCAAGCATGCTGGAAATCTGTGCAGAATATGTGTCTTTATCAAGAAGTTAAACGTTGTCACTGTAAAAGCTTTCCACATAAAATCTGAAAGGTGAAAAACAGCCAATGTATTTCAAGAGAGGATCTCTCTGGTACCCTGTGAGAAAGTCCAAGTGCTTCATGATTCCACTTTCCTCTCTAAGTCATCTCATCAGATGACACTTCCCATCACACACAACCTGGGGACCACCTCTCCATGCTGTATCTTGAGATACACCTCACCTGTCCCACCATGGAGAGCAGGGGTGGGGGAAGAGAACTACAGGCATTTCCTTTACTTTCTGCATTGAGTTCTTTTTCAAATATTCATTTTCTCAATGGGGAAGCACTAGTCCCATTGGACTATTCTGTTATTCAGGGAAGTGCCTCTAGGAGACAGATAAACTGTTAACACACTGCATCATTAAACAAGGCAATAATAAGTATGTATTCTTCAATTCACACTCACTAATAAAGTTAAAGCCATTCTAGAACTAAGTATTCCCATGATCTTGCTTCCCTCATCTATATTCTAGTCCAGTCCCCGAAGCCTCTCCCTTGCTTCATCTGCATTTTTCCTCTTTGTTTTTTCTTGCCACCAATTCAAATAGTGTTGGACACCAACTCAAAAATTCTGAAGGCTACTGGAGAGCAGTGGGGTTTTTCTGTCATCTTATTGGCAAGGTTTGATGTTAAAAAGTTAGTTTGAAGAAGAAGTAAAATGAGGCAAAACAATGACTGAAACTCCTACCATGCACCTGTGGTTTGAGAGAGCTGGATGTTTGCAAGTGGTTATTTTGCTTTCCCCAAATCAGCCCTTCTGAGACACAGACATTCACTCCTGATAGGAGATGGCAAGAGGGAAGGAAGCAAAGCAGGGGGGAAGGAGAATTTTTAGAGTCATTCAGATGTCAGACCTGAGAAAAGGCTCTATAATGGAAAAGAAAGGGTGAAGAAACCACCACACTGGTCCTGTCTTGTCTCTTACTGAACAACTATGTCATTGATTGACTTGGCAAAATCCTGAGCAGTTTCCTGTGCAGCATTTCATTGTTTGCAGTTGAGCCTTTCTGCTGTGGTCTTGGCCCCCACTTTCTCTGCAGGGTGAAGCTTCTTTCCAGACATACTTCCCCCACCACAACCATCAGGGTGGACCATGAAATATTCACAGCCACACGTCTGTCACAGCACCAAAATTACTCCCTTCAATTGTTCACAAATGTCAGGGCAGAGAGCAGATACCTACCAGTCCTATTTATAAGAGCTTTGCTGGGCTTAAGCCCTGATTTTGAAGCTCAGGTGTCACTGTCATAAAACACATCATCCCCAGCACATGCTGAAACAAACAAGACATCTCAAGCTGCATTGTGACCTCACTCCAAAAATGCACATCCCAGAATGCATCCAGATCAACAGATTTCATTTTTTGGAGTCTGAAAATATCTACAGATCTCTAGAAACAACAGAACTTCACCAGAAACTGCATGAAGAAACATTTTCTCAGATTCCACATTTCCCTGGCCAGCAAATACCAAAAATTGTGGTGAACTCAAGAGCTTTCTCACCAAAGTTATTTTTATGCAATTCCCTTTCATTTATTAAACCTGACATCTGAAAATATTGCTGTCTATTAGATACATTCTGATCTTCATTTGGAATAATTTATAGAATTAATAACTTTTGATTTGGGAGGAAAACGGCCCCAATTCTCTGTAGCATGGATTTGCCTCAACATACAGCAAAAGTCAGCAAGAGGTTTCCCCAGGAAAAGAGGTATGGATGTGATGGAAGTGTGACACAATGTTAAGATCAAGAAGTTAGCAACAGAAACAAGCTACACCCCAAGATCTTAACAAATCCTTGCTTTTCTCCTTCTTTGATCTAGCAAATAGCAGCAAATTCAAAACTGATAAAAAAATCTCTTCTGCCAGCAGTCTTTGAAAACACTGCTGCTGGAGACCACACACAGGATTACAGAGTGTTAAAAGCACATTAGAAACTTATGTGACCAAGATAATCAATAATTAGAATTTTAATCATTTCCCTTTCATAATAATATAGCAAGAAAGGAGCAAATCAGAACTGATTTCTGGCAATATGCAGTGTTAACATTCTGGCTTCATTTTCCATACACACAGATCTATAAAAATAGAAACAACAACTATTAAAAACAGTTTTAAAAAAATAAACTTGCTTTCACTAGAGATAATAACACTTCTCCCCACCCTGAAAAAACATCCTTTTATTTGTCAAGTCAGGAAAAAAGGTCATGCCATTTCTTATAAAATTTGGACAACTTTCAGCCACCTCTACAACAATGACAACTGAGAGACTTAAAGCTGATGTGGGAGGGAAGGAGAGCTCTGCACTGTAGGAATTCACACTTCACTGGATTTTACTTTTGTATGATTTGAATTTTATACGTTTAGAAAAGAAATCATACACATAAATGTCTAGGCCTAAACTTGTCCCTGTTTTCAGGCAAATTTCAGGCTCTCCTGCCTGCCCTTCCAGTTCCTCCTCAGGAACTTCATTCCACCTGAGCTCACTTGTGAAAAAGGCCCAACTATGGTTTTCTGATAAGGAAAAAAAAAAAAAAGTTTGTGAAAAATATTACATTCATCCTGCCTTTCTTCACTGAGTTTTCTTTTCCAAATGCATTGGTTTTGTTCTGGGATAGAGTTAATTTTCTTTATGGCAGCTGGTGCAGGGCTGTGTTTTGGATTTGTGCTGGAAATAGTGTTGAGAACACAGGGATGTTTTAGTTGCTCTTGAGCAATGCTTTTATAGTGCTAAGGCTGTGGGTACACAAGAAGCTGGGAGGGGGGGCAGCCAGGACAGCCAACCCCAACTGAGCAAAGGGACATTTCACCCCGTAGGACATCATGTCAGCAATAAAGCTGAGGGGCAGGTTAGGAGGGGGGGCACTGGCTAAGGACCAGCTGGGCACTGGGCTGTTGGTGGTGAGCACTTGTTTTCATTTGCATTACCTGTCATTCTGGGGTTTTATTTTTCTCTCTGTTATCTTTTCCCTTTTCCTTACAATTATTTACCATTGCCATTATTATTATTTATTTGAGTGGTTTTATCTCAACCCACAAATTTTCTCACTTCTACACTTCTGATTCTTTACCCCATTCACTGTCTATTTATTTTACATGAAGGAAAAACAAAGAATGGATGTGAAAGCACAAAAGGGGAAGAAGCAGGTCTCTCCATCTTCAGTTTCCTACTGGAAATGCTTCTCAGCCCCTTCCTATGCACCTCCCAGCTCATGGTGCAGCCCCCAGACTTCCCACTCCCTGTATGCTCAATTTTCTTCAAGTCCCTGATAGATGATTGGTAGCATTTCAATTGGATCAGTTACCAAAGTGCTAATTTTCAAAAAGTTATATATCCCTGTAAAGCTAAAAAATAGCTCATCCTTTGATCAGAACAGCTTACTAACTCTTAGAGAGTCAGTAAAGATTCTCTTTCCTGAATAAAGAAAATTGTCAATCTGTATTTACACTAAAAATCCAACAGTGAAAACTACATTAGGCCAAAATCTCTTGCCTGGTTTTGTTTCTTGGCATTCATATCCCAGAGTTGGGTTCACCATGGCTGCCTCAGCTCCAGGAGCAGCAGCTCAGAGAGCAGAATAAGACAGAACTACATTTACAGGGGGGTGACCAACATTTCTAAACTGGGTTCTGAGTTCTTGAAGGTTCAGAGTCACCTGAAAGGAACCTCAGAGCAGCTATTCTCTAAAAATTAATCTTTCCTTGGTACCTCAAACTAGTCACCCAAGGAATAAATAAATCTGCAGCACTAATATTCAACTTCCTATTTTCACTGGTAGCAGCTTTTGCAGGGATAATTTAATTCCTCTGTTTCATCTAGCATTGAGGCTTGTAAACTCCTTTGAGGATCCCTACCAGGAATTCATCAACATGAAGGATATATACTGGGAAGATCATAATCAAGTCAATCAAGGGGAGAAATTCAAAAGCTTTGCCACTAAAGAAATCAAACATAAAAGCCTCCCTGGAGGGGAAGAGGTTTATGTACCATGCCTGGCCTATGTTAAGAAAATTAAAACTCGTTTCACAACATAAAAGAGCCAAAGTGTCAAGTCACTAAAACCAGTTTCCAGTACAGATGCCCTTTTCCAGACTGGTTTATGAGGGAAATACAGATTTATAATACATTTAAAGAAACACAACTGACAAAACACATAACTAAAGGATATCTACAAGGAAGAGAGCACAGAACATAAATTAAACAAGGGCAATTTAAATGCAATTTCGCAGCCATCTGTGTTGCTATAACTAAGGATACTTCTGTTTATATACATGGCAAACTTCTTATTTTTTTGAAAGGAAATGTTTGCAAAGCAGATACCTCTAAGGAACCTCACTCAACATGAGCGTTGAGGTTTGCTCTTATTATTTCCCAAAGTTTATTCAGATGGAAGGGCAGCAATGGATGGGAAAAAGTGAGATGTGCATGGCAGAAAGAGGACCCAGACTGATGGTTGGTATGTGTGTCCAGCCATGGAAATGGACTTGGGTTTGTTGCTCTTTATTTCGTTTGGTATTGGTAATTCTCCTCTTCCCTCCCCTTTGTCTGGTTCAGTACTTTTATTTTTAAAGCCTGCATATTTAGGGTGAGACACATTTTACATGTATCATTCAGAGCAGAGTGGAAAGAAATGAGTTTTCTGAAGAAGGCTGTCAAGGTATCAGACAGAAAAGAACAGGATGTAAACTGACTGTCCCAGGGTGGATGTCAAAAAGAAAGGTAGCATCTTCCTTGCCCCCAAAAAGGGCAATATGCTACTGCCTTCCCAAAACTGTCCTCCTTTCATATAGAGGAGTCAATAGAACTGAAACAGAAAATTAGCTGAGCAGCAAAATGGGGTTCTTTAAACTTGAGGAAGAAAGATGATCTCCATTTTAGCATTTTAGCAGTGGTTTGGGCAATGCAGCTACATAACTGGGTAAACATTTTGTTGCCTCCAGAAGAGCCATAAAGAATCTGGTGGAGATTTTTCAAAGCTGCCTTAAGGGCTGGATGTCTAATCCCCATTAAAACTAAGAGAAACTGGCTCCCCAAACCCAGTCAATGGCTTTGAAGAATCAGCTCCATGGGGATAATACAGAGTATCAAAGGGTAGGGATGAATTGTACAGTTAACTGCATCACATGGGAGTTACTTGTTTGTTTCTTGATTAAAAAGGAGGTTGGGGGGAGAAGACAACAGCAATAATAGATACTGAAGATGATGATGATGATGATAGTAACAATAGAGACTGAGCTCAATGCCCAGACAGATTTTTTTCCCAATGGGCTTTAAACACAGTGGAAAGTTTTATAATAATAATTGGAATTCTCTGACTGAGCTCAAGACTCAGATCTTTTCTGGCATGATGACATTACTTCTAAGTTTGCCCATTTTCCCATTTTATTCTCTTAAGGTTAAAGAGAAGCTTTCAGCAAGAAAGAAAAAAATAAAGTGTCATTAATGTAAAGGATGAGAATTCTCAACAATACAAATGACAGCCTGCTTGATTTATCTTTGAATTTTTTTTTAATTATTTTTAAATTTTTATTGAACTTTTTTTTTAACATTATTAATCATAAACACTTTGAAATACTTTCCACCAACTGGGCTGAAAAAGCATTTTTAGTTTAAGACTGTTCCTCTCCTTAAATTATTACAAATGTTTACAAACTCTGTTCTTATTAAGTATTGGCAATATCCAACACAATTTAGAGGCAACAAATTAAAATTGATAAAAGGAAATATGTAATGCAGAACAAGAATTGCTGGAACTCATAGACACAGGAAATGTTTCATTGGATTCACTGAAATATTAAATTATTACATGAATAAAAATACCCACAGTTCCATAAGACGGGATCAAGAGTTCACCATCAGGAATTTGTCATTATTTATTTAGGTGGGATTCCCACAAACTATACTGAGTTCCCAGTCTTATCTGAGCTAAAACTTCTTTTGTACCTCACTGAAACAGCTACTTGTAACCTCTTGATGCCAATGGTCCCTGGTCTTATTTTGTAGATAGGGAAACTGAGGCTCAGGGGGGGATGCAGTTGATCCTCTCACCCTGAAGGCACCTGCAGCAATGTTTGGCACCACTGGACATGTTTGCAGATAACTCCTGCCCTCACACAGCTCTCACAGTCCCACTGTCTTTTTTATCATTTTAAAACCACCTGTTCTTACTTCTTTTACAGAAAAACACCTCTTCCCTAGAAAGACTCCCACAAGAGGAGATGGAATGAGTTGTTTTGAGAATCAGTCAGACTGGTTATGTACAAAGTCACAGCCCTTTGGTCTCTTTCAACATTTGGAGATAGTGTTTGCTGAAATGCAGAAAAATAGAGGCAACTTGAAATGAGAGCTCTGACAGCCTTAAGTTTCCCTTTCAATTAAACAGCTCCTGCCTTTTCAGGCAACCCACACTTGGTAGGAGCATTTCACTCAGCTTTCCTCCTGACCTCTGGCTTCAGGGCTTTATTTCTACAGAGTAAAATGAGAGTGTGTCCATACTTAGGTGCCAAATTGGGGTAGAAGTCACTGCAAAAACATGAATAATGCTCAACATTACCAGAAGTAAATTAAGTCTGACTAAACAAGCCATGGCAAACAGGGTAAACTCACACTGTAAGGTGGACTTTCACACAGAAGGCAGCTATAAACTGAGTGTGGCCTGCAAATCAATCAGCCCCCTGCCTCTACCTAATGAGACCCTTTTCTTTATTGCATTTTTATAGACTTATAAAACCAGCATAGGATGGATTATATAGGCTGTCTGTCTACCCTGTCCATCTGTCACTCTGCTAAGGGTGTTCACCCCCACAGACCAGGACAGTGCTTGGTAGGGGTTGGAAGGGAAGGGAATATGGATGTGATTGAGACTTCTAAAAAATGAACAACACAGCAACAGACGTACAACCTCCTCCCCACTAGAACACTGAATTCCAACAATACCAGTGTGTAAAAAGGACTGTAAAATCAAAACGAGTCAACAGGAAAACTTCTCTGCAAATGCAGCACAACACTTCAGCAGCCTTTGTGTTGCAAAGGGTGAAAAACTTCAGCCCTAATTCGTGTTAAAAACACAGACAGTTTTCTCAGAACTCTAAATGTAGCATAATTACTTAAAAAAACAAGTTATGTCTGTTTGGGTAGAACCGTTTCAAAGTTCTAAGATAATGACTTCATTTAACATGCATTACACAAAAGACATTTTTGGAGCTATTCCCATAGAATCAAAGCTTTCCTGTTCACGTAACTCATTTTTGTGATTCTTTATTTTGTCAGTGTTGCTGTAAACAATGTACTGCCCATGGCAGGGGGGTGAGGAGAGACTGTTTAAGGGAAAATAGTCATCCCTGCACAGAATTCTGTAGTTACATTTACCAGCTGCAGAAGTGTTCTGATAAACTGCCAAAGTGGGTCACTATAAAGCAACACTCCTTTAAAGTTTTAATCCCTATTAAAGGAAATTATCTGGACTCTCTCCAGAAGCATTTTTGGGGGGAGAAAGGGGCAAAAGCTTCCGTAGAAGATCAAATGTTGTTGATTATAAATTCATTACCAGCAGAGCTGCTAACTTCAGTAAATTAACAAGGAGCTTTTATTATATCCAATCAAGCTCTTGTTAAAGATAACAAGTTCTTTTCATTCCTTGTATTTGTGTAACAGTCACTTTTCTGGAACTCATCAAAGCTCTCTGTGAATCCATGCCAAAGTACCATTCTCTCTTTTAACAGCTTTAAAAAAATAATGAAACCTTCTGATCACAGTGCAAAAGCACTGATTATGTTAAAATATCTCAAGATAAAAGATTTGGAATTATAAAGAAATCATTCCCATAGCAGCAAAGAGATTGATATTAATCACACAGCAGAAAAGTCCTAAAATGATCAGTTTTTCACACTTTTTTTAAATTGTTTTGTTTGTACAGAAAAAAGCTTAGCTAAACAGCCTCTTTATGAAATCTGATAATGTAATGAAGATCTATTATGGTTTCACTTCAGACCAGGCTTTCACTCAAATATTAATTGCTAAAAAGCTATTTTACATAATCAGTTTAACCATGTGATTATGTTAAGAATTCTTTCTTTCTTTATCAAATAATCAAAATTAGGAGGGAAGAATGTTTTGCTTTGAGGCTTCTCACTAATACATTTTACAGCAACTAAAATTTTTACAAAAAAGATCCACACGTATTTCAAGAGCAAATATCTTGGTGACAGTCTATTGCACTGAGATCCCTTCCTAACATCCTGTGATCCAGATACATATTTTTCATCCATTTCATTTGCCTGCTGTCCAAGTTTACTGGTGATGAAAGAAACCTTTCTGGAAAATACTTAAGAAAGTTCTAATGTCCACTGAAATGAATGTCTAGAGTGGATTAATCTGAGAAGTTTTCTTTAAAAATTTAAGATTATCTTTACAGTAAAGTATGATCCAAACATACACCACTGATGAGATTCAGCACTTAATAATAAAAGGCAATGCAAAACAGTTTTCTCAGTCCCACCTCTCTAGTAATACCAAAAAAAAAATGGATAAGATGTGTCTTTTTAGATAGGTGAACTAAAAATCCTGCTGTATACAGTAAGGTATTTCCACAATTTAATTTTTTTTCCTATTGTCAACTAGTAACTTGTTGCTTATTACTGAGACTTCTTGAAGCCCTTTGTCCTATGAAGCTATTTAAGTGGGAGCTCTTACTGAAAGTGCAGTTCTTTTGTTTATTTCTTCTATATCTGTTGGCCAGAATGAAATACCCCAGCACAGAGAAGCTGAACATGAAGATGGCCATTTTTTCTCCTCCCAGTAGGACACGAGTTGTATCTGGGCAGCCTTCCATTGTCTGTTGTCCCAGCATACAAGTGTTTGAAAATTCTCTGTAGAGGCACAGTCCAAAAGTCAAGAGGTGAAGCTGAGAGAGCAGCCACCTGCAGTCTTTTTATATCTGCATAATATCAAATACATTCAACTTAAAATGTTCTTGGAGAGCTCTAGCATCCTGTAATTACCATGTAATACATCTCTCCTCCCCAAAGCAGTCTAAGGCTCATTGGCTCTGGATAGATAAAAATGGTCACCATTAAGCAGCCCAACATTATGTCATGCACTGACAGATGGGCTGTGGAGCAGCACCAGGGTTGGGAGCACAAGCACTCGTTTGCCACAGGAGATTCAGTGCTGAATGCTGCCACTGAGCTTCTGGGGAGCCTCAAGCAAGTCACTTCATCTTTGTGACATCTCCTTTGTGCTGTGCAGACTGAGAAGGAAAGAGCTCTGATGTTCTCCTGCTGGTGTGGGGCTGGTTCAGCCCTTGCTCTCAGCCTTCATCTCTCAACAGTCTCAGAACAGCTTCTTCCTTGGAATCATCCTGCTAGCAGTAGTTATGGAATTGCCTCTGCTGTGTTTAATCTTTGATCAAAGTCTCTTCCTCTGCAGTGCCAGTGCCCACTCCTGGTTAAACCAAGCTCTATACTTGGACAGTGGCAAGTGCTGTGGTAATTCCCCCTTGTATGAGGTGAAAAAAGCCCTGGATACAGTGTGAGGCTGAAGGGGTGAAAACAGGGCTCTCACATCCACCCCAGTGTCCCACATGTTTCACTGAACAACAAAACCCCAGCTACAGTTGAACTGAACCATGTTGGACTGGTACTTCTGAAAGAGGAAGGGTTCCTTGTAGGACCTCAGCATGCTACCCCATTACCACAATGTTGGTTCTTTCCTCCAACTCAGAGGCTCTCTGAGGAACACAGCAAGGCAATACTAGGACTCAACAAGTGGTGTCCTTCCTACCCAATGATGCATGGTCACAACGAGATATAGGAAGGAAGAAAAAGAAAACAACAGATAACTAACCTAACAAAAGACACAGGAGCTGAGAAGGTGTCCAGAACAATTGAGGGATGGATGATGCAAGAGGAATCATAAAGAAGACAAGTGGCCATAGTCACAAAATAAATTTCTTCTAAATGACCATACTCATAAACTGGTCCTGTGTGCCACAAAGCACCACAAATTAGCTATGATCTTGTTTCATCAGAGATTAACAAATCTGCTGTCATCTCAGTTTGATGGTACATGATCTATAATGCCAAGAAAATTCAGTCATCTTTCGCTCTAGAGGGAGTCTCTTGCTCTAGCAGCAGACAAGGCTGACAGGTTGGGGACTGTTTTGTTCTTTAAAGCAAGTAAAATATCAGGCAAGCAGCCCTGCCACAGTTAGCATGTAAAAAATACATGGAAGCTTTTTCTCATGGCAGCAGGCAGAAAGACCAGCAAAAGTTATGCAGCTCCCCAGACAAAATACAACATGATGATGTTTTCTGTATTAAAAACTTAAAATGCATATGAACAGAAAATATTAAATAATTAGTTATCTAATAGGATAGGTAACAACACCCATCCATCATTTCCTCCTTGGACACACAGATTCATTGGCTGACACAAGATCCTTAAGTATTCTGAACCAACAACAGTCTCTGCCTTTCATATTTATCTCGTGTTCAAACGATGACTGAAATTTGAACATTTAAAACTGAAAGATGACCTTACTTGTTATGGCAGAAATTTTGGTGCCACCAGCAGTTACACATCATTAAATACAAGCTAAAGCTCCTGTGTTGCTTTTTTCCTTCTTTCTTTGTTTGCTTTGTTTCTGTACTTGCCTTTCCTCCCGTTAAACTCACTGGCCAAATCAGTCACTGTTATCCTTTTTAAGAATCTTTTCATAATTAACCAAATGGAGAAGGGAAAAAAAAAAATCATGTTTCCAATTCTCTAAAACCCAAATCTTATCCACCCACTGCAACATCTGCAGATGATAAGCACAGAATGTCTCTTCATTAATACCAATAATGCTGGTTGTTAATAAATACACACAAGGATTTTTTGAGCTAGACTGAAACTATTTGTACAGCCTCGTTTTGCAGTCATTGCTCAGGCAAAACCAACTCTTGAATCAAAGAGAGCTCAAAGGGAAGAGCTCTTATCTTGCTTTTGGCACTCAGCATAGTGGGGGAATCCCAGCAGGAGCAGTGGGGATACCCACCTGGCTCTTCAGTAGCTGTAAGAAGGTGTCTCAGCTCTGAGTCAACCTCCTTTTGGTAAAGCAACTACTGGTGGCAATAAATGAAGATTTTTTTATTTATTTATTTATTTATTTTTATTTTTATTTTTTTTGTGGAGCCAAAAAAACAGGTTTTAGTAGGAACTGGTAATGTTCTGCTACAGTTTGAATGTCTCCTACCGTTTTGGGAGGGATCTAATCAGCTGTAATAAAGTGTGAGAGATATTAAGGACTGTCAGTCTCAAGTATTTAAAAATTAAATCTTCTCTTCCCCTAAAGAATGAGCCAAGTCAAAATACTCTTTTAATCAATTGTGGGGTTTTTCAAATAGATTTTAAGTCTTTGAGGTTTTTGTTTCTGAGCTTTTTTCACAACAAGTGGCTCAAGAACTTATTTTTCAAACTAAAATGCTTGCAGAATCAAACTGTTCTGGCAATGAGGCTTTTGAAAAAAATACTAAAAATCATTTTAAAATTATTACTACTCACCATTCTATTTCTGTATGTCCTAGAGATTTAAAATTACCTTCCATGCTAGTCCAAGGCCAAAGAAAATCTGTTATTTGAAATATTTTTCTAATGATTCTTACTCAGTTGTGTGTATTTCAGACTTCTGCAGGTTTCATTTTGTGTTTACAAATACCCTGGTGACAGGGCCATGTTCATTCAGCTTTTCCAGGTTATTTACATAAGATTAAGATTAAAATTGCTGTTGGGTGAGCTGGTTCAGAGACTTAGCTCCCTCCAGAAATGTTCTTTTGAGGAACACAGTTGCAAGTATTCCAGAACAAAGAGACACAAGAAAATGTGGGTTTCAGTGACAAAGAGTGGTGATGACATTCAGGCACTGAAGGCTGAGCACACTGTATCTCATGGGTTGATGGTTATTCCCAGAATGTGCAATTAAAATGCAGCTGTTCATTAGGAAAATAATACACTACTCTTGCTGAAGTAAGGTGTATCATGAGCAAACCAAGAGGTCATCTATGGTCAAACACCATTCTGTGAATCAGCTCTGAACAGGAGATTTGATAATTTGCAATAAAATGGGAAGGCTTGAAGCAAGAACAACAGTAAGATTTTGAAAGCTGAGCACGACTTGGAGAAGGTCTTAAAAATTACTTTCAATAGTAAAAAAATAAAATCAATACTAGGAGCACTTACAGTGAATTTAGCTGGTTAAAGCATCAGAAATTTCTAGGAACTCTTCTTTTCCAAAACAAATATCAACCCAAAAAGATAGGCAGTCTCAAAACCAACTATGCCTTCAATATTAAAAAATTCACAGGGAAGAGGTGAGAGGCAGATTCTCTTTTTCACACACATCTTTGTTATTTCTGTAGCAGGTCAGAAGTCTTGCAAACATCCAGTTATACTTATTCCTTGTTTAAAGTCAGCTTTAAGTATTGCAAGATGAAAAAGACCTTTGTGCAAATACAGAGTGACTGTATTATCTAGGTGCTAATCTGGTTGTTACCTGAAATAAGAAAAGAAAACCAAGTGCTGCTTTACTTTTTATTCATCTCCTTTTTCCTCCCTGCCTCACATTCCTCTCAGTGTTTTGACCTAGGGGAGAAGCAGCTCAGTGTTCTCAGGCTGATCCCAGGGACCTCCCCAAGGCTGCTGTACAACAACATTGCACAAAACCTCCTCAAGCAGGATTCCCCATCCCTGGGGCAGAAGTGACTCAGAAGTGTTCTCCTAGGATCTATGGATTTATCCACAGGAAATTCTTTCCATCCTGGGATCCCACACTCAGGAGGCAAGTGTCTTTTGGGGGCTCTCCCTCAAAACTTGTTTTCCCTCTATAATTCAAATACGCATCACTAAAACATTGCTAGTTTGGAGTTGCATTCCACTTAGAGAAAAGGAGGATTGCTTTCTCTCTCTCCCTTTCCCAAGGGAACAATGGCTGGAAATGTAGTTACTGAACAGACTAGGACTCAACAAATGAGTAAAATTGAAAGAGCTGTTTTAGTTACCACAGTAAATGATGCCCAGCCTTGGTCATGAGGAGATAAAGCCTGCTTGTTCATTAACTGAGAGAAAGGACTCATCCAAAGATTATGCCAATGAGTTAAAGCAATATGATCCCTCCAATGTGGGTCTTACTGCACAGGCACCAATGGAATAAAAGTAATTCTTACTTCTAGGGCATAACCTACCTTTATTCCACTAACTGCAGCTAAGCTATTACTAATCATTACTCTGTCATTTAAATAAAAAATTACAAGTCTGACTAAGACATCCATACCTCTAAAAAATTACTTGCACTCTTGCTTTCAGTTCATTCTCTGCCAAACATCAATATATAGAACAGCCACTTAAATTTTTATGACATGTAAAACATGTTTATTCAGACATGTCCTCAGAGACGGAGCTTGCAAAGGTCATTTTACATGTGTGACCAGAGGCCATCTAATGAATTATTAAAACTAAGAGAAAAAAATTGCATTTGATATTAGCTTTTCCTTATACTCTAATGGGCATCATATTTATCATCAGACAGGGAGAATACATGAAAATGTATGCTCTTTGTCTCTGAAAACATGCTTATCCAATTCAGTTCCAAATCAGAAGAGATAACAGAAAATGTCAGTTTAATAAAATGAAAAATGATTAGCTAATGTGAAGAAAGCAGACTACTCACTAGAGCTGTCAGCCACAAGGTTGTTTTCATCCACAACAAAAATTTCTCAAGGTCTCTTTTGTTTCCAAGTGGTAAACTTGGTTGCCCAAGCCTCAGGTGGAAAGCTATTTATTTTCTCTCTCCTCTGGATTTCTAATTGAAAGCCACCCTGCTTATCATATTTAATAATCCAACAGCAACTCAGGAATTTTCAGGACTCAGTATACAAATGACAATTACAAAACAACCAAGGATCCTGTTCTGAAACCATTCTCCAGAAGAAGCTACTTTTCTCCCTTGACTATATCACCTCTACCAATCTCTTCTTTGAGGGATTACCCTCCAAATACTGCCCCTAAAAACACCTCTAGTGAGCTAATCTCTCTTTTTACAAACTGTAACCCAGCAAACAGACATGTCTTATCTTCTAAGCAGCAAGGTTGATTAATGCTCATTTTCTATACATATTTGAAGAACTGGATATTGTTCTTGAATAAATATAGTGGATTCTAGACACAAGCAAAGATATACACATGGACACAAAGGGATATACTTGAGGTAAAAGCAAATAGAAATATTTTCTGGTAAAGGCATCTGTCTGGAAGGCAGATCATACTGATGTGAATAAAAATGTCTCTGCTTAAGACATGTAAAAAACATCCACCTGAAAACCCACACAGACATAGATATATCCAGCAGGCCCACTGTTAGTTTGAATCAACCCACAAGCTGCACCCCAATGCCATGAGTCAAGAATGCTTTTTACAGTATTAAGTTCACAGCCTGAAACTACAGCATATAAATAAAACCAAAGGATAAAATAATTATACCAATCACTCTGCTATAGCTTGGAAGAGACAGGATTAGAGGAAGAAATTCAGAACATCTCCACTGAACTTTGGTATTTAACATCTCAAGTCTGAACAGTGGTTTAGGTGATAAAACATACACAAAGGGTTAAACTTTCATTTGACTAAAAAATATCCCACTAGTTTCCCCTTAAAACTACCACGTAGCCATTCATTTCTACACAGTACAACTCTGAGGGAAAGAACCACCAAGGCTAATGCTAAAAAATTTTCAACATCTAAGTCAATAGTCTTCAAGTCATGTTGAGAGAGAAAAGATTGCTCAATACCCTCACTCTGAGATTATCACAGCACATTAGAATTAAATCCATTTGTAGGCATCAAACCAAAAATGTTGTGACTTTAGAAACTGCCGTCCACCTGCATCAGACATTGACTTCAGTTCATTTAGCAGACACTCATTTCTTCAGGTACTTCAGTCAGCCAGAGCACCATCACTTTCAAATGCTCTTTAAAAGACAAATGTTGCAAACGCATCTTCCTTTGCAATGCATGGACTCTTTGAAATGGGAGTATCAACTGGGATACAGCTACCCTTTTTTTTAAAAAAATTCTTTCACAAAGAGATCACTGCTTCTGGGACCCACAGGCCCACGTATTATTCACAGACCACACACTGGGAGGAGATGCATTGACCTCAGGTCTGTTACATCACCACCACTGTTACTCCACCCAGGATCTGAAGAGTTCATTTGGATGAAGTTTCAGAAGTTATCAAGAGCAGCATAATAAGCCACAGACTTGGGCTGATTCAGTTTTGAAGGTCTAAACAATGCTCAAAGAGTCAAAGAAGCCAAATGTTCCTTAGTCTTTGTTTTTGGTGTTGTTTTTTTGACTTCATATTACAGATTCCCTGTTTTATTGCTCTGTCCCATGGAAATGAGACAAAACATTCATCTTTACTCATTCATCTCATCTATCATTTAGAGGAATCATACAAAAATCCCTTCTGGATGACATGGCCTCCTGATTCTACGAGCTGGATCTGAGGCTCTGCCTTACATGAGCCAAGAGCAGAGTCTCTGGAGCCAGACCAGAGGGCTCTCCTACTTCTTTGGTACAGCTGAAGCAACACAAAGCAAGTGAGAAATTACTAAGGATTCCTTCCCTTGACACAGGGGATCCTTTGGGTGGATGGATGACAGGAGAACCTGCCTTACACAACAAATCCATGTCCTTCCCAGGAGGGGCCTATCAAGGGTTGTAAGCAACTAGAAAGATTGGCAGCAGATGTGATAATGTCAAAGTCTTTGAGCAGCAGAGGGAATGACTGCAGCCCAAGCTTGAATGTGTGCTAAGTTATATTAAAAGCTAGAATCTTGTTAAGAGTGAGGGAACAGAAAGAGACCTGCAGCTTTCATGCTCTTCCCTCTTCAGATTTATTGAGCACAAACCCAGCAAGACTGAGAACTGTGCTGTTGGTTTTTCACTTCTTAGTCCACTTACCCTTTCATGTGTCCTTAGGACAAAGGGCAGCAGTAGCAGAAAGGGTTAATGGCTTCACTACAGTTGAGTGGTGTTAAAACCAGGGCAGATGTGGAGTCTAATTAGAAAGCAGCTGCACATATATAAACCCCAGCAATCTTAATCCAGAGAGTGACAGTGTGAATACAGACCTCTTGCAAAAGCAAGTACCTTTAATCTGCATCTGTCTGTGTTTTTAGGGGGAAGAGGACTCAGCAGAATTCTATCCAGGCGCTCATAGGAGATAGAAGGAAAAAGTACATATATGTCTAAAAATCAGAAAAGAGCACTAAGAATGTAAACAGAAAAGAATAAAAATAACCACATAGATCAAGTTACTCAGCACCAAAACAGAACAGTAAAGTTTTCCATTACCTTTCACAGAATAGAGCTCTCCCACCATGAGCAAGGCTCCAGCTGTTCTCTTGGCTTTCCCTTGGGCATTGATTATGCTCCATATCCTGTGAGCCCTCCCAAAACTGGCAATTATATCTTAAATATCCCAGCCCTTCAGGAATTCAGGTACCCAATTTGCCAGAAATACTGCAGAGGAGGAAATCGTGAACATCAAGTTTACTTTGTTAATTTTTACCATGGTCCACTGGGTGGAATGTGGAGGTTCCCTTGTCAGGAAGCAGATGAGTGCAGAGGAAGCTGCTGGTCAAGCCAGGAGCTCTGCACTCCCTTCACATCTGCAGGCAGCACCAAAACCCTACAAGCTGCTTCCTGTTAGCAGTAAAAATGGAGGTTATTTACTTGGGCCCAGAAAGTCCATTAAGTCTGAAATCTACAGGCTTGTTCATCCTATGTAGAAGTCTATGCCTGAGTACTCCAGAGAGAACATAGAAAACACAAAGATTTTTTTCAATGACTGGAGTGACAGCTTTGCAAAGGAAGATAATGAGAGCCTCTCTCCTCTTGCAATGCTGACATTAAGCCATAGCAGCACTGTGGATCAGTCATATCACAGCCTTCAAGGCACATTCTATACACAATTATAACAGTAAATCTGCAGTGTGGGTGTGGGTATCATGTGGTTGTGGGATTCCTGATTATTATTGTTCCTGAGACGAATGCTGAGCAGAAATCAACCTTCAGGATGAGCAGAACCCAACCCTTCCTAAAGGCAGATGAGTCTGGAAATCCTGATCACTGACACAGTCCTTCCCTGCCCCACTGCTTAATGAAGGTTATGATTCTCCTTCCATTTCATCTATGAATATTCATTCCCTTCATTCATCAAACATCCCAGTGATAGCTGCTGGCATTCATGTGCACAAAAATGTCACTAGTAAAGTACTGACTATATTTGCTGCTTCTTCAGGTCAATCTAAAAGCCCAAAATAGGCATTTTGTGTGTCAGTGCTTCAAGGACCAAGTGCCAGCACACAATGCTGGTAGACCTCAGAAGCAATGCAGGCATTACTGGCATAGAAGGAATAACTTGTGAGTGATTTCATTTCCAAATGAAATCTTTCTACCCCATCTTGAGCTACAAAATAATTACAGAATCACAGAATGGTTTGGGTTGGAAGGGACTGTGGCCATTTCCTAATATCCTTATTATGCTGCAGCTACTCTTCCATGTATCTGCTTTTGTACAAAGCACATTGAAGTGGGGAGTGATGGGAAGGTCAGATTTGTTTTGGAAAAGTCCAAAAGCTCTTTTTGCAGCACAGTTATTAGGAGGACTGTGAGAAGGCCCAGTGGCAATGATATATAGATAAACATCTGCATTCCTTACATACCACAATCATTTTTGCTTCAAGTAGAACTTCACACTTCCAATGCTAAGCAGATTGTGGATGTGGCAATTAGACACCCAAATTCTCTCTCCCCGTTTGGTGTCAGGTATCCATTTGATAATTTGCTTTTGCATTATGAAGAGCCATGACTCACTCAGTGATCCTTTCTTTAGATTTGTCAAAGCTCTCTAGCACACTGAGCAAATACTTAGTTCCCTTACAGTGCTGACTCTTTAGCCCAAAAGTATTCCACTACCTTAGAGTTGCATTGCAAAGTTCCCCAACTATTTTATGCACTGTCTGCTTAAAAAATAAATAAAGATTGAATTACATTCCTGAGCTCAGGATCCTCTTGCACTATGCAAACCTAAGTATTTGATTTGGCTTTCCCTGTTTATGTTAGTTTGTTTTAGTTGCTCTGTGTCTTACTCAACCACAAGAATGCAGCATAATTGGACTTACTCAGTACTGAGTGTCTTTGGCTGCTTTTTGCTTCCCAGAAGTGAAAAAAAAAGAGAAGAAAAAGAAAAAAGGTTTTAAAAGAAGGTCTAAAAGTGTTTTTTGTTCTTTAGTTGTGAAACTAAAAACTAGACAAACAACCAAAAGAGACTTCATACCGAGAGCCTGCAAATAAAGGCACGGAGTTAAAAACTGAACTGATTGCAGAATTGGTGAAAGGAAGGAGAATGCCAGCCTGGAGAGACTGAAGGCTGCTGCTCAACCCTGCACAAATATGCTGGAGATGAGAGCTGTGCAGTACCCCTTCCAAAACTCTTTTGACAGCTTCAGTTGGTTTATGGCAGGTACAGGGGACCAGAAGAAGAAACCACACAATAGCCAGTGATGGGCTGACCTTCCCTGGGAAAGTTTATTCCATCCTGCAAAAAATGGGAGGTACCAGAAACCCACCTCAGCTCCCACTGTAGGAAACAGAATGAGTGTTGGTGGCTGTAGGAGCTGTGGCAGGTCACAGGAAAGGCTCAGGTGGTTGTCTCAGCACCACAGAAGCAGGACTGGTAATACCTGGCTCCATGGCTCCTTCCCTCAGTCTGTAGTGGGTGGCAGTAGATTCTAATTCCAGTGGGTTGGCTGCAAAAGGCAAGCAAAGCCTCCCAATACCTAGAGGGGACCTACAAGAAAGGTGGGGAGGGGCTTTCTATAAGGGCATGAAGTGATAGGACAAGGGGTAGTGGCTTTAAACTAGAAAAGAGTAGATCTAGGTTAGGCATGGGGAAGAAATTCTTCACTATGAGGGTGATGAGACACTGGCCCATGTTGCTCAAGAGCATCCATGGCTGCCCCATCCCTGGAAGTGTTCAAGGCCATGTTGGAAAGGACTTTGAGCAACTTAGTCTAGTGGGAGGTGTCCCATGGCAGAGGGCTGGAACTGGATGATCTTCAAGGTCACTTCCAACCCAAACCATTTTATGATTCTATGAAAGGAAAGTCTGAGCTAAAGCCCTACTTGTTTTACACAGGTGTCTGATAAGGTTTCCTATGCTCAGTTCCTAATGGAACATCATCCTGAGAGACCAGACAGCACCTAATCTGAACAGTGTCTCCCTCTGGATGTAAAGCTTTATTTGCATGGAGCTTCTCCCAGAGTCAGACCCCAGAGGTTTAGGCAGATGTCCCCAGCATATTGGGAAGCAGTGAACGTACCCCAAAGCAAATCTTTCAGATGTGCTCAAGCAAATAAGCTGCCAAAGGCTCACCACCTACTGCACTGACTTTTCATCCATGCCATCATTTCATTAAATACAGATTATTTCCTTAATTTAGCAAAAAAAAAAAAAAAAAAAAAAAAAAGGTGTTTAAATGACAGGCTGTATTTTTCTTCACATACATTACTTACAAAATACAAGAGGACAGTAGGATCAGATTTGTTGCTGGTACAAGTAATTTTACCCCACTGGTTTCACCACTGCTATGCTATTTTGCACTTCTCTTTAGAAGCTGGCCCTGTGTTTCTAACTTAACTTAAAATGGTTAAATACTTCTTTATTATCTGAGTGAAAGAAATTTGCATCAGCATCAATATCTACTATGCCTAAGCAATGGCATTAATTCAGTATCTACTGTGCCTGAGTAATGCCAGTCCTTCCATTGAGACCCTATGTCTCAGCTCTCCTCTTCTTTTCCTTTCTGCACTCAGGAGTAAGAAGCAGGTTCAGGAGAGGATGAGAGAGACCAGGGAGGATGAGGGACCATTCCTGATGGAAAAAAAATGCAACTTGAATGTCATGCTCTAGGCGAAACAAGGGGAATCCTGTAGGCCATCAAGCAGCAGAGGAATTTAAAGAAATAATCCTGGCCTTAGGGATGCTGAAGGGCATCAGCAGAGGCTAAAAATTGCAGGGACAGCATCTGGGACAATAAGGATGAAACTCTGTGACCAGTGTTACTTTTGGTACCATTAGTTTCCCTAAGAAAACACTGAGGATTCTCCTATGAAATGGGGTTTGTCTGGCAACAGAGCTCTGCATCACTCACATCCCTTTCCACATCGAACACACCAACAAGTTTCCAGTGCAAAGTGCATGGTGAGGGTTGGGGCTGGAAAGGGAAATCCAGCCCTTCCCAGACACAGGGAGTGTGCCTGGGAGTCAGCCCAGCTGAGGAGAGCTTAGGGCAGCCCTGTAGATGCTTTTCTGTTTCTCTGAAAAGTGTTAAATTAACAACAGCTAAATACATCTCCATGGCAGGCCCACAGCAGCAGTACCCAAACTGCAGCCAAATACACATAAGTAGGTCCCAATTTGGAGATGTTTTTAGTTTTCAGATGGCTGATAAAGATGTCCCACCCAGAATCCTGAGATCAGCTGCCACATTTCAAAAGACTGATTTTCTTATGCTGATTTCTATGTGACAAAAAACTCTATCTGGCCATAAAAAGCTCAACAGTTTTACTGAGATTGCAGGAGGTTTTGATCTTTGAATTTTATGGTTGTTTTTAATTGCAGAGGCCCACCCTTCTGAAACAGAATGCAAAGTAACACCCATAAGTAAGAAATAAATAATCCATCACAAGTTTTACACCTTACTGTTCTCTTTTTTCATGAGCCAATACATAATTATTTTGCAGGTGCCATCTGCAAAAAATCACACTGTGAAGCAGGAAAATGAATAAATTGTCCACTGTTTTCACATAGTAAATAAACTGGGAAACTATTCCTAAAAGCTCATCATTTCTTTACTGATGTGGCTGTTGCAAGAAGAAAAATTCCCAGAGCAGCTGTCTCTTTGGCATTTATGACAACCAAAAGGAAACAGAGGAAATGTAGATACATGAATATTAACATCACTGTGCCAGCAATCAAAGCCGAAATAGCTTTTTTAATTAAACCCTGATCATGCAACTAAGAAACCACTGCTATCCTCGAGAAGTACCACATTTAAACTCAGAGCAATCAGAGCTCGCAGACCTGCAGATGTCAGACTCGTTGTTTATCCACTGCTGCCCTCTAGCAACCGAAAACCACTGCACAGGATTCCTGAAGGGTTTCCTCTGAGCAGGGGTTGTTCCTTCCTTACAAAAAGCGTTTGTTGTTTGCCACATCTGTTCTTTAAACTGCATTTTATAGCTCTTACTGGGTACATTTTCTACGCTAGTTCCTTTCTCCTGGCTGAAGAGAAAGCTGCCTGCTTGCTAGCAATGGTGAAAGTGAAACATGTTTGAGACCCAGTTCTTTACGAAGATAAAGATACAGAAACCTGAGACATCTTTGCTCCATTAGCAATCGGGATGCATTAGCAGGGAACCTCAGTGCAAAGTGTAAGAAGCAGAGCCTGGTGCCAGGGAACTCAAGCAGTGGCTCTACCCTCTTCTAAAGCTCTAAGGAATATCTTGTCACTTTTCAGGGCACATTCCAGTTCAAGGCTGAACTCTAAAACCCAACCACACCAGACCACACTCACAGGATCTGGCACAGTCTGATTCATTCTATCTCTCCCACATATCCCCCCCTAACTTGTGATGACTCTCTGCTGCTAACTCAATCCACCTGGGAATGAAGATGCAAATAAAATACATATACATTAAAATTTAAATTAAATCAATATTTTTAAGGGCAGTTTTGAAACAAATTGTTACTGTTTTATGTCTTCTTTGGCCTGATAAAACACATTAAGATTCCCAAGCCCTGTGTTGATATCCAGGCCTAGGCTAGCCAGGCAGCACATGCTCTTCCCTAAGGTACCCTGAGCAGTAGCACTGAGGTCAGTATGAGTTAAAGACAGACTTACAGACTTTTCTGAATGCCTGCCCTAAACAGAAGTTAAGATTCTGATGTCTAATTGAGTTGAAAGCCACTGAAAAAGGACCTAATTTAGAAAGTCTTGTTCTGATTAAAACAAACCCAAACTGGCTCCAGACCTAAACTGGAGAGAAACATAATTAAATAGTCAGATTATATGGTTTCCATGATTACAAAAAAATAAATAAACACGATTTTATGTCAAAAAAACCCCAAACAACAAAGCCACCTTAGAGAAAGCACCAGGGCTGCTGACAGAAGAATGAAGGTGAGCTGGCAGCCAAGGGACTAAAGGAAGCTCTTCAGTTACCTGCAAAACCAAACTGTTCTTTGAAATGATACAGACTTGGAAAATCAGAGCAAAGGAAAAGTCAGGCATCAATAGAAACATATTTCAAAAGGCAAAGAAATTTGTATTTCACAGAGTACACTCCCTAAGGACCTAGCAAAAGATCACTGCTGTCATGTGAAGTCACTTGAGCTGAGGAAGCACCAAGGGGAGAGATATCAGTAAGCTGCATTTGACTCCCTGCTGCTCTCCCTGCCACTAACCCCAAGCTGAACCAGCCTGAGGCAGGGGCTATAGCACCCATGGGGGGATGGGTGACTTAGGGTGGCCACACTGACATACACAGCCTTCTTCCCCTCTTCCTACATCTTTTGTAGGCAGCCCAAGTGGAAGAGGCATGACCAGGAATAGTCCATATGCACTAGGATATCTCAGCTCTGTCTTTGAGGAGGTTTTTGTATTGCTCCCATAGGAAAGCAAACTTGGTTACTAAATATCAGACATTAAAGAAACATGTGAGAGGCAAGGGCATGGCACTGAGACACCAGGGCACTGAGATTTAATTTTAGAGTAAACTGCCACTTTGCATCTGCTGAGAAATTAATATTAAACTCAAAGCATTTCCACTAAGATTTTTCTCCATAAATTTGAACCTTGGGAGGGGTTTATAAGTGACACTTCTGAAAAGTATGGTGCAGTAGTGGAAAAATGTATTACATGGAACAAATCAGTAGATTAAAACCTCCACCTCTGTTTGTCCAGACAAACATCCTTTTCCATTAACCATAACACAGGAATCCTGTACCAGAGACTCTGCAGCTGATTATGTGGAACTGCTTTTAAGCATTACTTTTGGGGTTCTCTTTTTAACTAATGGGACATTCTTAAAATACCATCAAATTTTCTCCCTTGCTTAATACATAATAACAACACTTTCTGAAATGAGCAGCTTCTTGTCCACACCTTATTTGCTGAAAGGTCAGGACTGGATCCACTAGGGATTCATAGGGATAATGTTTCAGTGTGTTATACTCAATAATTGTCAAATGGCACAGCTGAATCTTGGGTAGGATTCTGTAGTCCTCAGGCAAAATTCCTAATGCAGTCATGAGAATTTTTCTAGAGAAAAAACCAAGAGATTAAACTGCTGAAGGAACAGAATAATCTTATGAAGCCCTGCTGGCCAGGGCGAGAGAAACTGGTGATAGAACTGGCAGACTACTTGGGTAGGAATGGAAGGGCCTCTGATACAACAACTGCAAAATCTTGCCTCTGGAAATCAAGTTTGGATTCAAAGGGGGAGATGAGACCAGTACTGCAGACACCTCAGAATAGTACTGATGTGGCTCTAGAAGTGAAAATTACACTTAATCAAAATATAATCTTAATATAGTCCTACTGCAATGTAAGCTTATCTTCAGGTACATGCTGCAGTCCTTTCCTCATTCAAGGTCTTAAGGAACACAACGTTTCCTATGCACAGTGCTATCTAAAGTGAGAAACACAAAACTTAAAAGTGTTCACATAGCCACAGAAGAATTTTGACATCTTCACTCACAGGAAAAAACCAGCATGAGCTGATAAAAATACCAGTGCTGTGGAGAAATCATATGCAGAGCAAAGAGCTCCCAGGGACAGACAAGGCAGCAATGAGTTTCTGAGGTGAAGGGAAATTCTGGAATGATGCTACACACAGTGAAACCTTACTGACATTGCTTATTATTCCTCTGTTTACTCCTCTTTATTCCTCTGTGTGTGTGTGCGTGTTTTGTGTTTGTTTTCCTTTTTTATTGGACAATAACAAATGTCCCCAGTTTCAAAACCAGCTACAGACTGGAAAAAAGTCCATGCTTGGGCTCCAGTCTGCATCCTGATATATTCTTCCTGTGCAGCTCCTGATGAGCCATTGAACTTCTCCACTCCATTTCCTCTTTAGAAAATTGCTACCCTACCTCAAAGGCTCCTGTAGTTTATGATTTTTCTATGCATCCTCTCCCAGGATATTTGGATATAAAAAGTATGTTTAAACAAGAGGAACCTCTAAGCTATCTTAGAACAAAATCACTGCTCTGGAGGTAGAAAATGCTGATGAGAGAAGGAAAAGGCAATGCAGCAGCTACAATAGCAAATTTTCCCCAGTCAACATATCAAACAGAATGACACTGATGGGCTTCAGGCTGCAGCTGACTTTTCATGGAACCTTTCCTGATTTGTACACTTCAGACTAAAAACAAGTGCAACAAGAAAGCCCTGACTCTTTCGAAGAAGTCTATGCATTTAGAAACTGAGATAACTGATCTGAGACATTAAAATTTTGAAAGAATTATTTGAATTTACAGCAGTGGAATGGGGCAGAATCAGGCTCATTTTGCTCACTATTTTCACTTAGCATTCTGAATAAAACTTCTGGTTTAGTATCCAGGAGTCAGTTGCTTTGGAGCATGGTTTATGTTATTGTATGTATAAAACCGAAAAAAAATATAGTAAGGCAAAATTGAATGCTACAGAGCATGGTTGGTGGCTGTTAATACCCATTTCTTGTATTTTCTCATGTTGCTAAGGCAGACCTGCAGTGCTCAGGCCAAGCAGATGCAGAAATGTATCAAATTAGTACCTTAGGGCAAGGAACACAAGAAGATGTTTCACTATAAACTCAGGGAAACAAACTATATCCTTGACTATACTCTGCTCCCAGACATTGCTGAGGCAATTGATTCCTTTATGTCTCATATGAGGATCACCAGAGAAAATCTCTGGAACCAGTCATTAATCAAACAAAGCATAGCACAGAGTTAGAATTTTTGAAATGGTGCCAAAAACAGTTGTGGAAATTTGTAATGACAACTGATGAGAAACTCAGTGCCTAGAGGGAGGGAAGGGTTGTGGCCTTCTCCTGCTTCCATTTTTTTTTTTGGATGTTTTTCACTGATTGTGACAGAATCTCTATAGGGATCTCACTAAATCTTCCAGTCAGTCCTCTGTAGAGAAAGAAATAAATTTAATAAGGAGTTTCTATTACACTGGCACCTTTCCTGTAGTTACACAGGCTGAGATTTACCCATCCCAATAGCAGGTTTCCAGCTGAAGCAGAAAGCCAAAATATAGGGCAACAGTGTGGGTCTGGAACAGAGTAGGATGGGATAAGCCACAATCAGAATGCACTTGTCAAGGGAGATGGGGATTAAAAATGGTTTTAAACACAGAGAAAGCCCCACACAGTAGGACAGAAAGACAAAAGATAAAGAGGAAAAATGAGTGAAGAGCTGCTGGGATGTAACAGCAACTGCCTGTGCTTTGATGGCCTTAGCTAGAAAGGGAGAAAAATGTTGCAGGTAACCTGTGTGAATTCACTGTCAGGTACAGGAAGGGGCTTTACTTTTCAGGTATCTGTCATAAAACATGATATTTTGCACATTTTTACACACTGCCTTGATAAGCAGGGCCAGCCAGAGATCTCTGTACTGAAACAAGGAAAAAGACAGTTGTAGTAATCGAGGCCATGAACCTCAGGTTGCCCAATCCTATCAAACTCAGATCCTTACTGTTGAAACAGGATCATGACATAAAGCCTCATGCTGAGGGAAAGATGGAATTTCTCCACACATCTATTGAGAGGCACCAGAAGCATCAGTGTTGCACTCTGCAAAGGACAAATGTGTGCATACATCTTTGTTTCCATGCCAAAGGACCCATCTGTTCTCTGCTCAGAATTCTGTCATGCTTTTTTCTTTTTACTTCTGCCCCATGTTATATTTAAGTTAAAAAATATAGAAATATGCATTATCTCAGAGATATTATTTATGATCTGGGTTCTGAGTACTGATGAAATTCATCAAAGACAGAATGCAAAGAGAGAACAGTTCAGAATACTAAGTTTCCAATTGTTCAAGCTCAGGCACTGCTTTATTATGTTGCATTAGCAACCTCTTTGCAATGAGCAGAGACAAAAAAGAGGCTCTGAATTAACGACCTCGTTTGTGGGGAAAAAGATCCCATTTTTTAATGCATAGTTCATCTGCTAACACAGACTCTGTTCTCTAATGACAGTCTTGTGCTGATGGATCACTAGCAGTGTACCATACAGGATGAATTACCCACAAGCTGACATTATTACTGCCTTTAGGTTTTATTAACTTCCTAACCTTAAAAAGGTGCCCACAGAGTCTACTGTATTGTCACTTGCTGCTTAAAGACAGGAACAGAGGTTTGCATTAGGAGTTTTTAGGAGACTTCTTGAGCTCACCATGATATTTATGAGATAATAAATGACATGTATATGATAGATATGTAGAAGTGCTCACTGCCTTTTTGTCTGAGAGTGAAAGCTACAACATGACTCATAATTATATGTGGGCTGTAATTTCTCATATTCTGCATT
The DNA here is from genome assembly GCF_003957555.1 of Calypte anna. Lineage (NCBI taxonomy): Eukaryota > Metazoa > Chordata > Aves > Apodiformes > Trochilidae > Calypte > Calypte anna. The sequence goes on along the minus strand of NC_044247.1, from coordinate 15,573,909 downwards.
TCCTTTTGGTCAGCAGCAGTACTTCAGAAAATGCCTGATGGGACATAAATACAAATAAAATAGCTTCTAGAACAGGATCAGAACAGTCAGACCTGCAGATAGACCAAAAGACCTGATAATGGGTCTTTTTCTCTAAAACACCTACAGAAAAGGAAGGGCACAGCTAGACACTCTCAGCTGCCCTGGTACATGTGCAACTCTAAAAGCCTATTTATTTTCCTAGGACAAATGCTAAACTCCTTAGCCCCACAGACCTTCCCCATGAGCATGAAACTAAAACAACTATTATCTATCCTCAAGATAAAATGCTCAGATACCACTAAAGAAGTATAGATTCATCACATGAAGCAGCCAGTCCTATCAGAATGATAAAGTGATCACACACTACTGTGGCTGGAGCACATCAGAGACTTTGTCCTCCCCATGATGCCATTGTTATTTGGCACACCTTGAAAAAATGATGTTCAAACAAAAGCACATTCTGAAGTAAGGGCAATATTCAGCTCTTTTCTCAGATGCACAATTGCTTTCCAAAGCAGCAGCTTCTCATAATCCAGTCTCAGGTGGCTTGAATGTAACCCAGTTATAGTACTGAAGCTTTTTCCCTTTTCAGTATCAGTACAAAGAAAACCGGGGACTAGCTCCTAGACCATGCTCTGGCAGCTTTAATACTGTCCTAAATAGGTTACTTTTGGCACTACTTGGGAAATTTAACTGGTGTCAAGCCAATGTACCCAGCTTTGTGCCAACTGCTTCTTGTTCCCTTCTAAATCAGGGAAGCAGCATTAAAAAAATAAGTGCCAGGGAGCAAGCTGAGGGCTGGGGCAGAAGTATGCTATGCCCTAGTGATCTGTGTAAGCACACACAGGGGACACTTACAGAGCAGAACAACTCAGAGCAGCCCTTAAGTTACTATAATTTGTTCTGAGAAGTGTAGAGACACCAGTGTCTCCTCCAAGGATGTGCCAAATACTGTGGCAATTCTTGATATTATATCCATAAAGTCACTGTTTGCTGAAACTTCCTGAAGTGTTACATCACCCTTTCTTTCTTCCTTACATTTAATCTGGAATCCTTGTCACTCTTTGGGACCACAAACAGCTTAAAAAGGGTACTTAGCTACACAAGACTGACTTATGCTGAAGAAAACTTTTTGCTGAAGAAAACTTCTAAAACAAATCTGCTGGTTTTTAGAACTGTGCAGTTTCCAAGACCTCTGCCCAACTGCTTTGAAATTTAGGAAGCAGGGCACTGCTATCAAATGTTGTCACTCCATGACAGGTATTACAGTTGAAAAGAACTTTTTTTGGTTATATTTTCTCTTCCACCTGTTATTGCAGAACTTTCTGCCATGCTGAACAGCTAAGGGTTAACTGACATTGGGTGGAGGAGGGGGGGAAATCAGAGGTCAGCTCCTGTTCTGGTACCAGTGAACTCACAACTTACTCCTTAAGCATGTGGTTTGATCCCAGGTTCTTCCTGCCAGCGATTTCTCACTTTAATCATACACCCACAGCAACCCAGATCTTTAAATTCAGCAATTCTTTCTCAGGTTTCAGCAAGTCATTGGCAGCCTGAGCTATTTTTGGGATATTTTCTCCACTGCAGATGCAGCTCAGGAAAACGCAGGGAGCATGCTAAAGACCTGCAGCTATTTGCCTTGTACAATTTGCTCATTTCTCTTTATTTCTCTGTTTTCCTGCACTCATCACTTAAAGGACAATCTCTCTTGCAAACAAAATCCCCGGAGCTTGATTAGAGGGACTGAAGGCTCCCAGACACGGATTGCCTGCCAGCCACAGCACGGTAAGGACATGGACACTTTTGGCTAGCCTTGCACTGCAGCTTTTTAAGCTTTGCTGAACGTTTATTTGTGTCCATCGCTTCCAAATCAACACTGCTGGCATGGCAGGCAGTCTCCAGCTCCTGGTCTCCATTTTCATTCCCTAAAATCCTCAGCACTTGTAAGTAACACATTTATACTCACCATCTCTTTGTGTGTTCTAGAATCGATGACTGACACTAATTTTGATCAGTTCCAGGGGTTTTGTTCCTTACAGTTTTAGCATTTTTTTTGGAGATCTGTAATTTGTAAGCCTGATGAAAACTGTGGATATTTCTATTGCCTGCTCTTCCCTATTTTAGGCATATTGCTAGTTTTATTATTTAGCTGGGCACATTATTCAAATCGGGGAATGGTTTTATGTACAGTAGATGGAAACATTATAAAAAGAGAGCTGCTACTGCTGATTTACATCCACAGCTTGGTATAATACCTTTAAGCTGCCACATAGCAGTGTGCTGACACTACAAAGACATATGTACAGCATGAAAGCGATGCAGCAGACTGAGCTGGACTGAAAATGAAGGGGTTTTATCATGCAGTTCATTTTCTATAGGCTCACAGAAATGCATCAAGTAAGCTTTGCAAGAATGGTGAGATTTCAGTCCTAGAGGACATATTATTTTTCTGAAATTCTTGCAAAAATAGTTTAACATCCTCAGGGACATTTTACTTATGCGTACTACTGCAGAAAGATGAACACAGTACATGTCTAATGAATGTGCAAACCAAATTTTGGGGAATTTCTGGTGTCAGAAGATGGGAAAAGGATTCTTTTGGTCCTTTCCTGAACTTAGAAAAACTAGAATTGCTTTCTGCTTTATCCCTTCGTGTTCAGTAATACAATGACTGCTAACAGAGAACTCCCCTGGGGGCTTAATGTACATCATCCAAATATTTGACCGCAACTCAGTGTTTGTTGTCCTAGGAAGAGAGGTTTTAGGAAGCCTGCCTTTGCACTGGAGGTGAGGAGGCCCTCAGGTAGAAGCAATGAAAAGCTACCTGTGTCTGCTGCCATCACAGGCAAGAGCAAACTGTACCCCTGTACCCCCATAACATTGCCTGTCAAAAAGCTCAGGCATTACAGTCTGCAGCAGAAACCAAAGTTGGCAGAGCCTTTGAAACTGTAAATTAGGAACTTATTCAAACCTCACCTTTCACATTTGCAATACTGGAGATTTTTTATTTGTTTGCTTTCTAATTTGCAAATGTTTCTTGAGTGATTTATCAGACAGATTGGAGGGGTGGGGGGAAATGCTGCATGTACATGAGCAGACTGAAGGTCTTCAAAGCTTTATTTTTAGTATGGGAAAAATTATTGTGTTGATATGCAAAGGCTTTTAAAAAAAACACAACAAAACAAGAAATAGACATCCAAGATATAATGACTTACAACTCAGACCAGTATGGCCAAGAAATGAAAACTTATCAGTAGATTTAGGATCAATTTCAGAAAGCTGTATTTTTACTTCTGAAAGCCTCCTATAAATTTTGAGACAATTTCTATGATACTGCCTGTGTTGTTTCTGAACATAAAACTGATCTCAGAGCCCAGCTCTTTATTCCTGCCTCAGTTTCACTGAAGTCACTGATACAAAATGAGCTTAATGAGAAATATTCATCAATCCTTTAGTCCTTAGTTCCTTTTTATACTCAATCCCAAATGTCAGCACTAGGCTTACTAGAAATATAGGAGACTTGACACATTTCCCTGTAGGAAGAATGAAATTATTGTAACTGGATGTGTTTTGCTAAAAGTTAACACAGAATTTGATTTTTTACTGTTAACAGAGGAACTGATAAATCATTAGACAAGTTACAAGGTATGCATCTAAATCCAAACCCTGTATTTTTCTCTCTCTCTAAAAACCCAGCTATTCTCAGAGCAAACAGAAGTCCACTGACAGGACACATCTATGCAGAATTAAGCTTTTGGGGGATTCAGTGAGATAAAACTTAATACAGTCATACACCTGCACATGGTGCTTGTTTGGGGTCATTTTAGAAAATGTACATACTAAATTGTGCCATTGCTAAAAATCCTAAACAGAAAGACAATGCATGTTATTTCACAATATGTGCAGACATGAAATGATCTGCATAATGAAAAAGCAGATGCCATCTGGGATATATTAACTTCTTATTTTTAAAACAAACTGTTGCATGCAGGAGCTCTCTGGAAGCTGAAAACCCTGTCTTTGTTAGAGAAGGAATATAGACCCTGGAAATTAGCAGCTCTCCAGACCTTCCCAGCTGAGGATACACCCATGCTGTATTAACACACTCACTTTGCTTTGCCCCAGCCTTTGCTCTTGCACAGCCTTTTCACAAAAAATCTTCAAGCTAGGATCAAGAGTAGCACCCAGCTCTGCTATCTGCATGAATCACTGCTGTTCCTGGTGTGTGATAAGGATCATACCTTTAGTATGGAGTCCCTGAAAACACAGAGGTGGCTCCTCATAGCTGCCCCTACTCCAGAGGAACCAGTGGAGTAGACCAGAGGCTGATAGGTACTGTAAACAATAGATAGAAATCACCTCCTGATTACCCACTGCTGCTGCTCTTCAGATTCTCCTGGCAGTACCCATTAACTCCACAGCTCTTTGTGCAGGCAACAGCATGTACCTTTTGTGTATAAACATTAAATCAGCCTCACACAGGACAGAGAAGAGTAACTGGTTCTGTAAATGTACTAATATATAATTCAGCAGCAGCTCTAATGCCAGGCACTCCATAACTCATACTTGATGGTCCTTGACTAGAGACAAGTATACATAAAGGGCTATTGGATATCAATAAGGGCAATGGCTAAAGTGGAACCTATGATGACTTCTCAGTAGAACTTGTTCTTAAGTCAAAACCACAACTGTTCCTTCACCTGAATAATCACAGATGGGAGTCCCTCCACTTTTAAAGACATTCTCCAACACACACAGAAGTTACAATAAATAAGTTAGTGTGCATGAGCACAGCCCTGGTCAATTTACCAGTCATGTTCTCTTCACCTATGTTTTTTGTTTGTTTCATTTGGTTTTTTTTAGTTTACTCTTTTCAATTTTAGCTTAACATTCAGTTTTAAAAAGGTTCAGTTGTTCCTGTATGATTCTAAACAGCTAAACTAGAAGCACCTTTTAGTCTCAGTGGCTCCACTGACATGCAGCAACCCACTACACTGCAAAAACCTGATCAGATGGATGAGTCTTTCATTAAAATTGAAAGAAAAGTTTTTTCCTGGCTGACACTTTGCATCAGATTAATTCTATTGAATCCAGTTGGAGGACTGGGTTGAAAGAGTGAATAGTACAAGGAATAGTACAAGAATTCTTCATGGACTGGGTCTGAATTTTAATAGGAAGGGGCTCTGCAGCAAAAACCAGGAACACAGCTCCAGAAGGCCCCAGTCTTCTCCCAGGTGCCAGCAGAAGCAGGAGGATGCTCTGCAGCCCCTTTCTCTCTGATCCTCTCCATCTCTTCTCACACCAGTGAGGACTCTTTGGAAAGGATGAGGCCCATGGGGCTGGGACAGCAGGGTGGGAGTGAGAGGAATGGAGATGTTGTCACACCTGGGACATCCTGGGAGGAGTGAGGGAAGAGAGAGGTAGACAAGCAAAGTGCAGCTGCTTCCACCCAACACTTTGCAAGGGGATACAGCTGATAAAAAGACAAATCCATGTATAGTGTGCCATTAAAGATAAAGACACTAGAGACAGTACAGCACTGCTGGCATCCCCTAAGTCTCCCCTGTGCAGAATATTATATTGTTCTTGTCACATTACAGACAGACCAATACATATCATAACAATGAGCCAGGAATATGAGTGCTATTTGTAAATATATAGCCAGGGAAATTAATTAAGATGTATGACAATGATGCCCCAAGAACAAAGAGATATAAATTGAGCACAGCAACTAGAATTAAGAGGATAGACTCAAGCACTGAGATGGGAGCAAGAATCCTGTCTCCTATTTACCAGAAGCACTGTAAGTTTTTGCAAGTTGCTTCAACAAGGTCATCACCCAGGACAGTTTCTAGGTCAGTGTGATACATGTTGATACATGTGAGATAAGAATCAGTTTCTGGATGCAATGCTGGAGGGAATGGACAGGTGATATAACTTACTTTAGCAGATTTTATTCCTTTTGACATCACTTGTATCTCTGTACAAAGACAAAGATAACATCAGTCTTTCTGAGAAACACAAATGAAATTACACCTCTTTGAGTTAAGGAAGAATAAATGGAGCAAACTTGGTTCTGTTGAACTTCTGAAGAATCTAGGTAATCTGTGCTGAGGCTGCACAGATTAGGGTATATTGAATGTATTTTAAGTGTAAACAAGTACCAAAACATTATTTTCATGTTAAGATTTTCCCTCTTCTGCTAAAAAACCACGTTGACCTGGTAGTCCAAGAGGCTGCCCTCACTGTGGAAGGAGGAGAGGACTGAGACAGACCCTTACACCTCTTTTTTCTCCAAAAGAAAAGGAAACTGAATGCCACGTGGATAAGAGACAGAGACTACACTACACATCTGGACTGGTTTGTCTGACAGCAGACCTCATGCAGCAAGGCAAAAATTTTTATCAGAGTCTCATAAGTCACTTTCTATGTAGATTCTAAAGCTGCTGTACAGACTCCAGTCTGGTTGACTTGTGTACTTCAGAGATCTTTTCACAGGCTGTGGCATCAATAAGAGAAGGCTCTAAGTAGCTTGCAACATATGAAAAGTTCTGTTGCAATGAGCTTTTAGAAATGGCTGTTCTTTTCAAATTAACTTTTGAAAGATATCCTTGCAAAGTTTATGACAGAAATTCCATCCCTAAAACTGGAATCAGTCACTACAAATTCCATAATATTCAAGTATTTACATTACCTTGAGACTGTAAGGCAGTGAGCTCTCACAGCAGCAACAGGGAGTATGATATATCAAAAAGATCCATTTAAAGATGATGTGTCTGGGGCTACATAAAACACTGGCTACAAGAAACAGTTCCAAGTGCAGTCATTGAGTAATTTTACCTTAACTGCACTGAAAAGAAATAAATCTGTTGGAAGAAAAAATAGATTTCTGGTATTTATCTAATCTGTTGACAAAAAAATAAGTAAAATTGTAGAAACAGGTAAGCTGGACACTTTTAAATGTTACCTACATAAAGAGTGATTTAGTTGAATCACTTAATTATTTTCCTTAAAGCTAGTTGGGAAAACAAACCATTGTCATGGATGTTTCATGAATTTCAATTATTATGCTTTGCACTCTGAAGGACAGATAAAATCCATGATACCATCTTTTGGCTTTCTAAATGGGCTCTTGCTAAATACAGCTGCAGTAGACTCCTTAACCTTCCCTGTCAAATCTGTCAAACTTTCTCTAATCTTGATGATTCTGCATTGACTTTTGTTTTACTACAAGTGATGATCAGGCCAGCAATCACAAGAAGGAGAACTATTTACAAAGGCATCTAAAAATGGTATTTATTCCTGAAAGTCCAAGCCTGAGTCACTAAGGCAAATCCCTGACAGCCAGGAACCACACATAGCAGATCCTAACTCTGACTTCTCCTCAGTACACAATTACATTTCCTTTGCCACCTTCTGTTAGTAACTAAAGTCACCAAGTTAGCTAAAGCAAGAGAAAGTATACAAATTCCAATAATGCAAATAATCAATGCAGCAATGGCCTGCTAAATGCAAACACTATTTTTAACAAGGATGATAAATGCAGGCAAAGCTTGGCTCTGCTTAACACTGTCTCATCTCTGCTGTGACTGTGTCTTTCTTGATGCCAGACACAGCATTCAGCTGCCAGTCCTCAAAATCTGAAAGTACAAAAGGGTTGAAACAAATAATTCTCCTGTTTGCAAAGCGAAGAAAAAGTGCTAGGAAGGAGGAAAGAGATTACAACCACAGAATACAAGGATGCCTTCAGATAAGATACTACTCTAGTCATATTTATGTCTAATAATTTAACCATTTTAGAATTAAACGAAAACAAATGATATTGCAGCCTTGCAGAGCTCTCTGACATCACACCCCCCCAAAATTGAGTTCTTTCATGTAGTTTGTCTGTGCTGGGGTTATTAATAGGCACTGAAATGGGAACTTCACCCTAGCTCAGCTTTGACTCACTGAGGGCCTGGGGCATCACATAACCTCTGTCTCCAGTTCTCCATCTGCATAATGCATTTGTCTGGCTGGTGACTTTACAGAGTCATGGGGCAAATAAATGAGCCCTTCACAGAATTTTTAGATTCCCTTGTAAGCCCTGTGCACTTTTATAATATATTTCCTGACTTTTCACACAGACTTGCCTTTTTCATGAAAGCAACCAAACTGTTTAAACAGAAAGAAGTAATTAAAACTTCCAAATTAAGCCTCCTAGGATTAGTACCTTGAAATAAAAGAACAGAACCACAGACACATAACAAAGGTTGTAGTCTCACAGCTTCAATTATCTTTATTTGGTGATGTTTTTCAAACAGCTCTTCGCTGTTGAGGGGAAAGGGAAGAAAGAAGGAAGCTTAATTTCTCACCTGGCAAAAAAATAACTGCTAACTTGTTTAGGAAAATCTGTGCTGTAAAATATGGTCTGGGCATACCAGATGGAAGAATCTGGCAGCAAATCTCCATTATTAAACTGGGAAAAGAGCTACATTAATTTGGAATCTGTAGTGGGTGCAGGACAGTCATATTCACTTGACTGCACCAGAAGATATAAACCCTCAGTGATCTGCTCAAAGGAGACTGAGTTAGTTATATTCTCAGTTCATTTTTTCCCATTGTACACTGATACTATTCAAATTTTTGAGTCATCTCTAAATTAAACCTTCTCTGCTCCAACTTTGACCCTTCCTGTCTTGAAGAGACAAAGGCCCTCCCAGCATGTCAGTTCCATTGACATGTAATATTCAGATGTTTGTTTCTTCATAATGGGAGCAGAAGATAGATGCAAAAATAAAGGACAGCCATCTGACATTAGTGTAAAATGCAAACATGGAGAAAGCAAGCACATAAATTATCAAAAGCTGAATAGTTCCACACTGATTATTGTATCAGTGGATGACAGGAGATAATCTCCCTGCTGCAGCTTTACAAAGTCCAGACATTAGGCTGACTACTGCTGCCTCATTAGGTACAACTGACTGAGTCTTCCAAGGTGGTACTCTTTGGATGCTTACTCATCCATCATTTTCTTATTTTTTCTTATGACTTGATTTACTCTCTGCTTGGACTAGGGGCCAGATCAAAAATTAACAGATAGTAATGAAAAGGAGTATTTTTAATCCTGGGTTACATCAGATGTAGGCTGAGCAGTGTTGCCTTAACTAACTGAGCAGTGAGTTGTTCCCCAAAGTCAGGCCCTCTCAGCTATCCCACCAGGAGCATGGATCTCCAGACAGCACAGTTCCCAGAGGCTGGTAAATGCTATTAAACTACAGAACAGTCAGAAAAATAACGTATTACCCAAAAGGGGTTGCATGTAGACCATGAATGAATGTGTAGCACGTGCCTGGTGTTGGAAATGCCTTGTCCACTCCACAAGAAAAAAGGATTCAGAGCTGCAGTCTAACTCAGCTTGTGTCCTTATGGAACTTGGCAACAAGACAAGGGGAAAAAACTCTAAAGCTGAGCTAGTCACTAATGGTGACATAATTGTTATGACATAACTCTGAATTCATGATGTATCTAGTCTGACAATGCTATTTTAGGACAATAGTTCAAAAGAGGATGAAAAAAAACCCAAGGTCTAATTCATTCCCAGTGTAAATTGGCCGCATTCCCACTGACTTCAGTGGGAGATTTTCTTGTTCACCCCAGTTCTAATTTCAAGTCACATCCTTCCAATATTTAGGATTGAGTTGCACCAGCCTAAAGACTACTCACTCTTAAATCCAAAGGCAAGCATCTCCAGGGAGGTGGGGGAAAGCCATATTTTCATGTAAGTATCTGCATTTAGATTTACTGCTACTGAAGTAACTTAGACACAAAGACAAAAGTACTTAAAAAAAATACAAAGAGCAGCAAGAACCAGTCTAAAATATCTATGTGACTCTTTTATATCCAGATAACCAAAAAGCAAGACTTGTAAGTTGCTTAATGGCTGAGTAAAATACAGTCTAACACACAATTTGATGGCAGTGGCTCTGAATGTCAGATGAAAGAAAAGGTACAAATCCTTAGCAAAAAGAGAATGAGAGGTAATGGAAAGTTTGAGTACATACAGCCCCCCACCATGATCCTGACAAGTAGACAGGTCTACCACAGAGGAAACCTGCTGTCATGTTAAGCTGAGGAAAGACTGGAAGGAGTCCCTTAAATAGAGAATAATGAAGAAGAAAGAACAGGCAGTGCTCTAGATATAAGTGATCTGTCTGGGTTATGTAAGCAACAATAATAAATTCAAACATTCAATCAGAAGGAAATATTTCTAATTTTTTTTTGCTTTGCAGGAAATGAGATTTTGTTTTCACTGTGATCCAACCAAATACATTTCAAAACAGCAAAATTTCCTGAGGAAGGGAAAATCTGAGTTGTGCTGTGCAAAGTATTTTAGTCATGTTAGTGCATGAGTTGCAGTAAAACACAAAACCACATTGCACCTACTGCAACCCAAACTAACAGCAGTGAGGCAAGGCCCACAGCCAAAGCAAAAGTATTGCAGTGATTCTGGAGAAAACCCTTCCCAAGGGCTGGGCTATCTTTGTCAGTGCTGGGCTGATAAGGCAGCTTTAGATACTTTACTGTATTATCTGAGAGGTTTTGCCACAGAGTAGCTGTGGACAGGGGAGAGAGATCTGAGGCAGCCAAGTGGTCCATTATGACTTCTCAGAAGAAAAAACTGTGAATCATTTATGATTTGTTCAATAAACAAAACCACTGGGTTTAGAGCTGAGCTATAAATACATTTTTTCATGTGGTTATTGATTTACTATTTAATGATGGTTGGTTAAAAGATGAGTTTGCCCAAATCTGTATCCAATACCATGAAGGGATAAGTGCCTAGGACTTTGTGGATAGGGGCTGTTATTGACTTTTATTTATTGCACAGAAATGGTGGCCATACCACAGGGACTCAGTCAGGTCAGGTCAGGGCGTGCTGCTCAAAACTCTTAAAGGAGTAAAATCCCTGAATAGGTGTTTTATATATTAAAAAATAAACAGCAATGCAAGTTTTACAAAAGCACAGGACTTGAACAGTGTTTTCTGAACTTCTGGGTTACTTTCAATAACGACCACCTACATTTTCACCCACTGTTCCTTTGCATCAAGAAGAAAATAAAACCCCAGGACTCCATTGTCTCAGTGGCACTGCAAGGTTCTGCCACTAGAGTGTGTCAAGGCATAGGCGAGGACTGAAACTCTTCGGAAAGCTGAATGCAAACTGCAACCACAGAACTGGACCAGGACAAGCAGCTTGGGTGTACCTGCTCAGCTGCTACAACTTCTCTGAATGGTTATTCTCTTGAGAAAAGGCCTCACCCCATTACTGGGCATGCTCTGGGCATTGGGATTGTCACAGGAATACTGAACAACACAGGCATCCAGAAACAGTCCAGACAGTTTTAAGATCCATTACACTGTTGCCTGTGTTTTCTCTTCAGTGTCAATGAAATACTCCTTCCAGGCTGTCTCTTACTTTGATGCAACACAATAACCCTGTTATTTTGTACAGCAAAGTCAGTGTATCCAGTCAATATATGTGCAGCTCCCTGCTTCCCTCCCTGCTGGAGGTGTGCAGTTCAACAGCTGCAGTAAAATTTGGGGAAAAAAAAAACCAAAACCACATACCTATGCAAAAGCTGAAAATCTGCTGTTGTGCTGAGAATGGACTTCCTGTGCTGAATTTAAGAAATCAATTTGAAGAGAAACTATAAAAACCCCTCTCTTTGATAGTAAAAAAAAAATAAATCAGAACAGTTAAAATTAGAAATGCGTAGGCATAAAACATTGCCAGTATCAAACAGAGTATCTTGAAATGTACACATTTGGAAATGCTAAAAATCAGCTTCTGCCTCCACACTTTAGTGAATCAAGGCTTGGCCCCTTCTCCATCTGTAAAGCTGCACTGCCTCTGCTCCCTTTCCTCTCTCCTTTTGCTCATTTTTGTCTCTTTGGATTGCAGACTCTCATTAGCTGTTTTCACTACAGATGACAGCTCTTACTATTACTTAGTTTTTCACTGTCCCTACTGTCCCCCTTTTGCTGAGGATTTTACCTACTAGACCAATCCTATTAACTATTTTCTAATATAAATTTTGCATATATTTATAAAACAAAATGCCAACACCCAAACAACTGCCACAAGAGACAAGAATCCTAGACACAAATCTGTAGTGCCACACACACTCAGGTGCTGTTCTGAATGAAAGCACCTGGCACTGCATTTCATCATCTGCTTCCTTTAGAAAAGGTCTGCCAAGCCTTTCTTGGAAATTGGATCAGCTTTCTAAGCTTGCAAAGGTCCACAGCATTGTAGTGACATAGGTGACAGAGCAAAACACACTAAAACAGCTGTCAGCAAATGTCTTTTCTTGAGTCACCTGAAAAGTACCAGGAGTGTCCCAGGAAGATTTTATGGAGCTAAGCAGGTGAATTTTTCTCCCAGTTTGATAAACAGCCCAAAAAGCAGAAAGAAGCAAGCAGAAACTTCAGTTCATATAGAGCTCACACAGAATATTTTTCTTACAAAATAAAAAAGTAATTTTAATTTGAGGTAAACCTTAAATATTACATTTAATGAAAAAAAAAAAGTTCCATGCCATTAAAAAAAAATACTTTAAAAAAAATCTAGACTAGTTTTGAATTGGAAAGTGGTATTTCAGTTTCATAAGATGAAAAAATGTCAAGTCTGTTAAAATATTTCCTTTAAAAACTGAGAAAACGTTTTCATATTTTTCCCTACTATTTAACTTGGAATTCTTTGTCTAGGCAAACCTAATTGCAAACATGGTCCCAGTCCTTTCAAAGCTCTGTTATTCTATGAACTTGAAAATCATTCATAATTCTTGTCCTGCTTTACTGACAAATTCAAGCAATGTTTTGGGCCTCCAATCATCTTGGGAAAGGAAATACTCCAGAGTGTTTCTAAAATACCCTTCCCTTTCCTGCCACCGTGTCTCTAGTTGCTATTCCTTGTGCAGAGGTTGCTCTGCCCTCCCCGTGGTAGAGTCCCCCATTAAACATTAGTTAGAATTAGAATGTGAAGACTAGAAAGTCAACCTGCTGCTTTTCTAAAGAGGGAAAAACACCCAGGAGAAGGTATTTAAATTATGTCCTGAGGCAGAATGAAGTTGATTTATGTCAGGGATTATTTTTATCTCTCCAGTCAGCTAGAAGTTATGCAGCAAAACTCTGCATAGGCACAGAAGTGCAGGCACTGGTTTGTACCAGGCTCTGACAGGGTTAGGAAAGAAAAGCAATTTAACAGCAGGAGGAGCTCTGCCCTTCTGCAGCCCTTCAAACGCTTCCCTCGGGAATGCTTTCCCAGGCCAAGCACCCAGGAGCTGGAACTGCTCAGGTAGGCACCAGGAGGGCCTGGCTGGGGCAGCCCAAACCAGACTTTGCTTGCAGTTTGCCAGAGGAAGGAGACTGCTGGGTTTGGCTCCTGCATTTACCTCTCCACACTCGTCCCTGTGTAGTGATGGTGGAAAAATGGGATGGTTACAGCAGGATTCTGGGCTCTGTTCTTCACTCACAGCCTTAAATCTGTGCTGAGATCAGGATAGTTGAACCATGAACACTTGGGATCTTTCTCCCTCCTTTTTGGGCTTGGTCTGACAAGAAATAATATATTCTTTCAGCCCTCAATCCAAACCCCACAACCTTTTCCATTGCTTTCAAAAATCCTTGGGTAAAACCCCAACTAATTATCTCTGTTGAGTAACAATGGAAAACAAACCCAAAGCTCCCTAAGTGTTAAATTACCTCTGGAAAAGAAATTGCTATTTCCTCAAGATTTTTTTCTTGGAAAAAAGGCATTGTATTTACTGAGTTCTTGACATGTATCAGGTTGCCTTAAAGAACATGATCTAAAACACTGAACCTCTGCATTTAATTTTCATGAATAGAGAAAGAAAGTTGGTAAAAAGCTGCTAAAAAACCCAAAACCAACAGAAAACCAACAAATGCTCCCAAGCAGCCTATTAAAATAAATTACTTGCATTTTAAAATTCTCTTGCAGGCTTTGAAATACAAAACATTGCACCACATTAACAGTGCTTGCAAGCAAGAACAAATTCATTATAAACTTAACATCAAACTACATTTTTCTGTACCAATGGTGAACAAACAGTGATATGCAAGCTCATAAATAAGACATTTAGATGCATTTGTATGTTAATAAATGTAATGATGGATATAGCTGAATTTTAATCATCTGGTGAACATAGTTGATAAATTACAGAGGAAAGGGAACTGATCAGATTCCCCTTAGCTTATCTCTTGGCTATGAGTGCCATATTGTGCATTCCCTAGACCTGAGAAAGGAAACACTTTGGAAAAGGAAGGAGATATATCCAGAGACCACCAAGTAACTTGAAATTTATGGTGAAGAATCTTCCCTCTTCTTTTAGATTTTCTAAGTAAAAATAGCACTTCTTTTAAGAGGCCTCTCATCCTTCCAGAGACAAGTGAGAAGCAGAGAACTATGTTATAAAGGAAAATATAATTATCAAAATAGTAGCTAAAAAGAATTGTTCTTAGAGCAAGTCACATGCTTTAATTTCTTCAAAATTTCAGGCAGCACATCTTCCCAAGAACTAAAATGTGATTTTACATTATTTAAATCAAGTGTAGAGATGCAGTGGATACATACATTTTCCTAAAGAATCTATCTCTGAGTTCTTGATATTCTGAATCAGAGCAGCAAAAAGCACTGGGACAAAGGATGGGGTAATGCAAAAATAAAAAATAAATTAAAATTCTGTAACATGTTTTCTGTTTAGTATGCTGTATATCCACACTACACTCACAAGCTTTATTCCTTTCTTGGCATGAAGTTTTACATTACTTGGAAGTAGAATAGAAAGATTATAACACATATTACAGATTTAGAAAGTAGAAATATTGTTCTACTAAATACATTTTTTTAATTTTGAGTCCTATATTATATTTCTTTATCTTTTTTCCTGTTATGAGAGGAATCTTGCATCATTTCTATGACATAATTACATCTAATAAGAGCAGATGAAATTTGCACAGCATTTTGCAAGAAAGAGAGCTGTTTTTTAATCTCCATTTTACCTAAACAAAGCTGATAATAACAAACCTTATGGTGAATAAATTATTAGTAATTAGGCTTAATTTGGTTAGTGAGTACTACTGGAACACTTCAGTGGTAGACAAATGCAATTTGAGAGAGGTTTGTTCTCTAGCAGTAAAATAACAGGCTGAGGTCACTTTAAACAAATGTTTGAAATGCAGTGTATTATTAGGATTTCAATCACTGCCAATTGCCTTTACTTACTATAATTACTGGTTCATAAGATTTAGAACAAACATGTTTTGCTCTCTGCTGCAAGACAACATCACGAATTGAGGTGATTCAGATAGAGATGCCTTAAAGTAAGCACATTCTGAAGCTGAGGCTTTAATCATAACATAAATTATTCAAAACTCCTCACAACTGTACCTGCTTCCTTTAAAAAAAAAAAAATTATAAGAATTTTTCCCTTGCTCCTCAGAGGTGGCTACTCCTCTGATTCTCTTAGTCAGAACTTCCCCGTTCCAAGTATTAATTCCTTTCCACCACTTTTCCTTTCCTAATTTTCCAAACAGAATCTTAGTGACCACAGTTGTCTGATTTTGTCAGAAGTATCTAAGTCAGATACTTTAGCTGTAAATTACATCTTTCTACAAGCTTCATAGGGTGGGTTCCCTTTCTCCACAGAAGGGTGATGCAAGAGGCCACCCTGGTTTACTCAGCAAGTTAAAAGCAAACACTGGAATAACTTATTGCAATCTAAGGTGTTGGTAATGAACAGAAATCCACCTGTTCTTGTGATAATTTTT
Organism: Calypte anna; assembly: GCF_003957555.1. Taxonomy (NCBI): domain Eukaryota; kingdom Metazoa; phylum Chordata; class Aves; order Apodiformes; family Trochilidae; genus Calypte; species Calypte anna. The sequence continues at coordinate 15,558,057 of NC_044247.1, read as the reverse complement.
TCACAGTGATGTTGGTGGTGACCAGCAGTGGCCTTGCTGAGGGAAGTTGGGCCAGTGATGACCAGAGATGATCTGACTTTGACTGTAGTGACTTACCCAATATATTTAAAGCAGTGTGTCTTATGATGTCCCAGCTTCTAAGTGGTTATAGTAAAATAATGCCACCAGATTTTCATGAATAAAAAATACATACATTTTCCATTATCATCAGCTGGAGAGCTATCACACCATTTCTCTTCTGGTGAATTTGTTTATAATAACCATTACCTCAAATGTTGTCAATCACAAATACATAGTAATATTAAATGCTCTGTAAACAATAACTGTCTTTCCAACAGATGTTAAATGTTTTAAAATACAAACTTCAAAGGTTTTATAAGAAATGGATTCATAATCAGCTTTGCAGGAAAAAAAAAAACAAAACAAAAAAACCCAAACCAAAACACGAACAAACCTCGAGACTTTTAATTTATCTTTCAGGGGGAAAATGTTGTATATAAGAGAGTTGGCATGAAATCTATTACCTTCTTGGTCTTGGAATCTGTATGAACAGCAGTTCATACCATTCACTTCATACATCACAGGCAGAAGAGGTTTCCTGCATTGTCCTCATGGGGCCCATAAGAATTGAAACTCCACATTAAGGCAATAATTGTAATCAAACTACATACTTCAGCCAACAATCCACAGGACTCAGGAAGGAGTTAGTTTCCCTCATGCACAATTACTTTTTATCTATCAGATTTCAGTTGGGGTATTTTTTACCCAATTCTAAAGCACCAGCTCAGCCCAAGTTTTCTGGACATAGACCCAAATCTCTGCCCACCCAGATCAAGTCAGAAGTTCAATCAGTGCCAACAGACTTTTGAAATTAAAAGCAATATAATTTAGCAGTGTATAAATCATATTCATCTACTGGCAGCTAAAGCTCATCCAGTGATTCTTGTTCCAAAGCAGAAAGGAGTAATTTTATCTTCATTTAACAGTTCCACAAACTTTGGATAGCACAAGTGGATTTTCTGATATTTGAATTTCTTTTTCCATAGTAGAGACACCTATATATGTAGGACTAGAAATGTACTATTATGGTACAGAATTCTGTTTTTGTTAATATATTTCTAGACTGGATGACTGCACAGCATGGCTCTCACCCTCCACAATTCTGAGACCCTACCCTCTCTACTTCCCCCTACCCTGCACTTCTTGTATTTACAGCCCTTCTTCTCAAGCACACAGCCTAAACTGGCCATGGTGTCCACCTCATAATGTATTTTATGAGTGAAACAAAAATATGCTCCCATTTGATATTACTTTTCCTCCTGATATCAACATGACAACACAGCTGAAGACAACACAGCTGTGTTAGAGCCTGAGCTGCTGCTAAGGAGAAGGGAACTTGGAGAAATATGATAGCAATGTGGCTTTAAAATCTATATGCACACAAGGTCTTCCCCACATCTGTCTCCCTCTGTACTGGGAGGAGTAATGCAGAAGTCACAGATAGCACTATTTCTCTATTCCTTGGATAAGCAAGAAGGGATAGCCATGGGGTCAGAATTCATACCAAAAACCCCAAACTCCTTTACTCCACCTCCATAAAGGTCAAGATCTTGGGGAGACAAGAATTCTGCACTTCTTTAGGTGCTGACAGCACTTAGAAAAATCTTGATATATTTCTGATCCCTTTTCTGTTTATGTCCTTGGTGCAAGTAATTCAAGGAACAAGATATTCCTTATCCTCCTTCTCCTCTGCAAGTCCTCTGTGTTGTTGTCTGAACTTTGTTCTTGGCATCTCTTCCTTCCTTCTCTGTCTGGCAGACAAGGCAACCTCTGGGACCCTTGTGCCACCACAGGGCAGAGGTTATGAGTCACAGAGGAGCTGTCTCCCACCAGGCTGTGAGCTGTATGCTAATGTGACAGCTTGGCAAGTATTTGACAATGTCACTTCCAGCAAAATAACTGTCCTGAATGGTATTTGTCATATAGGCAGCCACATATCTATCAACAAAAAAGCCCTACAAGATTCAACTCTAATATATATTTCAAATGAGATGCCCACAGGCACTTAGAACATGAGTACATGTCAGTAGCCATATGTGCTGTAATCCTCCTCTTTATACTTATACCCAGCATAATCCTTTCATGCACCATGGATCTAACCTGAATTTTCTGCTTTGGAATCAAGATTAATCTAAAAAATCATAATTAATTCAAATGCATTAAATAGAATATGAATCTTCATTCCTTTGGCTACCTAACAGCTAAACAATGTGGCAAATGACCACATCATCAGCCTGCCCTTCACTTTCAGCTCTGTGCTGTGCTACCATTTCATTTCAGGTTCTTCAAAGCCCTGCAGCTGAACTACAGCCGGGTATTTAATGCAGAATTGTATCTTTGGGGGGAACATGTTATTTTTAAATGCTTAATAATTATGGATTCATTTGCCATTCTTTTTATAAGCAGGGGATCATAATGAACTCATCTGTTATTCATGTGAATGTCAAATGTGCTCCCAAAGGAGTTTTATTCTAATTCACTATTAGTTAGTGGACTCATAAAATAAAATGCTATTCATTTTTCACTCTGAACATGTAATGTTTGGTAATTGTTCAAAGGGCAAATGTAATATTTTTTCTTTGGAAACTTTCAGTTCTGATTTAACCACGTAATTAATTAAATTTAAAGTAGAGAGTAGAAACCACCAGCAGTAGATTTGATAAGTTGTGAATCTTCCATTGAAAATGCAATGAATGAGATTATCATGAGTTAATACTTCAAAATGTAGAAGTATTACTCTATGAGCATACATGCTAGAAGTACAGGCATTTAAATTAATATGACAAAATGCACCCCAATATAGAGAGTCTAATGACAGTTTTCATGCAGCTGTTCTATTGTAATAGAAAATTGAGAGGTGGGGTACTTACAGGTCACTGCAGGATGTGAATGTGATGACACTGGACAGCAGGACTTGGACCTGTGAAAACAAACACAGCCTAAGCAATAAAAAACAGATTCAGACTTCATTTGTTGTGAAGTTTGGGTTTGGGGGTTTTTGTTTGTTTGGTTGGTTGGTTTGGGTTCTTTTCAGAGTTAAATACATGCATTTTTTTATGAAATAATTTCTAAATTTCTTCTAAATCTCTAAACAGAATGTTAGCTGTAGGGACCTACCCCATGGAATAACAGCCCTAAAACACTTCAGCAACAGTTCCTTAGATCTGACATGCTGTGCTAGGCTTCTCCTCAAGTATGTCACAGCAACTCTCCCCATCCTGAAATGCTCTTTAGAATTGCTAACCAAAATGACTTAGTTATTAGAAAGGAATTCTCAAGGCAGATGGTAACTAATCCAGAATACCATTAGAGCCACTAGATTGATATTTTTCTAGTTTTACATTAAAATACACAAGCAAACGACTGATTTTTTTTCCATTGAAATAACAGAAGGATATGATTTTAGTGCTAAAGATGATCTCAGTAACTTTCTTCTGCATGGAAATGGTCATTTCCTCAAATCAAATGTACAGTGTTTACATTAAAATATGTTGCCCCTGTGCAATCTCTAGCACTCAGAAGGATATTGTAATATTAACCATGAAGAAACCATTGAGAAGAACAAGCATGCAAACCTGAGTTCAGATGTAAGTCTTGATGATCACAGATATTTCTAGATGTTAAGCTTTGTAACTTCATGTTTTATAACAGTTAGCAGAAAAACATAAATAGCAGTGCTTCCTGGAAGGTATGGCTTTTTTCATAGTGGTAGAAATATATTTAATTTACTCTTTTAAAATACTTTTTACTTTAAAGAAAAGTCTATCTCTAACTGCTGTAATGTCAAGTAGGAGGAACTGAGTTACAGGGATAGTGTTAAAATAGGAATATCAGAAATAGCAAATGAAAGGAAAAGTGCACAAGAGGGCTGACACTATGCCAAGAACTGGGTGAAATTTTGTTGAAGCTTGCATGTTTATCAGCTGCTCTTTATTCAAAATGAATGTAACATATTTATTTTAAACATTAAATAACTGTGACAATAATTATCACTGCCAGCAGTGATAAGAGTGAAAATCACAGATTTCCTAGAGTGAAGATACAAATGTGGGAGATAAGAAGAAGGAGAAGACATACAGTTTTGTTTAATGGAATTTGTGTGTGCATGGATTGTGATCTATTTAAATAGCACTTTCCTTGAAGGCAGAGGATAGCTCAGGAGACCTAGGAACAGGCAACTAATTCATCAATTTACATGGGAACTTACAAGTTTAAAAACCCTGGTTTTGGCCTCATCAGTCTGTAACAGTGAAATTCCATTGACTTCATTTCAGTAATCTGATTTGTACATGTCCAAAAGGAGAACTGACTTTTGCAATAGAAAGCACCTTGGAAAATACTGTGCTGAAAACATGAATTCTACAGAAAGGAAGCAATGAAACTAATGAATAAGTAAGCCATGAATAAGTGAGGTGCCAAATGCTACAGATTCCCACAGGGTCAGTTTTATTCAGAATCTGGCAGGACGGAGGCTTCAGGCATGTTAAGGCTTTAAGGATCAAAAAAGACTTTGGGATGTGGTGCACATCAGATGTTTGGCTTTTGCTACCACACCTAAAAGAAAAAAAAAAAAAGAGGAATCTGCAGCACTGAATACTTGATAACAGATTGGGGTGAGGTGACTCTGAAGTGCTGTGAGGTTCAGCCTCACTGGAGCTGCACTCACAAATCCCAGTGATGAAAGTAACAACTGCAACAAAGAAGGATTTGGTGAAGCCCTGCTGGCTTTTTGACACAATTTTTAACACCTGCTATTAAATAACATTCTATCTCCAGGCTCTTTTAAGACAATTGCAATTAGTGCTTTCAGCAATTACAGGTTGATAGCACTGAAGCACCACCACCTTGGTAGCAAAACACTGGCATTTGTCAGGGTTTTTTTCTTTGCACAGAAAAAGAGAAATACAAGTACACCAAAGTCACATAAAGTGATTTTATAAAACTAATCACAGAAAGGAGGATCAGCATGACATTCAGGATGATATGTACAGATCAGAAGCACTGGAAGAGATAAGATTAAGTAATTTAGGCACCAAGTATAAAGAATGCTAATACTTGTATGGAAAAAAGAAAAAAAAAATCCAGTAAATAATAATATGCTGCAATAATGAAGAAGTATAAATATTAATGACTGGCAGGCATGGTTTTATAAGCTGCAGAAGTCTACTGCAGCTAATAAACATTCTTGCTAAACAATAACCAAAATAATTCATGAGGCATGACTACAGACATCCAACACAAAGTGATTGGATATTCCCACCAGGCACAGTGGAAGTGGTTCTTGGCCATTTTAGGCTGAACAGGTTATTTTACACATGTGAGAAGGATAAAGGCCAAGCAGAAGGATTCAGTGATTTTTTGCTTTTCACAAAGATGAAAGTTATTCAGTCTTTGGAGAAAAGAAAAGTGTGTCTCGTTTCTGTGCAGGAACAGAGAGATGACAGCTTCAGTACTCTCTGCACAGGGTAAAACACCAGAGCAAGGAAGCATGAACCTAAGCTAAGAACTGGCCTTTAGAGGAACAGAGGTGGAATTCCTTTACACCAAAAGCTGGATAACATGGATGTGAAGATAGCAAAAGCAGCAGTCAGAAGAAATTAGATCCTTTCACAAGAAAATTAAATAACATCTGGAAAAAGGAAACTCTTAACAGTCTCACATCAAAAGGCAGATCAAAATTTATGCCCATTAGCATCCTTACATGGAGCATTTCTGTCATCCTAATCAATTAACAGGTAACAAGCAATGAACATTGCTAACATGCCCTCTAATAAAGTTTCACTTTGGTGGGTTTTAGGAGAGAGACAAAATCAAGTGCTGAGCACTTGGGATGGTTGAAGATCTAGAACAATTGTTAGAAACAAACAGGTATAAAATAGTGGTGTTTGGTCAGATTTTAATCCTCAGCAACTGCATTCTATCCTCCTAACCTACTCGTTTATTTGGAAACTAATGATTACATTTTTTCCTAACACACCTTGATTGCTGTCCTATTAGATAGTTGCCAGGTTTCATCAAGGGTGGCTGTATGACTGCACTGCATAAACAGACACCTATATATTGTTCTACACTTTTTAACTTCAAACTTTTAAAGCTTTAGACACTTGAGAAATGAGAAATGCTATTAATAAATACAGTTACTCCACAGTAGTGGAAAGCATCTGGGGAAGGAGACCAACTGCAAACAGCCATGAAAAAAAAAAATGTCCTAGCCAGCAGGAATCACTGTAGCCCCACTGACCTCAATGGAACCAGGGTGAATTTATACTGAGAATGCATCCCCATAAGCTCCAGCTTCTTCTAGCATTGTACAATGGAAAAATCCATTCCAAAAGGATAGGACATTGCATTAACATAACATCTGAGCAACATTCCAGCTCACAGAATTAAGTGAAAATAAATCCATGAAAAAGCTACTACTAGTCTCACCTTTCATTTGTTACATTTTTTTGGATAATTTTTTTTACATTAAAAATCTTTTCTGACTCCATTGACTCATTTCATGGTTTTATCACCAGTTAGAAAATTGCCCAGTCACAGATATTTACTTTGACAACAGCATTTTAGAATACATGGTGGGTTTTTTGTTTTCTTGTTTGTTTCTTTTGGAGGGTTTGTTTTGTGGGGGCTTTTTAAATTTGGTTTTGGGTGGTTTGGTTTTTTAACAAACCCATGCCCAGTTTTGCAGTGCAAGCTCCAAGCACAGATAGTTCAACAGGAGCAAACCCTAAATTTGTGTAAGAGTGAAAAATGTCTGTAAAAAAGTGTTAATTTAAAAGTAATACATATTGAATTACAACATAGCTCAAAATATGGAACAGGGACAGGATTTCAATAACACAACACATGAGGACCTTTAGTCTGTCAGCTGGTATCACATCCTGAGATGACTTTTTGTACAAGATTTTTTAGAAGGGACTTCAATAGGGGTTTGATAGATAGAACAATAGCAGGATATGGCCTCTAACAGGTAGGAACAATTACTGTTCTCAGACGTGCAAATTAACTTTCCTTAACTTTATTGGATTTTGTGCAAACTTTCTGGCCTAGATTCAGAGCTGCATCTAATTTCTCCTGAGGACAGCTGAGACAGGGAGCATGGTAAAGAACAGTAACTCTTCTTTCTAAGCAGAATATATGGAGGAAAATTCACATGAGCCTCAAGAGTGTGACAGAGCAGCTTGGGAATAATGTGTGAAAGTAATGCAGGCAAACTTTCTTCCCAGCTATACCCATACTGCCTTGTAAGGCTGCAGGGCAAGGGAAGAGTTGTCTAGACTGTCTCCACAATGGGTGGAAATTCCTCAGACCATAGGAATTCTCAGCATGTAAATCTTCCTGTTTTATTGCAGGCTCATTCAAAAAAGATCAGTATTATGGGAAGATAAAGAGAGAATTTAAGCTTTGCATTTTGAGAGATGTAAGTACAGGCTCTTCTCTAGAAAAATAACTAACTAGAATAATAACTAACAACTTCATATAGGTGCTAGCTGTTTACACTATTCAATTCTTAGAGTTTGTTTTTTAAAGAGTTAACCATGGTATAATGTTTCCTTTGGTCCCAACAAAGTGGAAAATTATATATTTTGAAAAGAGGGCTTTCTGTCTCCCTTTCTTTCAGTCCCTCGACTGAAAGTCTCAAGAAGGAACTACTTCACTTTGAAGGCCCCTTAACCACCCCTTCTCTTTCTCCAATTACCTTTATTCACCTATTATTCAAAATTCAAACTCTTTTTGATTTCTGACAGTGTCCCCACAAACATGCAATGCCACTTCAGGCTGCATCTTCTCATTTCTAACCAGTACTGTTTAAGATGCCCAAGCCTATTCATTCTCCATTTTGTATGGACACTCTGCTAGGCCAACTCAGATTTTTGTGCAGCCCTCTGATAAAACAGACTGGAGAACTGATTTTTCTGAAAAATAATCAAGGGAAAAGTATAATTGTTTTCCAGCTTGATCTTCTGCCTCAGATCTGCACAAACAGCTGCATGAATCCAACAGAATGGGTGGGACAGGAAAGAGAACAATTAGCTGAGGTAGAGCTGCTTAAACCAACGTTACTACTACTGCAGAAACACACATGGAACCAGAGCCTAAACGTGCTATTTTAAGTACCCTTTTAAATCCCTCACCTGTCACAGTGCCTATTAAAAGAATACTAATAAGGAAAAGATACTAATAAGGAAAGGATTATATCACTCCTGCTTACTGCTGCAGCCCAATCTTGGCTCTCTGGTTGTTCTTGGTCTTTAATTAGATTGTAAGATACTGAGAACATAGATCATCTTTTGGCCTACTTGAGAGCAATCTGACTTCTACAGTCAAGGCGAATTCTACCTCAAATTCAAAAGAAATTGGATCATTTCTGTTAGCACACCATTTCCCCCAGATACTAGATATTGGCCATTATGGTTTTTTGTAAAGGGCAATCCTTCTGAGTAGCTTTGGATCACTGAGAAATATCTTTGTGCAAACAGTTCTATTTTCCTTGTAATTTCTCTTAGCATCCCTCTTCAAGGATCATGGCTTATGATTTTTAATTAAAAATTAATTTCAACCTCTCACTTGTAACAAGTGGCAATTCTAAAATCACTGGGGCTTTAGAACAGGAGGTGAGGAGTAGTGCTGAACAGCTGGAGCCAGAAAAGAGAGCTACATCACACCTAAATTAAACTGGTCTAATTGCAGTCTGTTCATACTGCTAAGAGTTTGTTTTTTATACTCAGCTCACTCAGTATGTTTGACTGCACATGAGCATAGTCATCAACCAACAGGAGCAAATCCATTAAAGTTAGGAAAATTCAGATGTACATGAAGGAAATGAACACATCCAGGGTTCCTTGTAATAAGAAATGTAAAGTCCTTGAGGCTCAGCTGAAACAAAGGGCCAATGAAACAGATGTTGCAGTTAACTGAAGAGTCTTACCCAAAGAATAAACTCTTCTTCAAATATAAATGGAAATTTTCCACTGAGCTATGAGAAATGTTTTGTGATTTTGCAGTTCTCTCTGCTTCCAGATAGAGACAAAAATGTTTGATAATACAGTTGCATCTTCCTGATCCCACTAAACAGTAATTTCTACAGTTGTGTTCATCTATTTGCTGCTGTTTTTACAAAAGTGAGATTTGGTATACCTAACATTGCACTGAAGTAAAATAGGAGCACAATTGTAGGCAAATACAGGAAAGAATGTCTGCAGAGGTGACAGAAGTAAAGTGTTTTTAAAGAATAAGTAACATATTTAGTTTACCCCTTCATTCAGGGACTATTTTGATACAGTGTTTAATTAAAAAGTGATCACTGCTCATTACCAATAGTCTTGATACTGCATAAGGATATTGATCCTAGCTCTGAGACTTAAACAGAACCTTACACATCTCTCTCTCAGTGGAGTGAACAATTTGTACTTGTGTCTGTTTCATTAACTTTTGCAATTACTTGATATTTTTAGAAATGTTTGTGTTAAATAGTGTAGGATGGTAAAAAAAAAATTAGAAAAAGCCAGACTTCAGTACCTGGAGAAACTATTTTCCCCAAAGCAACAGAAGGTGTCACTACTTACTGATTTTAAACAAATGAATCCCAGGAGTGGAAAACACTGCCTTTGTTTTGAAAGAAACTTGAAAGTTGTTTGAGAGAAGGGAACTGGGTTCCCTTCTCAAGTATTCACCAGCTCCAAACATAAACATTGTATTTAAAAATGGAAAAGACTGCCTCACACCACCCAATTCCTCTCCTCGTCTTTGCTATTATTCCCTGCAGCTGTTTCACCTCAAGCTATGATTCATAGTCAAAGCAAGAAAAGTTTAGGCCAGTATTTGGACAGAAACCCTCAAAGGGCTTTTTTACCCATTAGGATTAGAAGCTGGGATTTTCTCTTCAAACCTGTTATTTCAAATTTTCTCTACAGACTACATTTGAGTTCTGACAATGACTCTCTCTCTCCACTTGCAGCATTATTTTAACTCTTTGCCATCCTCACTCTCTTGTCTTCCTTGATGTTGTAGTGTTGCTATTCTATGTTAACCAGCTGTTACATCCCATGCCAGAGATAGCTGCATAGAACTGATGGGTGAGGTGTTATTTTCTAAATATACATACCCACAGCATTTGAAGTACTTCATTGCTGTTTCTAAGTCTCTCCATTAATTGATATATAGAGATATCTACATATGAGGCTAATATAAAACAAGTTTCCCCCTCTTTCCCCCTCTCCTTAACCAGGTGGTTTGCTAAGCTTAATTTTAGATGTCTGGAGCACTGCAGGAACTTACATCCTTTTCCCTCCGGACTGCCTTTCTCCAGGGGTTTTACCATGGAGAAGCCGAGGCTGCAGGCACCGGGGGATGTGCTCTCAGTGTCACGGCCGCTTGCCTTGTAGCTTAGGGCCTGCGCTCTGAGCCGCTGCTTATTGCATGCGAAGTAATTGCCACAGCTGTAATTAGAAAAAAAAAAAAAAAAAAAAAAAAGTTATAGAAATATATATATTAGAACCCCGTGGCTTTTAGCCATCACGACTGCATGTTTAATAAGTGCATCCGAGCACTCTCTCCAGCCTCCTAAGCTGCTGACTACAACACAACCCCTCGCTTCTTTCTTCACCCCCCCTCCTCTTCCCAAGAGAAAGGCATCTCAGGTCACTTGAATTATTTAGCGGGGCTTTTTTAACCATCTCAGGGGCTTTGCTTCCTGCTGCGGAGCTCGGGTTCTTGGGTTTATTTTTATTTTATTTATTTTTTTTTAGCACGCGAGGTGGAGTTGCTCCACTTCCCTAGCAGAAGGAGGAGAAATAGCAGGGAGGGGGGCAAGGCGAGAGGGGTGGCTCGCCGTGTGGAGGGGAGGGGAAAGGCCGCCAGGCCCCGCCGCGGCCGCCACACCTGCGGGGCCGCGCTGCCCCCTCAGCCCCGGCCCTGTCAGCCGGGGCCACTCACCGGGTCGCTCTAACGTAGCTCTCTCTGTCTGTCTCTCTCCCCCCCCCCCCCCCCCCATCTTCCTCTTCCTCTCCCTCCTGCTCCTCATTCATTCTTCCCCCTTTCCCGCCGCCTCCCTCCCGCCCCCTCCCCGTTGCAGGCGGAGCGGGCCCGGCAGGAGGCGGAGCGGGCCGCCGCACGTCCCCCGGCCGGTCGGCCGGCCCCCCCGCCATGGGTCGGAAGCGCTGCGTGGGGGGAGACGGCTCCAAGATGGCGGCGGGTTGCTGCGGGGTGAAGAAGCAGAAACTCTCCAGTTCCCCTCCCTCGGGCTCGGCCGGCCCGGGAGGCGGCGGCAGCGGCTCCCACTGCGGCGGGGCGGCGGCGGCGGGGGGCGAGCCGGGGGCGCTGCCCCCGCCAGGGGGCCCCCGCCTCAACGGCCTTGGGGGGCTGGCGGGGGGCGCCGCCGGCTGCGCCCTCTCCCCGCCGCTGCCGCCCAGCTGCGGCGGGGGCCCCGCCGGCCTCTCTCCGCCGGCCGCCTCCCTGCTCTCCTCCCCCGGCGCCGGCTCCGGCGGGCCCGGCTGCAGGAAGATGGTGGTGTCGGCCGAGATGTGCTGCTTCTGCTTCGATGTGCTCTACTGTCACCTGTACGGATACCAACCCCCGCGGAGCCCCCGCTTCACCAACGATCCCTAGTGAGTATCGCCGCCGTCGTGCCCCGGCCCGCCGTCCCGAGCCCGCCCTCGTGGGCGCCTCGTGTGCGCCTGTCCCGCCCGGCGTGCTCCGGCCGGGCGCCCCGCCGGCTCCCGCCTCCTCTCCCGGCACCTTCCCCGCCACCACCGCCCGGTCCCTGTCCTCGCCTGGCCCCGCGCGGCCCGCCCGTCTCGGGGCCTGGCCCGCGGGCGCCCCCGCCTCGCTGTCGTGCGGGCACCGGCCGGGCTCCCCGGCGTGCCCCGGGGGTGCGCTGCCCTCCCGCGCCCGGTTCGCCTAAGGGAGCGCCCCGCTCCATGCTGCCCGGCAGCCGCCGGCCACCCCGTCCCCGGTGGCCTGCCCCCAGTGGCCGGTCGCACCCCTGCCGGGCCCTTCTTGGTCCCCGGTCGCGCTCGGGACTCCCTGGTGTCATCTCCCCCCTCTTCCCTGGCACCGCAGCAGCGCCCAGCCCCGAGCCACCCGCCTTTGTGCGCCCGCGTCGTGCGCCCCGGCTCCACGGGGTCCGTGGAAAGCTTCCGTGGTCCTGGTTTGTGTTGAGTGGTGTCCGAGTAGACCGCTCCACACTCCTTTTACCAGTAGTCCCTACTGGGACCCCTTCACTAGGCAGCCTCTCTCTGGCCATGTGTCCATGGGCCTCTGCTTCACCAGTGCTGGATGGTGAGTACCCCGTGTGAGAGACCTGTCGTGCCAGTCCCGGATTTGTGAGCACTGGTGTACCAGTACGTTCCCTGTGCCAGGCACTAGTAATGCTGCTTTGGTCTCAAACTGTGCGGAGTCCTTGCTTTGTGGCAACCCCTGAAGACCACCCAGTGTTAGACATCTCGAGTCCCTGAGTAATCCACCACCTCGAATTCCCAGAGTTTTGAACAGATCACAGAAACACCTGTTACTCCTCTCTGTCATGCAAGAGCATCTGTCCACCAAGGGCCTGCTTCGTTCCTCTCCCTGGCTGCTCTTGTTCAGTGTTTGTCTGAACCCCAGTGTCCTCCTGCCTCTGGAGGTGACCCACCAGGGTGGTGTTGCCCGGCATGTTGGCACCTGCCTGTGCCAGGGAACCGGGCATGCTGCTGCTGCTGGAGTTCAGACACTTCAGGGAGTAACTTCTCTCTGACAGGAACTTATTTCCTCTCAGCTGGGATGAGTTACTGAGTCGCTGCATGCTCCAAATCTGTCTGAATGCAAAGTTAACCTGAGGTGTTGCTGAAATTAAGTTTCTGCTGTTTTACTTTGCTTTTAAATGGGATGGAGCTCATGTGGTGAGTTTCCAAGCTTCAGCTGACTCTCGAGTGTGTTGGTCCACCAGAGTGCATGTCACTTGTTTCCTCTTACATACAGCATGACTGTGGAAGCTGTGAGAACCTGTGCTTTATCGGTACTAAACGAACACAAATTTTTTTGTGGATGCCCAGACCCTTGCACACCCTCACCAATGCAAATGGTTATCATGCAGTCCGTGTTTCATTAATGAGATGTAGTCTGTGCTTCTCAGTGTTTGAAATAATGTACTGTATTAATGATATTGTTTGGAGTCCTTGCTGTTCTAACGCCCGGGATCTATACATCTCTTGCATACTTTCAGCTGCTGTCATGACAACCCAGCTCTGTGGATTCCTACTTAACCTGCCACCCCAGCAAGTCTTCCCTATATGCTCTTCATAACTCCTATGTGATTACATCAGAGTACCAATAATGAAAGGAGGGCAGGGAGACTCTGCTGTGAGTTTCTTTACCCAGGTCTTTTGTAAATCCATGTCTGTCTTTTTGTAGATACCAACTGTTTAGGAACTGCTGCTCTGAGTAGCCATTTTGCTTTGCATTGTCTTGTATCTGTTCTCCATCCCAGACCACTACAGGTTACAGCATCAGCTTTGTGCCCTTTCACTCTTTCATTGCTTTAAGAGAGTTGAATTCTGTCTGTGTCTCTCTGTAACAATTACCTTGTTGTTGTTATGTTTTTTAATTGTATTGCAGAATGTTTTGTTGAGCAGCTTAGTGCTACTCTCTCTGTTGTTTTGGTGGAGGAAACTGAGGCAGGGGTGAAGATCTCTCACTGAACTGTTTTCCAGTAAGCACTTTGATTCCTCTTAGTGACCACTGGATCACTTCACCTTCCTTCTCCTGCTTCTTCCTGTAACAAGAACACAACAGCAAACCAAGTAAAATGATCTGTAGTTTTCTAAAAAAAAAAATTCTGAAATTCATGTGTGTGTTTAAGTGCTCTTCAGACTTAGTTGCTAGACCTGGTGAAAAGTTGCTGTGTCAATGGACTTTAGAAAATGGCAGAGCAGTTAAACTTAGTGATGCCATTTCTGCTTATTCCCATGTTTGTGCCAGCGTGCATGGTTGTACAGATTGAGAAATGATCTAATAATAATTTTTTCCCCCTCTGGTTAGTTTGCACAGAGATTGGTTCCCTCTGGATCATTGCATGGCTTCACGAACACTTGTGCCTGCACAAGTGTGAGGTGGGAATAAGCAGACAGATGGCAGAACTGCTGCTTTCAGCAGCCTTGTGAGCTGATTATGTTAGTGCAGTTGGGGAAGCAACTTCGAAAAAGTTGTTCAGTATTAAATGTAAAATTCTAGGTCAGTGAATAATTGCTCCTGCTAAGTGTTCAGAGGCAGCATGACTTCTAGCACTGAAAAAATTTGCCAGCAGTCTTATCGATAGCTGAGTAGCTCACAAAGGTATGATTTTGTCTTTGAAGCTGAGCTTCATCCTATACAAAAAAAGCTCTGAATGGGAACTGGCATTTTTCAGTGAATGTATGTTTGCAGCTTTCTGCATTAAGTCCTTTTGGAGGTTTTGTCCAGAGACCAGAACATCTGCTCTAAGAGTAGTAGTCTAAAATATGAGTTTGTATGTGAATTTTAGAAAGACTTCTTGTTTAAATTACACTAATTACCAGAAGGATGAGAGACCTGCAAACAGGTATCCTCACCAAGCATGATTCATATTCCTTACAGGTCTTTGAAGAAGGCAACTGGGCACGATCAAAGAAAAACAGGTGGCTGAGTCACTCGGACAAGGGGTTCTGGTGTGTTGTCTTTTGAAGAAAACCTGCTTGTGACTCCTACAGATTTCTGTAACTTATTGATGCCAAGATGAATACCACGGCAGGGCTCAAAGGGAAGGAAATTTGGAACAGTTAGTTAGTAAGAGACAAAATGCCTGTTGTGAAAGGGTGCAGGTTTTGCACCCCAGCCCAGTCCATATGTGGATAAAGTAGGTGGCATTTTCATATCTCTGATTGTAGCTTCTAAACCACAGGGTATGGGGTGTTGGTCAAGGGTATTGCTAGTAAGCTGTTGGGTTTGAGTGACTCATGGATTGAAAAGAAGATAGCTGGAAGATACTGAATCCCTCCAGAAATGTCTGGGTGAGAATAGGCTCTGCAAATCCTTCCAGCCACAGGCTTCTTCTTCTCTTGTAGGCTTCCCCTGATCGGCCAAAATTTGGTTCTATCACTGTCTTAATTGAAGAGCTTTCTTCTACCTATAATTTAACTTTACTTTGAATTGCACTCTAAGCCACCCTTCCCTTCACGGGCTGTGTTCTGCAGAGCATGCCCTTTCCCCTTGCTCCTACCTCAAACTATAGGTGCAGAAGGAATATAGGAATTATCCTGAAGGCCTGGAAGCTAATAAAAATTTGAAAATTGTTGCACTGGACAAAAATTGTCACTTACACAAAGTGTCATTCAGACATTTCTTCAAAATCAGTTTGATGAATGAAGTTATGGAAAACAATAAGTGACTAAAGTAGGTGTTTTAGAAGTGACAATAGAAATAAACTTTAGGGCATGTGGTAAGAATTGTAAAAACACTTTACCCCACTCGTTTAGGGAGAAGGAAAACTTTTTTTCTTGTTTTTTTACCTTTCTGACAAATAACTTGCATCCCTTTATTTCCTTTTTGGTTTAGTTTTGTGCAACACACCCTCTGCCTCCATCATTTGTGGAAACAATGCCGTATCCTGCCTTCCAGTATGGAAGTGGAAAAGGGCCACCCACCAGTGTGAAAGGGCTCAAGTTTCACACTATTCCTATTTTTCTTCCGGCAGGGAAGTGACTGAGTAGAAGTGCAAGCATGTGTGAGAATGTTGTGACAGGGTGGGAAGGGTAAGAGCGTGCAGTGGAGTTGAGTTGAAGCTCTGCTGTGGGGAATGAGGAATTTTTCTTCAAGATTCTCACATCTCTGCTTACTATAAAGGTTTCCCTTGGCAGACAAAAATCACCTTTATGAAGTTTTGATCCAGTGCAATGTCTACCTCAGTCAAGCTCTTCAGCTTGCCTACTTAGTTTTAATGTTAACATCGTTGTAGGGAAGGCATTGTGTGGCAATCCAACAAGTTAACTCCTTTGCCAGTCATTTGCTTCTTACAGTCCCTTCCTGAAAGTCACTTGCTAGTGAGCAGTATTATTTTAGTGGTGACCATCCACACTTCAACACTTTGTAAGGGGATTTATTTGTTTGTTTAGCATGGTACCAAAGAACAAGGTTTTGCAGCTGGAATGGCTAATGCAGCTTGTGCCCTCCTTTCCATCTGGCTGAGTAGCTCTTGGAAAAATGTTTACCACAAGCACCTTGCATCAAATACCTGGTTGATGGCTTGCTCATATCCTCCTCCTCTGACACCAAGGGCTGTGTCAGATGGTGTGTGTAGCTGACCTGGGTACCTGTGGTGCTCTAGGGCAGATCAGGCTCCAGCCCTGTACATGTGAAGAGGCTCCAGCTGTCAGAATCATAGAATCACCATGGTTGGAAAGGACCTTCAAGATGATCAAGTCCAACTGTGTCCTGTACCACCATAACTCCTAAAGCATTGCTGGCAACCACATTCTTTGCTATAGGAATAATCTGTATAACTTGATCATCTTCGGTGATTGAAGACATCTGGATTAAAATATTTTTTAGGTGATATCCAGTCCTGACCTAAAGATTTAGCTTGGAAATAGCTTGGAAATCCATCAGTTTCTTTCTTTGATGACTTTTGTTCTTTTGCAGCAAGTGTTCCATTTGGCTGCAGGACAGATACAGATACGCTGCATTGTTGATGTGCCAGACCTTTGTATTCCATTGTGTTTTCAGGTCTAAGATCTGGTTTGGATACATTTAAGTTCAATACAGTTTAGAAATGTGGAGCTGGCTAACTTTGTGCCCATTAGTTCCCACATTCTCAAGGGAAGTTGTGATTCTTCTTGGAGCCAGTGTAAAGTGGCCCTGCAGTATAAAAATAGTTCTAGGGCTTGTTGCTGGCCAGCCAGTTTTTTGCCTCTTACTGTGTTGGCACTAGTGGTGGTGATTTGGCTAGTAAGTTAGATGGAAATAGTTTAAAATTTTTCTGTACAGTCCCAAATCAAATTCTTTTCCAAAATATTAAATTACTGTCTGATGCTTTCTTTCAAGGTTTCTTATAAGATCAGGTTTGTACATGTGTTTACATATACATGTTAATGGAAAAGTTATGGCTTGCAAGTTGCTAGGATTACATACTTTCCTCAATTTCTTCTATCTTGGCTGCAGCCTGACTTCCTGGTTTAGTCTCTCCAACTTACTGTAATGTTTGAAGTTGGAGCCTTGTTCTTGGCTTCGTGCTTGCCTTGGTATATGTTTCTTTGCAAGCACTTTTGTAAAACTTCGCTGGGAAGCTTATTGAAGTATGAATTTCATGTTGTCTTAAAAGAAACCTAAGTATTTTCTCCCCAGTCTGTACTCAGAGTTCAGCTGTACCTCTTGACATTGCTATTATTGATGTCAGAGTTTGAAATTTTAAGGGTTGTTTCTCTGCAGGACTTAGATGTATGGCAGGGGAGACTTACTTGTGGGGCAGACTCTGTGCAATAATTTGTATTTATTGTCACACCCAGTAACATTACACAACAGCTCTAATGATTGCTTGGTCATGGCTAAAGATCAACACCAGTCACACAACAAAAATCACAGCAATGAAAAATGCAGATAGGAAAGTGTTCTGTTGTGTCAGTGTCTGACTTCATTCTGGTTTTCATTTGTAGATCATAGTTTTGTGTAAACTTCAGTATTTTCTGACCTAACAGAGCCTTTACTGTTAAATTTTAAGTGTTGGAATGTGAAGTGGTGGTACTTCCAGAGTGGCATTCTGTGGTAGATGTTTTTAAAACACAGTGCTGTAAAAAATGTGTATTTTGGCTGACATTGGCAGTGCTCAGCAGGGAATTCCCAGCATATTTGAAAGCAGGGTTGGTGAATGCATCCTGGCACAGCAGAGGAGGAAAAGGGATAAAGCTGCATGCATGGCTTCAGAAAGAACTTGCATTTGCCAGTAGGTTCATCTTTTGATATGATTGGTGAATGCAGAAAACAGGGCTATGATAAACTCCAAATTAGGTTAACTATAATTTAAGGACTTTTTCCTTCATAAGCTCATCTTAGTGAGCTCTTCTGATGTCTAATTAGGTAGTTCATATCAGTACAGGAGATCACACCATAGGCAGTCTTAAGGGTGGGCCCTGGTTTTGTTTCTTCAGTTCAAAGCAGTCGCCACAAAGTTAAAATAAATGTTCTTATTCACTGCAGGACCAGTTTGGCAGAAGTTAATTGTTCTCATAGTCCTTGTAGGGTTGGGAGGAGTCAGGACCCAGCTCTCCTGTGCCACCAGTCCAGTCATTCATTTTTATTGCTGCCTTTGGTTTAGTCATGTTCATATCTTTTGTCTTTGTTTTGTTTACTCTTGTTTTGTACTGAATATACCTTCCAGATAAAGATTTCTGTGGATTTTTCAAACTTAAATTTTGATATGGTCCATGGCAATATATATTTGACATGTCTTGACTGTGGGAAAAGTGTATTTTGGATCTAGATTTGACTTACTTCACTTGTACATCTAACCCTTAATATTCATTGCTAGAAATTGTTGAGAAGTTAATGATTTAAGACTGCAGATACTTCATTTGGAGCTACCAAAAGAGTGCAAATTTCTGCCTCTTCTTCTTCTCCAAGTTAAACATGTTTGTTATGACACCTTTATGATTGTAATGTTATCTGGCACTGTATAACTAAAACAAGAGAAAATTGGTTCTGTTAAACAAGTGGGTCTTATCTAAGTGTATGGACAATTAGCAAGCCCTAAACATCCTTTAAAACTGCTCATCTCCAGAGAGAAAGTAGTTGTTGTTGACAGCTAGGAGATAGCCTGGTCTTTCAAGCTTTTATTTCTTGGTCAGCTCAGTTCCCATAGTTCACAGATCTAGGCTGTGACCAATCAATTAATGAAACCTATTTATCTAGTACATAGTTTTTGCTTCTCTCAAGACTCATGCCATAGTGGAGCAAACCCAGTATATCAAGTGTCTATTTTTACATTAAGTACTGGTTTACAGTTAACCACAGGTTTTCCATAGCATCTAATTATTGTCTTCAGAAGCAGAAGTGCTAGTGTGCTAACACATAAGTTGTTGGAGCCCTGTACTGGTGGTTTCTGTGGCAAAAGTCTCTATGGGAGGCAGGAAAGATGCAAATTATTTAAAAATAATAGTAGACTTGTCAGAGTTTGGCCAATACAGAAACTGTTGCTAGGCTGGAGGCCAAAACAAGTCCAGTCAGGCCCTGACCCTCATTAGCAAAGCATTATGAAAATGCTTGACCTTTTTTATGATGTTTATGCTCCTAAGGAGTAGGGTATTACACTGGTACTCAGTTTAGCATTGCAAAGTTTGCATTTAAACAAGATGGGGCAGCTGAACTGCAGTTAATTTACACAGTCTCAGCAACATGTACTTAACAACAAAGAATTTTAGGGAGTCCATAAAATGGAATGTTCCTGTTAAGTTGGTCTTAGTGCTGAATTTGAGTAGCAGACAGTTAATAATTTGAACTTGGATTGTTACATTATCTATATTTCTAATGCATTTTTGTTCCTTAGTGCTGACTGACCCAAGCCTGGAGTGTCTTTCAGCCCAGCACTGTAAACAACAGTAGGTATCTCTCCTGGGCTACTTGTATGGCCTTTAAAAAAGCCCTTCATCTTCATAACTGGGATCTTGGCAAAAAAGGGATCAATGTAAAGAGCTTCATTTGTGAAGTGGGACACTGCTCCACTCACCATAAACATTTATTCAGTGAGGTATTTGCTGCATTTATTGCATCTCTTCACTCCTGCTGTCACCCTTTTCAGACTGCATGTACATTTCTGTACCTTACAGGATATGCCTTAAATATTTGTGATCTGACTGGGCTTTAATAGTTTCTTGGAAGGCAGCGCTTGTTTTGAGTACATGGATATTGCTTTGCCACACTGAGTATTTGCAGCCAAGGTTATTAAAGTGCTAATTTCATGAGAATGACATCTTACGGAATGTAGAACAGCTCCGCTGAGTTGTGGCAAGGTCACTGGGACAGCAGCCATTTAGAAATGTGTGTGTCTTCCCAGAGCACTCACGCCTTTCTGTGTTATGGCAAGTGACTTCCCACAACCCTTAATGCTGTAGAAAATCTCTTTTTATGCCCTTCTTCCCATTAGCTTGAACTCTGTGGCGTTTTTGGCATGGTGCTGCCTAGGGCTATGGTGTTTGTAATGTATGACCCAAAGACATACTCCTGTAATTTATTTTTTGCCCCTCTGCCAGCAAAGATGTCTCCTCTCCAGGCGTTGTTGGCACATGATGGGTTCCAGCATCTGCAACACTGTCTGCTCTGCTGGATGGTATCTGGAGTCCATGTTTGAAACAGAAGAGAAAGGAGGGAAGGATCCTTGTCATGATCTTCTAATGCACATCAAAATTACTTCTGTTTCATCCTTTTCAAGGGAGTTAAATGACTTTCCTTGTTTTCTGTGTAGTATTTTGCACAGAGGTCAGAGTTGTGTGGATGAAGCTCTGTAGTTCACTTGTGAAAAGGTGAAAAAAAGCGTGTGATCCTCCACTGATGGGCAGCAGTTTGGGCCAATTAAATAAATCTGGTTGCTTCCAGCCCCTTTTCCAGGTGTCTGCAAGAATATAAAGATTGGGTGCCACTGCGTATTTCTTACCCAGTAAGTGAGTGCAAGGAAAAGTTCAGCTGTCAGTGAATGACAGGTTGCAATGCAGCTCTTTTCTGTATAGGTAAACGTGCTAAAAAAAGTGACTTCTAGGGAAGATGATGTGCTAGGGAGAGGTTCCTTGTAAGCTTTGTAAGGAGAAAAAAATCCCTATTCTAGTCCTCAGCACTTTAATTTGACAGCCACATTAAGCAGGTAACGAATGCCAGTCAGAAAAGTGTTGCACCAGCCTTCTCTTAAGTAGTAGTTCTGCAGGCTGAGTAAGTGGTTGAAAAACTCACAGACAAGGTCTTGTTGTGAGGACAGAAGCCATCTTCAAAGGCTGCTGCAGTACCTCAAGGGGATGAGTAATTACAAGCGATGTGTCCCTTCTGCATGAGGGCAACAAAACTTCAGCCCCCTCTGGTCCAGATGAGAAACTGCAAGTTCTTTCAGTACAGTGCTGTGCAAAATTGTCCAGACTTGGAAAAACCAAATGGAATTGCAGTATTACAATTAACCCCTGCTAATGTGCAGATAGAATGTGAAATTCTAGAGATTAGACTTCCTTTTCTTTAAGAAATAGGAGCATCATTCTGGCCCTGGTTCAGTTCCACTAGAACTGAAAAAAAAACCAAACCAGAGTAGAGGCAGGTGGTGAAAATCTCCTGTAGGATATTTGCCACCATAATACCTGAAATCCTGGAAAATACTGGAATAAAAGTTGAAAGGAGGTAGAGATTGGTGCTGTTCATTTGGAAGCCAAGCATTAAAAAGAGGTGATTTAAAGAAGGAGAAATGGAATACAAACTACCATTCTCTTATTACACAGAAAAAAGATTCAAGTGAAAGAAATATTCCCATATACACTTAGTACTGCAGTCTCTTCTCACCTTGGGGATGGGTTACTGTGGTTTGCTCTGTTGTAACATGGAAATAAAAGCCACTGCAAAAAAGTAGTACCTCTTTTTGGGAGAATATGAAATCTGTACTTCATGTTATTTGCAGCCAGATGCTATTTATTCCCCTTCTTTCCATTTTAGAGGGTTTCAAAGTGTTAAGTTTTTTTTTACATATGTAATGTAAGTGGCTTTGGATAACTTTGGAAGTTCATATTCTAGAAATTGAGCTGTAGTCATCTCAAATGTCTGGATCACAGATGTGCATCCAAAAACTTAGGCAACATAAGGATAATATACTGTCTTGGTTATAATTTAATGTAGAATGTTTAATGAAAATTGCTCTGGAGGGGTAAATTAGGGCAGTCCAGAGTGGTCTCTGACATTTTGACACTAAAGTTTTTGGAGGTGCCAGGAATTTCTTGGAAGAGGTTATTGCAGAGAGATCAGTAATCTTCAGATGGTTCCACAGGTAAAGTCTCTATTTGTTTTTAAGTGATGGATTAATCTAGAAAAGAAACAATGAGACTGGCATGAAAACATTCATTGGTCAGTGGACTTCTGAGTATTTCTAGGGTTTTGCAGGTTCTATCCAGCTTCTGTGTATACAAGGTATTAGGGGGAGGCCTGTGTGACTTGGAGGATAAGTTACTGCAGTGATGTTTGGAGGACTTGTATTTGTTCCTGACTCTGCCATTATGGTGAACAAACCTGGATGAGATCCTTGAGCTGTCTACCTTGTGTTCTTACTGAGAAAAATAAGGTACCTCAACCTACTTTTCTTTGTTAAGTTAGGAGTGAGAGGGACTATAGAAGTTGGCTATTGTTGTGATCATTCTTTCACTTGACTGGATTACCCTGAAAGGGTTGCCAGGAAGCTCTCCAGACTCAGCTGAGGATATTTTTGCCTAAATTGGCAATTTGGAGACATACAGGCACAAACATTTAAAAAAAAAAAAAAATAAAAAAAAATCCTGTTATCCATTATATCTGAAGTGAATCATGGTTTTATTCATGTTAGCTTGAGTCCTTCAAAGGCTGTTGCTGCTTCTCAAATCACAGAATTTTCAGTGAATTTTTTTTTTCAGGGTAGTTTTCTCCATTTGGGTTCTCTTAGTCACAATATCCTCTGTCTTTTTAGGCAACTGTTCAGTGAATCCTTTCTCTGAGAACAGCTTAGGCAGTTTTTGTCTGCTAGCACAAGTGTAAGATAAGAATTTCTAAAAATCATGTTGCATAATTGTCTCTGCTCTAGCTGTCTGTCCTAGCTGTGTGAACACCATTTTTTAATGGACATTTTAGGACTATGTGGAAGTTATGGTTACCAATTTACTGCCCTGTTAGAGCCAGTAAACTATGGTTCTGTAATAAAACAGGATTCCTTTATTTACTGAATGTTGAAAAATGGAGATGAGCAGACCAGGAAGGTAGGGTGACAAGAAAGATAGAAGCAGTGACTCTATAATGACTCTATACTTCCCCAAGTATTTTCTAGTCTTCAGTGACTTGCAGTTTGGTATGTCTTGAGCCAGAAGTGATGTCTTTTTTATCAGTACTCCTCCCAGACACCCCACCCGCCCCTGCAGCCAAGGATTAAAGCATAATGAAATTTTCATCAGGCAAGTTTGGGACAAAGATCAGAACATTGTATAGGAATGACTGAAATACTTTAGAGGCCATACTGTTAAAGATGGGATGTTAGTCAATATTTTTTATTGATCAGCTTCATGTACTTTAGGAGTAATTAGAAACAGATTCTGCAAATTAAGTTTGTTTCTCTCCTTAGTGGTTTCCAGCTCTTACCAGCTGACTGCCAGTTATGTCATAACCTTCATTATGCTATAGGTATGTAAAGGGTAAGAGGCTATTTTAAAGAGAATTTCTCAGTAAAAATAGGAAAGTATTAAGCACAATTGTACAGGAGAGTGGCTGAGATCTCATTTGTAAAACTTCATGGTTCTTCTCTTGTGAGAGAGACATTTTCTGTCAGCAGAGTGGGGCAGCTGGAGTGCCTGGCAGAAGTGTGAGATCAGCTTGCAGAGGCAGATGAGAAGAGTTAGGCTGGTTTTGAGGATCAGAACATTATCTGAGAGTACAAAATGTGATTGGGGGCAGTGTGTATGTGTATCTGTGTATACACACTGGTGCATGTGTGTGTATATATATATATATATATTTGTGTGTACATGTAAGTAGGAAGAGAAAGACAAAGGGACACAAATTAACTGTTTAAACTAGATGCCAGTACTGCCAGAAGTAGGATGGTTGAATCTTTTTTCCAGAAGACTAAAGATACATCTTCAGTGGTTTGGCCTTTAGAAACTTCATTGATTAACCAATGTACAGATTTAATAATAAAATAGTATTGCCCTTTAGGTCAATGATTTAGTTCACTGCTGTTTTATTTCAGTTATTTTCCAGGATAATGATTGAGTGATGGTTGTATGGGATCTGCTCATGGACAGTGAATTGTTGGGGGCTTTTTGGTAGTATACCAAATAACTATCTTTAACAAAACTAGCAATTCTGTACTATATATTTTAGTGTCAGAGTTGTAGCATACAGTGTTTTCAGAGAACTCTGGTGCTTCTTTTGAAAGGCTATATATATTTTGCTGGTGCACAATATAATTCTGGTTTCATGTTAGATATTTCCAAAAATTCTCAAAGTTAATTTGAGAATGTGGTTAGCTTTTTGCTTTCATAGAGTGGAACCTACTGAGGAGAAATAAAACATGAACACGTTGGTTTTAATGCATCAGAATTAAAATGCACTGAGGTTATTTTCCAGTGTTTCTAGGCTGATGAGATGGTTTTTGAAATTCAGTTTTGACATTTGAAGGGATCATGCTGAAGGGGTTCTGTACTGTTCTGTATATAGATATGAGAGATGGTTTGTATCTTGTTGTGCTTGGAAGAATATTTAATTTTAGAAAGAAATGTTTAAGGTTGTTATGGAACATTGTAGACTCTTTGCTTGAGGTTAATTCTAGGTCTTCCAGAATTTTCTCTTCCAGAATTTTTTTCTTTCCTGTGGTTGGTGTTGAATGGTTGATTGTCCTATGCATTGGATTTGCATCCTGCATGTCACTTGGATGACATTATAGAACTGGGCTGTGGTTTCACAATCTGACTTCACTCACATACTAAATCTATTGCAGACATAATAAATGGTGTGACTATAGTTTGTTGGTTTGGGGACCTAATGAGAGTTAAATACAACTTTTGGATGAGATTTTATGCCCATGGTAAAAAAACCCTCATATTTGTGCCCCACACCCTCAGTGGTACTACTTGCATTGATCAGTGTCTGCTTGCTGTGCTGTTTCTGCTTGATAAGTCAGCAGCAGATACTCTGCTGCTTTTTGTTAGGCTATGCTTTTTTGCTGAGTTGTAAGACTTTTTTCGCTGAGTCTTTAGCATGCTCAATGCCAGAGCTGGCTTAAGGGATTGGGTCTTCCCATGCAGTCTGGGAAGAGATGGAACTCTTGTGACCAGCCTTTTAATTTTAGGCTGCTAATAACTTCAGCTTAAGTTGCTTTTAACTGCATTTTTTTTCTGCTCTGAGAATGTAACTGCTCTTGTAGATGAGACCAGTAGCCTGTTATTGTCTCCAGCATTTGTTTTTGTGTGGTTGGTTTTTTTTGTGCTTACCTCAGTGACTTTTTTATCAGCAGATAGGTTGGTATCTGTGAGTCCATCCAGAAGCTATGGCAGAAGAAGCAATCACATACAACAATCAACATTTTGTGTATCTGTTGTTGGCTGTATTGCCAATTGTTTGCCCTACATTCAATTCCCCAGTCATCAGAACAAAGCTGGAATATAAGGCTAAACAAGGTTATGGTATTTTTTTTTTCTTCTGCTGAGTTCATCTGGGTCCATGGTGATGCTTTTAAGCACATAGTTGCAAACATTGCAACACAGCAACTCTTTGCATCATGGTTTTAAGATGGTGCAGTCTGCCAGGAGCCTGCAGTATGTAGCAGAGGAATGTGCAGCCTGTCACAGAAATCTCCAGCCCCTTTTGGGTGGCTGTAGATTACACATAAAAGTTTTTGCAAAATAAACCTGATTGATCCATTCCATAAAACTCTCTGGTGTTTAACGCAGTGCTTACTCTGCAGGAATGGAAATCCCATTTGCTTTTCTGGGGTGCCAGGCCCTTCAGGGTCTTTGTGTGCACTGGAATTGCACTGGCAAGCTGTTGTCCAGCAGGTCTTTAGTTCAGTGTTTGGAACTGTCCTGTAAAAGCCTGGTGAACTACTCCTAACTTGCCCATTCAGCTTCTCTGTACTTAATTCAGATCAACCTGGTCTCTCTAACTTTAAAGATAGGTGTGAAAGTCTCCCCAGTTGCCTCACCAGTAATGACAGGGAGCAGTGGTCAGTCCACCTCTCTGCAGTGGAGCCACCATACTTGTATTTCTTCTTCACCTGCAGGTTTTTCTAGTTGGTTTCCTTCTTTTGTAGTTAAGTAACTTTACAAGGTGCTACCCAAATATTTTTAGTTCTTTACTGTTTACTTTTGAGCTACCGTGTGTTTTATAATCACTTCTGTTCTCAGTAGGCAACCTTTCTGTTTTTAAAAGCTGACCTCTCTCTGATGCCCTCCTTAACTTCCCTGTTGGATCTTGAGGGGTGTAGGTTTTTGTTGCTGGGGCTGAGGTGTTCTTTTGACTGCTTTTGTGTTCACTGCTTACACTGGTGAATGTTTTACCTGGTGTTTTAATACAAAATTTTGTCTGCTTTTGGCTTTTTTTCTTTTTTGGCCCTGTTTTTTTGTTTTCTGTTTGGGGGTTTGGTTTTTGGTTTTGTTTTTGGTTTTTTTTTTTTTTTTTTGTGAGGTAGTAGGATTTTTAACAGTTTTATGTTTTGTTTTTAATAGTCTCCAAGCTGTTGCAGTCTTATTGCTGTTTGGATTGCTCCTTTTAGGGTTATATGTGTTCAGGTTTGTTTGTAGATTGGGAGGATTACTAATGAATTCAACTTTTTTTACACAGTTCCCTCTCTTCAAATTCATTGTCCATGTCTCAAGTATTTTTATTGCATGCTGAAAGCAACTACAATGTTGAAGTGTAATTTTGCAGGCAGTTACAGGGTAGCTTTCCTATCCCATATCCTTTAGCTAGATCTTGTGTACCACTCAAAACCAAAACAAACCAGAAATGGCTCTTTTCATGGCTGTCCTATCACCGATTTCCAAAAAAGCAGTCATTCCTTGGAAAAAACAAAACCCAAACCAAATCAACCAACCTGTCCATGTTGTTCTGATGGGGCACAAAGTTCTTTTTGGATCAGGAGATTTTGGTTGTTCACTGTTACTGCCCTTCCT
The DNA here is from genome assembly GCF_003957555.1 of Calypte anna. Classification (NCBI taxonomy): domain Eukaryota; kingdom Metazoa; phylum Chordata; class Aves; order Apodiformes; family Trochilidae; genus Calypte; species Calypte anna. The sequence continues at coordinate 15,531,148 of NC_044247.1, read as the reverse complement.
AAACTTGAAACTTCATAATCTACCTGAACTGGTGGTACAGCTGATGACTGATGACATAACCTGATTACTTGACTGTGGGACTTCTACCATAAAGCATTGGCTTGGTTTATCTCTGCTGTAATACTTTATTCCATTACATGTGTGTGTCCTTCACATGCTGTGCCATTCCCCACCTCCCTGTTTGTTGTTCCTGTTGGAATGCTGATAAGCTGGTAGCCTCTCAGGGTTTGACTGGATTGATTTGTGCTCCTTCCACCATGGCTTGGAGATGCCTGTTACTTTGAGAGTTACTCAAGATTGTCATTTGGGCTTCTCATTTGTTACTCATGAAGTTTCTAGCAGTCCTGCAGAAGTGTTTTTAAGTTCCAAGACTCCTCTTAGCATTCCAGTTTGGTTGACTCTGGCATGACTAATGTGCATGCCTAACAAGTTCTTCCTGTTCCCATCATGCCTGAATCCTTCCCCTCTGTATCACTGACTTCCTAGCTCAACTTCCCTCTCTGGCCATGAATGTGGAGCTGGCAGCATTTCAGAAAATAACACCATGGAAATCCTCAGTGTGAGGCTTCTGTCCAGTGACCTGAGCTTACTCTGCAGAGCATCCATCCTGTGTTTCCATGCGCTGCTGTTACTAACATGGAGTACTGTTTGCTGAATCACCAAGTAGTCAATGCAGGTGCCCTGTGAGGTTGCTACCTTTGCATCTGATGGGCTGTGTGCCAGACCATTTTCAGATGTCACCAGTGAGCTGTGTTGGTTGTCCCATAGCCCTGCCTGCTGCTTTATAGTCTGTTAGTCTGCCTGCTACAAGGAGAACCCTGTTAATAGGACACAGGGATAGCAGCTGGAGGGTTGGTTGTTTCGAAGAGATGAGCTCTGACACAACACATGTATGCTTGAGATGGCAAAAGACTTGATGAAGCACAGATGTGAGAGCACCTTTTTCAGTGGCATTGCTAGTTATCAATTATAAAACCACAGTAAGGTTCATACAGGTAGTTTTTTGTGGTTTGTTTGGGTTTTTTTTAACCTTTTTAGATTTATTCCCTTCTAATGAAAGCATAACCTTCATAACCATGAACTTGGCAGTCTTCATATATAAAAAGTATGGTTTTTGGGAGCAAAGTACTATATTGTAGACAGCATCTCTGTATCTGTGTGAACATGTGTTTGATAAGAGACAGTGAAAGAACTGATGTCCTAATTGAGGATCCTCTTAGCCGTACATGTTGTCTCCCAGGGCAGCCAGTGGTAGCTGCTGCTGGAAGAATATAAGAACAGGGGAAGCCTGCAAAGGTGCTGCTGTACCTCTCGTAATTTCCTATACTAGAGCTGCTGTCTTTGTGTTTATTGGTTGTCTAATTGTATGGCTGGTGACAGCATGTAGTAACCACTGTACTTACTCATAAAATGATGTTTTGTCTGTTACCTTGATGTCTGAGTGTAACTAAGGCATATCTGCTGTGTAATAAAAACTGAGGCCTCAATAGGATCTGCTGGCTCTCTGTATTACCGCATCTTTCTTTCACTAACTGCAGTTTATCCCTTTTGGAAAGGGACAAGTGATTGATCATCTGGCCTGTCCCTAACCCACTTCTCTGTTGCCTCAATGCTAAGTGCTTTTGTTCGAGGTGAGCATGGTGAAGTTTAGATTATGAGCAGTTTTGTTCTGTCTTGTGCTTTGCCTAAACCACGAAAGCAGCAATGTGTCTGAAAGCTCCTCTGATTTTTCAGCAAAATAGCCTGGTCTAGTAAAAGTAATTATCTTTCTTTAAAAATCTTACTTCTGTTCCTTTTTGTTCAGGCTGTCCTGCATGTGTTTTTTCTTGCTGAGTAGAGATGGAAGTGGTCATCATCCTTGTCCTTTGCCAGTGCCCCTTTTGCCTCTTCCTCTCTTTTTCATCTGATGTTCCTGCATATGCTCCTGCACAGGGGAACAAAGCAGAGAAACAAGTGTGGTCTAAGTCAAACTGGCAAAAAAGAGAGATCTATTTTTAACCAGATCAGTTCCCCAATCACACATGTTTGTTCCAGAACAAGAAAGGAGGTTATCTGTCTGGAGGTGGGAGGGTTGGGTGAGGCTGTTTTTATTTAAGCAACCGCTCTGAACTTCACTGTTACTCAACCATCTATGCAGTCATTTGTGATTTTAAGGGTAGAAAGGCGTTGAGAGATCATCTAGTTCATCTTAAGGTGTTACATCTCTCTATTTTCTACCTATGCTGACTGACAGATGGCAGTCTCTTAAAAACATCCTGTCTCCATAGCAGACACTACTTTCAAACCAGTAAGAACTCCCTGGTTTTGAATCATCTTTGTCAGTCCTAAAAGCACTGTCTTTAGTGTGTCTTTTCTGTGACAAAAATGTAAATTCCATTTGGTTCTAATTCCAACACTGTATTTAGTTTACATTTGAGCTGCTGTCTAGTTTAAATTACATGACTAAGTTCTATGCAGATAGTGCAATCTAGAGTGCATTGATTTAATAGTAATTCTGGTGATCCAAAAGATTAATTTATTCCAGCTGCAGAGTTATTAAATGTGAATTAGATGGCAAATTCAAATTCTGCTGGGGTTTGTTTTTAGCTTGTCTTGCAACATTATAACGAGCATCTTAAAACCAGTACCAGAATTATACAATGCTTATTAAATTTTAGAAGTTACTCATTTTTAATATCTTCAAGTATGTTCTAATATACTTTTTTACTGTGTAGTTTCTGGTGTCTTGAGTCTCTTGCAAGCTACTGCTGTGCAGTGGACCTTTAGAATATGCAGTTTAACAAGAAGATCAATGATTTAAATGAATAGTTTTGAATGTTTGGCTGAATTTCAGCCTCTCCTGTCATCTGACATCTTGGCATATAAGTTTTGTAACACTACTGCTGCTCTGTGTATTTCCATTTTTTTCTTAAGTTTTTAAAAATATTTCTTCTTCCTTTGAACTAAGTTCTATTTAAGCAGGGAAGTCCTGTGTGCTAATTTCTTACAGGCTTGGCAAATTACCAGTAATTGGCATGAATTTTTTGTTCAGCTGTTTGTGTTGTGCCCCTAGGTGCTTATGTCTCAGAATGTATCTTGCATTTGGCAACTAACAAAAAGCATTTTAAAGGTCCAAATGGATGACTTTAACTGTATGGCTAGTGTCTGCTGTGTGTACAGTGTGTGAATTGAATTAATGAAGTTATTTTCCAGAACAAATTGCATACATTTCTGCCTGCTCCTATTAGTTTTGCTAATATAAGGAAAGAACATGTCTCACAGCTAGCTGAAATACATCAAAACATAAGTTATGATTTGTCTGTAGCGGGAGAATAATACCAGTTACAGCTCTAATGGAATTTTGTTTGACCTTTTAGTAACTACAACTCTTGGTTTTTACTGATGTCTTAACTAACTGCTTCAGGTAGTATATCAGCAGAACAAAAAGAAACCAATTTAAGAACACCCAGCATCTCTGCTGCTAATGGTCACTGGCAGCTTGGGTAAAACTGTCAAGTAATCAGAAGAAAAATTTTAATATCTTTGCTGGCAATGAGAACAGAATTTCCTTTAAGGTTTTATGTGTAGACTCTAAAGGTAGGAGTTGTGTGTCAAGCTGCTGTCTGAAATCTATGCAAAACATTATTTTCTGGCTCTTGGTTTGTAGTCTTAGTTTCTAATATGCAGCAGCTATTTGTCAGGATGGAATTGCTTGCTCTCTTATAAAAGAATGGAAATGTTGCTTGGGTGCTGAACTTCCAGATGTTTAGTGCCTAGAGAAAGCTTTTTCTTTACCAGCTTTCAGAAGTTATGATATGCCTGAATCATCCTGCTGGTGGCACAAGGGGAAGCATTATAGTAGCACCTCAAAACGTTCTTGCCAGTGAATTCTAAGGAAAGAAAGAAACTAGGAATTGGAGCTTTTCTTATCTGATTTCTGTACCATTGTCTTCACTACACTTTTACAGTGTGGAAGTTCTGGGGACCTTAAAAAGCTTTCTAAATCAGTTTGGATGAGGTTTTCTTAAAACATTTGGTTTTGGATATCTTTCACTTTGTGGAGCTGTAAGAAAGAGTTCTGCTAAATCCTTTCAAGAATTAATTGAAAAAAACAAAAAGACTCTTGAAAGGAGAATGCTTGTGCTGGAAATGTTTTGTCTCAATTCCAGTTGTAAGTTGAATGATCACAAACTCTACGTTAGATCTTTGGTAGTACTGAAATGGTTTCAGGTTTTACTTGCAAGCTTCCTTTAAAATGTTTTTGTTTTACATTAGTATCTCTAATTCAGGACTTCTTGCTCTTCCTCTAGAGCAGACTGCACAGTGCTGCTGGGGAGGATGAGTAGTGCCAGTCCTTCTAAGTGCTTTCTAATTTGAGCACTTTGTAATTTGTTAACATGTTTGTTAAGGGGACTACACTTGCACATTGGGTACATGAGTTTTAAGCTCATTTTTAGATAGGGAAGCAGCATGTGGTTTTAAGTTGCTCACTTTCTTTGAAAGTGGGGAGGTGAATTTGGCTGAGACCTATCTAGTTCAAAACACTCAAAATGTAGCCAAAGTTACTCGATGCACACTATTTATTGGACCAAATGTAGTATTTGCCTGGTTTGTCTGTCTGCAGCTACTGAAGGGAATGTTGAATCATTTAATGTCTGCTGGGATCAGAGAAAGGTGGGAATAGCCAGGGAGAAAAGACCAGTTCTGCTTTTTTGTTAATTTTTTGTTAATACTTTTTGTTAACAAACCAATAGTCTCAATGTGTAATCTGAAGTTAGTTTGATGAGAAGCATAATATAAAGCATAACATATGACTAATACTAAACGTATTGGGAAACAATCATATTTCTTAAAAATATTTAAATATTCCCCATAGAAAGTCATAATCAGGTAGAGTGCAGACTCTGTAGTAATAATGTTAATAAATTGTAATGACACTGAATTGATTTATTAACTTCATAAAGTCTGTTTTTTCTGCTCTGGTTCATAATTGTGCAGTTGGGGAAAAACAAATTGCTTAAGTAGGTCAGAGCAAAATATGAACAGTGTTATAATATAAATATACATATTGTTATGTAATTTTATGAAATGTTACAGATTATGGTATCTTAACCTAGAATACGTTGACACTTGTTCTGGGTTGCTTTTGACATTGAGAGTAAAAGTTTATCTGAAGGTACAGTCCTTACTCTGGATGTGTTTAATAAGCATGTTCACTGTCCTGAAAGATTAAGCATTATTTCGATAAGAGGAGTTAAGTCTTCATATTTGCATTCCAAAATTGGAAATCCACTTTTTAACAACTTTTTACTGAGTTATTTGGAACATACTGAATGATGTTTTAATCAAAATGAGGGTTCCTAGAATTTATGAAAGCAAATAGTGAGCCATGTAGGGAGAAAAGCCTCAAACCTCGCTGACTTATCTTATAATGGGCATTAGGAATCCAATAACTGGAGTATTACTTTTTTTTTCTCCCTCCTTTTCAAAAGCTGGTCACAGAGGGAGATAGATTAAGTATGAAAAAGATGGAGGGGGGACAGAAGTAGAGGAAGAGATGGAAAGGGAGGGGGAAAGGAAATGAAGGATAAACCTACATGAAATACAGAAATTAACACAGTGGGCAGAGGAATGAATTCTGAAGAGTTTGGGGTCTGATGGAGGCAGGAGTATGCACTTAAGCTGTCAGCTCTAAAATAAACAATTGCTTTTTAAATTTGTATATACCAGTGGTGTTTGGTTTTGAGGATACATGAGTACCCTGCCACTTCCAGTAAGGAGCTGCACAGAGGTGAGCTGCTGTGGCTTCTCCACCCCTGCCCTGATGATGGGCTGCTGAGAAGGCTGGAAGGAAGCCCATGGCTTGGAGGGCTCCCTGGCTTGGCAAGAGATGGGAGCTGGTGAGTCTGAACTCACACCTGCCTTTCATCACCTTTACCTCTTTCACTGAATAAATTGTGATTATTGGTCATTTATTCCCCTACTGTATACCTTGCTGCACCTTGCTTTGTGTGGGGCTGGTAATGCTGATCAGAGGGGTGTTGTGTGCTTATGGCTTTGTTACAAAACAGTGTCTGGTTCAACAGTTCTGATCTGGTGCTTGGTAAGAGCCAGAATCACCTGTGCCAAGTGCAGATCCATCCTATCAGCTTTCACACGTATGGTGTTGTGCTGCTCAGATAAGCATGGATGGAGCTGAGGGATGTCTGCCTGAAACTGCACTCCTCCCTATAGTCCTGTGGTGAGAGACTTGTAGACATCTTTAATGGCAATGACATCTTTAATATGTATGAAACAAAAAAGCAGAGCTGTTAATTTATTGTCTTCAGTGATTTTTCTTGTGTTTAAAGAGAGATGGTTGGTTGGTTTTGAGGAGCATGTTCCTATCTATACCTTGCTGGTCAGGATTTGGATAGGATTAGCAGAAGTTTATGAGATAGATAGAAGGCTAAACCGAGTCAGAGGTAAATATGGAAGAGCAGGGGATCATGGTGTGCATGATCACAGAAAGTAAATACCCTCCTGAGGAGCCTCAGCATCACAATTGCTGTTTTAAAGAGGATGTAACCCTTTGTCCCATTCTGGTAGTTCCTTTTTGCATCATTATAGCTTTTATTATTTAACAGTAGCAGACTCTTACTCAACATTCAGAAGAAGATGAAAAAACTCTTCTTTTTCCCCACTGTTCCTTTACTTCTACAGTCTTTTGGAGGAGCTGAGAATTTTCTATTTTACTTCTTGCTTTTTTTTCTGTCTCGTATCTACTCTCAAATCATGTCCTCCCCTCCCTCTTTTGTGTGGGTGATGGCATCATGCTACTGTTCTTCATCATTGCAAAGAATATTTTAAATTGGAAATGACTAATGGTTTCCCTATTACATGCATGATTCTGACAAGAAATAGTAAACATTAGGGCTGTGTTAACACCACTGTTGCTAGGATGGGCAGCCAAGGTGGTGGAATAACCTTGTGATATTGGCTAATAGTTGGGTCATACTTGGAAAGCTGTCTCTGCAGCTGTATGGGCTAGAAATATTTTTAAGTTCTGATTTTTGGTGTTCCTGGTGGGTTTTTGTTTTTAATAAAAAAAATATTCTTAATTAAGAAAATAACTCTTAATTTTAAAATATAGCTATGCCTGTACTCTTTCTGGCCCAACTGCATAGGGATCTGTGATGGATCCTCACTTAAACTTGATCTTAATGTCTTGGAAATACAAACGGCTTCAGTGGTTGAAATACAGCCCTTGGGAGTGATGTTCTGAAGGTGCTCAGTTCTAGATGACTTAATTTAACTTCACAATTTAGCAGCTATCTCTAATGATGGGTTGATGATGGGTTTGTGGTTGACAAGAACTGCAGCTGCAACCTTGTAGAAGCATTGTAATTTGAGGCAACCAACCATCATTCAAAACTGCCTTGAGTTTAGAGGTGGTAAAAGCAGTTTTGTGCTGAGCCAGGATTCTCTGCTTGGGTAGAACCTGGCTTTTGCTGTAAATTTTGTTTGAGGAACTCTAAATACTCAGATCTTTTTTTAGCAATACTAAATAAGCCTACATAACCAACTTGTGTAATTTCTGAGTAGTCCTGGCTTTTGTAACACGTAAATATTTATTTTAGCAAAGTGAACAGTGAACTTAGGAACATTTGTCAGAGAAACCCAGTTTGCTTCATGAAGCTGATGGATTGTGTGAGCTGTAGGAAGAGGGTAGTGTCTGGTTGAGTGTCCAGTCTGGGCATACCTAAAAGTCATCATCATCCCTTTATAGCTTGTTACTTTTACCTTTTACAACAACTGCAGCACTGATCCTGCAGCTTAGTTGACATGGATTTAAACATATTGAATGCAGCTTTCATTAAGGTGTTGCAGGTTCACTTTAGAAAATGACCTGGAGATAAGCAGTCCTCTTATTTTTAACCCTGATTATGCTGTTTAAACTAGATTTTCTTAAAATAGTAGCTGCTTTCTGACCTTCCTTAAGATTAGCTGCTTAGCTAAGCAGAACTTGCTAACAAATTCACACCTAGCAGCTCGGGTTTTATGAGCATGTAATGATTTTAGGAAAACCACCAAATACTAAGTCTGTCATACAGGTAAAGAGAGAAATTTTAAATGTGTGTTTCCAAAATGCAGTAGTCGGAGGAGTTTCTTGTTTCATCATTCAGTCCTGAGAATGACTGAAATAATATGCTGTGCCCTCAGAAGTATTTAGTAAGTTTTTCAGTAAGTAGATTGTATTTTAAATAGAAAAATTGCAGATCTTGTTTCCAGCTTCTGAAGCCAGTAGATTGTGGTGATTTTCTTCAGATCATCATGTACTGGCAGTAATGAACCTTCCCTGTTGACTAAATGTGCTGAAGGAGTAATGCAATATAGACTGTTTTTAAGACTCTCAGATATTTCCCACAAGGAAGAAGAATGTTATCACATAATAAATTACCTCCTGTTCAGGGAAATCTATGGTTTTTAGACGTGCTCCAGTGTTTATGAATTTTTCTAGATGAAGTCATTATTCTAGTAAGTTGGAGGTTTCTTCTGTGGATGTGTGTAATTGGACGCAGGCAGGGTAATGGATTTCAGCCACTTTACTTAGTAGCTAATTACTTTTCCTATTGTGTAAAAGTAGTTGAGCAAGAAGGCCTTCTTTAACTCACATCAAAATATGTGTTAAGTGGGACTGTAGTGGAAAAACTGTTTGCATCTGGGCTGTCTGCACTGAAGGAGAAGCTCAAGTCTAAGATGAGTTAATTCTAGAAAAAAAAGGTAATATTTGCTTTCAGAATAGGAAAAGTATAATCTGTGTGTTTCTCTAAATTTTCACTTCAAAGCCCACTTGGGACTTGTAAATAAACTGCTGAAAAAACTGTCTTCTATTCTTGATAGAAAGTGCTTATTCACTCAAGTAGGTGTTGAGTAGTATCTTGAACCTCTCTGAAGCTACTCAATCTTACATTCTTGGAAGCAATAAGTAAATTAATGTTTTCCAGTCTTTAGAATATGGTTACCCTTATGTCTCTACATCTACACACTTCTGTAATACTGCTACAGGAAGGAAACCTACAGAAGTGTAAAATGAAGGGGGTGTTTTCTCACTTTTATTCCCCTCACACCCCCCTCCCCTCATTGTAATGACACTTCTCTCTCCCACAGTTTAACAGATATTTTTGTGTGTGAATTGTCCCATTGTTCTCTTACATTGCATCACCCAAAATCAGAAAAGGAGTCTGCAGTAAACATCATGAGGCCATTTGATCTTCTCTTGTTAGAGGGTGAAATCAAATATGGTTACAGTATTGCTGACACTGGCCTGGGTTTGGAGGCCTTTGAAGGATTCACTGGTGGTGGCAGCTGAACACCCTCCCAGGCAGTCAGGCCCTGTGTTCATGTTTCTTACTATTTGCATTATTTAAATTGAACATATTACAGTGTGGGTTTCTTAGCATCTTCTGTGCCCAGATGTTCCCCTTAGTCTGTGAGTCAAGTAGCTGGCCAACAGTTTTCTTGTCTTTCTTCTCATAAATTACAGTTGTTCTTCCTTTATACTCATTAATAAGCCGTGCTCCAAATTAGTTGCCTTCATTATGCCTCTTTTTCTTTGCTGTTTTTCTTTCTTCTCAAGCTGATTTATTTCCAGTTTCTCCAACTACTGTGGTTGTTGGTAATTTTTGTACTTGTGCCCATTTCCTCTGAGGACATTTCCTTTCCTGTAAGAAGCTACTGACTTTTTCTTGCTCTCTTTGCTTCTCTTGCCTTCTAGAACATCTTATATATTAATTCTCAACATTTAAAAAATTCTGCCCTAATAAATGTGAGGTGGGATAGGGTGTTGCCATTCTCCTTACTCCCTTTTCAAGGTTCATGAATTCTCATCTTGACTTTCTTGTGTCTAACCAGATTTTTTTTCCAGAATATATCTGCTAAGCAAAAATGTCCTTGGCTTGTATGACTGTTGCAGAAAGGCACTCACCAGACTTCATTATTGTTGACCAGCTCCCTAATATCATCCATCAAGTTGTCCCCTTTCAACACAGGGCAGATACTTTCAGCCTCCCCGTCTGCCTTCCCTGTCTCGGAGCGCGTGTCCAGATGCCCTCGATAAAGCTGTCAGTGAACGTGTTCCTGCTCCTTCATTACTAAGCTCTATTCTCTGATATTGAGTAATGGGAATGAGCTCACTGAATTGTGACATCTGGAAATGCCACAGCCTGGTGCTTAACAAAGTTTAGAGTGCATGGCTTAGCAGGGATGCTGCTTTCTGTGACTCTGAGTGAGATGGGCACTGCATGTGCGAGGGACTGCAGCCCCCTGTTCTGATGAGGAACTTTGTTTTCTCCTTTTCCAGCTGCTTCTGCTTTGAAATAGGATTCTCTGAGGGTTTAGCATTATTTTAATGTGTTGCATGATCCCAGATAAGATAGAGCAAGCTTCATGTTAAAAAATTTAGATGTTAAAATTTCTAGAATTCAGGAGCAAAGCTTGTTCACTTGTGTAAAACAACATGACCAACACTGCTACTGCAGCTCTGGGCATGTTGGAGCTTGGAAATCCTCCCAGCTGAAGCAGAACAGCTCTGGGCTTACAAAGGGATGAGTGTGCTGACTTGTCAAAGTGTCTGATCCTACAGCTCAGGGTGTCAAATAACCTTAGGGCTCTAGAGGCTTTCTTTCCTTCTCTGGTTATAAAAGATGGTAGGTTAAATAACTGTGATTAAAATGTCTGTCTAAATATCATTTTACCTCTGAGTTCATCAAGTTTAATTCCTTTCACTTCAAAGTCCTACAAGTTTTTTAATACTTGGAAGTCTTCAAATGAAACAAAAAAAAGTTCTCATCTTTTATGAGTGTGGAGAAATATTCTTGAGCTGTTACCCTTCCTTTCCCCTGTTCTTTCCACCTTCTTCTCCTTTCTCTTCCTCCCCATTCCTAGCAGAGGCCAGGAAAAGATGAATTTATTCATACTTCTTGCCTTCTTCTCCACACCCCAACTTAAAGAATCCCTTTACTTTTGTCTTAAATGTAGTGGTAACTAGAAGGCAGCTTATATCCAGTGCTGTTTTATATTAAAAAAGGACATTTTTATCAGTGTTTGCTATATGATGTCACTCTAAGATGTTGGCATGCTGACTCTTCCTGTGATAGCTGACTGATTACTAAAATAGCTTCCACATGTTTGCTTTCAGTAAATATTTTCAGTAACATACAGTGAACAGGTCAATAATTGGCTTAGCTGATATTGCTTGTAAAATGTAAGTATTAGGGCAGTGGTAAGCATATAGTGTGCAAGAGACTATATTTATGGGGTTTTTTTCAATGTTTATATAGATTTATACCCTGTAACCTTCATGTGAATTGCTCCAGTTCTCCAGCAATTGTAACAGATTAATGCTCAAGTTCAGATCTGTCCTAGTTTCTTCATTAATGAAAATGGTGTAATAGTAGCTCAAGTGACACATGGGGCAGAACTCTGATCGGGTGACCCATGCTCCTGTGTTTCAGCCACATTTCTGGCAAGCCTTTAAGGTCAGTGTTTAGGGTGTTGGATATGTGCATATATTTCAGTCTACTGTCAAGGAGAGAGTATGTATTTATGCCTCTTTGGATAACAGCAGTTGGATATAAGGAAGCAATATTAGTTTAAATTATTTCTGTGTTGCAACTATGTCTTTAATTCAATTTTGCAATTGAAACTAGAGAAAAACAATATATATGATTAGCTGGTTTTCATGGAGTAGCACCTCTCAACCTCTATAGCAAATAACTGAAACAGCTGCCTGTTATTTAGATTAGAGATGGGCAAGGCAGCTCAATAAACAGTAAATTAGGCAATGGCTGGATGGAAAGGTTGCTTGTTAATATGCTGTGGCACCTGTAAATAGTTTGAGATGGAAATATTTTTTTCAGTGTCTGGCTTTCAAAAAACAATCACAAGATACAGATCCTTATGAACTAAGAATTATTAGGCTGCTCCTAAGGCTCTGGATTTGGTCACTTCTGATTCCTTACAGCTTGAAATACGTTCTGCCAGCTTTCAGCTGCTGAATATTTGGGGTGCTCTGCATCACTCCTGTTGTTAACACTGTCAGCAGGAAATGTCAGAGGTTCCTGGCATCCTGGTGAGAAGCTGGATAACCCATCAGACAAGTGAATTTCTAGTTCTTTGGGTTCAAGAGGGCTCACTCAAGCTCACAGCTGTTTTGCTTTTTAATAAGATTCTTCACAGTAAATTGAGTAAGAGAACTACTTGAAGCTGATTGTTAGAGCCCTCCTAGGGAAGCACAAGCATCTACTATGGTGATTTATTTTTTTAAAACATTTTTTTTAAATAAACAAACAAACAACAACCCATTCCTTGCCCCCAGTTTTCATACTAGATGGAGAGGGAGCAACAGTCAGAAGAGTATGTTCTGTAGTGTGCTGTCCTGTATGCAAAAAGAGGACTTGAATCTTCAGCATCTAGTGCAGATGCTTGCTGCACAGCATTGGATAAAGGGACTCTGAGCATCACATCTGCTGCCTCTTCTGCTTTGCACTGAAGACTTTATCTTCTGTTGTTCTCTTCTGTTTCATTTCAGGTGTTTGGAGGTGCAAATTTTCATTTGAGGTCCAAAAATGTGTTGCTCAAAAAAAGTCCCCATTTTATTCTAAGAAATACAGGTTAATATGTGGATTTTTTTCAAGTTGAAAACCTATACATATTTCATATATCCTCAAAAGAGGCAGACAGTGTTTCTAGTTAAGAGGTAGAAGAATTTATGCAGGTGTGAGACCCTTCCCTTGTAATTCTGTGTCTGGTTCTGGGCACCAATGTTCAAAAAAGCAAATTTAAACTGGAAAAGGGAGTATAGAAGAGCTGTGATGGTCAGAATGGAAAGATCTCCTCTGAAAGGAAACAATGAACTTGTTTAGCTCAGTAAAGTGGAGTCTGAAGAGGCATACAAATTCTTGCTATAAATACTTGGGGAATAATAACCAGGAAGGGAAGAGAACTATTGAAACTAATGGACAATGTTGGCACAAGAACAGCTAGGTACAAGCTGACTGGGAAAACATTTCAGCAGGAAATCAGAATGTTTCCAGAGGTCCTGAACTTCGGTGAGGTTTTGAGGCAGCCTTCTAATTTTTCTTTTTGGGGATTTTGTCCTCATTATTCTTAGTATTTTTTCAGATGTGGAATTTGGATCATTTAAGAGCAGAATTATATAATATAATTATTCCTTATGGTAGGAGAAGCCCTGAAGGTCCCTGTCAGCCTTATTTCTTGAATCCTTAGAGTTAGAATTCTCTTGGGTCACTGGCTGCTCTGAACCTTTGCTCCATACTGCACTTTGAAGACAACTGTGATGGTAATTAAGCCAAGTAACTCTGTTGGGTAGGCTTACATCTTCTGGGAAGACATGTGGATACCTTTAGTGGCTCCAGGGGAACAGGGAGACAAGCATAGGAGAATACAGAAGTTGAGAGGTTGGGAAAACATCTTTAGTCAGATTTTTTGATGTATAGCTACCAGTTATCCAATGGATAGAGGTTTAAATTTAGTCCCATTAGTATATTTATACTACTTCTGCCACTAGTACAACAACATATGTACATAACCTTTACTTTTTCTGTTGGTACTCATTGACAAGGACTTCCAAGGCATATGCAAATGTTTCAGTAATCTGTTTGACATTCAGTGATGGTCTCTGGACATTTTCTTCTATTGTCTTTTTTAGGTAGCAGTAACCATGCTTCCTAGAAGGAATTCCATTTTGACAAGAAAGTAAATGTGTATGTTTCCCTGAATTATAGCTCTCCACTAAGTGTATTACAGCTAATAAATCTCATAATCCAAAGATAAAGGTCAAGAGAATAATCCTAAAGTCTAATTTGAATCTTATTCAGGCTTGTTTCTGTGTGAGTGTTTTCAGGTCTGTTGCAAGCTAATGGTTTTGTTGATACCACTTAGGGGAACAGGGATACCTGTCTTGAAAATGGTAGTAAAATGCCACTTGTTGATCTGAATGGAAAATAGTATAATAATGTGTATTCTACTGAACGTTAGGTTGTAGTCCCTTCTGGCCTTATGCTCTTCAGTTTGTATTGAGCTTTTGCTTTTTTTTTCTTTTTTTTGGAGGGGAGGAGGAGGGGCGAGCAAAAGAAATAAAAGGAAATCCAAATCCAAAAGGAAGATATGACTTCAGCTTCCTCTTCTATTCATCATCACTAAAAGAAGGGAACTTGTCCAGTTTAATCAAATGAGGAGGAAGTTGCTGTACCAGCAGGAGGTCACAACAGGTTTTGGAAAGTTCTGATAGGACTGGATGCTGCTGCAGGGGAGCTGCAGAGGCTGAGAGCCATGTCCCTTTCTGCCATCATGTGCTGAATGTCTTGTGACACACAAGGCAAAGTGCAGGGGATGGAAGAAGCAAAGTAACATGGGCATGAGAGTCCAAAACCAGACACATACAGCTCCATGCAGTACCACTGCACCCAACCCTGGTACACTGTGCAGGGAGTCATGGAGCTGGGCTGTGACAGATCTGCTCACATGGTAAAGCTCTTGGCCTCAGTATATTTTAAGAATCCCAGTGTAGCTAGAAAGAGAGGTTCTGTTTTACAAAATGCAGAGAATGGTCTAGGAGTTTTCCCCAAATCAACATCAGATACACTTCAGGAGTTAGGGGATAGTTGTGTCTCAGCTGGGGGGAGGTTGCTTGTTGGACCTATTTGTGATCAAGAATACTGTGTGCCAAGTTGTTTAACTGAAATGTCTCTTAAAATTATTTTTAAAGCATTACTTAAGGGAAAGTGCACTCTTGTTTGTATAATCCACTTTGATTTGTCTCCTTTCTGGAAGAACTTTATTTGCTTTTCTTTATGCATCTCTTTTCATCTCAGGATTAGAAATGCTTGTTAAAAGTTGAGAGGACTGGGTACCCAGGAGCCATGTGCACTCCCTTGAGAAATTCAAGTTTGTGTAGTTTTCTGTTGTTTGTGTATTGATGCACTAAAGCTGCCAAGAAAAGTTTGGTGCCTAAAAGTCATTTGTTTTGTCTCTTTCTTCTTAACCTAGTATATAGATTGGTACCAAATTGTTTGATTGAAGTGTCTGTTTGTAACTGTCACACTCATATGACTGAGACATGTTCATCTTACTAGAGATTTTGCTCCACTCTTCCCAGAGATTTTGTGTTCAGGTGAAGGGGTAGTTAGTGTGGCAGGGGTATTGTTCTGTGTTTTCTTTTTTTCTTTTTTTTCCCTTCTGTAAAGGGTTCCTAATATCCAGATGTCTGAGGCAAGGCTTTTCCCACTCTTGGGAGCAGGCTAATTGGGTACCAGTGAGGGACACTGAGCATTATCCTATCAGTTCCTAAGCAGTTTCATTCTGTCCATTAACTATCCCAGTAATCTCATTTTCTTTCATATCACATGAGCAATGTTTCTAGAACAGTAAAAAGAATTACAAAGAACATTTTAAAATGCCATGGCCTGCTCAGATACAGTTCTTGCAGGGATTGGGACCCTCCTTGCCTGAAATGGAAGAGCACTGTTACTGATTTTCTCACCAACTGTCAATATTGTTTCTGTGATTGTGTCTTTTTTTTTTTTTCTTCCCTACCCCAGCCCACTGTTTGTAACGTGGAAGATCGGTCGAGATAAACGCTTGCGTGGCTGCATAGGTACTTTTTCTGCCATGAACCTGCATTCAGGACTCAGGGAGTACACACTTACTAGGTAAGATTTTGTTTTCTGTAGCCTTGACCTACCTATTTTTAAATAGTCTGCTGAGGAGATGATAGGTGTGCTTTGGTTTGGTTTGGGTTTTTTGGCTGTGTCACTCTACTGATCAATGAAACCCCTTATCTCCTTTTGATGCTAAGTGTACTGCCTGGTTATTTGACTGCTAGTGTCATGAAGCTATGGTTTCAGTTAAAAACCAGAACTTGAGCCTTTTTTTTTTTCTGGAAAACTACTCTCAGTAGCTTATTGTAACTAACTATTATAGTATTCTTTCCAGTGTTCAGACAAATTTTAACCTTAATAGTTAAAGTCAGGGCAGAAGACCAGAAAGTCAGATTTGGGGATTATCCTATTCACACTTCTAAAACAGCAGGTATTCTCACCTCTTCTCCATCAGGTGCTTCCAATCAGCTGCAGTTAATTTAATGCTACAAATTTCCATTACATGTTACTCTTCAGATACATCCCAGCCCCTGAGTGGGAATCTTCTGGATGAGGGAGGTAAGTGATGATAAACCTTCACTCCCTGGCAGCATAATCCTTCATTTTTTGATCTACACCTAAATTCATTCACCTTAATATTGTTCCATTTCCTTTGCATAGAGTGAAAACTAATAAGTGTATCACTAGAGCTAGTAGCAAGCTTTCTACTTGTTTTTTCTAAGAGTTTTCTTAAGTTTATTTTCTAAAGAATCAATGGAATTCTGTTCCACTCAGTTACAATAGACTGTTTATAGTGCTTTAAAATAGAACCTATATACTGGCATGTGTAGACCTCTAAAATTGTCATCACTTAAAATAATTGATGTCTCTAGATCACTTTAGATTTGAGGCTTTCCTCCACTGCAGGATCTTCCTCTTTGCTGTTAAAAAGCCCTGTCAGTCCCAGTATTAAGTAATATTTAAATGAGACATGTTCTTTCTTACATGTCTCACTAGTTTGATGCAGTTCATTTCATGCTTCTCTCTACTCAGCTTGAAGAAATCAACTTCTTATCTTCTGGAGTCCTTACAAACTTCTGAAAGACCTTGTTACCTTTATTGTGTTGGTTTTATTAATTATGTGTCCTTTAAACCTTTCTCTGTTGAAGGTTAAGCACCTTAAAACCTTAACCATTAGTGAGCTAGACTGGAGGAAAAATAACTTGTCCCCTGCACTGGAGAGTGTTTCATTTAAGTGCACACTTTACAGTGCCTGAGTGGGAAGTTTGTACAGAAAATTGTCCTCTAAGACAACAAGAAGGGTGATAGCCTAAAAAGTAGTCTCTGCTGCACATAGTTGTTTCTGTTGCCACAAATCAAGTAGTGCTGTGTTCTTGCATACCTTTAAAAATGCTTATAAGATGCCTGCCTCTGCATTCTAACTCTGAAAGCTAAAGCCAAAATATATGGAAATGATGCACATTAAAGGGAATTTTTGCATTGCATTCTTCAAACGATGGTCACCTGCTATTGAAGTTTATATGAGGCTATTCAGACAGTTCAGCAAATAAAAGAAATGAAAATATGTACCAACTTATTCTTCAAAAATCTTTTTGAGATTGTCAGGTGTTTAAAAAAATTTATTTAGTGGAATATTGGATTGTGTTACCTTTTATGGGGAACCTTTTTTGTGGCACCAAA
Organism: Calypte anna; assembly: GCF_003957555.1. Lineage (NCBI taxonomy): Eukaryota > Metazoa > Chordata > Aves > Apodiformes > Trochilidae > Calypte > Calypte anna. The sequence goes on along the minus strand of NC_044247.1, from coordinate 15,513,827 downwards.
AGTGTATTCTGTAGTTCAAAAAAAGCCAAAACCCCAAACTTCAGCTATGAACACTTAAGTGTAAAGTTCATATCTGACTGTACTAAAAAGTTGTTCCTTTATATCAGTTATTATTTAAAACAACAAAGGTTTACCTGTGATGAGTTTCCTTCATGTTGCTAAGTCTTTTCAACTACAGAGCTTCCAGAGGAGAGCATCTGAGGAATAACAGAAGCACCTTTGAAATGCCCATGAACTTTCAGAGTTTGGAGTTCCATAGGCCTCTCTAGGAGGGATCAGAAGCTAGGACTTTATAGTTTGATCCATCTGTAAGTGGGCAATAAGCTCCTGCAGAAGATATGAAAATTCCTGAGAAAAAAAGAACAAAAAACAAAGAACAACTTCTTCAGGGAAGGCAAAAAATTATCAACAAAGAAGGTAGAATTAGAAAGATCTCTTCAGAAAATGCAGCTTGACCAAGATGGTTAGTTGAGGATACAGGCAGATATTCCTCTGACTTTATTTTATTTGACACTGGGAGGCACTTTTCTTTGGTTATTCTGAAGGTACAGCAACAACTAAGTTGTTTGTCTAGTTCACTCTTATCTTTTTCAGCACCTTCTGTGGAATTGTGGCCCAGCTTTCAGTGAGTACAATGGTACAGAAGAACAGCTGTTCTTTAATGCCCTGGTGCTTAGTGGTCAAAATATCCTCAATTTCCTTCATGCATGATTTTATTGCAAAATAGTTGAGTAGTGCTTAGGATCACAATAAATCAATTTTTCCTGAATTCTAGTACTGATCTAGAGTTGTATCTTGTGTCCAGTGTGCATCCCCTACATCTGTCTGCATGCACTAGTGTAGTTTCTGCAAACACACTGATAGCTCATCTAGGAATCTGAAGTGGACAATTTCACTCTTGGAACACCCACACTGATTGAAAACCACCTTTTTAGGGTCTATAAAGAAAAATGGTGGTGGTTTGTGTCCAGATGAGTCTCTTTCCCACAATGAGCCCTGGAGGTTGTTAGGCTGGTAGTGCCAGTGTGTTCTAAACAGGAAATGTGTGTTGAATGATTCATCATTAATTGGCTGCATCTGCCCAAGTCATGAGGAGGGATGAGAATACCTGTAGCTTAAAATGCATTCCTAATTTAAACTGTATTCCTAATAAAATCTTCACGTTAGACTTCAATTTTATCTGCAGTAATATTAGTGAAAGGAGAAAGGAACTGTATTATTAAAATCTTATGCAGAACTGTACAAGAAGGTTCAGATTTAGTGATTTGTATAAAGTTTTACTAGGAGGTTAGTTGGATAAAAATCTATCTTGTTTAAAATGTTTTATTTGAATATTACATATTAAGATGTAAGAACTATTTTGCCCATGAAAAAATCCTTTAGACTGAACATGTTAATTGAATATCCTATATGAACACAAAAAAAGAAAGCAATGCAGATTATGAAAAATACCTTCTGTTTTACAGCTCCATCAAGAAAATACAGTGAACTTGGAAGCAGGTTACCACAGAATTTCCTAACAGGTTGATAAATTACTTTTTCATGTATTCTGTTCAGCACTAAGACTTAGGTTTTGGCATTGAAGTTTCAAGGTCCTGCTGTCTTACTGAAGGAAATGGTTTCGTTTATTAATTTTAGTTGAGTTTTTCTGCCAATTTAATTTACTTTCAAGTCATGTTTTTTACCTAGTGAATATAACAAGTATAGGTGTATAAATTAAGTTTCAACTCTGTTGGCTTACACTATAATGATTGGAATATGTATCAGAAGAGAAATAGTAGAGAAGAGGTAAATTAAGGAGACATTATAATGGCAGAGCCTTCTGCATAGAAGAAAGCAGTGAAGAAAAACTGGAGAGCTCCAAGCCTTAACTGGATTAGTATAATGGCTGAAAACTACATTTAAATTTTAAAATAATATGTAAGCCACCTTCCTTAACTAGCATAGGCCTGTTGCTGCTGACTATAAGATGTAATCAAGACTTTTTGTTGTGTGTTCTGCTTACCACTCCACCTGAGAGAAACATGACCTCTGTCAGATCTTCTGCCTAGATGAGGTTGATCAAGAAGTGAAAAAAGCCAAAGAGGGAAGCTCAGGATGGAAAGCACAAGACTGAAGGAAATTAAGCCTGCAATAACTGAATTGGGGTGTAGATTCCATGTGATTTTGGCTACCAGTGGCATCAACTACTGCTCTATATTTGGTAGTAACTTCAAAAGTCTTAGTCCTTGTTGCTGCTGTATCACCTGCCTGCTCTCTGTGAAACACATTTACCCTTTCCTCCTGTTCCACACAGTAGAGTTAACCATCCCACTGTAAGGCAAACTTACTTAAAGGATGCAATTGAAAGATAATGAATGGCAGTTCACATTTGTATTGATGTTGGCCTTGCTTTGCTCAAGACTAGGGGGAAGTATTTGTGCAGATGGAGCAGCACTCTTGAATTCCTGTTTCTTTTTACTAATCATAGATGTGTTCAACCTTCCCTGTAATTAGCCCCTACAACTCAGTGCTGCCTTCCCAAAGCCCTTACTATCAGGTGGTGCTATGATGTGTGTAGATCCAGGGGAAAGCACACTGTCTGCAGTTTTTCAGCATCAGAGTTGGGGGAGAAAAAATGTTTTTGACATTTCAGTTGTGACCTCCTCTGCTCACAGAAGTCACAGCCTGAATTAATTCCTGCAAACAGCATTTCATGTAATAGTTCAAAGCACATTGTTACTTCTGTGGTGCCCACTGACTGTACTTTGCAGGCTGTCTTTCTTTGTCTCTTTGATATATAGTAGACCACTGCTGAAAGTCAGCTTTTCCTTTTCTATTCCTGCTCTGTGTCTGGTGGCCACCAATGAAAAATGCCTGATGATTGTGGGGTGAAGCTTACCCTATCACTTTCAAAATTAACTCTGCAGAGACTGATGTACACTCCCAACAATCTCAACTCACCAGTGCTACACTATTCTTGAATGCTTACTGTCATCTTTAAAGCCAGGTAGCATCACATTGCTTCCTTTTCATTGGTACCTTCTGTGAAAAGCAGAAATAATACTGGAATTTCTAGTGGCTGCTGCTTGGCTCTGAGTTCTCAGGGGGAGATGAGGTGCTGAGAGAGGTCTGTGGTAACGTGGTTACTGGCCTCAGGCTGCACCATGGGAGGTTTAGATTGAGTATTAGGAAAAATTTCTTTACTGAAAGAGTGGTCTGACAAGGGAAAAATATAAAATCAAGGTGTTGGCACCTTAATTTTTTTAATGATGTCTGATTAACTTTAAAAGAACTGATTGAAAATTAGTGTAACATACAGAGATTTTATACAGGCTCCTGTGTTTTGCCTGCTCTGTCATCTGTATAGACAGAAACTTGAAGTTGTTAATGTTTTTAGAAGTCATCTAAGCTGAAAGATGCTTGTTGCTGCATTACAGTAGGCATGAACTTTACAAATAACACCACTTTAATTTGGATAAATTCTCAAATTTGTCGTAGGGGAATATGTTCAGTAATAAAATGAATTGTGATGTAAACTCCCAGTACCAGACACTCTAAATGAGGTATACAAATTTGGATTTATTGAGTGAGGCTTAGTTACTCCATGTGAGTCGATTCAGTAAGTAGGTCTGTAATGATTTTGTGCACATAGTGCCAGGTCATTATTTCAGGGAACTGTTGCTTAACAAAACTGCTTGCTGCCTTTTCTCAAACAGCAAAGCTGAATGCAATACTGACTTTAGAAGCAGAAAAATCCCAAATTTTGCTCTAATGATGGGTGAAATGCTTGTCGTGTCATTATGAAATGAAAACGTTTAGGAGAGAGGAGCATGTCCTAGTGAATATGTATTTCTTGCATATTATGTGTATTAGGGATGGAGGGATTCTATCATGGGTTTTTTTCTTCAAAAAATACCCAGAACCTAAACAAAAAATGGTTTTGTAATTGTTAGTCTATTTTTCCTGAGAAAAACCTTGCTAGACCCTTAGACCAGATGATGGTCTGTTTCCTTAGCAACACTTCCAGAAAGAAAGCAAAGGAAAACACTACAAATAGAAGGACAGTCCTTAGCTTATTATATTTGTGAAAGGAGCAGTGCCCTGCCAAAGCTTTTAAAATATGCCCAGAGTTATCAAATATTGATAATGGTTTTAACCATTTTGCTGGGAAAACTGATTTATAGAGTGTAAATTCTTTGTCACTGTGGAATGCATTTCTGCATTTGTTGGAATAAATTTGCTTTGTAAATTACAAAAACCCACTGAAGATCTAAGAAAAATAGAACTTCAGGATTCAAAATGATAACAAAATGGCTGTATCTTTATAAAGTGATCCCATGAAGTTTGGAAGGTGGGTTCCTGACACTATCATAAGTCTAAGGTCTTGAGGATGTCCAGAATTAAAATACTTAATACATCATCTTAATTTTTAAAGCATGAATTAAAAACTGGGGATTAAAAAATATGCTTCTTGCAAGGTACACACAATGAAAAATCTATGATCAAGGAAAATAACTTGCATTAGTTGCTGTAATTAGTAGTATTTTAAATAAATCAGATATTCCTGATATTAGATTGAATGTGAATGAGTAACTGGGGACATCCAGCAGTTACTCAGACTTTCCAGATGGGTTTCAAGGAGAGCCATGTCATTTGTGACTCTGCTGTTTCCCACGATGCTGCTGCATTTCATTTTCTTCCCACACAGTCTCCTATTATGCTAAGAAAATAGTGCACACCCTTGAAGTTCAAAGATAGAGTTCTGGTTGAGTTGAAACACTGGTTTGGTTGAAAGTTCGATTTGTAATTGAATATTACTTGACATCAGCATTTGGGAGGGAGAGTGGAGTCAGGGGAAGGGCCTCCCTGCTTTTCCTAGGAAAGTTCTACTTTGCCATAACTCTCAGTTTTCCATTACTAGGATGGGTAGTTGCTGGTGCTCCATGGTTATTGGTCAACTTTTTCATCTTTTTATATGGTACCCTTAAAGGGGAAGTCAGCAAGACATTTCCTAAAAATCTTTTAGCATGGAATTTACTTTCATTTGAGACTTCTGGTGACTTGGGTTTTTTAAGCACTCCAAAGATGTAGTGGGCCATGAACCAGAACAGGACTGTGTGCTCAGAGAGCAGGCAGAGGTGTAGATAATGGGTTTCTCAGAGCACTGGCATTTTAAAGAAACATTTTGAGTATTTGGAAACTCTCAGCCAGGACAGAGTGGAAGAAGTTGGCATAGAAGTTACCTACTCTGAGCAAGCTTTTCTCTCTGGCTTTTCTCAGCTTAGTGGCATATATTTATTTTTAATATAGAGTAAGGGACATTTCCCACAGCTTTGTTGCTAAGGAAAGGGGAGGTTAGGGGTGGAGAAAACTTCCCACTGCACATACTGCCCAGTGCTTTGATGTGCTAAATGTGGGAAAGATGTTAGCAAGGTGTGTCCCTGACTTCCTAAGACAATGGAAATTGAGGTGCAGCACATTAGAAACCTCCCCCAGCAGAAGTGTACTTAAAGGCTTTGTTTGACTCATGGAGCTAATTTTTGGTGAAATGTATTGCTTTAATATAAATTATCAGGGTTTAAGTGAGGTCACAGGAAAAAGTATTATCTCTTATGCATATAAACTGTTAAAAATCTTTAAACTCTGCAGCTTTGTGTGGGAGGCACTGTGGGAAAGGAGTCTCAATTAAAGTTTTCAGTCTGTCAGCACCTCCTCCATTGAGGTGTTTCCCGATGCTTTCGTTTAAGACTGTTTAAAGAGGAAATAGCACGAACTGGGTGTGCAAACCAGGCTCCAAAAGCCCTCATTTGTGTCTTAACACAAAGATGTTGAAGCTTTTGAAACCACATCTACCATTTTCTGTGGACCAGAGTAAGTATTAAAATGCTCTTTTAAGCTGTACCAGAATTTGCTGCTATATTTAAATGGGATCCCTGCTTCTAAAATCATTCCTGTTGGCAGCAGGGAGAGAGAAGCTCTGTCCTTCACACAGCTGTACAGCTGAGATGGTAGAAAAGCTCTTGGAAGAAGAGAGAGCATGCCAACCTCTGGTGGGACACCAGCAGCCATATTAAATGCTGAAGAATGTCTGGAGGCATCTAAGCCTAAAGTCACTTCAAATTCTGAGGAAACCCAGAAGTCTGACAGGCCCCAGAACTCTGAACCATTTCAGCTCATATCCTACATGTGTCTGTCAGTGTGCAATCTCAGGGGGGGCACAGGGAAAGGTGGCGTGTCCTGAACATCTACAGATTACTGAAGCGTTGAACTTACTTGAAAGTAACAGTTTTGGTGTGGTTTTTGTTGTCTTTTTTTCCTTTTTTTTCTTTCTCTTTTTTCTTTTTTTTTTCCTGGCTTGATTTTTAAATGCAAACAAAACACTCCAGCTTTGTCTCTTCCCTTTGAGCTGTTGATTCACTTTGCAAATTCTGCTATTTTCAGCTGTATTCCATAAAAGTCTGTAGAAGTCTGTTAGAAACAGAAATTGAACATCCTTTGATTTCTTAGCTGTGTGAATGACAATGTATTGATACAGTCTACAAAGCATCTAATGCTGTGAAAGTATATAAACAGCTTGTTAAAACATTTGATGTAGATCAAAAAAACCCATTTCTAGCCTGACAGATTCCTACTTTTATGTGTATTTTCAAAACTTTTTAAATTAAAAAGTTTTATACATATAGCTGTAATTAAACACAGAGATAGTAGCATTTTTTGCTGTAGTGGAGAACAGCTATTTTTGCAGCATTCTGAACCAATTTTCAGTAGGACTGATAATATTCAGCTCTTAAAACAAGGATATTGGAGGGCTGGGGCAAATGGTGACCATGTGCCTGTGCTTTAGATATAATGTACAAGCTACAAAATCTGTCAGCTGACACACTTAAAATTTAGTTTTGCTGCTGCAATGCAGTGGTATACTTTTTTTTCTAAGTGTAGATTGCTTGTAGTAAAGGGTTGATAGTCAGGCAAACAGTCTTTCAGGATGGAGAAGTGTATAAATAACTCCCACAAGAACTTGGGGAACTTGTGCAGATGTTCAGGGGTGTTGTGGTGAGCCTGAGCACAGCTCTTGGGAACTTCCCCATCTGCCAGAAGCTGCAGCCCCAGCTTCACTGAAAGGGGCTTTGTGGTAATGGCAATTACTAATGGCTGTGTAGGTCAGTGTATGGAATCAGGTATATCAAACTTAAATCAGCAAGGAAATGTGACTTTGAAGTGAGTAATGTTCTGCCTTTTTATTCTTACTTAATTTCTCGGTGAAAAGATTTGGTTTGAATTTGGTTTGATTTGACAAGGGGAAAAAAGAAAAGCTCTGGATTTTAATGTTTTTTTAGCAGTACAGCTTTTTGGTACTTCAAGTGATTTTAATGATTTACACTTAAATAATACCACAAGCTGAAATAGGTGCCAAGCTACCTGTAGCATGCAATTAATTCAGCACTTCTGTTACCAGCTTGATTGCCAGAAATGGTTTCAGTGTTTTATTCATAAACAAAAGCCAGGTTAGAAATAGATTCACACTGATTACAGAAACAATAGTCGTCAGTTTAGAAGACTGTTCATTTTTTCTCTGTGACAAAAGTTGCTAATGCACATGATTTAGAATAAAAATATATTTGGTATGTAATAAAAAGTTTCAGTAATTATTTTTCTTCAGATACCCCATTCAGCTGAAGGGTGATGTAAAGCCAAAAAAGTTTAAAGCCAAAATACGATCTGACTCAACTGTATAAAGGTTGAAAAAGATTTGAAGTCTGTTTAAAAAAAATAAAAATCTGTGCATATGTGTATTTTTAACAGTTTCAGTTCTTACAAAAGCCAATTAAAAGAACTTTTATCTCTAGGCCAGTTATTTCCAGATGTTATTGTTAAAGCCCGACAGATAGCATGTTGGTTTTGCCTTGAAGAAAACGTCCTTGTTATACATCTGAAAGGGAAAGGGGAAATGTAATTTTAAAATAACTGAAAGGTCATTGCAACCTCAGCCCTCTTAACAGGGCATCACTGCTTTTCACCAGAAATGTTTTTACATGTTCTGTCAAGAAGTTGATGTTGGCTTTGTATCTGTTCCCAGAACCTTCCACACAATTTGCAAGCTGGTTAGATGGCCCTTTCTCATCTGTGCTGAGGATGCATTCTGCAGTTTGCTCACTTAGCTACAGAGAGGTTTTTTTTCCCTTTGACCTAGACTGCTAATCCCTCACTGCAGAGAGCAGCAGCTGTGCTTTGTCTGCGGAGGTCCCTGCACTGCGGGCAGCCCCGTTCCCAGAGCAAGCCCCGCTTTGTGTCTTCTGCTTTTTCAATTACTGAAAGGGTGACTTTGTGCTTCCTTTTTCCTAAAACCCTTTTTAGCTTCGTGGAACTCTACGATGCATGATTTTGAATTATTATTTTTATTTATATATTTTTTAAAAAGTATAGGTTTCCAAGAGCTGTTACATACAGTTTCACAAAACTGTGTTTGACTAAAGCATTCCTGACATTCCAGAGGTGAAGTATTTCTGCCTTGCTTTTTGGAAAGGTGATGAAACCTATTTCTGTTTAAATATTAAACTCTCTAGACAGATGTGTTTGAATTGTAGCTCTGAGAGATATAATTACAAATAAATCAGGGGGGTTCTGTGCATCCATGTTGTATCCTCATTTACCACTGAATAATCAGGCTTCAGTTGCACTTGATATTATTTCCCTCAGTTAAACATGTGCAGCCATCTAGGATGTTAGTGATAGCTGAGAACTAAGTTAACACAAGAACAGAACAGAAAGTCATTTGCTGTTTTAGGTGTTACTGCCATGAATGGTAAAACTAACTTCAAAAGGAGGAGAATTTGGCCTCTAGTTTCTTTAAGAAGACACAATGTAAAATATTTAATTGGAAGCACAAATTTAACATTTCAGTTAATCTCATAATCAAACGTTTGTGTTTACATTTTCGTGGTTCACTGTAATCTTTATTCAACAACTGAGCAGAATTTTTAAGTATATGAAATGCTGTTGAGGTAAATGCATTCCTGGAACACTTGTTACAGTTTTTGAGTGCTATAGGCAGATGTAACCTAACCTGAACCTCTTGCCTCTTCATTTCAGAACTGTCTTTTCATTGTATTTCAGTTGTTTTTATTTATTACTCAAAATCTGTTTTAAAGTAGAAAGCATATACAGAGAGAGAGCTGGCAGACTTGGAACAGATTATACAGAAAAAGATTCTGTAGCTTGGGCATCTTGGCCTTAGATACAGTGATTTGTGAATGCCCCATCCAGACACTTCTCTAAGTTGAGTAAATTGAAGGTAGCATTGATTGTGCCCCCCCAGGTAGACAGAATTGTGGTGGAAAACTACAAGGAATAAAGGGATGAAACAGTGACCTGCTCACGTAAGAGAGAGAAGTGGCAGAGCTGCTAAAAGGAGAATAAGGAAGTGGCTTACAGAAAACTTATTTGTGTGTGTAAGAAGATCAAGGGAAGGCAAGGCAGGAAGCAAAGCTTCCAGCTTTACTGAATGTGTTTATGTACCTAAAACCTACTCTTATTTTTTAATTGGTGATTTGTAGTGGTGCTGAACAATTATAGCTTAATCTGTTAATAAGCTTATTGTATAAAGTAAAAACTTATGCACCCACACAAAATTAACAGGGAAACAGAGAAGCATTTTTTGTGGCCTTAAATAAGGAACTAAATTTTATCCTGATGCAGCCATTCTCACCCCTGCATTCTAGGATGGCTTTGTGATGGCAAGAGAAGTGTTTAGAAACCAAAATGGTTTCTTTAGTGCCTGCGAATTCTCATGAAATAAGGAGTGGCTGTGTCTTTCCCTAAGGTCTTGTTACATACAATGTGCCACAAGGGATTGATCTTGTGCCTGTATTTTTTACTATATTTATAAAAACACTGAGAATTAGTAAGATGCAATGAGCTCATACAGCAGCCTTTGCCCTGACAGCACTCAGATTTGCATCTCTTTGCAGATGTACTCAGGAGTATGTGTAAGAGATTGCACTTAGATAAAAACCAGCTGGTTTAATCATAGCCCAAGTTGAGCTGATACTGATGAAACACATATCTTAGGAAGCAAGCCAGTATTATTCAGTGCCCTTTATTAGGAGTGGTCATATTCCAGCCTGGAAGACAGCAGACTCAGTGGTTATTCTCCATTTATGCACTTGCTCAAGAATTTCAAGACTGGATTCTGTCACCTTTCATTTGTCACATAATACTCATCAACACCTTCATAGTTCAGTATATTTGGTTTTCTTAATCTTTTTCTATGAAACATCTAATGCAACACCTCAAGTAGGTGAATATGATCTTTTTCCTTCTCAATTCAGTTACAGCATATTCTACTGTGCCTTTTGCTTTCCTTATTCTTGACCTGATTATATATATTTAATTTGTCCACCATTTTGGTTTCAAAGTCCTGACTATAGAACATAGCTTCTGTTATGCCAAACTGTATCAAACCCGAGCTTAATTGCAAAACTCATCCCCTGCACTTACTACTGGTTTTTAAAGTGAATCATATTGCAAACTAATAACAATTCAACTACATTTTATTTTTATATTAAAACAGATTTTAGTATTCCTGGTGAGGGGAAAAAAATAGTGAGAAAATTAAGTACTCTTTTGTTCCAGATTCTCAACATTATAATGAAATTTTTGTACAAGCTACAGGAAATTGAAAGCATATTCATGTATTTATGTATCATTGCATTGCTGAGCTGTTTAGGAAAGTATTTTTCCATGTGTGCTTAAGATGAAGCTTTTTCAAGTTCATAAAGGAATAAAAATATTTCATGTTTACTTGTTCTTTTTAAAAAATTATTCTTTGAATGCATCTTTAGAGGGGAGTAATATTTTGTGAGTTAAGTGAAGGTTGATTTCAGCTACAAAGTAGCCATAAAGATTTTTGGTTTGACTTCAGTGTCTGTTTTTGGGGATAGTGGTGAATATGGTCAATGTTGAGAGACTTGCTGGAGATGTAAAGAATTCCTGAGTCCTCTTTTCATGCTTCTAGGGATTTGAGTGGTTGGCATTGCTCGAGCTGCAAGGTTCTAAATGTAACTGAGCAGTTCATGTTTGTTAATCATCTAAACTTTGCCATCTGCTGGAGAGCCTTTTAGTGACATTATAATTTAGTCCAGTTGGAGCTCAATTAGTTTTCTGACTAGTCTGTTATCATGTGTTCACCAAACAAAAGCCCACACGTTTAACCCTGGTCACTTTGTTATTCAGTTTTTAAATAAGCATCTGGAATGACTCTGACAAAACAATCTCTCAACATAACACAGTAAGCTTAAGTGCTGTGGATTTACTTTTTATGTATCAAACCAGGACATTTCCATGGCAGTTGACACCTTTCAGCTTCTTGAATGCTTGCATGAGTATGATTCAGAAATTGTCATGCCTTTTGGAATTACATTGTCATCATTTATCCCAGCATGATGACAGATGCTGGGAGGAGTGAGGGACAATAAAAGAAAAGGCAGAAAACAAGCTGCCACCTACAAAGGGACTACTGCACACAGCTGCTTTACCTTGTGTTCCCCTGGAGTCAGAAAATACTGTGCAAGGTCCATGCTGAGCAATTCAGAGTCCAGACAACTGTTTTGCATGGGTATTCTGAACTGACTTTGTTCAGTTCCAGACGTATGGAAAGTGTGGAACGTGGCAGTTCAGGCTTTTTTGCTGCACCCGGGCAAAAGCTCAGTAATTGCATGCTTTGTGCTGTAATTTGCTATAAGCTGAACCTCTCACTTACTGACCCCTTATGCTAAAATCCAAAGCCTTCACATACCTTTGTGAATGCACACCTCTGAACTATTACTGAAGCTCTGCTACATCTTAAAGTTAATATTTTTCCCAGTGTAATAGGGCATGCTGTATGGTAGTGTAAAATATTCCCCCCATGCCCTGCAGGATTTAAACAGTATGAGAAAAATACAGTCTTTGCTTTGTTTGTTCTTTCTTCACATTCAAGGAGAAAAGTAAGTTGTCTGGAACCACAGAACTGATACAGTGTGAAAGGACTGAGAGCAGGTCTGAGAAGGAGTTAGGGGTGATGGTGAACATGAAGCTTTACATGAGCCATCAGTGTGCACTTGCAACCCAGAAAGCCAACTGTGCCCTGGGCTGCACCAAAAGAAGCACAGTTCTCCCCCTCTGCTCTTCTCTTGTGAGACCCCACCTGGAGTCCTCAACATGAGAAGGACATAGAGCTCCCTGAGTGTGTCCAGGAGAGCCACTCAAATGATTAGAGGACTGGAGCACCTCCCCAGTGAAGCCAGGCTAAAGAAGTCAGGGTTGTTCAGCCTGAAGAGGATGCTCCAAGGTGACCTTATAGCAGCTTTCCAGTATCTGAAGGGGACTACAGGAAAGCTGGGGTAGGGCTTTTGCATGGGTGTGTAGCAAGAGGCCAAGGGACAATGGTTTAAAATGTGAAGAGGGGAGATTTAGATTGGGTATTATGAGAAAAATCTTTACTAAGAGGGCCCAGGTTGCCCAGGATGTTGTGGCTGCTCCCTCCCTGGAAGTGCTCAAGGCCAGGAGGGTTGGATCTAGATGATCCCTTCCAACCCAAACCACTCTATGATTCTATGATTTCTGGCTTAGGAAGCAATAAGGAAGCTGAAGCAATAGAACTTTGATTCTTAGTATTGTATTGTCCTGATTACATTAACATTCTGTGGTTTTATTATTATTTTTTTTTTAGTTCTGACTGCATTAACATTCTGTGGTTTTATTATTTTTTTTTTTTTAGTTCTGACTGCATTATGCTTTCTGATGTGAACAGATTTCAGGAGTTGCAACCTTTATGATAATACTTTTCCACTTAAAGGCCATAACAGGACACGTACAGAATTCTCCTAAACTTTAAGACCTCTCCATAAAAACCTTCATTATATCCTTGATAGATTACAGCCGTAAGAAAGAAATTAATTTAAGGCATTATTACCACACAGTGTAACATTATTGTGGCATAATGATGAACAAGGTTTATTTGGAAGAATCCAGAGTGTGATAGGATATTTCTCTGGGCAATTGTCAGAGCAACAGAAAAAAAGATCTTTTTTTTTTTTTCTCCTTTTAAAAATCTCTGTTTAAATTTATGGAAGTCTTAGCTTTTACAGCTTCTGTGGACATAAGCTTGCTTTCCTTACATGAAATTTTGTAACGGTGAGTAAGTGAGGAGCTTGATAATTTTCATTGGGTATTTACATAAGGCTGACAGACCCAGCTGAAGAACCAGCAGTGCTTAAACCTCCAGGAGTTTCAGGCAGTGGTCCTTCTGCAGGTGCACATTAGCTCAGTCTCCTAACAGATACTCATGTTGACTGCAGATGCATCGAAAGCATCCCAGACCATGTTTGTCTGGAAATCCTAAGTACCCCCAGATAGATTCTGTAAATATCTCTTTTGTTGAACTTGTTTGGAAAACACAAGTGAACTGGTGAACAGCTGAAAGCAGTGTAACAGAATTGTCTCTGCTTAGGTTCCAGTATTCCAAACAAAATACCTCAGTTGTTGTGGGTTTTTTTCCCCTCATGTATTTAATATCTGCTACTATATTATAAATACATCTTTCAAGAATTGCCATTTCAATTATGAAGTATAGACAGAATCTCCAATTAACAGCCATTTTAATTGGGCATTTACCTATGCACTCTGCTAATAAACAGGCAAAGAACTTCAGACAAGTATTTCTCTGCCAAATGTCAACAAGTGTGCATTTCTTTTTTTACCCTGTGACTGCCGCTTAGCAACATAATTTGCAGGAAGTGCAACTGTTATTCTTTCCCTTTCTGTCTCCCTAATGTAAGGGAGGGTTCAGGAAGAACACGTCATGCACAGTTTTTTTATTTCCTGGAAATTTTTCCAGAAAGAGAAAAAAAATAATACAACATAAAGAATTTTTTCCTTGCATTGAAGTGATTTGATGATGTGTATAAATCACTGCTTGAAATCTCTATTTATGTTGGCAAAAACTCTGCTGGTCATTAATAGATGTTGGTAGAAGGCTGTTATGTGGGTACTGCTAGGCTGTCTGATCTCTCATGCTGAAAGCTAGGAGAATTTAATTCAGAATAATTTCAGTTTCTGAAGAAGAGCACACTCTGCCCTGTTTTTCTGGCTTGAAAATTAGTTGCAGATTGTGACTTGGAAACTGCCTTTTTTTTGGTGTTGTCTGCCAAAGTGAATTATGATAGCTGATTCTTATTAGGAAAATACTGGGGATCTTCTTAAGAGTTCCTTCATTTCTTCATTCCTTAATTTAAATTACTGAATGAAAAGCTAAAAATCTTAACTAATTTGGCTGGTCAGTAACACAGCAATGGGAAGAGGAAAAATACTGACAGGTTTTTTTCTGAAACCCTGGCACCAAGTGTCTCTTGTTGCTACCACTGCTGTTCCCTAAAATCCAGTGAGTTTGCCACTCACTAATTTCAGGATGTTTTGAATCAATGGAAGAACAGTGTCTGGGCCCTCTGGGCTCATTTTATTGACACAGAGCTGTGTCTTTGTTACATGTAATTTCTAAAGTAATTCTACTAAGAACATCTCACTTGGTGATAGAATCAGGAACCCTACTGAGCTTAATGAAAAGAGGTTTTCAGAGCAGATATAATTTAAGTCCTTTTGCCTACCATCTAAAAGTAGTGCCTATGTGCTGTTTAGCAGAAGGAGGAATAATTTGTAAAATGAGATCTTTAAGCCTCTTTTTCATAACTCTATATTTGAAGAATTGTATCATACAAAAAAATTGTGGTTTGGTTTAGCTGTGTTCAGTATCAGAGATTGGTGAAGAGAAAACGAACTACAACAGAGTGAACTAAAGAAGTGATGGGAAATTACTGGATTTTAAAACATTTTACTTATCAGTTCTATTTTGATGAATCCTCTGGGATCTGTGTTTCTACATGGGGAGTAGATTTTGAAAGAGGCTGTCACAAAAAGTAGATTTTTAGGAGTTGAGGATCTTGGATTCTATTCTGGGTCCTCTCACTGACTCATAGTGAAAGCCTCTGAAATTGTGTGAGTCACTAAATGTCTGTGCCTCATGTACACTGCTATGAAAGTGAGTATTACTTGTAAAACACCAGTGTTTGACCCTTCCCTTTGCTTTTCCTGGGTCATGTTTAAACCCCCAAAGTAACTTCTGGTAATGTACAAAACTGTCCCATTTTTCTCTAAACTCTCTATCCAGTTTGGACCTGTAGATGTGATTGTCACCAAAACCAAAAGAGCTTTAGTGAGAAATTTCATTATTAATGATTGTCATTTAATAACAATAAAATACTAAGAATATAATTAATGTAACATGTTTATTCATCTACACCTAAATCCTTCATTACTATTTTTGGTGCTTATGTGATATCAAACTATTTAAAAGACTCCTTTAAGTTCTATCACAAAGATTTTCAGGCACTTCTAACTCAGTATTTAGGCTCTGTTACTATTCCTTATTTCCCCAGTTTGTCTCCTACTGTTTGTTACCCATCTGCTGCCTCATGTTTAAGTGCCTTAGGTTCTTAAAGGCTGAGTCTGACTACTT
The DNA here is from genome assembly GCF_003957555.1 of Calypte anna. Classification (NCBI taxonomy): domain Eukaryota; kingdom Metazoa; phylum Chordata; class Aves; order Apodiformes; family Trochilidae; genus Calypte; species Calypte anna. The sequence continues at coordinate 15,498,295 of NC_044247.1, read as the reverse complement.
TTTTTTAAAGGCATTTTTATAGCCTAGAGAAATTACAGATAGACAACACAATGATGTTGTTCACCTGCTCATATTGTAATTTCCAGTGATTCCAAGAGCTTCCCTGGTGATACTTTACAAAACCAAGATGTAGGCTTAAGGAATAAAAACTTTCATTGTATATTTTGCTAAATTTCATGCTGTTTATCATGGTAATTCAAAATACCTTGAACAACTTCCTTCTCTGTAGAGTCTGATTTTCAGTGACTTTAAAGTGTTTGCATCCTTTTCTACATCCCAAAACAAGGAGCTGAGCATGGAAAATCAAATTATTGAGAAATACTTTTGAGAGCTTATGGCCAAATACACTTCATTTGAGGAGAAGCTGAGATCTGCATAGCACAGCTGAAGAAAAGCTGATAGCTGAGTAACACTTTGGTTTGGTTTTTTCTTGACTGGCAACGACTTGATCTTAGTAGGACACCCAAGACTGCATAAATAAAGTCTATTTAACTAAAAAGACTATGCATGTGTGTGCATGCATTTTGTGTCTAAAAATAGTTTTCTTGGAACAGGATTCAATTTTAACACTGCCTGCTTCACTTTTATCATGGAGCACAACTCTATGTGGAAAAACTCATGTCCTTTTCTTGAGCAGCTCGAATTCCCCATGCTTGGCACAGCTTCCTTCAACCACTTCACCACTGTGTGCTTCCATTTAGTCAGGGACAATATAAATAAATTAGTTCTAGGCATTAAGGAATGAAGAACAGATTGTTCGAAAAATGCTTTTTAAATTAGTAATTTATTTCTTTAAAAGTAGTTTTGACCTCTAGCTAATTTTTTCCTATTTATTTTACTAGTTACTTCTACTCTGCCCTTCTTTAATTCAAAGGCACAGTGACATGGCAGATGGAAAAAAAGTGAGAATTCACAGGCATTTGTCTTTGTAGAGTATATGAAGTTTATGATAAGTGCCAAACTGCTGCCTCTAGAAACTGATAATTCTTTCTTCCCAGAACAGAACAACAACAGTAAAACTCATCCAAGCTTTTATACCCTTGGGAAGTGTTGAGATGTACTGATGTTTCTGAGGGTGATGCCAGTCTGGTTCCTATTGAGAGCTCAGGTGGGACCCAGTGGAGACAGCTGCCCACAAGGACCTCTCCTGGGTGCCACCTACTTGTTTTACTGAGATTTTTATTGATACCATCACAACAGTCAGTAGACAGGGATCTGGTCACTACCTGCAGAGATAAAGTTTAGGCTTAAGGATAATGGCTGAATTCTGGGTGCTTTTCAGCAGTGTATTCAAGTAAATTGGTTACATGATAGTGGGAAAGCATATCTTGGGGACATGAGAGATGTGCATGTAAGTGAACTCACAGTAGCAAGGATTTTAAGAGGGCTGGGGTTTCTGAACATGAGTTTATAGTAAAAGATGGGGTAAAATATGAAAAGCTTTTCAGTGCAGAGATACCATCTGAAGCTCAAAATTCCAAAGCTATAAACAGCTGGATTCCTGGAGGCATTGCAGGAAGAGATCTGTGGTTATGCACAGTGTTCTTGTATTGGACATGACTTAACACTGTTGGCCATTACTTAACAGTAGGCTAGATGGACTTCTGGTTTGAGCTGTCTCTATGTTCAGAGTTATCTTCCCTTTATATACATGTATGGTTTTTTTTTTATTGTGTCCCCCTACCCTGTGTATGGAGGGATATGAAGGCTGAATTAGCTGTTTGTATTTTCATGTCATTGTTCCACTCTGGCTCTATGAGATTTCTGATGTTGCACCAAAGCACCAGGCAACAGAAGATGGCAGCTTTGCCTGGTTCCCAGTAGTTACAAAACTTTGCAAATCCCATCAACAAAACCTCAGAGAATACCATCCTTTGGTACATCTTCAGTTTAAGTCATGAGTGAAATATCAAAGGCATTATGCTTTAAACCTTCTTGGTTGTCCTCAGGTCTTCACAGGTCTATGTAGGCCTGGCTATACAACGTAAACATCAAAAGATTTATCTTGGCTTTTTACTGTCCCAACAGCTTCACTCACATCTATGGCAACTTTATCTGGGCTTGCCTGGAATTACCTCTAAATAATGCATAGAGTAGGCCTGCTAACCATTCCTTAATTAGATAATGAATTTGTCTTCCTAATGAAAATCTAAATTTCTGACCTATTTTGCAATGTAAAAATATCAAAGTTTAAAGAGAAGATTCTAGTCTAAATTCCAATACTATGTTCTTTTTTTTTTTCTTTTTTTGTAATTTTAGCATATCTGGGAAAAATCCTACCACCCACTTGCCCCAGAAAAAGGTTTCTATTTTAACTCTTCAGTGTATGGTATGAATTAATGATGGGAAGCTGTTTCTGGTTACATATATATATACACATCTGAGGATTCCCTTTAGCTAAACTTCACATTTTTTTGCTTAGATGTCTGTATTTGGTCTGTTTTAATGAAATAACACTATTCTTTGTGGTAGGATATGATGTACAGACTTGAACCATATTCTCAACACCATGGCTGTAATTTTATCAGCTAATGGCAACCACTGGCTGAATGCCAATTAAAACAATTAAGAATGACCTAATTGTTAGATAAAACAATGAGATGTGAAGTACTTTAAGTCTCTTAATTTTAAATTGTCTTTACTCATCAAAAACCTCAGTTAGCAGATCACTGGTTTTGTTGAGAATAAGCATGTTTGTATTTGTACATACAATATTTCAAATCTTAAGAAAACCAAAATATGAGATCCTGTAGTTGCTTTAACCTTCCCTTTTCCAATTTAACTGGTTCTTAAGCTTATGCAAGTAGTTTTTTTACAAATACTCTTAACTTGTGGTACTGCTGTCTGTTAACTGCTTTGTTTTTCAAAGTGTGCTGGAATGTGCACAGGTAGCTCCTCTCTGGATTGAATTTCACCCCATTAGGTGTCTTTGTCCATAGACTGGCACATTAGCCTAGGATTAGTTCAGCAGTTTTCAAGCTTCCCTGTACTAATCATTTCCTCTGCTTTGCAGAACATGTTCAAGTCCTGTAGGTTTACAGGTCAGTAGGGCCCTTGGATGTTTTAACATATTAAAATCCACCTTTCCCAGGAAAAATCAATATTCTTTTTTTTGAGAATATTCTGCTTGTTTGGATTTTTTTTCACTGCACGATTAAGCTCTACAGTTTGATTACTGTATTACATGTTTGATTATTGCAGGCTATAGAATTTCCCCCTCTACTTTATTCTGTATAGTTTAATCCTTTGTTGAAAGGGATTAACTAAATTGCAGGTAGAAGAGCTATTGCTTTTGTAACTTTTTCAAAAAACTTTCTGCTGCTTCATTAATATGATTGTCACGGTAGCAAAATCAGCTGAGGAAGGAATGACCCTGAGAGCACCACTGGCCAGCCAGGAACTGGTCTGAGGAAAAAGCTGGGAATGTTGGTCAGTGTGTTGCACTGGCAACGGGATTATCCAACTGGTCATCATTTGATCAGGATCTTTTTTGTCCTTTATACTTTTCAGTTAATTCATTAGATCCTTGACCTTAAGAAAACCAACAACAACAAAAAAATCCTTTGAAATTCTGTTTTGTCTTCAACAGTGCCCTTAAAGATAGTCGTTTCCCCCCAATGACGAGGGATGAGCTGCCACGGCTTTTCTGCTCAGTTTCTCTACTCACTAACTTTGAAGATGTATGTGACTACATGGACTGGGAGGTAAGGATGTCAGATAAGTTTTTAGAAAACTACTTTGATGCCATGAACATCTATAGCAGAAGTCCCACCATTTAAATCATTTGCATATATTTAATGTAGTTGTCACTGGTTTGCACTCTTTTCGTGTTTTGTGTCTAGATTCAAAAGATCCTTTTTGGTAAAACTGTCATGACCTTAAAACTCTGAGCTATGCAAATGGAATTAAATTGTATTTTTCCCACTCATCTACTTGAAGTAAACAAGCATTGCGAAAAACTGCAATCCCAAAGCAAGCTGCTTTATTTAGCTTCTAGGAGTGAGCTTTTTATCTTTCCCAGAACTTTGCTTTCAGAGTAAGTGACCTGCACAGCCCCTGCAAAACCTGTACACAGTGTCATCAAGTAAATCAGTGATCTTGTTTTTCTTCACTATTTCATGGAGCTGAATCTATTTTAACTGGTAGATTCTAGGAAACCTGCATGCACTCTCTTGGAACAGCAGCATAAAAGAGATTAACAAACAAATGCTGCTTTTAGAGTAATTTCTGGGAAGGAATACTGAAGGAAGTGTTACTGGTGGTCTTGTGCATGCTCCCAAATTATTTGGTCTTAGACACTTGTAAAAAACAAGTTACTGGACTTAAGATGAACTTCTCATCATAGTCAGTGTGATTGTTGTGTTGCTTTTTGAGTGTATGTTTGAATGGACATGAAAAAAAAATCTGAAATTGTCATATATTGTAGTGGACATGCTATAGTGCCAAAGACCCCACACAAATTGCAGTGTTTCACTTTAATAATGACTTAGCTCCTCTAAATATTCAGGATTTCTTTAAGAGAAGAGGCTTTCTATTGTATTCACAGGTAACAAATATATATTGAATAGAAATTTCTTCTGTTGTTAAACTGGCGAGAGAACCAGTGCTATCAGCACAGTGATATCCAGCAGTAACCTCAGCTTCAGGAATTTTATAGTAGCTGAAAATCTAATAAAAAATGTGTTTTCTGTTCAGCTCATAATAGCAAGGGTCTTTTTCCCCCTGGTATGTAATTCTGAATGAGATGAATTTAAGTTCCCTTTGGGGTTTATCAGTATTTCCACCATAAACAGAATTATTCAGACCAAAAAGGAAATTTCAGCTGAAACTGTGTGTGCATTCTCAACAAGAAGCTTTTTTTGAGAGAAGTAGTTTGTCTTGTTTCTGAGCCCTCGGAGTGCTTTAAATAATGTTTTCAAGTAATCAAAACTGTAGTGACTTTTAATACTAAACCAAACTAGAAATCAGAATGAAAACCGATAGAATTTTTCTGCCTTTCTAAGTTGACTTCTGGCAGTAACCACAGTGATGTTTTCAATTTTATTTCATCTATTATAATTTATTAAAAATCAGACTATGTATACGCTCAGACAATGTCTCTAAGTGCATAATGGAATAGCATTTAGCTCTTCCCATCTGGCAGTTATAAATATTATTAGATGCTGGTTTATTCTCTCAGTAATAAACTTCTAAGATGCTGAAAATACTCAGCATTGAAGAGAAGCTGAAACCAAAGCCTTGGTTCAAAAATCCACCCTCTTGGAAAGACTGGTTTTAGCTTTGTTCCTTGGGAGACTGCTGTTTTGTAACTTCAATTCTCTTAAGAAACAAAAGAGGTTTTAACTTCCCATGTCCTTCCTAAGTCTTGTTGCAGAATCACTGAGACTTGAATAACAGTGTAAACAAGCTTCATGTAGTTCTTGTTCAGTTCTGACTGGATTTATAGATTATTATGATTGTTCTTGGAAGGCCCCAACTTAGGAGAGAAGAATGGAGTGGTCAAAAATGTAATGGTCCTTGTGTTATCCATTTCTTTAGTTTTATTTATTAAGTTTTTTTTAATCATAGTTTTTTTTAAACCTCTAGTAAAGTCCTAGGAATTCTAAGACATGGTCTGAAAGCAGGTTCCATGGCTTTTTTTTGTTTGTTCTTATTTTTTCTTAGAAGTAAAACATGCTTCTCAAGTAATTGTGCTGTATAAAGTTGTGGATGATCCGCAAGCTTTGCCTGCAAAAGGTGTAGGGGAGTGTGTATAAATGAGAGAGAGATAAAATTTGTAATCATTCATCCGTAAAAGAATGATTCATCCCTGTTTGTGCCCCTGTCAGAGAGCTGATGTCACCTATATTGCTTTAAGGTAGCTGCAGCTACACAATAGTAGTGGCAAAAAGACATCTCAGCATGTCTAGAGTCTGATGTAAAGAGATTCTGCATCTTATCTCATATAATGCTGATTTTCAGGTCATCCTAAAAGATATTGCCTGCTTAGGAGAATTTCTTCTGTAGGTGTGCTACTGATGATGCTGAGAGAGGCCTCAATATGTTATAACTACCAATGTGTACAACTCACAGTACTCCGGTGGGTTAGAGACAAGAGCATTTGAAGATAAGGCTTAGGAATGCCTCCTGTCTCCTGCTTTTGTCTGATAAATGAATTATCCTCCCAAACTAAATAAATTATTATTTCAGTTGTAAAAAGCAACTTGAGATCCTTTTGCACCAGAAAATTCAACTAGCAGGAGGTTCTAGTGAATTGACTGCTATTAGCTGCCATATGATTTTTCAAATTGCTCCATTTTCAAATAATTGATTTTTAAGTTCAAACTTCTAAAGGACCACGTCAGTACCATGGTTCAGGAGGAGGCTTCCTAAGCTATAATTTAGCTTTTTTACTTTTACACGTGACTTTATCTGAATTGCAGTGCACTTTAGTAGCTGAACTGATGTAGGGCATTGAAACAAACAACTGGGAATGCGTGAACTGTTCCTTCATTTCTGTTAGACAGAACCCATGAAATGTTGCTGCAGTTCAGCTGCTTCTGAGGTAGAGTTTCACCCACTTTCTGTCTTGCAGAAAGATGCAACAAGAGCAAGTCTTAAGAAATGCTTCTTCTTTTGATAGTACTTCTCTTTTATTAAACATTATATATCAAAGGACTACTTGGGAGACAAGGAATAATGATCAATTATTTTAGAACACATTTGATATTGACAGTAATCATTCCTTCCCCAGATAAAAGCTTGGCTTTATCTGTGTTTCCATTCTTCATGAGTTCATCTTTTTGATCTGTCTTTCTACCAGGTCGTATTTTTTTCCTGCACAAATTTGAATTCCTGCCTCAGGATGCTTCCAATTTTGCTGTGGATTCTTAAAGCAGATACCCTTGTATCTTGTGTTGCTCTGGGTACTGTGTGTGTAGTTAGCAGCCCTCCAAAGAAGGAATGTACAAGAGTTTGAACAGATTGCTGTCAAGTATCCTGGCTTTGGATTCTTTAGGAAGAGTTTCTGTTTGGTTTGTCAGGCTTCCAAGTCTGCAGTTTTGGGCAAATAAACCTGAACTCAGGAGGTTTTGTGAGTGGATTCATATCCCAGAAACTGTGTGTGTGAGATCATGTTGTAGGTCTTGCAATTCTAGCTTTGTGCTTCAGGCTCTGACTCCTTGAGAGGGTGTGGTTGCAAGATACCTTACAATGGCAAATGTTTTCATGTATCCTCTACCTGCCTTTTTTTCTAGAAATAGAGACTAAAACAGCAAAATGCCTCTACTACTTTTGTATTTCATGGTGCAGCAGATGAACATGTTTTTAATTTATTTTCACATTAATTTAATTAAGAATCGGGGGGGAGGGGGGGTGCTAGAAGGCAATGCTAGTCTTGGCATTTAGACTCCCTTTATAAAATAAAGCATCATAAAATATTATGATTGTATGTAATTATAATGAGCAACTTATTGTAAAACAGTATTGTAATTCCAGCAAGGTAATAAGTAACTAGAATCCACCCACTTCTCTTCCTTAAAATACCTTTAAAGAGATCTTTGCCCTGAAGTTGGTGTTCTCCAGTGAATTAACATCTGGAGAACCATATGTGCTTGCTGTATTGATACAAAAGACCTGTGAGCATTGGTTTAAATATTAGCTCAAATAGTTGTAGCCAATAATGTTGGCTGAAAGGTGGCTTTCCATTGTTGACAAAGTTAGTAGGTTTAGGAGCTGTGGAAATTCTTTCCTTCCTGCAAGTGCAGCAGCACCAGCAACTCTTACAGCTTATATTCCTTAGAACAGAGAAGAGTCTTCATCTTTTATTCTTTTGGGTGTTATTCAGTGATTCATGTATGTAAATAAATGATTCATTTAAAAAAAAATGCTTGTCATGAAGCAGAGAGCATATCTCCTGAGAAGTCTTTGGCTTCCATTGTTAAATCAGAAGGAATATTGTACAAGTTATAGTCCAGCTTTTTTGTTTGAAAATGTAGATGGTTTGCTGCTGGTCCAAGATTGAACTGAGAGAGCAGGATCTGGAAGGACCAGCCATAACCTGCAACAGTCTCATCTGGTTCACCTTGTGAGTGCCTGTGCCTGGAGATGGGGGAGGCAGCAGAGCCTGGCACAGAACAGCACATAGGGAGGGGACTGGCAGACACTTGTTTCTAACAACCAAGGAGGTGATGCACTACTCCAGCTATGGAGTATTCCATGTGGAATCCTGTGTGACAGATTTCTTTGTTACCTGCTTTAATGTCTTTCGGAGAAAACATTTACAATTTATTCATCTTAAACTGATTAGTGATAGTTCCACACCAATCTCTTACAGATTTCAGACAATGGATGCTCAGAATGGTCATTTGATGATAATTTATTCCACAGTAGACTAAAAGCTTGAATTTCAACAAGGCTTGATGTAATTCCATCTTGATAGTCCAACAAGAATAATATTACTTGTTCCTCTCAGTATGGTTGGAGAGTCGGTACAAGAGGACCAGATGTGTAAACTGTTGAACATTGGGTCAGAACAGTCAAACGTGGGAGCTACTTGAACTTTGGTTTCAGGGTGGGTTTTGGAATAATTAGCACAGCTGAGATAGATATATAGAGACTGGTACTATGGGCAGTAAGCTAACAAGAGCCAAAATGAATTGGCAAAATAAGAAATATGGTGTGTTTTCTCCTATCCTCAGGTGTATGTGAAGAAATTATTCATTTAAAAAAAGATTGCTTATAAATGAACATGAACTGTGTATAAACACACAACAAAGTCTGTTGAGGTCATTTCAGGAGTAAAATAAAAATTAATGCAATCAGTCCTTAGATTGAGTGAAAGGTCTGTATTTTTTAATTAAAATCATGTCACTGGGACTGGTTTTGGGTAGCCTCTGGCCACTTACACATTGTGCCCAGAAGTTTATATTCATGAGCACTGGGTACCCAGTATGCAGTAGACAGTGGAGGAGATTGGTTTGTTGCCTTTCTGAGTCTCTTCTGGCTTTCCTCTCACAACAGCATCTGTCTAAACAGATTCCTCTCCACTGGGGAGGCTGATGCAGCAATGGTGTGGGGTTTTTGCAGCTGAGAGTGTACCTGGAAGCAGTAATTTCCCTAATAAATGGTAATAGATGAGACAGATCTTAAACTCACTCTGCAGAAGATTGTTTGGTTTGTTTTCCTGAACTGCACAGATGATCAAGTTCTAAGATCACAGATGATTTGGATCAAGTTCTGTGCTGAGCCTGGTCAATAAGCCAGTTAGAGTTCAGTTACCACCTTCTGAGGATGTCCTGCCCCTTACCTCCCATCTTAGAGAGGAATATTTTGGGAAAGTGCAGGAGTATTGGTCTTCTGAGGAAGTCAGAATAAATTCCTAACTATGCCTGTGCCAGCCTTAGTGTGGATCATTATTTTTCTGTGTGTAGCTTCCATTTGTTTAACTCAGGCCTGGTTTAGATCAGTTGGAGATAAACAGTCACCAGCCCTTTGTGCTGGACTAAGAGGACTGCTGAGCTACACAGTTGGAATTCATGCTTCACAGAATGCTGAGAGTTTCCCAACCAGAGGAATTGTGGGTGCAGTTGTGTTGCATTACTCATTTTGCTTTACATCTTCTACAGACATGGGCCTAAAAATCCATTACAATGGTTAATGGAAACATCCTGTGCAGTGCAGTTACCTACTGCACTAATACAGCACTAATGCTTCTGGTTAGTTTCTCACTACATGAACACTAATATGCACAATTATGTAGAGTTCAAATAATATTCTGCAGGATCTGAAGGTGTGCAAAACCTAAAAATATCTGCTTAGGCAACTGAAAACAGTCAGTTACAATATATCTGGCTACAAAACACTGGCTACAAAAACTTAGTTCTTAGAATAAACTCAGGCTCATTTCAGCTTCTAACATGTCTCATTTAACTTTTCAGGTTCTTTGGGTTCATAACTGCATCATTTCTATACAGATTTGATCTCTCTAGTGATTAGATATCCATTATGAAAGTTAGGTTTAGGAGTGTTTGGTAATGAAGTATCACATTAAAATTTTCAGTGAACTATAATTTGTTGATCTCAAAGTAATTTTTCATACTAAAGAATGTTGAATGCTAAGTTATTAGGGAAAAACTGTTGAGGCCATGGCTGGCCACAAAACAGACTCTTCCTCCTATTTCCCCATTATTAAATCATATATAAAGATTAGAAAATGAAGTCTTAATATAAACAAATATGTTAATTTAAAAACTGCTAAAACTTTGCAAATATTCATATTTTCTTTTTTTGACTGTCATGCAGTGACAGTAAAATAGGTTGTCACTGCAAAAACTCTTCCAGCACTTTCCAATTAATTTTGTATCCTAAACACATGCTATACCAAACAACATTATAGCCTTATAAGCACGACTTGTTCATTTTCACATACAATGTTGGGAACTTTAGATTTGAATTGAAATAACATGCTAATTATGTGGGCATGAAAATAAAAATGTCCATTACCAATGCTTTGTGTTTGTGTACAAAATTCAAAAGCAACTGAAAACTTAACTGGCAATGAATGAATATCTTTTATGGCATTCTTGACCCCAGTGCAGATATGCTCATGCTCAACACAATTGTTGTACCTTGAACACCAGGGTGCTTAAACAATGCCCTGGAAAGGTGCCTAGCCTCATTTTATTTTTATTTTTTTGGCAGTTCTACTTTATTGACATGTAACTACTTGGTATTAGTAATTTTGGTTTCCATACTTAAACTTTATCACATTAGAGTACTTAGTAGCATGGAAATAGGAGCCTGAAGCTCTGGAATATCTCCTTTTCCATGTCATGCATTAGCAGAAATTTTGAAGGCTGAGGGCTTGATTTTGTAGTTTGTTGAATCTTACTTTGTTCAGTTGCTACTTTGAACAAAATTAATGCTCTTACTTGAAGCATCATTAGATTTGCCAGCTGCTTGGTTGCCTGAAGACTGTATCTGGTGACTGGGTGATTGCTGCCAGTGTCAGAGACAGACAGCAGGCTCAACTTCTGCAGAACAACTTCTGCATCTTCTGAAGCTCTGAGGTGGGAAGCTGAGGACTGTATGTGTACTGCCACTGACCTTACAGCACTGTGAGGTGAACACCTTTGGAAAAGATTACACTTGCTCCAGTGCCACCTTTTGAAACTTCCTGCAGAATGGTATTAACCACAGAAATGTTCGCTTTGGGGGTTTTAGCACGTTAGAAATTTCTTGTATCTTTTTTTTTTTTTTTCTTTTAATGTTCTAAAAAAGCTGCCAATTTCTTGCAGGTGGGTGTACACGGCATTAGAATAGAATTCATCAATGAAAAAGGATCAAAACGCACCGCCACCTACTTACCGGAGGTTGCAAAGGAGCAAGGTCATTGTTGCACTTTATTTCATATGATCTGGTGGAGAATTTAAACATGCATATAAATCTAAAATGCAATATTTGACCTTGCACTGATGTCAGATGATGGAGCAATATTTAATTGTAAGAAGACTATTATATATAATGCCAATTACATAGCTGTATCAGCTCCCTTATAGGGATGCAGTGAACTCTAGCTGGTTTTTAAACACAATAAATGCAGTGTAGTTGTAGGGAAATAAAACATGGAGGGGGTGGTACAGTGCTGTAAACCAACTTCAGAGCTGTTAAAAGCTGACAGTTATTGGATAGTTATGCTGTGATATTAGTGACATATAAGAACTCTGTAAAGTGATGGGATGCCTGGTCAATTACCTTAACAGCTGATACTTTTGATAAGGAAGTCCAAGTAATGTACCACTGTGACCAACTTAATTCCATCTTTTGGAAATAACATCTCAAGCAGCTACTTAAAATACCAGGGTTTTTAAAATTCATAAATAGGAGTTTTGAACATCATGAAGACTTTCTTGAGAATAATGAATCTGTATTTTTAATCCATCACCTTTTATATTACCCAGTCACCTATTCTATGTATACTAATTCTGGAACTAGAAATGCCACTGTAAAGTGATATTTATTGTCTACACGTTCAACTACTAATTGTTTTAAATACTGTTTTATGCAGAAATTTAATTTTTCATACTTTCATAGCCACTTAAAATGTATAAAGTGATTGTGATACATGATCATACCTGAATGCTTCAGAAAAGTTTAATTTTGTCTCTCGTCCCCAATCTAGGACACCTGGATATAGTGGGTCCACTTTTAAAATATTTCAACTATGAGACAAAAATATATGTTGTTTGTAGAATGAACTCTGTGTGTAAATAAATCCTATAGATCATATTTCTTTCAGCTGTTCTCAGTAGAGATGATCTGTGTTCTGTACAGAACTTAAGGAGTTTACTTTCATTGTCAGTGACACTGCACTTAACTGTGTTTCTGTGAAATTAATTCCTATTGCTATATATCTCATTAATTTTTACAACTCTGAAACTCAACAGGATGGGACCACATTCAAACCATAGATTCCTTGTTGAGGAAAGGAGGATACAAAGCTCCGATCACTAATGAATTCAGGAAAACAATAAAGCTAACCAGGTATGCATCATGGGGTACAACAGATAAGTTCTGCATTCCTAATACTGTGATGAGATGTCAGTACTGGTAAGTTCTTATTTATGGAATAAAATGTGCTCCTGAGGAGCCAAAATAGTTTAGATGTTCTGATATTCAGCAGATGTTATCAGCCCATAATAACACAGTTAAGCTGGGAAGAGTAGGGGGGTAATTGTGGATAACATTGCCTCTAAAACTATGTGTTTTTTAAGCCTGCTGTACCAGGTGACTGCTGAACTCTAGTTATCTATTCCATGGTGGGAGAAACAAAAGTTTTTTACATCATAAGGAAGGTACTGACTGTTCATCCTCTTGAGAGAGGCCATACTATTAATACACATAAAAGTCAGAATCCTTTGTCCAGACCCTCCTATCTTTTATCAACTGTTAGGGACTTGTGTGGTCACAAGATTAGTTCTAAAAATGTTATATGTATTTCTCCTTTTTTTGTGTCCTGATTTCTTTGGAAATCCTCCCTTCTTAGTGAAACTAGGTGTAGGCCTGACTTGACTTTCTTGTCAATACTTAAAACCCAATCCTTTCATTTGAAAGTACTTGGACTCTCCTGATTGTTTATGCTTATATATAGGGCAAATATCTGAGATTTTGTTTCTTTTCAGCTTCCATACATGTTACCTTCATCTAAAAATCTTGCCATTACTTAGCAGTAACAGCAAGTATGTTTAGACAAGACAGAAATTCCTAGAAAAATATTTCAATATTAGAGGGATTACTTGTTCAATGATGAAGAATAAAGACTTTGTGTCTCAATGACTGTTCAGAATTCCAGATTTTTGTAGGAACCTGATTACTTTGGAGTACCTCTGATTAAGGAAAACATTCTATACTGAAGGTTAAATTAGGGAGGAAGGATGTAGAGAATCCAGGTAAATTTCCAAATGCAGAACCCAATCTTCTTTTAATTTATTTGCTTATACACCTGTTTTGCTCAAAAAGAATATGTGGAAATAACTGAGGGCAAGAGGAACGGTGCTGTAGTTCTTAAATGATAACTTCTGTATTCTTAATAAATAAGGAATATATTTTTCCAGTAAGCAAAATTGTATATAGCACACACTTTCTTCCAGCTACATGATTCTCTTTGAAGCAATGGCATGGGACCACAGAAGAAAACAAAACAAAGTAAACAACCCCCCCAAAAAACCTCCACTTACTCCCCAAAAAATCAAACACCCCACCCAACCCTCTGTGTTTAGTCTGAATTCACAGTATCCAAAATGCTGGCTATTTACTAGTCTGGTAAGAAGAATAAACAAAGCATAGTTTTTAATGTTCAAAAGAAATTTTTTGGCTGTCTGTGTTTAAAATCTAAACTTCTGTTGACATACTGAAAACAGTAGTATTAAAATAGTAACTGTTTCCCAGTATCAGACAACTTTTTACCTGATTTCAATAACTTCCTGTCATATAGGAAAACATCTATCAGAAGAATGTAATAAGTTCTTTTAACTTCTTTTTCAAATCTCTGAATTAAAGTAAATGCCCTGTGTGCAAACAAAGCTTTAAGCTGCTAATCCAGACTGGTCTGTTGTTAACTATCTTTACTTCAAATTAATACCCAGTAGTTTTGGCCGTGTTTTGAAGAAGAGAACTAAAAACAGTGGAGCTGAAAAGAAGTGTTCCCATTCCAGGTGCCTACAATGCATAAGGACAGTAACTGTATTTTCTATCTGCTGAAATAAGCAGATGTGATTCTAGTCAGGCTGCCTTTGGCCTGCTTTGACCCACTTACAGCCACCTTCAGCAAATGCCAAGCTTATGGTTTAGTTTCCCAGTGGCATGGGGTTTCATTCACAGCCCAGCTCACACACCATTCACAGCAATTCCAGAAGAGCTGCAGCTAATCTCTCCGCAAGGACCAGTGGCCATTTGTTAAATTAGTACATCATTAACAAATGCTGTTGTGTCAAGTCAGCCTGGGCACCTTTGGTGCAGCAAAAAGCTGCAAGTGTAAGGTGTTCTGCTCTGTTCCTCTGGCAAAGAGGCAATAGAAGCAAATGCATCTGCCACCTTGATTGCTGCAGTCAGGAACTTGACCAGTCTTTTGTGCTGGTTTGTGAGTGCACATGGTTGAGCCATGTGTTGTGTTTTTTTCAGACCTCAAAGAGAACAACCAGAGCAACTCCAGAAGAAAAATATGATAGAAAGGCAGGGTGGTGATCTTTTAAATCACTGTAGCTGGATTCATCCAATCTCATCTGTCAAATCTTACACAGTGTCCTTCTAAGTGGAATTTGTGCAAATGTGGAGTAGTGTTGGGTTTGTGTGGATTTTACACTTCTACAGATAGGTGTCAATGTGGGTATGTTACTTTTTGTAAATAATATTGACGCAAGTATACCCAAAATATTTGTTGTCAGGGCCTGGATTCTGCTTTTAGTAACATATGGTGACTGATGTTATCAGGGGACAGTTGTTCTCTTAGGTTTTATGTGGGAAGTTGGTTGAAGATTCTCAATAAGTCCTCATGTGTTTCTATTTCCTCTACTTCAAGCAACATGATGGACAAGAATTTTTAGTAGTTCTGTTAGGTTAAAATATTGGTCATAAGCACTTACGTTGAGATTTGTCATGTGATTCAAGAGTGACACTGACAACCATGGTGGTTCCCTCCCTGCTGTTGTGCAACTGAAGTCTTATTCCTACCATCACAAGTACAAACATGATAGCACTAGCACAGTATTTTTTGTGCCACGTGGAGCTTCCTGGTAACAGCTCTTGAATTTTCTCTTTGCTCTTTTCTAGGTACCGTAGTGAGAAGATGACAATGAGCTACACAGAGTACCTTGCCCATCGTCAGCACCATCACTTCCAAAATGGTATTGGGCACCCCCTTCCACCGTACAACCATTATTCCTGACACAGAGCCGCATGACCAGTCACTGGACCTCTCTGCAGACCTCTTCCCAGGAGACCCTGCCCCTTCTTGGTCTAGCTATCTCTATTACTGTACCATTTTATGATGATAGTTTCCGTTGCCATGTTGGGGCTTCTCAGTTGGTTAAGCTCATCATGGCAACGGGAGGGACAACTGCATCGCTACAAAGATCCCATACTTTTTTTATTACTGAGTCACTGCAGATTTTTTTGCAGCATATATAGCCCTTGGGTTTTTTACGAAATTTTAAATTTCTACTTCATTAACATTGAATTATATCAATCAAGGCTTTCTGTGACTGTGGATGGAAGGAAGAGTTTAAGGATTACAGTTAGGGATGCTTCGCTTAGCAGAAAGGCATTAACGGCTTTTGCTTTAATAGGCGTTACAGGGAATGAAACATATCAGATTCAGGTATTATACTAGACAATGAATTGCATTTTCATAATGTTCTTAATAATGTTGTGTGTACAATATCTCACTCCCACAGTACAGATTTCATGTAGCTATCTATATACGTGATCTTCAGATCCAGCACATAGAGCCACAAAGTCAGGGCTCACATGCAAAATGCTTTTTTGGATGAAGAGAAGCAATGAGATGTACAGTGAGAAGTAATGTTGGTTAACATGGCAGCATTTTCAGAATCAAGTGGACTAACTGATAGGGCATGAGATTATCCAGTAGGCTACCAGGTACCTTTGGCTCCCATTCTGTGCAGGGAACCAAGGGCAACCCAACCCCTGTCATAATAATGCATTAAGAACAAGATTATGCCTTTCTGATGATCTCAATTTAGGAGTGACATTTGGTTTTTGGAAACAGGTTGGTGAGTAGCAGATGTCGTATTAGGAAAAAAATGGATTTAGATTTTAGTGCCTTTGACTATGACATAACTATAGACTTATATATAAAATTCATAGAAAAAATATAGCAAGTACACTAGACACCCTAGCAAACTAAAGTCTGCTCTGGTGTCAGTTCTTTGGGGATTTTTTTAAAGTGAGGGTGGATTTTTTTTAATAGCAAACCTATTCTGGAAAAGAAAAATCCCTGTTTTGTTCTTTCTTCTGCTTTTCAACTTGTTGAGTTTTATAAAGTCATGAATAGTTAGATAAAGCTAACTATTGTCTAAAAAATACAAAAGATTGTTGAGCACAGGACAAGTATGCCACAATTTTCCATGTTTTCATCCATTACAGGAATAGTATTTGAGAGCAGGAAGCACTGTGTAATAATTCTGAGCCCCCTACACACAGTAGAAGAAAGAAAACTCATTGGAACTTTTACCTGCTGTAAAAATAGGATTTAGCAGAAGGTATGCGTGGTGTATTTGCAAGCCCAGGATATGGTAGGAGCTAGCTTTTTGCTTCTGTGCCTGCAGAACTCCCACTAATACCTGTTGCAGTTCAGTGCATATTCTAGGGACATTACATGCCATCTATTTTAGAAAAGACCTTCCTAATATGAGTGAGTGAGCCACAATAAGCAGAAATTCCAGTTACTGCCAATCAGTGAAATATATATATCTATATAAAAGCAAATAGAGAAAATAAATTAAAATTCAGTTGTTAAAAAAATTAGACTAATTGCAAAAATATTTCAATCAGGTTTCAAACCCAGGTACAGATAAATTATGCTCATCCCTTATGTGAAGCTAGCTTTGCCATATAAATTCTATAGCAGTTCTTACAGAAGGTCTTTGGTATTCCTTCATCCACAGCATTTGATGTCCAAATATTAACATTTTCAGTTGTGATGCCTTAATTTATAAGCAGAGGGCCTGAAATTTCGGGAGCCAAGAGATGCCAGCCAGAAGCTGCAAAAATTAATAGATGTTTATACAGAGGCTATTTTGGATGATACTGTTGTCTTGTTTCTACTTGGGGAACACTTTTGAATGGATGAGCCTTCAAGTGGAAATTGTGAACAAGTGGCTACCTGATAGAGTTGTGTTGTTTCTTTTCTTGCCCTTATAGGGAAACTGAGCACAAACTGAATCATTCTGCTGCAAAAAAAAAAAAAAAGTCATCCAACCCCATCTTTATCTGTCATCTCGTTACAGCATGCTCATGCTTCTGGATGAGCTCATCGTTAGAAGTTTTTTAAAAAGATCTATTATATATAAATATATATATGTATTGAAAGGTGCTAATCAACCTCAAGCAGGTCACGTGACTGGTCATGCGGATCTAAAATCATATCAGATTTTTTAAAAAATCTTCGATATATGCAGATGTTATACAGAATTTCTTACCAGTGTAATAATGATAGACTGAATAAACAATCCTGCAGGTTTTTAAGGACAAGGTCAGCAATACTTCCCACCATGGCTTGGGGGGAAAAAGGATAGTTTTGTCTCCTTTTTGTATACAGCATAATGCACAATGCATTTTTGTCTATCTCTCAGTAGCTGTTGCTTAAAAATATAGTTAAAAGGGTGTTATACAAACTGTAAAGGTGTGCTTTTGAAATTAATTGATGCCAGACCTTCTGGACCAGAGTTTTGTATCACTGATTAAAAAACTGTTACAGAGTCTGTGGTCAATCAGATTGTATGATTATTTTATTTTTAAAGATTGGAATAATCAGCCTATCGACAGTGTTCTAGGGCACCTACCTCCTCAGCATACAAGTGCTGAAAATGCTACAGATTTTTTCTGTGTAATTGTGGGTTTATTTGTACAAAACGTGCAGTTCACTGTGACATGCACTGGGACAGAATAGGTCTGTTTGCTTAGAGCTGATCAACAATTGCTTTCACAAATGTTGTTCCTTTGTAGTTATTTACCCTTCTAGATATATTGTTTGGTTTAATTTTTATTTTTTTTTTTTTAATTTGGGGTACTTTGTAAGAAGGTACAACCAAGTAGGTTTTTTTGGGTTTTTTTTTAAGTTGGTTTTGGCTAAGTTTTTTTTTTATAAGCACTACTCAGTTTGCCTTATTCCACTAGGGAGATTGTTGGGGGTTTATTTAATTCTTTTATGTTTCTAAAAACCCCTCTTCTGTGAGCTAGAAAACAAAACTGTAGACTTGACATAAAACTATTGCTTAGTCATGCTTCTAGCAGCCTTCCTCCTGCTGTGACTGCTGTAGCACTGACTTCTCACCATCTCAACCCCAATGCTGACCAAAGCAGGGGGAGGGCACACCAGAGTTCTGACCTCAGATACACAATGAAATCAAGGCAGCCAAATCCCTTTGCACACCCTGGTGTTTGTATACAGACCTCTTGACTTGTCTTCAACTCTGCGGGTTTTTAAAATTGTTGTCTGGAGTAGGTTACATCTCTTACGTGTTAGATCGAACCAAAGAAGCCTCCAGCCATGCCCAAATGCTGCTCCTAAAGCCTGCCTTCCAGTCCTTATAAAACCCCTGCAGGATTAAATGTGTTAACTTTTTTATTTTTGTACAGTTTCTAACTGGTTTTTGCTAGTGATGTTAATTAAGTTTATTTGGGGAGCCTGAATACCTCCTCCATTGAAAGAAACTGGTGACTTTCCTTTATGTTTAAAAAAAAAAATTAAAAAAAAAAAAAAAAGAAAAAAGAAAAAAAATTAAAAAAAAAAAAGAGAAACCCCAAGTGTGCCTCTCAGATTTAAGGGTTTCTGGTTACATTTATTATTAAGACCAGCAATGATTCTTTATATACAAAGATGTTTTCCTTGTTTTTTATTACTGTTAAAAGAAAAAATAAAAACCTCTTTCTTTGCTCTGGACCCAGTAATTGTGCTGGTACATAAACGCACTGAGAAAACAAACTTTTGTTTGAAACTTTTGTAACAACTTATGACTGTTTTTGTATATCAAAGTTGATTCTTTTCAAGATATTTGGATCTAGTTTCTAAGTTATTTTAGTGTTTTATATGTTACAAAAAAAAAAAAATTACTTTAAATTGTTCACCAGCATCTTCAGTTATCTTTAATGCAGTGGTGACACAATGGGCTTAGAGCTACCTGGAGTAGCTTGTAAAGCTCTTTTCCTTCCTTCCTTAGTAACTTGATTGATTACAATAATATCACAGATTACCTGAACTCCCTTCCTTTATAACTAGATCCTCCTTACTTCTACATTTAATTGCTCTTAGTGTGAAGAAATTGTTGAAATGGGCATTTTAATATAAGTATGGCTTAAAAAAAGAGTAAAATGAGGAAAAAGGAAAAAAAAATTATAGAAGGTTATCTGTGGGTCTGTGAGATAACAGCTGTGGAAAGATATTGTAGTAGTTTTAACACTATTGTTATTACCTTTTAAATCATTTACCCAATAAAATAAGGAAAAAGAATCACCATTGCTTTTTATGTTTCTCTGCTTGATTGTGTGCATTGGTCCAATTTTGTTCTATGTAGGCATTTGCACTTAGTCATAATTTTAAAGGTTAATGATGTGTTAGAAATGTTTTCCTGTAATTAACCCTCTTCCCATCAGAACACTGGGGACAGGTGTGTGCAGCTTTTAGTCTAATTCAGGTCGTTCACTAAGCATTACAGGTTAAATCAGCATTTATATTTGTTATATCATTATTTTTATATCAGTATATTTAGCAGTTATCAGGTCAGTTTTGTACTTTCTATGTCTTCACTTTAAACATTACTCCACTTGATTCAAAGCCTTAATTTAGAAGATTTAAAAAACAACCCACACCTCTGAAGAGAAAACCTGACTAAATAGCTCATTTTAATATCTCATTTCGCTATCATTAGTCTGAACTGGATAAATTCTACCTAAAACTCAGACCGTTGAGATGTATAGGTATTTAAAACTTTATACCAGAAGTTTTCCACTCCTCTTGCTCCTTTAGCCAGGTATGTAGCTATCACACTACAACAATCACACTAGCAAAATAGAATTAAGGATGTTTCAGAGGTGAAAGCACACGTTCTTATATGCATGTTGGTATTAAACAGTGAAAGGCTGGCTTACAATTAGTTACAGAGCTGCACAGAGAATAATTAGCCAGGCCTTAAAAAGAAAAGAAAATAAAAAAAGCAATTGCTTGCTTCGTTCATCTCAGGTTCCCACCAAGCACTTCCTACTAAATTTTTACTTAAGCTTCTCTAGCAGTCTTTGCACTGTTCAAGAGAAATTAAGCTGGAGAATTCATTCCATCCCCCAGCTGCATGCAAACTTTCTTCTCTATAGGTTAGGGTTAGTGGATGTATTATTAGAGGTGGGTAGAACCAGTATGTTCATTTTCCAGGAGTAATACCAGCCAGGATCCATACACAATGAAATACGTGTGTGTGTGTCAGATGTACTGGGTCACAACAATATTATTACAGTCTATTTAAATTTATTTTTAATTATAGCTGGAAACAGTTCTGAAGTGCATTTGAAACTATTTTGCCATCACCAATGGTGTACCTTGATTACAGTGGCTTTCTAAACAACATTTTAAACTGAAAAGTCCTGTGCTTGATGTACAATCTTCTAAAGTGACATAGAAGGGGGAATAAAAGACATTGCCAAAGTTGTAGCAAAAATAGTGGAAGCAGCATAAAAAACCATCATAATACTGTAACACCACTTCCTCAGCTCCTTACCTGAAAGACATGCACAGGGAATATTTAAACAGTGATTAAAGAAAGGGTTTATGTCCTCTTGTGAGGTCTGCCACTAAACACAGGTTTGGCCTGTGGTGATTGGCTGATACCAGGCTCAGATCATACCAAAATGCTTAGAACTTCCAAAAATCCCAGTAATCATTGTTCTCACAGAAACTGCTACATGCAAGGTAGACTACAGTACAGACTGCTTGAGAGAGGAGAATCCATATTCTTATCTGATTTGATTATTAGCTATCCAATATATTAAATTCTCTCTCTGACTGCTAATACTACAGCCTGAAGTGGGAAGTCAGTTTTCTTATCTAGTTCCAAAGTCTTAAGCAAGAGAGACTTGGAGCCTGGCATGATTAGAATAACAAAGCTGAACAGGATCCATTAAAATGCATTTATTTGTTTTAATTCAAAGGTTTAACAACTATTAGCCCAGTGATCTGGACTTAGGGCACAACAATGAAAAAAATCAGACCAAAATACAAAAACAAGTACACAAATAACCCCTTATTTGTAAATGTTACCGCATAACCAAGTTTCAGCACATTAAAAAGTTTACAAAATTTATAACACAAATTATTCAGAACTAACAGCATATATGGCAGTTGAGCCTCCCCACATCCATCCTGACTCTTACCATACCATACTGTGCCTGGATAAAGTCATGCTTGAACTGTAGGGTTGGTGACTGGAACTGCAAGTTTCCAGGACTGCTTTCTTTATGCTTCAGCCCAGTGCCTGAGCAGCTCCTGATCCCTGGCACAGTTTGGTTGGTGAGAGTGGGGTGGGTATGCTCACTGTTCTGCCTGCTGCCTCCTCTGCACCATTGGGTTAATGACTCAGTAAAAGCAGAAATATTTTTCTTAAAAGTACAAAATTGACCCTGAAGAAAAATAAAACTATATTAAAAAAAAAAAAAAAGCTTGGCTTTGACTAAGTTACACAAAAAGCTGCAAGACAGATTTACAGCAATATCACTTTGAGTACAAGATCACAAAAATGATATTTTTAGGAGTCTCGTCATTGTAAAAATGAAAACATCAAAGCTGACCTGTCTACCTGTAGAAACCTTTCACTTCCTAGCAGAAGGGCTGACATATGCCCTCTTCCTGGTTTTTGGCCTTTTCAGAGTTTTGTTTCATATTAGGACCAATTTAATTCCTAAGAACCTGCCTCTAGCAAAAAAACCCAAACACCTGCAACAGCAAGAAAACAGCACATCTAAATTATCTGTTAGCTATAGCTGCATAAAAACCAAATGCCTGTGGTTTAGAAGCAAGACTCAGGACACAGTAAGGTACAGTAACTGAACAGTTGCAAACAGCCATTTCTGAAAGGAAAGTACAACTGGGTTTTACGAGAGGGTATCAAATACACAGAAATATCAAAAACCTGATTGTGGCCAGAAACAGCTGGATGAATCTACAACGAGGTACTCTAGAATCTCAATGTATGCATATGGACAGACTTTTCACGTCTCCCAGCTTCAGCAAGGTAGCATCTGCCTAAGCACAGCAGGCTTTGCTTTTAAGCAGTGTTCTTAAAGCCCTAAGAAACTGAACCAAAACCAAGTACAGGTGTGTAGTCACAGGCTGGATTTTAATTGATTTCTAGAATCGTGGTCAAGAGCTGTTTATTTTCACCCTTCAAAAGAAAGAAGATAGAATTTTTTTCTTTGGTGCTTTGGTGGAAGTTAAACAAATAGATACAGCTCTAACACTGCATATGGTGTCTGAATCTTTGAAAAACAATACTGCTTGTATCCTGGACAGCTAAAGCCTTGGCACAACAATCTCAATATTGACAGGCTCAGTCACCAGATGTTGCAGTAGGTGCAGAAATTCTCCTAGCTCCCTTCTCTGCTTCACAGAGTACATAGTCTAAAGGCTGCATAAACAAACCTATCCATAAACAAGTTTCTTATAGTTAATAGTGCTTCATTTATGTGTACATTTAGGCAGATGTTCACTGGCAGAAAGAATAATCAGTTCCATTACTCCTTGTTTCTTTTGTTAAAGTGTCTACAGTTTTAAGAATTAGGACAGTAGAGATCTTTGTTCAGACACCTTAATGCATACCAAAGTCTCTGTAAAGGCATCAGCACTGCACAAGACTTTGTGTCTTGACTGTCAAGGATGATGCATTGGGGACAGCAAATCAGTCCAGAGTGAGATTTGAGAGTCAGCGTAAGCTACTGCTGAAAGGAACAGCCTGTCTGGCTCTGAGGTTTATCTCCTACTCTGCCCCATAGCTAGTGCTGATGTTTTTAACTGCTAGTACTGTCACTGAAGATTTAGTAATATTTGACTAGGGAGAACCAGGACTACCTTTCAATTGCAATGCTGCAATGTAAAATCTCATCATCAGGTACTGGGTAACAGCTTCAAGTTATCTTGACACAGACTGTGTGCAGAATATCACAGGACAGAATGCCAATTAGCTTTCAGTAGCAGCAGTATAGCTTTCCTCTTTAATTTCCAACATAAATAAGCATAAAAGCAACCAAAGAAATCATCCGGATAGCATTACTACCCATAAAGTAAACCTTTCAAAGAAAGGAAAATCAGCTGCTGCCAGGGAAGAGAATAAATAACCCCTATGGAGATTAGGTATTCTGCTTCCCCATTCAAACCAATATCCTGCACATTGAATGAACAAGCTCTGTCTGACGCACATTCCCAATAGATACCAGAGACAGCTGAACAACAAAGGATGTGAAGTTCCATGGCATTAGCCTCAGAAATTTGTTCTCTTTCTGCTTCCATTGACCTCTTCTTCACCTACTGTGAAGCTTGTGTCTCAGCCATGCTGATACAATTTCTTGTGGCACCATACCATAAACCAAAACTAAATACTAAGTTTAGAAAGTCTTGAAAAAGGGGCAAGGGAATAATTTACCTTTTGGGCCTCTTTCCTATAGTAAGACACTGAGGTGCTGGAGCACATCCAAAGAAAAGCAATGGAGCTGGTGAAGGGTCTGGACGAAGAGCATGAGCTGGGGAGCAGCTGAGTGAACTGAGGTTGTTCAACCTGGACAACAGGAGGCTGAGCTTTCTACAACTTCCTTAAAGGAGGTTGTAGGAGTGACGAGGATGATGCCAGTCTCTTCTCTCAATTTACAAGTGTTAGGATAAGAGGAAACGGCCTCAAGTTGTACCAGGGGAGTTTTAGATTGGGTATTAGGAAAATAATAGGCTGCCCAGGGCAAAGGTGGAGTCACCATCCCTGGAGGTGTTTAAAAGACATACAGATGTGACCATCAAAAAGAGGTAAAGTTTCCACTGCTTTTTCTCCCATCTGACTCCAGTTGCACCATTAAACTTTTACAGCAACCATAATACTTCTAAAAACCTTACTGAGTTTGGTAGTTGGTTTACCCCTCTGCTTTCTTGCTGAGTTACCATGTTCAGGCAGCCATTTTTGCAACTTAAGTTGGTATAGAAGACTTCAACAAGCTCCAGAACCTGCACTGGTAAAGCTTGGAAGGGGAATATGAGTGTCCTATTGGCTTTGATGAGCAGCTCTGTCACAATACTCCATGTTGTTGGCATTATACCTGAAATTTCTAGTGCAACTCACCCAGTTGGACTAGCATAACAAAGAAAAGCAAATCAGTGACAAAACCAGACATCTATGAGAGGGGATTGGGAGAAAAGAGGAGCAGTCACTGACAGTGGCTTGGCTGTGTTCAAGGGGTACAACTACACCAGAAATCCTTCCATCCAAATTGCCCCAGCCATGTCCCTCATGTTAGCTATAGCTAACATTTCCATTCCTGCTACTGAATTTTAAATCAGAAGGGCTCACAAATTTTGCATGCCAAGCAAACAACCTTCACTGAGACACCTGAGCTTATTTAAATGCTTCTGCAGTCTTAATTGACCAGAAGCAGTAAATGGTGGCTAATAGCAGCTGGTTTATACCTGTTTGGAATGCCCTGAAGCATGTAACTACAGATTGGAAATGTGATACCTTAAAATAAAATTAAAAAAACCCCCTACTGTTACTTTTACATAAATGAGAAATTCTTCCAGTAGCTACAATATTCTGAAGAAAAATAAAGCAACAAGAAAGATACTTTAAAAAGAAAAAAAAAAAAAAAAAACAGAAAAAAAAAGACAAACCCAAATACCTTAAGTAAAGATAAGCAAATAATAATGCTAAATAACATCTGCAAAATTTGGCTACAATCATTCTATTGTAATAGCAATCATTCCTTCTAAACAGCACCGAATCTAATGTAAGGTATTTTGCCAAAGTCTTCAGTAAATAAATAAACCATGATAGACTTCACAGTAACTATGGGGAGGGAAGAATTACCGAGTGTTTCATTCAGCTATTCACAGCAGATTAAGTATATTAACAGAGAATGCTGTGCATCTTAGCATCTCCCAGCAACATCCTGTATTTCATCATGAAATTCTGAATCTGCTGAAATAAATAAGGAACTTCTATCACTTCAGCAGCTATTTAAGAGTTCCTCCACGGACAGATTCAGGCCTTCAACACCAATGCATCCTTCCTTTAGGCTGCACTCCACAACTACTTCAGCATCACACACCCAGCTTTACCAAGGCAGCAGTGAGACTGTTCAATGACATTAATTATGTACTTGGGCATTTGCAGGATCAAAAACTGACACTCTGTGTGCTGCTCATTCTTACCATCACGTGCTTAGCTTTCTAAAGTTGAATTTGGATTAAAAACTAAGTCGGTATAACTAAGACTAGCTACCTATTTGGTGGATAGTTCAAGTATATGTCATGAATACAGAACATTATGTGTTTGTATATATATATATATTATATATATATATATACACACACACAGAACCAGAAACCAGCTTGTAAATTAGAGTGTGAGACAACATATTCCTGACTGAGGTGTTGTACTTTTTCTTTAATCATATGGAGTAAAAATATTTGAAGTAGCAATTTGCTGTCTCTCCAATGAAAATTTTTGTCTTTTAAGGCCAAAAAAAAAAAAAAAAAAAGTCAACCACTTCTCAATCTTACTTTTCATTCTTGAGGTATAAATCACTGTACCTTAACTTTAGAATGTACCTTCAGATGATCCAGCAAGAGGAGGTATGATGTTCTACATTAAAAGTCACAGCTTTGACAAGGCAATGAATCTATACATTGCAATAAACTTTTGTACAAAAAAAACCCAACTCCCACAGCCCTGAAACACAACAGCCTGCATGACAGACTCACAATTAGCTACCTGGAGAAACACACTCTAGACTTCCCATCTTTCTGCTCACTTCTTCTAGCCTTGGAAAATTTGAACAGTTTAACATTTTTGCCTATCCTGTTCTCCAAAATACATTAATTGACAGGAAGATTTAGTCATAGCAGTGAACTGGAACACAATCTTTTCAGTAGAGGCCTGCACTGATTAGACATTTCTTTTTATACCTGTACTTTAAAATCAGTACACAGAATGTATTAGAGCTGTAAAAAGACAACATTTTCATTTTGTTTCCTCACTAACCACTCTACTGAGTGAGGATCAGCAGAAGAGGAATGTTTCAAATGCTAGTAAGTAAAAAAGATAATGATGTTTACATTGGATGTTGTATCTCCACTCCCTCTCCAGTCTAAGCTAAGAAAAAAACATTTGTTCAAAGCCAGGTCAGAACAGTGGATGAAATATCTTAAAATAGCTTATACCTGACATGGGCTTTAGAAATTGTTTCAACATGATGTTTTTCCACTCACTGAAATAAAAGCATCTCCAAAGCATCAAGATCTAATGGGACTCTTCCAGATAGATACTAATCCACAGCAGCTTAGAAATGCAGTCAATTAAAAAACAAATTTGAATGAATTATTGTTCCCCAATATTTTCAACCAGCTTAAAGAAAATGCAGTAGAACCTCACTGGTTTGCATTTACATCTGGGAGATCAGGTGTATATGTGACCACTTTGCAACACTCATGGGTTAAGATTTATGCCAGGACACTCCAAGATGTGTTCTGTTCATGTCAGTGGAGTGTAGTAATTCGGCTTTATTTTCGATCCTGTGATGTATGTGGACTTATATTTAATGGAAAAGAAGTCAAAACGAGGTAGCACTGCCACTCTGCTGGAATGTGGACAGATCCTGGCCTAATTTTAAATGGTGGCTTAGCAAGATTCTACTATAATCTACATGAAATGTATAAAACACAAACCTTTCCCAGAATAAGGCCACTAATTTTGCCATTGGCAATAGGCAGTGAGAAACAGCAGTTAAAAATAAAAAACTTCACTCAGTTAGAGAGGTGTTCTGAGGCAAGAAACTGTGGGAAGAAGTATAAACTCATTTTCCCCTTATCCCTCCTCTTTGTTTTCCAATACAAGTATCTCTGCTTCCTGTATGCACTATTCCATGGGGAGAAAGTTCAGTCTATTTTCTTAGCTGGGAGTCTAAGAAAGTCCACACTACATTTAAAGATGGGCACAGCACTGTGAAACAGAAGGATTACAAGCTTCCCATGAGTCATGGTCATGACAGTCTGATGTCCAGATGCCCAGATTCGGTACCAGCGCCCATAAAAAGGATCTGAGATGGCTGGACACAACATGTTGTTCAAATTCACTTCTGTAACCTGAGAAAGTGACAACAGATTTATAAATTAACAATATTTTTGTGTTGCACTGATTCAGACACCTAAAATGGTAATTCTGAAATTACCATAATAATAAAATATGCTTAGGTGACAATCATTTGTTCAACACAAGCAGGGAAGCTTTCAAAGGAAAGCAGCTCCAAGTTCAGTTGTGCATTTAATAGATGGATTTATGCAGGTACATAAGCAATTTATCAAAGACTTTACTGGTACTGGTTAGATACAAGATACAAATGTCCATTAGAACATGCAATTAAAAACTTTGCATGCAAGTAGTCTTATCCACACATATCTGGACACTTTGAATGTACTTGCAAACTATCCATTTATTAACCTGTATTTACTTACCAATCCCAGAATCTGCAAGATGCTAAAATGATAAACAAACATAAACCCCGTAGATAAAAGAGCCCACCAGAAATTGCAGAGTGGTTCTGGAGTGTAGATACCTTGAAAAGAAAGGAATACATTAGTATTCAGCTGAATTACACTGTCCATCAAACACTCAAGAATAATCCTCTCTCTTCTCCTCTGTGGATGCTGGGGCATCTGGCTTTAGCTGATAATCTACTCAATACCATTCTAGTAATTAATATTTATTTCTTATATTGAGAGTCCTCATCACTTTCTTCCCCCCTTCTGGTCCAGTAGTAAAATGTACAACATCTCACCTCATTAAACTACCCTATTTTTCACCAGCACCAGTGATTTTTACCTCATTCTTCCTTCTACTACAGCATTGGTAAATTATTTTACAATACAGTAATGGTATACAATGAATCTTTAAAAAATCAGGTCAATCATACATAAACAGCTGCTTGTATGGGGACTATGAATTCAGCATGCACAGAACTAACCCAGGTAGTGGCAGGTCCTCGACACCTCTCTATTAGAGCACAGCCTAATTAGTATTTCCTAATTTTATCATTGTTTAACAACTATTACAAAGTAACTTGCACAAATAATGCCTAGGAACAGAAAAGCTGTGCAAAGTAGTCAATTCAATGACAGACTGTGCTTCTAAATGCAAACTGCTGAGGAGATACTTTCAGGTATATGCTACAAACACTTCTATAATCAGTAGATATCACAGATACTGTAAAATATTTTATCCCTTCAAATGAACTAGCAGGTATCACACTGTTCCAGAGTTCACCTTCCCCCCTCCTCCTGAAACTAGGTTTTGTCAGTTTCCTGACAAAAAAGCCATGTCACCTCATCTAGAAATTACCAAGAAAATCAGATAGAAGTACAAGATACAAGACTAATTTTGGAATTAAATATTCAAACATCATATGGTGTGAACAAAGCAGTTTACAGAGTTGTCAAGATTCTTACTAAAAGATGTGAAAATTCCAGTATAAGATATAGGAAAAAATAGTATTTCCTTTATAATTTTAATAACCTAGGGATGAAAAAAAATATATATTCACAATGTCATGCTGCTCAGCTGTTATACGAAGTTGTAGAGTTTCAGCTTATTATACAAATATTCTGGCAATTTTATCTGCCTTGATCTGCTCTCTGATTCATTATACATAATTAAATATAGCAATGTGTATCCAGTACTCTAAGGATAGTTTATAGCACATACTGCAATATTCATAGCAGCCCTTGCTCACTAGCACATTCAGCAATTACCAGGAAGATTCAGACTGCAGCACATACTGTACAAAGCTACTGGGAACTCCAGTAACTACAGATGCATAGCTAACTATGGCAGAATTCACCAGACTAAAGCTGGCATGAGGATGCCAAAGTATTGTATCAAATGGAGAGAGTAAAGGCAAATAACTGCTGTTACTTGCTTTACCACATCACCACAGAATGGTGCATCCTGTCTGAGGTTTAAAATCCCTACAGGTCTGCATTCTCCATCCCTGCTGCCCTTTTACAGATCTTGTCTGCAGTTTTCTTCCATAGTTGGTGTCCACCATGCCAGTTCAACTAGATTTTAGAGTAGCTACCTGAAATAATCTAATTTAAATATTATTTTGTCTATGTTATGAATGCAACATTAACAATACTATAGTCTAAAACTGCTCAGCTATTCATTGTCCTCTCAAAATAACACATCTTCTGTTGCACTAGTCAACAGAGTAAGGAGCTGACAGCACACTTGAAGGAGAGCAGCACATACACACCCCCCAGATCACTCACTGACTTTAATGAGCAACAATATTAGTGTAATTACCCAAGATACAACTGCACACCATGTTTCAGTAAGCAAGCTGGTGACTTGGTGCAACCATGATAAGCATGAGCAGGGAAGCTACTTTGAAAGCATAAGGCAGCTTATAAGATTTCTTATCCTGTGGGTAAGGTCAAGGTCAGAAGTGTCTGTACTATAAACTAATTCCAAAGCTGAAGTTCCTCATGCAGAGTTTACTTTTAAGGAGTGCTCTACGGTTAAAGGCAAAAAAAAAAAAAATTAGTTAATTAGTCTTAATTCTTCCAACATACTTTGCAAGCATGGTCTAAGGTACCCTGTTTAGAAAACGGTACAGGAGACTTTACTTAAATATCAATTGTACTGATTAAACTCCACTGCCTGAAAACACCAGCTATGTGATACTACCCTGATATGGTTTTTCATTACAGAGAACAAGACAAGAAGCAACTTGCCTGGGTGTCAGAGCTGAGGAGATCATGACTATATTGTTGCCTGCACTAACTTTAAGTGACCTGGTCAAGCTATACAGAAAATCTTTGTGCTCCCTACTCAGCTGCAGAGTAAAGAAATCACTGTAGACTTGCAAAGTTTTTCTGTATTGCCTTGGTGCATGTTAAATATCAATGCAAAACACAAAATAAAATTTAAACAAGGTATCTAAAGCAGCTCACAGGAAAGGGCAGAGTATCACATTTGGTTTCAGGTGAACTAGCCTGGTTGGCAGTTACCTGTGTTATTTGACAAATATTTTACAAAGCCCAAGAACAGTGGGCAGTATAAAGAGGTAACACTCAGAAAAGCTGGAATCCAGGGACCCTGATATTTGGGGACTTAAAGTGAGTGCTGGCAGTATATAAACACTAAAAAAGACAAGTAAACCCAGCCATGAAACAAGACTGGAGGAGGAAAGCAGTCACTGAAGGACTCAGGAAATTGCAGATGATGACAAACAGATCAATGGCATAATTTGGCTTTGAACCCAAGCTTCTCATATCCAGCTCAGTCAAGTCAGGGAATCATGTTTCAGAAGTCACTTAGAGAGCTCTTCAGGTTCTTTCAGCAAAGAATTTCACACTGCTCCATCCTCTCTGTTGCAAAAGTTAAAAAAAATAATTTGCAATGCTCACCCTCTACAGACTTTTGATCTTGCTATATAATTGAAAAACCCCTCCTTACTAGACTTTGCAATCCTGAAAATACTAATATGAATTTCAGCAGTGTCATTATTTGGACATCAAGGGACAAAAAGGAAACAATGACCTCCACATAAAAGTATTTCAGAGAGCTCTGGTTTCCCAAGTGTGCTTTGGCAAATTAATTTTAAATTCATGCCTAGGATATTTTCTGTCTCATTAGGTAAATAATCAGCTTTTATTACTCTACAGTCCTGCTATTCAACAGATGACTGCTTAACAGAGCAGTGTGGTCCATTTTCTGTAGTCTACAGTCTGTTAAAAGAAATATACAAACAGGAAAATGGAGACCCAGCAAAGTGGCTGTTTGAATGGCCCATGTTGGCTTTGGCAGAAGGTACTTGTTGCTTACATAAGAAATCTATTTCAGTAGGTAGCAGGGAGTTTCACTCTCTGTTCACAAAGGATCCCAGCAATTCTTACACATTAAGCAAAAATTTAATCCAGTCTGGCACTAATCTTACTCTCAAAAACACTCAGGCCCAAGACAGTTGAGATTGTTCCAGATCAGGGTCATCCAGGTAGTTTGTATATTGGCTCTTGTGCTGAAATAGCAGAGCAATGGGTATTTCAGTTTAAATTATTTCAATCACATTGATAAGAAGGATTTCATATAGACTAAAGAGTTTGGGGTTCATCATCTGCTTCTGCAGCACAAATCTGTTAACTCTGAACATGCCAAATGGTTAATTTTACCATCTAAGAAATGGAAGCATGGCTTCAAAAATCTTAAAGACCAAGAAAGACATTTATTTGTTTTATATTTGTTCCCCCTTCAACATCTTGTGCTAGGTTCTAATGTTCTTATAAACTATTAGGTTCTCAAAACATAGGCTTGTAAAAATTTGAAAACTAGTAAAAATAATACTCCTTTAGTATTTCTGTGAAAACATAATGCAAGATAAAATTACTCCTCTGTTTGATTTAGAGAATTTGAACTTAAGTATAGCAGAATTTTTCTTTAGTATGATGTTAAAAATAATCTTTTTCCTAATTAGTGTCTTGCTTTTACTCCCACTACATTTGATATAGCTTCACTAGTTTTCCATCCCAGCAGACTCTCCCTTCAGTAGCAGTCTCACAATTACAGGAAGACCTGCTTAATCCAAAATTCAAGAGGAACTACTACAATTCCTTCATTTTCAAGCTTATAAAATGTGAAGGCAAATTTATTTCCACCTAACTTCCCTTGATCAAAGGCTTAATTCTAGTAATGGGGTCTACTGAGCAAGCCTGGAGACCAAACTTCCTTTCCAGCGGAACACAGAAAGTGTTCTCAAGAGGATGCATCTGAAATCCAGTTTCCCCTACAACAGTTCTGAACCTATGCATAGATTTCAAAATACTGCCTTCTGCCAGACTTCTATTTCCTTCAATTTCTCGTATTACCTGTGCCCCTCAGGAACCATTTTTTATATTCTGTAAGGAAACAGCAGGAGTTCTTCCTTCATATAGTAGTAGTTCTTCCATATGCTGGTACATACCCTTCTAAATTTCTCTATCCCCTAGAGAAGCAGACCTTGGGCCAACTCAGAGAATGCCCTATTAACCTCCTTATTTAAAGTGTTTTGTAATAGGCCACCATAGATTCAAAAGACTTCTAATTGCCCAGTGTATAAAGCTCAGAGGGTCACATGAGAGGGACACAAACCCTTCTCTTTCTCTCCAGCTCTCTTAAACCATCATACAAGTTTATCCTGAAATGATCAAGCTACAAGAGAGACTGCAGTATGAGCCTACAGCCATAGCAACAGCACAGACCTCCAGCTGCTGAACAGTGCCACAGCCACTCTGCTGCTCCTAGTGCCATGGTACCAGTACAGTTGGACAGTGCAGCAGGCATTTAAGTCTAATACTTGGGAGAGAAAAGCTGGCAGAAGAACATGGAAGCTTCTATCAGCAGGAAAATAATACACAGGAGGAATAATACACAGGAGCTGACAGGTCACCAAGTAATTAAGAGCTTCAGTGAAGGAGTTGTGCCACATGTTAAAGTATTTCAACGAGGACACAGATAAACTAGATTTATGACCACCTAACTACATTTAAATATATAGGGATTTTGTTCCTGGATTACTACTATGGTATATAATAAAGCCTGCTTCAAAACTCCACTTAAAACTAAAGCAAAGTATAGAGGTAAATGTCCCAAAGTGGGAAGTGGCTGAGGAAGGGTACAACAGATAGAAATGTCTTTAAATATGGTAATCTCTCACTCCTAGGAGCAACAAAAACAGTTGCTTTAATTGCACTTTCCTGCTTTACAGCCACAGGAAAAGTGATCCTTTCGTCTGTACTTGGCATCTGTGTTCTACATCTTACATATCAGCCCAGCTTCTCATTAGGTAAGAAACATCTCACTGCCCTTAAGTGAGCTGGCTGTACAGAGCTGTTGTGTCCAGCTTCTGAAGTGTGACAGAGGCAGTTGTCATGAGAGAAGAAAATGACACCAGCTTCTACTAAACTTCTGACAATGACACAGGACTTCCTCTCTTCTCATGCTACTTTTTAAAGACACTTGTATCAAAAAGGAAAAGGGCTTTTTGACTTGAGTCGAAGAGTTTCTTTATTGCATATAAAGATACAGCACTTACCTGCTAAGCTGAAAATTCTGACTCTACTCCCAGCAAACAACTCAAATACTTAATTATTTAGGGTGTGTATGTCTGTCCACGTGAGCCCAGCTGTACAACAGTGAGTAAGCTCTTAAAATACATGTGGCCTGACCACAGGACTCTTCAGAATTTGCAAAACTATAACTGTCAATTTTGGCTCCAAAAGGAGCCAAACACATTTATTCTCTCCAGTGTTGACAACTTGCATTTGAACTGCGAATTCTGAGCACTTGCATAGCCATATGACTGAGTAGAAGCTGGAGACTATCTCCCCCTGCAGGCTAAAGGGTCAGAACCACACAACCAGGCAGTGACACTCTAAGCAAACACGGTATCATCGCAGCTCTTCACACATCAGACTGCTCCTTCAAGTGACAGATTCCTAAAAAATCCTCAACACCAACATCCTTTTCTACTTTATTAAGTAACTTGGAAATCAAGTATATTAGGAAAGGAAATATGGAAATTTATATTTACTCAGTACAAAGGGGAGGGAAAAAGAGGAGGAAGTGAGAAAGAGGTCTTAAGCCCCAAAAGAGAAAGCATCCTTGAGCTTTGGTGAGTAAGCTGAAACCTGACTTCTGAACACCTCTGTCATCAATTTGATCCTAAGATTGCTGAAGCCCTCACACTCACATCTCAGGGGGGGAATGGACAACACAAAGGAGATGCTACCAGTGCAGCATGACCTGTCTTTACCACTGTCATGAAGAGCAGGGAGAGAAAAAAAATAAATTATTACAGATCTTGCTTACTATCATCCAGTTTTTTCTTTCAAAAAGGAAACCCTTTGACAGGTAATTGAATGTGTGTGCATGACTGGTATGATACTTGATTAATATCAATACTTGATCAACAAACTAGGACATCCACTTCTGTATAGAATGAGCCTCACATCAAGTCTGCTTTAGAGGTATGCAACCTTCCCTTGAGAAGGCAGGCAGATTAGATTCCCAATAAAACTGTAGTATATTTTTCCATATACAATCCATTCCTTTTCATTTTTCCAGGTTTACTACCCTTCAATTACTTCTCCCAGTCCTAATCCATAGAGTCACTGGTAGAAATTCCCATTTAAAATACAGAAATAAAGCTGCATGCTGAGCAACATCAGTGACAAAAAAGCAATTTTCGCCAGATACAGTTAGGATAAAGGTGTGATCAACTTTAAATACTTAAAACGAAGTGAAATGACAAAATATTAAGAAGTGTTTTCAGGCCAGGTAATTTTTCCATCAAGAACCAGACATTAGGTCTCCTGTGGCACTAACCATAACTACTAAAAAGTCCACAGGCATTTTGCTAATGAGGTATTTACAGTCAGCCAGGTGATCAGGAGCCAAACAAATAAGAAAATTAACAGTTACTAGTCACAGCCTAGGGCAATCTCAGTGGATATATTTAGCCAAGGAAGTTCTTTTAGAAATGCCACTGCTATCATGTCAACATTAGATGGCAGCAAATACCTGTAAAGTAACAAAGGGCAAAACCAGAAAACTGCATTAGTGACAACTCTACAGCCCTTCAAACTGTAGATACAGTCCTGCCAGCCCCAGAATACAGCTGCTGAAGAACCCAGAGAACCTTTACTTCAGAAAAAAAAAACCAAAAAAATAAAGACAGATTAAAATTAAATGTGACTGCATATTTCTCTGATAAGAGAAAGAAACTGATTGATCTTTTCAAGTATGACACTTCACTTTTCCTTATTTAGTTTAACTGAGCAGAGACAGACAAAAATGTTACAGGCATCCAGTGAAATAAGTGTGAAAGGAATGTAAGTGACTGCTGGTATAAAATACAGAAGATTCAGCAGAATGGAAGAGGCAGACTATGCTTGTTCTGAGCATTTGCTAAACTGTATCCCATTCTCTGACATCACATTCTCGGGGGGTTTTCCTTAAAGGCTACTGAACATCTGGAACATAAATTACCATCTTTTCTTTCCTGGATGACACAATTTAGCTCTGCCAGGAAATGCAGCTGGAGGCATGACAACGCTAGAGGGGGACAGAGCATCACACCAGATGAATACCTACTGCTTTCCCTTCTCAGGACAGTTAGAATACTACTGACCAGTGGAACAACTAGAGGTTCCCAGACTTACTGAACTGTTGGGTGTAAGTGAATGCAACACAGTAATCTTGTCAGAAGAGATAACAAGCAAGCTGGTTCACATCACTAATATGTGTCACTACATTTCATTAGAGCTTCAGAATGTCAGCTGGCTAATATTTACATGGGGATACAGCAATTTTTTTCAGCTCAGTTTAAGTTGCATCTTGAAAATACATCCCCCAACTTGGAGTGTCAGAAGATGGCAGAGATGCTACTCAAGATGACAGCACATACTATGCAAATATGTTCTTGATGTCCCTTTGGGCAAAAGATTTTTTAATTTTTTTTAAATCCCATTTCAGTGTCTGACACAAGCCTTATTACCCGGGTTACAGCTCCATCATAGCACCAGAAACTATTAAGTAACAAAACTGCTAAAAATCAGTAAGAGTAGAGCCTGTGGAAACCATTAAGCACAGCTTTTTCATTGCATGGGACTAATTCAATATTCACCTACCTCCTTTCCGCAGCAGGTAGATGGGCACAACATAAAGCATCACATGCTGGATGTAATATATTTCCATTTCAAATGGAAGCTGTGGAATAAGGTAAATATTTGTAAATATTTTTCATCACCACCAAGTTACAAGGAATAAAGAATAACATAAGAAAGCTTTTCAAACTTTCTTAGCATAAGTTACCAATAGCCATGCAAAACTCTGAAGTAATCAAACCAGAAACTGTACACACCCCTTATGACAGTAGCCTATATTGAAAAAAAAAGATAATTGCTACCATATGAGTGATATAACTTTGTAAAAGAGGTCTTTTATATATGTAAATATATAAATAATATATAAAAATTACTGAGGAGGCCTGTGCAAAAAAGACCTGATTCATAGCAATCTGCATGCATGTTTGGAACTGCTAAGCTCCACCAAATATGAAAATATAAAAACCCCAATCTGCTTGTTTGTTTTGAAGAGAAGCTGCAGAAGGATATATATATATATATATAAATAAGATACCACCAGCAGTAAACCTGCGACTGGAGAAATAGATGTACCTCTCCCAGCTGGAACAGGCACGCTTCAGAAACAATAGCTCCTGATATAACTATAAAAAGTGAGGCACTCACTCCTGCCAAGGAGCATTCTCTATTTAGTTTCTGTGGTTTCACATAAGGGCTTCTACACTCCCCAAGTTAGTTACACAAACACTATGCTCAGGACACTTCTGAGAACAGAGTAACAGTTGTTTGGCTGCAGTAGTGTTGACAGTATTTTTTTGTGTGTAAAACAAGACATCTTTTTTTTCACTAGAAAAGATTGCTTGTTCTGAAGCCTGGCTAATTGTGCACATGTAATTCCTGGTATAGAGGCTGCAAAAGCTAAGCTGCTGTACAACCAAGCACTTAAGTTGTACAACAAACAGAAAAAGAGCAAACAAACAAAAAAAAAACCACAAACAAAAAACCCCTATGAAGTTGTACTGAGTAACTGACTGACCTTGCTCTAAAGGTCTTGCCTATAAATTGTTTTATCAATAAAAGACTCACTCACAGATGCCAGGTAAATACCTTTTACATGCAAAGAGAAACTGAAAGTGCAGGTAGAGTGGAAGGGATCATACATCAATCAAGGATTTAAAGAACCTCTTAGAACAAATAAGAGCTTCAGCAAGTGATAAAGTTTTGAGAGAGTGGGGAAAAAAAAAAGAAAAATCAAAGCAACACTTACTCACAGAACAAAGTCAAAATACTGAGTAGGCCCCTCTAATAATAGTTGATCATAGACACAGGCTACATGTATTTAACCCAGACTCCAATGATCTCCAAAGTGATTTCTCTTCATAAGCCACCAGAGACTTGCCCTCTCCTTTCAGATGCAGCTGAGGAAACCCAGCAGTCACTATCAAGTTCCAGTATTTCCCAATTATGTTTAGAATACATTTCCTCAGCCCCAGAGAAATTCACCATTTCTGAGTATTTATTACCAAGACAGACTCATCTGAACACTGTGTATTAATTGTCAATTTATTGGCTGGGGTTTTTTTGTACTGAACTCCTTTCTCTCTTACCAAGTGCCAGTGTCACTCTTTGGGCATTTAAAACTTATTTCCCTTACGCAGAATCTTAAAACAACTGATGGTACAACTCAAAAGCACAAATTACATTTTAAATTATTATATATAATAGCAAGCAGGCAGTAGACCATCACCCGGGGAACAGGTAAGTTACATACAGTTCTACTAGTCCTAGCAGCTGCTTACATCACATGCCAGACAGTGGAAAGGAGAAGCTGCATCACAGAGGATTAGAGCTCACTTTGCATTTCTGAGCATGAAAAGTCACAGCAGTCCTCTGAGTACACACATGACAAATGGTCCTAACAGCGACCAGCTACTGCTCTAAGCTTCAGAAATACCTCCTCAAGACAGCAGCAGAGTTGAGCTCAAAAGTCAGATATTCAGATAAGAGTTTACCCCAGAGTGTGGCACGCAATACTAGTTGGGTTTCAGTGGGCTAGGAAGTTACCATGTTACTCCGTTTTCTGAAAACAGGACTCTTCTCTCTGTTAATTATTTATACCTTGGCCTTTTATTTGCAGCAACAGCTCAAACTCTGCTGTGAAAGCGCTCACACTCCATAAACTTCTACAAAGACTGAAATATTTGGCCAAAAGAGGAATAGAAGGAATTCAACTTGCAAACTCTGGTCTTTCCGGTAGCACATCCAGCACAATGTTTAGTAAAGATCAAATGACATTCTGTACCAGCCTCCTTCTTAGACATAATCAGTAATCATAACCAGTAAGTAACCAGTTTCTTAAATATAACCAGTAATCAAAATGATAAACGAGAAATGGGGTTTTTTACCTGCAAAGCAAACCACAGAACACATTAAACAACAGAGAGGAATAATCTACATAAAGGTATACAATAATAATAAAAAAAAAAATCATGGGGCAAACAGTTACTAGAGCCATGTAACTTACTGGTTACTTCTCAGCATATTTAGGATTGTGATGGCAAATTATTTATTTGGCAGAGAAGAAACAGCTGCCAGAGAAGCTTAGAATGGTCTAAAACCAGACATGAATACATATAAGAAAACAGCACAAAACAAACCCCAAACACAAGTAGCATATGGAAAATACTAAAATACTATTAGACTAATTTCACTTTTACCAGGACTCATTTCTCCAGCATGCAAACAGCCAAGAGGCTGACCCATGCTCAAGTTACTGTTACACCATTCCAGCAGTTCTACACCTCAGGCACCAGCTTACACAGCTGGCATAAATTAGAAAAGATTTCCATACACTTAAATATTGGGAACAAGTAAACCGAGAACATTTATGCTAATTTTGGTATTGATGTCAACAGCAAAGGCCCTTGAAATAAAGGTGTAGTGGCACTGTCACCTATCTGCAAGATTGTCTAAAGCAGCACCCCAGATTTTATTTGAAATTTTCATTATATTTTAGGGGCAGAGCATTTCAACCAGATTTCCTGCCATACACCCACTTGTCTATAACTGATATAAATACATATTGATGAGTCCCAATACACAATCTCTATTTCAAGTAAGCATCTCACCCAAGTATCCATCCTCCCAGCCACTCTACACAAGCCAGTTAGTGCACTCTTGCTCGAGTGCATGGGCTTTTACTTTTATCAGCATTTTCAGTATTTGATCAACACTGCATTTTATCTTGACTGAGTCTCATAAAAAGGCACTACCATCTTCTGGTCATTCCATTTCATTATACAAACCAGCTCACATTATTGGTGCAATGGACACCATCAGGCATTTGCAATGTCAAGTCTAAAACCAGGAATTACATAAGGTAAATTATATCCATTTCAGAAACAGTATTTTTCTAGTTCCTCCGGAGATATTAGGACTACTAATCACCACCAGCATAAGGTAGATTTGCATTACAAAACAGAAGTGGGACTGTAGACTCTACTTAGATGTCCATACCATTTTAATGTATGTAGCATAGGTAACTG
Source organism: Calypte anna (assembly GCF_003957555.1). Classification (NCBI taxonomy): domain Eukaryota; kingdom Metazoa; phylum Chordata; class Aves; order Apodiformes; family Trochilidae; genus Calypte; species Calypte anna. The sequence goes on along the minus strand of NC_044247.1, from coordinate 15,458,623 downwards.
GTAAATAATGCCAAAGCTTTGGCTTCAGCACTTAGCAGCAACTAAAGCACAATCCCTCAGCAGCCCCCAATGTGCAACTCTTCCATTATTTTCCTTGTGCTTCTTAGATTAAACAAGTTTTGATACAATATAACGTGCTCTCAACACCTATTCCATTTTTGTGTGCCTAGGCACAGGCATTTCAGGCTAACTATTTAGAACAGTGAATTATTACCATACCAATCAACAGAAATGCAGTAGGCAATGAGCAGAGGCACCAGACAAAATGCACTGTAAGTACTACTCGGAGTATAATGCTGTTCCCAAAACAATTTTGGAATGTGTACCTCTCAAGCCAAATAGATCTAATAATAGAATATGTCAGCTTCTGGGAACATTAAAACTGCACCATCTCAGCTGAGCAGACAGCAAATCCAGCACCTCTGGGACACGTCCTGTTTTTTACTTTATCTATATCAACATTTTCAGGACATCAGCTTGCAAAAAAAACAAAACCAAAGAACCAAAACCAAACCAAACAAAAACCCATCACCTCTAAACCAGTGAAAGAGTTTCCTTTAAAATTTGATAAATGCAATAAGAAACTTCAAACAGAAATAGTTAGTTCACCTTGGGACCCTAGCAATCTTACAACCTTAGTAACTTGTCTATTAAAGGTCATAAAAGATGGTCCTGTGTTACATGTGAATTATTAATGTTGGCCACAAATTATCTGTATCATTAGAAAGCAATGAAATTATGACAGAAAATTAAAATATCCTTAATTTCTGAAATGTTAAAAAGAACTCACAAATATTAATTGATAAGAAACGGTCGGACTTATCTTTAACCAACGCACAAAAGCTAAGCCCACTAGACTGTAAATAATTTTGCAAAACTGTAATATTTAGTTGCCAAATAAATACAAGTGGATGCACATCTGTCACTCAAGACTGCTAATTGTTGGCACCTCAACAACATGCCAAGGCAGGAAAATACTGCCTTGGAAAGAACAGAATAGGCTGACCTTTTTTAGAACAATATTCCAGGTGCCCATTACAGTCCAACAGGATTTTTAATGAATTCAGTGTCACTGAAAGGTTAAAACAACAGACAGTAAAAACTTTCAACTCTACTCTCCACTCAACTCTCCACTTCCACTGGCAACTTATTATTTAGGAAAAGTTTTGAAATCCTTGAGGTTCTTTAAAAAATTAACAGATACATTACAAGAAAAAATTTGATACATGATAGAACCACCCAAAAATTTCTTTTCCAAGTTAATTTAGCATTGACTCATACATACAAAAAGAGTACCTACAATGCACAAAGTGATGCAATTGGTAGCAAAAATATGTGAGACTAACAGACTGCACCACAGAATGTTGTAAGACGTGTTCTGGAAATTACTTTGATCAGGTTAATACTTACAACGAAAAACCTGATACTCACTAGCACCTAAACAAACACCCATCGGCTGATGAAGTAATGAAGTAATAATCTAATGTTTCCTCCTGCATCTCACAGCTTTAATCTCTGTAAAGATACAGAATTTGCTAGCTAGCACATACGTGCCTACTACTGAGCTTGCTACCAAGAGGCTCAACAGCCATCACCTGCTGCCTGCAAAGAAACTAACAGGCAATCCACATGAGAGATGTTTAGGAGAATGTTGGCTACAGACAATGAAAGCTACCTACAAGACCACATCCAGTTGCATATTAAATAACTCATAAGGGTATGATACATTTCACACTCTGAAAGGTAACAAGGCATTTCTGTGCTGACAGAAATACATCTATTTAGTACAGTCTCTCAAAGTGACAGGAAGCAACAGTTTCCTGCTTTCTACTTCCCACTGACCTCAGAGCACCAGATAACTTCTTCCTCCTCACTACTGAATTAGTAATTGGGTTAGGTGCCAGATTTTTCATGCTCTTCATGCCACACGTAGTATATTACAACTGTTTGCAGGCATAGCAAAGTATAAATTTTGTTTGTATGAAATATGTACACACTGTCTTTTAAAATGTCTTATGTCTTTTTAAATGTCTTAAAACCATAAAACTGAAATTCAGGCATGGAGACACAACAATTCTGACCAAATCAAAAGTTTTCCACTTAGATAGGACAAACAAGGGCAGACAGCACAAACAAAATTATTGTGCTTTTCTGAACTCCCTACTAAGTATTTGGAGGTGTTTAATGCTTTCAGAAGGATGTCAGTGTAAACAACTACAATGACAGTTGCAGAGGAGAATGTGTCTACCACTAGAGAATCTGGGTCAAAGCAGCAGTCCTGTAAAACATCACCCCATTATCTTGTTCCAGAAGAGACACTGAAAGAGAACAGCCTATCAAGCAGCTGTTGGGCCAAAAATATCCCAAGTAGTACGTATTCCAAAAATATTTGCTCTTGGACATTAACCTTTGGCTCCACTATCTCTAATTAAGGAAATAATTTTAAAAGTCTATATTTTTCCTGTTTAATCACCACTGCCCTATAATGAGAACTATGATAACAGCAGACAAAATACAAGCTAATGATTTGTCAATATTTCAGCACTTTATCTTTAAAGGGTTACTCATAAAAATCCTTTTTCTTCTGCTGAAGTTTATATTTCCTTAAAAACTAGTTAGTTTGAAATACAAAATAAGAGTTCTCCTTATCAGGAAAAAAACCCTTGGTTTATTCATTTGATAACCCTTTAGCAGTGTGAAGCTTTATTAAAATACAATTACTACCTGCACATAGGCTGTTATAATCTAGAGAAGAACAAATGTAGTTTAAGATTTGGAAGGGTAACATAAATCTCAAAAGTCCTCTAGAATTACTAAATCCACTGGAATCTGAAAAATATGATCCAACTTCCTGTGCATCTGTATGTCATGCTTTAAGGAAGATTATTTTTAACACATAAAAGCTTACAGATGTATTCATCCTCTCTCTAGTAACTAAACTGCGCCTCAGTGCAAAATTTTTAAAGTCTTAAAGGGAGGAAAAAATAAACCATTTACAAGTCAACAATAGACCTGTCAGTTTTCAGGTGTCCTAGATACTAGCATGGCCAATCACCATAGCATATCATCCATGAAGTTCAATACATATGCAGAGCTTTACAGTAAATCTTGTTAAGACAGTCAAGATTTGCTAATGGACAGCCACTAAGAAGATTTGTTACTGAGTCTGAAGTTCACAACAATAATAATATCATTAATTCATGTGCTGTATGGATATAGGCATAAGTAATTTATCCAAACACCATAAACATGTAAGGAGATAAATGCAAGTGAACTTGAAAACAGACATTTAAATAGCTTCAACAACAGATTTTTGCAAGTTAGTCAGACAAAAACTGAAGCAGCATGTGGGCATCTCTTGGAAAGAAATAATAAAGGAGGAGCAAAAGTACAGTACACTCACCAGGCGTGTATTAACAACAGGAAAGAGCAATGCCAAGAGGGCCCCATTCAGCATATGCATCTGCAACCTTAGAAAAGAAATGTGATGTTATTTTCCCAGATGGAATTAAAATGCAGTGTTCTCACCTATTTTATGTAGTATATCTTCAATAAAAGGTAGCAAGAGACTTAAGAAAATTCTTTTGGCTTGAGTTTGAATACAGACACTGTAAAAGGCAATAACCAGGTACTTTTAAATGCAATAGCCAGGAAAAAACCTCTTTCAATACACACTTTCATAATTTCCTAAAAGTAGGGCTGCTTTCTATAATGAGCTTTGGATTCCTAGAAAGCCTGGACTGCCCATTTGTGTTTATCCCATTCTGATGCAAGCTGCTAAGTAGTTGGAATTTTGTTGTTCATTCATTTTTCGGAGCTTAAAATAGTGTATTTGATAAAGGATTTTACTCCTGTATATAAATGCACAGCTTCAAAGTAAATTTCAGGAATTTGGAAGAAGTCCCTTAAATAAAAGGATATTTGTCAAAATGCAACAAGTCCTAAGCAAAGAATAAGGCAGGAAAGAACTCTTACAATACTGTATTTTGTAAAGCTTTCAGTCATCTTTTTCTGAACCACTTTTGCATCACAAGAACACAAAAATAGTACACGTACTGGTTCAGTCTACTTTACAGAAGACACAAAGTCAAGAATAAGCTGTGTATAACCACTGCCTGTCAAACTAGGAATTTAACAGTAACTTGAGGGGGGAAAAGCTATTACAATTTAAGAAGAGGTTCTCAAATTTAATTTATATGCTGTCAGGGTGTTAGGAAACAGAAAAGCTCATTCTAAAAAACAACAAATATTGTGAGCTCTACTCTGCAACCAGTCTCTAGCAAATGCACTGCAAATCCAAGATTTCTAGGACACCAGACATACTTTTTATGCTCTCTTAGATGGAGATGCTAACAAAGCATCTCTGTATTCATCCTACCCCCTGCCCAAACAAGGAACAGCAGGAAAAAAGTTGCAGACAGACAGCAGCAGTTCCAAAATAATTCATGAGGCTTGTCTTCAGCATCATTTTTCTGGTCACTGCCTAGGCTCAGGCAAGCAAGAGCTGAGTTAACTGTCACAGCAACAACCACAGCCATTCCCTGAGAAGCCCTGTGACCCTCTCTACAGTATGAGTAGTTACACCCCTTTGCTGCTTACTGGACTCTACTTGAGTTGTCCATGAGAGCACATTAGAAACTCGTGGTTCCTACAGTTTGTAAACATATGCAGTAGTTTAGAATGAACTGCATAACTAGAGAAATACCCAAGCCAGAAAGAATTTACTTTCACTATATAACATATAGCAACCATTTTAACATTAGACCCCTAGTGTATGCAGAGCCTTCAATGAAGCCCAGTTACTAATTTTTAGTGAGGATAATAAAAAGGCACAAGGCCCATGACATAACTTACACAATCCCATACATTAATCTGTAGAAAGATGTCTGCATTGCCATCTGTTACTGAACTAATTCATATTGCTAAGCAAGGCCAAAACCACCAGCATAAGAGAACCAAGGGTATGTGGCTCAACACCCACAATTGAAGACCAGACCCTTTTTCAATCCAATCAATATGCCTCTATAACTGGCTATATATCTTAATATTTTATGACTTAAACTGTGATTAACTTTTAAAATACATTATGCAAGCAGACAGAAATATATTAAGGAAGAGACATTACCTGAAGAGAATCATTGCAATTCGACATGGAGGACAGGCAAGAAGAAAAATCTGAAATGTTAGAAGCAAATTTAAATTAATTATGTGATCTCTTTTAGACTCCATTTTCTGTATCTTTCTTTCCCAGTTCTGTATGTCACAAATCATTTCTAACCAGAAACTGTTATAATACAATCAGAGTTTCTCTGAAGTCCTGTATTTAAAAAGCAAGTAATTTCAACTCATTAGGGCAGGATAAAAAGGAAGATAACAGATGCATGCTGACAATCCACTAATTAACATTTTTTTGTGCTAAGAAAGTATTTATGCCAGAAAAGTCTTATGAGGTCTACACATCATCTTGCACACGGACCCCTATGGCTCTGCAAAAAGTGGTTAACACTTATTTTGCTTCAGTATCCCATTTTTCATATATTTGCAATAAACTTTGCTTATTAACTCAAGCTTCTTGAATTATGGACTATATTTTCCCTTCTTAGGAGACCATACATACTTTCCACAGGTCTCTTACAATAACTTTTTTCCATGTTATTTGCGTGCAGTAGAGAAACTTTCAAACATTCCATATTTTATGCTGACAAAAGATATATTTAGAGGCTCAGTAAGTAGCTCATGCAGTTTTAAATTCACATTATTTTATGATTTCTTTAAATTCAGAAATCTGACAGAATATACAGGTAGCACAGTTCATACCTTAAAGGAAGAATCCCTGGTCTTCCAATAGAGTTGGGTTTTTTCCTTTTTATTTCCTACTCTTTAAAAGATCAACCTTTTTTTCCTATATGTGCATGAAATAACCAAACCAGAAATATGTCTAAATCTAGAAACTCCAACTACCACACAGTAGAGCAAAACCTACCATACCCATCCACATACTTTCTGAATCTCACCACTGAGGATAAAAAATAGCTAGTATTTTAAAAGGATGCCATTGTTACAAAGACTGAGATGGACATGCCAATCTAAAATGCTTCACCACCATGGAGAAAGAAACTTTAGGATAGCGGAAGAGATCTTCAAATGTTTCAGCCTTAGAGCCTTAGCAGTTCAACACGGAGCACTTTCTCTCTAAATATGTATATACTTTCCCTGATAAATAAACTTCAGCTTCTTAAAAGGGATGCTTTAAAAGACACCTTGTATCTGATCTTCAAAGTACCGTAACACCGAGTAGATTCAGACACTATAAAAAGTGTCATCATTCAGCTTGGAGTAATTAGCAGTCTTAAAATACCTGTTTCACAGATAGTCACAGCAGACAAGCTCACAAGCTCTAACATAAGTGTTCACATATTTCTTCCATAATCATAATACATTTTACAGTCATACTGGAAATAAAATCCTTTGCCTTGCAGGAGGAAACAACTAAAACCAAAGCAATGTCATACTAAATTGGCAGCATGGCTGTGAGGAGTTCCAAGCCTCTTTTCCTGCTGGAATTCCCAAGTTTTTATGCACCCAGGCTAGCACTGATGTTAGCCTCCCTTTGCCAGCACACTGCAGCATTTATTTTAAAAGCACAGTGAAGCAGGTTCTCCTTGTTCAAGGGAGAAGAAATAAAATAAACTTTCTAAATAGAAAGAACACTAAGAAACAACTTCAAGGTCCCTCCTTATTGTTAGATCTGCACATTACCTGTTACATTTTCACATGTTACAAATTCAAAGTGGTACAAAAGAATGAAACTTAATCCCAAATGTACAAAAGTAGCTATTTCAGGAGGGAAAAGCAAGTTAAAGTATACATTGTCTGATAGGTTGAATTCTGGGCACAGTCCTGATCATTCTGTTCCCCTTTAACCACTCAGAAAAATAAAGCAGATTTCGAGAGGGGTTACAGAGTCAACAAGAATGAACAAAAAGTACAAAACTGGGATTGATTTAACACATTAAGACTCTTCAAACTGTAGAAGAGTTTGAAGGTTAACCATAAGGTTAATGAGAGTGAGAGAAAGGGAGCATAAGAGAAAGAGACTACAAAAGCATGAGAGGCTCTGAGGAAATGGATAGGTAAGTTCTAGTTGGGCAGGTTACTGTGAACCAGGATTTCCCAGCCATTTTCACCAGCTCAGGACCAGAGGGTTCTCAATTGTTCTCAAGCAATAACCAGCAAAGAAACTCTCAACACCAGGCAAACTGAAGTTCACTTCAACACTGATGACCCATACGAGAACGAAAGTCAGAAATTGTCAATATTATCCATAATTATTCTGTACAGCCATAAATATAATTGTCCATCCCTATGGGAACTATTTCTGACACGAAGAACTGCATGAGGAGCACTCCCCTGCCTCAGCCCAAATACAAAGGTCACACCACAACATGTGATGAATCAGCAGGGCTGCTGTACTTTGAGGACTGTGATGCACAGGATTGCATTGCTTAACTGTTCCTTCACTGAGACAAGGTCTTAAAGAAACTGAACTCACAGTTGCTCTAAATTAACCCAGGAATGAGTTGTAAATTACTCTTTTCTGTATTCCCTTCGTCCAACCATGAAATAAGAGAAAGCTACAAATGATACCTACAGGTTTGGGACAGAATGAAATGCTGAAGAAAAAGGAACAGTATTTTTCAAAATCTCTAAGAAATTAGCTCAACCTTGTCATTCAGTGGTATCTGATTGAGCTCCAAAGAAATGCCTTTCAAGTTTAGTACACTTCAGAATTCATTATTTCCCTAAATTTGATTGTATTCCTGATTTGTGTTGGCATAGAAGAGCCTGTATATAAAAGGACTTCTGAAGATAGTAAGAAGGTAAGGTTGCATTAGTTTAATCAGGAAACATCTCTGGTAGATAGCAATAGGCAGGAATCACAAAATATTACACTGGCCATCCACAAATCCCTGTTAGTTCCCTCCTTTTTCAACCATTAAAGAAAAAACAGAGCCAAATAAATGAAATGTTACTGTTAAAAAGAAGCTGAGTGTCTGGGGAAAAAAACAGATACTTTTTAGAAGTGAGAATTTACAAAAAAAATTATTCTTTGTCACACTTTTGTCTCTAAGTAAAAGTCAAATTGACAGGCATGAAAAAAAGGCTGAACATCAGCCAGAAAACGCTAAATATTAGCCAAAACAAGATGGTATTTTGCAACAAGTGAGGGGTTTTTTTTACTATATCCATTTTCCTAGTGTCAAAATATGACAGGAATAGGTACCCAAATTGTAGATGTTTGGAAAAAAATCAATACTAGCACAAACACTGCAAAAGGCTCCAACATTTCATGATGTTTTTGTACATCATGAAACCAGAAACAACTATGTTAACTTTAATCTGACCTCCTTTTAATTCAGTCCCATTTCCTGACTTTTATGCACTGCGTTAATCCAAATAGTATCCTCAGGTCTTGCACTTCAAGCATTACATGTGCTGCAATTATCACACTAATTTGGAGATATCAAAAGTTTCCATTATTTAATTTTTTTAAAGTTCATATGGAAAGAATTTTATTCAACCAGCCTCTCTCAGAGTTTGCACATCTAGGCTTCAGCACTGGGCAAGTACATAAGTACGAAGAGGTGGAAAAGGGAAAGAGCACAAACCAAACATGCCTGGCTTCCCATTTTCTGTTTAACCATATTGCTAGATTGAAAGCCATTAAAAAAGGAAAAATATTTTAGGTGTTGTGGTACAATTGTGGGGTTTTAGCTCAGCAATGCAATTGTTATGAATTACATTTCTGGAGGGGAGAAAAAGTCTGATGACAAAAGATTCCAACCCCCTATAAAACATAAGAGCAGCTCCCTTCA